>NC_081827.1:245374809-246574809 GCF_030867095.1 Alligator mississippiensis | reverse complement strand
CCCTCCACCCGGCATTGCCAACACTTCTAGTGTCTTCATCAGAGTCTCCTTCCACCACTTGGGCAGTAGTAAAATGCTGTCTGCCAGGCTAGTGTCAGCAAGCCTCCTCCTCAGCTTCCCGTAGCAGGTGCTGTATCATCTCCTTCCGAGGGCTTCTCAGAACAGATGCCTTCAGCCGCCCTGCTTGGTCTGTCGCAGCTTGCCTTGCTGGTCTCCTGCTTTCCAACACCAGCCGTCAGCACCTGATGCTCTGCTCGTCTCTGCCAAGCTTCACCCCAACACGGAGCTGATTTGCTCTTTCTACAGCAAACGAGGCGCCGATCCAGGGTCTTGCGCGCCTTCCCTTCCAGCAACTCTCTCTCTCGCTTTCTGCTAGGACTGACCTCCCTTCCGAGTCCTGCGCTTGGTTTCTCTCCGCCACCTGTCTTCCCTCTCTCCCAAACCATTTCATTTAACCTCCAGACAAGGTCAAAGACTCCACTAGCAAGTGTTGGGAATATGCCTTATTTTTCAGATGCCGGGACAAAGACCGAGTCTCTATTGGTCTTACCGCAGTACATTACTCCTCTGTCCCTGCTCTGTCTGCCTCCTGTTGCAATGGCTCTCAATCTTTTCCTTGAAGGATGTTCCATATTTTGCTCTTTCATAAATAACAAGGAGCTGATCCAGCAGCAAAAGCTCCTTCATTTGTAACAATTATATTAGCTACAGACGCGTTGGCATTGTTTGCACCTTGATTTTATGTATGAGCATTCCTGTTAGCCCTACATATCAAAATCCCCCCTTGGACAGCAACAGTTCATCTGTCAATACTTCCAGGCTAGCTCAAGAGCTTCTTCATCATTCCTTTAGCAAAAATAAAACTAAAAATAAAGCTTTCATCTCTTCTCTCCGAAGACACCTGATCTAAATCATTCCTTTTCCTTTCCGCACAAAGAAACAAACAGTCCTCTCTCAATAACTCAGAATAATGGCATAGCCCCTCTCAAAAGTGACTGATTAATAATAACCCATAATATCAAGAGCAGGTCAGATTATTTTAAGCAAAAATATTGCTACTGAAAAATGGCTTTTATTTACAAACCTTTTTTTCTTTCAAACTCTTGACTTTTTTAAACATCGTTTTTGCAAAATGAATTGCAACTTTTTAATCTTTTTTTTTATTGAACTAGCGATGATGACAGTTATCAACATTTTTTATCACCGCCTTCCCCCCACCCCACACACACTTATTTTTTCCTTTTTTTTTTTTTTTTCCTATTAAGAAACCCCAAAAGGTGAAAGTAGACATGGGTCTATTCCAAACACTGGGAAATGTCAACATTTTTTACTCTGTTAAAAAAAATCAAAATAGCTCTAATAATAATCATTATATAAAATTATAGTTGAAAACAGGGATATGACATAACTTCGGGGTGTGCTGGTGAAGACAGTAGCTATAAAAGGTATTTATGGGTGTCTCTCATCAGATGCGGCCTGCTCTCCTACAGGCTGCACTTTAAATTCAGAGATCTCAAACCGCTTTGCCAAGATCAGTATCATTGCCCTGATTTTACAAGTAGGGAAGCCAAGACACAGAGGCTAAGTCCAGACAGTCAGAAAGTCCAAGGCTGAATCGATTCAGTCTTTGCAGGTTAGTTTAAGCTGCAGAGATTGAACCAATAAGCAAGTGAACAGACATTCACTTTTGATTCTGGAAACGCAGCCATGTGCCTGCAGTGGCCCAGGCCTGAACCCAGGGGGTGCTAGAGCACAGCTCCCAGTTCAGCTGGAGCAGACAGCTTGGGGCAGCTAGCTCATCCACCCTGGGCAGGGGGAGGTACAAAGCATCTTGGGATGCTGGGGGACTGGGAGTTAACTCGAATCTGGAGGCAGATGTACCGAGTATGCAGGGACCCGAGGACCCTGCCCCCCCTTGGGAAGACGGCTGTCACTTGAAACGCATAAAACCTTCTGCATGTCCATCATCTTAGGCCCCCTCCACCCCCACCAACAGTAAAAGTTGGAGCCCATGTCTGGAGGGGATCTGGGACAGCAATTCAGTAAACTGACTTAATCTAAATCAGTTAAATCTGATACTACATCCATCCAGGTTTATCTTAAACTAGGTTCTGCCATTTTGAAAGTGGTTTATATGCACTGAGCTTCTGTTGCATTACAGATTTGAACCCGTTTCCAATCGCTTACACTGGTTTGTGTGTTATTTCTGTCCCTAGCCAAAGAGGTAAAGTGACTTGCTTATGATCACCCAAAATCCCCCTGGTAGTAGAAACAGGAATAACGATGACATCTTCTGGGTCACAATGCACCAAACCGTGCTGGCAAGCCAAACGCATTGGGAAGGATCCAGTAGATACAAGATACTAGCATAATCGTTTGTGGATGCTATGTGCAAAGTAAAATGAAGGTCAGCACCGACCTAGACTCCTGGCAGCCACGGCGAACTTTTAGTATCGGGACCCCCCTTCGCCAGAGCTGATAATAACAAAAATAGGACAGTAGGAAAAAATATTGCCATTTTCGGGCCCTCTTTCTGTCCAGGCCCTGGGTGGCCACCTGGTTCTCCCATGCCCGTGTCCAGCCCTGATGAAGGTAATTATTATTTAACCTTTACACTGTATTTCAGTAGCACCTAGAAGTCAACTAGATCCGGGCCCAGCCAGGCTAGGCACTGTACAAATTTGCACCTAATGAAAACATCTGCCCCAGACAGCCCACGGTCTGAAAGACAATGCTCAACACAGAGATGAGGCAAAATACCGATACTATTGCAAGATCGGGGTGGAGGAGGCGAGATTACACCAGTGAACGGTCGTGCAAAAAATTTTAACCCATCAGGACCCATAATCACAATTCACTGGCTGCTCGATCCTTCCTAAGGAAAGACAAAAGTCTACACAGAGCTGTGGACGTCTGCTCCTTGGAAACCTTTGTCCTCGAGCAGAAAGCTGCTGTCCGAACGTGGCTTTTTGGATGGCTAGATTTGACAACCAAACTCGGCTGGCAGCACGAGCACCGAACGCTGCGGAGAGCCAAACCGAGGCCCCGGATTCACGCGGTGAGGCTTGAAGCAACACCTGCTACTCGGAAGATTAGTTTCCTCTCTTCTTGGCCTAGTTACAAGGGCATCTCCTTCCAATCAAGGTAGCTGAGCAGTGTTTAGTGCTAATCAAGTTGGGGCCTGATTACTCTTTTGTCCTCTTGACACCTGGCTTTGTTGGGGTTTTTTTCCTAGCCTGGGAAAATGAACCCAAGTTTAAACCAACGGCTTTGTCATCTTGGCAGAGGATTCAAGGTAGCCATGCCCTGGCATATCAGGCAGTGCTCGAGACACGGGGCGGGCAAACGGCTTCCCCTCCTGCTGCCCAAACTTTGCCTTTGCTGTACCAGCTATTCATCTGCCTCGGTGCCTCTGCTGCGTGGCTTTGGGTTGCAATAACCCCTTTAAAACTGGTCACTGCAAAGGCCACATCTAAAAGAAGCTGTAAAACACCCATCAGTTAAACAGCTACCAATAGGAACAGCACGATTATTTATTCTGGAGAAACTACGGGTGCCGATGTGAAACGTTTTTCCTATAAAATACTTAACTATACAATAAACTCTTTGTTTAAGAAGTTCAGTAGTTTGTTTTAAAGGAAACAGCCAAAATCATTTTTAGGCCAGTTGCGCAGAGGGAGACATCAATGACCAGGGCGTTTGTATACTCATTATAAATGAGTCCTTGCTCCCAAAATCCACTTTGATCATGCATGGAGCATGTATAGCCCACTAAACTTTCCTTCAAGTCATGCCTTGAGTTGCAAATGCAGATATCTGCCTCTGAAAAATATTACAGTGCAAGTCCTTAGGCCGAACACTGCACCGCCCCCCTTGTACGATGCCGTGCTCTGGACGGTTGGAGCAATGGCTTGCCCTTGCATAAAGATGCCCCACTGCGCTGTGTAGTTAAAAGGTCACAGTCGAAGCCCGTGGTAATGACAGAATGAAGCAAACGTGATCTTTTTTTTCCCTGCCCCACGTCAAGGGACTCGCAGCTAATTTCTGGCCACGTTACAGAAACAAACATTTCATCTCCTTTCACAGAGCGTCTCATTACGGAGTCCAAAAAAAAAAAAAAATGGGAAGAAAAAAAGCCAGCTACCTGTCTGTCTAGCTATAAAAACAACCCTGGGCTGGTCTGTCGATACGAGCCGCGATCTGAGACCAGCATAAATCAGGATGAACTTTGCGGAGGGCATGAATTGATGCCAGTATGAAGTGAGAGAGGAACCAGAGGCCAGTCCGCAGAGTGCTCCCGAGCATCCCGGGATCAGAGCGCCGGGAAGAGAGAGGGAAATGGGAAAATAAGCTAAACCAACAGGAAATAAGCGGCAGGATCTTTTGCAAAGAGAACAAACAGCAGCAACGGCGATTAGAAGAAATAAGCAGCATGCAGATTTTTTTTTTCTTTTTTTGCCTGTGAAAAGCATGTTTAATGGTCCTGGCTGGAACTTGAAAAGACTAAGCACATTAGTCTTCATTCCCCCACACATAAAATGCCTGACAGGGTTTTATCAAATAAAAAGCCAATATGCCACAGTTATCAGCAAGCAACTTCAGGAGCTAATTAAATCCTCAGTTTTTTGACTCCTGCTCTTAATGTTTGCTGACAAAGACCAAAGCCCTGGCAGTCCTTTCTCCATTTCCATGCCAAGGTGAGGGGCAGGAGGGGGGCAGAAAGGGGTCTGGGAGCAATCAGCAGCTCACAGGCATCACAGCAGCTCCGGTTTTCGCTGGTGGACGTCAAAGGCAGGATCCCCCCGTAGGAGTAAATGGACCACATCGACCTGCGCTGACCGCAGCGGAGCTGGCAGTAGGGGGGTGGCGTGAGCCCTGCAAGGTTACTGCCCGAGCCTCCGAGCCCTTCTTATTGCCGACTGCGGAGAGTAATGAGATTGCCATCAAATCGGACCACGCACCGCAGCACGGGCGAGGCCTTCAGTTCAGCAGAACATGGACGTGCAGGCCGAAGTTCATCCCCGTTCAGCACAACGCAAGTCCTGAGCTCCAGCGAGTCCCAAAAGGGGCTCGGCACCTCGACCGTTAACCCGGTGCATCAGAACATGGTAGAATAGGGTCTGACCCGAGGCCTCGCCCCCGCAGCAAGTGTGATGTTCAGTGATCACTCAGAGCCAAGCAGCCTGACCAGGGCTTGCACCTGGACTGATCAAAACCGTACAACAGGAGCCTCCACACAGCAACCCGCTCCACTGGCTCAAACCAGAGCCTCCCAAAAGACAGAGCTCCCCCCAGTATTTGGAGGATTATATCCTACGGCAGAGTCCAGACACCCAGTAGTGTCACCAGAAGGGGACGAGGGAGGCGCAGAATATATCCAAGCCATTTCCTCCCGCTTCCCCTGCTGTGTCGAAGGTCAAGAATCCAGCAGGCCTGGCACCCACTTGGAAGGGAAGCAGGGAAGACCAGACACTCATCATTTACCCCTACATTAACACCTGCCCATTTCCGAACCTGACCGTGCTCAGACGGAGGATTTGCTTCGGGCCTTGACTCCCGATAAAACAAAAAAGCTGAATATGCAAACAAACCTCGTCTGCTCCCAATACACCCGTCACGTAAGCCATTTATTATGGAACGGCTTCAGAACTGCGGGCCAAGCGTAAGGGATTTTAGATGTAGGTACAGAAGGTAATTTTCAAATAGATTTATATGTTAATCTGTTAATAAAAAATGTGTCGTTCTGATAAAATATGTGCCAGTCATAACAAAACTATGATCCCCACATTAAAGTTGGCTTCTGCGGCAGCATAGGGTTTTGATTTTGTCATTTAAAAAAATAAAATAAAATGAACTGGGTTCCTCTGAAAATTTAGAAATAAATGTTTTGCCTGTGTATTTTTATCACTTCATTCACTGTGGTGTCTCAAGATCTAAAACAGACAGGCTATAGTCAAGATAATTGCTGCCAACAGCTTCTCTTAAAAACTATTTTCTTTGGGGAAAAGTGAAAATTGCAGCTCCTTTAATGCTGCTGTGCTAGTAAATACGCTGCAGATATTCTCAGCCATCCCCAGATTTTTGACAAACACCCGGGCCTTGAGTTTTTTGACCAGGTAGAGGCAGAACAAGTCATTTCTGTGCCCCATGCAGCACAAGCGGTGGCCAGGCCACTGTTGGAGGTTAGGGTTGGCAAGCTGGTTAGTTGACTGGTCAGCTATTGTCAACTGACTGCATATTTTTTGACCGGTCAAAGATTATAGCAATTTTACAAAAAAACCCTTTTTTGTCATTTTCTTGATTTTTAATGGTTTTTGACACATTTCTTAATGGAAATTGTATGCTTTTTCTGTGTATTATTTGGACCTGTTGGCAATTTTTTACAATTTTTGACTGATCTTTGACCTGTCAATTGACTGAGCTTTATTGGACCGATCAAATATCCAACCTTAGTGGTGGCTGCCCCTCAAAATTGGTCCCCCTAGTTACAGTATGGAAGCAAATCTAAAGTGCACATCAAATTGCTGCAAAAGTTTGCTAATGGGGTGCTCAACTTCTAGTCGGCAGGCCAGATCCGACCCCTGGGGTCATGTCATCCAGCCCACAGGACTCCACATGGGTCCGCGGGGAGTGCCACAGGCCGTGGCCCTGCACACTAGATCAGGTGTGCAGGGAAGCACAGAGCCTGATCCTGGCACGTGGGACTTGGCAGGTGCAGCGCAGGGTCCTGTGGCCTGATCCCAGTGGCAATGGAGGTGGCAGGGGGTCCTGGCATGCGGGGGCTGGCCAAGGCTGCACAGGGTCCACTCCCGGCATGCAGGGTACTATCTGGCTTGTGGATCGGCCCTGGCTTCCCAAGGGCCCAAAAGGCTGAGTGCCACTGATGCAGACTGCTGTACCAGCAGCATGAATATGGAAGGATACCGATGCAAGCTGTTAGGATGCAGATCTTATATCCACGTGATACTGGAGTGCAGGGGTGGCCAACACGCGTGCCTCTAGTGGCATGGGAATTTGCCGTTTGCGGTGCACAGGTGTTGGATCTTCACTTGCTGTATAAAACTGTGGCGGTTGCAGGGCCACTGAGAGGTTAACCTGGCTTTTGGCAGTGACATCTCCGCTTGCTGCAGCATCCTCTGCCCTTGCAGGACAGCAGCAGGAGCCCCGCTACCTCCATCTAGCGGCCCAGGACACAAATCCTATCAGCTGGGACTCTAGAGGATGGGAATCAGAGCAGCACTCTGAGAGGAGGCCACATAACTGGTTGGTAACAGCCACCACTGCTGAAGTTAACCATCGACAATCGACTGTAAGTACAACAAAACCTTTCTGACTTTCCGGGGCCAAAGCTAAGGCAGTTTAGCTCATTTGCATCACTACAGGCTCCCCCAAACATACAAGGTAGAGTGCAGCAGCAAGTACACACTTCATGCAGCTCCTCCTCCCCTTTTACAGTGGCCAATAAGGATTGTTTGTCCATATGCTAAAACTTGCAACCATCCAGCTGAAGCTTGGGCCTGCATCAAGATTGCGTGAAATTGTGATTCTGCATGGTTTCGGTTTATAGGGAAACCTGGACCAGGGAATATTTTTGCAAACAACACCCAATCCTACCCCCTGCTCTCAAGGAGCTCGTATCCTGGGTGAGTTTGCGGCGCTCTCAAAGAGGTCATCAAGCCTCTTACTTGACCCACGAGGAAACTGCGGAAGAAGCTGAAGCAACTTGCCCAAAGATATTCTGTGTAAACTGAATCTGGGCTTTCTGTCTCCCGTTCCAGCATTTTATCCACAAGGCCAGGTTGTCCCACCAGGTTGGTTCACTACGACCGGGGACGAGGTCAAGCATCATTTGCAAATGTTCCAATAAGCACTGGTCCTTTGTGGAAACAGTTTCAAAGTCTTAATTTCAACACGGGTGATTAATAGAGGGACAATTTATACCGCAAACTACATTATTCAGGACCATCATTTGTTATTATCTTTATAGTGCTGGTTAATTGTGCAGAGAAACACTGGGAATCAGAGGCGGCGACCTCTGCTCAGGCTGAGTAATGCCTTTCTTCCTCCACTCCATTTGTAAGGTCATTTGTAAGTTTGGCGGTATCAGGCCCCGAACAAGCAAAACAGGATGTATTTAATCTTCGGTTTTGATTAAAGATCAGGAACCTAAAACCTGATTATTGTGTTGCGGGGCAAGATGTTCGGGACCGATAGTCAGGTTTTATTACCAGGGGCTGCGCTCCGTCAATAGGCACTATTGATTTACCACCGGTCGTGCCCCGGGTTTGAGAGCTCTCTGGGGATACGCGCAAGAGGAGCGTGACTCCAGGAGCAGCCGTGCCGTTTCAGAGCATGAACCGGGTAGCGTGGCTGTTTCTATTTGCTGGGTCAAAGCAGAAAAATGTAAGCCACGTAAAGTACATTCCCTTCTCGTTCTTCTTCAAAAAGTTAGCTTTACTCTCTCAAAGCCAAAGTCCATGGCATCAAGGGAAAGAGATGTCATGATTTTAAGAAGCTCTAGATCAGACCCTAAAGTGGGCCCTTATTCAGGGAAGTATGTGGTGAACGCACGTGTTAAAATGTCCTTGATTTCAGCTGGATTTAAATATGTGCGTGGAAGTCGGGATGTGGGCACGGATGCTAGAAGGACTACTCATGTCTGAAAGCTAGGCACCTGCCAACAGGTAAAAATCTTCGAAAGCACCTGCATGACTTAGGAGCATAAGTCCCCTTGACTTCCAACTTAAACCATTTAGGCACATTTGAAATGTTACTCTATAAGGTGCTTTGCTGAGCTCATGCCGTATTTAAACGGTGCTATCGGAACGGCCTGAACTCTTGCCTAAAGTCTGCTCCGCTTACTAAAAATTGAGCAGTATCTAATTCACCCCACTGATTACTCAAGAAGTACAGTGCTTTATAACTACAGACCTCAGAAGTGGGTCCCAACTCAAAAAAGAAAATGATTTTGATTCAGACTGCTGCTTATGACATCTAAAGAAGTATTGTAATCCTCCCATTTGTAAGATATTAAAGCTTCCAAATCTATCTGCCCGGCTAGACCTACAGTTTTATTTAACCACAGCATATTTGAATCATATATTTTTCAGATGCCGCTCCTTGAACAGAGCCCGTTTCTAGAAGGGGTACCTATTCTTAGATGTTTCTCCCGTGTAATGATGTCATCTATATGCATGACAGGCTCATACTCTGAAATGTTAGGAGAATTAAATTTGGTTGGGAATTTTCCAGCCAAATGATTTTTCATCATAAATGCCAGTTTATGCAAACCCAGCCCTTTCATGGATGCATGCTGATTTTGAGGAAAGTCGGCAGGGAAGGTTTCTCAGCTCCAAGAGGGAAATCCAGGTCTTTTGTGCATCTCCCAGCTTGTGTTGAGAAGCGGCTGACTTCACCTCTGCTTCTAATTTCACTCCTGGGGCCTTATGCAAAGACCCAGGGCTGCAATTTCTGAAGAGGCAAACTCAGCCAGGGACCATTTAAATCTGTTGATATCTAATAACTACTTCAGGCTGTGTGCTGATGAGGACGAGTCTTTCCTTTCTTTTTTTTTTTTTTTTTGTTTGCAACTGAAGATAGGCATATAAAAAAAATTCAGACAAAAAGCTGAAGCCTCCCCCCGAACTAAAAGTGAACTCGAGACAGCAGCGGTGCAGATGATAAAAACACTCATTCTGGAGAAGGGCTGGGGGGAGAGAGCTGAGAGCAAATGTGGAAAAGGGACAGTATCAAAGACTGTTTCCACGCTCGCCACAGTTTCCAGACCCCTCATCCCCCATAACTCTCTCGTGCCCACCTACCTGCACCCCTGCACCCAACCAGGACCCTTTCATCCATCTCCCCAAAGTCCACCCCCTACAATCTTAACCTCCTCGGAGGGTAAAGCTGATTTCTAAGCCATCCAGTGACTTGGCTCACAAAAACAAGGCCATCCATTTTCATTAGACGGGCAACAAATTTGCTCCGTTTCCTCTCTGATGCCCACTGCAAGGCTATAATGAAATACCTACAATGACATTGCAGCAAAATCCCTGAAACAAAATCCCAGAACTGAACCGAAAAAAATCTATTCCTTTGGTCAAAAGTCAAGTAGATACAATGGAAAGACTCCATTAATTCCCATCAGGACCTAACTGAAATCAGCCCCTCAGTGGTGAGGTGGAGAGAGAGAAACCTAAGACCCAGGCATCCTTCATGTTTCCAAACCATGGAGCTGTGGCAAGGTTAACACTGGCCCTGCAAAATGTTAACTACAGCATTAGGGCACTTTTAGGTTCAGGGACGTGTGAATTTGCTCCTAATGGAAGCAATGAATAAAGCAATGCACATGATGAATGACTTCATTGCCTGTGTCAGGGTAGGAAAAGGTTGTTTTCTGATTAAAGAAAAACCAATTGATTGAGGGGGAATACATCCACTTCTGTGGGTGCAGAAGGATGATACTTCACAGTCACCCTTTACCCAGACCCAGCTGTGGCCCTGGGGCAGGGGCGGACAAAATATGGCCCATGAGCTATATCTGGCCTGCCAACTGATCCTATCTGGCCCACTGGCCACCGCCAGGAGCCCGAGAGAGCACCATGCCCCACACCGCTCCGCTTTGCCGCAGCCAGCACCAGGCATACATCTTCCTGCCACCCGGCTTCCTGTTGGTGCGGTGGCCACACAGTCCTGGCACTGAGGTCACCAGCAGCCAGGCCCCCACAGCACGGTGCATGATGCAGCGCACCAAATAGCCATCCCGCTTGCCTGCCATGATGAGCTGCTGCTGCTGCAGCACCACTATGAGCTGAGTCCATGCTGGCCATGAGGGGCATTTGGCACATGGCAGTGGCCCCCAACTTGCCTTATGCAGCTCAGCAGCAGCAGGCAGGATGCCTCATTGCAGCAGACAGGATGACTATTTGGCATGCTGCTTCACACCTTGTCCCGTGCCAGCCCAGCTGCTGGCAGATGCAGTGCCAGGACTGCACAGCGCCAACAGGAAGCCAGGTGGGCGGGGAGGGTGGATGAAGGGGGCAAAGGAGTCTGAGCTCTGCATGGCTCAGCCCAACACATGGAGCATTAAAGGGTGCAGCCCTCCCTCCTCAGGCTCCTGTGGCCGGCAGGCTGGAGAGGATCAGTTGGCATCTCCCTGGCCACCCTCTGCCCTCCCCGCACCTCAACAGCTCACCAAAACTCATTCAGCATCCCTCCAGGCCAAATAATTGCACCCACTGCCCTAGGGCATGGCAGGTAGAAGAGGACAATGGTTGTAAACTTTGCCCAGGGCTTCTTGGTCAGAGGACGTGCGAGTCAACGTGTGCCTTTTGCCTGTCCTGGCTCTGTCTCCTCACCCCGTGTCCCCTGCCCTCTCTGCAAGTAGTGCTGCCCAGTTCTTGCCCTGCAACCACAGCCAAGTGAGGGGTTGGGGAAGAGGAGCTTGTATCAGCCCATCCCATGTGCATCTTCCAACTCCCTGAAGGTACCACTGGAGGCCTGGGTTGCACTGGGAGATGTGAATCAGACCTCCTGGATAGAAAAAAGAAGGCTCCAAAACCCGTCAATCGCTGGGCTGCGTATTCTGCTTCCAAGGAGCTGCTAACAGGTCAGTACAAAGGAGCTCCAGATCTGATTTCTTTTAAACCCTTTTTCGCCTCTCTCCTTCTATAGAACTGAACTGAAAATCCCCTTCATTTCCCCGCCTGGTTTTCTGATCCTTTCTTTCCCGTCATGCACAATGGAGGAGGTGGGGGGGGCGGGGGTTCCTCTCTGCAGCATCGTGCCCTTCACGGATGCAAGCCAAGCAGCTACTCAGGCAACCATTAGGTCTGGAAACAATCGCCTCCAACACGTGTGTCAACATAATTCCATGCTCTCATTGTCATGCAAAGAGGCTTGTAGAACAGGCCGGATACACCCAGAATGCAAGAACAAACTAAGCTCATTATGTTAACCAGGGATCCCACAGCATCCTACCGCTCCATGCCGTTCCAATTTTCCCTTGCAGTGTAGCAAGCTGGCCATTGCAGGGAAAATCTCTCCAGAACAGAGGACCTCCACGCAGCCCTGCCCTTCATTGATAGCCCCACTGCAGCAGGAAGATGCTCAGTGAGATGCTCCAAGTGGGGCTGCGCTGCAGAGCACCCTTGTACTCATAAGCACGGTGGCCCATTGCTCCTCTCTTTTGTCAGAGCTCTGCTTGGCACAAGCTACCTCCAGCTCTCGAAAGGGGAGTCGTGTCAAACCAGCCTCTATGGTCCTTACAGTTCCCACTGGCACTTGATAGACTACAAAAGGCAGATTCAATTCAGCTCGCAACTGCTAAACTTCTGTGCTGCCCTCCAGCCACCGCCCCACCTCCTGCAAATGTCAGAAGCCGCGCATGCAAGAAAAGGCACGGTGACGGGAACCGCGTAGGACAAGGTGCTTCATTTTGGATAGGGCTCTTTGCTAAGAGTGCTTCGGCTCGCCTCCATGCTGCGGGGAGCTCCAGTGAGGTCTGTAAGGCACCTCCAGGCATGGGCATGTAGTCAGAGGCAGGAACAGGCCCTGAGACTGGAAAACTCATAGGGCAGGGTGCCCCGAATTGTCAGTTCTGTTGTAACTAAAGAACACAGTAATAAAGACAAGAGGCTATCTTTGTTATTAACAGGTACGGCAAAAACTGGAGTATGACTCGTCACCGTGGTCTTTATCCCAAGGAGAACGCATACAAAACGCTTTGGCTAACCGGTCTTTTCTTAAAGCTTAACGATTCATTTCCAAATGCACATGCATAAATCACAATGAAATTCGCTCCTGATAATTAGTCATCTTAAAAGGCACTGGCCCGTGCCTTCCATAGTACCCATCAAACCAGCCAATGCTCACAAAGCCTTGGATACACATCAGCTTTTCTTGGCCCAACAAGACATAGAAAATCAACTTTTCCATTCTGCAAAATTACCTTCTATTTTGGCAACAAGTGCATATAAGAGCGCAAAGCAAAAAAATTGTTGATTGAGTATTTTTCTCCCTCCTAGTCATGTAATTCTCACACAGCAAGTCCTTGGAATTTTTGTACTATAATCTTTCTTCATTACAATATGTCAAAAAATCATTCTTTGCTGCGTCTCACTAGGCCAGGCAAAATATATCACAGAAAGTAGAAAATGGCTAACTGCTGGATAGTTAGTCCCTCCTGGATAGTTAGTTGTTCTAACCAGGGATCTTTCTTTTCTAATCACCACGGAAAACCATGGAAAAATGCAGAATTCATATTTTTCCATGACCTAACAAAAGCTTGGCAGTCTTCCGTGGCTAGCGGCACCGTTCTGCTCGCTCTTATTTTTGCCATAGTTATTGCAGCTTAGCCAATCAGCAATGGAGGGTGGGGGGTGGGGAGGCTGCTGATTGGCTGAGAGGCAAAAAACGCAGCAAAAATAAGAGAGAGCAGAAATAGTGCTGCTTGCTGCGGGACACGGCCAAGCTTTTGGTGGGTCACGGAAAAATACAGAATCTGCCTTCTTCCATGGTTTTGTGCTGAATGGAGCATGGCAAGGGTCGCAGAAAAATGTGGATTTTTGTGGGCTTTTAAATGGAGATTTTTCACCTTTTCCCCCCCCCCCCAAAAACTAAGATCCCTGGTTATTACCAGTCCTTTGGGAGTGACAGATTAACCAGATTCTCCCGTGCTCTGCTACTTTGGGGTGACTTCTGCACTCCAGCTTGAGGTTATTGGGGAAACTTGTAGCACTGGCTGCTTGCAAGCCCTTGCAGAGTAACGTGGACCGGCCTGCCCTCTGCCACTGGATGGTAGGTGACACACATGAGCAGCCAGCTCTGCCTTCCAACCACCGGCAAGTCCAATCTTGCTTTTTCGAGACACGTTCAGCAAAAATACAGTTCCTCAGCTTTCCAAGCCCACAGGGACCAACAAAAGCTGGGGATGGACAAGAATTGTAAAAGACTTCCCTACAAGCCTGCTGGCCTCTGCACTAATGGAAGCTGAGGATTTCTTTTTATTGTTTCATTTAAGCCTGTACCAGCTATCAGTCACACTACTTAAAGATGCCACATTTTTGGCACATGCCGCTGCCACCCAAACACTACAGAATGAAGAGCAGGGAAGCACTATCCAACCCAACTAGCATAGGAATGCCCTTCTCCGTCACATTATCTCCTCAGCGGGACTCAGCACACAGCCTCGTCTACGCTCTGAATATGACTATAGTCAGCATATTTATTGATAACCCAAACCAAGGGCTTCTGATAGCACATGTGCAAAACAAGGGAGTGAGCTTACCTGGATAAGAGAAATGTTGAGCAGACTAAGTCTGAAGAGGTAGTTCCTGTATAAACAACAAGAAGAAACAAAAATTGTTTAGTTACAGAAAACTTAAGAGGGGTAGTCAGATATTTAAGGCTAAAAGGTAAAGTTATGCATTGAGCTTTAACCTGGGGAAACAAGTGTCCCCCTCAGCAGGTGTATTTCTTTAACATGACTTAATTAACTTTTCCCCCCCCTTTTATTAATGAAACAATAATTAACAGTACTGGTGCAGAGCACCTCCACCTTCCTCTGGGCATGACAGTTGTCTATACTAGGCTGCCCCAGTACAACTATATCAGTTAAAAAGATTGACTTTTATTAGTAAATGTTTAGGATTGTGAATCCAAAAAAGCTGACAACCAACAACCAACACAGTTATATTGCACCCACAACCAACACAGTTATATTGGCATATAATGTTCATGTGGACCGGAGAACTTTGACAAGTGGCTTTACCTGGGAGCCAAAAGGCATATCCATCCTACAGACCTCTGCCTACAAAGAGATGTTGGTCAGGAACATGAAGGGCGCGTCTACACAAGATGCGTTAATGTGCATTAGCTTAAGTTAATGTGCATGAAGGGCAAGCATTTACATGTGCATACCCCTAATGCACATTATCTTAGGCTGGGCCAGCACCATGGTCAGCAGGAGTGTGGGGTGCTGGTCATCGCTGACAGGAACCGGGCCAGAACAGCAGGGCACTGGGCATTGCTGTCAGGGGCTGGAGTATCCCTGGCACGGGGAGGCAGGGTGGGCAAGGAGGGTACCGCCGTGTGCTGCCCCTGTGCTGGGCATGTAGCTCCTGGGCAAGGAAGGGGCTGGCCAGGGATCAGAGTTTCCCAGATGGCTGCCAGGTGTTGGCAGCTGGCTCTGGCTTCAACATGTGACAGGAGACTGCAGCCAGTAGGCACAGGGGCACATGGCAAGGCTGCAGGGACTTGGGACTAACTTTAGTGCAAAGTCCCTGTGCGTGTAGATACCTGCCAAAAATTCCTTAATGCCCATTAGCTTAATGCGCATTAAATTTAGTTGCACTTAAATGCACGTGTAAATGCGCCCAAAGAGGCTGACCTTTGCCCAACATAACTGGGCTAGCAGAAGCCCCTAGAGTAGACCAGAGGTCCACCTTTTCCTGAAATACTCTTTTGAAATGGGATATGGGTGGTTTTTGAAAGTGTTGCAGCCAGTCTGTAGCACACATTGTCCACATGGAAGAAGTTATTCTGACTTTCACATGCAAGATCTTGTTGTCCCCAGGGAAGTGAAGGGGTGTCAGGAAGGAAGCTCCTCTTCCTTGCAATCATCTCCCCCTCTGTAAATCATGCGAGGCACAAGCAACCAGCGTGACACCCTTTGAATGGGAGTTAGCTGCACTTACTCCGTCTCGGCCCGTTCCCCAGTGCTAGTCATTTCTAAAGACTTGATCAAGTTTGCCCATTCTTGTATCCTTCCCGATAGATTTTGCTCAAATTCCACATGCAGTTTTAAGGGCTTAAACACCTGGCAGGTTTTATATGCGAGCAAATATATCCCCTGCTTCAGGGAACCTTGCAAGTTGAAACACACGGGGCCAGACCTGCAGCCGGCCTGCTGAAGTCAATGGCTCTACCTTGCTCTACAGCAGCCTCGAGTGTGGTGCAGGGTGTGATCACTCACCACAGACGGAGTAACTTAAAGATTCTGAAATGACCTCCTGATCAGTCCACAACCGAATTTATACTACAACTTTTTCCATGCATGTCCTTACAAAATGCATCCCAGGTATCTTTCCATGTTGGCAATTAAGATCATTTCTCCAGCAGTTCCTTTATAGGCTGAGAAATATCCCTCTCTCCCTGACAGCTGCATTATCTCTCAAGTAATTTGCTTTTTAAACTCTTTCTCCTCCTCTATAGACTTCCGCAAATATGATGCCCCACTATAAGCAATGGGGCATATTAAGATTACGTGCAGCAAGAACATCCCTCAGACGAGCAGCAGAGTTTGCTTCAGCAGCACTGGCGCCTTGCACAGAAATTATACTGCGGCTCCAGTACATAAGGCCTCGTGAAATAATCCCGCTCCTGGAGGAGTACATCGGAAGGCCTCAAGTCTTACAATACCCCAAGGAGGGAGGTCTCGTAACAACTGACTCGGAGTTGCTATCCTGTTGTTAAGCATGCTATTTAAATGCATTGATTTTGGAAGTCTTATAACAGATTCCAGCTCCTTGTTTTAGTCTCATAAAACGCTGGACAGTTTGACTGAGTAATAAACTTTTAATATTAGATTTGTTTCCCCCTGATAGTGCAGCAGAGCAGATGCAACCAAAACCTCTTAAAGAAAGAGGCACCATTCAAAGGGCAAAGTTTCCCCTGCACTCAACCAAAACAGCTGCGGGAAGAGATGGGAGTCCATTTAAATGAAGGCAAGCTCAGGGTGCAGACAGATGACAGATTAACACCAGTATAATTTACACTGGTTTTGTATGATGATGTAAGTAATGCTGGTGACCAAAGTAGACAGACAACCAGCTGTCCTGAGATAACACCAACTGAAGGCTGCTATTGCAGCTTGTCTCCATAGCTCGCCCAGGATGAAATGGTCTAGAGCTGAGGACACATTACATGCACGTTAGTATAAACTCTACCACTGCATAGTTACCTCTCGCTATCCAAGGTATAACTTCACACCAGAGTAGTGCCTTTCACTGGTGCTGGGCTGAATGCGGTGCGTCCGCTCCATTTCTACACCAGCATCAAAATCAACCCTGCTGTGACCAGGGCACAAATCTGCGCTCTCCCGTTTGCACTCGTGCCCACATGGTGCATGCACAAAGAAGGCTAAGAGAGGGAGACGTTCACAGTCTTAAATTTGTTAAAGGTTACTGCAAAGTGATATAATATAAACTGCTTCCGTCCAGTGAGGGAGTACAGAAGTACTCTGCAATTGGAGGTTTAGGTTAGACATTAGGAGACTTTTTCCACCTGGAAGGACAGTTAAACCCTAAAGTAAATTACCTAGGGAGGATGAGCAGTCTCCATTGCTGGAGATTTGAAGAGCAGGTTAGAGAAGCATCTGTCAGAAATGGTTTTGCTCTAGTTGATCCTGCCTTGGGGCAAGGGGTGACCAGATGACCTTCATGAGGTCCCTTCCAGCCTTATTTCCTATGAGTTAAGTGTGAAGGGTAGTCAGGTAGCAGGTACCACGGGTAGAGCCGTTATCACAATGATCTTCCCAAATCTCCAGAGAACGTCTCTGCCCTGCAAATGCAACCCTCTGGGACCGTCGCCAGGGAGTTCGATGTTTGTCATCTACCCATGGGGAAAAAAAACGGCTCCATTTACAAGCACAGAGATTTCTTTTCTTTCCTCCTCCTCAGCAAAAGGGTTGTCCCTTCTCACCTCCCCATCAGACAGAGGAGCTCTGGCAGCTGGATTATGCCTTCACAGAAACACCTCTGTGCTCCTTTAGCATGCAGTACATAAGCAGTGCTGCCAGCAAAGCAGGGGCCAGGCTAGACCCCAGCTCCTTTTCGGGTACCACTGCTGGCCTGGCAGAAGTGAAAAAGCAGGAACGATGCTCTTTGAAAAGTCAGCGAACGAAACTCTGCGAGAAGAACAGCTGAGTACATCGGTCCTGTTTTCACATGGCTCCTTTCAGGAGCAATGCAATTAAGGGCTTGAACAAGCCCGTCACTTCAACATGCATGCCAATACCTCGGGTTGCCCCACTGACATCAGTGGCCCGTGCACGTAGTCTAAGTTACGTGCCACCTCAAATCTAGTGAGTGGAGTTTAAGTTAAAGGAAAATATTTGCACGCAGGGTCCGTATGTGAAGTCACAGGGAGTTTGAGCCCCACTCACCTATGCCCCTCCTCACTTTTATTTCCTCAATAAACTTCAGTCAATTCCTTTCTATAAACTATGAATAAAAGGAAACACACCTGGGGTAGACCAAATCTGGCAAAAAATAGCTAATTATCAGATGCAACTAAATTCTCCTTTGCAGCATCTCTATCGTGTAGCTCCAGAATAAGCAACCGTGTACATCGTTTTAAAGGGGTATGACCGTATTCTGCCGCACTTCCCATCCTGACCTGTCACATCCACGCAGTTGCTGTATCCTGGTGAACCCGTTGTCATTGTTTTACTCCAGAGCTGGCTGCGTTTCAGTGGTGCGTGGATGGAAGATTATACTCGGCAAGTGCTTTTGAGATGAATGGCACCGCGTCTATTCTAAGTGTTAATTATTATTGCTAAACCTGACTATGCACAGAGGTCAGCGCACTTCTAAAAATTCCCTGGCTGTTAATTATTTGTCTTACAATAGCACGGTGAAGTCTCACCTGAGACTGAGGTCCTCTTGTGAATGCCTCTGAGTAAGAGCCAAACCTTGCCTTGCAAAGGAGCTTACAGGTCAAACCTTGAGGGGTTCTTCATCCTTTTTAGACTTAAGGCCCCTTCATAACTATTACATTTAGCGGCACCGTCTGTGGATGTGGGCAAAAGTACCCCTCTCTTTCTCCATGCAAGGAAGATACCCCCCGCTCCAGCCTTTGCCCTGACAAATGAAGCCCGAGGGTACCCCTCATCCAGTGGCACTTCTTGTATCCTGCCTGCAGTGTCATTCCCATTTCACAGATGGGGAACTACACAAAGAGAGGTGTCCAAGGCCATACAGGAAGTCAGTGGCAGAACCAGGTACTGAACCCTGATTTCCTCCTTCCCCAGTTTGGCTCTCTGAGTAGCCTCTCCAGGGCTCCAGCTCAGGACAGTGAAAGCTTAAGTTTAACCACATGCTTTTAAGGGAATTCAGGCACATGTTCAGTCCTATCCCAACCTGTGGCCTACACCCTGTTTTATTTGCAGGTGTTTCGGTACAAAGCCTGCGAATACATAGCATGTAGTAACTGGCTGCATAATTCATATTTGGCTGGCTTGAAAACTGACAGTGCCTGGCACCACCCAGGGTAAGCACCGGGGCATAAAGGGAGCTGTGTAAAGGCCCCTTAAGAAAGGGGCAAAAACCACTTAATTCTTGCAAATAACATTCCAGCATCAAATCTGCTTATGAACCAGCCGCTCCCTGCGGCCAAGCACACCTTGGCTGAACTCTGTAACATGCTGCCCACGCTCACTCCCAAACCGCCTGGCTTCAGACTCGTTTTATGGTGAAGGCAAGTGTGTCATTTCCTATGTCACTGAGCTACAGGGCTGCAAGGCAAACCGGGCATTGCTAATGGGAAACCACTTAACATGATCTAGAATAAAAGCAGAGATCTCCTCTAAGGGGCTTATAGGAATTTCACAATGTACTTCTGGCAAACAGATTTGTACTGTGCTCTCTGCAAAGCCCTCTTTTCAGGGGCTTATGCTATGTGTCAGCACTCTGCTTGCTGATGACAAGAAAACTTCCTTCTCATTAAAAGAAATCCTCATCCTGAGCTTGGGGGATGAGCCGGGCAACAAGTTAGTGCCGTGGTGTACGCTGGAGCATAATGAATAGTGTATCAGCTACTCTAAGTGTACACGCTTACCGGTGGCAAGTACAAAAAAGTTCACATCTCTTTCATCCCAAGGTAAGCTGCCTTGCATGCATCGAGACATCAGAGGCAGGGGTGTGCATTTAGACCAGTTCTCAGCCTTTTTAGACTCAAAGCATCCCTCAGAAAATAATAACTCTTACTTTTCGCACGTTCTATTGTTCACTCGTTTCACTCCATTTTTGACTATGGAAAGATAATACAGCTATTTTTCTATTGCAAAGATCTTAAAAAGACCACGGCAGGTCAGGATGCTTTTAACACTATGGATTCCTTATCTGAAATCAGGGTTTCACTTGTGAATCATGTTTGCACACCTAACCATGCAAACGGCAACTCACAACACCCCTGAAAGGACCTCCAGGCACCCTTAGGGTGCCACACCACTCTGGTTGAGAATCATGGATTCAGGCGGTTATCTTGGAGTTTGGGCTTTGTTTCTGCCCATATTTATCCAAGCCTGCCTCTCTCTCTACGCCCAAACAAGCCAGCTCAGCTGTGCTTCAGAACAATCTCTGCTGAATAACTCAAAGCCACAAGATCTTCCAAGGCTGGTGGCTACCAGGACTCTCACAGGCAAATAATAATGTTTGTAAACTTTAAAAATGATGGTTGGGGGCATTCATTCATTAGGAACCAACCGTGACGGATCTGCATAGCGGGTGCAGCTGCGAGGAGAAGCTAGAGACCGTAAGTCTATTAGTGCTGCTTTGGGAAGGTATTTTCTGTTTGTACAGCACCGAGCACAACCGGGGTCCTGGTCCCTGGTGGAGGGTCCTAGCTGCTACTGCAATGCCAACTTAACAGCAATGTTAATTAAGGGAGCTGGGGACAGTGGGCTAGGCAAGAACAAGACACAGGCTTACACACAGGACAAATCCTAATCCCTTTTCTTGGCATCCTCCAAGAAGCCACACGGCTGGGATTGAGCACTGGGCCGGGAGCCAGGAATTCCTGACTTCTCTTCCCACTGCTGCAGTGAGAGCCTGAGCGAGTACTTTGTACTTGGACAGCCATTGCGAGTGTAGCTCAGCCAAGCTCCGCGACCCCCTGGAAGTTGGTAAGGATCAGCCCCCGCTTCTACAGAGCTTACGCAAGCTCCCCAAGAGCGAGCCAGGGACGGACTCCAGGCCCCAGGTCTCCCGATGGCCAAACCCATTCTTGTCAGGCCTGCAGACTTGGATCCAGGGTGCTGACCTACACAGCCATCTATTCCCACTTGCCAACCCACTGCTCTTTCCAAGGCTTTCTTAAGCCTTCAGCAGTGCCCAAAACACTGCCCATGCCTGGATACCTGTGTGGCTAGCTCCTATCACTCGATCCTCCTCCTATATAAGATTAGGAACAGGAAAGATCTGGGTAACAGGGCTAAGACAGCACCTCCGGTAACTCTGCCTGCTTCCTGACCTCCTGGTTTCCCGACTCAGCTGGCTGGTGGATTTTGCTCTCCTTTGAGTCCCCTGGCCCCCTCACACAGACTTCACGTATCCCTTGACCCCCTGGGTTCCTCATTTGGATTGCCCTAAAATCGGGTTGCCTTCCCTGACTCTGCTTTGTGTCCACATACAAATATTACATATTAGGAAAAAACTTTCTCATTAGCATAGCATTAGGAGGTGGTGGAAGCTCCATCCTTGGGGGGTTTTAAGACCTGGCTCTACAAAGCCGTGGCTGGGATGATGTAGTTGGGGCTGGTCCTGTTTGGAGCAGGGGGTTGGACTAGATGTGACCTCCTGAGGTCCCTTCCCACCCTCATTTCTATGTTTCCATGATACAGTAACTTGGATCCCCAGTTGGCCCCCAGGCCTGCCTGCCCACATCCCAGCATTGACATCACTGATCTAAAATTGTCAAACACACAGCCTGTGGGTCGGATCCAGCTTACTGGCCTGGGTCACCCAGCCCGCAGACTTTTGCCCTGGCTCTGAGCGTGGTGATGGGGCTTCCTGCACATCCTCAGGGACAGCAGCACCAAGCAGCACCGCAGACAGGAGCTTTGCCACCGTGAGCAGAGCCAGGGCAAAAGACTTGGCTCAGTGGGCTCTGACCGCAGGGCTGCTAGGGCCGCCTGTGCCCCAGCTGTCTGCCCGCAGGAGCCAGGCTTTGCTCATGGTACTGCTTGGGCTGTCTGCACCCCAGTTCTCCATGGGACGTGGGCTGTTGCCATACATGTGCATGTGCACGCACTATATTCGAAACCCCTACTCTCCATTAAAGACTGTGCCCCTGCTGAAGTCACGAAGCAGACTTTTAAGATCATTGCCCAGGCCTTTGGGCCTGCCAAGAGACCTCTGGTACACAAGAGTGATTCCCGGCTTCCTCCTCAGACAGGGCTGATTTCGTGCCCTCCATCAAGCCACGCAACCAACCTTCCACAAATGCTGTTCTACCAATTCATATACAAGGCCCAGCATACAGATACCAAGGAAAAGTTTTTCATAGGTTTCATAGACATTAGGGCTGGAAGAGACCTCGGAAGATCATCGGGTCCAGCCCCCTGCGCAAGGGGCATGAAGTCAGCAGGGGCCACAGGATCCCAGCAAGACAAGCATCCAGAGTTGGTCTTCCTTCACTTTGCTTGCAACCTGCAGCCTTCATTGGCCAGTCAATTTGTTTCAATTGAAGTTAAAAAAAAATCAAAAAACCAGGCCTGGCACATCATTCGTTCTTAAAAATCAATAGCATCTCAGCAGAGAACTGAACTAAATGGCACACAATAATATGATGCAGTTACTGTATGAGCAATTGCTTTTCCCAAAGCAACAGCTCGCTGCGATGCGTCTGGCTACAGCCGAGGCTTCTTAAACGGGACACTCTTGTAGGCAGCGTATCGTGCCGACGAAATAGCTTCCATATCAAGAACGAAGCCCACCGAGCAGTGCAGGGCTGTGCATTCGTGGCGGTGGGGTACGCTGCAGTAGTGATGAGACTGCAACTCGGGTTCCTCCGGGCCCTGGAGCAGCCACTGGATCCTCATATAAGGCTCCAGTCCTATATGAGAGGCTAGACAGGGACAGCACCTAGACAGGTGTGCTCAACACCACACTGTTCTTCTGGATCCAAAGGCAAAGGTAAGCAGTGACAAGCAAAGGGATCACAGTATCTTAGAAGTCATCATACTACAGGCTAAGCCATTCCGAAATCCTGGATGTTCACGTTTGGGAAGAGTATGGAGGGAATACAATTTGGGACGAGTTGGCAGGAAAACTCCATAACTGTGTCTCTTTATTTTATTTTATTTTTTGCTCTGATTAAGAAAGTTTCTCTCAACCTTTTTAGACTTGAGGCACCCCTGGACAGACTCAAGGCACCCCTCAGAAAATGCCAGCTCTTCCTTTTCAGACTTTTTTTGACAACAGAAAATTAATAGAGTGTTTTTTTCTGTTGCAAAGAAATCAGGGGACAAAACACCATTATGGATTTCTGTTTGACATCACTGGGTTTATCTCATGAATCGTGTTTGCAAACCTAACAGCGCTAACATTGTGTAGCCCCTTCTGGCACCCTGGAAAGGATCGCAAGGCACCCCGAGGTGCTGTGGCACCCTGGTTGAGACTACTGGGTTAGGAGGTTATCCCATCCTACCTTCTCTCTCCCAGTGCAGGGCTCTTCCCTCCACTATTCAGCCATTATAGCCATCTCAAGACTGAAAATATATGAAAATATGCCTAAGAAGACTACCCCACACCCAAATCCATCCCAGCGCAGGCAGGCTCCCAACAGGCCGCCGACCCTTCCTGCATCCCACTACTTCTGCTGCCCAGGCCACCTTGAGTAATTCGTCTCAGACCTTTACATCACTCAGATATTTTACAGCTGGATGTGGAAGTGCATTGCACGCTACTTTAGGTGAACCTGGATGTATCCAACCGCCCTATTGCTTTCGTTAAAACTAGGGTGTTTCTAGCTGCACAAGGCCCAGCTACTCGGCATCCACTGGTGCAGAAGGGGGTACACTGGAAGCAACCCCTAGAGCTCTTGGGGAGGGAAAAAACCCCCATTGTGACCTTCATTTGCTTATATCCAATTGTCCAGAACATCATCGTTTAACTTGATGTTCCTCTGCGCGCTACTAGAAGCGAGCGAGTCTCTCATGGGCAGTTGGTTTTGTGAGAGGGAATCACTAATATTCATTTTGTCTGCCGTACAAGACACGTCTGCAGCCTCGCCCCGATTGCGGATGTTAGGACACTTTTCTGATTCTCGCGGTGTCGTTCACACGGACCCGGTCGGGGGATCGCACTAGGAGACATCCAAGAGCCTGTTCCCCTCTGTTGACTGCGGTGATGGGGGCCTATAATTACCAGCTTAGGCAGCTTATTTGCAGAGATGTAACCGGTGCTACCCAGCAGCTGAATTATTTCCCTGGAGGAAGCAGAGAAATAGACTTACAGCGTCCGCTGTCACAGCCTCTCTTCCTTCTGTGACTCCTGGAGCAAGCCTCATTTGTTCTGCCAGAGCAGCAACATCTTCTGTTCGCTGGCCAGGCCCAGCTACCTGCGCCTGCCGCAGCACAGCCTCTAATTTCATTTAATTTCATGTATTTATTCGGCACTAATTAAAATCCCCTGTCCTGAGCTCTGGGCAAATGTACAAATTGGACATAGGGGGAGAAAAAAGTTATACATTGAACACATCGGGCCCTGATCCAAAAGTCCCAGACTCCCCAAAGTAATGTATTCATCCCTCCCAGCTCCTCAAGGGATAGATGCAATGAATCTCAGCACTCGGCAAATCCAGGCTCCTGCAGGCAAGGTCAAGGAGTCCAGCTCCAAAGTCAAGCGTCCCTTGTGTTTAAGGGGGTTTACAGCCCCTTCCGGTCTAAGATAGGACTAAGCGGATCTCAGCTGATGCCACACCACAGGAGAAAGAAGTCTGAACTATGCAAGGCTCAACCCAGATAAGCCAAATCACATTGGTTTCTTCTGCAGAGAAATGCCAAGCCTCACTAATTAAGGTCCTAACTAGCAGTAATGTCATGCCCCATGCTTCCCACCTTCACCACGAATCCTTGAATGCAGACAGTCAAGCGGTTTCTTAAAACACTACAATTGCCCTTTGAATGTCACCATTAATTTCAAGTCAAAGCCCGTCTTTCTCGGACTAATCGCTCCGCTAGACCTCTTCCGTGTCCGACACCACCGGGATGTGACCGAAAGCAGAAAGTCCCTTTGCTGTGTTAGGACCAAGCCATGGCAGGAACGGGTATTCGTTTCCCCTTGGAGCTTCTGCGACATTTCAGGCGCCGTCCTACGATCTGCATGGTCTCATGCTCAATCTCATGCTTTCTGCTTGCTCACATCCCCGTTAATACTTCAACTGGCAAAGTCGTTTCTCAGCCAGACACGACCCTGTACAGCAGGCAGGCTGGCACAATTCTGACTCATTTTATTAGGAGTTATCCTAATGAGTGGCAGTAACTTGTCCCCTTGAAACACTGAGTCATAGTCTACAGTTTCCTGCTTCCTGACCCTAATGACAACATTTGATCCTAAGTCCTATTCAACCCCTCCTAGTGCCTCTGTTAAATGAGGATGATGCTAAGGTGTTTGGGTTTTCTTTATTAAGTGGGTGCACACGGCCTGACCGAGCACTCACCGCTCCAACTGCAATCACGGCACCCTGCAGATGCATTGAGAAACACTGGGCCATTGAAGATGCCAGGCTGAGGAAGGATGTCCCAGCAGCTGAGATATTCGAAGATGGAGATTCAAGACGTCCTGTGTGGGTCTGGGAAAAATCACTTCATTTCCCTCAGTCCCCCATCTATGGAGCAACCCTGATTCCCAAGAATGGTGCAAAGCTAAAATTGCAAGATACTCAGATACTAAGCAGTGGGAAGCACCTTGGACAGACTCACAGTTATGACCAGGCCCTTTGGTGTATCCTCACATGCTCCAAACCTGCCGATAAATTCCTGAACCAGGACTTTTACCACCGTACCGACTTCCTTTTTGTATAAAGAGCTCAACCCCATGCAACACAATATACTACTGCTTTTCTTTTTCAGGTTCTTTTTAGGGTCCACTGGCAATGCAGACAGGCTGGGGTGGTGTGGGTGCTAAGGTATACGGTTGACGGTCCAGGGGTGGCAAATTTGATGCCGGAGCAGAAGCGCTCATGGTGTAGCCATGTCTGAATCCAATGAATGAGCAAATTCTGCTAAATACCCTATCACAAGGACAAGGACACAAGGAAGAGCGGGCAGTCTAGTAGTAGGTACGACTGAAGATGTCCATGGGGTGGAAGTGATATTTTCCAAGCGGCACGGGCTTTGCAAGTTTTACTGCTCTGCGCTAGAGCTTTCTGCCAATGAGCTCTGTGAAACCCAAGATCCACGTGGATGCTGACACCTGAGACACTAAACTTTAAGGTACCAGAGCTCTCAAGGGAGTCTCAATCAATCCTGGATACCAAGATGAATTTATAATCCCACCCCACTGGAATTTGGGTCATCCATACGGGACATGGGTCCTGCTCATTCAGTCTTGAGCTATTCAGCTCCGTTAATACAAAATCTTCTGAATGTCTGTTCATCCAGAGGGCCCGGCGGGATGCTGGCACGGGGCGTATCCTGGCTGCCACGCTGCTGGTTAATCAGTGATCGTATCCATTGCAAGGCAAAGCAGCGGCCCCCGTTGCAAAAGTTTTCATAGCAGGAAATAGGTCTACTGATCTGTTCCATAATACACACTTTGGGTACTATCTGCTAGCCAAAATGACCCACCCTTCTGGGTCAAGGCAATGAGATGCCTACTCACCAAACACTGACAGGTGCATTCAAGACGGCTCCCGATCAGGTATAAAAATGACTGCATAAGCAAAAGCGCACAGCCCCTGCCCTCACTAGCGCCTACGCAGTTTGATACCCCGTGTGTACCCGAGATCAACCATTTGGTGAAAGCCTCTCTCTCTGTCAGGTCAGCGTCCCACTAACACAGCATCAGTCGCTCCGCTCCAAGCAGTGGCCTCCGTCGTGCCGCGCAGCTACGCCAGGGCCTCCTGTGCTTCCACACCTGCACAAATGCCAGAAGAGGCAAACATTTTTCATTTTAGCTCCCGATGGATCCTGCAGTCTCTCTGGCAGACTGAACAAAGGAAGGCATCCTGTCGTGATGCTTTCTGGCTGCTTTTCCACAGCAGCAGCTCTTCTTGCTAAGAAAGGACAGCCTTCTTATCAAGGTGTCTCGCGTCCATGCTCCCAGCAGGCCCTTGCCCCCAGACCTGACCTCCCCTGCAGCGTCCTTCTGGGAGAAGTCAGTTGTCTCCCTCCAGGTTTCCCTGCCCCTCTCTGTGCACCCGTTTGCCTGGGTACTGTCCTCCTGTTTTGTCCAAGCTGTTTCACTTCAGTGTGCAGCTCTGCCAGATTTCTCGCACGGCATCTCAGCTGTGCCCTGTTCAGACTTTCATTTTCTTTGCTTGACTATAATATAATTTGTGCAGTGTCTTTCATAGCAAACTTCCTTCTCTGATCCGGTAGATAATGAAATAATCCAAGGCAGCGAGTCCCAAGACCTGCTTTAAACAACTGGTCAGAGTCCACTACTAAGTCTTGCACCTGCTCCACAAAACCCTGTCGACCTTTCCCTAGGTTATGGCTCCCTGAACCAAGTGCACCAGCAGGCAAAGACTGTCAGTTCAAATGGTTGCTTTAATGCATCTTTTAATTTATCACTCTCGCATTTCCCCTCAAATTACTCCACTACATGCATCCCTTGCTCACCCTTTGAATTAGGAAATTTCGGTTGTGTCCCTCATTAAACCAATTTATTCTGAAGAAGCTCATTCAAGTTGTTCTGCCCAATCCATTCACCAATTTTATAACACCACCAGAAGAACAATGCCCCAATCTGCCTAGCCTTTGTTCTGGTATTTGGAGTAATCTTCTCCTTGGCTGACTTGTCATGGCTGCATCTTGATCTGTAATGTGTATCTGTAATAAAAGCAATATCTCATTACGCGACACCCATCTGTAAGGCACGGGCGCCAATTTCTTTCCCATTATGCTGAGGCTTCAGATTTTCTGGTAGTACAAATACCGCCTGGGTTCATAAACGCAGCCTGTCTGCAAGGAATGCTGCACAGCAAAGTTAAATCTGAAGTCTAATAATGGAAAAAAAAGAATTGCAAAGAAAGACAATAAGAGCTCCACATCGTGTTATTACAGAGGCGGCCTCTTCATAGTCAAGACTACAATCAGGATCCTTTATCAAGCTTTAGCCCTTATATTAGCTCTTCCTCTTATGGCTTTGGCTTGAAAGACTTGCTTGGTCTGGCAAATCCCAAGTGTATTCTTCAAGACAAAAGGGAATGTTTTACAAAGAACAGAGAATATTGAAAATATCCCCCAAATCATGAGATTTTATACACGCACGCACACACACATCTAATCAATCTCATGCTGTATGATATCTCGATATACATACATACACATATATGTATGTATATTGAGATAGCGATCTCATAATATATGATATCTCAATATACATATATATACATTGAGATATACATATGTCTAATCAATCTCAAGACATATGTTATGTGTGTAGATGTGTGTGCATGTGTGTATATAAAATCTCATGAACCCCCGTCCCATATATATGTGTGTGTGTGTGTGTGTGTGTGTGTGTGTATATATAGATATAGATATAGATATATAGAGTGTGTGTGTGTGTACACACACACACTAGCCAATTGCCCATCAAGAATGACAGGGGTGGGGGGAGAAGCACGCGGGGACAGAGCCCCGTTCCCCCCCCATACGGGCCCACTGCCCCCTTCCCTCCTGCTGCTTAGGGTCCAGGCCTGCTCCCCGCCACAGCATATAGGTGTTTGGGGAGTTATTTATCTTTTATCACCTTCAGATCTTCAGCCTTCATCATCCTATTTCCATGCTCTTCCCAAGAACCATAATGGGCAGAAACTTGCCTTTATTTAAAACAAATAAAGCTGAAATAATTGCACAATCACATGACCTCTGAAGTTGAGGCACTCAGGGAAAAAAAAAAACAGTGCTGCAGGACTTATGGCTACATCTCCAAATCATATAAACTCCCGTAAGAAGTTTATAGTGTATTTAAACAAAAGGAACCAGAGGGTCAGGATTAAGGTCACGCTGTACTCCAATGCACATTTTTTAGAAGTGTGTATATGACAAGGGCAGGGTTAGTTTTGTGACAGCTTGATCTTTTAATACCCTTACTTTTACATTCTTGGGTTATTAAAAACAAAGTACGTGGCAGACAGATCTACTACTGCCACTAAGCAAGCTTTGTTTCTGGGGTTTTGACTTGGCATGCATCAGTTCCTATGAAGATAGCAAACTCCCCTGGTAGATCCTCCTACAAACTGCACCAGCGCTCGGAGGATTCGCTGGAAAGAGTAACTGAAATCTCCGACCCCACATCCTCCCAATTCCCGGGTTGAGAAGAGATTCCTCCATTCTTTTTTAAGTTTCAGTCTGTGTCCGCTTTCTCAAACCAAGCATCCTCCTCAGCCCCAAATCCTGCATGCTCTAAAAAACCATTTCTATAATGCTCAATGGCAAAACAGAGTACGTATAAAGAACGGCAGTGTCTAGGCTGATGAGCTGCCACAGCCTCTAACTGGTGAAATAAAGGCTGAAATGCCGATCTTTGTAATACAACTGCCCCGTGCCAGACCCACGGGGGGGGGGGATTAGGGCAGGGGAGGACCCCAGGCAGGGAAGGAGCCCGGGGAAAAGTGGCCCAGGGAAAAGCTGAGCGCGGGTGGGGGGGAAAGCGGCCCCTTGCTCACCCCATGGCCGGCACCCTGCACTGCAGCCGCTCGCAGCCCACATGGGGCTGCCTGCGCCTGCTCCAGACAACCCCGCACGGGCTGCGAGCGCCTGCAGCAGGGAGCACCGGCCATGTGGTAGGCAAGGGGCCGCTTTCCCCGTGCTCAGCACCAGCTTCT
The DNA here is from genome assembly GCF_030867095.1 of Alligator mississippiensis. Classification (NCBI taxonomy): domain Eukaryota; kingdom Metazoa; phylum Chordata; order Crocodylia; family Alligatoridae; genus Alligator; species Alligator mississippiensis. The sequence goes on along the minus strand of NC_081827.1, from coordinate 246,545,031 downwards.
TCCCTGCCAGCGAGCAGGGGGTCAGGGCTGTGCACTGCCCCCCACCTGTACCACAGGGCTGGGGGGCACTGGGAGTAAGTGGGCAGGGAGCCAGTGGGAGCATGGGGCCTGCACCAGTGTCCCAGGGCCAATGCCGGCAGGGCCCAGAGCAGGGTGGCAGGAGCTTGGGGTCCCAGCCAGCAGGGGCTCTATGGAGCCGGGCCAGCTCCCCTCTCCCTGCTGGTGCAGCCCAGCCCGGCCCCACAGACCCCTGCCAGCCTGTGCCCTGCTTTGGGCCCACCAGTGCTGGCCCTGGGACATTGGTCCCAAGACATTGGGACACTGGTCCCAAGATGGTGACCAGGGGGCAAGGCACCTGTCAAGGGGCAGAGCTACCCATGCAGCCCTCAACAGCCTGCCAAAACTGAGTAAGCAGCCCTCCACCCAAAATAATTGCCCTACCCTGCTTGACACTAACCCACTCAATAACTACTCCGCAGCGCTGTCTAGTGATATCCCAGGGTGCACATTAGATGGAAACATCCAGGTCTTTACATTAACCCTCTGAAAACTGTTCATAAAAAACAGATTTGCCAAATACCTGCCACTGCTGCTGTTCCTTTACCTGCAGGTGGCTCTGGTGTCGCTCAGACAGCACTGCCACCGCACTGGTACTTCCAGCCCACCGTCCTACCCTCGTCTACAATGATATTGCAGCACCAGCACGACAGCATCAATACAAACCCCCGAATACACAGCAAACTCGCAGCAATGTGTTTTAGCCAGGTTTGGAGCTGGAGTACACCGTGGGAGGTCAACTCATACTGCACCAGAGCTGACAGTGCCGAAAACGAGGGGGGTCTGCTCTGGGACAATGATATTATTTAGCCTTCACACTCTTCAGGGCGTGGACCGTCCATCCTTCTGTTTGTGTAGTTCTCACTTGTACCCTAATAAATGTAATAAATACCAAAATTTGGCCAAAATGTGGGATGGGCTTGGCCAAATGGACTGTCCATCCTTCTGTTTGTGTAGTTCTCACTTGGATCCTAATAAATGTAATAAATACCAAAATTTGCATCCAAGGGAGGTGGTGCTCTCCCCTACCTTGGGGGTCTTTAAGAGAAGGCTGGATAGGCATCTGGCTGGGGTCACACGACCCCAGCACTCTTTCTTGCCCAGGCAGGAGGTCGGACTCGATGATCTGTTGAGGTCCCTTCCGACCCGAGCATCTATGAACCTATGAACCAGTAGCCAATGGCCAAGATCCTAGGGTAGACAAAACCATTAGCTGACACAGAAAATACTGGTCAACTTCTATATCAAAGGCATGAGAAGCTCTGGGTGCTTTCACTAGTTCAACTTAAGGCCTATTTTTTACGGGACAAATATCTACTAGAAAATACCTACTCAGCGCATCTACATGAGATGTTTACTGCAGAGTTGTCTAAGTAACTCTGCAGTAAGTGTCTTGGTATCTACACATGCAGTGCTATTAGGAGGGATTAAACTAATTAACTCCGCAGTAAGTTAGTACTTGTAAACACAAGCACTGTCCTGCAGCAGAGTTTTTCCTTTGCAGCAATGCACCTGTAGATGCTGATGGGGCTGGCTGCAGCACAAGGATGCCTCAACAAGGGGGATGCCTGCCAGCTAGCCCCACACCGGAGCACCCCTGTGCCCCAGCCAGACCCTCCAAAACATGATGTCGAGTCAGAGCAGTCCTGGGCTGGTGGGCTGACCCCCCACCCAGACTCCCTGCCGGCTGGGGCTGCTCTGACCCGGCTCAATGTGCTGCGGTCCAGGGCACACATTGCAACATGGCACCTGGGAGCAATAAACTCCAGTGCGATATGCGTCAGAGTTCATTGCTGCATATTAATAGCACATGTAAACGCACCCACTAATTACCAACTTGAGCTGTTTCTTTGGAGCCAAAAGAAAATGCCCTCTCTATCATAGCTAGGTAGCTATCATATATATTTTTTTTCTATCATACATATGTTTTTAGCCCTGTTGCATATATTGTTTGCCTCACCCTTCCTGTAAAGTCTGTTCCTATATTTTCATTAAGACCACCCTCACAGCATATCCCATTGTAAACACACTTAAGCTCTTACTGATGGCCGAGTTATTGGACAACGCTATTCTCTTTGAGTTGTCTTATCTGTTCATTATACAGTAAATTTAAAAAAAAAAGTTGCTCTTGTTACCCATGATTCACTCACTCCTGGCATATCTTATTTCATTGTACCAGAGGTTTTGACCTGCAACCGCAGCCTTACATTTGTTTCTTTTTTTTGCCGTGTTTGTGTTTCTACCTGTGTCTTGCTTTAGGATGCCATGTGCACAAATACAGGGGAATATCTGGGGGGGGTGGTTGTAGCCATGTTGATCTACGGATAGAGGCAGACCAGGTTGTTTGAGTAAATATGATATCTTTTATTAGAGCAACTGAATCGCTGGAAAACACATCCTTTGCAAGCTTTCGGGCCATTTCAGGGAAATATATGTGAATTATATCCGACGGGTCACAACTATGGACCTACACCAACTCGTACCAGATGAGAAGCTTATTCCGGCAAAATCTGCTCCAGGTGAGATCTAAAGGGCTGCAGGATGGGTTTTCATGGGGAACTAGGGAAGCCCCATTCCCTCGCGCGATTGTAGCCGCCGTGCAGATAATGCCAAAGTGCTTATGCACAAAGAGCGAGGAACACTACTACAGATGGAAAATCCAAATAGACAAACAACTGTAAATAATCCACTGAGTACGGTCCTGTCCTGGCAGGAAAAATGGACTAGATCAACCTACCACGACTCTTCAAACATGTCTGGGAGACAGCAGCTTTTCACTTCATTAAGCAGTCATTTTTATTGCATCCAAGACAGGTGGGGGGGCAGTAATTTTCTCTTCCTTGTAATTATATTGAAATTCTAAATCTCGCTCCATAAATTACAGCTCTTTCTTTAAGAGAGAGCGAGCGAGACGAGGCACACGAGCTGGAAACACAATTTTCTTCGAAGCCGGTAACCTGAAGGAAAGAGCTTGAGCAGCAATCCTGGTCTAATTAAAAGATTATCGTTACCTGGCTCCCACAATGAGCTGATTCCTGTTGGCATCCAGTGCAAGCTGAGAAAAGTCGTGTACACCTGGATAGGTGAAATTCGAGACCCAGGGCTTCAGATCTGCAAAGAAAATGAAAAAGCAAAAAACAATAAAGCTGCTCTGGAAGCAGTGAGTTCACCCGGACACCCACTAATGGATTTCCTACCGAGTATCTGTCAGAGGAAGGATAATTAATAATCTATTTAAAGGACTTCTATTTATTCCGAGCCCTCGCAGAAAGTGCAAAAATTGCACATAAATGTGGGGTTGTCTCAGCGGTAATGTTTGCATCCGAGATTGTCAGCATTAATTCCAGATATAACGGCAGCTGAAGCTTATTTGCCTTTAAGTCTCTGAGCCAAATTCCTAATGGCTGGTCGTAGGTACAACTTCATGAAAGCCAATGATGTGGGGCTTCCCTCATCCACTCACTCCCTCCCTCTCCTTGTTAAGTGGAAGGAGCATGGTCTGACCCAGAACAAGACAACTGGGCTACTAGATAGGACACCGGTTTGGGACTCAAGAAACCTTGAGTTTCATTCTTGCCTCCAAAATAACCAACTCACATATTTTACCTTCCATCTGGTTTTCTCAGCAGTAAAATGGGGACAGAGCTATTCTGCCCCAATGGAGGTCCTGTACAATGAGGAGGGTCCTATTAGCGCCCAAATAGACACCATTCTCCGGCGGGGTTGAATCAGGCCTAAACGAGACATTCATTTAATCTAAGAGCTCAGATTTGCCAAGCTAGACACTCTTCCTGTAATCCAGACGTGCTGGCCATGTTCCTATGGGCAAACCTCTGCAAGCAGCCAACAAGAGGAGTACAAGAGCTGACTTGGTTGAGATGTGTTGAATGATGCAAAGGGAAATGCTTTTGATGCAATAAAAAAAAAGCTTTAAAAAAATTGCAAAGCACTTCTTGAGTCCAGATCCAGGGCACTCATGAAGACAAAGCTTTTTATAAATGTTAGGGCCAAAAAAGCAACTGTAAGATTATCTACTCTGACTTCCTATATAAAACATACAGGCTGTACAACACTGCCCAATTCCACTTTCAAAGACTCCGCAATGAGAGTAAAACACATCTTCCGCAACAGCATCCAACCTTGCTTTGAAGACAACAAGGCATGGAGAACCTGCCCCGCCTCCCAAAGAACCCTTCACTTCCAGCGGTTAACTGCGTTCATGGTTAAAAATGTGTTTTATTTCTAATCTGAGTAATTCCAAGGCATAAATCAGAGCCACGTCAGCACCTCTGTATGGACGACAGACCAAAAACCCTGATCCCCTTAGAGTACTGGATGCTCAGGAAGTTAATTAGACCCCACGCAATAAGAATTACGAAAGCAAAAACTAAGATCTTCCTTCCCCCTTGCCAAAGAGCAGTTAGTCCTTGGAGCAAACCCAATAATCCTTTCTACCCATCCGTGACAATACCAGGCAGATAGGTTCAAATTAGTCCATCAGAGTGCTAAAAATCAGGTTGCTTGCCTCTACGCACTTAAGTGTGGGTTAACAGTTCTGGCAGACTGGTTTGAAAATCGTGCCCTTGACCTCTCATTCCCTCAGCGCCGCGTGCAGGATGATTATGCTTCCCTACCTCAAAGGGGTACTCGCTGTTTGCAAGGCATGCTGAGATCTGGGCATGCTTTGAAGGATGACAGAAGGGCATGGCCCCTCAATAACCATACAGCTGGCTGCTTGCTGGTTAATCCCAAACCCCTACCAGGGACCAGAAGGGATGGACAAATGCTTGGCACCTCCCAACCCATGAGGAGCCCAATCTCCCGCTGGCCGAACCCTCCCTCCCCAGACAGGTTCATTCCTCCTGCCTTCTGCGCCCTTGGAGATGCACTTGTGTCTTCCACCCCTCTCAGCTGAACCGTTCATGCCCGCCGTTTGGCAGGGATGCAAGCAATCACGGCCTCGTGCACTGACTCGGTGCTGCATTGCATCCCCTCTGATAATGGAAACGGTGCTGCATGGAGCTGACCCTCCTGCCTTAGGCCTGCCGGGAGCACCGGGGGCTTCCCAAATCTCTCCGGATTCATCTCGCACCGCAGGTGTATGCGCACGCCCTCTTCCATTTCTCCATACAGAGGTATGAAGGAAGGAATAACGGAGCCAGACTGACCTTCAAGTCTCCCCACCAACTCCACGGTCCTCTGAGACCCTTCATGATGTGCTAGCACGGTGGCGGTGCCATGGCTTTTCTTCTGGCCCTCTCCTAACTAATGGGGCTCTGTCTTCTTTTCCCGTAGCTCTTTAGCTGCAACATTTAGGTGAGGAGAGCCAGCTGACCCATGCCAAACTTTTCCAGGCTGTTCCCGCTGAGTGATGGGGGAGCTAGTACATCCCATAAAACCTTTTCCAGATCCTGCTTTGAAGCCCATAATTTCTCTTGTCTTCCTCCCCCACCACCTCCCACCTTTTGTCCTCACTATCTAACCCAGTATTACAGTGCAGCGGCAGAAGAATATTTCTTCATTTGCTGCTGTAAGCAAAAGCTGGGCATTTCAGAGAGGCAGCCATCAGCTCTTCCTTTAAATAGCAAGCTCTGACAAATTGCAGGTAAAAAAAATAAAATTGGGGGCAATAAAAAAAAAAGGCTGTGGGTGGCTCGATTCTTTGCATAGTCGGTTTAAACATCAATCAAACCCATGAAATAACAGGCACCATCCCGATTTCTATTGCTGCTGCAGGTGGCACAACTTATAAAGAAACCCTTTGCGATTATTAAATTAAAGGCTGCAAGGCATGCATCTTCATAGCAAAATTAAGCTTTTATGGGCATGTAGTTGGAGATTATTAAACCCAGCATGGGCCCCAGCTAAGAATATCTAACTGTGCAGCGTTGGAATTAATACCAAACAGCACACTCCCCTCCCTAACCTTCCTTTCTGTCGGAGTGAAAGGATGAAGGGAAATGAAAATGCAAGTGGAGAGAAAGGATGCAGATCTTTTTCATCTGGCCTGTTAAAACCCATCGTTCAGACCACAAGCATCCCCCAAGGGCGGTTCAGGGCTTTTAAAGAGGTTTTTTCCCTTGTTTAAAACAGGCTCGGTTCCACTGGGTACGTGTTGCTGGGCCGATCCCACATGAGCTGAAGTTTACACAGATGGACCCAATGAACTCCGGAGTTTGCTTGTGTTTGACCTCTCTCAGAGAACTGATTTTTTTTTTTGCAAGGCTTGCCTCTCTAATTTGGCCGGGAAGCCTCAGCGCCAGGCTATGTTTACAATTGCAAATGTATGTGTTTAAAAACACGATGAAAAATTAAAACGCTGGGTCCCCGCTTTGCTTCTCAGCAGCAGGGGATGGAAATCTAGGAACTGGATGGCTTCCGGGCCGCACGCTCGTCAAGACCTCCCTTTGTGCTTGGTGTTTCTAACAATTTCCAGAGCCTTAAAGTACCATGCTCTCTATTTCTCTTTACTCGTAGCAAACAGAACCGTTTCTAACCGGCGCCGTGTTAGCAATGGGATCCCCAGCGTCTGAGTCCACGCAGGCCCAGCCCCAGCCCGAAGCTGGTTTATGGATCTGACTGCCAAGAGCAATGGGCTTCTGGCGTGGGAGGCAGGCCGCCCCAGATCGCTGGCCAGACTGGATTTAGTTCCCTGTAATCCACTTGGGCCATTCGGTCACTTTGCATGGCTAGTGCGTATGCGGCTGCGGCGCTATCCCACCTGGAGCAAGTGGGACCAGAGGCAGAGGATTCCTGCCCTGCTGAGTCCCAGTTCTGGTCCCTGCTCAGCTACGGGCATCAGACTGCCAGGCCACAGACAATGTTAGACCCACGTCTGTGGACCACGTCCTGCCTCAGTCTAGCGCTGTCCATGGGTGCTCACACTACCCAGGTCCTCTGGGCCCATAGCGTGATCTGCCATAATCCCTACACTGCCTCCTTGGCCTCTACATAGATCCTACTGGGAGCTCTTCTTCCTACTGGGAGCTGACCAGTCAAGTCCATGTGCCCTTTTGGCTTCCCAGCCTGGACCCGCTCTCCTTTCTGGCTCTCGGTCTTTATAATCCCTGGAACGGGTAGAGCCAGAAGTGGGCAGCTGACCTGCACCTAAAAGGATCTCTGCCTTGGTTGGACCATGCAACCCCGCTTCCCTTCACCTTATGCAGGGTCTCCAAACTCCCATCGCAGCTTCATAGAAGATGCAGGCTTTGGGTTCACTAGTGCCTAGCTATCCATGGGTGCATAAAAAGAAGTGAAGAGAGATAGGTTCCTGGCAGGTGTTACATTTATTGCGCACATTCTGTGTTAAATTGTGGCATAACGCATATTCAGTCAATGCAAAACAGCAAACCATAAAATGGCAAACCGTTCAACGTGCAACTCGTCTGTGGTTGGTCTAACCTGAACAATGTGGCATGTGAAGCTTTGCTGGGAAGCCCTGCTTGCAGGGCAGCTTGGGTAGTGCCGAAGGGCTCCCCAAGCCCCAGCACCTTGAAAGCCTTGCTGGCTTTAATCTTGCTGGCAAGGTAACTTTAAAGGTCCCAGTGCACATGGGAATTTTATCCCAAATCCCCCAAAACTGCGAGTCCTGCCATGTAGGATGTGCGATTTTTTTTTGATCCAGACTAAAATTCATCAGACTGCAATCATGCAATTAAATGAATGTCTGCTGGCAGCTGTAGGGATTTGCTTGGGGTTAGACACAGTACCAGACAGGAGGTCGGCTCTGCTTCCTGCTAACACCTTGCTGCCTACAAGTTACGGAGGTGTGGCGAGAACAGTCAGCTGGAAGGGGAGAGCACACCTAATCACAGGAGCCAGTCTAAGGGCAGGGATTTCCCACCAAACCCGGGGGCTTTGGATCAGATTTATGAACCTGGTGAGAATCAAGTTCAAGCCTGTGATGTCTAAATCAGGCCAATCTCTACCACATCCACACCTTGCGTGCTACATGTAAGGAAGAAGGCGAGCAGAAGGTCTAAGGCTCTGTCTACCCATGCTTTACCTCACTTGTACCCCTGGGCAGCTTACCCCTATACTGCAGGGTAACAGTGCTGTCTGAGCTGCAGCAGATTTAATACAAGGCTCAAAGCATTAAATGTCTGGTGTCTTCCAAACAAAGCCCTACCCAGGTGCCAGGAGCCTGGCTACACAAGGGTATTCAGGAACATCTTTTCCAGAATGTCTTCAAACGTGGACATCCTTACCCCGGGATAGGAGGGGTCAAGCTAAACAGGCAAAGACGCTTACTGGAGAATCAAGTTATGTGCACTCAGCAACTTGAAGGTATACTGGCGGCTCATGTAGACAGATCCAAGCTAGCTTTAGATTAGCTAGCTCAGGTACCAATTACAAAGTCGTTACCCAAATATTTACCCGGGGTCCTGGGGAAAGGTTTGCTGCCCACACTGAATGCTCTGGGCGTATCTACACTTGCCAATTTAAGGTGCAATAGCCATTTTTAAAGTACATTAAGGGCATGCATCTATATGTGCACACCCTTAATGCGCCTTAAAAATGGCCATTTTAGGCTATCTGTGCCTAATTTTGATAATTTGCAAAAGCAGGTATCAAATTTAGGCATGAATAGATAAAGCGCCTAACTTTTGTCCCAGATCAGTCCGCTCACTGCATTAATGCGCCTTAGCGCGCGCATGTGTAGACGCACACCTAAACTGCCTTAATGCGCATTCGGCAAATGCACATTAAGTTTAGCCGTGTAAAAGCACATGTAGACATGCCTTCTGTTGCCCAGCAACAACACTTAAAAGGATGTAATCTAGCTAGTTTAAATTAGCCCGGCAATGCCTGCATAAACTGCAATCGCACCCCTACGCTGCACTGCAGACATGAGAAGGCGCACACGTGGGGGTATTCAGGAGGACCTGTTCTGGTATAGCTTTCGTGTGCAGACAAACCCTAAATCAAACCACTGCAGAAGCTATGCCCCTGTAATCCACCATCTCAATCCATTGAAACCCTAGTCACTATTAATCCCTGCAAGAAATCTGGGGGTAGCAGAGAAAGGCATAGAAGTTATAACACAAACACGCTGAATGAGTCCAAAGTTAAAGGACAAGAATCGCTGAGAACCCTGCTCCAGGAAGAAAACCCAAACAAGCCAGAAACTCCTTTAATTAGCCTTCAGACTAAGATTTATATCATATAAAGCTCCCATAAAATAAAGCTGATTCAACAATAAAGGCTGGCATAATGGAGCAAAACATACTATGCCGCTGGGTGCCTGCCAAACCCAGTGGGCATAAATAAAGACCTGCTCTGCAGACGCTCAGACTTGATTTTGAAACAGCACTAATGCAACCGCACGCTGAGCAGTGTCCTCGGTGCCTCGAGAGACCCTCCTGGAAAGGCTCTTGAGTTGGTTACCGTGATGCCTGGCTCATTTTATCGGTGCGTGCAAGAATCTGGGGGTGCAAGTCGCTGGCACTCAAGAAAGGTGTCACGGGCTTGATGTGGGTTCCTCTGCAGGGCAGGGCCAGTGAAGACCGAAGCCCTGAAAGCTGCTGCCCGGTGGCTTTGGGACATGCCCCAGCCCTGATGTGCAGGGGCCATGTCGCGTAATAGTCCAGCCAACCTGTCCTTTCCACAACAGGCTTCATTTTTGAGATGGCCAAGATGCTTTGAACGGTTTCGGAGGATAGCGGGTCCTGCCACTGGCCGACAGCTTTCCATTCCTCATACTCACAAATTCAGGCAGATTTGGGGGTCTACACTGATCACACACCCCTTCCAGCCAGTTGCTCGCCTACGTTTTTCCTGGCCGGGTTTGCTAACTCGCATCCCTCAGCGCCCAGACCACCTTCAATAAGGCAGTGGCTCTTACACTGTGGATAATTGTCTGCCAGGAACTGGAGTCAGACCAGGATCATCGTTTTATGAGGGCCCCTGACCCAACATCCATCAGCGAGTAATAACTTCCCAGCAGCACCAACTCAGCCTGGATCCAAACCAACAGCCCAGAAGGGAAAAGGCTTTCGATACAGCTATCAGTCCCCCGAGCTCAGGTTGCCTATCTGTCACAGAGGAACGACTCCCAGCTGCACCTTCATGCAACCGCGGCACAAACAGCCAGGATCACAGCTTTATAATTTCATCAGTTAAATCATCTTCATGGCCTTCTCGTATCGGCGCAGACATTTTCAAAGCCAAATACAAGAGTTACAGCTGCCTGGTACAAACCAATCTGTATTCAACTGAGAACAAACCGTATTTCTGGTTTGCAAATGCTCTGCTTTTGTGTTGGGGCGCTTGGGCTCGTGCAGTCATGTCTGGAGAACCGGGCTCTACTCCTGCCCCGGGTGGGAAGGGAGAGGGAGCTTTCCAGTCAGGGCACTGGAAAGCATTTGCAGTGTCAGCAGGGCTGAAAGCAAGCTTAACTTTACTCCGGAGGCCAGAAATCTTGGCCTGGCTTCACCCCAGAAACTCCTCCCATGCACACACATTACCCTTGCGGTACCGTCTTCCCATCACCACCTCCACCTCATTACCAGAATCCTCCCTTACTTTGACCTCGTCTGTTGAAATCTATAATCGTGCATTAATCATCTCTGCCTCAACAACTCCATTCTCGGCTTCCATTGTCTTCCCAAATCTCTGCTTCCCGCTCAGAGTCCCAGGGATTTACACAGCTGCAGCCAGACTACGCTCTTCTTCCACGCAACGGGCCCAGGCCTGCCCACACCCCGTGTCATGGTCACTGACTCCCTCCCCGCTTGCTTCCCTCTCCAAATCCAATTCAAAATTGTCTTCCGTGTCTCCAGACCTTTGCAGCTCCTTTGAAGAGCCACTTCACCGCTGAGTACGATCGCGGAGGCATCACGTCATCATCCAGACTTGGCCACGGTGGCTCTGTAGCGCTCTCCTTGCAGCCCACAGCAGCTCCCAAAACCCAGGTCCTCCCATCTCCAGCTTCAAACTGTGCTACAAAGAAGAAATGAGCCCTCATGACCCAAGCCCAGACCTGGGTGTCAGGAAATCGTGAGTCCTTACAACTCTGATGCCAATTGGCTCTGTGGCCTTGGGCACGTCACCTAACCGTTCAGTGCCTCGGGTTTCCACCACCATTGCACAAAAGTACTTCAAGGTCTGATTATTCACAAAACACCTGGAATACATAACACGCATCATGTGCTAAGTGCCCCTACAAGATGACCCCGAGCATCTCAAATCTTGACTCCCAATCCTTTGCTGGAAACAGGAGCTGGCTTTCTGCAAACCAGGTAAAAAGCAACGTATCCCAATGACCCTCATTTTTGCAAGGTGCTAGCGTTTCTTTGTTTCCTATCTTATGAATACTGAGCAGTCAGCCAACGCGTTCTCGTTTGCGCAGAAGGATCTCAAGGCTGAAAGCCCAGCTAACGAAATACCAGATTGCGGCCAAAGCATGGCCCCACGGTCTGTCCTCTGCAAGGGCAGCACACCGCTATGCCACCCATTGAGCACCCTGTGCAGGGGATGCGGCTCCTACCCAAGCCCCGGCTACTCCATGAAAGTAATGCCAGGGCAGCAGCTCACTACGGGTCCAAGTCTTTCTCCACTTCATACTCCACGGATCAGCAGCCTTTAACAAATGCAGGCCTTGTGACCCAGCTGTGGCGGGGGGCTGCCGATCCCTCTGCAGCACCCCAGCCCTCCCTCCTCTCCTTTCTGCTTCGTTTACCCTCCATTTCTGTCACCAACGGGGAGGCATAAATTTGGCACCGCAGAGAGAGAGATACCCATGGGCACAGAGCAGGGACATGGGACGCTGCAGATGGGATGCCGGCCATGGCAGAGGAAAGCATAGCATAGGGCAAAGAAGGTGCCCCTGCTACTGCGGGCCGGATCTAATCTCTGGGGGCCAGAGCTGGCCCACAGGCTGTTGGTTTGCAACCCTTGCCATGCTCCATTCAAGCCCCTCTCATCCCTTGCACAAAGGGGGGTGTCCAGCCCTGCCATCTTCCTTGCACTGCCATCTGTGGTATAGGGAGCCAAGTGGGATTGCAACCACGTGCAACCGCATTAGCCAAGCCACAAACTGGCTCCACGCCAGCTGATTTGGAGCCTTCTCGTCTCCTCAAGCACATTCCTGAGTATTTAGACGCTGTGATCCACTGTTTACTGAAACAAGCACCCGCAGCCGTCAATCTCGCACATTGAGAATGATAAAACAAGTGCTCAGGCATCACTCACCGCTTCCTATGAGACACTGATCACTATAATCCCTCTTTGCAGACAAGCAAGCAAGTTGCATCAGGGCTCCAGAGCCATTGCGGTCCGCTGGAGAAAACTTCCTTTTGTCATCATTCAACCTCCAGCAAGCCTCTCCCACACGTACAGGCAGAGGTTGCGTCTGTGCCAGCCATTTGAGCTGCGCAACGACTATCCCTCCTGATCAGCTCCTGCCCAGTTGAGCGAGGTTATAGAGACAGTTCATTCAACTTTGATGCACATCTCGTTTTGGCCAGGCCTGCAGCAGCTACTCCAATGGTTGGCACCCATGATTTGAACCCGAGACCGCCAAAGCTAAATGTCTGAGCTGCAGCAGCTTGAGTTAGGGGGGTAACAACTCATATCCCCTGGGTATCGGGTAAGGTTGGGGGAGGTGGAGTGGACAGAATATGTAATATATGTTCACCAATGGGCTACAGAGAAGCTGAGAAATGCTGGTAGTGTTACAAAAACACTCAGCTGTATTATCTGGGTGTTGTCTGGGTGTTGCAGCACATGGAGCTGGCTATTTCTGCAAGCAGGTGAGCACGGACCTGGCACCAGGGATGGTCTCTCTCCCTCTCTCACAAGCACATGCACACTCTCTCTCTCTCTCTCTATGTGCCCCAGAAGCCAAAGATCCTGTGTTTTGAAATGTGGACCTGAAGCTTGGACATTGAGGCTACCCACTTCAAACCTGTGAAGAATCACCCAAGAGGGGCACAAAATGAACCTGCCAGGATGTGGCAGGCTACTGATTTTAAAGCAAAACATTAGGGTTCCTCCAGTTTTTGGTCCGATCTCGACCTGGCATCATCAAGATCAACCTTCTGTACAACACAGGCCGTGCGCTCCAACAACGTGAGACGAGCACACGTGTTCACTGCCTTGGCTGGCCAGCCGACTCCGCCACATTGAAGAAACGTGTTTGTCACAAAGCTTTTCAAGGACCAAAACTTTTTGCACGGTGAGGTTTCCAACTCGGCACAGTCCTGCCACATGCTGGGTACCTGCTACCTCGGATCTGAGTGCTCCTCCTGCCTTCGAGTTAATCTTGGGCATGAGCGCTATGCTGGTTTGGAGCCATCCTTCTCCCTCCCTTCCAGAGCTGACCCCTGCACGGTTACACCAGCGTTTACTCAGCAGTTCTGGTATACGGCAGAATTAAATGAATTAGGGCTCAATAAGACCTTTGAATGTAAGGCATGGGGAAAAGCAAGGTATTATTGCTACTTATAAGACCAGATGTGGCAAGAGACTAAAGAAACCCTTGCACACAGGGTGTCAGCAATACCATTCTCGCCGAGTCTCACCCTGTTAAGAAGCAGGGTTAGCTGAACATTAAAACCCAGAAGGAGCCGTCTGGAAACCAGGCTCCTCTTTGTACTCAACCTCTGCAGAAGAAGAAGAAATGGTTTTCAGGGGTTTTTTTCCCTCCTGTCTCTCCTCTTTCCCCGGGGATTTGAAACTTGCTTGTTAAAAGCCCAATGTCATGTGCCAGATCCTCCCAGATTTTGAACAACCCACTGAAGGATCTCAGCAGTTTTGCATGCAGGTGTTACCAGAAGCGGAGCTAGCGTTACCTTAGAAAGCCCACACTGCTGCTCTTTGCTGGTCTTATCTCTCAGAGCAGGGGTTCGCCACTGCTTTTGGGCAGAGTGATAAAAACACCCACCACCTCTACTTGGAAGATGTTGGCGTGCCGGGGGGCAGATGGTGGAGGAGCCTGATCCTCGTTGCAGCAGCACAGCCAGCACCCCTTCCCCGCTGTGTGCCCTAAGGTGCACGTTCACCCACCACCGGCAATGAGCTGATGTGGGGGTGCAGCTGTTTGTAGCCTTCCTGCCACTTGCCCAGGCTCTGTGGTGGGTGGCAGGGGCCTGCCCAGAGCCCTTGCAGGCAGCCAGGAGGCTGCAAGTGGCTGCACCGGGGTCCACAGAGCCCTGGCCCAGCTTGCTGCACATGCACCTTGGGGCAGACAGTGGGAAAAGGGCCAGGGCTGCATGGCCATAGCAAAGATTGGGCCCTTTGCGACTCCCCCGCAGATGTGCATGTACCCACCGTCAGCAACAAGCCGGGCCAGGGCTCCACGGACCCTGGTGCAGCTGCCGGCCGCAGCCAGCCTGGGCTCTGGGCAGGTCCATGGACACTGGGCTGCTCGTGGAGGCTGCAAGCAGCTGCACCGGGGTCCACGGAGCATCGGTCTGACTTGTTGCCGGTGGCGGACTCCTTTCCAGCCCATCTCCCATGACTCTTCGCAGTTGGGGGCTGCTCCTTCACTGGTATTACCCCTGCTTTTCTTTAGCCCTCCCTGCTTCTGCCCTCTCTCAGAGGCAGTGACTCCCTCCCCCTCTCTAAATGCCACTGCAAAATCTTTTCTCTCCCACTTGCGAGTGAGACCGTCTATGCAAAGCATTTTGTGAATGAAGGGCACGTTTCCAAGACCCTCTTTCCTCCCGGAGGCCCTCCAGGGAGCACACTGAATCATTTTTTATCCATTCTCGCTGAGTTTATTTGCAGGGTGCCGAGGACACGCCACTGATCGGTAGACGCCACAGAAACATTATTATTATTGTTGCATTAAACGACATTGTGGCATATCACAGAGAGAGCTGCTGGGTGTAATTTGCAGAAGTTTGCCCGAGAGCAAACGACTTTCCTAACCATTGTATATTTATGGCTTTATTAGTCATAATTTCCAAACAAATTCTAAATCAACCCCAAAGGCAGAAAATATCAGCCTCATTTGCTACAGTTCCATTTTCCAAGATTAAAAAAAAGTCGCAATACCATGAGGTTGGCTAATAGAAAAGAAATCCATAATGAAATGCCTACGAGGTCAGCTATGCTGTAGCGTGGCAGTCTAATGCACACACTGTTACCGGCCGCCAATGTTAAACTAGTTGCCAAAGTTTCAGCTCCCCCGTATGGAGATTTGGGGACAGCAAGCCTACAAGTTAATTACTTCTATTTTCCTACAGTGCTTCTGGTTCCCCCTTGCTATTAAGGCAGAAATACCTCCCAGGCTTCACCCCACAACCTTCCTCCTCTGTTAACTAAATTTTCGGTTGGGAATGTCAAAATCAAGCTTGCTCAAGATGAATGCAAATCTTTATCAGAGTTTCCTAAGGGCTTTTCATAGCTGGGTGGTGGATATGATGGATGCTAATGTGTTTTTTTTCCCCCATCAATATGCAGCACAAGGAATAATGCCTTACTGACCAATTCGACGGTAGTGGGGGTGTTTGGTAAAATGTCACGGATGTTCAGGAGAAATAAATCATACCCCATTATCCGTCAGCCCGCAAAGTTAAAACGGCCTTTGTTTCTATACAATGAGCAAACGCTTAAGAGCTCCCCATGGATCTCCATGTTTGCGTGCTGGCCAGTCTTCAACAAAACGTTGCTTAAAGAAGGGGGGCGGGGAGGGGAGACCCTAATGCAAAAATATACAGCAAGTAAAACTTCATGCTACCTGAATCACATTCATCTGGTAGCAGGTAATAATTACGCAGCAGCCCAGAGTAAAAGCCCAGATTTAAACACTGCTCAACCAATTAATTTTCACACATGAAAGTGCAGCAGAACTTAATTCAGGAGAGATCAAGCTCCTGACAGCCGGCCAAGTTCTGCATACGCGGAGCCTCACACCTATGATTACTGTAGGACTGGGGAAACCACAATACCCATATAGCTAGGCACCTCGCTACTGTGGATGCCTACCTGGTTCCACCTCTTCCAAGCAGCGGGATAGCGGCTCGGGCTCACGTTGAGCAGTCGAGGCGTGGAAGGACAGCACGCGATGTGCCACTTCATTAGAAGAGGAGGGGAGGGTCACACAACTACATCCCCCTCCGTCTGTAACAGCCTTCCAGATCCCAGAGCGATGCTTTGGCACGTGGGAGAGAAAAGGAGCTAGTGGATGCAATGATTTGTTTCTCCATTTCACCCCTTTCTCTCCTAACCGTACGCGATGCAAAAGGCAGCGCCCCTGCACAGGGAAGGCCAGTAAGACGGAGAAATTCTCACGGGAAAACCCATTCAGGAGTCACTTCCATGAGCACGGGCAACCTGCCCTCCCAGCTGGCCGAGCTGAGGATACATCTCTATCTATATCTAGATATATATATGCACTCAGGCCCTCCACTCAGCCTTCCTCCTGCTTAGCCCCAGCCGTGCCCTTGCCCGACCCCAGCCTTGTTGCTGCCCTGTTCATCTCCAGTCCCTCACCCCAGCTTATCCCGCTGCGCCTCTGGACCCCCCCAGCTCCTCGTGTTCAGTCTGACCTGGACTACAAACACTGGGATCATTTCAGATTAGGAATGACTCTGAACCTGGTTTGAGCCTTTTTGGCGCAGCCTTGACCCCTGATCTGGACTCCTTACAGGCTCCAGTAGTTGGCTAATCCTGCACCCCACAAGCGTGCCTGCGTCCCCATCCTTACTTTCCGGGCAGACGGGCTGATGCAAGAGGCTGAGATAATCCACAAGAAGCTCCAAGCCTCTGCACGCAGAGTCAAGCCAAACAGCGCCGATCCCCAGGACAGATGCCTACGAGACGACGGGCCGTGCCCGCACCAGTGCAAATGCATGGTAACATCGGCTGGACCCCACTAGCCCCCGCCTTCCTGCTTCACCCTGCCAGAGGCAGCCCGCATGGAGCAATGCTCTGCAGCACACAAGAGACGGTCCCCCTGCCCGTCTCCCTCGTACACGGGAACTGCTGCGACTCCACTGCCATTACCGCCTTGCTGGTTTTGGTGCCAGGACTGCACGCAGCCTCCCAGGAGGCGTGAGCTCTTCTCCGAAGGGTGCAAATGGGGATCCTAGCGCTGGAATTGAGGGGCCTTGGCGTCATTGCACATATTTTCCGACAGTGCCTCCACGGCCGGGGACGCACAGCACAATGCAATGGATCTTGAACAATCGCCCGGAAACAGGTGCAGAAAACACACTATAGCCATGAATCTAACCTGGGTTTAGAGGACCCTAGTGACAGCAAGGGACATTTGCTTGATGGGGCTGTAATTTCCATTTGGAGAATTGCTGGGCTCTAATTAGTCCAGCCTCTCATTCCTTTACCATTATTGAGGGAGAGGAGCAGCAAAAGGGGAGGGGAAACCCCCTGGTTTTTCCATATTTGCAACGCCTGAGTAATGCAAAGCAGCCTGGCAGAGAAAGAGTATGTCTACACTTGCAGTCGCTTCTGGGATTGCAACATGGATCCTGCTTCTGAGCACCAGAAACTCCCCTGGCTTTCCCCAGGAGCAAGACCTGGGGTTGAAACACGCTTCTAGTATTCCCATGGCACTAATCAAACCGCACGCTGCAAACTCCGTCAACTCGCTGCAGTCTGGGTAATATTAACAGGACCCTCCTCTCGGCCTCTGGCACTTCTCATTTGCGTGGCGCTGCATTATCTAGTGGAATAGCCACGTGAGTTCCAGCACGTCTGTAACCTCCAGGGCTTCTCCTTTCACCCTCCCCCAAGAAAGCAGACTGCCAGACTTATTAAGCAATTAAAAATCCAGGTTTATTTACCCATTCCGCAGGAGCCAGGTTAAAGCCGGTGCCCTATTATTCAGGCTTAAAGATTTTGCTAATTTCCTTTAATCCACTTAAACCTTTAAAGCATGGATAATGGAAAGCAGACAAGCAAAGCATTCTGCTTTCCAAATGCAAGGACAATGGTTTCCTTCCCTCGGAAGAAGGGCAAAGCTTTAGACAAGATCCCTGAAAGGTCAGCAAGGAACCCTTCACTGTCTCCATGCTCCCTGGAGATGCCTGCTCAAAGGTCACAGAAGCCTCACTCAGTTGCCCTTAGCGAAGAACCTAACTACAGATGAACCGCAATCCCCCAAAGGAGACCCAAAATCAATACTTCAACATTTAGGAGGAAACTAGAGCTGGCAAGAAGGCTTGACACACTCTCGGGCCGGCAGACTGAGCCTGCTACACTGGGAAATGTAGACAGCGGCGATGCGGGCTGGATGGACAGACGCGAGCACTGAGCGGGTCTGATGGGTACCGCTACTACATATAACCACATGGAAAATCCAACTGGGAGAAGACCACGGGTCCACAGTGAAATCCCAAATTGCAGGAGAAAGTTTAAGGGGCTCATCCATCTTTCCAGGGCTGTACTGAAGGGCTCTGCAGTTATACAGCCACCTCTCGCCCTCCCGAGACCTGATCAAGGACAGAGAGGAAGGTTGCTGACATTGCCTATGAATGCGTGGGGGGAAATAAAAAGCAACAGCAAGAAAAGGAAACAACTTAGGACAATTTCATTGTTAACTATATCATTGTTAACTATAGGAAAATCTAGTCTATGTTCCAAAACAATACATTGTCTTTCTGTCCCGCTATCTCCAAACACTATATATGCCAGTATTTTTAGGCCCTGCAACAGTCTTGAGGTATGTAAGCACCATTGAGCTAATGTCTGGAAAAGGAAATGAAAGCAAAAGTCCAGAGAGCCGCCCAAGATGATGGAGAGTCAGAAGCAAAATAGGAAGTCAAGGCCAAGAGACTATGTCCCAGATGTCTGCTCTAATTGCTAAAGCACACTACTTCCCAGAGCAGCACAACATATCATACAAAATGAAGGTTGGAAGGGACCTCGGGAGGTCACATCTAGACCAACCCCCTGCTCAAAGCAGGACCAGCCCCAGCTACATCATGGCATTTGTCTAGCCGGGTCTTAAAAACCTCCAAGGATGGAGACACCGCCACCTCTCTAGGTAACCTGTTCCAGTGCTTCACCACCGTCTGAGCGAGAAAGTTTTTCCTAATATGCAACTTAAACCTCTCGCTGCAACTTGAGCCCATTGCTCCTTGTCCTGTCATCTGCCACCACTGGGAATAGTCCAGCTCCATCCTCTTTGCAGCCCCCCTGCAGGATGCTGAAGGCTGCTATTAAATCCCCACTCAGTCTTCTGTGAAGGAGGGACCTGGGAAGGACTCAAAAGCAGGCTGCACTCATCTAGACTGAAAGCAAGCTGCAAGAATGCAATCTCTTACCTTCAAAAGCAATGGTGGGATGTTCTCTCCTGACACACTGCTGGTGTTCAGTTTCAGGGTACTCAGGCACATACTGTGATACCGAGAGATGAAACGTAAGAAGAAAGAGGCCGGGCAAAGGCAGAGAAATGGCCTTTAATCTTGATACCACCATGATTGAAGGCCTGCTGCGGATCTAGCTTCCAAGGTAGGTCCTGGGAGGACACCTGCAACACAAAATAATTTAATTTTAGGAAGGGCGCCTGCTTTTCTGAAGCCTGCAACAAATCTCTGGAGAAGGTTTTCCTCTTTCGCTAGGAGCCCACGTGTGCTAACCACATGGGATAATGTTCGACAAACAGCACTGAGCAAAATTAAGTGCCTTTCTACAACTCCCACTGTGCAATGCCCACGGTATTCGTAAAGAAATTGAAAAGTGCAAATTCTTGAGAACACAAAAATGGCCCATGCAAACCATTAAATATAGGTGTTATTCAAGCAGTGAAATACAAAAGTATAGGGCATAAAAAGGCAGGAGGGAAGTGGTGCCAGGTAGCAAGACCGCAATTCAAAGCTCTCCCATGTTTTATTTTTCCCCCTGTATCTCAGGGGTTTTAAATGCTGCCATAAAGATGATGTGCATCTCTTCACACCCACTAATATGTGGTTCTGCAGCAAGTGCTATGCAGTCCTGAGCACTAGCAATCCCCGCTCGCTTCAGAGAGACGGGCCAACGATCAGCACATCGCAGAGCAAGGACGTGCAATCAAGTTGCTGCAAGGTGAGCAAAAGTGCAAACTTAACAGCGCGTTGCAATGCTGTGATAACTGCCTGTGCGCACTCTTTCACCGTCGCAAATGCAAGGTAACTCCCCCCTCAACGGGGAGTGAGCAGGCTACTGGCACTTACTGCAGGGTGAAACCATGCACATAGGTAGTTACAGCGCGTTAGCTATACTGGGGTGAGTTCATACCCTGCTTACCCCATAACAGCTCATCCACGCGCCCAGAAGCTCAGGCCTCAGCCCAATAAGGATTTCATACAGGGCTTTTCTCAAATCCAACCACCGTTCTCTCCCAAGCTGCATTATTTCAGCTCACAAACCCCTTTCTCTTTAAAAAGCATCAATATAAAGTTAAATTAGCAAGCGGTGGGATTAACAATTAACACTGGCAGAAATGAGATTATGGAAAATACCATCATTGGAATTTAAGATGAGCGTGGGTTTTGCCTCGTGTCATCACACACGAGTATACTGGGGGATCGGACACACACATGCATGGGCACATGGATGCAGGCACTATAGCATCTCTCCACTGAGATGCAACGTGCAAGCTATCCTACAGCCCGCTGAAGCCAGAACACCCCATAAATTTGCAGGGGTTGGCTTGGGTCACAATATTATCACTGCAGAAGTGAACAAGAAATTCAACCATCCCTAAATCCAGGGAGATGTTTCTTATATCACCCTCTAGTCCGCACTGGGGTCCAGAAGAGGCAATGTCAGCCTTCCTTGCTTAAGAAGGACTGGTGATGGTGGAGGATACCAAAAAAAGTGACCCCAGGTGACATTAATGAGTTCCAGTGACAATCAGATCCTTGACTCGAGTACAAGCGAGGCTTCCTGCACGTTCCCCTGATGCTTTTCCAGTTCGCTGTCAAGTCTAGATTCAAGGGATGAAGTAGTCTGAGTTTCAGTCTCACAAAGATCATGGACTCATAAAACTTGTAGGAAGAGAAGACTCAATGTCAGGCAGTCTATTCTCCTGCCAAGGCAGCGTTCCCTGTTATACATTTACTAGTGTTTTGTCTGGGCAAGCTGTGAAATGTGCCAAGTGATTGGATTTCTGCCACTTTTCCTGGGAGACTGTGCCGCAGCCCAACACACATCACTACTGCTTCGAAAGCTTTCTCCGACCTTTGGTATAAATTTCCACCCTTTCTTATAGGTTCAAGTTGATCGGGGCGGATAAATCCAAAGTTTGCATTTAGGATTCATGTTCTGAACTTCATACGAGGTGGAAAACTACTAAATAAGATCAAGGTGGGGAAAAAAAACCCATAAAAACATCCTGGATGCTCCTCCACTTAGATCTCTCAGATCTGTAAAGTTTCCACGACTGGAAAATTAACCTGAATGAACACTGTGCACCACCCGGAGCCGCTATCAAGGGGAAACGTGTGCTTGGATCAAGGACAACACAAACCTTGACCCTCAAGCGTCGACTTAACGAGAATCAAAAGCCAAGGAAGCACTGAACAAGGACGTTCTTTGGAGCAGCCCCCCGCTAGGCTGCCTTAGTCGCTTACTCATCCATAATTTAAAACAACCTCTCAATCAGCAATCTATTGCTGCTGACTGCAATGTTGGTGTTTTTTAAAAAAAACATTTCTTCTTTTCATGAGGAAAAAGGTGCCACGTGAGGAAAGGGATGATCAAACCAAAGCGCTGATGAGGAGCGGCCGGACGGCTCAACGGTGCCTGCAACCAGCCACCACTTACAGAGGTGAAGCTGATCTTGCAATTCTCTTGGACGTAGGCCCAACCTATGTCCGCCTCAACAGCTGACCCTGGAGCCCCAAAATCGAACCCTGCTAGAGCTCGACCAGAATGGCGTGGGACCGATCCAATTTGAAACCTGTCTGCATTTGGGTCTTCCCCAGCTTTCAGCAACTGACGTTCCACCAACTATGCAAATCCCCAGCCTACAAAATCATGGCTTGCCCCAACGAATATGCCCCGTTTTAAGCTGTTCAGATGGATGTGAAGTCTCGTATGACAACGTGCTCTCGAGAGACCCCCCAGTGAGAATGGCATAGGACCTCAGCGATGTTGACCCAGAACCTCACGCCCAAACCTCAACCTGAACTCAAGTCCCGGGGCAGGACATGTGGCTGCACCTGTCTGTTCATGAGCTCCCAGGGCAAAAAAGACTGACCACCCTCCTTCTCCTTCCCCCTCTCCCCTCCTCCTGCTCTCTGGGGCTCGGTGTCCCCGTCCCTCCAGGGCACAAAGGACACAAAACATGTTAGCGATGCCTCTATTGATACGGTCAATGCATTCAGGTCCTGGTGGACCTGGGGGAAGGATGTTCCAGGCAAGCCTGCATGCAGAGACAGCGTGTAGAAAACACACCTTCCTACCTCTCCTCCTGACGACTGTTAGCTATGGGGCCGCTTATGACTGCAGCTGGGGTAAAACCTATGGGGAAAGAAGTGGTCTTCCAGTTAAAGCAGGGCATCGGAGACATAGGTGCTCCATCATCATGCAGCCGTGCGGTTGAAGCCACTAGAAATAATGCAACCTATACCTGTTTCTCTTATAACCAACTCTATAGAGAAGGCATAATGTGCCCCACCACCTCTGAGCCACCTCCTGCTCCTGCAGCATTGCTCGGGCACCGTGCTTCTTCCACAGCCCCCGTACCCCGGCAAAGGCTCCAATACTCGTCTCATTAACCCAGTCTTGTATTACCATCACTTCTCCACCTTCCTTGGAATTACTCCCGATTTACACAGGGTAACTTCACGCAGACCCTGAGAGAATCAAACTCTGCGCCGAAAAGAAAAAATACCTGCAATTGATCTTCAAGGCTTTAAAACAAACCTCGCTGTAGAAACGGCTGTACCGAGACTTCATACCATACTTCCTTAGACTGTAACTGTCATTTCCCTATAACAGAATTTGATGATGGGAATAAAGTTAAAGGATGGAAAGAAAACTCTCCATCTTTAAAGGAGAGAGACATCCATTTAAAGAAGAAGAAAAAAAAAATTTCCGTGCGAGCTCCCTTTACGATCGGGTAAATTTATGATTTTATGAAAAGAGGATATCTGAAGCAGGGAGAAGCAGCAGACAAAGATGTGTGCATACATCACAACATTTTTTTTTTTTGTAAAGTATTGGAGAAGTAAGCAAAAGAACAGTGGAAAAACAGTGGAAAATGTAACAGCTGAGCAGAACAGCCCTGACAGGCTGGCATGCTGAAAATAAAGCCCCGGGGCTGCGAAAAATGCAGCCGTTGCTCTCAGTTGCCACCGCCTGGCCTCACCCCACACCCCAACAGCTGGAGTTCACCGGTGCAGACAGCTTCGGGAGGCTCTTTCGCGCCATGGGGTGGAAGCGCCGCGTTTCCCTCCGCGGCTGGAAACATCGCTCCACCACTTACCCATCACTTCTGTTGATGGCACGAACGGCGGCTCCATCTCGCTGCAGAGAAGCGACACGGTGCAATTACCGAACGCAACGTGTCAAATCCTTCTATCACGTTTGCCGTGCTCGGCTCCGTCCTCGCAGGGTGAACCCTTTTATTAATTATTTTTGATGCACAAACTTTTGAGCGATTGTTTAGATGTGCATCTAGGAGGAACGCCAGGCTTGGTTTTGGCAAATGCATTATTTCTTTTTCTCTCCCCCCCACTTAAACCCTAAGACGCTTCGGGCCCTGCAGGCTCTGGCTGCGATCTACGTTAGTTGAGATATGTAGATGCTCCTCCATTACTGCAGGATCCGAGGGCCTCACAAATCTCAGGGTAGTTCTCCTCCCCGATTATGCCCATTTCAAAGAGAAGGAACTGAGGCACTGAGTAGTAATTTGCCCAAGGGGCGCACAGGAAGTTTGTGGCATAGCGGGACTCGAACCCAGCTTCCATAAGTCCCAAGCTGACCTCTCTTCCCCCGAACCACCGCACCTCTGCTACCGTCTGAAACACTCCCCGACTTCAACCACGCGAGTGTTTCTCAACCAGTAATAAAACAACACAGATCTGGAGATGATTGACTGTGATGTGCTTGTTTCCTTGTCGTACATGAATAATTCAGACGCCTCCATGCAAAGCAGCAGCTTTATTTACATTGCGGGCATTTGGTGTGGAAAACTGCAGCCCAGCAGGGAAGTCAGGCTCTAAGTCTAATCATCTGTCAGAGCAGGTCGCTCAAGAGATGGGTAACGGGGTTAGAAGCATCTTATGTCTAGATGGTGCCGTGTTTCCAGCGCTGCTGGGCAGAGACCAGGGGCCTGTCACGACGCCCACCGGCCGATCCTCAGTGAAAAGCCCTCGCTTGGATTCAGCTCCAGAAGACGACACTTTCTAACGGCCCAACAGGAAACAAATGTGGAAATCCTCAGTCCTCTATAGGGAGCGGTGTCCATGTCAGATAAGCCACCAAGTGGCTTGCACTGGCTACTTGCTGGGAGCCCCACCAGAGCAGCTAATGCCCAAACAGAAACCTGGCGTGGAGGAGAGGCCCCTTGAGAAGGGGGATGGTATCCAACAGAGCTAACATAAAGCCGATCCAACAGTAAAGGCCTGTGTAACGGAGCAAAACACACGATACCGCTGGGTGCCTGCCAAGACCGGTGGGCATAAATAAATACGAGCTCTGCAGGCACTCAGACCCACTTCTGCATAGCAGAAACCTGACCACACATGGAGCTGTTTCCTAAGTGCCTCAAGATGCCTGCCGAAAAGGGATCCTGCACTTTTTTACTG
Source organism: Alligator mississippiensis (assembly GCF_030867095.1). Lineage (NCBI taxonomy): Eukaryota > Metazoa > Chordata > Crocodylia > Alligatoridae > Alligator > Alligator mississippiensis. The sequence goes on along the minus strand of NC_081827.1, from coordinate 246,520,270 downwards.
GCTAGACGTCATAGCAAAACATGAGACACTGTGTTAGGTTTTTGGTATGAGTTTCCCACTTGTCAAGGGTACCTCCGAGTCTGAAGTCCTTCCTTTATCCCAGCAGCAACCTTGGCAGTGACATCTTGCATTCATCTGCACCCCCCCAACCCACCTCCCCGCAGCCCACCTCCTTTAGGAGGTCGCCCCCAGGCTGGAGAAGGTCTCTCTGCCCGCCCAGTGGTGGGAGCAGAGTTTGTCCACCAGGCTGTCCAGCGCGGGGTGTGATGTGATGCTAGAAACGCAACCAAGTAGACAATTATTTTCCATTTTTCAGATTGAGGAACTAAGGTGGAGGCAAAAGACTTGATTTCCAGAAGTTAATGGATGTTCCCGGGGCCAGTCAGACTCACAAGCATCTTGCCCAGCACCACAGGAAGGCGATCGATACAGCCTGTGTTAGAAATCCGGAGCTCCCTGCAAGACGAGGGATCCCCATGGGTCACAGCATGAAAGCACAGTATCTGTGCAGCCCGTGAACCATGGCCTTGACCCTGCAGCAGCATCTCTTCAGGCTGGTCCCAGGAAAGATATGAGAAGAGGCTGTGCATCTGCAAAGTAGCGGATAGCTCTGGCCCAAACTCCGTTCCTTGCTGCTTTATGCTGAATGCACCCTCTTAGTGCAGAGACTTTGCCCCCCGCTGACTAGCCACGCAGGTATACATTCTGAGTATGCTGGGCTGAATAGTTATTTCCATTTTCGCTCTTATTTTTTTCACTCGCAGAGATGCAATAGAAACAGCCACAGTAATGCAAAGCTTTTCCTCCTGTTTGAGTGCCTGCTTCTCAAGTGCGTTGCAAGGAGCTTGTAAGCTCTCCACTAGAGAGCACTGATGAATTGAGCCTCTCGTTTTGCAAGATAATGTCATCACCCCCATTTCAGAGCAGGGGAAACTGAGGCATGGCATAAGCAAGCAGCCCGATGGATGGCAAACAGACCATTTGGAGAACTCTGCTGTCCTTGTTACAAATGCTTGAGACACAAGAGCCCTGCTTTTTCTCCCCATTCAACATGGAAACCATGACTCTCCTTGGCTTTTGTGCAATTACAGCACTAACCAGAAAGACTTAGCATCGCTGTTTTTGTACAGAGTGATAAACCAGTATGGTGCAGAGGCTCATCAGGGGCATTTGCTGATTAAACCTTTGGAGCGAGTTAAATGCTCCGGGAAGTGAAGAGGATAACTAGTAGCAGCCCCAGAGTAAGGCAAGGTGCAGGTAGGCACCATGCAAACCTCCCCCCTTCATCTCTCTGCTGTAACATCCTGGACTAATCCCATCCCCAAACGCTTCGGAGCAGGCTGGTGCTCATGCCCCAGCCCTCCTGGTGGGCTTGGGACTGTAATCAACAGAACAATTATTTCCACTTGTGACCTCGGGCAAAACTGGAACCCACGTCTCAGCAAACGAAAGCCGATACGCGAAATCGCCGAGCCACACAACTGCCTCCCTGCAAGGCAGCTGGAACATGTGGGCCTCATTTACCCAGCACGCATTCTCCGACTTGCAGTCTCCAACTCCCTCCCTGCCAGCCTCTTCCTCCCCAGAGCTCAGCCCTTCTTCCATCCCAGGCACCACAAGGCCTTACGGGGCGCTCCAGCTCCGTAAGTGGGCACTGACTCGCTTTGCAGTTTTGTAGCACGCCTGGAAGGGGATCTCTCACTGCCGCAGGAACTCGTGCCATAAACGGGTATGACGAACTAAGGGTGTGCATGTGTCAGTGCAGGCGCATAAGCAGACTCGGGCGAGAGAGGAAGAGAAAAGAAGAACAGCTTGTTTGTTTTTGTCTGAGCCCTGGGATTACCTGCTGCCTCCTAACGAATATAATCGTATGATTTAATTGCAATTCTGGAGGGATAATTGCGAAACGCTGCTGTAGTAAAACTTCGGAGCGGAGCTGGGTTGGAAACGGAGCACGTTTCACCGCAGAGTCGTCCTGGCCCTGTCCAGTGTCATTTATCATTAAAAAGCTCCCAGGAACAAGGCACCCAAAGGGCCAATAAATGTCCCAAAACTGAAGACAAAAAATAATAATCCTCCACCGGATTCACCCTTCCAGTTTTATTCTACACATCCTCCAGCAGCAGGCACCTGCTGTGCTACTTCTTTCATACACAGACCAGTGGGGCTACTTTTCTCAGCCCCATCGATAGCACTCTGAACAGACATTAGAGAGGGAAGAGTGGGCGGTGCGGAAACAACTACAGCTGCAACCTTGCTGAAAGGGAGTAAACAGGTAGGAAACGTGTTATTTGCCAGTCGCTCCTCTCTAGGTTAGTGCAAAATGCTCATCCCAGGCAAGCAGGGTGGATAATAATCAACAATTTTTTTTCAATAAAAAATGGGATAGTTTTATTTAAATCAAATGTTTTTATTTAATAGTAGTTTTTTTTTTGTTAGGATGCTTTTTTAAAAAAAAAAAAAAACCTATATAAATATAGTTTTAATCTAAGATATGTTAAAGCTTAAAGATATCATCATGGAACAGAGATTATAACTTCTAATTGTATACGATTTGAGACAATATATTCATGTAACTTTTTTAGAAAAGTTTTATAAATAGGTCACAGCAGGCCATGGGCTATATTAGGGACCCAATCTTATGGGGTTCCCAGACGCCATGGGCAACTGGTGCCTCCTGAGTCTGGCGGGCACCCACAGAAGCTGCCGGCGGTGGTAGGCCAGAGCTCGCGAGCATCCGCAGATGCTGCCGGTGGCATTGACATTGGCAGCAGGGCCAGAGCTGGCAAGCATTCATCAATGGTGGAAATGGCCCTGTCAGGCGGGGCACATACCCCCTTTACCTCCCCTATGCCAGAGGCTCTTCTATAGATTAGTAAAGATTAAAAAAAACCACTCTACCCAATGGGACTCAGTGCTCAGTCTAGAAGATCCCATTAAGCATCTCTGTGAGGCTTAGTTTCAGTTCTCAAACTGTAGATTTGCATCTCCAGAGTTAACATCCTTGTTAACAGCAGTATATGGAGATGATGGAGAACAGACCTGATTACCTCCTACCCATCAGCCCTCTTATCTCTCTGTAAGTTGTGTACAGAAACAAGCCCCTTCCTCTCCCTAAAAGTGCAAAGTTTCAAGAAGTTAAGTGAATAGAGGATTGTTGGGGGTGGAGTAGATCTGGGCAAGGAGGGAGAGTCTGAAGAGAAATACAAGGAGGGAGGGGCAGTAAAAGCAAAAGAGAAACATTTTGAGCCGACTATTCCAGAAGTCTTGAGGGATACATTTTGAGAATAGCCTCTGCAATGATTTGAGATCTAATGAGGGAATGGTATGGCAGAAGGGGAAGCCTATCATGGCAGCAGGCTTGTCAGGCAGTTAAGAGAGACCCTGTTTGGGAATATTTTAATGAAGGTTATATCAAACAACAAAAATCCACTTTTTGTGGAAAACAACGATTAAATCAAGGCTTCCTGACCAGTGATTTAAATCAATTTGATTTAAATCAAATCCACCCGGAGGTAATGTCATTGCAATTCCTCATCAGGGTAGTTGTGCTTAACTCAATGAAGCTACCCTGATTTACTCCAGATAAATGTTCAGCCCTCGTTTTTTCTAAGCAGTATCTCTTCTTAGATACCCTTGTACAATTCTGCCAATCTTGCTAGGTTTGGGCCACAGAAGCAGAGCTGGTGTGTGTTTGAGCAGAGATTATTGGGAGTTGGCCATCAATATCAATGAGAGGAAGACAGTCTAGTCTTTGAGAGAATTGTTTTCCTTGCCCTCAAATCACTTTCTCTAGGCCCTCAATTATGGTCCCAACTCTATGAGGTACTGAGCTCCCTCACCCCCCACTGACATCACTGGGAGCAACGCCACACATGACTGGACTTTGCATGATGTCATATCAAGTGGTAGAGATCCATGCCAGGGTAGCAGGAGGAAGTATCTTCCAGTCAATCCTCCACACATTATTAAAAGCTTGCTCAGACCTCTAGGTTAGAGTTTGTTCTGGGAAACATCTGTTCAGAAGAGAGTCTGAAGTATACCGGTCCCTGGGTGATTACTTTTCTCTGCTGCAGAGCTTTGCAAAATAACCCATCGGATCTACGCCTTGACATTTCATGGCTGGAGAAAGGGTCTGTATAAGTATGAGGTGGTTGGTGTCATTTTAACATACTGCGTAGCTAGGTCTTTCTGGAGAAGATGAACTATTTGTAATGAATTCCAGGCACATGGAGATCCAGCCCCCTCACCCCCACACCGCATATATAACCAAATTAGTTTAGAAGATGTGAGTTATTCAGGGGCTTAGCTGTGCAGGCTGGCCTTGGAGGATTTGCTCTCATTATAGCTTTTATGCAAATTCTGTCCTCCAAATCTCTTCTGAATCAATTATTACTAGATTAATTTAAACATGTCCACCTGGGGTGCCTGTATATCATGTGCCTCATGTTAAAAAGTAAAAAAGATGATAATGAATTCAGGAGGTGACTGAAACAGATTCCTGCTTTGTGGAAATGTGACCTTTTTGCATAATGTCACAAAGGAAAAAAAAAAGTTCCCTCAAGAAACATGGCAGAGAGGGTCGTTACTCAGATCAGCTGGGCTTTCAATCACTCTTTGGAAATTAGCATGATACAATAAAAAATTAATAAGAAATTAAAAAAAATATCACTTTAATGCTCCAGACTATTAAAGCCTTTGATGGACTGCTAATTGAAATGTAATGCTTAATTTTAAGCAATGCCATTTTTATTAATGGTAAAAACTTGAATTAATGTCATTAACCAATGTTAATATTACAAATACCCCAAGGGATAACACAGCAATTATGTTATTCACAGAATCAGAGAACAAAAAAAAAAAAAATAGTACACAGCTCACACATGGTTCTTGGAACGGGGACGAGCTACGTTCAATCTGTCTTTCCTTGGCTGAGAAGGGTTATTGGCTTTGTTTGTTTTATCAAGTCGGGGAAAGGCAGCAAACGAGAACGGTTTTCACTTATGGAAGCACTGCTCGTATTTTGGCTTCTGATCGTTTTAAAGATGTTCCACTACCTGGGTGCAACACTAAGGAGATGCCAAGAAATAATTCAAGGAAGAGGAACAGCTGTAGAAAAAAACCCAACAACGGCTCCCTTTGCATTGCTGCCCCCACGTTGAGTCTTGAGATCCAGGGGGCCGTGAGCAGTCAGTCCAGCCGGTCTCCTGCCTTGGCCAGTGCCACACAACTGGGCAGAGCCACAGCTGGAGCTCACGGCTCAATGAAGCCACATCAGCGTGCACCAGCTGAGGATCTGGTGCTGGATATTCTCTACATGACAGCACCCGGCCTCAGATCCTCAGCTGGTAAAGGCGTTCAGCAATATGTGAGATCCACCATGAATGCAGCAGGACAGATAGGGACAGAGTGTTAATTAAAGCTTAGAGGAAGAATTGAAGAAAAAACCAATTGGTACCAAGTAGTAAGTCCAATTGCCCATGGGAAATTGAAAAACCGTGCAGCAGTGGCTTGGAAGAGCACATACCCAGCGACAGGCACATGCAGGACAAGCCCTTGATTAGCTTTACCTTCACATCCTGCACCCTTGGTCTGGCTGGGGGGCAAGCAGCCATGGAAACAATTCAGATTGCCGGGCAAAGCGAGTCAGATCCAACTCTTCCACACCTTGTTCAAGTACTTGAGAGCCAAACCTTTAGTGCAGGGGTGGGCAAAATGCAGCCCGGATGTAGCCCGCCAAGCCATTCAAGCCCTAAAAAATTTAGAAAATTAATATTTATCTGCCCCTGGCTGCCTATCATGTGGCCCTCAATGGCTAGCCAAAACTCAGTAAGCAGCCCTCTGCCTGAAATAATTGCCTGCCCCTGCCGTAGTGCTTTATTTCCGTACAACAACAACCACACGCAGAATCACTACCTCCATCAAGTCCCGCATCAGACAAGCAGGAAAGCCTCCTTCAGCACCCCCTTTTTTTAAAAAAAACACACAAACCAATCAATGGTCTGATGAATTCCAAAAGGGTATTAATGCCTGGAAACCAAAGGAAAAGCAAATTGGTTCCTGCTATCAAATAAAATACACTTACATGCTGCTGTAAAATGACTCACAGTTTTCAAGGGAGTGCTCTCTCATGATCTAACCAAATGTTTTTCCGTATTTATTTTTGTTTCTCTTCTCTTCCGCAGGGAAAAATTATTTAATAGTATTACTCACAGGCTTCTTACCCATTTTAATTGCACAAGGCGTATCATTTTCAGTCCTGACCCTGCTGAAGTCAATGGAAAAAAAAGTTGAACATGAGCCGGCAGTGTGACGAAGCCATCAGAAAAGCCAATGGCACTTTATCGTGCATCAGCAGATGCATGACAAATAGGTCCAGGGAGGTGATACTTCCCCTCTATCGGGCGCTGGTCAGACCGCAGTTGGAGTACTGCGTGCAGTTCTGGGCGCCACACTTCAAGAAGGATGCGGATAACCTGGAGAGGGTACAGCGAAGGGCAACTCGTATGGTCAAGGGCCTGCAGACCAAGCCCTACGAGGAGAGACTAGAGAAACTGGACCTTTTCAGCCTCCGCAAGAGAAGGTTGAGAGGCGACCTTGTGGCTGCCTATAAATTCATCACGGGGGCACAGAAGGGAATTGGTGAGGATTTATTCACCAAGGCGCCCCCGGGGGTTACAAGAAACAATGGCCACAAGCTAGCAGAGAGCAGATTTAGACTGGACATTAGGAAGAACTTCTTCACAGTTCGAGTGGCCAGGGTCTGGAACGGGCTCCCAAGGGAGGTGGTGCTCTCCCCTACCCTGGGGGTCTTCAAGAGGAGGTTAGACGAGTATCTAGCTGGGGTCATCTAGACCCAGCACTCTTTCCTGCTTATGCAGGGGGTCAGACTCGATGATCTATTGAGGTCCCTTCCGACCCTAACATCTATGAATCTATGAATCTATGAATAGTATTCAACAACTTCAAGGAGTACAGAATGTAGCTCTGACTTAGGTCTGGATTAACATCATACATGCACATACATGGTAGGTCCACTCAGGAAACCTTTGTTCCTTTGCACCTCATACCCCCAAAGCATGTACAGAGCCTCTTTCTGTGTTTGTAGAAAATCACAGAAAATTAGAGTAAGAAGGGACATCAGGAAGTAATCTAATCCAGCCCCCTGCTCGAAGCAGGACCATCCCCAACTAGATCATCCCAGCCAAGGCTTTGTCTACCTGGGTCTTCAAAACCTCCGAGGATGGAGAGTCCATCACCTCTCTAGGTAACCTGTTCCAGTGTTTTACTACCCTCCTAGTGAGAAAATTCTACCTAATGTCTAACCTAAACTTCCCTTGCTGCAACTTGAGCCCATTGCTCCCTGTTCTGTCATCTGCCCCCACTGAGAACAGCCCAGCTCCATCCTCTTTCACACCCCCTTTCAGGGAGTTTAAGGTTGCTATTAATTCTCCTCTCAGTCTTCTTTTCTCTACACTAAATAAGCCCAACTCCCTCAGCCTCTCCTCACAAGTCATGTTCTCCAGCCCCCTAACCATTTTTGTCACCTTCCGCAGGACTATCTCCAAGTTGTCCACATCCTTTCTGCAGTGGGGGCCCAAAACTGGACACAGGACTCCAGATGTGGTTGCACCAGTACAGAATAGAGGGGAATAATCACTTCCCTCGACCTGCTGGCAACACTCCTCCCAGTGCAGCCCAGGATGCCATTAACCTTCTTGGCAACAAGGGCACACCTGCCTCATATTCAGCTTACTGTCCACTGTCACCCCCAGGTCCTTTACTGCAGAGCTGCTGCTTATCCAATCTATCCACATCCCATGCATGGGATTCTTCCATCCTAAGTGCAGGACTTTGCACTTGTCCTTATTGAACCTTGTGTAATTAGTTCAGGCTCAATCCTCCAATCTGTCTAGGTCACTCTGAATCCTAGCCCTACCCTCCACCGTATCTACTACTCCCGCCAGCTTGATGTCATCTGCAAATGCGCTGAGGGTGCACTCCATCCCATCTTCCAGATGGTTGATGAAGACATAGAACTAAACCAGCCCCAGGACTGACCCCTGAGACATCCACTTGATATCAGCTGCCAACTAGACATGGAGCCATTGATTACTAACCTCTGAGCCCGATGCTAGAGCAAGTTTTTCTATCCACCTTACAGTCCATTCATCCAGCCCGCACTTCCTTAGCATGCTTGCTAGAATGATGTGGGAAACCATGGCAAAGGTCTTGCTAAAGTCAAGCCTCTAGGTAGAGGTGATATATTTTAGTAGTCCAACTAGATATTTGCAAAAAAAAAATCTTTATTTGCAACTTTCAGTCCCACTCACCCTTCTTCAGGTATAGGAGATGCAAAGGTATAGGTATGCAAGGATTGTAAAATTTCTCCTAGATGGAAATGAAAATTCATATTTCACAGGAGAGCTGAAGGTGTTGTAAGATCTCTTGGTTGGAAAAGTTCATTATGTGCAAATTAGGCTCAGATAAACGTTAGAGCAGTCTATTTAGCTCAAAGTTGTCTGATAGCAAGCAGGATGTTGAATTATGTTTCCTTCTGGTTATGACGTGTCACAGAAGGATCCTGCCCATGAGTTCCCTGCGTGAGTCAAAATCTGCTTTCCTGAAGTCCAGGGTCCTTACTCTGCTGCTCTCCACCCTTCCTTTCCTCAGGATCCTGAACTCATCTCACACATGAGAAGAATGACCATCATCTCATGGTCACTGCTGCCCAAGGTGCCATCCGCTACTACCTTCCCCACCAATTCATCCCTGTTTATGAGCTACAGGTCAAGAAGAGCACGGCCCCTAGTTGGCCACTCCAGCACCTGCACCAGGAAGTTGTCCCCAACACTCTCCAAAAACTTCCTGGATTGCCTGCATGTTGCTCTATTGCCCTCCCAGCAGATATCAGGGTGACTGAAGCCCCCCATGAGAACCAGGGCCCGTGATTGGGAAACTTCTGCTAGCTGTTTGAAGAAAGCCTCATCCACCACTTCCTCCTGGTCTGGTGGTCTATAGCAGACCCCACCACCACAACACCCTGGTTGCTCTCTCCTCTAACCCTAACCTAGAGACTTTCAACAGGCCTATCTCAAGTTTCATATTGGAGCTGTGAGCAATCATATAGATCTTTTACATAAAGTGCAACTCCTCCTCCTCCTCTTCTCCTGTCCTTCCTGAATAGTTTGTGCCCATCCGTGACAGTGCTCCAGTCATGCGAGCTCCAATCACATCATAGTTCCCTGACTATTTGAGGACTTCTAATTCTTCCTGCTTGTTTCCCAGGCTCTGTGCATTCGTGTACAGGCACCTAAGGTAACTACCCGATTGCCCTCCTTCCTCAGGAAGAATAAGAACACCTCCCCTGTCACCTCTTGCTCTTCCTCCGGGTCACCCACTTCCCCACTTACCTCAGGGGTTTGGTCTCCATCCCCCAGTCCTGGATAGATTATGGCTTGTGAAACATGATGAGAGATTGGGATTTTACTACACTGAAACATCTTATTAGGGGTATTTTAAATGGGAAAGAGCAACACAGTAGCTGCAAGACTGATAAAGTCTAGCACACAGGCGGCACATCTACAGGTGCAGTTAATGCAACTGAATATGCTCAGGCTCAATCTGTGCCATAGTAAACTACTCCCAATGTCACTGTCTACATGTGCGCTTAAATACAATAATTTGCTGCAGCATAGGATAGCACCTGTATGTGACAGGACTATCCTACACCAGAGTAATTTAATCTACTGCACATTAATTGCAGCACACATGTAGATGGTGACACTTTACTGTGCATTAATCTAATGTGCAGTAAAGTGCACATGCAGACATGCCCAGGATGGTCTAATCTATCAATGTGGGCTTGCTGAACACAGGCATGCCATTTCTCCTTGAAAATCAGGTCTTTTGTTTCTAATAATGTTTTCTCTCTCTCTCTCTCTTTGCACCCCTCCTCCCCCAATGCACTTCATTGCTCCAAAGTGTATAACAGGATGCTTTAAACTCACTGAAACATCTGTGCAAACTCTATTCCTCAAAACTTCTGTGCTCTTTTCTCACCTCTCCCTACTTATTTAAAAGCATGGGGGGAAAAATCATTGACGACATCAAGGTCAATGCAGAGTGAACCAAAGTCATATTCATAAGATCATTTAAAACCTCTCACCATCAGACTATTATAGCGACAGGAGACGTTATGGATTGCAGCTTAATAGATCACAATGGTAGACAGTGAGGGTGGGAGGGAATATTCCTTATACATTGAAATACATTGAAACTTTCTGACTGAAGTGCAAGAGTGGGCAGGAAACCACGATGGTATTCATGTTCATAAAGCCAGGACTCACTCACTCCCCAGTATTAATGGGTGTGCCATGGTCGCCAGACGCAACGTTTTGTTATGGCTTGATTAATTGGAAGTCGCACGCTATGACATATTATAGGTAGGAAATAGCCGTCACTAGAAAGTAATTCTTCACCATAATTCCTGCCAGTCTCCACTATCTAAAGCTGTATACCCTGTTACGGATGACCCCTCAAGCACGAATGCGTTACATATCTTTATATAAATAATGGTGACTAGCAGCAGCCGCCTACGGTAATCTCTGGGGGACATGAAAGAGGAAAAAATAGGTAAGTCAGGGGAATTGTCTTCAAATATTAGGAAGCTTGTCTGTGTTAATCTTAATCAAATGAGCCATTTCTCTTTTCCTCTAACGGGAAGCCATGCTTGTCTGAGACGCTTCATAAAAGGGTGCGTTGTAGCGTCAACTACAATGGGAACCCTTTCTTCTTCAAAAGGCTACTAATTCCACATCTAACAAATGCATCTAGATCAATACTAATTAAGCTTCTACACAGTTGCTTTACCAGTAAACAGGTCAAGTTTACTTTCTGAAGGCCCTTAGATCAAAAACCCTTTTATACCACTTCTGTCGGTAGCCTCAAGAAAATACCAAATCATTAATTTTCTCTAAAGCGTTTCGAGTTGGAAGTTACTTTTTCCAAAGAGCACACTCACTGACCTCCTTTAAAAGAGATCTGCACTGCTTGCAGAAAAGGACACAGCCGCATGGGCTAGTGGTACCCAAAACAGAGCTTACGACAACATCCCTTATGGGACAAACGTATCGCAGTGTTGTCATTTTGAGATGCGGTTGCCTAAATGCTAGCTGGAGTTGAAAACCCGTTAGATTTATCGCAATGCTCTATGACTGTATTTGCCACTTGCAAATAAAATTAAGAAGAGAGCCCACTATTCAAATTACACATGCACATCACAAAACAACCCCTGCAGGGACCACGGAACAGAAAACCAACTTTTAGTTTTGCTGAACCGACACTTTTTGCCACTTCTCAATAAAAACAGCCTGTATTTCTTCCCTCCCTGAGAGGTCCAGGGATTTCAACACATTTCAGTGCACCCGCTACAGCATTTTGTTCCCAACTACTTCGAAAGTAACAGAAAAGCAATCCCCGGGTCTTTACCTGGATCGGAGATGGTGTCTCTCAGGCTCTTGTAAATCTGCCAGTGACAGAAAGGAGCCAACATAAATGGGGATCTAAGAGCACAAAGCCTGGGTCGTGCTGTGGCCTACAGGCAAATAGCAATCTCTGTCTTTACCTAATCCAACCAGAGCCCTGGACGGGAGTGAATCTGTGTCCAGCGGCCCTTTTAACAGTCACTTAATGACCGTTAACTTTTTTCAGCCGGCCATTGAGTCTAATGGCATGTGCATTCACAGACAATAATACCTCAGACGGCCTTCATTAATTTACCATGCATAATTTCTCTGAAAGCCTTTGCCAATAGAATACCACTAAACTGACTCGCTAACTGGTGAAGATAAAGCGCTTTCTGTGTGAGACCATTATGCAGATTCACAGCCTTCTCCTGAAATAAGTTAAAAAGTAGGCATTGTTCGACATCTACACTTTTTTTTTTATTTTATTTTATTTGGGGGGGGAGCAGCGAAGTTACATGGCTCACAGATTTGAAACTGCACTTGAACATCCGGTATTACAATGAACACGTAAGATGGACTGAGGAAAGGGAGGAACAGGAAAAAAAACCCTGACTTCTGTGAATAAGCTTTTTCTGCTGGAAAGGCCCTGAAACCCCTTACAATTTTTAACAATGGAAAGCCCTAAAAGTAAAAGGCTTTTAAGAAAGCCAGAAGAAAATGGAGCAATATAGATATTCACCGGCTCAATTACATTCAGCGAGAAAGCAAAAAAAAAAAAAAAAATCCCAAAAAACCAAATTTAAGTAAACTGAGTGTACTGAGACACACCAGCCACAGAGAGGAAGGCTTGCAACTTTCAAGAGAGAATTACGGTCCTTCCCATTAGCACTGCAGTAAATTAAGAACCTGTCAGCATTTTCCCATAATAAATCTCCCAAGTCTCCTCTTTATGTACCCTGGTGTAATATTCAGGACAAACTCCCAGTACTGTCTGTCGAATCACAGAGAGGAGAAGCATGGCTCACTTATAAAAAAAAAAATAGCTATAAATGTAATCCCTGGATAATAAAAGTCCCTGAACTTTTTATATCCCATTAGTTAAGAAGGTGGTTTCAAAATGTAGCTAGGTCTTTTTGAAGGTACAGGAAAGACAAGTGCAAAACGGATCAGAAAAGTGATGGGGCATTCAAACTGCTGCGTTTCCACAGGGCACTGCTGTTAGGGCTGTGCGGAGCTTCGGGTGCTGATTCCAGTCGGAGGAGATTCGGCCCGATTCGGTGGCCGAATCTCCAAATCCGAATCGAATCAGGGGACAAATAAAAAGGTCTGAATCGATTCAAAGCTCTCTGAATCTTCGGGAACCACCAGGCCCCATCCCCTGCCTGCTTCCCCAGCCCCCCGACCTCCCCCAACCCACCCCACTCCCCAGCACCCCCCCCCATGGCTGCCCTGCCCACCCCAGCTCCGGCGCTTTAAGAAAAAAATAACCAAAAAAATCTCAGGACTCACCGGCTCCTGCAGCAGCCTCGGGGCTTTGGGGGGCCTCATGGGAGAGCACCCCACATGGTGGGGGCCAGCAGGGATCGTCCCCCGCTGGGCAGGAATGGGGGAGTCCAGGGTTTTTTTTAAAGGGCCGGAGCTGGGGATGAGCCTGGCTGATTCAGAGATTCAGTTGCAGCCGAATCTCCAAATCAGATTCAGCCAAATCGATTTGGGACAGCAATTCGAATCACCGAATCGAACCACTGTCCCCTGAATCAGTCAAATCTGAATCCAAAGTGAATACTAGCTGCTTCGCACAGGCCTAATTTCTGTGCAAACAGCCATGCTCAGATTCAGCGACTGCTTTTTCTCACCCTCCTCTAACACAAAATCTAGAGGCAGGATGAAGTCTACAAAAGTTTGGCTCCATAGCTTAATCCAGACTTTTTTCAACTTGTGTGGGTGCTTGGGTTCAATTTACTGGGTGGAGATGAACGTGTGATGCCCCACTGCATACACACCCCACCTGAAGACTATGGGGTTGGCATCTGGAGGTCTCACTCAAACAGCTCTTTACTAAAAGAAAGGCCCATTTTATTTGAAGGAAGGGGTGTTATGCCCCTGTCTCTGGACATAGACTGCAACTGGAGCTCTCTTTGGGGAAAAAAAAATATAATGAAGAACAGAGCCACACATGTGGGGAAAACATACAATACAATGACTTTTTTAACCTAAAAAACTCCATATAGATTATGACAACATTGATCCAAGTGCAAAGGAAATAGCTGATTATCAATATACACATAAGGAAAACTCTGGGGGGAAATATCACTTATTTAATAGGACTAAAATTATCAATATTGCTGCTAATTAAAAGAGCCTACGTTTAGTTGCAGGTGCAGCTGCAGCAGTGAGACAGAAGACAATACGTGGTCTGTCTGATGAGTAATAGGCATTTTCAAAAGCCCCTTAAACATGCACTTCCGTGATGAAGTAGAAAAGGCTGCTTTACACTTCAGAGAAGTGTCATTTTTCCCTTTCTTTTTTCTTTATACGTCTGATTTACACGAACTGACCTTTCATTAGCATTGTCTTGGTTAACGAAGCAAACATCATAGGCTTCTGTTAAAGGAACACCAAAGAGTCTGATTCTGGCCTATGAAAACTGGAGAAAAACTGCGGCTAAGGTTAGCATCTTCCCCTTTTACGGCTTAACCCATTATTCAGCGCCAGTGTCTATGCTAGTGGCAAAACAGGGGAGATGCACAGCTACTCCAGCCACTTTGAGCAGATTCAAATGACAACTCATTGCAAGGCAGAAGACAGCCAGGCTCACTCTCTGGGCTGTGACAGCACTAGCTCAGCAGGAGGGGGAAGTAAAAAAAAAAAAAATATATATATATATATATATATATATATACACTATTTCAGCCTTAATTCGGATCGCCTGCCCCTCTGCAAATGCATGCCAGCACAGTGCCAGGGTGGGAGAAGGGAGGAGGAGACGGACCAACCTCTCTTCCAGTTTTCGCCGGCTCCAAAAGCAGCTCCTCTGCTATACACTTTGCTGTCCGGCGCTCTCCACATTTATACCCCCGGGACAAAACCTTCTAGTCAGAACTGGAAAGCAGGGTGATTAAAGCTGATGATGACATTTCAGTCAAGACGAATTTACACCTAATGCTTTCTTTGTGAACCACTGCTTGAGAAAACTCCCCTTCTGCATCTGATAAAACCAAACCAATTTTCGGAGGACTGTCTACAACAATGGGGCTCAACTGACGAGATTTCAAGCACCCTCTCTTTGTTCTTTAGCTGCCCCTTTTATAATGTCAAGTTAACAGGAAAACCCCCACAGTGGATACATAGGCTCCAGCTATTTTCAAAGGTTTCCATCTGGGCTTTAATTACTATCGCAGGAGCCTCACTAAATGGAGTGTATTTCTCCCCCTCCTAAGGGCTTCAGCTTGTATCTGATTTAGCTTATTTTGCCTTGATGAACAAAATCTGGTATAATCATTTTCTATAATGCCCCTGAGAAGCATCTTCCTGTGTATAAAAACACGCCGCCACTAAGGCAGGTTTTTACATTTCGGTCTTCAGATGTTGCTCTGAACTGCACCCAGATAGATTCGACTCCCTTTCAGGATATGAGTTTGGAACAACTTCAGGGGAGATTTCCTTCAAAGAGCAGACTAAGATGATATCCTCTCCTTTTTCTTTTCCACCCCCAGAATTAACAACCACACAAACTTCCAGGCAATTTCTCCCTACCATAAAAAGGCAGAGACAAACAGAGATCCTTCTTCTCCCCCCGAAGACACCATCACCTGTTTCTGACCCTGCCGGACCAGTTCATAATTGCTTTCAGATGTTAATTAGCAATCCCAGACAGTTTGCTCTTTGCCATTAGTCCTGACCTGAGACTGCCTGGCCTCTCGCAGTTAATATCAGGATATTTCTACAGGCATCCTCTCAGGGCAGTAAAAGGTACACCATCTGCCTTGGCCCTCCTCGCCGGGACCGTTAAATAAAAATACCCACCATCATCTACAGAAATACTTTCCTTAGGCTTCTGCATCGTTTATAATTAACTGCAGACCTGCCTTTTGGTTTCCAATAAGGTCACTCCTTTGCTAATCAGCAGTGGCCCCAGGAGGCTGTGCATAAATAGCCCACATTCACGCCGAAATTAGGCTAACTCCGAACTTCGTGCACTCTCTGCCGCATGAAGCCAAGGTCCCTACGGTCAGAATTACAGCCGTTCTCCGTGCTGACGGCAGCTACGGACCTCAGCAAGCATCCCACGGTGCAGCGTCCTCAGCGTGTGGGCGGAAGTAGCAACCAAAACCTTTCAAACACCTCTGAAATCTTGCAAAGGACCCCGGGGCCAGAGCTGAGCGGAGGCTGCAGCAGGGCTGACCGCCACCCTCCCTGCCAGACTCCCAGGGTCCTGCCAACACCAGACCTCCAGCCCCAAGGCCCTCTAACCCGCTCCTCCAGGAGGGAGAGAAGAGGCTTGGCAGACTTGGGGAGCCGATTGAGGATCGCTTCAGATTGAACTTAAGAAAAACTTTTTGCAAGTCGAGTGCCGAGTTCAGGAACAGGCTCCCACCAGAGGTGGTACAGTCACCCCCGCTTCAAAAAGCATCTTGACGCCCACCTTGCTGGGGTCATCTGACCCCAGCGGTCTTTCCTGCCCAAGTGCAGGGGGGCTCGACCCCATGATCTATAAGGTCCCTTCCAGCCCCTAAAAAACTATGAAACTATGAGGATAGTAGAGGGGAGACACTGCCATCCCCACGACCCCTCTCCTCCCTCTGGGCGGTGCTAGAGGAGGCCGCAGCACGGGGAACACCATAGGAGCCATACAGACATGCTTTCTGAAACCTGTCCGAGCATGTTTCACTTGGAAATGATTCAAAAGTGACTTCTATCCAAGGAAAGAGAAGGAGCAAAGAGAAGAGCAAAAGGGTCATTCGACAGGGAGGCAAAAATGAAGAGATACCTTGAGAGGACTCTTAATATTGTGGCTAAAGCATCAGACTAGTCTTTGATTTAAACTCCGAAGGCAATTCCAGGCTCTGCCACAGGCTGGGCAACACCTTGGGCAAGTTCCTTGATCTTTCTGCACCTCAGGTCTCCATCGATTAGGAACAAACACAGAAGGACTGGCATTTCCTTCCCCTACCTTTTGTCTCGGATGCTTAGGCCCCAGCCCAACGGAGACATCCTCAACCAACCCGATGAGTCATCCCAACCCCAATTCACGGCGTGTCAAGTCACGCAGGAACATGCGTCTCAAACTCTCCAGGGCAGAGACTGTCTCTGAACATTGCTTAAGCCCTCTGTTTTACCGGCTGAAGGAAAAAGTGATGAAACGGGGAGAAGGAGAGCAAACCAATTTCTGGAAGCGACTGAACTCTACTCTGTTTTAAAGACCACAGAGATCAGTTTGATTCAAGACATGTTAGATGGTCCAAAGCACGGGCGAGGCGTCTTCTCCGATTGTTCAATTTGATCTAAAATCTAAATAAATGTGTTTTACTGTGTCTGACAGAGCGGGGCTCCAATCTTCACTGGGTCGTCTATGTGCCACGGTTCATCAGTAAATACATACTACTAATAATAATATCATACACCAGGGCAATGGTAGAAAATGAAAAAAAAATGGAAAACATTACTGTCTAAAGGAGGCTGATTTTAGTCACCAGGAATGCGTCAGAAGGTCCAGCTGGAAGCAAAGGATTTAAAACATATTTATTAGTTTATTTTTAGCAGCTCGCTCCAAGTTTAATTTCCCATCCCCACCCTGGCCTGCTTCTACCTCCCAGCAAGTCCTAGTAACGAGCATGATGGCGGCTCTCAGGAGAACATGCCGTATAGCCTTGAAAGATCATCGGCCTTGGCTAGTCCGTGTGTTTATCACATCTAAACATAAAAGATCTGGAAAACGGATGCCAGGATATGACTAGTCAGAGCTGTTTGACTTCTGTCTTATGCAGCTGATGGCACAGGACGAATTATAACAGGGATGAGCCAAACCTGCTTTATGACAGCGTGGGTGAGGATTCATTGCTTCTGCTAGCACCCGGGTGCTTTCCACATAGAGGAATATTCCCTGACCCCTGCTCTTGGCTTTCAAACAGCCCCCTAACCTTGCCCGACTCCTCCTCAAAAGCAAACTCCCCGTTGCCCGGCAGATATCGAGCAGGACACAGCCTCGCCGCGGCAAGAAATGCTTAACCCATCAGCACATCTCCACTGCCGCTACTGCCAACACCCCCCTTAAGAGCCCATGAGACTCCCTGGTTCCTCCACGTGCCTCTCCCAAAACGTGATACACCTGATCCAAGGCAACTGCGGGGGGGAAACTAAACAGCAGCTACACAAGAGGATGAAGTCTCACCGAAAAAAGATGTAAAGGGTGGAGACGGGCACTCAGCATGAGAAGCACGTTGCTCACAGGACCACCGCTCCATCTCTGCCCTCGCTACCCTCGTGCTCCAGGCAGATCTACCCAACACCTTTAAAAGGTGAACTTGGAAACAAAAATGCATAAAGCTGGCTGGGCACTAAGAACCAAGGACTAAATACTGGGGCCCTTTATCATTGATCCAATTCCTAAATTTCTTCTACACAAGGAAGGTGGGACTGACACCCCTGCTTCCCTCTTTAGATGGGCCTTGATCTCCCAGTAATCAGCTTCTTTTCTTCTGCTAACTGTCTTCTACACCTGAGCATTTCTCTCAGCCCCTCACCCATGCTGTTCTTCACTTTCTGTGCCTACCTTCTCGTAATCAGAGACCCGAGAAAAAACGTCTTACATTTACAAGCTTGTCTAACTTTATCCCAACTACACAGTTGGTCCAATAAAAGATATCCCCCTAAGAAAGCCTGCCTCTTTCCATTTAGAAGCAGGCACACAACCAGGAGCCCCAAGCCAGCTATCCATGGCAGGCACCATTACAGCATCTGCGATGGTGACACATCTGTCATGGTGACCATTACAGCATCTGCAATGGTGACACATCTGTCATGGTGACCATTACAGCATCTGCGATGGTGACACATCTGTCATGGTGACCATTACAGCATCTGCAAGGGTGACACATCTGTCATGGTGACCATTACAGCATCTGTCTGTCTGGATGCAAGAGAGCAGTTCACCCTGGAGGTCGGGTAGCCATGAGGTATGCTGGCATGAACCTGAATAGAGGAATGAGCATCCAACATGTTCTACACACTAACTTTCCAAGACAGCCAAGTTTCAAGGGTTAACTTTACCGTGGGTTAGAGCAATTGACTGTATACCATGGCCATGTATTAGCACCTCCTCTATTTTTATTACAAAGTCATGACAATTTTCTGTGTGCTAGATGTATGCAGAAGAGCCGGAGTATATCTGCTCAGAGCCTAGCGGGACAGGCTACGGCTTCTAGGTGTTATCAGAGTGAAAAAGCTGAGAGAGATGGTGAAGTTCACAACTGGCTCCATTTGGAGATAAAGCACATTATTGACAAGGCACTGGTTTGGGAATCAAGTCTCCTTATATATGATAAATATACAGAGGAGTCTCCCAAGCTCACAATCCCGCTGCAATTAGACCATTAGCTTTTTCTACACAACTCTTCTGAAGGAACCCAAGAGGACGCTGGCTTTGCCGATCTCTTCCATGTTATTGAGAAGCGCGGAAGAAAGCTGGGTGCTGCGTGCAAGTAAAACTCATGATAGACCTTTCCAGTTTCAGCTAGTCTACATACTGTCTGTGTAACCAGGGGACCAGGTACCTGCGCTCATCTGCACTACGTGGCATGCAGCAGGACGAGCCACTTTGCACTGCCAAGTGTCATTGTGGTCAGAAGCCAAACAGCTGCACCTGATGTGAAAAGACTCTAGGGTTGGTTTCCCAGGAATGAAAAAGAAACACCAATGGAGGCTGAGTCCTGCATTGTGTTATACCTAGAGTAGAGGCTGGCAGCCCCAAGAGAAACCCCTGCCCCAAAGCAGCCCCTGTATGCTAGACCTGTCACACAGAGCAGTGCAGGATCGGTGCAGCCTACCAGGGAAACCCGGAGCTCCTCTCAATTTTGTGCTGGCACAATCCTCCTTCTCCCTGGGGACTGTTTAATCCAAGGGTGGGCAATTATTTTGGTGGGAGGGCAACTTAATGAGTTGTTTGAGGACCTGTCGAGAGCCACATCCATCTCTGTCTCCCGCCCAGTGCGGTAGCAGCTCCTACCTGAGTCCACGGCTGACGCCACTGGGAGGTTCTGGCTCAGGGCTTCGGGCACGAGCTTCCACCGCACCTGGCAGGTCAGGTATGGACACCGCCAGCTTGTTCTGCATCCACGCTCCTGAACCTGCCTGTGGCATCCACAGCTGGCACTGCCACCCGCCCAGGTCCCACCCGGGTCCACAGCTGACGCCTGATGCCACTGGGCTAAAGCAGTCCCCCCTACCCGCCCGGCACCATGCGGCAGCTGGAGCCTCTGGCCCCCACCCCAGCCACATCTGGCGAGTTGGTGGCTGTCCACCTGCGGGCTAAATCAAATTTGCTGGCAGGCTGGATCTGGCCCACAGGCCATATTCTGCCCACCCCAGTTTAATCTCTGCACTGGGGTAAAGAGGAGAACTTGAGAGGGAAACCAAGGGAAGACTCTTACTGACTAAGAGCTCTGTGTTGGGCTAGAGGCAAAACAGGGCCATAAACAGAGCTACTGCATCAGTCTTCTCTGGGCCTCGCATGCAAACAGAGACAAAAATGGTGCCCTGTGATCCCACGTTGTTACTCCCTGGACTGCACTCCAGTAGCCTGACTGTACTATTGGCATGCATATTTTCACCTCAACCACCGTATACATGTATTTAAGCAAAATGCTGCAAAGCCACTACGTTCCCCTGGACTCCCCACATGCACTAGATATGGCAGAAATAGCTCTCGTCTCTACCTCACCAAGATTTTGTACCGCAAGACAACGCTCAAGTTACTCAGATCCACTCATTAGTTTCCTCCAGCTCAGCTCACAGTGACTTCTCAGTCAAGAGCTGCTCGCTCTGCCGTGACCCGCTATAGAGAGACGACGGCGCCAAAGCAGTCTTCATAACAGGTTGGTAGGATCACCTGTTTGCCCAGCGGGCCTTTCCACAACCTGAAATATGGCACTCCTCGCCCACCCAAGCACACAGAGGTATAGCTCGCTGTTGTGAGTTTAGAAAGCAAGTGAGCAACTGAGAGTCGGGGAGGGCTGAAAGAGCAGGATCCACCATGAACAGCACTATACGGATCTTGAGTATTGTGTTGCGGCACTTCAGCGCTGCAACGATGCTTGCCCTAGCAATACAACATCCTGAAGTGCTTAATAGAGATGGGTTAGGTAAGTACAAGCAACGCTTGGAGTTTCTTACGTTATCAAGCCTGGGACTTAAAAATTAAGAGGTGGGGTGAGAAGGGCAAATAACTTTTAACTGTCGTCTTCTTCACCTCGGTAGTAAGGATCTCTTGGGACTCCTAGGTCTGTCTCACCACTCATTCAGCTGGATTTGGGACTTACAGTTGAACCCAAATGAAGGCTGAGAGAGCAGTGGATGAGTCTTCATCACCCCAACTCCTCTACAAAGCAGGCTTCATGTGTTCCTTAGGGAAGGCTACAGGTGCAAAAGTTGTGGGCTGAAACTTTCTGGTGGCCTCTCCATAACCTTTAGCAGACATTGGTCCAAACCACAAATCTTCTGGGTAACTTGGCACAGTGCTCATCCTCTGCCCAGGAGATACAGGACTGGCAAAGTAGGACGAAGCATGGAGATGTAACCCTTGTGGGTTGGATTCGGACTGCTCGTGCCAAAGTAAATACAGAGTCACCCCAATGAAGGGAGTAATACAAAATTAGCATGGGTGTAACAGAGCTGGAGATGTGATTTACAGCACATATGTGCATGATATCTGGGTTTTAGCCAAGCCTGTAATCCTGATCTTTCATAAGCATTAAATACACCCCAAATATTAAAAAAAGAGCATACAGAAAAAACGAACATTTTACAGTATTTAAGGAAAACATGTTTCCTTGTTTGGGCTGCGTGTGTAAATCTCATTCTCTTCCTCTAATTGGCTGGTTGCCTGGGAGTGAAGAAACGAAAAGGAAATGAATAAGAGATACTTTTAATAAAAGATTAAAAAAAAGGGCATTCAAAATGATCCTCTCTCTTTGTTGAGGTCTGGTGTCGAAGGGGACAGAGAGGCCGGTGGATTTCTGGATTTGATATGCTTTTCTTGCGGGGTCCCCAATGAATATTGTGTATCGCTGTGTACAGCACGCAGCAAATAGCACAGCTGTTTGTATTCTCTCTGTGCACAGGGAGGCATTTTTTTTTCCTTTTCATACATTATTCACATCTTGCTGCAGCCCTTCCACAAAGTCAGTACATCTCCTTTAATACAGAGAGAAGATTGAGATGCAGATTTTTTTTTCCCCTCTTGTTTTGAATATTGAGCCCACTGGATACAGGTTCCCTTTAATTTCTATTTCAATCTCTCTTCTCAGTTTGGAGCTGGCTTAAGCCAAGCATAAATGAAGACGGGTAGCGTGCAAGTATTCCCTGGTAGTGCTGCCTGAACCAGGCTAGTTGTGTGCTGGTTTGCTGATGGAGATGGAGGAACACCGACTACAGATATTCAGAGATACAAACAGGAGGTGGCTATCCAAGTCCCCTGGTCTTTCAATGGGTTTGGGCACCTAAACCCATTAGGGAAAGAGATCTTCCTCCCACCCCTGGCACCCTGCCTCTCTGTTGGTCTCGGCTCCCAACCCACTCAGACACAAAACGCACTCACCAAGCCCTCTGGATGCCAACTTAATATAACATATTTACCGCAGGTAATAGCTGACATTTGTGCCTGTGAAAATCTCCACCTCAACAGCCACTGCTCCATTCATTCACTCCTGGCCTTTAACGACCAGAGCTGACGACAGGATTTGGAGGCAAAACAGCATTAGCAGCTCACAGAATTTGGATAAAGTAATGCAATATGATGAGCTGAAGTCCTGTAAGCTGGACTTAAAGCTAAGGGGAAATAAGAGATTTCCTTGGGTTAGGCACCCCTGCAGGCAGTCATTTCCACTCCCTTGTCCCTATACAGAGGCAAGGGTCTTTGGGCCCAGATCCATCCTGGTCTAATGGCACTGGTTTGCCAAAAGACAAAGGAAGCAGGCAATGGTTTGGGAGGACCAAGTTGAGTTCGGCGAGCACAGATTTCTTTGCACAACTCACGCTGGCAGCCAGCTTCCATTTCTCCTCATTAAGCGCTGTATGAGAGAGCCCTTCTGGACAGCGGACCTAGGGAAGGTTTGCACGGCTGGTTACCCCCGCCCTGCTACGACCACCTGGCATTATCCGCATTGCGAGGCTTGCTGGACGCAGACTGCGTTTCACTCCAATATCACACTGACCCTGCCCCGGGCCACAAACCAAAGCAGCACTGTGCACGAAGCATAGCCCGTGACCCAGATTGTCAAGTCGCTATCACTCCATTGACGGCAGCGAAGCTGCACTTAATTCCACCAGATGTGGCTCTCGTGAGTGTCTGATACTGCGTGAGAAAATACGGTAATTGAAGCAAAGCTTGGAAGAGCAGAGCTCGCTGGGCAAGGGACTTCAGCGCTCTATGCCTCAGTTCACCCTACAGTAAAACAGCACTCAGCTTGCCTTTCTACCTCCTAGCAACAGCTTGGTTAAATAGGATTTGCAAAGTGCTTTGAGATCCTAGGCCAAGAGGAGCGATAGGCATTTAGAGTATTATTTTAAACTATTCTCTGCTCATGCCAAAAAGTTGCACTTGCTAGAAATGCATCACCGTCTTTCTTACAGTCGTATCCTACCATAGGAAATTAGGACTAGAAGGGACCTGCTGGGCCATCGAGTCCAGTCCCCCTGCCATGGAGCAATGCATGGGGAGTCCCAGCGGCACCGCATGTGGAGTAGCAGAAATTCAAACAAGGGAAGTGCTGTAAAGTGTATTCTAGCGAGTCCAAATGCCACCTGCACGGGTTGGTCCAAAGTGAGATGTGCTGGGCGTTACGCGACCTGTGCAGGGGCAGCTAACTACACTGGGAGTCGAGCGGGCACCTTCGTGTTCATACTTGGGCATCACGCACAAGCAGCGGCTTCGCTGGAGTACAACACTGCCAATTATAAAGGACCCACGCCGTCCGCCGCCCGTCCTCCCCCATGAAACAGACTGTTAAAAGAACAAAACCGAGATGATCTCACAAGCCTATACAGAAGCCAAGGAGCAGCTGCCGTCTACCTACGACTGCCTAATTCCAGCCTAAACAATCTGCTTCCCAGTTGTGGAGGAGCAATCGGTGACAGATCCCGGCCATCGTGCAGAGTCAGCGGAGACATGACGTTGTGCCTCCAGGCTCTGGCACGCAGCTAATTATGAAGGACAATTATTGTAATTAGTGCCAGTGGATGTGGCCAAGTCTCCGTGCAACAACTGTGGGGAATTTTCACCACCTCTCCAACCAAAAACCATCTGTCTCGTTGGAGCGTGCAAAATGAAACACCTGAGTGCCAAGTCATTCTGCTCAGCGCGTTATTGCCACTCACCCAGCTGCCACGTGCATCACGCGGGTTTCAGACAGGGGCCGCTGAGCGAGAGGAAAGCCCCCGTCTTCAAAGCCTCCCTACAAAATTAATTCGCTTGCATGCAACGTGAAGACTGCCATTCCAACCCGCTCCCTCCCCAGCACGTTCCCTGTGATTTATCCCATGCCAGCTAGTTTAATCAAGGAGGGTTGGATACAAGGGATCAGACACAGCACGGAAGTGCAGTTTGGAGGCATCGTTGGGCAGCGCATCTTGGCGTGGCACGTTGCACAAGTGCTGGTGAAACCACCGGTCTCTGGATCTCGTGACTTCCTGTCGAGCAACGCGGCTTCTGAGAAATGTATTAGAGGCCATATCGTGTTTCCAGCTGATCTGGACATGACTCACTGAGAGAGTGACCTCATGCATAAAGGGTTAGACGGGCATATCCGACTTTTTTCTCTCTAACTTAGGAGACCCAAAAAAATCTTTTAAAAAGGACACATTGTCATTTGTCCTAGTGAGCGCTTCCTTTTATTATCTCTCCGGGTCGATTTCTTCTCCTCTTCTCCTTGTGCTGTCATGGGAGCGATCGATTCTCATGAGAAAATACCTGAGACAATCCTACCCAACCATTTTTCTTCTTTGCTGCTTCTGGTATCAGGCCTCCAACTCAAAAGCTCATAGCTGCCAGCTGGTGGGTACGGACGCACTATCAGCTCTGGGTAGTTTGGTGTTACTTATGGATACAGAAGCAAGCAGAGATTGACTGTCTTCGTCCGAATCGTCCTCCCTCCTGGCATCTAACGGCTAATGCAAATACGCATCGCAACGGAAAGAACATTTTCCAATATGTTTGGCAGTAAACAATTTTTCCTGCCTCCAAAATGTTACTGCTTATTGAACTATAAACCTGATTGCACACCAATTCTCAGATGTCTGCTTTGTGTTGTCGATCCAGCTGTGTTTACTAGCAGCCCAACCTGGGTTGTGAACTCATCAAATCTTAGGGTACATCTACAGTACCGTGACCGCAGCTGGCAGTCGGCTAAGTACTGCTGGCAGCCTGGTGCTGGCAGCACGCAACTCGGGGCAGGCAGCAAAACATTGCCAAGAAACTTTGTAGAGACGATACTTGAGCGGTGCAGAGCTCCATGCTTCTGGCAGTGCCTAAGCTAGTGAGTCTAATGCCCAGTGCCATAGCTAACCATAGACCTGGACTGGGACTCAGCAGCACAGAGTACACCCAAATCCCCCTTCCTCCATTCCCATTGGTGCTGGTGGGGCAGTCATGCAACCTCATATGCACCAGCAACACACACTGCCCGACTGGGCCAAGACCCCCAGGGACTGATGGCGGCAGGGCACTACCCATAAAACGTGCTCTCTGCAAAAAAGACTATGCAACCAGGCAGAGATCCACAGAGGACTCCTTACTCTCCGCTGAAAACATGAACCACATCATCATTGACTGTGGGGACTTTCCAACGCAGTAATCCATGAAAGCTGTATATTTTTGCAGTCCGTTTTAAAAGTTTTCATTACTTCCCATAAATATTGAATTGCACGTCTTTAATTCTGTGCTCGATAATGATTATCCCCAAAAGAGAACGAAAAGGAAGGCAGAGGAATACAGAGAGTAATTCATAACTTTCAAGGCGAAGTCTCAGCGGCTCCCAGATAAACAAATGAGTTAAAATATGCAATTTCAAATGGATAAGACCGTACACTGGCGAGGCATGTAGTGGGCTGGGAATTTAAAACATACTAGTGGCCCCAGACCGACCAAACTTGTTCTTTCTACATTTTAAAGCACTCTTAAGCCTGTTCAGGGAAAATGAGCCTTCACAGCTTCAGAAACAATGAACATCCGGGGTAATGGGCTTCCCACCATGGTAATGGGCTTCCCACCATTACTCGAACGGCTTTATTAATGTCAGGAATGATTTTATTTTCAGTAAAGATTTCTAGAACAACAATAAAAATAATCTTCATATCAATGGTAAGAATCCCCTGGACAATTTGAGCCAACTGAGATGCAAGAACTAAGAGAAAAAAATAGAGGTGTCGAAGCTCGGTAAAATAGGCTGTCAGTTTAATGTAATAACTAGGCACGTCTTCCAACAATTGTTTTTAATCCCCACCGTCCTGTCAGATAACCTGCTCATAAATCCATCAGCACCAGGTCACTGCTGTGTCTCTCTAGGGTACAAATGTAATTGAAACCTCAAAGCCACTTAGAGCTGTTGTTTTTTCCCCATTAAAAAGGCTACTGAGGTTAGATTAAAATGCATTAATACATCAGATCAGTTCGGCATTTATACCAGTACCAGCTCATTGAAGAGACCCTTAAAAGTTGGTGGGCTAATGCTTTCCTTCTGATCAGCACTGACTTATAGTACGTGCAATCAGATTGTATGACCTACGAGGGTCCGGGGAGATGACCCTTGGGTCGAAAATCATAAGACAATCAGTTAACAGTGTTTAACACCTGCATTAAATCTAATCAATCAGCTTTCACTCTACTTCCCATCGTTTCCTTTCCCTTCCCTCCGTTATTTCTGCTCGGTGGAGTAAGGGCGGCGCATGAAATGTTAAATCGAGTAAGGACTCTCAACTGCAAAAAACCTCTGGATCTAGCATTACGATTCTGACTTCAGCAGAGGAAAGAAAGCTCAAGTGAAGCCGAGATCCCAAAGCAGCTCGACAGCTCGGAATCGCAACGAGGAGGGAGAAAGATTTGCCAAGGACCTAAAAAGCAGACTGCTGAACGGTTTTTCTTTCTCCTCCTAGGCGCTCCTCTTCCTCTCCTTCTCGGCTCTATTTTTAGATGAATTTTGAACAGCTGCCATCTCTCTCTCTCTCTTTTCCATTCCATCTAAATCACGTGCCCTGATAGTACTGCTATCCTGGATGCATCCACACGGCCAAACCCGAGCTAGCTTGCACCTAGCTAGTTCAGGATCTAGCAGCAGCCCGGGCCTTGGCAGGGCTGCGCTGTCCCCGGTTCCCAGGCAAGCTGCTAGAGCATGCACTGAAGAACAACAATGAAACCGCTGCGGCGTGAGGCTCTTGACACCCAAGCTAGCCGGATTAAATCTAGAGCGTGTTTGTCTACACAAGCTGCAAAAAGCAACTAATCACTGCTGACCCTAAAATGAACAGAAGTTTTGAAATGGCAGCATTTCTTACCCAGTCATGGGGTAGGACCGGAGCCTTTAAAACAACATAAAAATAAATAAATAAATAAATAAATCCCTTGGTGTCTTCCCAGACACAGGGAGAAGAAGCAATGGCATGACTAGGTTTGTGATCCTGTCTGTGGAAAAATGGTCTCCTTGGACCCCCCCCACCTCAACAGCAGCCAGGCGGTGTAAAATGACCACTGGCAAACTTGCACGGCATTTTGCAATCCTAATCACCTTCCCTCTGCTAATAGCACTGAGTGAACGTGAATTTGCCTAAATAACCAAAGCCCCTGAAACTCTGCAACCCTCAGAGCCCCTTCTGCAGCAAACACCCCCTTCAAAACACAGCAGTAAAATAGCCCCCAGCCCTTACGTGCATCTGCTTCTCCCACACATGGACCCAACTACGGGTCCTTGGAGTCCCGTCATGACCCAGCAACGCACCAAACTATTTGAAAGGGGTTTTTTTAAACCTATCCCTTAACCAAGTGCCGTTCTTTGGGATGTTTCGCTTCCCTTTGTTCTTGCGGACCTACCAGCCAGGAGAGCGGACACGCAGCAGCCTCCCAGGCTACGTGATGTCAGATTTGGCACTGCTTCCACCTGACGCGAGCCAAACAGGATGTGTAGGGATGATGCTGACATCCCACGTATTGAAATATTCCAGTTAAGTCGCCTGAATCAGTTCCACGTTACTCGTCTATTGGGTGGCAGCTGGGTCATGAAATGAAAGGAAGCCACGTGGCCTGCTTGTGACACCACCATCACCCACATCATCATTATATCATTGTGACTGACAGCTCTCCTGATTGAAACACGGCATGGGACGGGAGGCAAAATACCTTGATCGCTCAAGAGACATTGGAGCAGGGGAGATAAAACTAGAATTAACTTGGTTGAACAAAGGAGAAATAGATACACGCATTTTCATTTCAATTCTCACGTACTTGTTCACAATTCTTTGGTAGTCAGTCCCTACACAAGTTGAGGGCAATGGCTCTAAGGGGTTTTGGTAGCCCGCATATGCTAATATCACCTGAAAGGGAATTTTAGATTGTATATCTGATTATACTATTTGTTGTTCAAACGGCGCTGATGATTTATATCACTGGTGCTCAAACTCCAGCCCACAGGCCAGATCCAGCCCACAGGGCCACGTCACTCAGCTCACGGGTCTCCCCATGGGTCCAGAAACTTGGCACTGAGCACATGGTGGCAATTAGCACTGCCACCTCTCCCCCACCACCAAATTTCAAAGTCCCATGGGCAGGAGAACAAGGGCCCAAGTGCTGGATCAGCCAGCACATGGAGCTGAGGCAGTGGACCTGTTCGGGCACACAAGACCAGGGCCTCATCCAGTGCATGGGGCTGGAGCCACATGTCATCACACCCGTGCACCAACCCCAAGCTGGATCTCGCCCCCAGACCAATTTTGTGCATTGGATCTGGCCTGCTGTCTAACCCCCCACCACTCCTCCGGCGCGCAGGGCCAGAAAGGCTGGGCACCATTGACTTACCCAATACAGGCAGTCCTCGACTTACAATGTTTCGAGTTACAATGTTTTGCACTTACAACGTTTATAAATTGACACCCTGTTTCAACTTTAAGATGTCAGTTTTGACTATACAACGCTTGATCCAATGCCACGCCACACCAGCGAATAAGTTTGCTGCGTCACTCATCTCCCTGGAGAACATCTGTCCAAACTTCCTCGGACGCTTTGTTTAAGAAAGCAGACGAGACTCCAGAAAAACCTGCAGCCGAGACTCCTGAGAAGACTCCAGCCAAGAGCTCTTCAAAACGTCCAACCAAGAGCCTTTCAAAACGTCCAGCAAAGTCAACTCAAAGAAGTCCTTCCAAATCAATATGATTGCTATTTACAATATAAATACATTAATGTAGCTATATTACTGATCTATAATTGATTGAGTACAAAATTCTGGGGTATTTCTTAGTGAAAATAGGGTATCAGGCCTTGGTTCAGGAACCAAGCCCCCATTTATAACATTGTTACTTATGAGAAAATTGGTTACGAGATGCAACATTTCGACTTAAGACGCTGTTTTCAGGAACCAATTGTGTCGTAAGTCCGAGGACTGCCTGTACATTCAACTTGCAAAGCCTCTAGAGCCCTGGAAATATTCTCATCTGAGCCACACATATATAGATCAAAGCACCGTCAATAGCAGGGGTGGGCAAAATACGGCCTGCGGGCCAATTCTGTCTGGCCCATGGGGCCCCTAGACATTTCTTAAAAATTAATATTTACTTCCCTCTGGCTCCAGTCAAAAGTGACATAAGCCAGGGGCAGCAGGACCCAGCGGAAGTCACAGCAGGCCCCTGGAACAGCAGGGCCCGCCCTGCCCCGCCCCAGCTGAAGGGACCATGAGGCTGTTCCAGCCCGTGCAGAAGCGGGAACCTCAGGTCAGAGCGGGTCGGGGGGCACGCTGGTCCCCGTCTGGCCATGGTGTTGGGGTGGGGGGCTGGGAGCAAGGGGGTGCCAGCACCGGTGGATCCCAGGGGCTGTCTGGGGGCGAACCTTCCCCCCAGGGTGATGGCACCCACTGGGGATGCCCGTTGGGGGCACAGCCAGGCCGCTGCCATCCCAAGCCTCAGGTGCAGGATGCAACTTCCGCGCCGCATCCCTGGACTTCCCGCCTCCCAGCGGCCTCAGGTGGCCCCCCACACTGCCCCCAGGGCCAGCCAGAAGCTTCCCCGGGGCCCCCAGCCAGGGGCGGGACTTCCAGTCCCAAGATGGCAACCAGGGGTGAAGCACCTGTCAAGGGGCGGGGTTACCCATGCGGCCCTCGACAGCTTGCCAAAACTTGCTAAGTGGCCCTCTGTCCAAAATAATTGCCCAGCCCCGGTCTACAGCAACACAGAAACATTTGCCAAAGAAAAGGTTCGTTATCAATTACCAACTCCGACATCTACATCAAACGCTTCCAACAGGAAGCAGTCTTATAAAGTAAACTCCGCAAAGCCCAAATGCAAAGAAAGCGTAGATCTGTCAATACAAGGAGACACCCGTGCTCTGAGCCAAAGGAAGCAGCGCTTTCTTTCACTCAACACCGAGGCGTATTTGCGTCTCCAGTCTCTCTTCTAAATTGGCTCAGGGTTGTCTTCCTTCAAGGCTCGGCTCTCGAGATGACTGCAATCACCTCTTTGCTGCAGGAAAAGCTCCGGAGTCCCGACACGTAGATTAAATCAAGGCGAGGATCCCACCATAGATGACAACTGAGCTACTGCGTCCGCAGGCGGCATTTCACAAGTGCTTAACGCTGGGTAATTCTGTTCCTATTGCACTTGATTACTGTTTTACCATCAACTTGATGAGGAACAGATTTATGCCAATTCTGAAAATCCCACCCTAAAGGCCTGCAGCCGGATTCACAGCTCTCAGGCTCAGACACAACTCCTACAAAGAGCTGGGAATGCAGGCCTGGCCTACAAAAGAGTACTTTATTTAGTCTGAACCATCCTTTTGTCTCCTCTTTCCCTTTATTTTTTACCTGACCCGGTGTTGCCCACAACGAAAGGCACTGTGTGAACCCAGACAAATCCCATGCCCCATTGCATGAGCTTGCTCTCAAGTTTAATCGCCGTTCATCGAGGCAAACGATGCAACAGCATGTCCAAATCCTTTCTGCCCCCGTACCTTATCATTTACCTCTGTGTCAGCTACCGCGATTCTTCACAACCGCGTGCCATGCCATACAACATTGTAATGGAGACAAGGTCTAGGAGCACACGTGGGAGAAATACCATCAGCCAGGCATGTTGGCTGCTTCGGGAATTTGCCAATCTCTAAACGGCACAGTGAGGTCCCATTTAAGACCCACACTGGTTTTTTCCTTCATCTTCCTCCAAAGCATCTGGCACCAAGCAGTGTCAGTGCCTGGATATTCAAGAGCAGCAGGATTACTGATCTGATCCGGTGTAGCACATTTTTTTTTACGCTTAGTAAGTAATGAGAGATGCCAACGCGCCACTAAAACACTGCTTAAAAAATGCAGTCTTAATTGTTTTGCCAGTAGCCTATTGAAATCCCATAAAGATGTAGCACCACAAAGAGGACGGAGTGTCGCATAGTTCTTTTGTTAAGCAGGGAACTAGTTATCTTCATAAAAGAATAAACACTGTAAAAAAAAAAAACCCAGTGCGAGGCACAGCTACACTTCCTTTGTCAGCCGCACCATATGTGCATCATTTGTGAACAAATGGTGAGTGCCGAGAGTGGCGCACAGCCGATGAAAAAGCAGGTTCTGTCCCAAGCTGCCTCATTCATGACAAGCAAAGTTTACAACTAAGTTTGGGATCCAGCATCCTTCTCCTGATTAACTCTCTTGGAAAAGCAAGAAGAACAAACACGGTGTTATTTTGATCTTTTTTCCCTACAGACCAGGTGGGGCTTGCAATGTTGGAAGGCAGAGAAAAGTCTCCGATTTGCACTTGAAAAACGACCAGATTAAGTATGTAAACCAATAACAAGGAATAAATAAGGAACATCAGCGTGGCCTTTCTGTTGAGCCCCTTTTCTGATCTGGATGGTGCCGTAATGGTTATCATAATCAAGCTTTATTAATAGGATGGGACACCACTAGAAGGATCTCTTGCCAGTAAGGATCTCCTAGCAGCATAAGAAGAGTCAAGGCAATGAGGAGCATGTAAGGAGGTTAAAAAAGTCTACCAAAATGGGAGAAAATAAATATGGGGGAAAAAAAAAATACAAGGCTAGAGAAACTGGTAACACGGGTAACAAGCACGTTTGCTGGAGGAAATCCGCACGCAAGACAAAGTTTTTCTCGGCTTTAAAAGCAGCAACGATGCCGTAATCTTTGTAGAAAGGGGCATAATGTGCAACGGCCCATGGTTCGTAAAGCTGCAGTCTGTGCACGCAGAACAGGGAAAGTCGTTCGGAGGCGGGCTGGAGAGAGCAACCTGTTAAACGCAAAGCCAAACGATCAAACAAAATAGGCAAGCGCTTGGATCTTCAAAATCAACCTGCTGCTTTATTGGAAATCAATGGAGCTCCCTTAGGAGAGGAATAACATAAAGGAAAGACTAAGAGCCAGAAAGGAGTATTGCTACCGGATTTTTGTACAACGGGGCAATATTAAAGGACAGCCTCTGGCAGCTACACAGAAGGAACGGGAGAGATTGGGTCTGGCCGGAACAAAGTCTACGTAAAGTTGTGGTTCCTGGTGCTATAAAGCCACACGTAGATATGCAAGTCTTAATCACATGTGCTGTCTTGAACATCACGGCCTTCTTCCCACTGGGTTGTTTTGCATCCTCCTTTGGCCACCATGTGCCCAGCCTGGCCCACCTTCCTCTATGCTTCTCTTGTCCTTTCCACTATGTGTTTCTGTGCTGAGCTTTGGCTCCTACTAGCAGAGAGAGGCGCATCCTGATCTCGGCATTGGCCGAGAGGAAGACATGATGCAGGTGTGCTCGATCCAGCCAGGGGCTCCAGAGAAGGCGGATTCAATCTGCTGCTCAACACACGCAAAACAGGAGAAGTATCAGGGATGGGTGGCAGCTTGTTTGCTACCAAGGAGCGATATCATGTATAATTTGATGTTTCACGTTTTGCTGGATCAGGTTTTCATTTGTAAGTTGTTGCTCACTACTGTCTTTCGTATGAGAGCCAGGAGAGAAAAATGTTTATTATTACTCACGGCAGGAAATTTGGATGCTGGGTATCCCACATTAGGTGCTGTTGGGTTTGGCTTTTTACACACACACACACACACACACACACAAAATATGCATATACATATATATATACACATATAGATATACATATATATACACATACACATATACCTACACATACATATATATACACATATATAAAAAATATACATATACATATATACATATAGATATACATATACAGATACATATATATACACACACACACATATATACACACACACATATATGTAAAGTGAACGCAAAGTGGCTGGGCATTAGGTATTGCCTAGGTATTTAACACGTGCAACCTTCAAACACACCTTCCCCATACTTCCTCCACCCCCTACCCTAAAACCCATTCCCTTATAAAAAGCAACATGTTGACTTCTGTGTCACCCTGACCCTCTCCCTTCTTCTACCTGCATTTCCCATTTATCCTCCTCCCCCAGGGCCCTCTGGCCACAAGCCTTTCATTATCATCTGAACACAATGGCTAACAATTTCAGACGTCCTAGAGATGGTGTGGTTTCCAACTTGGGACTCTGAAAGAAGCCTGGTTGTTAAGAAATGAGGAGCATCGCCCTTGGAAAAATCACATCCCCATGTACTGTCTCAAGTTGGACGCCCAAAGACAAAGGCACCCAAATTCAAGCCACCTTTGTAAATCTTGGCCTATGCGATGTCCAAGAGACCCCCAATGGCACCATACACAAATATTACATTATAATACCCTCATTGACTGCAGTGAAAGGACTCACACATGAATTTGCACAGGGCTACGTTCCTTCCACAACCCTTGGGCATGCTACTAGTATGAACTATTTTCAGCACCCTTTGAGTCCCAAATCAAGACCACTTACTCACCAGCAAAGGCATTAAGAAATCATGCTAGAGAAGGAAGCCACCACTAAACTCATGCTCAAATGACATCCACAGAAAGAACAAATGCCAGGAGCAACAGAAACACTGGGGTGATCCAGAACCCACCTCATACCAAATGCTCGGCAATTACACAAATCCTCTTGGAACGAAAGCATCTTTATTTCCCAGTGCGCTGTACAACTCGGATGTCTATCAAGTCAGTCTACGCTGCTAACACATGAAAAACAACAAGCAGTAGCTGTTTTTGAGTCCCTGGCATAGGTAACCCCCCTCTGCCCCTCACTCCCTTCTGGTCTCAGCTCCCATGCCGCCAGCACTCAGCAGCACATCCCAGCTCCCCTCTCCCCCACCCCCAGCTTGCTCAGAGGGTTTGCCCGGGGCACAAAACATGCTCATTACACCTCAGCCCCCATGCATTTCACACGATGGAATAATAATTGAGTTATTCCTCCAACGTTGCAACACAAAAATAGAGAAAGCTTCTCACCAGCCATCTTCTGGCCTTTGGCAGCTCTTAGAGAACAGTCTCATCTAGAAATGGAGACAATACCATGCGAGCAAAAGATCCTTCATCCTGCTTCTACATGTGATTGACAACAACTAATCCAGCACTGGCCTAGCAGACCACACCTTGGACTGAGGCTTTGGAAACCCGGGTTCACTTCCCAACCCTAGTTTGCTGGGTCTTGGGAAACTCATTTCCCTTCTCCATGCCTCACTATCCCCATCCATAAAATGGTCATAGCAATGCTCAGATCCTTTGTGAAGTGCTTTGACAGCCACTGATGACAAATGCTATTAGTCCAACTTCCACATCAAGAAGCCATGCTGTACAGACACGCCACGGCCATTTCTGAACTGCGCGTGGCTAGTTCCAGTTAGAGGTTCACAGGAGCAGCAAGAGGGCTTCAAAGCAGGTGCCCACCATTTCTTAGATAATTTGGGAGCAGAGGGACCCAAAGGGAATGATTAAAATCCTTACAGGCTATTAAGACCTGGGTAGGCAAAGCCTTGGCTGGGATGACCTAGTTGGGGATGGTCCTGCTTTGCGCAGGGGCTGGATTAGATGACCTCCAACCCCAATTTT
The DNA here is from genome assembly GCF_030867095.1 of Alligator mississippiensis. NCBI lineage: Eukaryota > Metazoa > Chordata > Crocodylia > Alligatoridae > Alligator > Alligator mississippiensis. The sequence continues at coordinate 246,485,374 of NC_081827.1, read as the reverse complement.
CTACGATTCTATGATTCTAAAAGTACCCATAACTCACAGATGTATGTGGTAGCCATGTTGGTCTGAGAGAAAAAGAAATGCAAAAATCTAGAGCTCTCGGTTCCAAAATAATACCTTTTATTAGACCAACTGAGAAATTGCAAAAAAAGTATATATCTTTTTTTGCAGTTTCTCAGTTGGTCTAATAAAAGGTATCATTTTGGAACCGAGAGCTCTAGATTTTTGCATCCCATCACTCCTAGGTATTTGCATAGCTTAGAAGAACTATGTTACTTCAAACAGCAACTCAGGATACAAAAGTGCATTCCTCCAACTCCTATCAGGCTAAAACACGCTGGCCTCATCCCTGCAGTCCACCATGGACAAGCCTCACCCTTGTAACAGAGCTTGGTAGGCTACAGGTCCTGTATGAGAGCAAGTGCAAGCAAACCATTCCTTTTTGGCTCTTGCCTTCCTTCCTTCTTTCCTCATCAGATCATCTCTTTTCTTCCCACCTTGGCAGCCACAAACTCGGCTGCCGGGACCAGGAGCTGCTGACTCCCCACTGAGGGATGAGCAAGGGCTACCAAAAGGGACCAACAATTCCAGAAACAGAGATGCACATTTGGTAACAAAAGCCCCACCCTGTCTTCCCAATGCTGATTTAAATGTTTCTGCCCTTCTAATTCAGTGGGTCTAACCTTTTTTAGATCCAAGTCTCAACAGACGCAAGGCCTCCCCCAGAGCTCTTAACTTTCACTCCTTTTGTGACTACAGAAGAAAAAATAATCGGTGGTCGTCCCATGCAGAAGCCACGGGAAGACCACAGCAGAATGGTTTTGGTGCTATGGATTGCAATCTGTGGGTCTATCTTGCGATCACATGTGGGTTTTTGCACAGCGCTATATTGTGCAGCACCCTGCAGCTCCCCGGTTGAGAATCACTGCTCTCATTTCTCAGCTCGCCCGTCTCACAAGTCAGAGTTCTTCCTTTTGGCAAGAGAAAGAAAACGAAAGCAGTTAAGAAGTTAGAAACCGCCGCGAGCAGAGAGGCGTAAGGTGCTAAACTCTAGTTCCACGCCGCGTTGTTTTGACACTCGTCCCAGCAGCGGCCAGCCAGAGCAGGGCTCGTGCCAAGGCCTGGTCTTCTTAACGGGTGACAGAATTTCATTTAATGTTCATTCTCTCCTCTGCGCTCCTTGCCCTCTTTGGCAAGGAAACCTTCTTCAGACAGCAGGGCTATTTAATAAAGGACATTCCCCAGAGAGCCTTTGCAGACAACGTACTAAACTGAATTTATAAGTCCGCTGGCAGAGCTGCGGCGACGCTCGCTCGTTTGGGGGTTACAGCGTGGTGTTGAGACAGGAGAGAGTGGAGCAAAAGGTGCAATTTATAAGAGATGGGCCTGGGCCCAAACCCTGGATCTAAACTTTTGCCTCACTTCATAGTTTTTATGGCATTCACCCACGCACATGCGCCAATTATATTCCACGGCAGCTTTAGCCCTCCCAAATCCCCTAGACCGAAGGAGCTGCACCCTTCTGCAGCAGCAGAGAATATGATTCACAGAGCCCTCGGCCCCTCGAGCAACCATCCTTCAATTCATTCCCTTTATTAGCAATAGCAAACATTATCCATCAAGTCAACGTATTGACCTAGCATGCCGTGCTCTGGGCCACCCAGGCCATTTCTTTCTCTTGCTTTTTAAACGCTTAAACCAATCCGCCAGTCAGAGTATTCTCCCTCGATTGTAAGGATTCAAACGAGGCCCATTACCACTAACTAAGCACACCCGTATCCTCTTAATGCTATCTGTTTACCCTATCCCCATGATGCAGGTATCATCTCCAAGTTGGGGATGGGGAAACTGAGGCACAGATACTCAGTGAGGTGACTACGGTGTCACCAGATGGCTAACTGCATCTACTCACCACATCTCTCTCTCCTTGCATTACAGAAACACTTCTGTCTAAGTACAGAGCCGGAGATCGAATGCAGAGCAAGCCCCGAACTCCAGGACAAACCCGGCTCTCGAGAAACACTGCTCCACCTCTGCAGCCCTGGGGAGACCCCAAGGCAGCACGGACCGTGTCCTCCAGCTGCTCGTCCCCTGCACTCACCTGAGATGGCGCGTTAGCTCCAGTTGCTCTTTCCTTGTGGCGTATGGTCCCTCCGAGGCTGCTGGGGAAGTCATTGCTCCAGCTCAACGAGGGTCCTGCAGACACGCGGGGCTCATCGCCCACAAGCAGGAAGCTGGAACCGGGCCCAAACGCATTATTCTGCATATGGCCACTCACAGCCCAAGTACATTCCCAGGCTTTATGGTGGGAAACCAGCTAATAAAGGCCTGTCCCAGCGGATCGTCTTCCGATGAGACACATTAGGCTGAAGCCCTAAATCATTCTGGCCATCAAACAACCCATGATGCTTTCCTCACTGGGACAACTCCTCTCTCCCCAGTCCATCCCAAATGCGAATCGAGCTCCACTTCCTCTTCTAGCATCAGATGAACACGGCATTCGTCGCAGCCACCCCGCCTGCTGCCCTTTGCTTTGTAATGATTTCTCTCTCCTTCCCCGACGGTAACGGCATTCCTGCAGCAAAATGATTCCCAGCTCCCCCGAAACCGCCGCAAGGCCCTCGTGCACAGAGCAAGCCGTAAAACGCGGCGAGTTCTCCTTTCTTTGTGGATCCAAACTGCAGGCTGCTCAGCAAACCCAGCGCTGCTACAGTCAAAGCACTTGTGATTTAAACTGCACCAAGGCGCTGCCCCCACAAAAACTAGTTCTGGGTCTCTTCAAGCAGCTGAGAAATTAAAATTTTCTAACCCGGCTCATAAAGCAAAGGCCCACACAACCTTAACTAGAGAAGCACCCGCCACAGCAAGCTAGAGAAATGACTAGATGGTGTCAGGATTTCAACATTTCAAACCAGCTGAGTGCTAATTTCTATCAGTTTAACAAAACCAGAGAAACTCCCCCCACCCCAACCGAGGAGGAGAACAAGCCTGAGTGTTTTCGCTTAACGCCCACATCTCTCTCTCCTTGCATTACATTAGAGAAACACTTCTTTCTGCTCTTTTCAGATGCTGTATTCCAAAGCTCTTCTGCCATCAACAAATTATATCCCCAGTTCTCAGCAAACATGTGCAGTCAACTGGTAGGCAACCATCAAATCCCACATACAGTTGGCAAGCTTTTATAGAAACCTTCATAAGTGTTGCAATAAAAATGATCAGTGCACATCTACGATGCTAAGGGTGCAATTCGAACCTTCCCTGCTTTCCTCCCTCCACTACTGAGGATATTTGCTCGGTTTAAGCCTCTTCTAAACCCTTAAACAGGCGGCAGAAGCCATGCCATGGTGCTGATGACATGTCATGATCATACAAGGCATCCAAGACATGCAAGCAGCATCCTATCCATCACACAAGCCCTGAAGTGGCTTAGTGGTGGGCACGTTGACACCTCGCAGAGTTATAATAAATATTAACCTATGGGCAGATTAGCTGAGTGATGGTCAGCGTGGGAGCCAGGACTCTGAACACGCATAGAAAAGCTGCATCACAATCCTGCAGTAATGCAAAGAGTTCAAGGAGGTATTGGCTGCATTGCAGGCATCACGGTCTGTGTTTTCTAGCAAGCAGAAAACTCCACAACAGATGCATGGATTTGTGTCAACACCATCAGAAAAGAAAATTCTCTCCTGTTTCAGGAGAAGTTTCATCCCAAATGGTCACCTGTGTAAAAGCAACTGTAGAGAGCTAGACTAAAACTGCTCTCTAACTCTTATACCTTCATACTGAAACACTAGACTGAATGGCACGGAAGATGAGAAAAAAGCAGTGGGGTTAAGAGATAACGGGCCTCATCAATGATTACGATCAAGAAAAGTACTGTGATATTATTGAGATGGACTCATTTGTATCTGGATGGCTCAGGTGGTTGGGAGGGAATTCTTCCAGGTCAGCCCTTTAACTCTCTCCAGAAGTCCTTGCCATGAGACGGTTGTTCAGCAGTGGTATTTGCATTAGTTAACTAAGCTGTGCATGCAGTTAATAAGCATCTGGGTCGGCAGCATTTAAGGGATTTCCCATCGAAAATGGAGGGAAGAACAAAGAGAACCCTGCAGGTATTGCAGAAAGGGGGCCTATTATTGGGTTTTGGGTTGTAGCCGTGTTGGTCTAAGGACATAGGCAGGCAAGGTTTTTTGGGTAGATATGATCTTTTATTAGACCAACTGAGTCTCTTTGGGTAGATGTGCTATCTTTTATTAGCGTCTCAGTTGGTCTAATAAAAGATAGCACATCTACCCAAAGAACCTTGCCTGCCTAGTAATACTGACATACAACTACTGGACTGGCGCTCTTGCATGCAGACCAGCCTCTGGCTTCTTAACTATTCACTCCATCCAGGGAGCGCACGCGCCAACTGCAGACGCTTCCTCAGCCTGACAAAGGGTATTTATACCCGAAAACTTGCAAAGAAGAACTTTTTTTGAGTTGGTCTAATAAAAGAGATCCTATTTACCCAAAGACCCTTGTCTGACATATAACTTACAGACTTTGCAGTAGTGCCCCAATTTGCAACATGAGCTCTGGGGCTCTGTCCAGTTCCTCATGGGCTGGAATATATACAAGCAGGGACCCCACAGGAGTAGTGAAATCCAGGCCTGATGTTAGCATCTGGTCAGCTGCTCATTTTTTTTGGCAGGGCGTAGGAGGGAATAATCATCCTTAGTAGTCTGAACAGTAATTACGAACAGGATAATGGAGCCCATGGATCTGCCCTGTTTATATCACTGGACTGTTAATACCTGGTGCTTTGGAAGAGGCATGGTCTAAAGAACTAAGCACAGGACCAGGTATCCTAGTTGTAGCCATATTGGTGTACAGGAAAAAGCAATCAGGACTCATAGTAGAGATGATATATTTTATTAGACCAACAAGATTTTTGCAAAAAATAAATAAATCTTTAATTGCAAGCTTTCGGGCATAAACACCCTTCATCAGGCATTGGAGAAAAGATTGTAGCACTGGACCACAGATTTCCATATATTTAGGATTATCCCCAGTTCAGCCATCAGGAACCAATTACCAGCCTATTGGCAACAGCACAAACCCCAAGGGAAGCAACAATTTGCACTGACTGAGCTGCTTAAAGCCAAAGTGTATCAGAGCTGTGCAATCCCCAGCTTGCCGTGTCTACATGGGAGGTTTGCACGGCAGCTGCACCAGTTGCTCATCATCACAAATAGTTGAACCCCAGATACATGTAAAACCTACAGGTCAGTATCTTCCCAAGACTCTGTCAAGGGCTTCCCATTTTACCCCTTGGCCGTATGCAGGGGTAAAATGCTGCCCACATACATCTGTGAGTTCCCCTTCCCAAATACAGATCTTCCATAAGCCTCCCCCAGCATCTACAGACTCATCAATGGCTTCCCTATTTACCGGCAGACAAGGTTCTTTGGATAAACCTGATCTCTTTTATTAGACCAACTAAAATAGTTGGAAAAATTTCTCTTTTGCAACCTTTCAGGTACAAACACCCTTCTTCAGGCAGAAGAAGCGTCTGCAGTTGTTTTGGGCTCTTCCTGGATGCGACAGAAGCCAGAAGCCTACTGTCTACTGGGAGATGGTCATCCTCATATCAAGCCTGTTTACTGGGAGACGGTCATCCTCATATCAAGTCTATTTACCGAGAGACGGTCATCCTCATATCAAGTCTATTTACCGGGAGACGGTCATCCTCATATCAAGTCTATTTACCGGGAGACGGTCATCCTCATATCAAGTCTATTTACCGGGAGACGGTCATCCTCATATCAAGCCTGTTTACTGGGAGACGGTCATCCTCATATCAAGGGACTCCAACACCTCCTAACCCATTCTGCAGGGCTGTTGTAAGGATTCATTGAATGCTGTGGATCAGATCAAGATGTTTTCCAATGGGTGACTGAATTAAATCATTCTGGCTTTAAAAGCAGGCTTCCTCCTCCATGTGATATGCAGAACATGCCCATCTTGAAAACACGCTGATCAGACCAGACACTGCCTGATAACACCGCAAGAAAACAGAGGCACGTTTGGATTTGGAGGTGAACGGTACCAGACTAAATCAGCAAAGAGTTTAGGGAAAGTCTCTTCCCTTTTCTGCAGCTGAGGTGCTGGTGCTGCTTGGAAATGAACTGCTCCATGCTCCACAAAGCCGCCTAATGGGCTGGTATCACCTTGCCTACGAGGAACTGGCACCAGAGGCTGCCCACATATATCTGCAAGGACTGAGCCTGGAGAGGAATTGTTCAATTGGGCTCACTGGGACATAATGGTGAGGAACGGGATGAGACACTGAAGATGGGAGAACGCAAGCTAAATCACAAGCCACATGGAAACACCGAGGCCTGTTAGAGACTGGGCAGTAAGCGGTGAAAGCGCCATCATTTCTTTCAACATAAACTGGACAAAGCATGCGGGAACACGCTGACATGAGCAATTCTGTACTGGCAAGCAGGCTAAGCTAGGTGACCTGAAAAGGTCTTTCTTCTATCTTAGCTTCTATGAATCCATACCTTCAAAATCACTTCCCACCTTTGGTTCAGCCAGCCCCCGAAGCAGAAAGACTGTTCTCTGCCTCTATCACCGCAGAGGGGGAACAAGCCGGCAGGCTAGCTGAAGAGCCAGGTTTGCAAATCACTGCACACACAGGCACCCTCTCAAGTGTAAAGTGCACCATTTTTCACCCCTTCCCCCATTCACCCCCCAAAAAAGGGAGCCTGCATTTTTCCATCCCGGCTCATAACTGGAAACCAGAGTAACTGCCTTGCAATGTCCTAGCTTGAAATCAGAAAGGCGGTAGGACAAGTGGATTCTCTTTCGGCGGCATACCCGCGACATTGCACCAGCCCAGTAGTGTCCTTGTTGTGAGCAGCGTGATAACACAGTACAGATAATGACTCCAATTAAGAGGTGTGAATGTCATTTCACCCCCCCTCCTTTCTTCCAGGTCAGTAAGAATGTGGTTGAAAACTACTGGCACAGCAAGTTAACGATAATTCAGATTTAATTTGCTCTCTGTCATCCCTGTTTTTTCTATAGGCTTTAATAGTTTAATTTAACAGTCTTAAGCAGTGTCTATATGACCGAGACATAATGTGTATTTCAGATCTGGGCAGCAGCATGGCGCAAAATCATATTTCACGTTTAACACTGCCTTTCATCCCGGAGGCGCTCAGCAGTGCCGTAACAATGATTTGCCCAAAAGAATTACTTCCCCCAGCAATGTGAAAATGTGCCTGGTTCTGGGGTGGGACTCATCCGTTGTCATGTTGTCATTTAGGACAAGACACCGAATTATGCAACTGAAAGTGTGAGGCAATTAAGCAGGTACAATTTGGTTATCCAAAAGAGAATTTGGGCAGGACTTTGAGTTATCACAGCTCTGCACATGAGTGCTTGGGGATGCAATTTTATGTCCAATGCAAAGCTAATGTGGTTCCCCAAGCACCGGGATGGGATGGCAGAGTTTATGACCATATTCCCTGCTCTCTGAATAAACCTGCTGAGTCGACAGCAATACTCCCTGGCTTTTCCTTCTGGGTCTCCCCACCACCTAAGAAAACAGCCCAGCCTCTGCTTAGCTTTACTCAGGTGCTAGCCAAAATTGGCTCCCAGGATGATAAAAGATGCAGTGTCCTAGCTGGCCCCAAAATCGCCGCATCCCACAGAATTCTGCCTGCTGGACATGAGTACGAGATCCTTACGACAGGGATCTTGCCCCAAGACCATTAAAATCAATGAAAAGGCTCCTGCTGATTTCAATTGGCTATGAATCAGCCTCCAATTGAACACAGTTTCCTGGGCCCATCTTTCCCAGTGCCTGCTTAGCATTACCAGCTGCCAGTTTTCCACCTAAGAGGCTTTTAGCTGACCGGTGAGAGTCCCCATTGCCGTTCAGATGAGCGCCTTGCTTTGCCGTTGAGTGTCCATGTCCCACCCGCTCACGTAAGCCACACCGTGACTGTGTTTGGGTCCAAAGACGGAGCAGGATCAGGTTTGGGTTTTGCAGAAAGTTCCCGAAAATTCAGGTGGGATCTCAGAGCCTCCCCTTCCTGCAGGCTCGGGCATCAGCCAAGCCTTCCCGTGCACTTCCCCAAGAACGCTTCATCCTGCCAACACATCCTCCAGGCAGCCAAGTGAAGACCAAGCAAAATAGCAGGGGAGTGGGTGGGCGGAGAACGGATGTGTCAAATTTAATAAAGATTCGCCCCCTTTTCTAGCACATTATCAGCAACGTTCGTCACTTATTAAAAGCCTTTCATTTATAAGACTCTGTAAAGGCTCGGTTAATAACTAGCAATCACTATTTGAATCACAGAGTTGGCTTTTATTATTTTATTTGTAAATGAAGCACTGGAGCTTTTGTTTAAGGTATTCCTTTCCCTCTCCCTCCCCACACCATCTTTGGAGTCATTACCATACGCTGCCTTTCCCAGGTCGCCCAATAAACATGGTGCACAGAATTTAACCCCCTTTTTGGGATTCGGTTATAGTAACAATACAAGAATCAAGACCAGACCCATTTCTCCAGTGCTGCTGCCATCACCACACTTGATTGCTTCTACATTTCTTCTACCAGGACTACTCAGCCCATAACCTAGATCCTCTGCTCCCTTAAAGAGGCTGATAAGAGCATAAGATGTACCACGCGGGGTCAGACCCATGGGTCATCTCGCCCAGTATCCTGCCTCCGACTGCGGCAAAAGTGGATATTTATAAAAGGAGAACATTTAACTGGAAGTTGCCTCCCGTGGCAATGAACTCCACACGTTCACTACATGTCGAATAAAAAAGAATACTCTTCTAAGTTGTAAGCCGGTCCCCTACTAATTTCAGCGGGTGTCCCCTAATTCTGGTATTCTGGGACTTGGCAAGTAACAGTTTCCTAATCACCTGGCCCAGACCCTTCATGATTTCGTAGACATCCATCATATCCCCCCAGCCCAGTCGTCTCCCGTCCAAACTGAAGTCTTAGCCTTGTTACTCTCTCCTGACATGGCAGCTGCTCCAGGCCCCTGATTATTTTCTGTACCGTTTCTAATTCTGCTCCTGTTCCCTTCTATCTATGTGATACAAAAAGGAGCAACTTTAGTCTTATCTCTTTTGGAGAGGGGCGAGATTTTTTTTTTTTGTATCAGTTTAAATCCTATTATTTCCCCAGGTGAAAGTGGTATACGTAAAAGCCGAGAACATCCTAACTTTGATGGAGTGGCCTGACTCCCTTGGAGAAGGCATGGTAACAAATCAAGTCACACTTGGAGAGAGAGGTGGAAGACTCTGCCAGTTCAAGTCCAAAACTACCCAGACCGCTTCCAGGAAAGGAGAATTCTCATAGGAATTAATAGCATTAGGTCCCATAGCCATTAGTGATGCCAATTATGCATACGCTCTCAGCTACAATACCAGACTCAAAGAAAAAAAATCTAGTAAGAGGAGAAAAATTATTAATTGGAACTGGGTCCAAGAGGCAATGCTGAGATCTGGATCCAAAGTCTGGAGATATTCAAATCAGCGTTTTGGTTCTGGCTTAATCTGTAATTAAAATGAAGCGCAATCTGCCGGAGACAGTCAACAAATCTCAGCTGTTTCTGAGATCTGGCTTTCATTAATTTCATTAACATCTTAAATGCATTCTTGTTGCTTGTTCTCATGCTAAAAAGCCAGGAAAATAACAGCACGCCAGGAACGAGTTTATCTTTGTCTTCACAGGGAAGCAGAGGCGGTATCAGTCTCGAGGGCACGCAAGCCTTTTGCAGGGAAGATACTGGGGAAGGCAGTTGCAGAGTGTGGAAATCTCCCGCTTGAGAAAGAGTTTGAAACCAGCACTTTCATCAGTCGCCAGCGCGCTTCTGGGAGCTGCATAAAGTTATTCTCATGAATCAGCGCAACAATCTCAAGTTATTATTTGCCAGTCTTGGTTCGGAGACGCATCCGACAGACAGGCCCCTTATCTGAACGATCCAGCTATCTGTCTTCTGAGAGCGGCACTGGAAATCCTGCAAGCACCGGCCCTTGTGAGACTTCCCGCATTTCCTGCTGCCGGCCGGGAAAGACATCTTGAGAGCCAAATCTGTGGTTGCCATTATATAGATGTACCGCAGGACGCTGCAGGCGTCTTGCTGAATAATGGCATTTGCATCCTGGGTTTTAATAGAGGAATGCACAAGGGGAGTGAAAATGAAAAATAATATGGGAGTGACCCAACTGTTTTCAATCCGCGGCGTAGTTTGTGGCGGCATTTTCGCAGAACTTATGTTCTCCAAGCTCCTTTCCCAACCTTGACAGCCAAGTTACCTGGGACGCTAGCTAGATGGAGCTGGAGAAGATTTGTGACTGTTTGGAAGTGCCCCTTGTTAGCGGTCAGAAAGTCCTCGGTATAATAATGAACTGCTCGAGATTTGTGATTCTGTCAATTTGCTCCATTTGGAATAAACAGGCTTCTTTCCAACAGAAGTTTTTTTGGTTTTTTTTTTTACATAGCACAGCATACGGTGCTTTTTAAGAACTGTCTTCAGAATTTAAATCCGCTGGGACGTTTAAAAGTAAAATGAGCAGAGGGGGGGAACTGCCTTGGAAAGAACAAGGAGAAAGGCGCTCTCTCAAATGAAAATTAGTTTCAATTAAAGCGCCACACGCAAATGTTAACCTCCGCACAAAACGGTGCAGCACCTAAAAATTCGCATCCCATGCAAATGTGTGTCAGTGATTTATTTGTGCACTCGAGAGCAGGCAGGAGAGCGCGGGGAGCTTGGGAAGCTGCAGACCGAGGTAAAGAATGTGTCAGGGTATGCAAAACAAGGGAAGAACAAAACCGAAAAGCAAGGGGAGAAAGGGACAAACTCGGTCCCTGGCTGGGAAGTTATTGAATGTTTAGAGGCAAAGACAACAGAGGAGCTCGGGGAAGAAACAGAGGCCAGAACCGCATCGATTTTACCCCGTTTCCACTTCCACCGTCCCCCTTTTGCACGTGACGGGGCGAAAAAATAGTTTCACGGGGAGACGGAGGGTTCGATGTGTGGGTAAAAGGCCATTGCCAAAATCCCCAGGAAGGTAAACGGAAGATAGTTTTTGCAGCGGATCAGACTGCGTGTCCCACACTTGTGCTCGACACTAGCAATGAGGTCACTGCCGAGGAATGTGTGTGCGGTTGGATGGCTGTGAAAAGAGAGCCGGCCAGTTACCAACGCGCCGTGCTGAATATTCACACCGCACACACAATCATTTTTCTTGTTAAGTATCGAGAAGAATGGGAACATTATAAATGCAGTATTTTTTTTTTTTGGCTTAGCTGCTTTAAGAGACCCCCCTCAGCCCCTTTTCCCCCCTGCCCCCCTTTCTGCCACCCACCCGAGAATAAATGGATCTGGAGATACAGGATTTGGAATAAATCAGTGAAAGAAGAACAACAAAAGGAGTCGAGTCCAGCAGAGAGGTTGCTAAAGAATAAGTGGTTTAGAAGATGATGATGCAACACAACCGGAACAGGCGTTTTAAACACTGGTGACGTAAAAAGGATGCCTTAATCAGCAAATTGTTTCCCGGCATATGCTTAAGATGCATCTGCTGACATATATTAACCAAAACGACTGCTTGTTCCTATTAAGGCTGTAATATCGCTGCGGCTAGGAGAAAGCAAAGCGGGTCCTATTCTGCTGTGTCTATTAATGCCCAAACTACCCAGGCAATTTCTGGCTGTGAAATCTATGCCATTAGCAATGCGCTTAACTCGGACGCAGCAGAAAAGAGCTTGGTTTTCCAGTCCCAAGTAACAGGTTGTGATGTTGATCCCTAGCATGGTCATTGTTAGTCTGAGATATTCAGCCAAGCTGTTACAGGCCAGGGAAAAGCCCAAGCCATTAAGGGTTTAAGATAAAACCCAAGGAGATCCAGGAACAATGCTCGTTTACTTCAAGGATAGTTGGATCAGGCCCGAAGAGACAACAAAGGTAGAAGTCCACCATACAATTAGAAGAACTGCTCTTCCGATTTGTCTTCGGCAATCCCTCGCCGTCGAGGATGGCTGTCTTCCATGATCGTCTTCTCTGATGGCTGATGAGGCTGATCCAGGATGGACAGACTGCATTGCGACGCAGAGCCGTTTTCATGGAAGACGCCTACACGTGATTATTTTTACCGTGGAGAAGCCGCTCGCTGCCCATCAGCTTCCACGCGGCTCGGGCGTGCAATGGCAAGGAGGCCGAGACAACTGGAGATCTCGTTTCGTTGCAGCCTTCGTTCACCTTTGCAGGCGTTGAGATTCGAACATCTTCCTGTTCCACCACTGAGGACTTGTCGACCCGTGGCTGGGGTTGGCCAGGCTTAGTATAGTGGCAACCTGCACTCACCATATCACAGCACCGTGGCTTTCCAGGGGGAAAAGCGTTGCCATCTGCCGTCTTCACCGCATCCTGCCGCTGCTTGGCCCGTGACTGCTTATTCATCAGAGTTACCCCCACTTATTTCATAGCTAACCTTCCCTGAAGGTCATTCCTCTATCTGCCGCTTGGGTAACCGTACAGCTCTGCCGCCAGTCTTCTGATTATGAGCTGTCTTTTAGCAACAAGATTAGACAGATAATCTTCTGTTGGGTTTTCTCCAACTCCCACTGAAATCAATGGGATTCGTTCCCCCCACTTGAATGGGCATTGCATCTCCCTCTCTAGGAGGCCAGTTGTTTAGCTCCATGGGTTGGGCTTCATGCAGCTCTCACCCAGTCGTAGAAAGGCCAGGACTCGGCACCAGAATGATTTCTCAGTTGCCGAGATCGACAAAGGGGAGAGGGGCTGGGAAATCGCTCGCTCAGCTCCGCGCCTCTTTAGAAACCCCATTTTCCTTGAAAAATGTCATGTATTTAATGCACAATCCATCACGTGATGCACCCGGCCAGTACAGCACGTCCATGTACCAAACCAAGTTTTCTTAAAAGAAACGACCAGTCTAAACATGTAGCTTTTGGCCTGCTTGCATTCCTTTACTGCAGTCAAAAAAAAAAAAACCCCAGAAAAAAAGGCAATATACCCCTTCAAACCCTCTACAACGATTCCAGAGAAGAAGAAACCAAAGTAGCATCTGTGTGTGTGCCTACAGAGCCGGAAAAAATTATGAGCAACATAAAACTTCCTACAAGCTAAGTAGTAAAAAGCTCCTTCCAAGAGAGCTGCTGCTCCCTGCCGCACTGGGGGCTACGAGTCTAGTTCCTTGTCCTCGATTTCCGAACGCCCGTTTAGAAATGTCCTGGTCATATCTGACTAACTTTACAAAGCTCGCGTCGCTCTTCCTTGGCAGAGGAGCAGGCGAATTATCCCTTCCCGATCCCCATACACGCTGATCGGTTATTCCCATAGACAACCTGTGAGGCAAATAATGAGTTTCAGAAGCAGACACCCGACTTGTAAAAAGGAAGGCTATTTCAGCAATCCCGCCACCTTAATCCTTACCTGATGAAGCAGTTACAACTGCTTAGATTTAATGAACAAGTCACCTTTTCCACATGAAAGCTGCTTTCTCCTCCTACCCACTGAAGAGCCCCATCTCCCCCGCCCCCCAAAAAACACCCAGCTGCTTCCCACTGCTACACGACATGGAAATTGCAAAAGGATAACAGGCGCGGACAGGTTCAAATCCTCAGTGTGAGCTGGGCTGATTAACTTGAGCATGAGACTCAATCCTCCATTTGTGCCTTCCACTAGAGGATGCCAGACCCCTTGCAAACACTAATTAATCATGCCTCACAACATCGCTGCAAGTTAACTAAGGCTTCCACACCCCCTTCTTCGGTTGTGCCAATGGGGAAACTGAAACACAATGAGGTTAACAACCCACAAAGAGTCAGCTGGCCTAATAATTAGAGTCCCCCCCTAATGATGAGAACCCGCTCTTTGTTCTGGGTGTTGCTTACTACCCCCCCACGCCTCCTTTATTGGATCCGAGTGAAAAACTTTGAACAAGGGCAACCTCATTTTCCTTCTATCCCCAGAGCGCTCACCCTTATTCTCCCAAGAGGAACTTCCTTGGTTTCGATCCTCAACTTGACAAGTGGCCTTTGAGAATCGCTGCCCTCCCTCAACGGCGCTCGCGCACAAAGAAAACCTTCGCAATAATGATTCAAGGCAAACGATTAAACATCGAAGTCGGTGATGCTCAACAAGGGTGCCCCAAGGTGTGAGGAGATACGCGGATAATCGCACGATTCAGGCTTGTCCCTACTTGGCTGATCCCCAGCCCCTCTGCAAGGAGGTAAGCACGGTAGTATAAATTAGTTTTGAAAACTGGGCGCCACTCCATCCACAAAAGTTTTGGAGTCCAAAACCGGTTGAGAACCACTGATCTAAGTCTCCTTTCCTTTCTTGTGTCCTTGTGACGATGTATTTATCAGAATTCACCAATATATTGGACTCTAATGGGGCCGTGCCGCGAGTGCTCCTGCTACGGCTGCAAACCTTCAACCTCTGGGCTTCCACCCACTCGTCCCAACATCCACGCCACGGAAGCAGGGGTACTGATAAGCAATATAACAACTATCCATGTTATAGCTAAGCGATATAACATGGATAGTCTCAAATTCGCACCAAGCACACACGTTTGAAACGAGACAACGAGGGGCCACGGGTTTTGTTTTGGGTTTTTTTTTAACTTATTTTAAATTAGGCTCCTAAAAAAGTTATTTTCCTTTCAAATATCTCATCAGGTTTGTTAATATCCTCTGCTGTTGGTGAAATGATCCCCTGTTAACATTTCAATGTATTATTGCTGGGCCATTAATGAGCCCACAAAGAATGTTAACGGAGGCCCATAAATACGCTGAGTTAAAGTCAGGTATTGTAATACTGCGTGCGCTTTATGAGCCGGTTTCAGCACTGCTCGAATTCACCCCAAAAAAGGAGCAAACGACGGCTTTGCAGCATCAGCATCCGACTGGGGAAAAACTACGTTCCCTGAAACCACAGGTTCAGACCCCGGCAGAATAAGCTCAACCTTACGTCCTGCTGTAGGAGATGGAAGGGTTTCATACAGTCGGCTGTGCCAGTGCCTTTAGGGCCCGACCTTCCCAATGAAGGTCACACGCAGCTCTCGAGCATCCCCGAGTACTTTCTGCAAGAGCAGAAATTTAACTCAGTGGCGTTGACCGAAACCTCTCTCCCGCCACAATTACAGGCCTCACGTCCGAGGGGTGGGGTGATGGATTGCCCCGTATCGCAGCTTTGGAAGGCGTTTGGGGTTCCCGCAGGAAGAAAAGCCTTCTATAAATACATTTCTTTTCTCACCTTGGGAATCAAGACCAGACTTATTTAAAAATCACGTCTGTTAGCAGGGGCTCTTTTATCTCTTTGCCATTCCTCCACCGAAAGTCTACAGCTAATGGTGAGCATTTCTCCGCAGGTCAAGCAAGGCTCTTCCTAAGGCAAGTGCCATTGCTCTACTTGGGTTTTCAATTATTAATGATTCATCGCTTACCTTCCCAACTTTTTCAAAGCAGGAAAACAGTAGTTTCTCCACCCCCCCCCCCCCCCCCGAGAGCAAACAGCAAATTGCATGATAATATGGTGCTTTGTCGATTCATGAAGGGAATGCTCCACTTAGTGTCAGGATGTCATATCAAGATACCAACACTTCTTGTCTTTGGATTTTTTTTCTTCCCATCTCCAGTGAACAGTTAAAATAAATTCTGTCTCATTTTCTGTACACGGCTGAAGGCACCGAGCTAAGAGAGAGACCCGTTAGCGCGGTCAACACTTCCACTGTAGCTATCATCTTGCAAAGAATTAGCTTATTATTGAGACGATTTGCAATTTACTCCCCATGGAAGCTGAAACTTAGAAGGAGTATTTGCTTTGCACCAGGGTCCTGCTACACTGCTGGTGAAAGAACTGTTCACTGGAGGCGCCTTTTATGCGTTAACAAAAGAAATAATCTAAATTAGCAATTTTGCCAATGCGGTACTAGTAGATGTAAAAATAGAGAGAGAGCCTTGGATACTTTCAGGAAGATGAAATAAAATGAGACATAAAAAGAAGACTATTTAACGACAGCACAGAATATTCCAATAAACCTATTTATTTGATAAGCAGACTGCAACTGTCAGCCTTTTATCATCTGCAGAAATGCACGATGGATCTCCTCTGTTTGCTTACAATTTGAAACCTTCCTCCTTCAATCAACATTAGCATTTTTGCTCCAGTGAATATAACGACACCAATTGCTAGCAACAAGTTCAGATCCCCCCTCTAGGTAGTCCTAATCTGTGACGATCCAGCCATGGGCCTCAATGGCCTAGGCGTATGGCGCACATACGGAGTGGTTCAAGGCTGTTAAATGTCCTTCCTCTTTGAGCTTGCCTAAAGGGGAGAAAAATTGCCCCCGCTGAGATGGTGCATGCAGAAAGCTGTAGCAAAACACCGTGTGTTTAATTTTAGCTACTGTGAAAGAAAATTAGAATTTACTCCTATGCATTTGTACAGCCATTCGCTACTGCAGCTGCTCAAATGAGGCAACTCTGGAAGGTTTATTAACTCCTGTACAGATGACTGGTCACTTCTGCACTCCTGAACCCCAGAGCCTGGAGTGTGGTTGAGCCCTCTTTTCCCATACCTCTTTCAATTTTTCCATAATAAACAGATAAAGTCATTATTTGGCTGGAAGGACCCCAATCCAACACGTGCTTTCGACCCGTTATCTACCTTTCTGATTCCCCGGCTTTTCTTTTTCTGCTACGTAAACAAAGCTGGTTCAGAAAAAAAAAATAAAGTTCAGCAAGTTCCTAGAAAAGTGCTGAGATGGCTACTGCAAATGCAGCGTGTCACACCAAGCCATGCGAGCCTCCAGGACCCCCCGGTTTCCAGGTTAACCTCTTTTCGGTCACTGCGCTTTATTCTGGGGACATCTGCTCGGCAAGTGGAGATCGGCACAGGCCTGATTCGACGTCCTGATCCCAGCGGCAAATCAAGAACTCCAGTGACGCCAGACCCTCTGCCGTGATCTACGCTCTCTGAAGTTCCTCCCTACTGACTTCAGACCAAACACCTGCTCTTTTTATTTCCTTTGCCATAATTAAAAACCAACATAGCAATCACCCGGCAGCCAACACCAGATATTCTGATCATTTCTGGTGGTCTTCTCCCATTGTTTTACACCGCGGTCAATCCAGTGACTTCACGGGAGTTGCTTCTTCCTCCCAAACCTCGAGTCATGAGGTCTACTTCAAAGTTATACTTTAAATGGATGGAAAAGCACAGGAATGATCACTACAGATTCCTCCGTTTACCCACAGAAAAATACAATGGAGATGGCAAGGGCAAAAGTTTGTCCCTGGTGCAACTAGGTGGCATTATTCCCCCTGGGATGGCCAGCCCAGCCATGCCAGGATCTCCTCTAGGGCTAAGAAGTGAATTTGTCTTGAATGACACTTGAGGTGCATGACTATCCTGCCAGAAGAAGGTCTTTACCGCCAGGTGTGTGCATGTGCAGCACTATTATTTAATATGTATAACATGGACACGAGCCACCAACGTGATGCCGCAAGCCAGCAAAGCGAACAAAACTCTGGCTTGCATCTACTGATGCATCTCAAGCAAGACCCAAGAAATCATCCTCCCACTTTACTCAGCCTTGGTGAGGCTGCAGCTGGAGCACTGCATCCAGTTCTGGGCTCCACGCTTTAGAAAGGACGTGGAAAAGCTTGAGAGCGTGCAGAGGAGAGCCACGTGCCTATCTCGAGGACAAGAGAGCAGGCCTTATGAGGAGAGGCTGAGAGCCACGGGACTCTTCAGGCTGGAGAAGCACTGGCTCAGGGGTGACTTGGTGGCTGCATATAAGTATATAAGGGGTGTGCACCGGGAACTGGGAGAACATCTGTTCACCAGAGCACCCCAAGAGAAGATAAGGTCTAATGGTCACAAACTGGGGGAAGACCATTTTAGACTGGACATAAGGAAAAACGTCTTTACCCTCCAAGTCTCCAGAATGTGCAACAGACTCCCCCCAGAAGTGGTGCAAGCACCTACTCCGGATACCTTTAAGAAACGCGTGGATGCTTATCTTGCTGGGGTGATTCGACCCCAGCTGACTGCCTGCCCCTGGGGCAGGGGCTGGACCCGATGATCTCACGAGGTCCCTAACGTCTATGAATCTGTAACACTATTTAGTGCTGCAAAGAGCCAAATTCAACCCAGGCCGTCTGCTGGCTTCTCCCAGCACAAACCCTGCTGGACACCCCCAAAAGCAGAGACCGAGTCAAAGACAGCAAGGCCAACATCAGCCCCGTGTCTTATATTGGAAATAAATGCAGCATACACTGCCACCTTAGACTTGGCACCTACCCACACACATTGTTAGGGTTAGGGTTAACCGAGCCCTCCCATCCTCCAGTTCAGCTTCCCAATATTGGCAAAAGTGTCCATCATCCCCCAGGGTGCCAGGGAGCCCATTTGTCAAAGGTGGAAGGCACTTGAGTCTGAGAAGGACCATGCCCCGTGACAGCGCTTCGGCATGGATTCCCTCCCGTGGGGGCTGAAGGCTCAGACCGGCCATGGGAAGTTTTTCGGTGACTCTTCCTGAAGGGTTTCAAGAGTTAACAAGCTGCTGGCTTCTCTTTCAAACTTCAGCAGCATCTGGATTTTACACGGAGAGGTGTTTGGAAGCAGTATCTGATCTCGAGCTCGAAACAAAAGAGCTTATTTCCCCTTATCTGTCGAAGAATCCGGTAAGCCTCTTGGGCACATACTTGAAACTCGTGTAAGTCTATCAAAACCCCTGCTGGAATTGCAGGAGCCGGAAGAAAGCAAGACACAGGAGGGGAAAGAGTGGCTGTTAAATAGACTGCTCTCAAAAAGGGCTTTAGCAACAGGCACAGGTCCCCCAAAAACCTTTGAGAGGGGAGGCAGGACTCTGCAGCGGCTAGCACGATCCTGGGGACTCGGGTTGGATTTTGAACTCTTTGTCCACCTCTCTTTCCCCATTTCTTAAATGGAGGGGGGGGGGAAATGATCTGGGGATGAAATAAAACCTACACCAGTTCACAACACGCCAGGTCCTATCTACCCACCCCATCAAAATCAGTGTGAGGTTGCCTGCCCCAGGGCTGCACAGCTGAGCCCCGAGGGGAGATGCCGCGATGATACACCAGAACAAGAAAGGCCCTGCCATTCGGGAGGCTGGAGTAATATCTCCGGGCGGCTGCAGAGCTGCGGTTCCCAGGCTTGTTGCTGCCGAGGGGAGTGGAAGCACGTCCCTCCTTCGCAGATGCAAAGATTTCCTCATCACAAGACATCGGGAAATCGCTTTTGCTTGTTCTCTCCCCCTCGCGACCAAAAAAAATTCCTCTTTCGGTCTTTCAGAGGAGGCTGCTTCTACCAGGGGACGGGCGCGCTCAATGCGGCAGATACGGCGGGCAGAAAGGCTCTCCGCTCCTCTCCTCCCCCCGCCCTTCGTCCTACCTGGGGAATTCAGCCGCTGCCAGAGAAACTTGAAAAGCTTTAAAAAAAGAAAGGAATTAAAGTTGCCTTGTGCGGCCCAGAAATAAAAACTGAAAAAGTGAGATGACCTGCCTGGCCCCCATTAGCTCCTCCATACGCAACCAACTCAGGGCTATGGAAAGAGAACCACTGTTACATGTAACAAGGTAACAGTGTTAGATATTAAGAAATAAATTAATGAGAAATAAATAAGTCCTCACTCTTCCCCCCTCAGGGTGCATTTGGAAGGAGGAATAAACTCCCCATGGAGTTGGGTATATGAACACGGCGCGGGTGGCCTCCCCCTGAAAGACTGGAGGGGCTGTTTCACCCTGGGGTGCTCTCACTCCTGCCCTTGCATCACCTCTCGATGCAGCCCCTGGCTCCCCTTCCCGCGCCCCTGTAACGAGTGAGGCAACACAAAGAAGCATTGAGGTCATGCCGATTTTAGTTGAGCAAAATTGCATGCCCCCCCACCCCCCTACATAAACGAGCAGTGTGTGGCCTGGGTTTCATTTGCAACTGTAAATGAAACAGGCCCACGACTGTGTTCATAATCCTCCTTAATTGAATTTCTGTGACAAAACCCAGACAAAATTATTGCCCTCAAGTTAGCAGCTTGCTTGAAGTAGCCAAGGGCTCCTGGGAAGCTTTAAAACAAATGCAGGGCAGATTTTAGTGGCTGCAAGGCAGCTCTTTGGTGTCAGGAGTGGATTTTGCAAAGGGTGAGAGAAGAGGTAGAAAGAGGAGGGGAATCGGGTCCTTCAATACCAGGGTCAGTTTTAGAGCTTGCGAGACGCCATGAAAGCACGAACAAGGTATTTGGGAAGTGCCTTGGGTGGGGAGCATTACTGGCCAGTGCCTTCTAGCATACCAGCTCCCGGAACGAGAAAATCACTCACAAGCTGCTGTGGTTACAGAAGGGGGCTGTGTTTGCCTTGTCTGCACTTAGGTCAAGACCTACCTCCAATATTGACGGGTTTCTCCTTCGAAAAGCAACTCTCCTTAGGAAAAGCCAAATAGCTTCCTTGGAACATAAAGTCACCTCATGTAGCAAATTCAGCTCTTAATAAGGCACAGAGTATAAAGTATAATGTTAGGCCACTTCTAAAGTCTTCTGGCTTATATTTATAAATGTAAGAGCTACTCTTATTGGAAATACCATGGCAATAAAGGCCCTGATTGAAATTGCTTCTGGAGTACAAGAATTAAACAAAGCCCCTTATATGACTGCACATTAATGTGCATTATTTCTTCAGATGATGAAAGTGCGCTCTTGAAGGCTGCGCCCAACCTTCCTTGGGCACTGGCTTGCGTTTGCAGTTGCCACGTCTTGTGTCGTGCCCACTAATTTGGGCACAGACATAAATATTTGGAGCCATTCTTCTTTTTTTCCATTAAAAGCCCCACGTTTACCATTCAGATGCAAACTAGTGAAGTCAGATATTAGGGATCAAAGTCAACCCACCTATTTTTATACCCAGGACATCCAGGGGTGCTTGTGGACTGATGACAGACATACCCAGGACATCCAGGGGTGCTTGTGGACTGATGCCAAATAGCACCTTCAGCAACTGATGCCGTCAGGAAGGTGGTCAAACCGCAGCAGCCCCAGTCAATGCCCAGTTGCCTTCACTTTGGCGCAGTGGCAGAGTCCCCTAGGCTGGGGAGTGGGTGGACGGGGTTTCGATAATGGAAAGGGATGCTGTTGCAGGAGATGCAGAAGACGGAGCAGTTGCGGGGCTCAGAGAGGAGAGGACAGACCCGGTTTTGGTGCTGAGACCCAATGTTGAAGATCCCCAGCACCGTACCGGGACCCCCAAGGGCAGCCAGACGGCCCCTCGTCTGCACTCGGAGCGACAGCTGAAGCCAGAAAAATGAAGGAATTCAACAGGAGACATTTCCCATCCTCCCAGGGAAGCAACGGGGGGCGGAGGGATGACGATCAGGCCTTATTGCCTCTCCCCAACGCTGTCTCCGCTCCACATTTCCCACAAATTTCCCTGCCACCTGTTCTGGAGAGACTGCTGATTAGCCCTCGGGTCCCCTCCTACAGACCTCACCAATAAACCACCGGTGGCTGGAGGTAACCTTTTAAATGGCACCTTTTTATAGCTTATGAGCTCTGTTTTTCCTCAGGCCACCAGCGAGCTGCATGAACACCACCCGGAGCAAAGCAAGACGGAAATATAGATACACGCACAAAATGAGGGCAGGAGACCAACATCCTCGGGAACAGATCTAGGGATAAAACCATGAGCGTGCTGTGCCATTATGGGAGCAAAGGAAAGAAAAGGGCAGGGGAAAGAGTAAGACAGGTGATGAAACGCGTCAAGAAAAAGCAATATATTTTTATGTACTTGTAAAACCCATTGGCAGGGGCTTTTCTAGTTAATTGCTTTCATCTTATTAAACTAAAAACCTATTTGTAGCAGCCCGACCTTTCCGAGTGCAATTCCAGTTCCTGCTGCACCCAAAGCCGGCATAGCGCCTCGCCAGCGAAGCAATGCAACCCCAGGCCCGTCGGCTGGAAAGCAAAACCTTTGCCACGCCGGGCAGAGGGGGACTGAGCTCTCAACTTCTGCAAACCGCCTCCTGAAGATGCCAGCCCGCCTGGGGCAATCAGATCAACCTTCCCGCCTGACTCAGTCCTTTCCTACCTTCCTCTGAACTTGCCAGACTCAATTGCTTTCCCTTCTTTAGGCCACTCCCCTGTTCATTAAATAGTCCCTCTGTCTCACTTGCCAAAAACCTGCCAATGGGCCCCTCGTTTTTACAGAAGAATAGCCCCGTTTTTACCAATGGGAAAGAGCCTCTAATGTACCATGGACAGAGTACAATGAAGCATGGTAATCTGCCTGCGTTAATGATGCTACTCCACATTGCTCCGCACAAACAAAATCTTGAACGGCTAAATGACACCCGGTCCTTCCTGATCGTGCTGAATATGCAAACAGGAGAAGCGCCACCGAACTCCAAACGCTGCGGGGTCAAAGAGCCTGCCATGTCCCACGTTTCCAGATGTAACCAGAAACGCCGGGTAGAAAACCAGCCAAGAAGTGCAAATGATTTAAAAATCAGTGAATAATAAAAACTGCGACTGTTCAGAATCGCGCGCCCCTGTTGTCATACGCCATCGCACGTGTGCCCACACGTATAGGTATATGCAACTATTGCTTCGCACAGTGGAAGCATCATTGCATAAGTAGAAATAAAATCTGTGACACGTTATCAAAAGAGCAAAGACTAAATTATAGCTAGGAAAAACTCAACAGATACCGTCGTCTGACACTGTTGCTTGACTTTTCCAAGATGAGCCTGTCTCTGGAGATGGCCCGACTCAACCAAGCACTTAGCGCCTTTGCTAAATTTATCCTGGGAAGTACTTCACACCCTCGATCCCTGCCTCAGGAGGGCTCGGCACATCTCCCGATTCCAGCCGCAGGGTCGTGCAGCTGTTGGTTGCTCAAAGGCGATGCCTTCTCTTGCTCAAGAACAACAATCAATCGGACAAACGTTGCGCTCAGATAGACAAGGGTAAATATGGCACAAAAAACCCTGATATGACAGAGGGAGTAAATGTGGAGAAACAGGCACCAACGCGCTTGAAGAGGAGAAGCTGCTTAGTGCACTTACTATCTCGACAAGTCTCACTGCATTTACAAAAACTGAGCAACGATGTTTGTAATTCGACTCATGCGAATCAAGGAAATAGCTGTTATTTTTATGACGGGAATTTTCGTTCTCAGGCACTTCGTTAAAACCAGATGCAGCGCAACTTTTGACAAAGGCTTTGGCAGAGTCGAATTGGACCATATACTGATATACATTCCTAGGACTTGGTCCTCTTCTCACATATATTAGTGTAAAACAGGAGTAAATGTACTACGCTCAATGGAGCTCCCGCAACGTAGACCCAGTGAAGTGGGAAGCGAGCCCCCATAGCTTGGGACAATCTCTTTAGCCATTTTTAATGAGTAATGTAGGGTATTTTAGGACCTTAAAAATGGCTGAAGTCATCTGTAAGCTCTTCATTACTGCCAGTGAACATTAACTTCTGCCAGAGAGGTTTCTAATGATTACTCACTGTACACCGCAGCGTTTGGTGGCTGTATCGTATGAGCAGCTTTTCTTAAGACAACCATAAAGGTAAAAAAAAAAAAAGAAACGCTTTAGGCCTCTTTTAATACGTGTTTACTCAACAACCCAGAACAGCATTGAAAAGCAGTGTTCGAGTCCGGCACACAGCACGTTAAAGGTTCCCCAACATGTTTTATTGCTAAGCCTTTCTTTGCTTGATCCAATTTTTTATAAAAATCCCTCTTTTAGACTAAATGAAATAAATTCTTACGTTTCCTGGAGGAATCGTTTGTGTGCCCTTCATTCTGAGTCCCATTTTTAGGCCTTGGTAAGTTGAGAGTGTGACTTCACTACCAACGTATAATGTATATAAATGTGAGAGCTATTCGTATTGGAAATACCATGGCAAGAAAGGCCCTGCTTGAAATTGCTTCTGGAGATAACTGGGGGGAAAAAAAACCAGGGTGATCCCAGGGCAGGCCCCATGCTTTGGTCTTTACTCAATCAAATTGCAACTGAAGACAAATCCTCAGCCCAGGACTCCAGGATCTAATCCATTATTAGCACTTTCCTCACATAGGGTCCCAAGGAAAGCAAATGAAAATTGTGTGCATGAAACAGCTGCAGGGTCAGGTGCAATCCAGAGTCTACTAGCTGGGTGTCGGGGAGTGCCCAATTAGGCTCTCAATGTAACCACTAAGGGGCATATAGCAGCACACACAACACAACTATACCTCTAAAGGTTGATAGTAGCACCTATATATTTTATTTAATCTGGAGGGTTTTTACAGTTCTATTATTGTCGGGTCTTTTCCTTGAGCTCTTTCCCATTCGATCTCCCGGAGAAAAAAAAAATAGCCGCAGCTATTGATTAAATCACAATTTTCAATGGCTGGTGATTGAGTTATACGATACCACCTGCGGAAAGCCATCAGCCACAATTGAAATGAAGGGTGGAATTAGTGCTCTTTGTTGCAGACAGTTTGGATGTTGAGTATTTGACTGAACTAAATGGGGAATTGAACAAAGCAGAATGAATTGATTAGAAGGCGCTACAGAAAGCACAGGAAAAACAAAATCACAAAAACACACAGTTAACTAATTCACCCCGAAATTAGAGATGGGACCAGCCAATAAACAACAAGAGGAAATTTCCTTTTATAGCACTCTCCAGCCCAGGACTAACAAGTCTGACTCAGTTTGTGTCACACACAGATTTTTCTGCCAGGCAAAGGGAAGGACGTTTCTTGGTGGAGCAGGATCTTTTTTCCAGCAGGGAAGTTACTTAGAAATGCAACATAAATCTCAGGCTGCTTGCCCAAAAGTGCACATCCTCCTCCCAAAAAGGAGAGTAAAACTGTAGCAGAGGTCCAATTCTGGCACAAAGACAGGCTGATCAGCTCGGTTAGCGTGGGAACAAACCCAAAGTCAAATTCATTCCTGGTATAAGACCACCTTCACCTGCCATTGCAGGGTCCCGTGCTATCCCAGCCCCTCGGTTCACCTATGAGCACCTCAAGGGCCTCCACTTCCCTGCACCTGGGAACGCCAGGCCAAATTTTGGTGCCGTCTCCTTGCATTTGCTTCACCTAGATATTAGCACTACATTTTCACTGTTACCTATCTGTGGCCTTTCCAGCAATACTGACGGAGGTGCCGGGCATTTTACATCGAGCTAAAGGAGAGGACATTTAAACTGCACAAGCACTTCCCTTTCCATTTCAGAACTTCGTGATCTTAAAGGTTTTTCCTTTTAAGCTCCCTACAGGTAGGATTTCAGAAAGAGAAGGCAGGATCTAACAAAGACCAGAAAAGGATATAACCACAGGGTTTTTCAGGGGTTTTTTAAAGTTGCAATAGTGTCTTAAATACTTACTGCCTCAGCATCACTGGTGTGTCATAGTCAAATTCATGCCCCGGGGAAATCCTGTTGTAACCTGAGGGAAAGACCAGAAAAAGTGGTTAGTCTGGTGATGACATACGATGCTACACCTCTGCAGGACGAAGCAGACATTAGCAAAGAACTTTTACCTAAAAAAAATCTCATTTACAAAAAAAAAAAGATCTTGTATTTTACATTTCAGGCAACAGAGCAGGGCAAATACTGCAGTAATATTTCCACTGACATTTAGGTTTAAAAACATGATTGGACTCCACTCCATTTTTTGCATTTGTTTTCTACAAACATGCCGGCCAGCATATGCAGTAGAAGGGTTGCAAGTCTGTGGAAAAGCCATTTTTTGCAAGAAAAGACTATGTTTGCTATTATAGGGAGCCATGATCATGGTATCTGAATAGCCCCCGCCAGAACATGCTTCTGCCAGAGGAGACATGAGATAAGAAGTGCTGCTATCCCCATTTTACAGATGAGGAACTGAGGCAGGGAGTTATTAAGTGATCTGAGAAAGCCTGTAGGGGCCTGTTGACAATAAGCGACCAATAATATTTACTGTTATTTATTTCTGTTATTTAGCTTTAGGGCTCAGAGGCTTTATCTAAGTGGGATCCCCTTTGCCCTTGGCACTGAAGAAGACAGTAAATGACAGTCTCTGCCCCACCCGGCACAGTTCAAACAAAAAGAGGCTGAGGAGATAAACAGGAGGGTGAGGAAGATGATGAAGGGAAGGAAAATTATAGGACATTTGGCACATTTTAGCAGTATGAAGTTAGCCACGTGGAACGCCTTCTGATGCCCTTACCACACCGAACAATACTTTGTTGGACAAAGTGTCCCACTGAACACAGTAGGATTTCCCTAAATCTGGAGTAAACCATACAACCCCCAGGCTCGAGCCGGCTCATGGAAGAGTTGCATCTGGCCCACAGGGACTCGGGCTGGTGACCGGGAGTCGGGAAGTGGGGCTGGCATAAGATGCAGCCTGGAAAGGTAGCAGAACCTGGCCCTGGACATTTCTTGCTCACTTCCAACTTCTGATTAGCCGTCCTGCAGAAAAGACCCTAAAGTCGAAGGATCTTAGATAAAGTTCTCAAAGAAACAGGAAAAAAACCCCACAGTCATAATAATCAGAGCACCAGATAACCTGGGAATAACCAGGGAGCGGCAATGACCGAAGAGCCAGTCGCTCTGCCCACCACGAGACCGGAAGCAATTGTTGCCCACAAGAAGCTTCGTGTGCCACGTTGGCATAATCCAGAAACTGCTCTCAAGCCCTTTCTGCAACACTTTAAACCCATAATACACAAACACTTAAACGCCCTTCCTTTTTCCAGCTCCATCGGCATCCTCACGTAGCAGAAACCGTACGAGAGGGCATCTCCATGTGCTTCCAGCCTTGGCTAGATCCCAAAGCCTTCAGGGCCTGGAGGAATCACACGAGACGGTCTTGCTCTTTGACACCCTGGCAGCACTGGAGCTGCTGCGAGTCCCCTGTCCACAGCTGCCCTAGGAATCATGGATCCAGTTCAAAAGGGAAGGGACGATGTGCAATAACGCAGGCAGAGGCTACGACACTTTTCTGAAGGCCAGGAAAGGAGGACAATGTGCATCCTTTTGGCCCCTTCACCAAAGACCTCCCCATCTCTTTCTCCCACCACCTGCAATCTAACCCCAACCTGCACAGATCCTGGGATGCTTTCAGGCACGGACAACAGTCCACTTGCCGGTTCATCAGACCACGGATGCTCAACCCCCAGCCTGCAGGCTAGATCCAGCCCCCCAGGCTGTGTCATCCAGGTGCACACTACATGGGGAACATGGAGCAGCAAAGACCTCAATCCCGGTGCACAGGGGCCTGGCAGGGGTGGCACAGGGCCCTGGAGCCTGATCCCAGCTGGGCAGGTAGAGCAACGGTGCCAACCGTACGCCCAGTGCACGCCTGCGTGACACATGCCATCCTGGCTAGCACTCCAGGGGCATCCTAGCCTACAGCCTAATTTGCTATAGCTTGAAGTAAGCAGCCAAGCCTGCGTAGCTAGGGCTGTGACAGGTTCCTGTGACCTACGGATCAGGCCCAGAGAAGGACGTGCGCCACAGGTCACCTGTGGATTACACACTTCTCCCAAGGTTCAGAAACAGATCAAATGCCACCGAGGGCAGGACATCACCCTACAGAAAACTGCCCAAAGGAGAGGCAGCTCAGGTCTAATGGGCTGGAAGTCAACGGACTGGGTTCATCTCCCATCTCCACCACTACCTCGTTCTAGGACTATAGGCAACTTGTTTGCCCCTTACCCCTGGTTTCCTTTCTGCAAAAACAGGGTATTTATTACTGCGCACCTTTGTGAAACACTGTGCAAGCAAGGGAAACCAGGGTCAGACTTGATGACAGGGGGTCGGACTCAGTCATCTAATAGGTCCCTTCCGACCCTAAAAAAAAATCTATGAAATCTACGGAAAAAAAGCCCTGTAAGCATCTTAATGACCACGAACGGTTAATATTAGACTAGAATCGACCTAGATCCCTCATCACTTTGGCATCTGCTTACCTTTCAATGACAAAAGCACTTTATCCTCACATCTCCCAGAGTGCTAGCTCCGTTTTGCGAATGGAAAGCCAAGGAAGAAAATGGATCAAATGCCTGACCCAAGGTCACACTGAAAGACTGTGTCTAAGTCAAAAACTGAACCCAGATCTGCTGAAACTAAAGCTATTCCCCTAGCCGCTACCCCCCTTCATTCCCTTCAATGACTTAAAAGCTCAATTTAGAGCCAGTGAAGTTACAGGCATACACACTTAATACTGAGCCAAAAAGTTTACATTTGCTGGCTGTGATATTTTCTGCTACAACCTCCATGACATTTAAACACAGAGCTGTGGGTTTTAATCTGCAGTGAAAAAAGCCCCATGTCATGTTTGGGCTACTACAGCAAACCACAAGAAGATACGGTAACAATGTCAACATTTCCTTTTCCAAATTCATCCGTCTCTGAAACCGTTCGGTGCTCTGCTCACAGCCCTACCACAGATCCCCCACGCTTGCCACTTCTTTGCATAGCAAGAAATTACGGAAGAGCCAAAAAACCAGTCACAGCTCATCAACAGCCGTGATCCCACGCAGTACTTCGGTGCGAGTGAAGGGACAGCATGCGGATGCACGCAGAGCTGGAAGGAAAACAGGAGAGCTAGCATGGTTCAAAGATGCACAGCCAACTTCTTGAGCTACAGCACCGGTTCCCAACCCGTGAGTCATGACACCAAGTGGGGTTGCAACATCAGCGGATGGGGTCGCGATAAACGTGCCCCCTAAGATTTCTGCACCCACAGCGGGGTGCGGGGCTGCAGTTGGGCCGGACCAGCTGCAGCCCAGTGCGTGCAACCCATTGTAGGAGGACATGTCGCACCACTGTGGCCACCAAGGTGAGGCACAGCAGTGGCGGTAGCACAGAGCTGTGCCCACGCTGCTGCCGGGTAAGCAGGGGGCATCTCAGCTTGGCAGTCACGGCGGCGCGTGGCACTCCCTTCCTCCCGCACCAGGTCCTGCCCTCCCCAGGGGCAGGACAGCAGGGCAGGGAGCCCCAAGCCTGCAGCGGGCAGCTCACAACCATCCCCGTCCCCCATGGGCTCCACTTCAGCTGTGCTGCCCACAGTGGAGGGGACGGGGCAGGGGGAAGTCGGGCTCTGCACCGTGCTCCGGCCGCAGCAACCGCCACCTCCTGTGGGTGAAAGCCAGGGCTTGGGCACTGCTGGAGGGGTCAGGGGGCTGTGCACCCTGGCCCTGGGGCACCTGGGTGGGATAGGGGGCTGTGGGTGGGGAATGAGGGGTACCCAGAGGCATGGGGAGCTGTGGGTTGGGGGTGAGGGGCCATACTAAGGAAATGGGGTCATACATGGGGTCACGCTGAGGAACCACTGATCTACGCTAAAGTTTTGTAGATCACCGTCTACACTAAGTTTCATTGCATGGTTTTGTTCGTGGGATTGTACTCATTCGTCCTGGCGTGGCTCGCCAAAGTGGGGTTTTGGGAATCGGAAAACATCCCAACTGCAGAGGCAAGGTGCTAATAGATAATAACTGAAATGGGCCACTAATTTAAAGCAAACTGAGTTTGGACTGTGAATAAGATCTCAGTCCTGAGGTCTAAACTTTGATGTATTGTACACATGGTCAATACTTAGGAATAACACACTAGTTGGAGAAAGAAGACACAAGTAATGCATCTCATCCCGGTTTTGAGGATTCGGGGCTCTTATTCAGCTGCAAGGGTGAGTAAGGAAGGACTAAGGATTTCTCCACATCCTTCGCTGCCATGCAAGGGCCTGCCACAGTTGCAGCCCAAGTGCTTCAGCTGATGCTCGGTCCCCGTGAAGAGTGGGGCAGGAAGTAAATCGACCGGGGAGGAGAGTACATATAACCATAACTCACCCCCCAGCCGATGGAGCTAGATGTCACGCACCAGATATGAAAAGGATGGACGCTCCCAACTAGACGTGGATGTCACTAATTACTTTTCCCACCCAGTTGAGCCAGGAAGCCCAGAAACGAACATCTCCAAGGCATAATTCTTTCTGACGCTCTCCCCAGCAACAGCTATGTCCTGGCACTTGCTATAAGCTAACATGCAAAAAAGGCACAGACTAAACCAGAACGACGATTCAAAGATGATCTGAAAAACAATTAAGATGCTTACATTTAAAAAAAAAAAAATCTTTGAGAGTACCAAAATCCAAACATACCCTGGAAGCAAAGTCTATTCCTTTATGAACTTTTCCACGTCTCTCATGAATTTGATGGACGCCCTTGCATAAAACATGAGATAAGAGCAGGCTTGTTTTCTACCCTGCATATCTGAGATGGTATCTTAGATACCAGTGAAAGCCTGAAGGCAGGTCTTGGCTCCTGATCCCTTTCTTTTAAACATTTTTGGAAAGTTAAAGATGCCTTTGACAGAACTGATGAGAAATGGGGAGTTATCTGTGTCACTCTGGGTACTGTGCCAAACCATCTGGAGAGGCCGTCATATTTAAAAAAAAAACCCTTCTGCTTGCTACTGATTAGGCAGCCGAATTAAAACTGATGAAGTGATTGAACAGGATCCAAGGCTGTTTATCTGCTCATAAATCACCCCCGCGCACTTGTTCGGCCAGTATGGATTTCGTGAGCAAGGGGAGAACCCTCCTCTTCGGCAAACTGATTATTGCAGCAATTAAAATATCAATGAAGCAAACGTTTTGGGGAGAGAAAAAGAGGGAGAGAGAGAGGGAGAGATGTCAGGAGCTCCCGGAGAAATAAATCCATGAAATATGAATTCAAGCAGGTTCCCAATTAAAAAAT
Organism: Alligator mississippiensis; assembly: GCF_030867095.1. Taxonomy (NCBI): domain Eukaryota; kingdom Metazoa; phylum Chordata; order Crocodylia; family Alligatoridae; genus Alligator; species Alligator mississippiensis. Next base: position 246,454,577 of record NC_081827.1, on the reverse strand, counting down.
AAAAGGCAGGTTTTGAAAACAGCTACTGGTAGAGCGCTAATTTGTGTAGTTGTGGGGGTTTTTTTGGAGGGGGGGTAAGCGTGTGATGTTGGAAGAATCAAATCCTTGGGAGCGAGAGGCACAAATTAACTAGCTGGACACGCCAGAGGAGATTAGAAGGGAAGGTTGATACATATTTTATGAATGCAAGGGAATAAAAAATACAGATATAAAAGAGATGTCCTGTCAAACCAGACAGGGTGTTAATCGCTAATGTAGGTGGCAATAAGAACTGCAGTTTCCATAGCTATTAATGTAAACTGAAAATTGGTAGCAGACTGCAGCAAAGGAAAATAAATCACACTTTGCTCACTTTGAAAATACACGTGTCAAATAACTCTTGGCATGCCCACCCTTCCCTCCCGGCAGCACCCTCTCCCTGGCAGCCAGCGCCACATCCAGGGAGTCAGCGCAGCATCCTACAACTCCCAGATGAGCAGAGCAGTGACATCATCTCTTCCTATTAATCTCTCCATGACCGGAGCAGAGGAAACCCACAACTTTTCTCTTTATCGTATGCACAAGCTGGGAGATGGTTTTCCGATCCTGAGAAACGATCTAGCATGGGAAGAGGGGAGGGGGAAGAGGGGTGATGAGAGGGGCAAGCGGCCAAGTGATGCATCCCAGCTGGGATCCGGGACGATGCTCCGCAGTTCCGATCTCCTCCGGCCAAGTTACATACAGGAAGCATGAGCACATCGGGGGCACAAGGAAATATGCTCTCGACAATAAATAAGGCTTGAATGTATTACCACGCTGCCGCTGAGGGCCCTGCTGTGAAGACCTTAGTCATGTTACTCGGAGGGGTCAATGCTGAATGGAAAGCGAGCAGTTCTGGACAGGCACCTGGCTGGGGTCGTCTGACCCCAGCGCTCTTTCCTGCATCAGACTCGATGATCTGTTAAGGTCCCTTCCCACCCTAGCATCGACGTGTGCAGGTGCAAAACGGTCTGCACGCTCTGTATCAGCGCATAAAGCTGCGGAAAAAGCAAGGAGGGGTTGGGAGGAAGGCCTCTATGTCACCCCCGTGCAGGCTTGGCAGCTGTCACGGCATGGAGGAGCTGGGCAGGGGAAAGGGAAAAGGCCAGGATGAGGCCAGCGGGGTGGTGGTGCAGGGATGGGTTAATAGCCACCAGCGCTGGAAAGGTGCACCAGCCACGGGACAGCGCAGACTCCGCTCTCAAACTCCGGGGCTCAGCAAGGGAGGCGGGGGGAAGACAAGCCGAGAGACTGAGAACTCCCCATCCATCCACGTTTTTTCCGGCAGTGGTGGGAAAATGAGAATTTGCTCCCAGTGGCTATTTAAAAAGGGCTCTTCCAAAGACCCTCAGTCTTAGGACCTGGAAACTATTGGGTCTCTCCTGTTCTGCGTCTCTAATACTACTGCCCCTCCCGTGGCTCTGATGGAAGAGGATCCATAAGAGCTAGCTTATATTTCCTTATTTCCACTGACACATGCAGCAAGAAAAACCTTTAACAAATACTGCTGCTAACCTGAATATTGCCATTTCTGTGATGCAACAAGACATATTGGTGAAACAAACTGATAATTGATATAGATATATCTAGTTAGTCAACTACTATGGGACGCAGCAAGGTAAAAGGCGTTACAGAAATGCAGTATTTTGTATAGATTGCATGTCTATATACATATTAAAATTTTTCTGGACAGCTGATAAAACCCTGAAATCCAAAGAAACCTCCTTCCCTCGTTGAGAAAAGACAAGCTGCTGCCTCAATCACTTCCATCTCTGCCTTTCAAACTCCATCAAGTGGTATAACTTTCAGGAACAACATCTCATCTGATTTTTTTTCCAGGCTGCCTATCAGGAATGAGGCAGTAAGTAAACATTTGAAAAGTATTCCTCTGAGAGCAAAGGTTTAGATTTGAGTCACAGGAGCCATTGAAATGAAAAATTGCTTCTGTGTATTGGGGCAGTACTTTACCCCTCTGAAAACTTTATAAAAAAAAAGAATAAATGAAGATAATCGCTTTACAAGGCGCAGCCCGTATGGAAATTCATTATTTTCTTTCTTCTTAACTTCAAGATAGTTCTGAAAGTGAGAATAGGAGTCACTAGAAAATATATATATATATATATATATATATACAGAAGATGTATTTCCTTGCTCCTGACTCGATTAGGTACAGTTAAAAACCTCTATCATGTTCTTGAGCTAAAATGGAATTCCTGCTAATGACAATGAGAGATAGGCAGGAGAGAGAAAGGTACAATAAAGCCCTAAATGATCAAGTGTACCTAGACCAAAAGTGTTGATTAAATATTTTATGGAACCACTCTCTTCTCAATGAATAACCCTCCCTAGAGCACCTTTCACTGGAGGCTCTCAAAAGACTCAGCTCAGATTAGTTTGCCCGGCATAAGAGGTACAGTCTGCAAGAAGCATCGTTCCCATTGTGCAAACTGAAAACTCGGCCGCAGAGAATTCAGGTGACCGGCACAAGATTGCATGGGAAGTTGGTAGTAAAACAAGGAACAAAAGGTAGGAATGGGAGCCCCCAGCCCCTCTCCTTTTCCACTCGGCCTCCCAGGAGACGCACGTTACCCTGCAAGCACCACTTCCAGTAGTGTGCATTTCCTATAGAGCCACCACTATAGAACTGCACTCTCTCAGATCTGGGAGTGCAGATAATACATGAAAGAGAAAAAAAAAATCGACAGACAGACAGAGACAGCAACTGACTTAGGACAACATTAAAGGCAGGATTTTGCTTTCAACTGGTGTTGAGAAACTCCAACTTCATCGGATTTACACTCGAGATCAAAATCTGATCCTAAAAAGGTCTAAATTAAGCCAACAGCTGCTCGAAAATTGTTTTCCTTTATAGCTGTCATTCATCCCTGTATTTGGCTTGATTGCATGCTATAAGTACGGCAGGCACCTGAGAGCGCTGCATAATGCTCCGCACGGTATAGGCTGCTATACTGAGACAAAGCAATATGACTTGTAGACTCAGACGGGAGGCTCACGTGAGGCTCCAAGTTCTCCGTAACAAACTGGCTAATTACCATAGGTGACTGCCTGGGTTAAGGACACGGCGACAGCTTTAATTCATTAATTGTCTCTGCCTTTGGCAATTCTAAACAGAGCCGTTGGGGGCACCTCCTCTCCGGCCCCTTCGCGCACACTCGCGACTCCTATTCACATGAAAGATGTGAGTCTTCCAGCAGCTGAGAGGGAGGAAGAATTTCGTCAGCCAAAGAAAATGCATCTCACTCCACAATGAAGCCCGCTGTACAATTCAGCCCCCTTAACTGAAGAGCGCAATTCAGAATAACTGAGCTCAGGGGAAGTGAACCTTATGGGAACAAAGGTAGCAATTTGTATACTTTTTTTTTTTTTTTAATTTAAACCGAGTCCATGATATACTGAGTAGAAATGGCTGGACATTTGCCAACAAAACCCCTCTGCTTTCGGTCCGAAAATACTGATTTGTGAATACCAAAGCATTTCACAGAGCTTCCACTGAACACAGGGAAAGGGTAGGGGAAATCTGGCCTGCCATCAGCTTTCCAGCAGAAACCTAGCTGGTTTCCTGCCAGCTAGCCTGGTGGGCTGCTCGAAGCTCGCCCGTCATGCAGGCAGTCCATGGGCTGGGATCCCATGACTTCCATGGTCCCTGCTACACAGCCACATGCCAGGAACCTCAGGGGATTTCGGCGCTCCACTGCGAGAAGTCCAGCAGCTCCAGATCAAGTCAGGCTTAACCAAGAGCCAGCTGCACTAAATCAAGATGAAGTTTCCCAGGCCTTCTGGCCTCCTTGCTCTTCAGGAGACGCCTTCCCCGGTGCCGGAGGGGAGCCCACTGTTCCCCTTAGGAAGGAAGAAATGGAGTGAACAGAAACATCTGATTTTCTGAATTTTTTTTTTTATTATTTCCTTTCCATAGCCACATTTCATGACTTCTGGGTTCTGCTCAGAATTGGAATAACATTGTCCCTCAAAGGCCAGAATTTCTAGAGTAGTTTGATCTACTCCACCAGCGACTTACTGGCTGCGGCATTACAACAGGAGAGGAAGAAGAGCATCAAACACCTCTGGTGGCATGCACTTCCTCAGGCCCAGACGCCCATATGAGTATACTTCCCTGGGCCTGATTCCCTGCTGCCCGGCCCTTCGCACAGACCATGGCAGGAAAGTTTAGTGAGTGATGCACACAAAATATGGGGCAACACTGGCCTGGGCCCAAAATTTGAGTACGGTTGCTCCGGGACTGGTGTGAACAGGGGCAGAACTTGGCTAGACAGCACGCAATGGAGACCGTGTAGTGGGAATTCAAAGAAGCTTACCCTTGCAATAAAAATGAAGCATCCATTTATGTGCCCAAACTGTTGTCCAAACCTACTCATTTAGTGCAACTCAGCAGCCTTCATAGGTTTCATAGATGTTAGGGCTGGAAGGGACCTTGCAAAATCATCCGGTGCAGCCCCCTGCCCCAGGGGCTGGAAGTCAGCTGGGGTCAAATGATGCCTCGATCTGCCACTGGAGTCAGTGGTGAAAGTCCCACTGCTTTCCCAGGCAGCACTGAGCAGTACGGAGAGCCGAGCCATGCACCTTGATTCCACGATACTTTATTTTGTCCAAGATCACACACAGTCAACCGCAGCCTTAGCACCAGAGGCCAGCTCCCAGGCTTGTGCTTCAACTGCTTGACCACATCTCCTCTCCTGGCTAGAGCTTCGATCCTTTTAGAGGGGAGCAGGGACAACAAGACTGATCGGGGCCCAGCAACGCTGAACAGCAATACATAATTCATTTTCAGCACAGTCTGAAGCACAAAACAGTATCACTCGCATTAAAACCCAAGTCCAAAACAATGTCCCCGCAACTGTCCAAGTTTACAGTCCCGCAAGGTAAAGTAGTTAAGCGCCAAAAAAGACGTGGCCCAGGACACCTCACCCTCCCTGACGTGAACAGTCCCACGGAAACCTGCTTTGAATTCCCACTACACGGACAGCTTCCTTCTCTGGCACGCCTCCTTGGCCTTCTTCCTCCCATTTTTCTTAGAAGTTTGTTTGCGGATGATTTATTTCCCAAAAAATGTAGGTTCTCGTCACAAAAAAAAAAAAACCCTCTGAGTTTGGCCGGATACAATGATGGTGTTATAATGTCTGCTCTGAGGAGGGCTCGCTTTCTTTCTGCCAGCTCCTTTCTCTCTTTCTGAGTTATGGGGCTGAGATCTTGGGAAAATAGCTTCAAGCCTTCAGAGTCAATATCCTCCAGTCTTTTTTTTTTTTCAAGAAGCTTTCATGATCCTCTGCTTGTCCTAAGAGAGGACCTGATATAATCATTATCATTGACAGCCTTGATTTTCTTACATTAGCAGGCCTTGTAGGGACACAGAATCCCTGTTCAGTGCAAGTGTGACTCAATTAGACATCGCTAAAAAAAAATGGATATTTTTTTGTTCCCAGGGAAGGTCTATGTGCGAATACTATTTCTATTACAATGGTTCCCCGAGACCCCAATTCAAAAGCAGGGCTCCAGTGGGTGAAGCATCAGATAAAACACATGGTAAAAACAGCACCAACCACAAAGAGGATGTGGTCAAAAGGAGGCAGAGATATTAAGGTCATAGAGGGAGGCAAGAAAGGAGTTCAGCCCAGCTTTCCTGGGTCTCAAGACAGTGATTTTGGGGTCAATTTTCCCTCCCATGAATCTCTGCTGAGAACCCAGTTGCTCGTCTTCCCTGCTCCCATTTCCAAGACATTGATGACTGGTTTTCCTACTCCTACCTCTCATTTTGCTGAAACGTCATCTTATTCATCTTGACACACAATTGTGGACAGGAATCTACTGGACGAAACAAAATCAGTCCACGCCGTGCTCTTCATGCAGGTTTGGCACACTTGAAAAATTAAGGGGGCCATCCTTCTCTCAGCTACTCGTATGCAACAACCATAGCACACCCGTCGTGTGCAACCTGGGACGACCACCGACCCTAAATGATGTGCTGAATTATTTTAAAAAATATGTTTCTTGTCTGGTGAGGACACCAGAGAGTAATTAGAAAGTTCTTACTCAATTCCTTCCTGCTGCCGTTACAAAGCCAGCAACTACGAATCCTTTACAATCCCCCCACGCTGGGCTTTGTGGAAAAAAATACCAAACGCAACACAATGAGATACAAGCACCGATCTTGGAAATAGGGGTTTTTTTCCTCCCAGAAATGTGAAGATTTTTTAGGCTCAGCTACAAAATCTCTTTAGGTCAATCTAGTCAAGTAAGAACCATAAATCCTACGGATTTACAGAGTGAGGGACAGATTTAGATCAGCGTGGCTGTTTGTAAAGAAAAAAACATCAAAAATAGAAAACAGAATTCAAAAGCAACCCAAGAACGACGGGAGCGGGTCTGAGAAGTCATCGGCGCCCCCATCCCAGCAGATGCGCACAGCTAATGCTTGTTCAGTTCAGCGAGCCGAAGTGGAGGGATGGTGAATCGACCAAATCTTGACCAGCCAAAATGCAATAAGGAGAAACTAAGGAAAGGCTTCTTTTTTGTGATTGATGAAGTGCTCTTTTCAGCCACAGGACCGGAGCAGACAGAGGGATTAACCCATGGTGTCCGTCCAGAAAGAGGACTAAAGGAATTGAGGTCTTGGAAAGAATATTTCAAGCCAAGCTGGAAGGGAGGCCAGTTCCCATCCTGAAAAACTTTTCCTATTTTGCGCTGGGATGGACTAAACCCCCTACAAGGGTTTTTATAACAAAGCTGGAAGAATACATACATGCAGCCCAGAGTAGCTAGTGGTTAGAGCACTAGATGGAGGAAGCAGATTCTTGCTCTACTTGATGAGATTGGGGACTTGACCCTGGGGAGTGTGGGACCACTACCACTAATGACCGCTCACGGGTCTCTTCTCTCCCCCTCTCACTCCAAAGAAAGGAGGAGTTCGAAATCATATTCATAGACATTAAGGCCAGAAGGGACCATAAGATCATCTCATCTGACCTTCTCACGGACTGCAGACCTTCACACGTTCACAGGGCTTAGATCAGCCAATACACTGTATATTATGTCATGCACAACTTAACATACGATATATATTATGCCGACAGTGCAGCACAGGCTTGCTGATCTACCTCTAAGTGTTCGGGGAGAAAAACTGCTCTTAAGTCATGGCCCAACCCTACTGGCATCATCTTAATGGGCCACTACTTAACACCTCACCTCCTGACGTGATACAAGGGGTAACACAGATCTTCCTCATTCTGTTTCCCCCCCAACAGAGATGAGTTGCTTTGGAAAATGCTCTTCCAAAATGCCAGCTGCTGCTAATTTGGATTTACCTTCTTCAGCCTCTTTGGCTTCTCTATATGCTTGATTCTTTATTGCTTGGGTTGCCTCTGGCTCTGTATCCTGCACAGTCACAAAATACTCTAATGAGACTTTTCAGCTTATCGACACAAGGCTTCTTTACAAGACGTAAAGAAGATCACAAAGCAGGCTGAACCCCCGCTTGGGTTGCAGGGCATGGAGCAGGTCTCCCGTACAAACAACTCAAAATTGCAGCTGTGGAGGGTCAATGGGAAATGCGGACGAACCTGAAGAAGAGGAAAAGCCTCAGAAAGCAGGTTGATAAGGATGCGTGTGAAACACGATGATGCACACCCAAAGAAAACGGCCAGATTCTGCAAAAGTTTTCACGTTTTCATCGGAGGGGGGAAAAAAACCACAAACCCAGATTCTTTTTGGCTTGACGAAAGGTTTTCAAGTGAAATTCCTCAGTTCTCCACTGCTGAAATTTGGGAAGCTGGCAATGGAAATATGAAACCCCGGAAGAGCAATTGCTTTGAAAATAAAAAAAGGGAACAAAAACATTTGTCAACCAGCCCCAGCCGCATCGGCGACACTTACTGCACAAGCAAGGCGAATCGGGAATCAGTTTAGTGCAGCCCTTCTGCAAACAGCAGGACCAGTTTCTCTCCCTCTCAATCTGTACCCATCTTCACCGTTAATAATTCTCCTTCTGGTTTTGCAGCACAAATCTACGCCGTTCTCCCTCTCCGTTGCTACTGGCATTGATCCACACCTTTTTGGGGACTGAAATAAAATGCCAGGACCTGATTCTCCCCTTTAATAGAGGTGCAACTCCATTATCTTCCTTGTGGCAGTTCCTTCATACTACTGCAAGGGAGACCACAACCAGGTCCCATGTCCCTAAAATACCCTAAGCCCAGCAAGTCAATGGAAAATATTCAGCACCTGAAAATACATATTGCGTCAATCCCTGGACAGCAGACTCCTGAACGGGGAACAGGCCTGGAGTTCAAAGTATCAGGGTCCTATACCCAGCTCTGACCCTGATCTATTGGGTAACCTTGGCAAGTCATTGCGCCTCTTTGGGCCTAGGATAATTATACCAACTTCCTTTCTAAAGCTCTGTGTGACCTTTGAATGAAGAGACCTGGGTATTATCATCATCATCATCATTTGTAGACCAGCCATTAAATGAGGACATAATTGCAAACATTTAATTAGGCCTGAGATACCACCTCGAAGAAAGCAGCAGTACACAGCCTTTTTTTATCTCCCGGGTGTATTCTGGAGCCTAGCTAATGAGTAACTGTAACATGCTCAGATATCCAAACACAAAGGATTATCATTTCTTTTAGTGTATTGTTAGCTCTTTAACTACATTCTGCCAATCAGATGGTTCTGCGTGATCTCCAAACCACATGAAATTAAACTATTTTCCATTCTCTTCCTGAGAACTATCAGAGAATCATCCTAAAGTTGTATTCAATTTTGAGCAGCTCAAATTATCGTCTGAATCCTGTTACCTGGATGCAATAATCGTTAACTGGGGTGTATAATATTGGCCACTCTCATGCTTTGAATTATATCAACTCACTTCATCTTCAGAAGTAAAGATTACCATTCGGTGACCATTCTCCATTAATTGGGATCCCTGTGAAACCTCATTAATTAGGCATTGTGAGATTGTCAATGTATTTAAAATGAGGTGAGTAACATAATCCGTGTAACTGTCACAAAGGGATAAGTATCTTTTACTTTACTAATCACTTCCCTCCGTGCGTGAGAATCACAGGGCTAAATCTCTGTCTGGTGCAATGCCACTGAGTTTCCATGGTTCCTCCACTTCAGCTGAGTTACACCTCGGAGACATCGGGCCCATTTTTACACAGATGCATCATTTTAGCAGCATGCATTTTGCATTTCATTACAAAAAGCCACCATGGGTTCTCTTTAGGCTGCCTCACTTTTTCAGGGAAGGGGTAGAGGGGTGGGAAGAGTGATATCTTTAAAAGTTGGAGGAAATCACAACCACCCTGTTTGCTACACCTTTTGTTTCCATCATCATCATTGCTATGGTTCATTTAGATTTATATCCTGCTCTATCCCGAAAGGCTCAGAGTAGCTTACATCCTTAAATCAATGCTACAATATGCATCAGGTTAAAATAGCAGAGCTGGAACTCAAGAGGCAGCCAGGTTTCTAATGGTTAACCAAGAACAACCATGGCACTATGGATGACCACCATGGTAAAGAAAACTAAAACCATAGGAGTTAACTACATTTCAAGACTGGGATTGTCAAGAGGAAGCTAAGAGAGTTAGATCACCAAGTCCCTGATATCTAATATAACCATCACCACTATACCATGCTGCAAAAGCCAGGGCTTTAAATCCCAACCAGGAAACCTAGCGAGCTCTTTCCTTCAGTGGTATTTTCTTTTCTTTATGAAGCCACGGCACAGCTGTCATTCCAGGAACCTGGCTCTTGCTCCCATGCTCTCTCCTGTTACGGAGTAACAAGATTTGTAACCTTTAATGGCATTTTCCCCCCTGAAAATACAAATTATTGCCCAACTAATTGTCGTAAAGGACCAGGTTAGAAGAAGACTCTTGGTTGTCTTGGTCCTCCCCACTGTGTCACGGAGGAAAAGTTCAACATCACACTCAATGCAATCTAGAAACTGAAGAGCCCTACTGAGTTTGGCACAACTACCTCATTAAGCAAACTATTCCCCATCACGCTGCCCTTGACCAGCTGAAAGTCTATTTTTGTTTCCAATTTGAATTTGCCCTTTATTAAATTGAACTCATTGTTCTTTGGGTTATTTCTTGCATCCAATGTCATGTCCCCTTCCTGGTATTTTATTACCCTTCAGGTGATCATTTCTAATTAAACATTTCTTCGCACCAATTCTCTTCTGCTCTCACCTCTCTACTGTTCTTCCCATCTACGGTTCTGACCTAGCTTTAGCAGGTATTTTTCTTCTTAAAATACGAGCACGGTTTCTGTGTGTGGTGTGGTGCTAGCAACACGGTGACAAGTCACTCTTCAAATTCCCTTATCTGGCAAATGATGCTCCTAGAAACATGTCTTACAAGAAGATCTGTCCTTTAGGAAGGCTCTGCACGGAGCCGATAGTCCTTCAACAAAATGTCCAAGCTGTTTGAAAGGCCACATCGGCCCACCCATGTTCAAGACAGCCCTACCACAGGCCCACCCCTGTTCGCAACGGCACTAACGCACACAACTTCACTTTAAGCCTAAGCCCAAGAAGCCCAAGCCCATGTTTAAGTCATGGGGCCTGGTACAAAACCCATCAAAGTTAGTGAGAAGAATCATATTGGTTTCTGTATGCTTTGGATCCAGTTCCTGAATACAGACACACTTGAAAACATGCCTTTGTGCTTTCCTGAATCAGGGTCTTATTCTGCAATGAGTGACAAGCCATTGAAGAAGACTCTGCTCTCCACGATTCATTTAATAATTTCCCCATCATCTGCATGTCTGGTGTCTGAAATTTGTCTAAACAGGACCTTTGTTATTCTTTCCATAGCAAACTCTAAACGACTCGTTTCCCAATATCCTGCCCAATTCCTCGCGTAGGTTTGCTCCCCTCCAGAGGGTCCCAACTGAGAGCTGCTTACAGAACAAATCTAAAAGTTACAACCCACTCATGCCCCATGTTTCCCGGTGCCTTTAAGTCAGCAAACATGACAAATGCAATGACGAGCAATTTCTCAACTGGATCGAGTGGAAAAAAGAATACAATGTGAAAGGTCAGGCCCATAAAACCATCATTAAAGACCTCTCTGCGTTGACTTAACAGAAGCAGGCTACTGGATTTCAAAAGCAGCATCAAGGGATGGAGGTAATAAAACCTGTCTGATCATTTCCAGTAAAGGCTATAAGCAAGTTGCATGCATTTTATGCACATGCACACACACGTTCTCTCTCTCTCAACTTATAGGATCAAACCTTTTGAATCTGTTCCAGGATTAATTTGCAAATAGGTTATATTGGAGCCAGAGGCCCAGCTAATAGACCCCGTGTCGTCAAATGTGCATTGTATACTTCAAAGACGCTTATTTCCCAGGGTTATCTTTTTTTCCCCGTTTTATTTATTTATTTTTAATTTTGACCTCATCTCCCCTTAGAGAGTAGAATGGCACAGAAATTATTCTTTAAGTGGAGCTGTGGCTGGATGGTGAAAATCTCTCTGGTCTTAATTAGGCAAAGGCTCTTAAACTCATGGAGACATAAGCTGCCAGAAGTAGAGTATAATAAATGTGCTTTAGATAAACAGCAGGGAAGAGAGTACAAATAGCCCAATGTTAGTTGGCTCGACAAGTTTTACTTGCCCTGGATCAGTAGCAGGATTTTTAGTATTCCTTTCTTTATTTTTAATGGGACTTACACTAGACCTCCGTGTCCCACAAGCCGGGATTCATAAAAGTAATGGAAGAGTCTATATATATATATATTTTCCAATTAAAATTTACAGAGCTGGCTGCACCTTTATTATTTACGAGTTGAAAGCACAAAAATAGATTAAAAAAAAAAAAAATTCCTTCTTTCTATCCTCGAAAGGAAAAACCCAGCAGCGTCACGGGCTGTATCTTAAAACGAGCTGTGCGACACCACAGTAGGGTGGCCATCGTAGAGGGCAGTCCGGTTGTCCTCTGTCCTCTATTAATACTCAACAGGACACCTTTATGTCCTCTATTTTTCTCTTGAAGAGGATGACTGAGAAACTGATTATATTTCAAGAGAAAAATAGAGGACATAAAGGCGTCGGGTTTTGAATCAATAGAGGACAGAGTAGCAGAAAACCGGCATGTCCTCTACGATGGCCACCCCAACCAGTAGCGACTTTTACAACGCCATATGCCCCACTGAACAGTGTCACTTAACTGGTGTAGCCTTACTCGGAGGTTAATAGAGGCATGATCTTTCTCTAATAAAAGCTGAGGCTATTACAAAGGGGATACATTTCAACTTGCAGGGGGGAAGTGAGAAAGTAAAAGGAAAATGCAAACCAAGGGGAAAGTCGATCCTCATTGAGGACTCTGCTTGAACAGCTACAGTGGCATGGAGGCATTTGCCAAGGGAGGGACAATGGCCTCACTCCGAACACACAAGAAACCTGGATCCAGAGAGTTTTGATCTTCATCTAGTCTGTGGAAGTGTTTGCATCTAGTAATTGGTTGTGTAGCCCAGTAGAAAGACACAGGCATCTGGATCCCAACTTTGAGGATAATGGGAGACAGGGCCTCAGCTGAATAGGCGGAAGGGTATATTCTTTTGATACCCTCCAAAGGGGAAAAAAAAAGAAAGTCCTCCCTTCCCACAGGTGTTCAGCCACAGAGAAAGAGCAATCTCTAATGCAGAACAGCGTGGGACCGACTACAATGCCCCGGAGACAACAGGATCCTCTGCCCCATCATTAAGTTTGAACGCTGACAGGCAGCACAGAAAAGCTGCCTTAGAAAAAGCAAACCTCTCACCTGCTATTTCTGTAACTGCTAAGAAAGCAGGCGGCAGTGTTGTTTTTTTTCAGAGCGATTTGCCACACGCTTTTAAATGGCCTCCCCTTTCTGTAGACCCAAATCCCGCAGGCCTTCGTCAGCCGCTCTCAAACCCATCTCCCAATGCACCAGGCCCCGAGGTCCTTTCTCTGCTTTTACTCCGACTTGAATCCCATCGGAGGCAAGTGGGGGAATCAGACTTCAGGATTTGATCCACCAGGATTTTCCTCAAAGGAAGAACTAAGCACAGCAGGATTTTGCCCTGAAGACAAAACTTTAAAAAGTTTCCTAGCCAAGAGTTCACAGAAAGCGTCTGCTGGAAGTTAACATCCTACTTGGCTCCCTCCGACAGTCGTTTCTGGCAGCTCACCCTCGAGGACATCGGCACAGGCGTTCAGATAAGTCACCAGCTAACAGGCTCCCGAATTACTGATCGGCCCCTCGCTGCACCAGACAACACCGACCTCATAAATGTACAGTATCCTGCAATACGTCTCTTCAGAGGAATCCAGGCTTGTAACACCGGGGCAAGGCAGAGTATTTCCATCTCTCAGGCCACGACAAACACGTGGAACAACGTGGCTGGATGATGTTAGCTTAAAATGCAAAGAAAATGTGTTGATGCAGATGTCGACTTCCAAGAAAGGCATGTGCAATGGATGCCACCCGGATTTGATACGCAACGAAACTGGCTCAAGAGCCTGTTTCCATCATTTGACAAGTTTGGCTTTCCACCTGCCTCCGTTTAAGGACCCAACTCGCTTTCTTCATGAGGCCAACAGCTCCAGGATGCAAAAGGATCTTGTCATTGGTGGAAAAAAGGGGGTGAGGGAAAACCCGTTCTGCAGTTCAGGGCAGCCTGGGCGTGTTATGACGCTGCACCACTATCGCTTGCACCAGGTCTTAGTTTCACGTCACTTCTGCAGTTGTCCTGCCAAGGAGAAGGAACGACGCCTCTGCCTCTGAAACTCCCGTGCTTTTCTTCCGCATCATCACTATTCATACGGGATGGGAGGTGTCTTCAGAGACGCCAGAAGAGTCTCTCCTCCACGTGTGAGCTTCTGCTTCCTCTATACTCAGAAACTCTGTTGTTCTCCAAAGACTGAAGCCCAGAATCGATCCACCAAGCACCACTGAGCATTAGACTCGCATGAAGAGGAGATGCCACTCCTGTGTCTTAACTTACGCCAACAGGGGAAGGTAGAAGGAGGTTTCTGCCGTGACGAATGCCATACCTGGAAAGCCTAGGTCAGAGCTTTCTATAAAGCCCACTGCCAACATCCTTTGCAGGACAGACGTACCCAAAAGTGAGCCAGCAAGAGAGCCAGAAACAAAGAGTCCTGGCACCCGGCCTTCCCTTCTTTGCAGCAGGCAGCATTTCCTACCGCACCGCATCGATCCACAGGACAGGACCACATGCCGTCCCCGGATACCGCTCTGGCCACTCGTGGATTAGAGCAGAGACTAATTCAAATGGCTTATCTAATCAGCTTGGAAACACTTCCTCGGTGCCTGAAATATAAATACTTTCCATGCAAATTTTCGCTGCGCATGCTGTACAGATTCTACATATTCATTCAGCCGACACACCTTAATGGCTCTGAAGATGATGTTATGGCTTATCAGGTCAATGATCTGCATTTTAATATCTCCCTAAACACATATTTACAAGCAGCATGATACGAGCTGTTCAAGTCTATTGTGTCAAACTTTTATGCTGTTGTTGGTGATATTCCCCCCCTCCCTCCCTCCACAAACACTGCCTTTATCAATAATATTCAACAGCATTCAAATACATTATTGCTTCGGCCACCCTTGTCACGATTAAGATAGATATGATGGAGAGCTCCAATTAATACAAACTGTTTTGCATGATAAATATCCTAATACTCAGGGGCAATAACGGGAATGGGCACATTTTCTAGGGACAGTTTTGATTCAGCTCATGTCCCAAGCCACCAAGAAATACAACGAGCACCACAGCTCAACAATGGGCTGGGGATGACGATGTCTCATGACGTTGCTGCAACACTATGATGGAAAGGATGTGGGACCTTGTCCCCGGTGAAAGAGCGTTACGAACAGCAATCCAAGGTGACAGACAAAGAACGGAAAACCAGGTTTAAACGCTGCACTCTGCATTGCTCTCTGGCAATGGCTCTGATCCTGTAGAGCACGTCCCTACTTTTAACCTCAGGGGATAATTTGTGCATCCCACTGGATAAGCTGACAATGTGTGCAGGGGTCTCCAGGACTGGGTTCCAGTTTTAGCATTTCTCATGTATACTTGCATTTATAGCATCATCCTGGTCACAGAATAATAAGCAGAGGCCAACACCGAGACAGTCATCCACCTTGGCTGAATGGTTTTGCAGCCTTGAAACACAAGGTACAAATCAAATATGAACAAGCACTAGCTACAGCAACGTTTTAGATGATGGACAGGTAGCGAGACGAGGTAGATCGTGGGCATCTGTTATTGGACTAATCTATAAGCTGTTACACATAAGCCTTCAGGAAAGAGGAGTCTTAGGAGACTGGCAGCCAAGAGAACACTTCTGGCCTGAAAGCATCTCACTATTTTAAGCCCACAAAAAACATCCACCTCTGTGCGTTTTATCTCAAGCATTTTCTGCCAGTGACCAACGGTTACCGTGACACCTTGCAAAAAGCTGGCATGCCCAGCAGAAACGTCTTCGCCAGTTGAGGATTTGGTTTGCTTTTTCATACTCCTTCTACCTGTCTTTGGTATTTATAATGGACCAGGAATGATTGTGTTCAGTGGTGACGCATAGGGGATGCGTGGGGATGCATGTGCACCCCGAGAGCGCCGGTGCACCCCCTGACCAGCCGTGATCCCCGCTTTGGCGACGGGCAGGGGAGGCAGGCGAGAGTGCCGGTGCCACCCCTGCGAGCGCCGGTTGGGGAGTGGGAGTGCCAAATGTAGCGCCACAGCCACTTTCTGGTCGGTGAATTTTACCGCACGGGGACCCCCCACCAGGTCAGTGAGATTGGCTTCCCCCCATTTGCTGAGATTGGCCATGGGAGGAACCCCCCCCGGTCACTGACTGGTCGCCTGGGGGGGCATGTGCCCCCCACACTAAGGTGGCACCAGTCACCCATGATTGTATTTAAGGGTAGGTACAGACATCAAGAAAACTTGACACAGAATTGATCTACGTTATGCGGTTTTCTGTACGTGGCGTAGTTTAGATTAGTAGGGAACAGAACAGATTTGCTCTTTGGTGGAGGGGGCAGGGCAAATCTTAGACCGGGTCATTTTAAACCAGTCTGTGTGCCCCGACTTCTGTTCTGCTATGGGTACAGATCAGTTTTGTGCACCGAACTTCTGTCCTATAACAGGTATGGACCGGTTTCTGATCACTTATACTGGTACAAGTATACCTGGCCTAGGTGCCCAAAGTGTGGACTTGGCAAATCTCTGTTTTCAGAGTTTCAAAAGGTACAGAAAGTATGTGGACAACACCCCCACAATTATTCACCTACCACGTACCACATCCTGGAACGTAACAGCTATCTTCAGAGCACACGACTGCTCAAGGAAGGAAAAACATTACAGCCAAATAGAAATGCAAGATGTTTTCAGACAGAATGGAATCAGTGGAACTGGGATTTAGCCAGGACACAGGAGCTATATGTGCCATCCTTACTAAAAATATCCTTGGATCTCTTATTAATCATTCGATGAATGCTCACATTTTTATTACAGGAGCGTGATGGGTTGAGCACAGCCCCCTACAGCCAAAAGCGTAAGTGGATGAGCCGAAGCTGCTCAGTGGGGGGCTACAGGAACTCAAATCCTCTGCGGACTGGCACAAAGGAGGGCCCGTCACACAAGCACACTCAGCGGTGGCTCATGGCAGCATTTAGCAGGCACATAAGAAGAGACAGTCCCTGTCTTGAAGAGCTTACAGTTGAATGAAGAATAAAAGATTTACTGCTCCCATTTTAGAGATTAGGACCTGAGGCCCAGAGAGATACAGTGATTAGTTCAAGATCACAAGACAAGGTAGCAGCAGAGACAGGAACTCAGCTTTATACAAGGAGCCCAGGGGCAGATTTTACAAGTATTTAGACACCTACGGGTTCAGAGACGTGCCTTGCGGGTGGAGAGCTGACCGGAAAACATTTGATGGAAGTATTTTCCATCCAAGGAAGCGGGTTCATTGAAGCTGAAACATTGCCTGGAATCACGGCTAGTTTGGTTGGGGAGTTGCCTTGAAAATTTTGTTTCAGAGGGGAAAAAACTGGGGGAAACTTTCCAACCATGTTGAAACGGAGCACTGTTATCAGAAAGAGAGATTCAATTTTTCATCCCGAAAAACAACTTTGTCATCATTACACTGAATTATGTAAACAAAGGCAGCAGCCAAGTGAAAGTTTTATCAAACCGAGGCGTTTCAAATGGATGCCAAATGATTTTTTTCCCAGAAACGTTCTACCCCAATGAATGTTGAAGGTTGCATAGGGGGGAGTTGTTACTAATCAGAGCAGCAAATAGCAAAAAGCTCAAAATCCTCCAAGGAATGGCATTTTTGACTGCCACGCAGCTCAGTGCCAAAAACACCCAAATCCCACTGAAAACTGGGATGTGAGGAAACTTGCCTGCTAACGCCTAGCACTTCACAGGCACTACTTGCCTATATGTATCTTTGGCACTGCAATACCTCGGGCCCCAAAGCAGTTAAACCTCTGTTTTGCATCTCTCCTGGATTTTGTAACATAAGCCAAATTGCATCTCTGCGGAAATCACTTAACAACATGAGACTGTAAATAATCTGAACACCATTCCCTTGGAAAAAAAAAAAATCAAACAAACAGCAGCTCCTTGATAATGGCAGCGTCAGAAAGTAGCTGTAATATGCTAAGGCGGCGGCAGCTGATAGCACTCTTTCTTTCCCCAAAGGAACCTTTAGGTTTATGACAAATAGGGGCTGATGTTCAACAGCTATTTGATGAGCTCCAGAACAGCTGCCAAGGTCCGTGTGCCACTGCAGCACAGCTGGAAACGTACAGTGCTGCATCATTAACTGGATAATAATTCAAGGCCTGACAAACACTGAGTATCAATAACTTTTTTTTTTGTTCTTCTGGCTGCTGATGAGTTATTCACGTCTGTGATCAGCTATGAAACACTTCAGGGAAGATGCAAAGGGTGATAGATGGGGAAAGGAACCCGACGGCCGGCAACAAAACCGTCCGGCCTCAAAGCCTCAAAAAGCTTCAGCATCGCGCTTCCTTAAGGCATCGCAATGTTCTCCAGATACGTTCAATGAGGAATAAAGGAGGAGAGAAAGCATGCACAACAGGATACCTCACTTGTGCTTTGATGCTTGGAGGGTGTCTCTTTTCTTGGAAGTCAAGGGGGTGTGCTCCAAAATTGTGGATGCGTGAACCAGTGACCAGGAGGTGAGCTGGGGTGTGGACCACCCGGGGATCGCTCAGGTGCACAGGCCGTGCAAGCTGGCTTGGCCCTCCAGGCGCTCAGCAGGCTTCGGGACTGCGTGGCACATGCCCAGCGTCACACTCAGGAGGGTGCCAAATCTATTCCAGGAGGTTTCCACAATGCCAGTGTGCCCACGATACACACGCGAACGTGCCCGCGGATTACGGTGCATAGACTTTACGTCGGGAAGGCAAATGCGTGAGACTATTGCATTTGAAAAACCCACTGGACTCCTGTATAAATTGGATTCAACATTTCGTATTTAATGAATGCCCTATCGTTTATCTCCCGGGTGCCTCTCAGCAATCTCCTGGACGTTTATATCTAATTCCTGAAGACTCCTGGGGGGTCGGCCACCCTGATGCTCAAGCTGGGGTGTGTCCACTGGCGTAAGCGCAGTGCTGCCCTCGCAGAGCTGGATCGGGCCCTCACAGAGCGGGAATGGCACGCAGATACGCCCTCGCCCCCATTTCTCCAAGTGTTTGCCAATCCCTTTTGGCGCCATTGTGTAAAATGCTAAACCCCAAACGATGAAAGGCGATCCACGTTTGCAGCATTTGAGCACATCGAGGAATAAATCCAGGGAGACTCCGGCG
This sequence comes from Alligator mississippiensis, assembly GCF_030867095.1. Taxonomy (NCBI): domain Eukaryota; kingdom Metazoa; phylum Chordata; order Crocodylia; family Alligatoridae; genus Alligator; species Alligator mississippiensis. Next base: position 246,435,663 of record NC_081827.1, on the reverse strand, counting down.
GCTCTTGCCAACTCCTAGTTTGTTTTACAAGAATTTTACAAGCCTTCATCCTTCCATTGGCTTCAGCTCAGGCTGGATCAGGCCCTCACCATTTCCTGGTTCACCACTACCTCTATAAATCAAGCGGTAATCTAAGCTTTGCTTCCAGAGGTAAAGCATCTGTTGCAAATGTTTGCTGTTAAGCGCTCCACAGATCTACATGGGTCTAATTTTCATCTTAGCAAGGGTATACAAGGCTGGCGCACTTTAGCTGAACCTGATTTCTAACAGGCTTCGATGGTGGCACCGAATGCTCAAGAGAGGGTTTCCTCCAGGAGCGATCTGCTCCCACGGGGAGACCGAAGTTTGCACTTGGTTTTTGATGCGCTGCAAATATCTGGCGCCTGCCGAAACGTGGATGCATCCTTCTGTCCTCCAAATCACATACCGCTAAAAATGAGACTAGATTGAAGAAAGGCCACAGGCTGAGCATTTAGATCCATCACCTAACATTTTGGTTCATTTTAACTTCCAATTTCTTTCAAACCCTGATATGAACAGGAATGTCTAACAGATTTTGCAAGCCAGAAGGGACGCCTGGGATCATCTTATCTGACATCTTGTAAAACACAAGCCGCAAATGAATCCTGCGCCGAGCCCCTAACTTCTGGCTTGGCTAAAGCATCCATCTCCTAGAAAGACAACTGGCCTCGACGTTATGTATTCCCACAAGGGTATTATGGGCAGGGATTCCCTTTGGACCTTGCAAGGCATGAAAGGGAAGGAGAGAGGTGTAGCTCTTGAGCTGACACCACACGCGGCCTTTACCTGTCGGCAGTAGAGCACGTGTAGGGCAAAAGCAATGGGCAGCATGACCGACGAAAGAAGCAGAGATCTGCCCAGCACAAAAGTTCCCAACCTGTTTAGACTCAAAGCCCCCTCTCATTAGCTTCAAGGCACCCTTCAGAAAATGCCAGCTTTTAGGTTTCATTTGATTTTTGACTAGGGAAAAATAACAGAGGATTTTTTCTGTTGCAGAGCACAAAGGAAAGCTGCAACAGGTCAGAATATTCTTGATGCTCTGGATCCCTATTGGAAATCTCTGGATCAGTCCTCTGAATTACACGTAGGTGTTTTCACGCCTAATAGTGCTGAGATTACAAAGCACCCTTAAAAGGCTCTCGCGGCACCTGGCTGAGAGTCCCTGGCCTAGCAGAGCTCAAACAGCGACCCGACCTTCTGCATGCTACCGGCGGTCTCTCTTCCGACTCCCACCCCAGCCTCGGCAGCTCTGCCACGCGTTACATCTGGGCACCCCAGCAAATGCAGAAAACCCTTCCCTGATGCAGAAAAACCACGCAGTAGGAATTACAAATGCTAGGAGCAGCTGTCACTCTCGAAGGACGTGCGGGAAAGCACGCTGTGCAGAGCACATGTTCTCCTTGTTCTCCCCGACCCTCCCGCCCCAGAAGGGCAGAGCGGAGCCCCGGCAGGCAGGAAAGCAGTCAAGCAGCGTAGGAAGACACACAACCTAGCTGCATCATCACACCAACTGCTTTCTGTGGGCCTGGGCCTTTTATTCGCAGGCACACGGTGAGTAATCATGAGCAACCAGTACTGCCAACTGGCACGACTGCATTGAGTCTTACACGGGCTGCTCTTTTCCTTCAAGCCCCGGATCCTGCAGCTTCATCTCATCGGAGAATCTCTGCTTTTACTTGTTTAAAAGAGATGCAATTTCCAATCCTGTCGGATGGAGAGAAGAGGCTGAAAAGCTGAACTCTAAAAGGCTACGGCAGCAACAAGAACAAGCCCGAAGTCAAATGAATAACGAAGACCCCAAAATATACTTCTTCTTTTTTTCTTTTTTAATCTTAATCATTTTAAACCAGGCTCACAATTTTTCAGATCCCGATCCGTGCTTCCTGGACGCTTGGCACCGACGGCTCTGCATACGGTACAATCAAGTTTGCAGCTTCAGTGCCATAGGTGCATGCGCACTGAGATCCAGGACATGAGAAACAACCTCATCTAAAGTTCACAGAAAGCAACAGGGGCGGGGGAAAACAATCGGATTTAGTGGTGAAAAATATTTTAGGTTTAAAAGCAGGTTTCCTTTTTAACAGACGTTAAATTAATCATCATTAAAAAGCAGATTTTCAGAGCTAATTTATGTGTCACCTTTCATTCAGTTTGTGGCAGCGCCACCCTGGTCCATCCAGCTGGGGTGTAGTCAGAGGCACCCCAGACGCTGTAGTGTAGACGAGACTCCAGGTTGGTGCCACCCCATCATCTACGTCGGCACTGACACCGCGGTACAAACCACGTCAGGCTGTCGGAGCCAGGCGTATGCCACTGCTTCCATTTATGTTGCAACCCCCGGAGGGGGACAGCCGCTGGGGAATCCAACCCGGCAAAACCCCCGGGGTAGACACGGCCAGAAGGGCGTCCTTCTCCATGATTTATTTCACCGCAGCAATGAAAATTCCTGTCTGGCACCAAATGCCTGACTGCAAACTTATCATCACTTCAGGGCTAGCTGAGAGTCAAAAAGGTCACCATGTTTATTTGTTGCTCTACCAGGCTCACTTTCCCATGAACTTGATGGGTCCTCAAAAATGCCTTCCACGCCACGACTTCTTCCGTCCCAGAAGGCTGTGATTAATTTTAAGTCTCAGTTTAGTTTGGAAACTGTTTTTTTTCCTAAAGGACCTCCTTGTTAAATATGCTCAGATTCTTGCAAGTTTTTAAAGAAGTGAATTATTAGGTTATAGATAAAATATATTTATAGGTCTTTTTTTTTCCCTTAGTCAGTCTAACGAGCTGATGCTGCAAAAAAGTTACTCAAGGCGTCTTGCTGAAGACAATAGACTGCTAAAGCGGATATGGGTTGCGCATTCATGTCAGTGTATAGGAGGAAGGCAGCGCTGTCTAATGAGCAAGGCAGAGGGCTGGAGACGCAGGCTCTATCCCAGCGCTGGCGCTAACACGAGTTGTGCCGCTGCACATGATACCTAACCTCTGCGCTCGCCTCCCCTTTGCCATGAAAATCAAACAAAGCTATAAAGACAAGAGAAGGAGAGCTCTAGCCTAGTAAAATACCAGGATAGGTATTCGGACTGAGTTGCCAAAACTTTTTCTTTTCTTATTATCTGGCCCAATCAGTCATTTTTCTTTCAAAACGACGGTTCCCAAAAACAACTTCTTGTGTGAAAATTTCAGCTTGCCCTTTCAAAATGATTCTCGCTCTCTGGGTTGGAAAGAAGGGAAGGGGAAAGTGAATGCTATGGTTCAAAAGTTGGAAAGCAAAAAAATATAAATAAGCCTTATTTGAGATGCTTGGATTGAAGTCTTCTGATTTGGAGATGTCGCTCGTGGCTTTTGAACGTCAGTGGGTTATGATGCTGTGTACAAACTCAGCTGGTCTTATGCATCCCAAAATATTTCTGGCTGGTTTATTTCTGAAGGATAATTTCTCCTCCTTTCCTATGGTTTAATTTCCTTTCCTCGATTGTCTGGGGAAGTCAGAGCCCAATTTTTTTGCCTTTCAGGCAACCCCTGACATTATGATTGGGACAGAGCCTTAATGCTCGGAGAAAATAACCTCCGAACTAGATGTCCCTGCTGTTGCAGGAAGGATATTCAGCCTCACCCTCTTGAGCTAAGTCGTCGGGTATTTTTGGAAGGCTCCGCTTCCCCGAATAAGAAGTCAGCAGCAAACGCTGCTCAAATTGAAAAGAAAGGGAAAAGCAATTTATTCCAGGGTGAAACTCCGGCAGAGAAAGATCCAGGACAGTGGGGAGGAGGACTTTAACAGCTTTGTGGGGCTCTCTGCCTGCAGCTCCATCCTCTTAATTACACAATCAGATTTTAATTACCATAATCTGCCTGGTAACAAAGCTCCCCCAATGGATCCAAACCAATAGGATTGCTATTTAATTAAAAATGATTTATTGCCCCCAGAATGAAAGACACACAAAGCGAAGCTATTTTGCCCTTGGTCGCGCTGATGTGTAGTTATTCAGTCACCTCGGATAAAAGGAGGCACGTACTCAGGCACTTACATACTAGTGATGGCCCCCGCTCCCTGTCTTAAATGAAGAATGCTTCTGGAGTCCAGGCAAAAGGGTGAGTAGGTTAAAGGTCCTTCCCTCAGGTGCGCCATAAAATATGAATACCGTGGTGCCCAGTCGGACAGGAAACAACAACTGGTTCAAAAGCTACCTATAGCAAATAGTGGTTTTGATACTGCAACATTCATCTTTGCTAGTAACGGGTCCAGCTGTGCATCAGCATCCCACTGCTGGAGACTTCTGGATGCACAGCTGGCCTCATTCACCTTTCCCAAAGACCTGCTACCGACGCCTTCAAAAGTCTCCGCATTCGGTAAAACTGCAAAAAAGTGAAGCCAATCCAAGTTCACACGATGAAGCCTTCCTTCACCCAGGGCATGTGTCTGTCAATGTAAAGACTGCTTAAGGGACACTAGTGCGAGCCTTGCTGGCCTACGATTACACAGAGCCCTATGGCTTGCATCCCTCGGCAGGTGCATGGTACAAATGCTCACAAGGGACTCGGGTGACTCAGTTGCTGATGGATCATCTACCAGACACACTAGGTCCTGGCAGCACTGCCGCTCTCAGACAAGGCAATGACACTTCTTTCCTGTCATTATGGAAAGGTTCGGTTTCAGCCTTCACGGTGACGATTAACATGCAAGTGCTGAGTGCTGCTGGTGAAGTGGCAGGTTCAGGATCGCAAAACAGGTTGGTCTTCCATGTTATGAACTCTTTTTATTACAGCTGCGCTCTGCGGTACGGCCCTGGCCACAACCATCCCGGCCTGAAGCGTCTACAACCCAAGCACAGAAGCGAGGCAGGGAGTCAGGGAGCTCAAATTTTCCTAACCACATGTTGCAGATTGAAAATGAAACACGTGGCCATTTAAAGGATTTGCCACAGACTGGCCAACCCCAATTGAATCCACATCACCTGACTACAGGATTGGGAAACGATTTTGCTGAGGGTTTTGCATTGGAACCCGTCAACTTCGGGACCCTCTAGACTTCCACGCTGATCCAAGAGCAGCCCATGTTCGCAAGGACCAACTGTTTGGGTCGAGGCGAGTTCAGCTGCAAAACCCACCCAATACATGGCCTCTCCACTGAGCGTGACAGTCAGCACCACCAAGAGTTGTGGTTTTTTTCTACAAACACCTATCAGGAACTAACTAAAGCAATTGCATGATTTACTTAACGTGGGCTGCACAACTGTAGTGAGACTTTCAGTACCGACAGCCTAGCTTCTATTGAAATTGGTCACATCTCACGTGCATGCAGATGTGCACACACACACAAACACATACACTACAGTAGTTTGTACATACATATCACACACACATATATACACACACACACACACACACACACACACACACACACACACACACACACACATTAATATATATTTAATACAACTATTAATGGCCAAGTCCTGAAGCTGCCCTTATGGGCAGAACTCCCAGTGAATAGACAGAGCTCCCACTGAAGTAAATGGGAGCTGAAGTCTTGAGCATCAAATAAATATATTTCCAGTGGGAAAACGAGTCTTCCCAGAATGCCAAACCTTGGCGGAAAATCCAGCCTTTCCCAGAGACTGGAGTTACACAGAGGAAGCTGAATAAGGTTATCTGGCAATTCAGTTTCCCAGAGAGCTACGAGGGCCGTGATAAAGCCAGGGGCTAAAAATATCCCAGGCCTTAACCCGCACTATCCATATTGTTTAATTTAGCATGCCATAGTCATGAGCTTATAACACAAAAACAGCCATATACAGGACAGCTGGTCATTTGGTAGCACTAATGTTGGAGATGGATTAAAGCAGGGGTACAGGACAGCTGGATCAGGATGTCCAACCTCAAAGAAAAAGCAACGTTTTGGGGACAGGAGCTCATCAAAAAAAGCCCCCCATAGGGGAGGGAGGATCTGCCCCAGGGGCTAACAGGAGCTGGGAAGAAAAAGTCCAACAACTGGGTGAATCCAGATCCTGGCAACTCCAAATCACCCCCAAGTTAGACCCCAAGATCCCATTCATGCGAGGCTAAAACGCAGGTGTTTAAAGTTGGCTGGCGCTCAACTTCTCTCTCCTTTCGAGAAGACGATGGCGTCAGGTTCCCAAGCGCTAAAAACCGACAAAATCTCGAGCTCAGGTGTTGCAAGATTTGACAGTTTTCATGTAGCAGCAAGTCAATACGACACTTGCTGGGAGATACGACTGAGCAGTTACATCCCGAGCCCATTGATAACAGGTAATGGGTGTCAGTTATGTTCCCGGAGCCAAAAGCAAGAAACTAGACGCACCTTTTGAATAACCGCTATTGAAACCTCTCATTTTGGTCTCACAATCTCCGCTCGGTGGATATCAGATCCTTCATGTAACCTCTGTTCGGTGATTAACGGGAGCTGGCAAAGCATAGCAACCCCATGCCAAAACCAGCACAAAAGCCCAAGCTTCCACAAATCCCAGAGGTGAAAACGCACAGACAATAACCACCCCCCATCATCATTTCCCATCTTCACTTGCCCATAACTCTGAGATAAGAGTGCTCAAATAGGCTTTGCTTTTCTCACAGTATTCTTTACAATGGCTTCTCATTCAAAGCAATCAGAGCCATCTCCCGTGTCCAATTACTGGGCTTTTACAGTCTCACCTTGTCTACCCTTCCCACTACATAGTCACACGGTACGTACCTTTTTTCAGAAACTTTCCACATCGGCTGCCTGGGACTCCTGCTACTTGGGGAGCCTGCTGCCTGCAAAGTGAACAGGCTTGAAAGCGCTGGGTCCCATTCTCACACAAGCTAAACCTGAGCTCTTTGGATTATTGGCATTCACAGCACCGAATCAGGCTGACGTTGGAACAACCACCCCTTTGTGTGGAGCCGATACAGTAACGTGCAGTAAAGTTCAGATCCAACATTGTGTAAACAGGATTCAGCTCATCTCCGATTTGTTTTGTGGATTATGATGCCTGTGCCTAAAAAAACAATTAATCACGGGCTGGAATTTGGTATGGCCATAAGGACTAACAGACTGAGAGGCACAACAAGCCAGAACGATGAAGAATCAATCCAGCCTTAGTAATTACATGCATTGCTTTTTGAACCAGGCTAGAGGTACCGAGGAGGACAAGGAAAGAATGGCAAGAGGAATGGGGACAGCTGGTCCCCTGCTCATCATCAGCTGCAAGTTAGGTTTTGTAGCTGTCGTGGTCAGGAGGAGTATTCACATTGATGCACTAGGATAAGAAATACTGCATTGCTTATTGACAGAGAAAAGGAGCAGCTGAGAAAATCTGCAGATCACTGCGTTACAGCAATTAATCTTTTTAAAATCATCCTCGCTGTTTAAAAACCGTAGTAACAGAGCTAAGGACATGGCCCACTTCTTTCCTTTTCTTTGTCATTCCACTAAAAAAAATTAAGCAAAAAAATCCATCGCCATCTGACAAAGCTCCTGCCCCCCAACCCCAGCTGTGTACTGTTTCATATAGCGCTTACTGCTGCTGCATATGTAGGGCCAGACCCTAACTGACCGCTCAGGCATCTAAACAGGACTCGCACCAAGAACACGATCCAAGAGTGCAAGATTCATGAGAGGGAGCAAGCAAGGGAGTGTAAATCTGTGGTCCAACATTTATGACAGTCCCATGGGAGGGGAGAGACTTGGGCTCTGGCATTTCCTGCTCACTACCTGCTAAGTGACTGGTCAATCCCCATCCTCCCCACTGGTACCTTGGTACCTAACAAGGGCACACATATGAGCCAACAGTGTGCCCTTGTTGCCATGAAAGCTAACAGCATCTGGGCTGCGTTAGTAGGAGCACTGCCAGCAGATTGAAAGGAGTGATTATTTCCCCCTTTTCAGCACTGGTGAGGCCACATCTGGAGTCCTGTGTCCAGTTTTGGGACCCCCACTACAGAAAGGATATGAACACATTGGAAAGAGTCCAGCGGAGGGCAACGAAATGGGTTCAGGGGCTGGGGGACAGTATTCAGATATTGTAAGGAAAGGCTTAGGGAGGGCTTATTTAGTCTGCAGAAGACAAGACTGAGACTAATAGCAGCCTTCAACTCCCTGCAAGGGGGCTCGAAAGAGGATGGAGCTGGGCTGTTCTCAGTGGTGGCAGATGACAGGACAAGGAGCAATGGGCTCCAGTTGCAGCAAGAGGGGTTTAAGTTGCATATTAGGAAGACTGTTTTCACAAGGAAGGTAGTAAAACACTGGAACAGGTCACCCAGAGAGGTGATGCAGTCTCCATCCTTGGAGGTTTTTAAGCCCCTGGTAGACAAAGCCTTGGCAGAGATGATCTATTTGGGGATGGTCCTGCCTTGAGCAGGCTGGACTAGATGTGACCTCCTGAGGTCCCTTCCACCCTTCATTTTCTATGATTCTATAATCTGTTCACTAGGATCATCCTTTGGGGAAAAAAGTAGCTACATTTTAGGGATTATGACAGCTTTGTGGAGGCAATCAGAGGTCAGTTAGGATCTGGACCATCTGTCTTAGGTTATAATGCCAACAAGTTTGATTCCATCCAGTGGATGACGGGGTGAACACACACCACAGCACATACATCACAGTATTCACAGCCACAAATGATGTTCACAGGAGATTATAAAGAGCTGACTAGCTGTTCAAGCCTGTTGGTAGAGGAGCGAGGAAAGGATGGAGAACACCTGATCTCCAAAATCCCCATCTGGACTCAGATTTCCTCCGAACTTGGTTAAGTCAGGCTGTGTGGTAGCTTTTCCATCCATAAGAAAGACTGATCATGATATTTATTCCACTCTCCAGGGTTGTTGCAGAGATTAATAAAGACCTTAGAAGATGAAAAGTAAAGTCAATATTTCTCTTGTGTCTGCAAGTCCTATTGTATTTAATAGAGATGAAACCAATGGGATTTCATCCACAGCATGGCAACAGACCTGACCTATATGATAGACTACAGAATGAAATCCTTTATTGAAGATTTTTTTTAACCATCTTATACAATTCTGTAGCAGGGAGTTACTTCTCTATTAAATTTTACAGGGTAGGTCTCCATTTTCCAATATAGAAGGAAACAGAGCCAGGCTGGAGAGGAAGAAGCAAGACAGAAGAGAGACAAAAGGAACCGATTTTCAGAGTCCAAGACCATAAATGAAATGCAAAGCGTCTGGCGAGCACGGGGGGAGAGGGCACCTCTGCTCTGAAACCAAGAGAAGCTGGAAAAGATATAAATTCTTTATACATCAGTGCGTGAGCAGTGACTCCTCAAGGGAAAGGGCCGAAAGTCAACAAGGAAGATGAAGAAATCCTGATGAAGAAAGAGGTGGTGGGGCATTTACAGACTGCAAAAGAAAGTCGTGGCAATGAAACACATCAGGAATTGCCAGCACAAACATGGGGTCTCCACGGAAAGGGTTAAAGGCAGCACCGCACAGTAGGTTCAGCTACCCCAAACCTAATGAGAGCCAAAAATACCATGGAGATGGTGGGCAGGTGGGATGCAGGAATAGAGGCGGGGTGGACAGAGAGGCAGAGATGGACCCAGGAGCTGCTGAGAGCCGCAGCTGGGATTGCTGCACATGCAACGGCGTGTCTCAGTTGCTCTGGACATTGCTGCATATTCTCAGTACGGGCTGCAAATACAGCCAACCAACCCATCTGTTCACCGCTCGTTCCTCTCCCAATGCAAAAACCACAACCCCGAAAGCTCCCCCAATTCTAGAGTCGGGCGACAGCGGACAGCTGACCACACAGCCCCCTGTAATAATGCTTGACGGTCACCAGGACTAGGGCAGTGATTCCCCACCAGGATGCCGGGGCAGTGGGGTGCCAGGAGATTTTTGGAAGGGTGTCAAGAGGTATGAGGAGATCAGCAGATGTGCAGAGATGAGTGCAAGCCCACGCTCCCCCCTGTCTGACCGATGCCCTGTCCCGACTTCCCAGCTCCTCTTCAAGGAGGTAAGCACTATAATAAACCAATTTGTTTTTGAAACAAGAGTGCTAATCAATTTGCAAACATTATGGAGGGGTGCCTCAAGTCTAAAAAAAGGTTGAGAACTACTGGACTAGGGGATAACCTTAATTAGCATTAATAGAAATCTGTGAACACCAAAACACATCATAAATATCAACTGTGCCACACCCCTGGGAGCAAAGTGTGTGTGGTTATCACCATTTTACAACCCAGAATCTGTCACATGGAAAGGATGAGCGACTGGGCTGGGATGACGTAGTTGGGGCTGGTCCTGCTTTGAGCAGGCGGTTGGACCAGGTGTGACCTCCTGCGGTCCCTTCCAACTCTCATTTTCTGAGTCTATGACATCCACACAATGCAAAAGGACTTGGCAGGGCCATGAAGAGACCTCTAAACTCCCCATGCACTAGTGGTTTTAGCTGTGGGAAACTGGTCCCTGCCCTTTTCCCCTCTTTGTTTCATTAGACTCTGGAGTTCATCACCACAGGATGTGCTGGACACAAGATGCCAAGAGAGAGACTGGACACAACCATAGATAACGGGAGCATCTAGTTGCAGTAGTTAATTTAACCAATGAATAAGAGTTTTGTAGGCAGGGTAAAAACCTCATGCTTCAAGGCTTCCATAGCAGCTGCATAGGTGCTGGGACAAAATCTTCACAAAGAGCAGATTCCCTCACATCAGCCCAGTGCAGGGTTACCTGCTCCTTCTGCTGAAGCATTTGTGCCAGACACAGGCTATGGGACTCTATGGATCCCTGGTGTGATCCAGTCTGGCCGCCCCTGTGCTCCCAACAAAAAAATCAATCAGGGAAGTATCCTTTGCCTTGTATATCTATGAACAGACAACTTGAGACAATTTAGTTCTTGGCAGATGCATCCCAGCTAGGGGCTATTGTCAAATCAGAAAGGAAAGGAGGATAAAAATATTTCCTCCGTGGATCTTCACTGCTCTCCCTTCCCAGTAATGTTTTCATTCTGCTTGCCAAGTTGGAAACAGTTTCTGGCCCACGTGTCTCCAGCAGGACTTAAATGTTGAGCAACTTGCCTGCTAATACACAGCAGGTAAAACAGGCAAGGGAACCCTTACAGTTGGTGCCGATATTTGGGACTCATTCACCTTTGCTCTGGAACAGATAGGATGCTATAGCGTTGACCTGGTGGTGCTTAATACTAGTCTTTGCATCGGTGCTATTAATACACAGGAGAAAGGGCAGAAAATCCAGCCTCAAGAGATAGCCCTTTTCATAAGACTGTTTCAGCAAAGAACAGGGGGGGTTGTGTGTGTGTGTCTGTGCACACACATACATGCACACCCACAGATGAACACAGCAGCCACAAATGTCAGCATGTGCAGACAGCTACATTAAGATACCAGAGCCCTGCCTCCCCTCCTCTGCTCCACACAAAGTGCACCTAATAGGAAATCATTGCATAGAGAATAGGAAATAAGTGTTGGGAGAACTTCACCATCTAGCAAATTGGCTCAGTCCCAGGGAAACAGCCACACGTAGGCACGAATGCTAATCAGGTAGAGAATCACCATGCTGGACAGCAGGGAGAGCTGCTTGAGTGACCCAAACCTCTCATCAAGCGTGAGCAAAAAATTCCAGCAAGGGAACCGATGTGAAACTGTCCCAGGGTTTCTGAAGTCCTCTACCGAGCTTGAACCCAACCCAACCCCAGCAAAGGGGAGGTCGGGCTCAGGGAAGTAACAGCAAGGCAGGCCAGAACAGGTAAGGCAGCTGTAGCAAGACAAGAAGGGGAAGGGAGGCCGTGGGCCGTCAGGGTGGGGAAATGGGGCCACCGTCCCGCACGCAAACACAAGAGATGGAGCCGTGGACGGATTAAGGAGAGACCCCCGAGAGCAGCAGTACGGGGTGCTCTGCTGTTGGGGAGAAAGGAAAGCCCTCTAAGGGTTAATGCTTCCTCCGCAAGGGCAAGATGCATCTCCTTGCAAGGGGCAGAGGTGAAATCTGGCTCTCACAAGCCCCCAGAGCTCATGTGCAAGCGCTGCGTCAGCAGGGACGCTCTGACCTCCCCGGCAGGCGATGAGAAAACTATCGCGTCTCCTGATTTTTTCTGCGCAAGAAATTTCCAGCAAGCCCTTTTTGGGCCATTCGGGAAAGAGGTCAGGGAGCGGGAGCTTTTGCAAACAGAATCATCTACAGACAAATCGTTTCCGTGTTATTGTACATGGCAGCCTCCCACGGACAGACTGCCAGAGGGCTCCTCGAAATTAGCCCCCCCCAAGCATTACAGCTCGCACTCCCGTCTGTGCAGGCCTAAACGTGACTCTCCCCCTCCAGAGTCCAGAGGGTTGCAAGCATTCAAACAGTCAAAAAGGGGCCCCGATAAGGAAATGCCTGAGTGCCTGATGTACACAGCATTTACATAAATCACTCCAGTTTGGCAAGTCCTTTCCAGTTCTCAGCACCACCCCTGGGTCCCACGGACACCCCTCACCTAGCAGCCGAGGGCAGACCTAGCTCTGGAAGTAGCCCCCCACCCCACGAGCCCCATCGGGCGATGGGCAAGTTTGCAAAGCAGCTCCATGCCACCGAGCTTCGTTTCCCCGGGGGCTGCAGGTTGGTGTCTCTCGCACGCCCCACATTCCTGTTCGAGGAGGGACCTGAACGAACACAATGTCCGTGAGCTCGGCTGTAACACTATCGGTGCGTGCCAGGGCGATCAGCAAAACCCTGAAGCTTTGCACTCCCGGTTTGTGACGTCACCCGAATGCCTCGATGGCATCACCGTGGCATTCGTACGCACGCCTGGGGGTGAATTGTTCTTTAGGTATCTTTTTTATTTAACCTAATGACTTTCCTTAGAAGTGCCATTGTTCAGGTCCTCTTAACTGGAGGGAGGTTGCTGATTAAGAGCTACGAGTGAGGTCTAATGCCAGTCGTGAGCCGCACGAACAAACCCCTCCAAAGTCCTTTAAACTGCTCTACATCAACTCTGAGCAGAGGCTAATTTCACTCAAAGGCTGGGCCGTTCATATTTTGATGCACACAGGACAACGCCCTAGCAAATCACTTTGCACTTGTCACACAGGTGTGCGACATGCCTATTTAGTCCGATACATTAAATAATACCTGTTGCGGTGCCACTCCACTACTACGCCTTCAAGTCACAATAACAGCATCGGGTAAACTGAACTTTTACAGAAACACCCCCCACCCTAGGGAGACAGAGAGAGTTTTCTAACAACTGTATTATCACAACATGGCTCATTCCCATTGTCCCACTGTTATTGTGTTGCTCCTCTTTCCCCAATCCTTCATCTCGCTGTTTCCTCTTGCTGGAGAGTGCGTACTCCACCCCGCGGAGTTCTCTTCTGCGCCTTTTGTTCGGCGCGCTGTGGGCCCTACCAGAAAAAGCTCATGGCAAATCCACAATGTCAGGATGACAACAAGAGCATGCAACATAGGGAGGGCATCATCACAGAATTAGAGCCAAGCAAAATTCAGCCTCGGGACATGAGGATTGGCCAGAAACTGTTCGCTAATTCTGGGTCAGGATGACTTTTTCGCCCTGGAGTTCTGCTTCATCTCAAAGGCCAGAGACAGATGTTACACATAAACCGATGGACGTGACCAGAAACTGGTTTAAACCCATAACAGAAGCTCAGTGCACATAAACCCCTTTCAAAGTGGCTGAAACTGGTTTAAGTTAAATCTGGTTGAATGTAGTATCAGACTGAACTGATTTGGGTCAAACCGGTTTATGAAACTTCTGTCCCACACCCCTTCCTGGTTCAAGTTAAATCAGAGTCCCCCAGCATGCTTTGCAGCCCTGGACTGGGCAAGCGCTGCGCTGTCTGCTCCAGGAGAAGAGGTGAGGAGGAGAGAGGTAGGCACCGACCCCCCTGCAAACCCCAGTTGGGGTCTGGGGCCAGGGAGAGGGATTAAGCCCCCATTTCCCCATGTACAGAACTGCTCTGCCCTGCTGGCTGCAACTGTGGACTACAAATCCCAAAGGCATCTGGAAGCAGGAAGAGGAAGTAGCAATCAACCCTGCAGAGTCCTGCTACTGCAACACTGGACTGCAAATCCCAGAGTCCTTGGGAGCAGCAGGAAGAGGAACTCCCAGCTTCTGGCCTGGGCCACTGCAGGCATGTGGCTGCATTTCCTGAATCAAAAGTAAACGTGTGTCCAGTTGTTTCCCAGTTTAATCTTTGCAGCTCAGACTAACCTGCAAAGGCTGAATCAATTCAGCCTCGGGCTTTTTGACTGCCTGTACCTAGCCCAAGCAAAGCTCACATAGACCCTCAGGACCCTCAGAGTTTTGCCAACTATGACAGAGTCCACGAAGATTTTGCCCACAACTACAACCCTCCTCCTATGAAACACATCTCAGTCTTACCGAAGAGGAGAACCCAGCCAACCTTTAAGTAAACCTGGTCCCAGATTTGGTGATGAAAGCAGATCTTCGCAGGTGATTTTTCCCTGTCTTGAGTTATGAACTCCAGACACGTGCTCTCTCTTTCTCTCCCTACAGCAATGAACAGTGCAATATGCTAACAGTGCGTCCCGATTTCCAGAGTATAATGGAGGACACTTGGGTCACCGAGTTCAATCCCCTGGTATGGCAGGTACCCATACAGTATGATGCCATTTATAAACATCACAAGATCAGTCTAGATCTAAGATACTAAGTGCCCCACCGGTTAGATGCGTTGCCCATAGAAAAGATTCATGATAGTTATAAACTTCCCACCCGATTTAGAATAACATCATAGCGCTGGTATGACAGTTGCTCATGGAGCTCTACTGGCCTTGACCTTGCATGTATAAGAAGATAGGACCTGCTTTGAAGAGCCTCTAGACAAGCCAAGAAAGGGGTGAGACGATTATTTTATGGGTGCAGAATGAAGGCTCAGGGAAATCAAGCAATTTGTTCAGTTACGTAGGGAGCTTGTAGCAGAGCTGCTCTTCCTAGTCTCAGGCCAGGGCCTTCACTACAAGCCAGAGAAAAATAATCTTGGACTTTCAAGGGCAGAGAATGGAAAATAAAAGTGTTTTTCTCACTGTGGGACAAACAGAAAGTTAGAATTACAACATGGGCCCAGGTGGGACTGAAAAGTGAATGCTTGTGAGGGTGGTATCGAACATCTAATCTTCTGGAGCAATTAATGAAACCCAGCTACAGCTTTTAAGTTTCTTCTTTTAAGTTGGAGGTAGTCCCAGAATTTGCATCAAATCAAAAGTTTGCAAGAGAAGGAAAAAAGAGTAGAGAATCCAGAATTCGGGCACTTCCCTGTCAGTCCGAGCTACTATAGCAGTCTTGGGATGCTGTTTGTAACAACAGCAAGTAGAACGGGAAAAGAATTGAAGGCAGAATTGTGATGTCTATGTTGGAGGTGTCTCTTTAATTAGCTGGTGTTTGCACAAACCTTCGAAGATGTAAAGGGTTATTATCAGCATTAAGCATTATTTAATGACGCTGTATGTGTAGAATTCAAGCAGGTGTGATCAGTGATAAAGGAGCGAAATGCTAGATGCCGTGTTCTGCGATGCTGGAGCCATGGCCCAAAAAAGACTTTGGACCAATCCCTCCCTACCTCGCTGGAGCAACCGCACGGGAACGAAGTGCCGAGAAATCAGTGCCCGGACCCTGGAGTCAGGGGACCTTGAAGAAAGCCCCAAAGACTGAGCAAGTCACTTTAGGCACAAGTACTAAGATGGCCTAGCTCTTCTGCGGTGCGTTTCCTCCTTGTATCCGAGAGGACAGACTTACCAAAGAGGTTGGTATTGTTATATTTGCCTTGTCCAAAGTCATTAGGCATATGAGGGGCAAAGCTGGGGACTGAACCCAAGTCTCCCACATGCCCGACAGTGTCCCGTCCGCTCCAGCACACTACACATCTTTCTCTGAGCTGCTCGTGGGGTACAACCACCCAGGAGGCTCTGCCTAGACCTCAGGGGCAGATCCCCCATTGACTTCAAAGGTACAAGTCCAGGCTCTCCAGAGGAAGCAACCAACTACCCTCTTCTCTATAAGTGCAGCTACAAATAACTACAAGGGCCCTAACTCATGCGGTCTCTTTGACATGACTAGAAAGATCTGACCCACACGAATGACTAGGGAAGGGGGTATAAATAAAATACCCAGGGATTACATCCCTGGACTAATTAAAACAAAGCTAATAAGATAGAAGTGCAGCAGACCAGACATGATCACAAGCTCTTCCTTCTCCGCCCAAGACCATCTCCCCTTTCAAACTCAGAGAGAAGGCAGAGCTCGGGGTTTCAGGGAAATGACCTGATGCTAAAGGGCCCAAAACACTGCCAGGATAGTCCTACGGTGGGTTTTTTCCCCCCTTACTCTCTGAGGGATGGAGGCAGCGTATACTGGCTTGAGACAGCACAGCATGTGCCTAAGGCAGCCAGAACGCAAGGCTCGAGGCTCTTCTTTCCCTTCCCCGGTGACATTTGCTGCCAGTGCTACAGGGACGTTTTGCAATATGAATGGGTGTCACTGCAGATGCACCAATGCTCCTCCAGGATCCCGACGGCACCTGTGATCTTCTGTGGTTCTGCTAAGCACGCCACCAGCAGCACGCCTACCCTCCTGCTCCAAACACAAGCAAAGCCAGAAAAAGGGAGTGAAGTGAGCATTACCTTGCTGCTAATCTGTGACCCTGCTGAGCCAGACAGCCTCATTTCTGGGTTCGGCGTGTGCGCGTGCAACGGGAAAGAGAGTGGGTGCGCTGTGTATCAGAGCCGGTCTCAGCAGCAGGCATAAAGAGGCCAGCGGAGTAGTCCGTACGAGCACAGCAGAGTGGTTAGCACCACCAAAGAGAGCCCCAGCTTCCTCCCCGTCCCTGAGCCTTAACACAAAGGATACAGCTGCCTTTCCCAAGCCAGTAGAAAAAAAAAAAAATCACACCCCAATCACGGGCACCTGTTTTGCCTGCTTGTACCCACCTATCGCTCTGAGGACCAGCGAGCAGGAGGATGCAGGTCCTGTCGAGGAGAAAGGCCTCCAATCCAAATAGGTGATTGCATATGCATATGTGTTTTCTGTTAGGCCTGGCAGCTTGTAGCAGGAGGGTCTACACAAGCTGCCATCACACCTTTGCACCGCGGGCTGGACAGGACAGGACATCCCTTTCGAGGCCACTGCAGGATCTCAAAAGCAAGCCAGGTGTCCAGGACTATTATTTTCATTCCTTTGCTCACGTGCATTCACTGCTCCGCTCCCGATTCTGCACTCACTGCACAACACGTATACAACCGGGCCAGTCAATTATTAACGCGGCGCACTCTCAGGGACAACACTCACCGGAATAAGTCAAACCCGAACCAAACACCTCTCACAATACCTTCCCCACTACAAAACGACCCTGCCCCTTTCTTCGGTCCATGCCCCGCAAGCCTGAGAAACACCTGGGCAAACAGGTGGGCCCCGCAGGCTCTCCTGCAGTTCAACAAATCCAGCTAGAAACAGACTCATTTCTTCACTGGGAAATACTTTAGTTTTCCTTCCAATCTGTCCCAGGACTTTGGCGAAATTGCTGTGCCTTCATTTCCCTGCCTGCCTTCTCTACTGAGATTTTAAGTCCCCCGAGGGAAGCAACCATGGTTGCAGAGGGACCGGCACAATGGGGCCCTGGTCTCAAAGCTGGCTCAAAGCAGTGACAAAATACAAATAATTATCGGAAACGGAAAGCTGTCCACGAAGCCGAACACATCGCTGTCTGTGACTTGACTTGGTATTTGGACCCCAGGCTTGAGAGATTAATGGCTGGTAGCACTCATCTATTGCATTACCCCATCCCTCTCCCACACTGCTTTGACCTCCACTTGGGCCATTTGCATTTTTACTCCTTCCGCCGTGCCACGAATTAATGATCGATTGCAAGCCTTCACGATGAATCTCCAGGCTTCTGTCAGCCGGTGTCACAAACTTAACATTATCTAATTGTAAGTTTTCCCATTTAATTGCAATATACACCTGCTCAATGTCCCTCTGCGTGGGGAAAAGCATCATACTTCATTTAAAAAGCCCTCATTTAAATTCAACAGCTAGCTGCACAGATTTAACCATTAAACTGATTTATGTTGCATAAAAGATCAAACCAGATCGCACCTTGTGGCCAAATAACCATAAAAGGTTTCTGCAAAGATCATTAATTCACCTCCCTGGGCAGTTAGTTTAGCAGTAAATATGACTTAGATGACTTTATCCAGTTAACCTTAATCAATTTGTTATTATGATTGGTCGCTCTAAATAATACAAATGTGAGGGGAGAAAGAGCTACCGTTTAGGCCCTGTTAATGGACAATCCAATGGTGTGCTGACCCTGGATTCCCCCGTTCTCAGGAAACAAGCCTCTACCCTGTTGGCACAATATGCCCCTTGGCAGATGCCCCTTGACTGATTCCCACTTGGCAGGGCTCTGCACAAGCTCTTTGGTAAACTGCACATTGCACAGCACCGCGAGAGATGGAAAGATGATTACTCCATGAGGCCTTGCATGCAAGGTCAGGGTAATAAACCCTGCGTAGAAAGGAAGGGTTGTCCAGGCATTAGGATCCCAAAGGCCCAAGCTGAATTCCCGGCTCTGCAAGAGACTTCATTTCCCTGCACCTCGCTTCCCCAGGCTTGTCTACCAGGAGGGGCGTGAATATTTGTGAGCCATTCGAGTCCCACCGAGCCATAAAAGGACCTTAAACAGGCAGACATATCTCTGCCAGTTTGCATCTCCTTGCCCGCCAGTCCAGCTCCATGAACTTCAGCTGATTTCTGCCAGGGCAGCGCAAGTGAAACCAGGCTCGAGGTCTGGCGAAGGGGCTGTCTCCTCGGCCACGCTGGCAGAGCCTTCAACCCATGGGGATCCTGATTGCAAGTGATATAAGGCATCATCAAGATATTTTATAGGCCCGAGTCCCTGCTGCCTGCCTTAGTCATTTATACCTGTGCAAAGTGAGGGATGCTGCCAGCTCAGATATTTCTTCGCGGTCTGGAGGGGGCATTTTACAGCCGTTTGTAGGAGCTCTACTGGAAATGAGGGATAGAGACATGTGAAAGAAGGGGCCTATTCTTCCTCTCAGACCCACTGGTGGAGATCCGGGGTAACTCCATTGTAAGCAAGAGGAAAATTGGGCTCAAGGCATCCAGATGACTGCTCTGCAGATCAGCTTTCCCGTCCTGGCGGTGGGAATCCAGCCCTGCTGATATCATGCTACAGCACTTGGTATTCAGGCGGTGCATCGGTAAATCATGACTCCCCGCATGAAAGGGCTCATTCTGTCTGTGTGCATTTCTGGGTCTGTGTGTTCAATCTCGCCAGAGCGAGGAAAGCATTTTATCCTTCATTTCTATGCTCGGCCACATGCCTCCTCTGCCTTCCCACATTGTGTATGCAGCTGCGGGAGGGTGGACCAGTTGTCCTTCCAAAATGCACACACCTTCGCCTCCTAGGGAAGAATCCCATGCTCACCTCAACTCTCAAGGCAGGACCTGCCAGCCGCTTTCTCTCAAAACTGACTCTTATTAGGGAATGGCCTGGATCTGATCTGAATAGGACAAGGACCTGATGCAAAACACACTGAAATCTGCTGGAGTCTTTCAATCGGCATCAAAGGGCTTTCCGCTACACGTACAGGTGCCTTTTCAGCAATAGTTATTATTGTTATCATCGTGTAACAAAATGCTAATATTACTAAAAAAAAAAAAAAGTCAGTCATACCCCCTGAGTTGCAAATGCCCAATTGACACATGCAACATATTAATAAGGAGCCCAAATTATTCATTTAAGAAACCTAAAGTGATATGGGGGAGTCCGTCTTTTCAGTGTGAACAGGCTTTTCTATGACCTCACCTAACCCAATGCTTTATGTCTGATGTAATTTTTTTTTTCCAAGAAGAAAAGCAAAAGCATGACAAGTGTGTGTGGCACTGAGATATCTTTGGGACTAAAACAAGTAATGGCCCATAAGTGAGGGACATTTGAGAGGTTCCTGCAACCCTCACAATCACTGGATCATGGACAAAGCAATGCTAAAGCTACTAAACTTGTCTATTTTTATTCCCCAAGCTTGGGTCTCAAACACCACAAACAGAAGTAGGATATAAAGGCCAGAATGGAAAGTTTTGGTGAATCGTAAGCAGACGAGTGACCTGATTCAGGACGGCACTTAAGAAGTATGTGCTTTAATTTAGTACAAGCAAAAGCCTCATTGACATCAGTTGGACTTGACTGTGAATTGAAGTGCCGCCCTGAGCGGAGTCTAAAAGCAAGAACATATTTCAAAGCGTGCAATTGCAGTCCCCACATGGACAGAGAGGCAACTCTCCCGTGGACGGGACGGTACATGTCTGGCAACCCCATGCTCCAAGGTTTTTGCTCGTCACCAGTAGGAAGAACTGTTTTTCCCCACCTGAATGCCACTGGCTTCTGGGGGATAGGAAGGAGGGCTCGAGATTCACCGTTCACCAAAGCCCTGCAATGCTGGTCACAGCCAAGGCAGGACCGACTTACAGGTTGCGCTGATGCTCCTGCCAGTGCTTACAAACTCCACAAGCAGGGGGTCCTGCTTTTCCACTCACTTGCCAGATCCAGGGTCAGGAAGGATTTCTCCCCTATGTCTGTGGCATGGACTCTGGAGAGCTCTTCTAGTGCGGGGTGTGATCCTCTTCCTAGGATTTTCTGAGTGTTTATTAACCACCCACGTCCATGGGGTTGCAATGGCAGGGCACTGGCAATACCCTAGCCCCCCAGCTTTTATTCATGGCAGGTCATGGATGCTCTTGCTGTTCCAGGTGTTGTGCCCTGCAGCTGCGTGCAAGGGTTTGAAGTAGAGATCTGGGGGGTGACCTGTGATGCAGAGGACTGGCATGAACTCAATGGCCCCGGTGGCCCCTTCCAGTTTGAATGTTTGCAAGACATCCCCAAATCTACACGAACCTTTTTCAGCTTTCATCGCTGGTAGCACCATTTGCAAATCCACCACCTCTTTGCTGGGGAGCTAGATCCGAAACACAGCCCCAGATGTTTCCCAAGCCTCTGGAACTGGAAATAGCCTGCAACACGTCCAGTTTCCACCAGCACAGTCACCCAAGTGCGGCCCTGCACCTTGCTACGTGGTCAGGACATCACCTCGCTACATGGTGCTAACTGGCCCAAGTGCAGCATCATTTGGCCGCAGCAATCCTACTGCTGATCCTGGAAGCTGGATTGTCCTGTTTCTCCAAACAGTGCAATGGGGCCGGCTGATCCAAGCCCAGCTTTCCAAATGCAGGACAAAAGTCCCTTTTCAGGGACCGTAGTGGGAGGTTTGGCAGCCCCGAAATCAAGACAGCTGGTCACTATCTGACACCTCAACGAAAAGACCAGTATCCATGGAGCATGATATCAAAATCCAGATTCCCTCGACACGTCGATCGTGTTTTGTTCCATTAAACATCCAGGTGCTGAGTGTGATTTTGACAGGTTCATCTGGGAAGTGCCAATTAACAAACAAGAACCAAATCAGAAACTCGGCATTACAAAGTCATAACATCATCAGGCAGAGAAATGAGTTTTCTTTCTCCGAATGAAAAGGCAAATGGGGGGGGCGAGAAACATCCATTGTTAGCGCTCTCCAGTAATAGGGAAATGGTTACCCTGCTATCGCTAGCTCTGCACACAGACACACAATAGGGGGGCCCAGAGACATCTCAAACAATACGGAGGATCCTCGGCATCTGCATTCTGTGTAACAAATGCGCTTACCTCCATTGTTTCTAAACAAAGGCAAGAATGAAAAATGAACCGAGAGGCAAGGTTTCCTCTGCACAGTCCTGTTTGCTTTTCAGTCCACTTGGGTCATCCGGATGGTCAGTTTGACATTTGTTTCTAATCCCGCCTGAACCGGAGAGGCCCAGCTGCAGGGTGAAGCAGGAATGCCGGCTGGCAGTCAGAGGATGTTTTGCTTATTTTAAGACGGCGCTGGAAGAGGGAGACTGGCCCCGAGGGACAGCTAGTAAGAAGAAACTTGCATTTCTGGAGCAGTTTGCAATGTGAAGGCTCCCATGCTTCTTTGCGAGCCGTGGCCCTGCTCCCAAAATGAAATCACCTGGACTTAATGGGAGAACAAGAGGACCCACCTGAGGATCCTTTTGCAGGATCAAGACCTACAACTTGCTACATTCACCGCTGGCAGGGTATGGTGGCACCTTAGTGTCTAACTGGTACACACGTTTTCATAGGCAACAGCCCCCTACTTCACCGCCTCTCCCCGCTGAAATGCATCTGCCTCTTGGAAAGAGCACAGCAGCTACTGAACGGCACACACATGCACACACACGTATAGACTCTCCCATTGCATGCCATTAAACCAGCCAGGGAAGAAGCTGTCAGACCAAATGCAATTTCCCAAATGGGAATCTGAGCCAGAGGTACACCAATCTGCTTTTGAGGAATTGCCCGATGATCATTACTGACATCAAGCCATCAAACCTTCCTTTAATACCTTACCTGCAAGGCAGCACCAGGACATTCGGGACCGACTCCGAGAGAAGTCTGACGAGTGAATCGTCGCCTTCCAACTCCAGGAGCTTTCCTTGAAGTCCTGAGCAAGCCCGACACTATTTCCTCCACAAGATCTGGCAACATCGTAGCCTGCCCAAGGGCACGCTTACATAGTGCTGACAGGTGAGGCTGCTTACCCCTAAGCCTCCCAGCCCCTGAGTCACGCGTCTGCAACCATTACCTGTCCCCCTGACTCATATCCTATCAAAGAAGCAATGATCTTTTACAAGACACAGCTCCCCGGCTCCTCTCAGGTTGTTTCCTATGGATGCAAGCATCCAAAGGACTGGCAATACATTTCTGCTGTTGAACTTGAAACACAAGTTTCTACCACTTCTCCCTCAAAGCAGACAGCTTAGCTACTCAAGTGCTTGTGACCGCGCGGTGATTCATTTAGCCTGTGCTGTAATTTAATGAAATAAAAAGGTCATCTTCTGCAACGCGAGGAAGATCAAATCGCTTTGCAAAAGCTCATTGTACAGTTTGTTTCTGAGATGAACACAAAGAGCTGACTCGGAAACTATCACATTTCTGAGGGAGGAAAAGCATTTCATCTGGCAGGGCAGCGACACTAATTTATATGCAACAGTCTACCTCATTTTGTCAACCTTGGACAAGGCTAACAGGTTAATTGCCGTTTTTATTAGCATAATAGATGCCAGCGATAAGGTGCTATTGGACATGAAAACTTACAGCACAGCAAAGTCGAGGAAAACCGAATCGCATGCGGCTGTCACTTGTGCTTTGGTTAAAAAGCCATATGGGAAGAGCATAGTCTTTCCTAGGTACCGTCAGAGCCACGTGCCTGCATTAACGCCAATAAAGGCACCAATGTCTGTGCCTTACTGCACACAGGTACAGCCCCACTGACTTCACTGGGGCTTCACGCACATCCCCGCACAGATGGGCTTAGCTGTCAGGACTGGGGCCCAAGCTATTACAGGGACGTCATTCAAGCCTTGTCAAGCCAAGCAGATTTTGAGTGGCAGGGGTAATGGGTTGCGTTTAAATACCGGTTCCTTTCATTAATAGCTCATAAAGAATTAAGCGATTAATAAATGGCTAACAACTCTTCTAGGATGCCAATGGGCTCAACAGGTTGCTCATCATAATCTATAATACCTTTCCCTGAAGGGCTCCGAACGAGCTCTCGCACATACAAGTCCTGTCCGGAACAGATTTACAGCACCAAGTAATCCACGCAGCAACACCTCCACGGCAAAAATCAGGATTTAACAACTTTCTTCTTATTCACATTTAGGAACATTAAGCAGATGCAATTAACCTCATAAGGACATAGCCTCCCACTGTCTCATGGGCCGGTATAACATCCCCAGCCCAATTCCCCCTTCGGCACAAACGTCCTTGGAGAGGGGGAGAGTTCCTTCATCTTGTTTTTCTCTGTTCAAGTGGTTTTAGCGGCAGGACTCGGGCATGCTGGACTTGGAATGACCCTCGATGTGTCACGCTTACTCTCCCAGCAGGACACCGACTGCCTCGTCAAATCAATGTCAAGCGGACGAGTTTGTTGATGGGGACAGCAAAATCTCAAAGGGAGGGTAAAGGGCATGTCACAAATATTAGGGTGAGTACAGTGAAGTCCCTAAATCCTCGCACAAGCCAACAACATTAATGGGGGGAGGGGAGAGATCATGACTCTTTTCATTTAACTCTTAAGGAAAAGTCCCAGAAATAAAACAAATAGGATTCTAAATAATTTAGCAGAGAGAGAAAAAAAACCCATTTACAATAAAGCCAACGACGCTATCTTATAACGAAAGGTATAGTGCTCTCAAGCTGCAAGGTTTTAGCAAATATTTGAACAGGGTATGAGCTTCAGATGAATCCAAGACTAAAAAAAAAGCAGGTGTCCTGCAACCGTATGGACGACAGCATAAAAATCAGAGTCATCTCCCAAGCCAGGTGCTACCACGGCTCTGGGAATTTGCACTGGAAAGAGAAGACGACCAGGGCCGTGCAAAGCTTCATCCAGATCGAGACTGAAGTCTGAGTCAGTTTAGATGCTAGTCCCTACACAGGTACCACATATCAGCCCAGGGGTAGGAAAACCCTAGAGCAAGCTGCGGGCAAGGCAAAGGCCCCCAAGGGGACACTTCCCTGCCTGTATACCAATGCCAGGAGCTTGGGGAATAAACAGGAGGAACTTGTCCTCCTGCTCAACACAAATAATTACGATGTCATAGGGATAACAGAAACCTGGTGGGACTCCACCCATGACTGGACCATGGGTATAGATGGCTATACCCTGTACAGGAGGGATCGAGTGGACAAAAGGGGTGGAGGTGTAGCTCTCTCTGTCAAGGAGAACTATGCATCCCTACAAGCTGACATCGGCACCCAGGGTGGACAACTAGAGACCCTCTGAGTTAAAATCCATGGGGAACACGGCACAGGAGATACAATGGTGGGAGTCTACTATGGACCCCTACCCAGGGTCAGGAGATTGACCAGGGGTTTGCCAGGGAATTGCCTGCGGCTGTATGCTCCCAGTCCATGGTTGTCATAGGGGACTTCAACTACCCGGACATCTCATGGGAAGAGCGCTCGGCCAAATCTGAACGGTTGCAAAGCTTCCATTACAGGACAGGGATGCCTAAGTGAGGGTGGTTCCTTGCACTCCATCAATGCCGACCTTGTGAAGGAATAGCTTGAGAGGCTGGACACCTTCAAGTCAGCCGGCCCTGATAATCTACACCCCAGGGTACTCAAGAAGCAGGCTAGCATCATAGCCCAGCCCCTGGCACGGATCTTCAAGAACTCCTGGTGCTCTGGTGAAGTGCCCAAAGATTGAAAGAAGGCCAGTATGGTACCTATCTTCAAGAAAGGGAGGAAAGTGAACCTGGCAAACTACAGGCTCATCAGCCTAACCTCTATCCTGGGCAAGGTCTTAGAAAAAATCATCAAGGAGGCCATCCTTAATGGACTAGCCAATAGCAACATCCTGAGGGATAGCCAGCACGGGTTTGTTGCGGGTAGGCCACGCTTGACCAATCTCATTTCCTTTTACGACCACCTGACCTATCAGCTGGACAAGGGGGAAGAGATTGATGTCATATATCTCAACTTTAAAAAAGCCTTCGATCTGGTATCCCATGATCACCTTTTGGCAAAACGGGCCAACTGCGGCCTCGGCCACACCACGATCCACTGGCTGGGGAATTGGCTCTGGGGTCGGACCCAGAACGTGGTGGTTGACGGAAGTGAATCATCATGGTGCCCTGTGACCAGTGGGGTCCCCCAAGACTCTGTCCTTGGACCTATTTTGTTCAACCTCTTCATTAATGATGTGCACATTGGAGTCAGAAGCGGACGGGCCAAGTTTGCCAACGATACCAAACTCTGGGGTAAAGCATCCACACCTGAGGACAGGAGGGTGATCCAGGCTGACCTCGACAGGCTCAGAAAATGGGTGGACGAGAACCTGATGGTGTTCAACACTGAAAAATGCAAGGTTCTCCACCTTGGGAAGAAAAACCTGCAGCATGTCTATAGGCTCGGCAGTGCTACGCTGGCTAGCACTACGGACAAGAGCGACTTGGGGGTCATGATTGACCACAAGATGAACATGAGCCTGCAATGTGATGCTGCAGCTAGTAAAGGGAGCAAAACACTGGCTTGCATCCATAGATGCTTCTCAAGCAAATCCCAGGACGTCATTCTCCTCTTGTACTTGGCCTTGGTGAGGCTGCAGCTGGAGTACTGCATCCAACTTTGGGCTCCACGGTTCAAAAAGGATGTGGAGAAGCTTGAGAGAGTCCAGAGAAGAGCCACATGCATGATCAGGTCAGGAAAATAGACTTTACGATGACAGCCATGGGACTCTTCAGCCTGGAAAAGTGCAGGCTCAGGGGTGATCTGATGGCCACCTATAAGTTTATCAGGGGTGTTCACCAGGATCTGGGGGAATGATTGTTCACCAAAGCGCCCCAAGGGATGACGAGGTCAAACAGTTATAAACTCCTCCATGACCGTTTCAGGCTGGACATAAGGAAGAACTTCTTTACTGTCCGAGCCCCCAAGGTCTGGAATAGACTGCCGCCAGAGGTGGTTCAAACACCTACTTTGAACACCTTCAAGAGAAACCTGGATGTTTTTCTTGCCGCGATCCTGTGATCCCTGTTGACTTCCTGCCCCTGGGGCAGGGGGCTGGACTCGATGATCTTCCGAGGTCCCTTCCAGCCCGAATGTTTATGAAATCTGTCTACACCACCCGTCCTCCCCACAGACACTCAGCCAGCTTCTCCCAAACCAGATCCTGGGTACTCTAGATGCCTTCAGGCAGAGGCTCCTTCCTTTGAGGTCTTCCTGGGACTCCAGGCCCCCTCCAGACCCCCTCCTTTTGGGGGTACAGCCCAGGCTGCCCCACGGCCTAGCAAGAGCTCCTAATACTGCAGCAGACAAGGTGTTCACAATCTCTCTCAAGTAGTTGTCTGGGGACTCTGCTAACCTGCACCCTGGGGAAGGATGAGGGACAGGAGAGAAGGAAAGATTATATAACTCTTTGGAGAAGATAACCCATGCGAGGGAGACTGTAAAGGATCATCTAGGTGGAGGAACTGGCTCTCCAGTCCTAAAGGCAGTGGGTGAAGCCGTGGCAGCACTACTCTCAAAGAAGAGTAATGGAGGTTCCCCAGGCAAGGCGATGGCCCCATCCTGTGCAGCTGAAAATGAGGGTTTTTCATAGATGGAGGTTCAGATTCATTCAAGCATGCCCCCAGCATGAGCCCCTTGCCAGCCCTGAGGGCATGGGGCACGTGAACGGACACAAGCAGATTTGAGCCACCCTAACAGGAGCCTTGGGAAGCTAGGACCTTTGGGATGGACTGACAGGCAGGAAAACGCCAGCTTCTATAATCCAGATGTTGCCAAGGTAGCACTAGATAAGCATCTGACAAGGTCCTAATCTGATCTGAGAAGGAAGATTTGATAAGTCCAGTTCAGAAGCCACAAGCTTTTTATGATGGCAGTAAAAATAAAACCCTCTTTTATAATCTTGAAAGCCACAGACTCCCTGATCCAACCATCATCTCCTCGATAACAATCTAATGAAAACTCGTCTCTCTCCCTCTCTCTGTCTGTGCGCCCTCCCTTCATGCACAGCTGCAAGATCTAGCCGGCCGGGATCTGTTTCATAAACCGAGATGCATGTAGCTAGCCCGGATGCTCCCAGCGACACTTCAACTGAACCTAGACTCGGGACTTTATATCTGCAAAGACCAGGTCCCGATTTCAAAAGTTCAGCAGCCGTGGGTCAAAGATTTCTTACTTTCCTCTCCCCATGTCCCTGAAGGTGTTAATCGTGATAAGACGGTGGGGGCTGGAGGGTTTCGTTTCATCCTCCTGAGAAGAAAGGCTGGGTGCGGAAGGGGCTAAATCTCTGAGGGTTTCCTGGAAGGGAAAAGTTCATTGAATATGAACCTGCAGGGAATTCATTCACTCGCAGTCTCTCTGAAGCGAAACGGCAGGGCTCTACTTGGGAATGGAGAACTACGGGAAAAGGAGGCTACGGAGATTTGTCACAGATTGGTTCCTGCATATACAAAGCTGGTCCCAAGTCACAAAATGTGGCTCTGCTTTTTCCCATCCACAACTTTCAGGCGAGGTCAGACCTGGGATTTTGGTTTCAGCTTCACCCACCACTGCAAGAGGACAGCTGGGCCATCCGATCTGCTAGGTCTGGGCAGGTTTCTTTCCCAATTGTAACACATACACTTTACAGTCCTACGCTGAATGGATGAAGATTTGCTGATTCTTTGCCATTAATTGGCAAATACTATAATTGTCCACAGCCTAAGGTCAGCATGAGGTCCCCATTACACCCTAATGATTGCACATGTACAGCAAGATGTCAGCCAACATCTGGAGACAGGTGCAAAGGTCTGAGAGGGAGCATGCGGTAGCAGCAAGATGATCGTCACTATGAACCAGAGAGATTTTTAGCCACACACTCTTCCCAGACTCCTGAGGAAAGTTATAAAGGACAAACTGGTACTTAATCTGGGGCAGGTCCAGCTTGCAAATTCAGGTCCTGCAGCTCTTGGCCTTGACAAGATGCAGGTGCGTGGCTAGAAGAGTTGGGAAGTTTGGCTACATTGGGTATGACAGGCAGGGGTCATTTGCTGGATCAGATCAGAGGTCCATCTTGCCCAGAAACCTGTGTCATACAGCGGCAGAGCGTGAAAGCTGAAAGGAAGAGTGAATTGGGCATGACCAGAGCTTTCTCCACTGTTCCTCTCTCACTTGCAGCCTCCAGCATTTCAGGTCTGCAATTGCTCCACTAGCTGCTCACCCAAAAGGAGACTCAGCCTTACTTACCCTGCTACAAGATCCCTCCCTAATTCCCTCAGCCAGCTGCTCTCCTTTGTCCACAATCCCCTCTTCCCAACAGTGGACCCCGGGCTCACCAAGGGGGTACCAAACTCGGACCCCGCCGCACAATTTACCAGAAATCAAAAGCAGCCTGTGCCTTTGTCACGGATGCTACCTGCTAACGATCCCCTCTCATTGTACGTGCAATGAACAATTTCCAATATACGTGCTCATTACGCTCCAGTGGAGCATACCATAAAGCAGAGGTAGGCGGCACGCAGTGCTCTGATGGCATGTAACACCCGGTAATGAGGAAGCTATTCTCAGCTTACAAAATCCACCCCGACACTTCCAGAAAATTCACATCAGATACCTGGCTCTCACTGAATGGATAATAAATATGTCTGGCCCAATAATCCAAGTGTTATCTGTGTTCCCTCTACCAAATCATTACACTACAGCTATACACCTGATGCAATTTTAATAACGTTAAGACCACAAAAAGCAATGGAGCAAAGTGGCTGAAGCAGACCTGGGAACATTGATTTTTAGATTGCTTTCCACAAGAACCATCAAACAGCTGGTAGCTCACCAGAAATACAAGTGGACCCAAACCGAGCAAAAAAAAACCCCATGGCTCGTGCTTCCAGGGAAGCATGTTGAATATTGTTTAATGCACTATTCCCATTGAATCCCATGACCAAACCACCCCCACATCCATTAGAAACACTCTTCTTTCAAATGAATACCAGCTTCATATGAATCAATAGATCTTTCAACTCTGGATTTACTAATCGGTTTAGCTAGAATAGCTGGGTTTTGGCAGCATGTTATGCGACGATGGATTCTGCTGGAAACCAGTGAGTTCATGCTTAGCTACCTAGAGCAGAGAGAGATCTGTCCTGTTTTAAAGCCCTTGACCGAAACCCTTATGCTGAATTCACATCACACAAAATATCTGGCTTTTTTCAATGTGGAGAAGGTTGCCAGGAACTCTAATCCTTTGCAATGAACAACTGCTTCCTCACATGTGCTCAGAGCAGGTTCTGGATATGGCCAGATACCTTAGATCTCACTGACTTCTTGAAGTATGTGGGAATCACGTGAGCTCTGTACCCCACGGGATGAGACCCAGAAAAAAGAGAAGCCTAGGGTCAAACTCTGCTCTCAGGTATATGGGTGTAAATCCAAAGCAACTGATGTCAATGGAATGAGAGCAGAGCACGTACCCTACGTCTGGGGCAAGCTGGCACTACATGGCAACAAGCGTGGGCATGGACTTCTTCTGGGAAATGATATATATAGGAGCAAGCACACTCACTTGGCTGAGCTGAAGTGACCCACCCCTTCCCCAGCCCTAAATGCAGGGTTCGAGACAAGCCAGAACCCCACAAAGTGTCCAAGAATTTAGAGGAAGGGGTGGAAATCTCAATCCAGATCTTCCAAATATGATGGACAGAGCTGAAATCCTCCATCTAAAACAGGCCCAGCATGAATAAATCTATCCCCAGTTTTGCTGGCTTGGGCCGTTGGGAGCCAGTGACACATTAGCTATTTCAGAAAACTCAAATCAAAGCAGTAAGAGATGGGCTGTGCTGGAACAGGAGAGGACATTCATGCATCTTGTGAACTGTACAGAGGAGGGATTGACTTGAGGGCTACCAACCTGCCTTGCCCTCCGTTGTAATGGAGAGTCAACCTTCTCTGCCCACTGACACGATGAAAGGGTCCATAAAGGGCTTTCCCTCCTGGCTTTCCTCAATAGAAAGTCACCACTTACTTAGATCTTACCCTGAGTCTTCCCTCTGATCACAATGAACAAGCTGGATATAGAAGATCCAGTCTTAAAGGTGCATATAGTATTTGGGTCAGTGGTCTCAAGCTGCAGCAAGAAGAGTTTAGGTTAGATATTAGGAAAAACTCTCACAAGGAGGGTAGTAAAATATGGGAACAGGTTACCCAGAGAAGTGGTGCAGTCTCCATTCTTGGAGGTTTTTAAGACCCAGTAGACAAAGCCTTGGCCTGGATGATCTAGTTGGGGATGGTCCCTCTACCATACCAATAGCTGGGGGTGGACCTTCACCATACCAATGGTCTCAAGTTGCAGCAATAGAAGTTTAGATTACATATTAGGAAAAAACTTTCACTAGGATAGTGAAGCACTGGAACAGATTACCCAAAGAGGTGGTGGACTCCCCATCCTTGGAGGGTTTTAAGACCCAACTAGACAAAGCCCTGGCTGGGATGATCTAGTTGGGGCTGGTCTTGCTTTGAGCTGGGGGTTGCACTAGATGTGACCTCTTGAGGTCCCTTCCAACCCCATTTTTCAATGATTCCAGGGAACGTAGGGAAATACCTGTGTGCAGGATAGGCACAGGATTGCAAGATAGGCAATGCAATCTAGGGACCACACGATGGAAATGGAACAGAGCTACCGACGCCACACTGGTCTCACCCACAAGCTCTCCTACCTGTTTTGGAAGCTGTTCAAACACCCTCTTGGGTCTATCCATTCCCTCCTAAATCTCACCCTTCATTTCCCTTCAGCTGTGGTTCAGAGGAAATGGAGGGTTTAGCCACTTGTGAACAGTTACAGAGACAAGGTTTAAAACAGGGAAAACAAAGGGCGCTGATGAATCACTACATAACCTCCCTTTGCCCGAGGCGCAGCGCGGTATGTATCTGGGAACGCACTCCAAGTGCCAATATTTTTGCAAGGATGAAGGCCTCTCCAGAATCAACATGGCAGTGGGACTTCATTCAGCCCTGGGTTAAGCCAGGTTTACATCAGTTCAACTTCAAATCCATTGAAGTGATAGGAATGACTTCAGGTCTGGAAAATGTGCGTCAAAGTGAGAGATTCACATAATCCAATCTGTTCAGCTTATCAGAGAGAGGGGTAAGAGCCAATTTGATCACAGCCTGGAAGCATGATATCTGGTATCTGATATTAGATGGTTCCTTAATCTAGCAGGCAAAAGTACAACGAGACCCAACAGCTAGCAGCCAAAGTCAGACAAACTGATGCTACAATCAAGATGAGCGTTTTTCACTCGAGCTGTTTACCAAGGGATGCTCTAGATTCTCCGTCATGGGTGGATTGAACGTCTTTACGAAGGGTACGTTCTGGTTCGCTCGCAAACTCCTGAGCTTAATGCACGAATTAATGGGTGAAATCCTATGTGTTGTATTATGCACAAGATCAGATTTGATTATGCCAATGTCCTCATCTGACCTTAATAAAAAAAAAAAAAAATCTATGAATTAAAAATCAAGTGAGCCAACCTAGCATAAACTGGAGCAAGAAAGCTCCCGATCAGCCCCATGGTTTTTACAGCATTATCGAAAATGCACAGCATCTGTTCCACAGAGGTGGGATAAACATTTCTCCGTTATGTATTTAAGAGGAGGGAAGGAGATGCCCGCTTGGTGCCCTTGCAGTACAGTTCCCTGTAAAGCTCAACAATTTCTGCTACAGAAATAGTACGTTACTATGAGGAGGGAGCTTTCTTTTATTCCCCTCTCAATTTCATTTACATCCTGGAGCTTTTAAGAATCCCAGGCTCGGATGACAAAAGTTGTGTAATGCAGAGCCACGCTCTTTAGCTTGGACTGGAAATGACCCTTCATATTTTATTTTATTTTTATTTTTTTACCCTTTACAATTTCTTAGCTTCCAAGGAGAAAAATTCTCTGGTTTGGACACCTTCCATGCACAAAGGGCTCAGGGCTTCCAGGCAGACTAGCATGTGTTCTGGGGATTATCAGGCTCTTAAAAACATACTTCTCTTCCATTCAGAGCCTGATCCAATGAAAAATGGAATGGAAAATCTCCTATTAGCCCCTATTTATGAGGGGGTTGGATCAGGCCCTGTATTATTAGCATGGCACCGGGACGATCAAAACATAGTTCAAAGAATATGCTCAGTGTTTATCGCTCTCCCTGCTGAAAATCCTACCAAAAATCCAGGCTGGAACTAAAAATGTCTTAGACCCCACGGAGGATTTTTTGAAAGATTATTTTAATCACGTGAAATAGCCCAAATGTTCCCAGACTGTTAACAATAGGTTTGCCATCATCCCTTCCCAGCTTTGCAAACGCACACAAACACACCCGGCGATTCTGCGGGCCCCGTCCCTTCCCCCAGCCCGACACTGTTTGTCCGTTCCTTTTTCTAGGCTATCAATGGGAATAGTGTTTGAACTCACAAAAGGCACATCATTTGTGAACCACTGATTTCGATATTGTTACATTCTTCTACATACAAAAAAAGCTCCCTTCAGGAAAGGAGCCGGGGAGGGGAGCTGTTAGTGGCTCTAACAATTGTATGTAACTTATAAAGTAAATTCCACAGGCTCCCAAACACAAGGCTTGTAAGAACCATCAAGGGGCTCTCCGGCTTGTTACAAAATGCTAATTATGCCCGATCAAGTGGCATGCAATTGCTGAACAGCAGCGAGTTACAGCACGTTCGCGGAGTGCACCAGGAAGCTAAAACCTCTCCACAGTCAGTTTAGAAGAGACGAGTGTATAAAGAGGTCTGGTGCTTGGCAAAAAATTCCTTCGATTTCTTCCCTTTCATGTCCCTCGCAGACGAGAGGCGATGGTTGGCCCGAGGCGAAATAATCAACTTTTTCCCCGAAGAAAATCCTGGGTAAGCGTTTATGAGATTAAACCATTGATTAAAAATAAAAAATATATATAGGAATAGAGGAAAACAGGCAGACGGTGCGTTTAAAAATGTGGCAACTGACCATTTAAAAAGCAGCTCTCGTTCGAGAAGCGGGCAGACATGGACGCGCAGTCAGGAGCTGATTCACACACGTAAAGCGGAGTCAGGGAGAAGAAGAATATTAAAAACATGGTCGTAAGAAGAGGTGAACACCTGTTTCGGCTCGGCTCTACCACTCCCTCATTGCAATGAATATGCTGTTGTGCTCCTTTTGCCTCTCGAACCACTTGCTGGCCCTAGCATGCCCGTTCGGTCTCTATCCCGCACGCTGTACACTGCAGCCAGGGCCCTGCCGCCTCCCCTGGCATAGCAGGGCTCACCTGTGTAAAGCAGGTAGGAAGAGTGCAGGCTTAGAGGGCTTATGTATCACAGACCAAAGGTCAGGCATCAGGATGACGGGGATGAGTGCTGGATGGCCAGGAGCTATGGATGACCTGGAGCAGCCTCACTGCCAAAGTTTTTGAGTTTGGAACAAGCCTGTAGGCAAGCTGTGCACAGCCTCCTCCTCTCCCGGACATGTGGAAACTCAGTCCCTTGCCTAGCTGATCCGACAGCAGGGCCGACACTGCTGCATGGCCCAGCAATGGCTGAGCTGCTGCATGCTGTGCTCCGGGGGGGAACAGAGCCCAAGCGGCATCTGACAATAAGGGGGAGGCAGGGAAGTGGCACAGACTGAAGGGGAGAAGGGGTAGCGGCTGTGGGGAGCTGGGGTTGGCAGCGTGCAAGCGGCAGGAAAGCAAGAAGACTGCAAGGGGAAAAAGTTGGGGGGGCAGAGGGCAAGGGGACCACCTACCCCCCACCCACCACCACCATTTTCCCTGCTGTAGCAATGGAAGGGAGTGAATATAAGACAACCCTCCAATTGATAACATTTTATACATTTTTCCATGTATAGAATCCAATTACTCGGGGAGTCATCTTGAATTCAGGCTCGACTTAGATTTGAGTAAGTACATTAGGTGTTATGCTGACAGAATCAAATAATCAGCCTAGTCAGATTCAAATGAAAGATTCTTCTCTGAACCCTAAAATGTCCCTGCCTCCCCTAGCAATCCCGAGCTCCCACACAGGACTTCTCATCTCCCAATTTCAAAACACCTTACCAAGAAGGTCAGAAGGGGAAACTGAGGCATGCAGAGGCTAAAAATCATTTTGTGAGAGGACACCAGCAGGTAGTAGCAGAGCTAGAAACAGGACCCCGTCTCCCAAGTTCTCATCCAAGATTCTTCCTACTCATCCAACCCTGAATCGCAGTTATCCAGTCCCTTTGCACTGTTATATTTGGGGGTTTAAATCTGCTGGGTTTATTTTAAACACACGGTTGATACAGATGTCTCCTTCAAGGAGCAGGCGAAAGATCAGCGTGCAATGGCGCAGACTCAGGCATCTACGATAGGAAGAAAAAGCTTCAGGATGCTATCTGCCTCAGCCATACTGCTGCAATGGCAAAGGATAAAGACAGTCATTGAGGAGCCAGGAATTGATTCTCAAATGTCTCATCTGTTCCAGTTCTGGTCACATTTACAGAAAGACTCATGGGAATCATCACTGCCAGGTTTGCCCAGCACCAAATCATTGTTCACAGGCTCCTCAAGAAGATGCTAACTTGCTCTGATGTAACAGAAAGCCTGCGAGTGCCCAAAACAGGCCAGAGAAGAAGAGACCCTAGATGCCCTTAGGCAGAGTTTTAATTCAGCCCATTACAAATATAGGAACCGGCCTTGAAGTGCCTTTTCAGAGCCGACTTCCCCTTTGGCTAGATCTGGTTCAGGCCCATTTCCAGATAGCTCCAACTGAAGTTTAAATACCTATCAACCAAAAGCCAACATGTGCATAAACCCCAAAGGATATAAATATTCACAGCCCAATTCTGGTCTTGCTTAGTATCAATGGAGAACAGTTCTCCTGAAGCCAACACAACAGACCTAATAAAAGCAATGCAAATAAGGTTGGAAATTAAGACCACTACTGCAGGAAGGAGTCGCAAGAGTGATAAGGGAGGACCTATCACAGAGCTATCACAAATGAAGCCATTTATTTTAAAGGAGTTATGCCGAGTTACACCGGGTGTGAATCTGGGCTGCATTCTCTCTTTCCTGGAGAGCAGGAACAAAAATGAATGCAGGAAAAGGGTGGAAGACTATGGGGAGCTTGCATTAAAATAGCCATATATTGAGTGATAGGTCTGACCCTATTCAATATGTTTAATCAGAGATCTAGAAACATGAACTTTGCAGGTGATATCCAAGTGGCGGTATGGTAACAATGAGAGGGCAGTCATACAGAGACACCCAGGCCGCTTGGTCATTTGATCCCATTCAAAGAAAATGTGTTCAAATGCAGCCAAATGCAAGACTGAACAGCTAGAACTGAGGCATGAAGGCCATGCCTACACAGTGGAGAGCTGCACGCAGCCTGGAAAAGAGGGATCTGAACATGATTTCTAACCCTTGGTGGGCAAACAGCATGAGCTCCCAGTACCATGCTGGGGCTAAAAAGAACCAGTGGGATCCCCGAATATGTAAGCACCAGGGCAGCAAGCAGAAGGGTTGTGATTCTACCTCCACATACAGAATTAGAGGTCAGTGCTGGGATACTGCGTCCGGCCCAGGCATCCAGATTTTTAAAAGGATAGTAACAATACAGAGAAAAACCTGAGGGCTATAGAAAATGCCTGGCAGTAGCTCAATCTGTTTATCTGATCAAAAAGAACACAAGATCACAATACCTGATTGCAGTTTGGAAATACCTTTGCAAAGAGAACATATCCAGATACTAAGTGGCCTAGCACAAAGCTGAAACACAAAGAAGAAATACTGGCTGGAAGTCAGAGGAATTCAAATTAGAAATAAGGCACAAAACTGAACCATAGGGTGATTAACCACTGAACCAAACTACCAAAGGAAATGGTGGTCTCTCCAGCTCTTGCTGTCTGTAAACCAAGACAAGATGCCTTTCATGAAGGTATGTTCCTTACTGGGCTCCATACAGAGCTAACTGGATGAAATGCAATAACCTGCAATATAGAGGAGATTGGATTAGATAGCCCCTTCTGGCTTTGAACTCTAGGAGTCTGTCTACCTTGCTATTTAGGCTGGACACTGAGGCCAGGTACAAACATTACACTTTTTCTGGTTTCGGTAGTTGAAAACTAGTCTGTACCCATAACAGAACACAAGTTCAGCTCACATAAACCGGTTTAAAAATGGTGGATAGACCTGGATCTGTGTCGTATCAGATTTAATTGATATGTTAGACCGCTGAAGCAAACTTCTGTACCAGGTCCGCTCATAAATCAAGGTAGGTCTCTATCCACCAGCAACCCAGGCGCTTTTGTGGGCCCCTGCTAGACCCCCTTGCAAGGAGCCACGCAGGCTGCAGAAGCCTGTCACTGATGCTGATGGAGAAGGTGATGGGGGAAAAAGGGGCTTAGCCATGTCCAGCTCCCTGGCACTACGCTGGCTCATGGGGGCATGGGAGTCCCTGGATGGGTGTGCAGGAGCCCCACTGCCCCATGAGCAGGCTCAGTGACAGGGAGCGGACAGGGCTGGAGATGCCTGCCACCAACTCGGCAGTATCCAGTGGTCTCCAGCAAGCCAGGAAAGCCGTGGGTCATGCTGGGCTGGTGCAGGCAGCCTACATGCCCCCCTCTCCACCAAAGGGCAAACTTCTGTTTGTTCACTCCTGATCTAACTTACGCCGCTTACAGAAACCCACACAGGTTGGAGCTATTCTGCCTTGGGTTTTCTGTATGTCTGTACCTAGCTTGAAGGCCAGCCTCAACTAGCCCAAGCCATATCCTCCCATCTACATCATACCTTGTGGCCAAGACACACTGTACTTCCTGCTCGAGGAAACACCACTTCCAGATACCCGAGCAATCAAAGAGCCAGCCAGAGAGACAGGAAAGACTGCCTGCCCCCAATCCATCCAAGTGTGAGCTCGGCAGATACCCAGGAAATGTAAACCATGCAGCACAGCCCTTAGTTACATTCCTTGGTGCTGACCCTATTATTCTGGGGGCTCCCAATCAAAGACACCACCGCCAACCCTGAAGCAGCATCTATCTCAGTACTTGCCATGAGCCAGGAAGAAGGTCAGTCGCCTTTCATACACGTTACTGACTTTTTACTGTCTGAAAAGCTCTGAGTGACTGCATAAAACAGAGCTTGTTGCGTGGTTTGATGCCTGCGTGTGACAATGCATGCAGGACACACATAAGGAGCAAGTACTGGAGGACGGGTTAAGCTGTCAACGAAGTACGTGCATACTAAATGGAGGCTTTACAGCATTATCGAGAAAAAGTGTAGGGTAACTGTTTACCCAGACAAATGCAATGGTCAGATTCAATTACTATTCATGGAGAACCACGAGCAGCTATGAAATAAAATGCTCACACGCTAAGTAGTATGTGTAATTATGGGGCTGGCTTTCAATCATCTCTCTGCAGTTACGGCATTTCGATTGCAGAGGTCAGGAAAGCTGGGAATGCTCTTTTCTACACAAGCCAGCTTTCCCGAAACGTTCGTGATTCACTCACCAGAGGGTCTGAGCACCAAGGAAGCGCCAAGCAGAAAGTCTGTTCCTGGTGACTAGGGAGATTTCCCCATCAGAGCAGGAAGTCACTCCTAAGGATGGACCCTCCTCTCCACATCTGGCTGGGCAGTGGGTTTTAAAGGGCTCCTCTGCTCTGCTCATATACCCAACCAGGCAGACAGTCACCATGCCTGGTAACCCCAAAAACTGGCAGCCACGTTTGCACCATGCCGGGCCCAAACAAATGAGCTCTGCTGAGAGGTGGAGCCCCCTGCCATGCCAGGGTAAGGTGCCAGGTCAGGACACAGCCTGCTTCAGCACGGCACTGTCTGCCATGGCATGTATAGGCAGTGCCCAAAGTCCTCTAGGGATGGAGCATTTCCAGATCTGAATAAACTGAGCTTTGCCAAAGCGGGTTAGCTACAGTCAGAGATAGACAGACCAGTTGTTAAACATGGCAACGCAGGAGACCTGGCTCTGCCACAGCTTTGCAGCTTAATTTTGGACAGTTCATTCACTCTTTCAAAGCCTGAATCCCCCATTTTTTAAATGGGAATAGCAACAGTCCTTTGGCTGTCTTGCATACAGTTAATGCTGTGAGTTTTTGGGGACAAAGCCTGTCTCCCAATGAGCGGGCGCACTGCACGTAGCCCAATACAGCTTTGATGTCAATTCAGATCTCTTGGTGCTCCCACAACTACAAGAGCAATGCTTGGGTCTTGTTCTGGAGTCAGTCATTTTGCTTCATTTGTGGCCCTGACATGATAACACCCAGTCTGCACTGATATATTTAACACAGTATAATGGTTCCCACACTTTGTGGGGAGACCACTGTCATCATAGATGTCATAGACACCAGGGCTGGAAGGGACCTCAGAAGATCATTGGGTCCAGCCCCCTGCCCCAGGGGCAGGAAGTCAGCTGGGGTCAAAGGATCCCAGCAAGATAAATGTCCAAATGTTTCTTAAAGGAGTCCAGAGTAGGTGCTTGCACCACATCTGGGCAGGGAGTTTGTCCCAGGCCTTGGGGGCTCGGACAGTAAAGAAGTTTTTCCTTATGTCCAGCCTAAAATGGTCTTGGAGGAGTTTGTGATCTTTCAACCTTGTCATCCCTTGGGGCGCCCTGGTGAACAGGCGATCCCCTAGATCCCGATGCACACCCCGATGTACTTACAGGCAGCCACCAGGTCCCCCCTGAGCCTGCGCTTCTCCAGGCTGAAGAGTCCCATGGCTCGCAGCCTCCCATCATAGGGCCTGTTCTCCTGCCCT
Source organism: Alligator mississippiensis (assembly GCF_030867095.1). Lineage (NCBI taxonomy): Eukaryota > Metazoa > Chordata > Crocodylia > Alligatoridae > Alligator > Alligator mississippiensis. The sequence continues at coordinate 246,396,270 of NC_081827.1, read as the reverse complement.
CCAATCATGCATGTGGCTCTCCTCTGGACTCTCAATGTCCAGCTCAATGTTTCTGGCAAACCATCATGCATCCTTTCCATGTAACTTTTCAATTAAAAGGAGGAGAGCCCCATGCAATGCAGGGAGCAATTCCCATGGCCTCACAGACCAACAAAGACTCATGGGTAATCCCGGGAAAGACGCAGGACCCGACTGTAAAGCCTGGATCCACTTTTAGAGTATGGGGTAGCTACAAGCCAGTATTTATTTCAGTTTGGGACTGCCTTGAATTTAATATCCCCAAGAAGAAACTTCATGCTTAGATCCTGTTGCTTTGTATATTAATACCAAAGAGGTTGGTTTGGCCATGAAACTGTACACAAAATCCTTTTCTTCAGAAAAAGGGGCTCAGAAACAGTCATCTATATCTTCTGTACAAGTTTTAAAATGACATTTCATAGAGTACAAGTGTAGTGTACACATTTCATAGCGTAGAAGAGCTCACAGCTTTCACTTGGGTGGGATGATCCAACTGGGCAGGTTTCTCCTTTAACTTAACCCATCGTGCCTTGCAACATGGATTAACGGTAAAACCTCACTACAAACATCCCTGGTTTAGCCCCTTCCTCATCATTAGGATGCACGGTCAGAGAGATAAAGACGCTGGGACTGTCTGCTGCAACCACTGTCCAATGTAATTTGCTCTTTAAAGAACCTGAGCTGAATCCCATTGCAGTTACGGGAAGAGGTTGCTCCCGTCTTCAAAAGCGATTGCCTAGATCAGCCCTCTATGCAGACATATCTGGAACACGGCTATTTCCCCTTCTGTCGCTGCTCCACGACCTGATTTTACCATCTAGGCTATGGACAGATGTTAAAAAAGCCGAGGTGGAATCGATCCAAGTTGCACGGTTTTCTGTAAGCAGCGTAGTTTAGATCAGTAGTGAACACAACACACGTTCGCCTTTTAATGGGGGGGGGAAATCTTAGACCGGGTCCTGCTATTTTTAAACCAGTCCATGCGTACTGCATTTCTGTTCTGCTATGGCAAGGGTGGGCAAAATGCGGCCCGCGGGCCAGATGCAGCCCACCAGACCAGTCTATCCGGCCCGCGGGGCCCCTAAAAAATTTAGAAAATTTTAATATTTATCTGCCCCTGGGCTGCCTGTTATGCAGCCCTCGATGGCTTGCCAAAACTCAGTAAGTGGCCCTCCGCCCAAAATAATTGCCCATCCCTGTGCTATGGGTATAGACCAGTTGCCAATCACTTATATCAGCAAAAGTGTAATGTCTGTACCTGGCCCGAATGTGACACGAGGTGTTTGTGGGATGAGGAATTCAGCATATGGGAACTCACCCATCAAGTGAAACGACAGTAGACACGTAGGCAACTCCACAGCCTTCCCAATCATGCAAACTCTTTTCTGGCATTAAGTTTCCAGATGTTGCTGTACGCACGGCACAACCCCATACTTAGGAAGTAAATCCAGCATGCTTAAAAACCCTGGGAAAGCACATGCAAGAGTGGGGCTACCGGCAGGTTCAGCTCCTGTGCTTGTGTGGATTTGGATCAGGACCTTAGGTGAATGCTATAAAACTGGTGTTTTCTCTGCTCTTTTCCTGGGTTTTTCATGGCCAAATATTTCTAATCCCCTCCTGCCCCACACACCGACGAACACAGAATAGGAGAGGTCCGAGGTCATCTGCTCCACTCTGCAGTTATGGGGGGTTTTTGCCCCAGCTCCTCCAGCAGGAAGTCTTTTCCAGAAGCCCCCTTCTCGAACAGCTGGAACTAGTCTGATCATTTCCAGTGTAAATATATCCACAGCGAGTTTATGCCCATTTGTTCTTATGCCAACATTGTCCTTCAGCTCAAATAAGTCTCTTCCTTCCCTGGTGTTTAACATGCTGATGTATTATAGGAAGCAATCACTTCCCCCATCAGCCTTCACTTTGCCAAATTAAGCAAGCACGTTTAGCTCCCTCTCATGTGTTCTCTGTTCCCCTTGTAGTATTTTGCACCTTCTACTTTTAAAATACTAGCCAGGTTCAAAAAGATGCTTCGATTTTAAGGGCAAAACAGACCACTTCAGCCCCCTGCATTGCACAGGCCAAAGCATCTCGTGCTGCAATTCCTGCAGCGTCCGTCAGCGCGGACTGAACTAAAGCCCATCTTCTGTAGGTAATACAGACTCAGATGCACAGCACTTGTAATACACAGACCAATACCTCTGCTCGCATGATTGGGGCAGTGCAAGAACATATGTACAACAGACGGGATCACAAGAAAAACCCGCACAGTGCAAATAATGTTACTGCAGTGCTGCAGTGAATATATTTTCTATGAGACCCTCAGCAGGGAGGGTGCTAAAGTGCTTTATAAATATTTTAAAAGCCTCCAAACGGGAACTTAGCTGGATCGTGATTTTTTTTTTTTTAAATTAAAACCTTACTTGTGGAAAGGTAAGGCCCCCAGAAATACTGCACTTTTCCTTTAATCCCACTGACAAGTTCACACCAAAAGCAAAGACTTGAAGCCAAAACTAAGGACAAAGCAAAAATTAAGCTTCACCGATTTTCCTTGTTTGGGCTAAGATAAACGTAACCAAATTCTAGTAGTGTGAAGCTTGAAAAAAATAATCTGTCGCACTCAACGATCTCCTGTTATGATGTGGTTCGATCATCCACATGGGAAGATCAGTAGAAGGTCGCTCACAACAGGGATGTGACTCCTTATGTAACCACTGCAGACTTCTCAGCCTTGTGCCGTCTATTTTCTGCTCTAAGAGGACACCTTCGCAGCAGACTTCACTGCCAGGAAACAGGGGAAACTGGCCTTCACACAGCTCTGAACTGCAGCCGTTAGACCACTTCTGGTACTAAAGCTGCTTCAAGTACCTCTTCACTACCTGTGTAGCACGGACGTGCCGGCAGACCTAGACATACCGAGTAGTTGACTCTTCCATTGGTGAGTATTTATTCACCAAGGCGCCCCCGGGGGTTACAAGAAACAATGGCCACAAGCTAGCAGAGAGCAGATTTAGATTGGACATTAGGAAGAACTTCTTCACAGTTCGAGTGGCCAGGGTCTGGAACGGGCTCCCAAGGGAGGTGGTGCTCTCCCCTACCCTGGGGGTCTTCAAGAGGAGGTTAGATGAGTATCTAGCCGGGGTCATCTAGACCCAGCACTCTTTCCTGCTTATGCAGGGGGTCGGACTCGATGATCTATTGAGGTCCCTTCCGACCCTAGCATCTATGAATCTATGAATTGAAGCACTGAGCCTTTAATAGCAGAGAGCCAACTTGGCCTTCTCTTCCTTCCCCTAGTGAATACCACTATCACCATTACCTTTGTGGTTGAGGATGACTGCAGTTCAGCTCACGGCTGAGGAATTTAGCAATGGGTTTTCTGATAGCCGACAGGCCCCTTTTTCACCCAGAACGTACGGTTATAGACTGACCAAAGGGTGGCAGATGTTGTAGGCTAGGAGAGCTGAGCTTAAAATCCCAAACTTTTGCTATCAAAGCGTGTAAGGCTATCATGGACCAATCTGCATGATGTCTTCCTTTCATGGGCTTCTTGTCCCCAGGTTTGATGGAAAAATCAATACTACAGTGATTGAGAGAAGCAGCCCTTGTCTCTTTTCCATTGCCTGCTACAGAAGTGTCTGCCATGGTACAGTTCTCCAAAAGCCTTTCCTGGGGAACCAGTAATGAGGTATGCAAACTACATAGGCAGTTGGGGAACCAGTAATGAGGTATTCAAACTACATGGTCAGAGTATCTTAATTGCACCTTCATAATCATAACACCTGCGGTTGGCCTATTTGCTCATTGAAGGATGTCAGTATTCGGGATTCTCTCTTGCTGTCTTATTTTCATGACCTTTCTTATGCAACTTGGATGAAAATGATTCAGCTTCTGCCTAACATGGCTATTTCCATGATTCAGAGGCATCATATAAACCCTTATATACATACATATATCATATCAGGCTAAAATGAGGCGTGAAAATAATATACTAGATCTCACAGGGTGCATCTAGAGAAAAGCACATTCATCTATCAAATGTCTCCTGCAGCTGGTCGACCAGAGAAACACCTACCAGGATAAATCAATGGTTGGTAGGGAAGCCTGGGTTGCAATGCCTGCATTTCAAAGGATCTGTGCAAGACTTGAAGCTTTGCTATGTCAGGGCCATGTGCTTCACCAGGCACACCAGATCAGTGCCTCTGTGAGGACAGTCAGGTCCCTGCCGGAGCCCATCAGCATCCTCTGTTTTAAAGCAGTGGTTCCCTGGGTGTCAGGACTGCTCCTTCAGATGCCATGTAAACATGGCTGCAAGATTAAGACTTTTATATCCAGATCCTGTTTTCAAGAGAGCCTCGCTGTGTGAGTATATCATTTTCCAATTTCATTGGTCTCCGTTCCTAATATCTTCATATTTTATATATTACGGGGAAAAACAATTTGTAAAGCATTTTCAAAATATTCTCTCATTGCCGATGCTGAACAAGATGTTTCTCATTAGTACACTCCACTTCCATCTTCAGGCCTCAGTGTGCTCTTTCAAACATCAAAGCCTTGCCAGGTCCTTGTAAAATATATCTAACAAATACAGCTCAAAGACTTCATGAGTATAAGTGCTTGGTCAGCTGTGGCCATATTCACAACCACTTATATTCATTTTCTGCAGCTGCGGATCTCATTTTGTTGTGGTGGTGGTTATTTATGAGACCATTTTGCATTTGCAGAAAAGCCTGAATAAAGACATGTTCTACAAGGATCTGCCCTAGAAACCTCAGGTAAATATGCTTCGACACAAGAGTTTGCACATCTGTTAACTTATTAAAGCTCTCCTCTGGTTTATCGTGCTCCTTGGCCATTCATTCAGACAGCAGAAACAAAACCAGGCAACTGATAACCACTTCAGACTACTGCAAGTTGCAACCAGTTATTCCCCGGCAACCTGGAGACTCAAATCTGTTTGCATAAAAACATTTGTTTGACGATTTTTGAATAACGAACGAGTTTCCGAAGACTGAAATCCTCTTGTGGATTATTTGCAGATGGAAAACAAGGCTCCAAAAGGTAAGTTATTTACTGCAAATACTTGCACAGATTTACGGACCAGTGCAGCGTCGGTGACAGATAAAAGAGCAATTCTACAAAGACGGTGCAGTGACAGGGGAACGTGAGCCAAATCATGACATGATATTTATTTTCTAGATGCCCCCCAAATGCCAACACAGGATATAAGAAGTGATACCACAAGAACCAACTCTGAGGGTCATGGGGTCTTTTTATGGGTCCAACTGATGCCCCAGACTGAGAACACGTTGTGGATTCATTTCTTTGTAGACAAGGGCCACTTCAGAGTCACAAGTGAATTAAAAGAACCAAAAACAACACTCTGGTTTATTAGACATCCAGGAAATCATGGCAAAAATATACTTATTGGATCTTCCATTTATCAGTTTATAAAAAAACCCCAACAACCCTTGCTCCCGGAACGACGAGCTGCTTTATGCCAAATGTCAGCTCTGAACACATTTTTACAGCCGGCTTCTAAACCCCGGTATCAAGAAAAGTGCTCAGTGGAAATACTGACAGCAGTTTAACTACTGTGGGCTAACGTCAGCCTCCTGTGCGGGCAGGCAATGCCACGGGTGCTATTGGGCTTGCACCAAGGCTAGATTTGGTCCATTGCCTCTAGCTGGCATGGCTCAGTGATACAGCCAGGACAGTGTAGGAATGAAAAAGAAGGGTCTTTGGGGAGCATCTGTTGGGATCCTTGTTTCCGCAGGACGGGCTGCGTCGTGCATCTCGTGAATCAGCACCTGCAGATGCACCCGCCGTCGGCTCCCAGGGAAACCGGTGCCAGTTTTCCACGGGGCAGCGATTCCGCATTACACTGCTGCTAATCACTTGCAAAGCTTAAGGGACAATGCCGGGCCCCGCTCTGGCACAGCCCTCCCCGCCAGGCCTCATTCTGTACACAGCGCTGGGCTTTGTGTTTCCTCGGTTTTTTCTTAAAGAGAAAGACCACACAGGGGTTTGGACGTCCTGCATGTGTACAACTGCAGCTGGGTACTAACCATAACGAGCTCCGTCGTGCAGTCCTTTGCTCCAGGAGGGAGCAATCAGGCTCAATGAAAATAACAGAGCATATTATCAAATTAATCTCACCGAGCAGATGACGCAGGGGAGACTCTCGCACGCCCAAATTCAACCTGACTATACAGAGCGGCATACAATGGTTAGAGGGGCCAAGCCATGCGCGCTCAAAGCCCAGAGGCAGCAATATGCAGCCCCTGATCCAGCCCGCAGAGGCAGGGGGCAAAAGGGGCCCGTCATGCAAAGAGATGCAGAGAAGGGCTACGGGGATGAGAAGAGGCAAAAAGAGCCTTTCTTATGAGACGAGACTAAAACACCTCCGCTTGGTTAGGTCAGCTAAACAAAAGCTAAGAGGGGAATGTGACTGCTGCCTATAAATACATCAGGGAAGTAAAAGAGTTATTTAAGCTAAAGGACAATGTTGGCATAAGAACAAATGGGTATAAACTGGCTGTGAAGAAATGCAGGCTGTAAATTAGAAGCAGGTTTCTAACCATTAGGGGAGTGAACTTCTGGAACAGCCTTTCAGTAGGAGCGTCAGGAGCCAGAAACCAAACCAGTTTCTTTAAAAAGGCAATTTGATGATGTGGTTACTCGCAGTAGCAAAGGGGATGGAGTCAGTGGTTCAAAAGGCCTCGGTATCATCCTAATTCCCAGGTCCCCTACTCAGAGGCCAGGACCACACTGTGTCAGGCATGGGGCATGGGTTTATTAGCAACCAGAAGAAAGATTTTTCAAGAGAAGTCTATAATCCCCAGGTTTTCGAGTCTCGTCTCAATTGATGGATTCAGAGGACACTGCCTAGACAAAACCCTGTCGACCAGAGGTTCTCAAACGGTGGTCCGCAGACCACCACCGGTCCACGAGCTCCATTCAGGTGGTCCGCAGAAAGGCTGCAGAACGATCGAGAACATCTGTCCTTGGCCCTGCACTTGATTTAGTTTTATTAGTTTATTAAGTGGTCCTCTGAGACCCTCGGCAATGTTCAAGTGGTCCACAAAAAACAAAGTGTGAGACCCACTGCTCTAGACAAAGGTTGGATCAAGCCCCTAGGTTGATTTTGGCTGAGATGATCTAGTTTGGGCTGGTCCTGCTTTGAACAAGGGCTTGGATCAGGTGACCTCCTGAGGTCCCTTCCAGCCCTACTTTTCTATGATTCTCCTGTGGGGGGATGAGATGGGTATCCTTATTGGGTTAATACTGGAAAGCTACCGGAGCTACATCCTAAATTAGGAAGCTGCTATTAGAGAAATTCAGTCATGCTTATAAACACCATATAGTAGACGTGTCGTTCTGAGTTCGTCCTGGGTATGACTGTAAACTGCATCCGACCGGAGGGCCTGGTGGCAATGTGGTGGGGCTACTCATGGCGGGTTGGCTCCTATAAAATACCATGATGCTGCAACCTCTGGAGTAAGGCGAGTAGAGGGCACCTCAAAACTCATGCTCCCACTGCCTTGTGGGTATTTCTTGGTTGGAGAAAGGCTAAGGGACATCACCCTACAGAAACATGTCCTCACTGGGACATTAGGCAGACGGCAGCAGTTGTTATCTGTTGCTCTCCAGCAGAAGCTACATCCATCGTGGCACCGAATGTCTGGACTTGGTTTGGCCTTTGGTTTCTGTCTCAATGGTCTGAAAGAGGGATCGTAGGATTTGGGCACCCTCCACTCCTCCGTGCTCTTGCCTAGGCGTACACATCAAAGGTCTTGGGGTGATGGTCGCAGGAGTTGGTACAAATGCATACACCAGGCACCTAACTAGACCTCTTACACATAACACCATGATCCAGAGGATTGACGGCTGCCTACTAAAGTTTTGAGTGAGCGACATCATCTACTAGGCATGCTCAGAAAGCTCTAATTAGTTTAATGATCTACACTTTAAATCTACCAACGGAAGTTCGAGTAAAAAAATGTTAAATTACATTTGTGAATTAAAACAAGCAGGGCTGAGTAATAGCCACTTCATGTTCATGTATATTTCATTCATTTCAATTAAATACCACCAGGAAGAAAGAAAGATAGCCAGGCAAAACCCTGCTGCAGGAATCCGAGTGCGAACGAACACAACTTACAAATTAACAAGAAAAATTGCAGGGAAGACGCTGCCTTTTAAAAGAAAAATAAGTTATAGCCCTATTTAAAAGAAGCAAGTGATTTATTAATGCTGAGGGTAAGTTTGTATTTATAAACTGCTTTATTCAAAACACCAAAGCATTTTTGTAAGCTACGTCTAGGGAAAATGCCATCCGTCATTAGTTGAGCAGGCAGCCACCTCTGGGGAGGAAACCTGGAGCTGTTCAACGGTACGCAGTAACCTCAAACGATATTTTAGAAAAGGAGGTGAGGAAGAGAGTAGCCCATTGAAACACCAGCGAGGATCACATGCATAAACTCATACGACATATGGAGTGGTAGAGAGAGGGGAATAATTTAATGAACTAATTTAATGAACTCATTCTCCGATTTTCTCAGCGGGCAAGAGACCAAATATTCTGCCTACTTGGCTTAGGGTTTTATCCTGCCCTCCATCACTACAGCGTCAGGACCTCCTGTGCACCATCAACAACAGGTTTTGTGCGGGGAAAGGAGGTCAGGCAATTTTTGAAGGGCTGAGCTGAGCAGATGGGTTTGTCAATGCCATCAAATCCAGGTCCTCCAAGACCTCAATCCGACCTGTATGGAAGGATCTCCCCACAGTGCTCCTCAGCCATAGGTGCCCAGCAGGATGAGCAGCGGTGGGGCCATTAGCTGTTGCCCCCTGGGGCAGCTCTGTTGTGCAGCCGACTCAAATGCAGAGCAGGGAAAGTCTCCATGGAGGTTGGCCCCTTTGCATTCAGAGACCTACCAAACCTTTCTCAGTAGACTCGCTCTCCTCCGTAACTCGTGGTGTTGAGAAGAGCATACAAGGCACAAAGCATTACTGCGGCAGTTTGCAGCCGAGACGCCTGGGCTCACAGTCCTACGGATACGAAGGGCCCCTCTACCCATGCATGGCAGGAGGGGCTTCCAGCCACAGGGACGCCCCATGATCTCCCAGCAGGACAGCAGCTGCTATGGCTTAGGGTCCCCTTAGTTGTAGGACTCCCCGCCCTGGCTGGGCACGGTGCACCCCTGCAGCTGGGAGCCCCATCAGCAGACAGGGCTCCCATCCACAGGGGAGACCCTGCTACACATGCAAATTAAAAGCTAGAGAGCAACCAGCTATAAAGTTAGTACACATTCTCCAGGTCTAACTTCATAGCTACTTAAAGCTTTTTCTGGCGTGACAGCTGCTTTGCACATGTAGCCGGTTTCAAGGTACCTGTGCAACTAACCCATTCATGGCATGAGACCTGTAACATGTAGAAGTGGGGCAAGGAATACAAGACAAGCAAAGGAAGGTCACAACAAGAGGGGCAGGGCCTCAATTTAACAACCCACCACAGTAACTCCAGCTGCACACGCTCGCATCCTAGCCCTTCGCAAGAAAATGACTTCATATAGATCACAAGAGAACAGATCACATCTGATCCTTGTCAGCTGTGAAAAGCAATGAGATCACAGCCTGGGGCAAGAGCGCTGCAGGCTACTAGCCATGGTCTTTGTAGTCGGGGTATAATGAGCAGCACTTTCCCATGCAAGCGGAGGGGGTGCTGCTACTAAGTATTCCCAACCCTGATGGCTTCGCTGCACTATGAGCTGACAGAGGTAACTACTGCTGATCTGTCAGCGTGCTCCACTGCTTACACAAGTACACGCAAGGAAGACAAAACCTTCTCCACATCCATCTCCCTCAATCTGTGAGGCAGGCCAGAGGAAGAGAGAGAGAGAGGAGCAAAGCAAGCTGCTGTCGGAGCAGAGGACTGTGCAGGTAGCAGAGTCAAGGTAAGCGGCAGAAATGAATTTGATCAAAAGTGATTCTGCCGGCAATTGCATTTCATTGGTCCCAGCTGAAAGCAAATCTGGGCTCTGTTTTAACACACCGCCCTCAAGAAAATTAAAGCCAAATAAATGATTTTCCAAAGGCGTGGGAGCTTCGCTCTCAAATTCAGAAAGTGATTTGGTCTCGCTGAATAATACAAGGCTTCGGTCGTTTAATTTCATTTGATGCTATAAGGCATCTCCACTCTCTTTATGCAACCAAAGACCCTTGCATTTTAGGTATGCCTGTCCCAGGCTGAGTTTCCAGGGCTGACAGTCAGTTAAAGCCCGCATCTGGTTACTTTTGTAATGAATGCATGAGAGAAGGAGTCACTGGAAACCAATAAACACAGAGCCCCAAGTTGCCATTTCTACAGGTTCGCAGCATAACTGAGACCCACAGTGCAAAACAGTTTTCATTTGAAAGAGTCTTCAGGTGTGCAAAAGTCAGCCTGCTTGAGAGGACAGACCGCCAAATCAGCACCATCAGCATCACCATCATTGGTGACCCCAAATGAACTAAAAGTTTAGTAATTTCATTACAAAAAAGCTACAGTCTCTTCTTGAATTTGCTAATCTATTGTCCTAGTCATCTGTATTAACCAGAACAAACATGTGATCAAATACAGGGACAGTCTTAGGAGAGGACCTGGTTTCTCCCCCTTTTTTCATTCCTTTCTTTGCACCCGACTCCCCTCCCCATACCCCTAATCTCCACTTTTCCTACATTCCCCACTTTTGGCAAGACATCGCACCTCGCTTCAAAATCCCTCAACAACTCCACCATTCAGTTTCCCAGCAAGGCAAATAACCCAGCTCTACATCAAAGCAACAAGTAGCGGCAATCTGAAAACTGCACAGGTTTCAGAAACGGAACAGAGCAAAGAACAAGTAAGGTCTTATTGCTAAACAGCGAGGAAAATTAATGAGGCCTTCAAACGCCCAACTGGCAGTGTTAGTGCGTTAAAAGAATGTAAAAGAGGGGAACGACCATCTGCCTGCCAATGTCGAGTGCTCTCAGGCTGGTACTAAAAACCCCACCGACTGCTAGGTTGGAAATTCAGGTACTAAAGTTTAAGGGAGGTGTTCAAAACTTCGATGAAAGGAATGTGATTTACACCAAGAGACCCAGTCGGGGCTGCTTTTTATCCTCTCTTACTTTTACTACAATTTTTGCTCTAAATGGATTTGCTGGATCTCACAAGGCCAGTAAGACAGCAGACTTCCCCCAAAAATGGGATTTGTTCTATTTACAACCAATCATCAAAAGTAGGACGCTGGGGCTGTCATGTGATGTTACGGTGGTGCCCTTCTGGTGCACAAATACCAAAACCGGCAACGGGGCCATCAGCTGGGGTGGAGCGAGCGCAGTCTAACAGAGGCAGCAGGCTTTGAATAGTCGAGAAACAAGCCCAGATGCGAAATCTGCCCCAAAATACAGAGCACTGCTGGAATTTGGGGTCTTGATTGGACCCATTATAAAAAAAAGGGGCCACTGACAGTAAGACTCCTTAACATAGGGGTGGGCAAAATGCAGCCCATGGGCTGGATATGGCCCGGCAAGCCATTCTATCCAGCCCGTGGAGCCCCTAAAAAGTTTAGAAAATTAATATTTATCTGCCCCTGGCTGCTTGTCGTGCGGCCCTTGATGGCTTGCCAAAACTCAGTAAGTGGCCCTCCGCCTGAAATAATTGCCTGCCCTTGCCTTAGCACTATTTATACATTTCAAAGCTTGTAGAAGGCCGGGTATGTGAAATGACCCCAATTTATAGAGAAATGGAGGTGCAGAGAGGCAAAGTAACCTTCTCGGGCTGTTGAGAGAACAAGTTGCAGAGCCTGCAACAGAAGCCAGAGATCCCCGTGAGGACACGCAACCGCTGTACCAGCTTCCTTCAGTATTGGAGCAGAGCATCAGGTTTAGATTTTGAATCCTCCTCATTTCTGGATGTGCAGATCCCAGGGTTGGGCACAAGTCCTCCATTTCAATTCTGATGCTGTATGCCGCGAACCAAACAGCCTGATCTGGGGAGGTGCTGGGGGCTGGAGGGTATGTGCCAAAGCAGGCTGTAATGAGCAGCTCGCAGAGATGGAGAGCAGCAGGAAGGAATTCAGCACAGCAGGGTGGGCTGGAGGGCCTGATTTATCAAAATGAGACTAATATAAAATACGGCAAGGAGGGAGGAGAACTATAAAAGGGGAAGGGGGAAGGGAGGGGAGGGGAGGGGGGGGTCAACAGGAAACTAAAGCTGGCAGAAAGGATGGAGAAAAGAGAGGCTGAATGTCAGGCGAAGCGTGTTAAGGATGAGATCTGCTATGCTGTGAAAAAATGTCTCCCAAAGGAAGTCATAGGATGGGAATCATTTAAAATGAATGCCAGAAAATGCCCTATAGGAAGGGGGTCAGCTGGGTAAGCCAGTCGCTCTTTTCTGTCTCTGGCTCTTCCTAAATCATCTGATGATTTTCTACATAACCCTTTTCTGGATTGAAAGGGTCAAAACTTCCTCTCCCATGCCACCCAGGTTTTTAGACTCCGGGAAAGTCTCTCCCATGCCAGAGAGCTGAGGAAAAGTTCTCCCTGTGCTGCACGCTGCATCTCGGCCCCTCGTGATTACAGAAGGAAACTCTCCCCCAGCAAACTCACCCCATCACGCAAGCCTCCTTGGGAAAAGGAGGCCACCAACTAGAACTGTAAGCTGCATATTGCAAAGCATGGAAGCAATTTGGGAGCTTTCTTCCCAATTCACGGTGAAGGCTTCACCTGCATCTGAGTCTGCCCGGACCAGAAAAGCAGGCTGCGGTTTGAAACTCCCTAGACGGCTGCACCCCTTGGAGGATGCGCCTGTGCGGGACGGGAGAATTCAGACCAAGTCTTTTTATGAACTCGGCCCTGTCACACATCGAACTGTTTCTGGAAGAAGATGCAGAACAAACAAAAGGTGCGATTAACATTTTAATGACTCTCCTCGGGCAGGACAATGGGCAGGCTATGGAAAGTCCCTGAGCGGGTAGAAGACGATTTGTTCCAGGTGGTCTACGAGGAGCAGTGTGATTTCCCCCGGAGATGAAACAAAGACTCCACGTGTACATGCAAACACGAAACCCCCCCAGAAGAATTCACAGAGAAGAAAAGCTTGGGCAGGAGAGAGGAACAAAAAGAAGAGGCTTTCAGAGAGGAGAAGGACATCGTGACTACAAGGCTGCAGCCTGCAGAGGTCAGAGAAAGACACCGCGGAAGAAGCTACCGACCACAGAAACACAGGCCAGATCCCACAAAATGCTCCAGAGTGGTAAAGAAACAGAGCCAGGGACTTGCATGCAGGTGGTTCAGAGTCTGGCCCAGATCCACAGACCAAAGGAAAGAGCAACCAAGTCCAAAACCCCTTTGCCAAGCCTCCGACTGTTTGCATCAGCTATGGTGCATCCCCAACCAGAGCAACTCTAGAAAATGATGTGTTTAAGCAAATGATAGCGCTAGGATGATGCTGCAGCTATGACAGTGCAGGAATTATGTGTGAGGCAAGGTGTTTTGTGGGTGATAGCTTTTATTGCATGGTTGGGATAGACTCTGACAGCCATTAGAAACCATGTGTTTGGTCCAATCAAATACATCACCCGCAGAAATCTTTGCCTCTACGCAACAGAGAAGTTTGGCAGCCCTGGCACCAGTCTCAGGGCCTCAGCAGCTGGACTGTAGCATCTTGGGTTGCTAGACGGCAAGTGCATGTGCCAGGAGCGTGCCCATGTGCCTAGAAACCCCGAGTCCAAAACAGGGCTTTGACTCTACGCCGATCCAGGGAACTGAACAGCTCAAAACCCAGCACACAGAGCCCAAACGCCATGGCTCAGTGAGTGTCCTGGCGGGTAGTCCCACCACATCTACATTCAAAATAAATGTAGGCAGGCTTTAAACACCTTGAAAATCTGCTAGTTCACTATGGGCAGCCCCAAAGGTTAAACCTTATTTTCACTGATGCTTAAAATGCATCAAATGCAAATGCATTTAAATATGACCCATTTTCCTAGTCCAGATCGGCTGAATGGCTTCCATTTTATATGAAAACACGCACCAAAGAAAATAAAACAAGAAAAGTAAAACCACCACCCAGATGTCTGCCTGTCGAATGACTAATTCCCCCTCTCAGTAAAATATTCAAGTGGCACAAAGGGACATGCTCTCAGCTTCCCAAACAGGGTTATAGCCTCTGAGAGCAGTAAGCCAAAAATACCATTAAGGTCTGGGTATTTCAGCATATTGGTGGAACAGCAGACAACTCCCTGCTTTTTTATGACCCTGGCACGGTTGGGCAGACTTGGAGATGGTTCGAATTGAAGCAACCAGGGTGGTGGCGTTGTAATCATCGTGACTCAACCCAAGACCGTCACTATTGCACAACCCAAGACCGTCACTACAGGGCCCGGTTCAGTCCACAGGCCCAGTCCAGACTCAGTTTCTCCATCTAGACAGCCAACAAGGGTGCTGTTTGTAACAGCCACACTCCCACTACCTATGGGTTTAGGCCCCTATGGGAGGCACACAACCTCAGCAAAGCACAGAAGAGTGCACCAGTCCCTGGACCGGAGGCACACGTCAAGCAGAGCAGGAGGAAAGGGGCCGTGCATCGCAGGGCACCAGCGACGGGACTCCCTGCAGGACGGGGGGAGAGCGAATGCAGCGCTCCTGGTACAGAGCGGGAGTGGAGCATGCGTGCTGCCAGCAGTGAGGATGGAGGGGCAAATAAGGGTGTGAGCAAACATGGAGCTCAACCCATTTCAGCCCCAAGGAGGACATGTGACCAAATTGCTCGTTAGTGAATACATTTACCAGCCTGGAGAAACAGCCTGAGGACTGGTTTGTTTTTTTGCTCTTGAAGAGAGGACCACGATAGAAACAAGAAAAAGAGAACTTCCCTCCCCACCATCACAGGCTCCCCGGCACTGCCGCCTTGTCTGGTCCTTGAGACTGCCCCCTGAAGCCAACCCAGGTATGGCTCCTGGAGCAGGGAGCGGGTCCAGGCTTCTTCCCACCCTGTGACCCTGATCTTTGCATCCCCGGCCTCCCCTGGTTCTCCAATGGGCATGATTCAAAAGATGAGCATCCAGGTTTTTTTGAGAGAGAGACTTTACCCCTTGCTGGGAAGAACAAGTGCACCCCAAAGCTGCAAGCAGCATACCAACAGCTCTGCTTCAATACAGGTGTTTATTGGGGTACAGGCCACGTAGCCAGAGGTTCTCTGCCTCCCTCCACAGGGTTAAGGGGTTTCCCTCTGTCCCCTGTCCAGCCCACACAGCCCAGAGCACCCCTAAAGAGACTCAGCTGTTTCCCTTCCTGCATCTCCAGGTCCTGAGCCCCACAGCTCCTCGGTTGGTCTCCGAGACGGCCTCCCCCAAGCAGATGCTCTCCTTGTCCAGCCTTGGTAGGCTTACCGTCTTCTCCTCCATTTGATGCTTACTGGGCATATCCTCCAAAGGAGGACTACCAGGCCCACCTGAATCATCAACAGGGCTATTCAAGTCTTATGGATGCTGAAGATCCCTCCTGTCTTGTCCTGCGTGTCGTGGCATTTAAATCCCTGGGCACAGGCTAAACTGAGGCAAGCAACATTATCATACAGTTATGATAGAAATAGCACAGGAAACCCCCAGGGCTGGTTTGGTTTTAGCTTTTGGGGCAGTCCATGAAATAGAAACAAAAAAGAGAACTTTCCTCCCCACCACCCCAAAACCAGACCGGCCCCCCACATGGAAAAGCCAAGATGCCCGCACCTTTCAGTATCGAGGGACTGCAAACACAAGGCCATCCAAGGACATTCCTGTCCCTTCTTCCCTCTTGATCAGGAGTGACCCAAACCTTTGAGCGAAGGAAGAGATCCCATTAGAGGCAGTAGTTGCCTGTTGCTTAAGGCACTGTACAGTAAATCCTGCTTACTCAAGAAGTGCATTCAGCATGAGGACAGCTCTACCCAAAACCCCACAGTGGGAGGGGATAAAAGCCTGGGGCATCATGAATCTTTTTTTATACCACGAAGGCCCCGCAAACATGGTCAAAGCGCTGACGGCCAAATCCACATTTGTCCAAGCTCACTGCAGCCAAGTGAAACACTCAAATGCAGGTGCACAGGGTGTGAGCAACACACCCATCCTCGGGAGAGCGACTCCCTGCCCTCAGCGCTGCAGGCTCCAGCTGGACGGCAGCAGATGTGCTTCCCACCCAGCTGGAGGAAAAAAAACATCCTGCCTCTGACGGACTGAGAGTTGAAAAGGCACAATGTGCTACTGGCTCTGGATGTAGGGCGGTTGTCCAGCACCCCTAGAATCCACCTCTTGCTAAAAGGCAATCACGATCCCTATTCACATTAGATGTAGCAATGATAACTACGGTGCATCCACAGGCGACCAGCCATAAAAGAGAATCTGTAAGCAGGCTGTGCTGGAAAAAGGCAAGTCCTGGCCACTTTGGAAGGTAAGAGGTAAGTACAGCACGGGGGATCGCACAGCTCTGTCCTGAACTAACACAACCATTTGTTTCTGGCATTTTGAAGCTGGGGGCGACAAACAAAGCCGATGGAAACTTCAATGCCAGTTGGACCCTTGCAGCGAGCCCTCGTGGAGCTGTGAATGGGGAACAGCCCGGCAGCTATGCACTTCAGAGTCAGGTTAGCGGGAGTATCATGGTAACACGGACCCTTGAAAAGGGAGACTTAGCAACACTTTTGTCCTCCCTCGGGTCTGAAGTGAGGCTCCCCCCAGTCCGCAGGCCAGCGTGTGAGACTTAACACACTAGAGAGCTCTCGATTTTATTCTCAGCACTAAGGGTTTGACTGCTGCAGCCAGCAACAAGCAGCTGGTTTCCAGTTCACAAGCTCCCAGTGCACACTGGAGCTCTGCTCTGGGAAGGGCAGAGCCGAAGGGAAATCATTCGTGTTATCGTGCTTTCAGGGCCTGTGTTTGTCTTGTTTTTTTCCAGGCTGGCACATGTCACAAGCACTAAAGCCAATACCAGAAGCACAGTGCGTGGCAGGCGACTCGCTGCTTATCAGCACTTGTTACTAGACCGCAGGTGTGGAGCAGTCTGAGAACGGGGACCCTGTCAAAGGATATAAGGGTGGCTAGGGCCAGCTGCTCTGCAGTCGGTGCATGGGAATGCAGTGAACACAGCAAGCAGCAGCAGGACCTGGTGCAGATCTGGGAGCCTGGCTCCGGCGGGGTGGAGTGCAGGGACCGCCGTGCCAGCATTAGCAAGAACATCTTGTTTTTAACGGCACGCATCTGGCCTTTCGGTTGTTTGGATTGTAAAAAGAAAAGTGTCATTCCAAGTGGAAATGCCCCACCAAGAGCCAGGTTCAAACAACACACAAATAGTGCACAGAGATGGGGAGCACGTAGCACTTCCCAAGTTCAAAGCACTTTCCCGACAATCTCGGATTAATTCTCCCAGAGATTTTTTTTTTGAAGCCCATTTGTTACCCCAACTGGACAGAAGGTAAAGTTGAGACCTGCGCAGAGATGGTTTGCCCAAGGTTGCTGGTAGGGACAGGTTTAAAAGACAGAATGTCCCAATTCCCAGGGTCATACTTAAACCGTGACCGCCTCCCTCCCTCTCCCGGTTCAGGTCCACCAAATCCAGCGACACTCATATGGCTTTATTTGACTGACTTCTCCATACTCCAAGCAGTATCTTCAATACCATGGTACCTTCACTCTGCATTTCTACAACATATCCCAGTGCCAGACCCCACAGTGCTTTGCAAAACCTAGTTGATCATCTGTATTGTACAGTGATAAGAAATGTGGCTGAGAAGGTTTGAAGGGCTTCTGGTCAAACAGCAAACTTGTAGCTGACTCAGGGATAGATAAATACAAATCCCTGTATTTCTAGTCCTATGCTTAACACACAAGCCCACCCTCCCTTCCCCTCTGGATGCTAACAGAGCTAAATGAAGCTACCTGGCAATCTGATCACCAGCTGCTTCATTCTGCAAGCAGAAATATTTTCTATGCATGGGGTGAAAAAAATAGATTTAAGATTACACCAACAAATGCTCTTAAACCGCCTCTTAAAAGCTAAACATGCATACACACAGGCCCACGCACACCCCCATGTCTGGTGCAATAAAATAGCTATTTGTAAATGGATCAATTTGTTTCACCGAGCCATTTCTTGGCTGTGTCCAGTTTAACATGCAGAACATTTAACCTTTTAACATTGTTAGTAATAGGTGCCAATAAGCTCAATAAAGGAGCATTTGAATCAGTCTCACCTAACTGTAAAATCGATCCTACCTGTCACAACAGAGCAAGGGGTAAAGCAGTAGGAATATTGTATGGCTTCTCCTCCTCGCTATACATCAGCACACACAATGTGCTTTGAGGTACTGCAGTCCTGCTGAAACAATTTTCATTAAATCCTTCAAAGATCTACGGCGATGGTGATCTGAAGCATTTAAAACACAAGGCACTTTCACCATAGATGGCTTTCCATACCTATTTGTTCTTGCATTATCATCTAGAGGCCTCAAGTGAAATCGGGTCCCATGGCGCCAGATGCTGTACACGCATGCTATACGGACAATTCCCTGCTGCAAGTTTTTTTATTTTAGACAGGGCAGACGAAAATCATTATCATCCCAGTTTTTCAGGTGAGGAGGTATAAGAAATAGATGAACGGTTACACTCTCCACCCTATAACCAACTCTGGAAGGAGCTCTTCAAACTCCCGGATTCTCCCTGATCCTAAACTGGGGCTGATTTACACAGGGAAATAATTTAAGTTGTGATCAGCAGCCTTCTGCTCTAACCCCCCCAGCAGACACCTTATTCCATGTTTAAGGGTTTAACTGCATCTCATTCTGAACTGGACTAAGCTAAACTGCACAGAGGCTCTCTTGGGCTCAGTCCTCACTTCATTTAAGGACCAAGTTTGCAGCAAAGGTACATACCGCTGAACCAGTGCCAATACACTGAAACATGGCAGCAGGTTTTAGCATGGCCTTCACAAGCCAGCAGGGACCCTGGGTCCTTACTCAGGCAGCTAAAACCCATGTTGCCACAGCTACACTGCTACTTGCCTCTGAACTACCTAAGTTAAAGCTAACTCAGGTGTGTCTACCCAGGCTGTGATCACACCATTAAGGCCCGAGCAGACTTAGCCTTAGTGAGGAATAAAAGCATCCACAATGGAAGCTTTTGCAGAGCAGCTATCACCAACATGCCTATGCCCTCAGATACATTGCAGAGCAGTCCTAAAGCTCACACAGCTAGACCAGGCACATTAGAGAAGCGAAACAACTTCATAATTGTACGGAAAGTAAAATGGCTTAAGCAAGCTCTTTGCTCCCTTGCAGCCTGTCACCTGGCTGGGCTCAAAGGACCAAATCGTTCCAATAGGAAAAGAAACAGGAGCTCTGAGAAGAGAGGATAATTAGTAAGTCATGTCGTGTTTGGGTGTGGATGGCCTCCATGGAGGACCAAGAGGATGCAAAAAGCTCTTATGATTCATAGATGTTAGGGTCGGAAGGGACCTCAATAGATCATCAAGTCCGACCCCCTGCATAAGCAGGAAAGAGTGCTGGGTCTAGATGACCCCAGCTAGATACTCGCCTAACCTCCTCTTGAAGACCCCCAGGGTAGGGGAGAGCACCACCTCCCTTGGGAGCCCATTCCAGACCTTGGCCACTCGAACTGTGAAGAAGTTCTTCCTAATGTCCAGTCTAAATCTGCTCTCTGCTAGCTTGTGGCTATTGTTTCTTGTAACCCCCGGGGGTGCCTTGGTGAATAAATCCTCACCAATTCCCTTCTGTGCCCCCGTGATGAACTTATAGGCAGCCACAAGGTCGCCTCTCAACCTTCTCTTGTGCAGGCTGAAAAGGTCCAGTTTCTCTAGTCTCTCCTCGTAGGGCTTGGTCTGCAGGCCCTTGACCATACGAGTTGCCCTTCGCTGTACCCTCTCCAGGTTATCCGCATCCTTCTTGAAGTGTGGCGCCCAGAATTGCAAGCAGTACTCCAACTGCGGTCTGACCAACGCCCTTGTGTGTTAACAACGGTACCCTCCAGCATCCTGCAGTGCTGTTCCACTCCCATGTACATCAGACATGCTGAATATCCATACCATGCTACTGAAAAGTAGTTAAGGCAGGATTGGAGGGTGGCAGACCTGAAACACTGCACTTCCAGGCATAGTGGCTCTCCTCCCCATTAAGACTGTTGTGGGCTCATTACCTACATTTTGAGGGGTTATGCTTAAACCAAACATGCCTTAAAACTGCACTGAATACTGAATTCTGGCTGTCCTTTGGGCCACGTCTGCACTGGCCAGTTAACTTGGGCTCTAATCCAGATTTTAACCCTATATCCCGCACACCATCAGAAAAGCCTCTCACCCAGGACCTGGTGTGTCTTGAGCTCAGGCTGGCTTACCCTATGAGGGAAGGGAGTTTTCTGAGCCATTGGAAACCATGTACTGGGAGGATGTAGGTGCTGAAAGTCTTCCACAATACTCCACCCAATTCCCCCAAAGAGCAGACGAGTCCTCCCATCACTGCCGGGGAGGAATCCTAGAGTATCTCAACAAAGAATCAGGGGATGTGCCATAAGGAAAGACACAAGTGTGCATGTGAAAATACGTGGATGAGGGCACGAACAAAGCCAACCCACTAATACGAGCACAAGCACAGCTTTGCTGAGGGGCCATGCTTGTGAACAGGCTAAGCACAGTTAAATGCATGGTAACGACAAACCCCAGCAGTAGCTCCTGAACTCAGGACCATGGAGCTGTTTCCCTCCTCATGAGTCTCGGCTCTTCTAGTCCAAAGCAGGATGTGGCTCATTTCTCAGACTAGTCGCCCAACACCTGGGTGCTACTCTCAGCTCTGCCACTGGCTCCCTGCATCCTGGACCAGTCCCACGGGACTACATATCCGTAGCCGGATATGGAAGTTAGGTGCCCAACCTG
This sequence comes from Alligator mississippiensis, assembly GCF_030867095.1. Classification (NCBI taxonomy): domain Eukaryota; kingdom Metazoa; phylum Chordata; order Crocodylia; family Alligatoridae; genus Alligator; species Alligator mississippiensis. The sequence continues at coordinate 246,375,321 of NC_081827.1, read as the reverse complement.
AGCATCATTGAATCATAGACAATGAGAATTGGAAGGGACCTCGGGAGGTCACGTCCAGTCCAGCCCCCTGCTCAAAGCAGGACCAGCCCCAACTACATCATCCCAGCCAGGGCTTTGTCGAGCCGGGGCTTAAAACCTTCAAGGATGGAGATGCCACCGCCTCTCTGGGTAACCTATTCCAGTGTTTTACTACCCTCCTCGTGAGAAAGTCTGTCCTAATACCCAACATAAACCTCCCTTGCTGCAACTTGAGCCCACTGCTCCTTGTTCTGTCATTTGCCCCCACTGAGAACAATCCAGCTCCATCCTCTTTGCAACCTGCCTGCAGGGAGTTGAAAGCTGTTATCAAATCTCTTCTCTTCTGAAGACTAAATAAGCCCAGATCCCTCATCCTGTCCTCATGAGTCATGTTCCCCAGCCCCCGAAACATTTTCATTGCTCTCTGCTGGACTCTTTGCAACTTGTCCACATCCTTTCTGTAGTGGGGGGCCCAAAACTGGACACAGGACTCCAGATGTGGCCTCACCAGTGCTGAAAATAGGGAAATAATTACTTTCTTTGATCTGCTGGCAATGCTTCTACTAATGCAGCCCAGTATGCCATTAACTTTAGCAACAAGGGCACACTGCTGACTCATATCCATCTTATTGCTCACTGTAACCCCCAGGCCCTCTTCTCCAAGATGCTGAGCACCCGCAGCTCTCAACAATTCAGCTGGAGTCACAGGCTTTCAGGCTCTCTGAAAGTCAGAGTCCTGGTGTCCTAAATTGCATTGCCAAAGGCTAAGGCAACACCCAACAGCCCTTCTGAAAGTACAGAACTAGGTGGTGTGTGATTGGAATAGGCACGGCTCTACCTGGTTCAATGGGGGAAGAGTTCCTATTCCCTAAAGCACAGCGGTTAATCTCATCTGGCCCACAGGGACTATCTGTCCCCTGCATGCCAGACCCAGCGCCTGCTCTGGGACCATGCAGCACATGGTGTCCAGAGCATCCAGAGCAGGCACCACATGCAGTTCATGTCCCAGGCTGACCATAGTAAGTGCTATATGCAACACAGTCCCAGACAACCAGGAACAGGGACTGGATCTGGCATGCGGGGTAGGTCCCAGACTGGCCCAGTGCAGAGCCAGCACCAGGGGCTGGATGATGCCCCTGTATCTTTGACACCTCTGCCCTACAGTGTACATATGCCTACTTACACCACCTATGGATATCATCCCCTGGCCTTCATCTCTCTCTGCTTCACTTTACCCTTCTATAAAATGGGACTAAGAAGTCCCCACCTGGTTTGCTGAAGCCACTTGAAATCCTCCAGGGAAGGATACAGGAATGAGAAGCATTAGTAGGATTTATTTATGACCAAACTGCAGGAGCTGCTACACTCCTTGGCTGCAGCGATCACACCTCTCTATGGTGCAGGCTGGAGCAGGCGCTGGGGACAGGGACACCGCGGTAATCAGCTCCAAGCTTCCTGATCTATTTGTTCTGCTAATTAAAGGAATATTTACTTGGAAAGCAAGTTTACATTGGATGAATGGTCTCTAAGAACAAATATGATTTAATTATGTGTAAATGCAAGAAGCATACTACACATTAAGTAGATTAACTTATGCTCATTGACAACATGAGCTAATTTACTGCACAAAATTGTTCCTTGCCTGGTAATTTTCCATGGTGGGGAAAAAAAGGCAAGAAAAAGCAGGGAGGAGAAATGCCTGTTTGTAGAAGACCGATTCAAAAAGGGATCTGAAATTCCTTTTTCAATTTTTTTTTTTTAACGAGCTGAATATATTTCTGCATAATACCGCTTTATTTTCATAGCGTCTACCATAAGAGCTGCATTCCAAAGGGTTCGAGAGAGTTAAAGAATAAAGTTACAGGAAGAAATTAAGGGCTTTAAGCAGGGGATAAAACAGGCTTTTAAAACAATGATTCGATTTATGACAGAGAATGAATGAGGTGGGGAGGTAAGAGAGAGGTCCAAGGCGCACAGCTGCAGAGATGGCTCTTGATTCAAGAGTGGAAGAGACAGACTGCCGGGCACTGCTAGAGGTTTTCCTGCAGCACGAGACCAAAAAGGCTGTAAGTGGGCTGAGATGTAGCCTGGCGTTTGGATGGGGAACATCTGGGGGGTCAACATGAGTGTGCTCTGCTGCAAATCGTTTCACAAGCAGGACACTTTTATGCTCTTCTCATCCAAGGGGCAGACAGCAGCCTGGGCCTGGCAGCCATCCACAGAGACTACCCCAGATTGGTTTCCCATGCCATTATGTTTAATGGCTTTGAGCAAGCATTGTCTCCAGATGAAGACTGTCATTTTGCAAGAATTTGGTTGCAAGGGTGGCTGACTGGACCCAAAAAGCAAGGCTCTGAGAGCACGATGGAGTAAAGCAAGAGAAACCCCACGGTGGACAGAGAGAAAGAAAAGTCCAAAGCGGACAGAGCAGTCCGAGCAAGGGCAGAGGCAACAGCAGACTATTTGTCTGGAAGCGGAGCAGCGTGTTGTGCTATTGGGGATGTCAGCACTCTTTGAAGAAAACAACACCCCACCTTCCCTGGACCTGACCAAAAAGGAGGAGCCCTCCGAGGTGGGGGTGCTATGGAGCACCAGGGAAGTCGGGTCAGGGTTAGGGTTAGCCTCTGCAAAGAGGAGCCAGAGGCTTGCCCCTTGAGTAGACATGCCAGGGCTGGCTTCAGGAGGTCCAGACAAGGCGGTTCTTGGGGAGTCCCCTCCAAAGCAGCGCGGATCTCACGACAGCACATCAATCAGCCATCACGCATCCGCACAACAGCGCGTGGAACAAAAGCTAGAACTCGAGCCATGGGGAAGCTTGGTTGACTGTGTCTGCAGCTACAGACTTCTTTATTTGAATAAACCCCTTCTGTTTAAGCCAGGCTGCCAGCTCCCTTACCATGGCAAGCATCGGTGGAGAGCAGAGACGCAGCCCAAGCTGGGCAAGCTGGAACTGGGTCCTTAAATTGTAGCGCACAAGTAGGTTTGCATTAAGTTTCATGCCGCTTAATGGAGGGTGCCCATTTTGCATGACAGCATTGACTCTGAGCTCTGTTCTCCAACCAGACAGGGGCACGGAGAACTAGTATTTCTACTGTAATAAAAAAGGAGAATGAAGCTTTTCAGAAGCAAGCATGCTGTGTCCCACTTACCCCATTTATTAGAACCATAAATGAACGGCAAGAGAGAGATCAAACAATTCGGGGTGGTTTTTTTTTTTTAATTTCCTTCACAGTTCACCTTTAAATATCTACACGGTTCTACCTTAGGGAGGACTTCATTTCAGTACCGAATATACTAGCTGACAGCATCTTTTGGAAGCCTTTTAAGTGAAAGGTGCTGAGGAAGTTATCAGGCACACAAAAATGCATTTAGTTGATAAAATAAAATTCAAACTTGTTCTTTAAACTCTCTTCTGCCATCCGCCTTGCCATCAAGTTGACACTTCTGACAAAAAGAGAATTCGCCTTCACTATGTTAGGATGATTTAATTTTGTATTAGTTGTTGTTACACACAGAAAAGATACCCATCACCACTGTATCTTGCCTGACTTTAATGGGGGAACATGGGGGAAATGAGTATCTCCAGGCCCCACTGCACAAAAAAGGAACCAGCCAGATCTTCCTAAGCATACGAGAAAGAGAAAATGTAAAATTGGCACTGGAGTCAGCACTCTTCTGCTGTCACCCTGGCACAGGCATTGGCCTAAGGCAGTGGCACCCAACCTTATGGGCACCACAGGCCAGATGAATGGCAGCAGGTTGGCCCGGATGCCACCTGCCACAATAAGCCACCTGCCACCCGGATCCAGCCGTGTGCCAGCCCAATCCAACGTGCCAGACAGATCTGGTACACAGGGCCATGTTACCTGTCCCATATGTCCAGTAATTTGGCAGCAGGGGAGCTGCAATTAATGCTGTGCACCAAATGTCCTGCAGGTGAGATGGCATGGCTCTGCAGGCTGGATCTGGCTCAGGGGCCGGGGCAAGTCATTTCATTTCTCCCTTCCCCAGTTCCACTCACTTCCCCCTGTAAAATAAGTGACATTAGGTTTCCCTGGTTAGTGTCCATACAGCCCCCATGCAATGGCAACCAGGTGTTACAGTCTGGCAAAAGCACTAGGATGAACCTAGTTTTAAGTTCATCATGGAGGCACAGAAGGGAATTGGTGAGGTTTTATTCACCAAGGTTACAAGAAATAATGGCCACAAGCTAGCAGAGAGCAGATTCAGACTGGACATTAGGAAGAACTTCTTCACAGTTCGAGTGGCCAGGGTCTGGAACGGGCTCCCAAGGGAGGTGGTGCTCTCCCCTACCCTGGGGGTCTTCAAGAGGAGGTTAGATGAGTATCTAGCTGGGGTCATCTAGACCCAGCACTCTTTCCTGCTTATGCAGGGGGTCGGACTCGATGATCTATTGAGGTCCCTTCCGACCCTAACATCTATGAACCAACATTGCAGGTATTTAAACGTGACTTTATTTTCTTCTTGCTTTCTTAAATCTGCTGCTAAATGCAGCAGGGTGAGACAGGTGTTAAGTTGCTAGTTCTCTTTCCTCTCACACTCCCCTCCCTTTCCCTGCAGTTGTATCTGATCCCAACATCCTTTAACAATAAGAACTACTTGCCTGCACACCACCACGTTTCAATACCCTGGTACTGCTTGGTTTCATACCAGCCGAAGAGGCTGCTTTCCCCGGTAGCTTTGATGTTTGTGAGTATACACAAGATTTCACTTGCCAGAGATGCCTGAGGTTTAGCCTACAGGTGACTGATTTGATGAAAACACTCTTAAAAGCCTCGACAGGAGGCAAAACTGCAACAAATTCAGCTGCCTGGATGACCGAGAATGCAGAAACAGCAATGGCCACAGTATGCTTCCTTTTGGTACAATCTTCCAGCTCCTAAATTATAGGGAAAACATCCAGCTGGGCAAAGTTTAGCCACCAACGTTTTAGATCACTGCCTAGCTCTCTATAGGGTGCCGTCTGGGATTACGCGGCTATATTTAAGTTCCCTGCTTGGAAACGGGGTGGGGGGGCGAAGGAGGGGCGAAATCCAATCCCGTGAACGCAGGGCTTTTATTCAAACTCTGTAGGACAAAAAAATGGAAGCAGCAATATAAAATGCTTTGTTACATTTTGGAAATTAATAGCAGCCCATTTGTATCAAATAAATGCTGTCGTAGTTGAACCAACACAGATTGCAGGCACATTTGCAGCTTTCTGCCTTATAAAAGAAGCCAAAGTTTTCCGGAAAGATCTTCCTACATCAATCTGCCTTGAAGTGCTTCCTACAATCATGATAATCTGTTCCAGAAATGGTTTGTAATAGAAAACACCATTTCAAAGCGGCATATGAAGTACATTTCCAAAAGTGCTTTCAGTTACACCTCAATTGCAAATATGCCACCGAACCGCTTTTTCATCTGGGAAGGCTGGCTGTGATAAGCATGCATTTCTTCCCTGATCTGCTGCCTTCTAATCATGTCTGTCAACGAATTGTAACTGAGAGACATGCTAGTTTTGCTATTCAAAACAAATCCGGGCCATCTACATTACGCCATTGCATTTTAAAGAGGAGCCTATTAGGGTTAAAAAGCAACTGAGCCAAAAGAGCAATCCCAATTTGCTCGCTGCTCTGGTTTCAAAGCAGATATCCTCAAGTGGGAACTGCAAGTCCTGTGCACACTCAAAAATTTTTTTAAAAGTAGCCTGACCCTGTTTTATTTTCAGTAAATGGAAGTGTTACTATCTCACTAGGTGCAGGGTGAGGTCTCTTCCTGGTTCACAAATAAGATCTTGGATTGCTGCAAAGTCTTCTTGAAATCATTGGGTTGGATCCTCAGATGATGGAAGCTGCCATAGCTCCAGTTAAGCTGGTCAATGGTTCAGGGCCCTGTTACACGGTAAATTTAGATGCTCTTCAACTCTGGACTGGCTGCATGTTAACACCCTTATGTGGTTTCAAGCATTCATTATGCAGCTCAAAATTAAGCCACTTCAGGGCAAGATTATCTCTAATCCACTTAACCTTACTAAGGTGTGGCCCCTCCCCACAGCTGTTCAACCCAAATTGAAGTTTTCCTGTATTCCAGGATGCTCCAGGGCTGCACCGCTGGCTTTGCCCAGAGGAAGCAGCAAGTTGGTTAGGGTGGCAGCTGCCCAAGCATTTCGTGGAGACTAAGCACCCCTTCCCTGGAGCGCCCGGTGGCTGCGATGCATCCCGTGTTGTCCCACCCCATGGCCAGCAATCCCTACCCCCATCCACAGGCACCCCATCCCCCGGTCACATCAGGCCCTGCCATCCCCTGGGATTGCTGGGGATGCTTCAACCACCTTTTACCCTCCAGATTGACAGGGGCTCAGATTTAGGGGTGTTAAAGAGTTTTTAATCACAGAAAAACACAAGAAACATTATGGGGTACCACCTCCGCCTGGGGCCATGAACAGCTCCTATAGGACTCGTCCCTTCTCACCAAGTGTGTAATGGCAAGTCACAGCCATGCAGCTGAAGGACAGTCAGAGACAGGTTTTTGCCTTAAGGTGCAACTGCTCCACTAAGCTGAACAACACTAAGCCGGTTAATATTTGTGTGGGTTACAGTGTAAGGTGTAACAAAGCTCTTATCTGGCCTGCTTATGTATGAAAGCGCTGCTCAACGCAAGGAAAAAAATCCAGCTCTTCATTTTTTTTCCTGATTCCATCAGTCTCAGCAAGAAAACCAGCAATCTTCATCCTTTTACTTTTATTACTAATCAATTTTGTCTCTGTGCCTGATGCCGAAGCATTTGGGGGAAGGATGTTTATCTAATTCTTTAAAGAAAACACCTTTTTCCACTGATTTTTAAAAGCCATAAGCACCCCAAACACTCTACCGTGATCCACAACACAATTTACCCTAAGAGCAGAAGTGTTCCCATGCCTAATTTAAAAAAAAAAAAATTGTTTCCAGTGCATTTTAATTAAAATGTAGAAACACTTCTCCTGATCTAAAGGTTTAAGAGCTTACATCTTACCAAACCTAATTGGGAGGTAAATTTGACCCACCACATAACAAACACGTCTGCCCTCGAGTGTTTGGATTCCCATTCCCAGCCAACGTGTGCTCTCAGTTGCTTTAGTGCAGCTCTCAAGCCTGCAATGGGCTTGCACCCTTGTAATTGAGAGTAAAATTTGGTCCAGAAGCTTTTCATGGCTGCTCAAGCCCTTTGGGAGCTTTGTAAATGGATAGCAGGCCATACTGCCAGAAAACAAAAAGTTTTCATTAAATGATAACATCTCTCCCAACTAAAAACAGAGATTGTGTTACTTAGAGGAAGGTTTGACTTCTTTCAGATAACAATTATCACAGTTAAGGCCAGTAACAGCCTGGCATTATACTAATAACTTTCTGAAGCCGCGTCAAGAACGTCTGCATTGTGTTGCAACAAGGAGCTTGATCCTGCATAATCCTGTTCACAGGTAGCTTAACTGAAATGAATAAAACGTCATGGTAAGGACTACTTGCAGGAGTCAGGGCTTGCCGATTCAGGTCATGCGTTTGCCAGGGTAGCCTGACAGTTGCTTATTAGGCACTAGCACCAAACTCTCCTGTCCCACTTCGGTTTAAAAAGTCATCTTCCCCTTCTCGAGCATTTTCCAGTTTCTGAGTAGAGGGGGGTGCTATGTGTGAGCCACTGTTCGCACACTTCCACAATGAGCTGAGCCCACGCTATGCATTTCTGCTTTTCAGCAACCACTGCTGTTCCAGTTTGCAATGGCCCGTAATTCTCTGGGGGTGTTCTTGTTATTCTAGCTTTTCCTCACTCGCGTACCTCTGCATCTCAACCAAGACCTGCAACATTTCTTTCTGTCCCGTTCTTGGGGGGGCCCTACTCCTCCTTCTTGATTTGCAGCTTGGTATGCTAGTCTAATCTTTGCCTCGTCTTCCACCTCTGTAAATGCACCTCAGTCCTGACCCACAGCTCTTTGCTATTCCTGTCCAGCCAACCTCCCACAGGTTCTACCAACAGCATCCGGTTTGGTCTTGTGCAAGGTATCCTTGGAGATAATCATGGAAGACCCACATGAACGTCAAAGACTGGGAAAATATGTGAGAGACTCCAAAAGTTCGTTCTTTCGAGCTTCTCAATGACAAGCATACGGGGTAACTAGATTACCGTCTAACCGTACCTGTAAGAGTAAGTGGTCCCCTAAATTTAGCAGACAAAATACAAAAAGGGCCAATGACTAAAACTGATCAGAAGACAACTGCAATTTTTGTTGACAGTGAGAGCAATTAGCCAAGGACCATGGTGAGTCTCCTAACATGGGCAATTTTTAAATTAAGAGTAGATTTTTTTTTCTGAGAAAGATACCTAGTTCAAACAAGAACTAATTCATAGAAGCTTTTGTGGCCTAAATGTTTTACGGGGCATCAGATGGTTATAATGACCCTTTCCAGACTTTTCTGTGAATGACAAGAGGAAAAAGACCTCAAAATGGGATTCAAAAGTAAAGTGTAATGCAAGCAGAAAAATCCCGAGGGCCTTCATCGCACATGCACTGCCATCAGTCCACAGGGTGAAGCCTATACACATTCACCATGTGAGGTATTGAGCTTACCACGAACAATTTTAGATGTGTTGACCTCGATGCTCACTGTACTCATGGAACCAGAAATAATACAACACTGGGAGTAATCTTGTCCAGTTGGCTTTTCAACTAATTTAGCCTTTTGGATGCCTTAGCACTTGAACTTTACATAGAGCTTCTTGGCAAGGAAGAGTGGCATCAAAATTTCAGCCTTCTCAAAATTAACTCATGCCAGCTATCCTCAGTAGCACTATCATTATCTGTGAAACTGTGTTCAAATGAAGAATCAATAAATAAATATGAAGAAGAAATTTAGGGGAAACGAAGTGGTATTCACATTCCAGCAGTATAATGAATTCATAAGTCTCCGAGGCAAAGCAGTGAAGCCCAGCTTGACAAGGCAACCCAAGACAAGTAGGTGAGCAAAGCTCATTCCAAATATACGTTGTTTTAATATTTCAAAGACATATTACAGGGAACACTCATCACATTAGCAGTATCGTGTTTTATATTCCTGATATACCGTCCTAGTCAAATAGAGCAGATAGCTGGTAAATGACTCTCCCAGGAACAATTTCTGTTGGTTAAGGGGGAAAATGTTAAATTTAATAAGATGTTACTCACTTGCGTTTCTTTTAATTAAATATATATATTTACATAACAAAAATGATCTGCCCTTGCTACATGTCCTTACAGAGGTGAGTGTCTTTTCTTCAGCTGCCAAGTAATTTACTCAGGCGAGCAAAGGGCTGCAAGACTCAGGTTACCCAGCAAAACCGTTAAGGAGAGAGCTGTATAGTCTTTTAATGAAGCAATGAATTGATGCCACTTAAATGCATGCTTATAATTTAGCCTGTGCTTAAGGCCTTTCCTGAATTGGGACCTGGGAGTCAGATGTAGGTCCTACCCCCATCTCTGCTACTGATCTTACTGAGTTCCCTTGAGCAACTCTCTTATGGGTAGATTTGTCTTACGATTAAACCCCCATTACATTTCAGCCTTTAAAAATATCACTAGGCACCAACCTGCCTCTGTCGGCACCATAGATGGAGGGAGAAAATATTATTTGGGGGGGGCTAAGTGCATGCATTAGTACGAGAACTACAACACCCATTGTGCTCTGCGCGGTGCAACTAGGCTGGGCATCATAGAGGACAGTCTGGTTTTCTGCTACTCTGTCCTCTATTGATACAAAACCCGACGCCTTTATGCCCTCTATTTTTCCCTTAAAGAAAAGGGGGGGATTGGTCCTTTTAGTGGTTACTCTTAAAGAGAAAAATAGAGGACATAAAGGCGTCAGGTTGCATATCAATAGAGGACAGAGGACAACCGGACTGTCCTCTATGATGGCCATTCTAGATGCAGCGCATGCATGGTTATCCTCTTCTTCCTCAGCCGTGCGGAGCTGAGCATTCATGGCGTGCTGGCCGGGCTGCACACTGAGCGGTGCCGTGGTGCTGCTGCTGTTGCCATTCGCTGCAAAATTAGTTTGTGGGGGCTAAACCCCAGCCTTCTGCCGCCTATGGTCAGCACCTAAATACCTTTCAAATCTGCCCCTTACTTTCTCTCCCTGGAGATATTACTGCTTATCTACCACACAGGGGTATCATGAGAGCCAATGCACCTGGCTGTGTAAATCACTCATCAGCCTTACATGGAAGAAGCCATTTATTTTTTCCATCAGGAACTTGCCAGCACCTTCATGACACCCTCGTGATTAATTTGTACTGCAGAGGTACGTAGGAGCCCTGCCTAGCCGCTAAGTCTATGGTGCTGGATATCAGGACACCCGCTTTCCCCCAAGACTTCCTCCCATGCGTTGCCCACATTTCTAGGCTCGGTGCAGAATACAGGACACCTGAATTCCTCTTACTTTAGCTATTTGAATTGCAATCCTAATGAAGCGATAGTGAAGCTGCCCTAAGTCTGGAGAAGCATGTGAGATGTCAGGCAAATGTCGAGGCTCCCACTCTTTGCTCTTTAGTGTTAATGCCCTTCAGATGTACCGTGGGCTCTGGAAAGGTCACAGAGTGGAATATTATGTGGACTTACAAACACACACCAATTCCCCATGCAGCGCACCCAACGTTTAGGCAGAAAGGGGTTTTAATCGTTTACAGAGGGTAGAAAGAAAGGGCAAGCAGGAGAAGCTCTAATCCCGTTAAACTCTTGAGACCAGCCCAATTTGCTCCTCCATTTCAGAGACCAGCTCAAAAGTACTCTCAGGACCTGGGCTGGCCTCTGCTGCCTTCCACCTTCTAGCCGGGCCAGCCACAATGAGCTTCCTAACCATTTCTTGATCTGTCCTAAACCAGCCTTCCACTTTACAGGACAAATGAGCCACCTTGAGCGGAAACTGCAAGAAGAAACACCGTGGATGTGGTAAGGAAATACAGAGCACTGATGAAACCCTGGACAAGAGGACAGCCTTAGCGGGCAGCCTTTAAGTCTTTTAGTCCTGACCTTGCATTGGAGCCATATAGACAGGTCCAGCGTTCTCCTAGCGCTTCTTTGATGTCTGTGTGACTCCACAGACGCACAAAGCCCATCTATCTGCATGGATTCAGACCCGGTGAAGTGCTGATCCCATGCTTTTTATTATGCACAACCAGCGCAGTTAAGCAGTTTGGTTTCTATCCCTTGTGTAACCACTAAAAAGACCTGGAGGCTGGTATCTCCCCCTTCCTTGTGCTCTACCCAGTCACCGCTAGTCATTTTTTTAGAGCCGCTATCTGACCCGCAGGTCAGAACACTTTTTATGTTTCAACCAAATAAGTAACTTTCATTCTTTCATGTTACCGTTGTTCTTTCAAATTATCTTTGAATTCAAGACGCTACTATTAAAATGAAGAGCATGCAACATATATCCATCACAGTTAAAATACTCTCTGCCTGTGGATGGGTGTAATTCATTCCCTGATTCACGCACCCACTGTTCCTCCAGGGAGTTTCACACATTTCCATGAGCTCACAGCACCGGATTTTTGCATTTGAATCTCTGTGTTCGCTATAAAAGATGTGTAAAACCTCATGTAGCCAGACACAGACAGCTTGGCTACACAATGCACATCTTAGGAGGCTCTAGGGTGTAAATTATTCCAAAAGGAGTCTGGAATAAATTACACTGAATAAATTGACTCCAGATCCACCTGTTTTGAATGGTGGCAAATATGTTTTGCCAAAGGCACCCGCTTTTGCTCAAACCAAGCGCTCGTTGAAAGTCACGGCGTGAGGAGTCTTGGAGAGACGCAACCTGCAGGAAAGTCACAAACCTTTAAAGGACAAATTGTTTGTGGATTGGTTTCTTAAAGGCTCAGTCCTCCAGTCTTTACTCGCACAAGCAAAGGCTGCAAGCAGCCTCTCTGCTCCCCGTCCAATTATGCAGGTCTCCAGGAATGTCCTACCAAAGGCACAAGGCCTTATGGCCTCTACTAACTACTCAAGGACGGGCCCTTGACATCTCACAGGATTAGACTCTTACACATTAGACCTAATTTTGGAGCTCATTTCATGGATCCGAAGGCAGGGACAAGCTCTTGGAGCTCAGCAGAGTATACATAACTATACATAACAAAACACATAACTATGGGTGCGTCTACATGTTCACTAATGTGCTTTTGCTAATGCGCATTAAATTTAGTACTCCATTGTGAGGGACCAGAAAAAGGCTCATTACCTTATTCATGGAGTCTTTGGAAAGGACCTTGCAGATCGTCGGGCCCAGCCCCCTTGCTCTAGGCAGGAAGACGATTGGGGTCAAGTGACCCCAGCGAGGTGACTGTCCAGTCTAACCAGTCTAGCAGGTGACTGTCCACCCAACCTTATTTTAATGCACATTAGTGAAAGCACACCATTTTTTGTAATGCTTTAATGCATGTTAAAATAAGCTAATGCGCATTAAAGCGCGCATATAGATATGCCCTGTGATTTTGATTTGTGGGCTGCTACATCTCAGCTAGCCACATGGACCAAAAGAGTGATTCTCATCTAGGGGGCTGCGATGCCCTAGGGTGCCTCCATTCCCTTTCAAGGGTGCCCCACAATGTTAGCACTGTTGCATGTTGCAAACATGATTCACAAGATAAATCCAGAGATTTCAAAGAGAAATCCACACTGTTAAAAAAAACCAAACTATTCTACCCTGTTTGTACGCTGAGTGCTTTGCAACAGAAGAACTGCTCTGTTTTTCTGTGATCAAAACCTGAGCGAAAGCCAGGACCTGACATTTGCCGAGGGGTGGCTGGCGTCTAAACAAGTTGAGAACCGCTGCACTAACAAGTTGCTGCACAGTGGATAAAGTCCAGGCTTTGTAACCAGCACATTGCAAATTGTTTGGTTCCTTAAAATAACCTACCAGGCCGAGTGCATTTTATTTTGAAACCAGGAAACACACAAGCATTTAGTCAGCTCTAGGAGGCAGGTCACCCACAAAGGTCAGAAGCTGTGGCATCTGATGAAGGCCTGACCCTGCATGGTACCGATTCTGCCAGACACCCGACTGACACAAGTCAAGAGCACTAAGCACGCACAGATCTGAGGTGCAGCCCATGCAAGGACACAATCCTGCACTTCTTCCACAACCTACAGCTGAATGACAAACAATCAGAAGTCACCCAGACTTCTGATGAACTCTCAGTGTGCTCATGATTGATTGGGGGATTAAGCCTAGCAATTAGCACGTTTGCTTGTGATCCGTTTGAAGTTCCCTAAAAAGGAAAGACAGTTTTCTTTGACCAGCACAGGCTTAAATTTAAAGCAGGCCAGTAGTCCTATGCCTGGAAAAAAAAGCTGCTTTCTGCAACCAGGTAACATCCTTCTTGCATAATTACATGCCGCATTTATTGAGTTTGGAAAACTTGGTTCATAGCCGTTTGTTCTGTAACAACACCGGTTCTCCTATGCCAGTCGTGAGAAGTTTGCAGAAAACCAGGATACATTTTATGGAGCTTAAAAACTGCAAATGCCCTTCTTAGAGTATTTAATATAGGCCACAATCCAGCAGTGCACTAGCTGTTTCTTAGCAGCTGAGAGTTGCCAGCATGCTTAAGAGCTTTGCTGGCTTTGGTGTACAAGCCTTGAATCTGGAACAGAGGACAGCCACCAGCACTGCTGTCCGCCACAAATCACAGGAATGGGACAAAATGATGAAGGCAAGCTCCACTCTGAACAGCCTATGCAGGACAGAAAGCACTGTCCGCCTCCAAAAGCTTCCGCAACCTTGTAGTCCTTATTCAGATAACTCCCACTGAGACTAATGGGAATTTTGATGAAGGGCCTCAAGATTAAATGCACCCTTACATCTCCCAGAACATGCAGCTGTCCAGGAGAAAAGGAAGAAGGACACTGAATTACAAAGCATTTCCAGGCCTGTGCGGCACACCTTGCTAGAAGAGTGCAATTTCTCTTTCCTAAGCAGGGGAGCTCACAAAAAAAGAAAAAAAAAAACAGTAATAGAAAAAGGAACGGGTATTTTGTTCCAAATTCCAACTGAAGTCTTTCTACAGCACACTCTTCACAGCAATGATTAGCATTACAGTGGGGCTAGCTGAGCAGTGCCATAGTGCCTCAAAGCAATCCCTTTGCATAAATCAGGATAATGTGCATTAGAATATTCCAAGCTCGGCCATGTGCAGAGGATCAGCATAAGGCCTCTGCATCGTTTCCATCCTGTTTTGAGGCCCCAGCTAGAGTTGGTGGACGAGGTGCAACAGGATCCGCTGCACAAACAACCACAGTGAATTTCTCCGGGGTCTGTCCAGCAATTTCAACCGTGATCTGAGCCACCGTTACTTAAAGCAACTCATAAATATCAACAAAAAAAACAATTACTACTATGATTCCCACTATCTATTTCAATTTGCCCCGTATTTATTTATTTTTACAATCTTTTCTGAGCCTAAACCCGTAAAAGTTGTGGAGTGGTTTCTAAAAACAGCCTTTAAGCAAACAAACATTCTTCCTTCTGCAATATTTGAAACTTAAACATTACAGCCGTAAAAACCCATAAGTGAAACTGGCTACAAATCAAAGTACAACTAGCTCCAGCAATTTTCTTTGCCCAAAATGAGACCAACGGAAAATTAAAACATAGGAAAGAAAGGTGACAAGCAAGTTTTGATTTGGCTTCCCCCCGTCAGCGATCCTAGTTTCTAATGAAATGCATTCATTTGTCGCCTGATTTTTCTACATTAAAACACATCAGTTTTATACCAAAAGTTATGCAGAATACAAAGATGCCAACCGCGTAGGTACAGGAAAGGTTAAAGGTTGCATGTGTTTAAAAAAGAAAAAACAAATCTATATGCCTGATCGATATATTCCCCTAGGCTAGAGCCAGATGAGTTCTCAAAACAAGCGAAGGACAGAGAACAAAATGCCCATTTCTCTTTCTGGTATGAAAAGGCGTGCTGAAAAGTTTGATCATGCCGTCAGTGAAATCAATGAGAGTTTTGCCGCAAACTTCATAGCAAAAGCAGAGAACCTTATCATTTCAGCCTTCTTAATAGGAAAAAAAAGTGGCTTTGAAACCAGATGGTATTATTTCGACTCCAAAAGATGTAATTGGGGGGGGGAAAAACCCAACTTAGGCATGTTGCAAATGGCTGCAAGTCTGGAGTAAAACAATGGGGGCCTTGATCATGCGACACCTACTCAGGTGAGCAGTCACTGAAATCAGCAGCCAGGGCTATCGGATCATCTCCAGTGCCTGGGCACATGCTCGCTAATGCCTGACACAAACTCCGACTCGGAGCTGCAAGGAGCAGATTTCTTTGTGGCATTGTTTGATACTGCCCCCTTTTGCCAAACAACAAGTCAACAGCCTGGATTGGAGCCACGGGAAAAAAAGAACTTTTCATGACATGCATTTGTTTTCGGTAAAACACGACCATGCAGATGGTCTCGCTTAACCCTGACACTGCCGCTCAGAGCTCCGCGGAGAAATTATGAATCGTGGCTATACAGATTTGAAACTGGTGGCGGGGCAAGATCCTTTCTTTCCGCCGGCAGAAATCGGACGGCAAATTGTTCTCCGAGAAAACGCTCTCCTTACTCCTCGGGATTTGTAGGGGGATTTCTGGTGTCAACAGGGGAGTCGCGTGCTGACTTCGGTGGGAGCTCTACCTGAGCAAAGACTGCGGGATCTTGGCACGCATGATCCACATCAGTCATTTTTCTCCCCCCAATCCTGGGAAAGCGAGAGGTCAGTCAGGCCAGACCACCAGAGCCATTTTAATTAAGCATTTGTTTCACCTTCCTCCGAAACATCTACATCCCCAGGCACCCCCAGCATTGAGGCACTGGGTGGATTTTTAAGGAC
Source organism: Alligator mississippiensis (assembly GCF_030867095.1). NCBI lineage: Eukaryota > Metazoa > Chordata > Crocodylia > Alligatoridae > Alligator > Alligator mississippiensis. The sequence continues at coordinate 246,359,413 of NC_081827.1, read as the reverse complement.
CCCCTCCCCAGGCCCTCTGGCTACACAAACTGATGGGGGCCACCTTGCTAGAAGTCATTCCCAGTTGCTACTTCCCTTCTCTCCCCACTCCCTCCTTGAGGCTTTTGTCTTCTGAGCAGCTTTTTTTTAAGGAAAAAAAAAAAGAAAAGAAAAAGCCCTCCCTGTGGCTTGCACCATTTAATCCCTCTGGTTGCCTCCGTGCCTTGCGGGGGTCAGGCGAGGGCAGGCGCTGTCCATTTCCCCAGCCCAACCACAGGAGACGAGACACCGAACAAAGCAAATACCCACATGCGGATGGCAGGAGCCCCCCCGCCCCCAGCCTGTGTCAGGATTAACACACCCCTGACAGGCTGCGGACAAAGCCTCTTTAGGGACAGAAGAAAGGAAAGAACAAAAACATCCAAAAAAAAAAAATCAATCAATCACTCCCCCCACCCCTGCCACCCTCCGCTCCCAAGCAGCACCAGGCGGCACATCCATCCCGGGCAAAGACTCCTACTGTCATCTGTCTGATGCTGACCCTATTCATCACTCAATCCCATTTGGAAGCAAAAGTTTTCGTCGCAGGGGCCAGAAAGCAAATCACAGGAATAAGAAGAGCCGTGCACCATTCAAGCAACCGCTGGAAAAGAAGCTGATGTTTCCACCACCAGCTCCATCCCAACCTGGTTTCCTTGCCTCCCTCCTCTCCCCCTTGCAGCAGTTCAAGACCAGAGTTTTCTCCCTTGGGTGCCTGAGAAACCCCGCACAGCACCCCAACAAGAGCACGAACACTTTGTTCCCCCATCCTCCTCTTCATGTTGGCCTGCACTCACCCGTGCTCTCTAGTGGTCCCCAGCAGCTGCAGGACCCCCAGCCCCGCTGCAACTTCCCAGGCATGGACTGACCTGTCCTGGCTGGGAGCTGGCCCCTTGCCGGCGCCCGTGCCCAGGCAGCTCCATCTCCTCCGCTGGACCGCGGGCAACGAGCGGCCGGCGGCAGGCACCGGGCAGGGGCTGAGGATGCTGCAGCCTCCGCGCACCTTTCTCCGCCGGCCTCGGGCGCTCGCGGTCCGGGGAAGCAGCAGCAGCAGCAGCCGGTTCGAGTCCCGCCCTTGCCAATTTGGGGTGTTGTTTTTTTGGGGAGGGGGGGCTGTTTTCCCTTCTCTCCCCACAGCGAGGCGGCGGCTCTGTGCTGCCCCTCTGCCTCTCCCCCGCCGCTTTTGATCTTCCCCGGGACGTGAGCTGCAAGCCGATGGGCCGCCCCGGCCACAAAGACGAGGAGAGAAGAGGGAGGGGATAAAAATCATCCTGAATTCCCTTCTCCTCCCCCGCCTGCAGCATGCAAACCACCCCCCCCCAAAAAATGCATCTCCCCAGCTGGGGCAGGGACCCCCCCCTCCCCGGATCTCAAGTTGCCAAAGTTTGCAAGCGCCCCCCGCGCCCCACTCACCGCCGCCCGGTGCTTCCCCGCCGCCGGCTCCAGCCTCTCTCCGCCGGGAAGGGAGGGAGGGAAGGGGCGGGCAAGCACTGATGTCAACTAATGCATGCAGGGTCCGGCCGGGAGCACCCGCTCCGCCCGCGGGGAGATGCTCCGGGCCAGAGGTGCCCGCGCCGGGAGCATGCGGCGCGCCCGGGCTCCGGCCGGCGGGAGTAGCGGCAGCGAGACGCTGCAGCCTGCGCGTCCTGCCGGCCCCGCCGCTCCCGGGAGAGGCATTTAACAGCGAGTCCAGGACTCGAAACCATCCGCAGGGCCGGGGAGGGAGCAGGGAACAGGCAGGACCCCCAAGCTGGCGTGAGAAAGCAGAGAGGAGCCTTCACACCTGGGGGGAACGAAGGTTTAGAGGGGATCAGGGAGGTGGCAAGGACTCCCTCTGCACCGCTTGGCTTCACTTCGGGTGGAGCAGGAAGCAAAGGGCAAGTGGTTGTGGGCGACTGGTGCCTCATTTGTCTGGGGGGGCACCCACAGAAGCCAGGGAGGGGGCTAGCAAGCACCTGCAGAAGCCACTGGTGGCATCGGCAGTGGGGACAGAGCTGGTGAGCCCCTGCAGAAGCCAGCGGCAGCGGGGATCAAGCTGACAAGCACCCGCAGAAGCTGCCGACAGCATCAGCAGTGGGGACAAAGCTGGCGAGCACCCACAGAAGCTGTTGGCAGCAGGGACAGAGCTGGCGAGCACCTGCAGAAACTGCCAACGGCATCAGCAGTGGGGACGGAGCTGGTGAGCACCTGCGGAAGCCACTGGCAGCAACAGCCGTGTCGGGGGGGGCACATGGCCCGCTGTGCCTACCCTACTAGTCACCTATGCAGTGTTTTTCAATCATCTAAGTAGCAAGTACCCCCTAACTTCTGAAAATGTTAATAAGTACCCCAACACTCAATTTTCCAGGGGATTTTATATTTACAGACTAATGCGTGCCATATGTTGGAAGAAGGGTTGTGTATATAAGGCCAGAATATGACCAATGTCTGATCTGGTGTGGGTAGGGTTGCCACCTTTTACGTCAGGGGTGCGCAACTCAAGTATGTACCTGGGCTAGAGGTGATGTTGGCCAAAGCTAGGAGGGCTGAACCCAGTACTGTGCAAAGCGTGGCACACCAAATTATTACTGGGGAATTTAAAGCACCACACAGTGTGCAGCGCACCAAATGTTTTGCCATAGTTTTGAGAGGAAGAAGGGGCAAGAGAGAGAGAGAGTGTGTTGGGGTACCCGCTTACCCCCTGCCTGTGTCTTGCATACCCCCAGGGGTATGCGTACCTCAGGTTGAGAAACTGTGACCTATGGCACCAGCCTCAGCCCTGCCTGACTAAAGAGGCTTGAAACTTGGGGTGGAGCAGGAATCAAAGGGCAAGTGCCCTGGTGCACACCCCTGCCTTTGATGATGCTATAGTGCAGCAGGGAGAAGAGGGGCTTTTTTTTTTTTTTTTAACTTTGCTTCTTGGGGAAGATTTTAAGACCAGTTTCTCAAAGCTCCTTGGGCTACACTGTGCTCCCCAGACTGGTGTGATGGGGGCTGAGTGGGCCTCAGCCCCTGGAGACTACAATAACCCAGGTCCAGTTCATAGAAAGCCAGGACTGGAAGGGACCTCACAAGGTCATCAAGTCCAATCCCCTGCTCAAGCCAGGATCATCCCTGACTAAACCATCCCAGACAAGTGTCTCTCCAATCTGCTCTTGCAAACACCCAAGGATGAAGATTGCACATCTTCTCTAGATGGCCTGTCCCAGTGCTTGACCACTGGTTGCGCCCCTAGCTGAAAAGCCCATACTCTTCAGTGTTTGAGAGGGGAGCTCAGGAATACTTTAACACAGCACAGCACTTTTCCTAAGAACAGGGGTTTGCTCCTGGGTCTTTGACCACACTTACTCCTTTCCCTCCAAGTCTCCAGCCAAGATTGCCTTTCTTGCTCTTACCCACATCACAAAGGGAGCTGCATCTCACTAGGGCTGTACATACAGCCTGTGCTGTGGAGGGAAGGACCCCCCAGCTGTACTCTCCTCAAGCTGTGTCAGAGCCCTGCATGCAGCTGCACTGTGAAAGTCATTAGCAAAGGCACCTGTGGCCATGCGTGGCAGAAAGGCTTGGCTTTTATTTAGGGTGGGATCCTGCTCCTAATTAAGCCTGTGCAGAGCTCTCCAGGCCCAGCAGCTTGACCTGACAGTGCCCCTGGCTGTGCTAGCAAGGTGAAGACCTGCCCAATTCCATGTCATGAGTTAACTTCAGGAAAATAAAGGCCCTTTTTCTCCTTCAGTCCTGGGCTGGAGCATCTGTAGTGCCCCTACACTGCAATTGAATCCATTGATCAGAGGACAGGAAGTCACCTCTATTCTTTTCAGTATTGGGGTGGGGGGGATGAGCTCAGAAATTCATTAATACAGATACAGCAGTTTTCCTAAGAGCAGAGGTTTGCCTGTATGCCCTTAACCAAATTCATCCCTTTCCCTCCCAGTCAAAGTTACCTTCTTGCTTTTACCCTCCACCACAAAGGGAGCTGCATCTCACAAGGGCTGTACATATGCTGTTAATATGGATCTTCTCTGCTGGAAATTAGAACCTCTGGCTCCATATAAATATTAATATGTTATTATCAATATGCATCACAATTGCCTTAGTGATGTGCATTTATTTTAAAATGTTATCTAACACAGTGTAAAGACCAAATGTACTGATTATTAATAATAATAGATAAGCAACCACATACTGGAAGGATAAAAATCCATCAATGGTATTTAGTGACATTTAAAAATTGCAAGATAAGAGTCTCAATGCTTTATTCCCAGAATCCCTAGAAAGACTTTCCTCCAGTGACATTGTTGCATATATAGTGAGGCTGTTTTTTATTCTGTAGGCTGATCCAGTCATTGATGCTGAAAGTGTGTTATAGGGATATAAAATGTATGATTGTATGATGTCTCATCAATGCTAATATGATAATATAGTGTGAGAGTGGTGGGTGTTTCCTGAAATCATGTCTTGGGAAAATAACAGCATAGATTCACTAGGGGAATCATCCCACAGTAAATAATCATTTCTTGCGCCTCCTAGTTTCTTTATCCTTCTTTAACACTGTTACTCATTAACTGTGCCAGCACATTCTCTAATGCTATAAGGCATCTCTGCACGAGTTTGTATCAAAAGTCAATGCACTAGTTACACAGATTGTGTTTTTATGCTGACTTTCCTCTAAGAACTGAAAAACAAGAGGCTGGTCCTCTCCGACATTTGGGTTATGTTCCGATTACAAAAGAGTTGTGATGCCACAATGTGCTTCATTCAGGCGTGCAAAGGGACAACCCTTGATGTAAGCAAAATGCCCGGACAGAGCAGATCTGCCAGTGTAGCTCATTCCAGCGTTGTTCATCCATCTCAGCCTAACGTTAAGACTGGATCCAAAGCCCTTTTAAGTCAATGGAAAGACTCCAAATGGCTTTGTTGGGCTTTAGATTAGACCCCTGAACAGCAAATGCCACATGTGCTGGATTGTCCTAGTGGAATTGTTAGGTCTCTCACATGGCTGGTGCCTGAATGTGATCAGACAGAGTTGGGAATATGGAAATGAATAACCCTTTCTCTTGTATCCCTTTCCTGAGTTGATGTTGTTTTCATCTTTTCTTGACTCCCGTTGCTTTCTGCAGCATTGGAGCTTTTATTTTTATAAAGATGGCACCTTAGCTTTCAGTTGACCAGCAAATACTTATAATATTTTCCCATTTCCTTAATGCGATGGATGGTTTGTTACCAGATGGCCAGATTCAGGGGAGGGTGCAGTGGCACAGATGCACCCCACTTTCATTCCACAGTGCCATGAGAGCAGTAGCTGAGATGCTTTTTCCGTCTCCAAAGCAAGTAAGAATTCTTCCCCCCTCCATGCTCAACCGCGCATCCCATCCCCGTCCTTTCCCCTCTCCCCTGCCCACTGCTTCACCGTCTCCTGCAGCCAGGGGCAGGGGTAAGGAGGATATCCAGAGTTGCTCTTGCCTGGTGTAGCTGGACTCTGCAATGAACCAGGCTCAGCCAGGGATATCTCCCCGCCAGGTCCTCCCGCTGTTCCCTGCCAGCCTGGGAGCAAGCATGGGGAAAGGAAACCCACCCACTGCTTCTGTCTCCAGCCGAACCTGGCTCCACGTGCAGCCCAGCTGCAGTGGGGCAAGAGCGGCTCTTGCGCCCCCACCTCCTGCCCCTGCTTAGCTGGGAACAGCAGCAGCAGCAGGCAGGGAATGAGGGGAATAGGGGTAGGGATGTGCTGCTGGAAGGGAAGGCAAGGGAAGGGAAGGGAAGGGAAGGGAGGTGGGAGGGGAAGATCCCTACTTGCTTGAGAAACTTTTTAAAAGTCCTCTGCTACTGGTGCTGCAGTTCAGTTTGCCCACCCTGGCATGGGAAAATGGGACCCAGGGTGCAGCCACCTCTGCAGTGCAGGTCACTGCTGCTTTCTGAAGTCCTGGATCCACCCATGTTTGCTACCTCATTGCAAGTGCTTACATTACACTTCAGTGTCTTGTGTTTTTAAATTAATGATGTGCACCAGCTTGGGCACCAGGAGGAGACTATACCCCCAGTCTGTAATACTGTCATGGAACAGCACTGATATTTCATTTTTAAACTGAAACTGAAGCTGGGGCTAGGTTACCTGAGCCCCGGGGTTGAAATGCCGAAACCCTCTGCAATTAAAACTAAGAATCCCAGGGGAGTCAACTCAACCTTGCTTTCCTTGCCACGTGCAAATGAAATCTTGAGCTGTGCACATTAGCTGCACACTTTGTAAAGCAAAGTCCTTGTCAAGATGTCATGGTACTTTTTTAAAGAGTGGAGTCTTGCCCTGAGATCCCTGAGCAGAAAACTTCCTCTGACACTGTTGTGCTTCAACTCCAAAAGCGGTGGCATTTCACTGGGAATATGCCTAGCTCATTTTTAAAGCTCTTCATGTTCTGTGGGATCTTTAGTCCTAAAACTCTGTAACATTTCCAAGATTACTGTGGGTTTTACAGCCCCTTCTCTGCAAATTATGGCCTTTTGGAAACTCAGCAGCAAGGAACTCAAAACTTCCTGTCCCCAAGCTGAAGTAGGATTTGTGTCAGCTCCATGGGGCCTGTGCCACTTGGCTGTTCAGTTCAGGCTCTGTGCAGTAGAAAGCAATCACATATAAGTAGTCAGGATCATACAATTATTATTTTCCATTTGCCATCTAAGCTTTTTTCTGCCTACAGAAGCCTAGCTTTTCCTCCCTCTGCCACGGTACAGACAGAGCGTGCGGGGCTCCTTTCTCTGACCTGACAAGTGAGCAGCTCAAAACACAGGCTGTATAATTCATTCGATTAGAGAGCGGTTCCTCCTTACCTAAGCCGCAGAACTGGTGCAAGTGCCTTTTCCAAGGGATCCCCTTTCAGAGACCATTTTTGTATGGGAGCTGTCTTCACAGATTCACAGACATTTAGGGCTGGAAGGGACCTTGCGAGATCACCAGGTCCAGCCCCCCTGCTCTGGGCAAGAAACACTGCTGGGGTCAAATAACCCCAGCAAAGTGTGCAGTCTGTCTTGAAAAAAGTCCTTCCCTCTGCTGTGTTTTTCTCCCTTACCCTCTGCCTAACTACTCACTTCTGTTTCCCTGCAACCTTTTCTCCTCTCAATTCCCTGTTCTGCTTCCGGACGCCACCTTGCAGAGTTGCACCTGCCCTGCCTATGGCACTGCACAGCCGGACAGACGGGATTGTCCTGGCACTCTCATACTCTTGCCCTGAATCTTCTCTCGAAAAACTCTGGATGTGATTTTCACCGCTAGGTGGTGCTGGTGCTTCCCAATGTTCCCTCGAGTATGGCATCGAGGAAGGCGCCAAGGTTCATGCACCTGGCAAGGCATCCATCACCCTAGCACAACAGTGAGAGTGTGACCACACGAGCACTTGCTCAGCCACCATGCATATAGATAAGGGTTACGGCTGTGTTTGCATATGGGATTTTTAAGCTGTACTTTCCGTCTAAGAGGCCACACTACACGACAGAGGCCAGGCCGCAGGTAGAAATCCCTTGACTCCTACTTCTCCCTGGTGTCGGCTTCGAGTCCGGACAGAAAGTTGAGATAAAGGAGGGGAAAAATGCTAGTGCATGGGACAAAGCAAAGTTCAAGCAGAAGTATTGCTGCCTGCCAACCTAGGGAGGGACATTCATTGCTATTAGCTGCAGCAGTGGGGGGTCAGCAGAGGGGATGGCGAGCATACAGGCTAAGCAGACGAAAGGGAGTGCTGGGGCTTGACGGACATGGGGGGAGGAACCGAGCAGAGCTGCTAACCGTTGGAGAGGGGCTGATTTCAGGCACACAAGCACTGTGATAGGGGGGAAAGGGTAGGTTTAGGAGCCTCAGCTGGAACCGGCCTGTCAGTGCTCCAGTGGGTGTTCTCGGAGGTGGGGGAGATTTGGTCTCAGTTTTTTAGTGACGGTCAGGTAGTTCAAAAGCAATAAGCATTGCCAGAATGACAGTCACAGCAGCATTCTCCAGCCGAGCCAGACTAGGGGCTGTGTCATTTCTAGGGTGTGTTCGCATGTAAAGACCTGATCTGCTTCTAGCTGAACTAGTTGGATATGAGTCCCTGAAAGACCAGCAGTTTGGTGCATTTGGATAAAAGCTTTACTGACTGAGGCTTTGGAGTGAAATATAAAGAAAAGGCTTGATATCACATCAGCTCTGACCTCCGGATAACAGTGTAATGTACTGTGATGCTGAATGTCATATACTATAATGTTGTAACGTGAACTACAATGGCCAGAAGCTTTCTGGAGACTGGAGGGATGAACTACAACATGCACTACAACTCCCAGAAGGTGTCAGGGGGGCAGGAGGAAGTGGAAGAAGCAGTGTCAGAGCATGGGTCGCCGCAACAGGGTGGCTAAAGAGTCAATAGGAGCGATGGACTGCAAGCTGCAGCAGTGAGACTCAGACATGGAGCCCAGGCAGATGCAATTAAGCATTTGATGGGACCAGAGACTGGTTTGGAGCCCTCTGGAGTTGTGGGAGGGTTTAAGGTTCTCGAGTGTACATATCACAGCATTAGTGTTTTCTACTGGTTGCCTGTTCCTGGGTGATTTGACCACAGTGTCACTGTTTATTTTCTGTTACCCAGATCCTAAGTATATGTAGCTTCATGTTAATACTTATTTACCTGTGTCTGTCCTCGTCCCCGTCCCCACCATCCCACTGGCTTGTGATCGTAATCCCCAGCATAAAAGTGGGAACTTCCCTTGCCAGCTCCCTGTGCCAGTTCCTGGGATTGCGAGGTTTGGTACATCAGCTTCCTCATCCTAGAGCAACTAGCTTGAAGATGGTTTCAGCTGTGACTCGTTGAAGAATATAGATAGCATTTTGCCATGATGGGCAAGCCCATTTGAGGGACACTTTGGGAAAAGGAGGAAATGGAGACTGCCTTATGTCCATGGCTTCCTCTATCTCCGCTCTCGATCTGCAGCAGTGCCCAGGTGCGCTTAACCGAGCTCTGCAGCAGCAAGCCACTTGTCATCCTGGTCAGTGAGTGGACAAACACTTCCACAGCCCTATGTCGACAAGACTGAAAGGACTAAGAGTAGCCCAAAATGTCCTTTGGGTTACAGCTGGGCTTTCTCAGAGGGAGACTAGGAACAAAATGAACACCTGAAGAGGGAGCAGTCCACAGCCAGCAGCAGCAGTGGAAGATGAACACAATCCTGAATGATCAGATTGAGGTGATGAGCAAAAGGGGTTTTATCCTTTAAAGCACTTAGAGGTAGGGATATTTGCTGGAATGTGAGATTAGTTTTAATATAGTCCCAGCCATGACTCGCGGTCTCAGACAGGTGGTGACAACAGCATTTTCACAGAAGACATAACTGAAGATATGACACGATATGAGAGTCCGGTCCGCTGAAAACAGAAGAATAACAGCGAAAGCTGTGGGGACAGTGGTCCAAAATGGGACAGGTAGAAAACTGAGAGGGAGAGCTTCAGAAGATCACCATGATACCAGTTTTTCACTCTCATTTCCTGGAAAGAACTAAACAGGGGCTTAAATTGGGACAACTGGTGACTTGTCAGACAACTACATTTGACACCTTCGTTGCTCATGGACAAGCAATATGCAATTGTTTTCCCCCCTGGAGCCACTTAAGGTTGCCAACATTCATATGTCTCTGGGCATGACAAGGCAGGCAGATGTCAACTTAGTTAATGCAGGCAAGGCCTGGGGACTCCCGAGTCTCGCTGGCAAGGGATGGGGGAGAAGAAGGTTCCCAGGTTCTTCTCCATAGGTCTTTGTATGCTTGACATTGTACCCAGGGCTTTGGCCTGTGATTCATGTCTCCACACAGCGAGCATCCTCATTCCTGTAGCTCACGCAACACAGGGTCGCCAGCCATTTATTGGCAGATAAAAATACCAGTGAAAAATCAGGTTATAGCAACACCATTAAATTAAAAGCTTCAGTCCCACATTAGAAGCTTTTTTCTTCCTCAGCTCAAGCTCTGTGAACAGAGGTCATACACCAGCAAACAGTTTCTGCCTTGGGATTAAAAAAATACAACCCGCCACTGAAGCCCTTTCTAGTACTTCTGGAAACTTTATCAGAGGAACTGAAAAATTCACCTGTTTGCTGCCAGTGGGAAGCTGTCCCTGGTGACTATAAGGGTCTTACCCTCATTTTCCAGAGAATTTAAGCCCTCTTTTCAAAGCACTGTTGTTGGGTATGTGAGAGGCCACAGTGATGAATTCAATCTAAGAGCGTGATTAAAATAAACAGAGGACTTAAGGACTTGGCCCCAGCTTGGCTATCAACTTATGTGACCCTGGGCAAGTCAGCTCAGACTGGATCTTCCAAACTATTCAGCACAACTACCTCCCAATAATGACTCTGGTAGCTTGCAGAAAAAGGGCAATGCCCCTCTAAATAATTTATTTTAAATTATTTAAAGATATACTACCATACTCCTAATACACTGTAATACTTAGGAGACTCAGTGAACCGTGCTCTTTTGAAAATCTGGGCCTAAACACCAATGCTGAACAGCTTAGAGCATCTGACCCTTAAGCTTTCCCCCCTGCCTCTCTGCATCACCTGCAGTGCATTGAATGGTGGATCAGTGTCCTAGGTTAGGAGATGCATGATGTGCCCAGCAAAATGGGGATGATTTTCAAGGTTTCCTGGCTCCCAGCTGTGAACATCTTCCTCTGGGGCACTTTGGAGAGGAATGCAGTGAAAAAAAGACCATCCACCATCTTCCCTTTCCCCCATTCTGTCTAGAAATCACGTCCTAACCTGTTTAAAGCCAGTTTGAGGGTAAAGAGTTCAGAGCATTGGTTAATGCAGCATCCTTTCATAGTTGCATGCTTTTAATGAGCTTAACTAAAAACCCTGCCGTCCATACGCAGTCTGTGATATTGCAGTGCTTATAATTCAGTCAAATCAAAACCAATTGACTTTCAAATCTTAGCCATTTTGGCTGCAGGGCTGTTCAAATTAAAAGGTCATGAGAATTTTTTTTAATAGGAAAAGCATTTTTTTCCAGTGTCCTTATTCAAAATCTGAACTTTATTTAAAAAAAATTCACCTTTGAGCAGAGACCAACTATAGTAAATGTCATCCCCCACCCCGCATGTTTCTAGACTTTCCAGAAGTATGAGTGACTGGAAATAAGGAGTTGGACTGGAAAGTGTTTTACAACTTTAATTATAATGATTATGACCAAGTGCCCACTCTCTTGAGTAACAGACCTGGGCCAACGATACTAACCCAGTGATGCACCTGGGCTCTGGGAAAGTTCACATCCAAACTCCTGTCCAAATCTGAACTCACAACTTTGGATCTGTCTCATTAGGAAGCCTGAAATTGGAGCCCAAACCCAATTTTTCCCAAAGCAATGAGAGAAGGATCTGGGCTACGTTTTGTGGCTCTGTCCCCTCTGAAATCACAATGGTGATTGGTGGTGACATAGTGCTATACCAGTAGAAACCCTTCTGTAAGGATGTGCAAACCTTCTCGTGGTAAGCAACAGGCAAATGCATGTCCCCACATCTGCTTTCTCGTCTTTTCCAAGACATTGTGATGCCTCACAATCAATGCGATGCTGCACAGCATCAATGTGATTCTGCAGCTAGTAAAGCGAGCAAAGCGCTGGCTTGCATCCATAGATGCTTCTCAAGCAAATCCCAGGACATCATTCTCCCCTTGTACTCTGCCTTGGTGAGGCCGCAGCTGGAGTACTGCGTCCAGTTTTGGGCTCCACAATTCAAAAAGGATGTGGAGAAGCTTGAGAGAGTCCAGAGAAGAGCCACGTGCATGATCAGAGGGCAGGATAACAGACCTTATGATGAGAGGCTGAGAGCCCTGGGACTCCTCAGCCTGGAAAAGCGCAGGCTCAAGGGCGATCTGATGGCCACCTATAAGTTTATCAGGGGTGCTCACCAGGATCTGGGGGAACGTCTGTTCACCAGAGCGCCCCAAGGGATGACAAGGTTGAACGGTCACAAACTGCTCCATGACCATTTCAGGCTGGACATAAGGTAGAACTTCTTTACTGTCCGAGCCCCCAAGGTCTGGAATAGACTGCCATCGGAGGTGGTTCAAGCACCCACTTTGAACACCTTCAAGAGACATTTGAATGCTTATCTTGCTATGAGATGACCCCAGCAGACTTCCTGCCCTGGGGCAGGGGGCTGGACTCAGTGATCTTCCAAGGTCCCTTCCAGCCCTAATGTCTATGAAATCTATGAAATTTGCTCTTGTCCTTGACCCCACTTCCTTCTCTTGTTTATTCCTCATTGATGTGTTGTTCCTATTCCTCCCATTCATCAGCAAGCTATGTACTTTTCAGGGTAGGATTTACACAGAATCCTTACAACAGAGATGTGCAGAGAAGAAAGAAAAATGAAAAGAAAGGCCGAGTGCTGAGGCAGCCAGGTTTCACTAACACCTGGGGACACCCTGCCATCAGCTTTAAGCCTGGGAGGAGGAGCAGGCCCTTCCATCTCCAACTGAGTTAAAAAGGACCACTGCTCATAGTGCTTTGATCTACCCTCATGGCAGTTGCGACGCAGTAGGACATCTCCAGGGCTAAGTTGTATGTTATCCATCTATTAAGTGATGCACTAGTAAAAACTTCACTGCAGGCAGAGATAAATTCAGTGCAGGTCATAAGTTGCACAAGAGGGTTGCACTGTGTTTTGTATTTGCACTGTGCCGTGACATAAAAGCTTGCCAGCAGTAGTCCTGGTTCACAATTCATGACTTCCCATCTCACCTTGCTGTGAAAGACAAGTGGGTGCTGTGGTGGAGGAGGACAAGCTATTAAGCTTAAGCCTATATATTTTACTTGTATCTGTTTACCCACATCTCACAGCACACTAAAATCACTACACTAAATGCAGGCATAAGGACATCTCTAACAAGCAAAGCTTCTCTGAAATGCTGACCCTTCTTAAGAAGGTGTTGATCTGCTGTGGACTCTACTCGTTCATTGAGACAAGTGGCTCTTTAAACCATCTGGAGGTACAAAGGATGGGAGCAGCTGTTTGAGGAAAGAAGATCTAGGGCAGCATCTCCAGAACTTGCAGGCAACAACCCTCCTAAGACTCTCTGACCTGGCTTATGGCAACGGGAAAGGAGGACGTTCGTACTGAGGCTGACAGGGACAGCGAAGTATGATGTTGCCTGCAGCTTATTACTTGCTCATCATCGTTGCCCCTGGGCCAGAGAAGGTGGGGAGACAGTCATCCAGGGTGTGGGCAGAGGCTGTCCGAAAAGGAGCTAGGAGGATTGAGCTGAACCTTTCTCTGGTTTACTTCTCTCATTAATAAAATGCAGTGTCAGCAGGAGGATGAAGTTGGCGGCTTTTTGTCGTGTGGGTTGTATGTGTAGAACAGGCTGGAAAAGAGACTCACAATACCTCAGCTCAGAAGGTTGCCTGACAGCACAGCCCACTGCCTGGCGGAAACCTGCAAACACTATATCATCGCACTGCACTGCACAGCATCCTAAAGAGTGTGTCTGCTTCCCTTCACAGGCATGGCCAGAGATGCCAATAAAGAAAAATGATTGCAGCAAAAAAGTGCATTGGTGCAGGAGGAGACTGGTTTTCTGCTCTAATTTTCAGTGATTAAAACCCTGCCAGCCACTTCTGCTGAGCACTGTTTCCTTCACTCGACTTGCATGTCACAACATAAAGCGGCGGACAAATAATCACTAGAATTCCACAAATGAGGCCCGACATCAAGGAGAACCAAGAGCTCTCAGGTGGCTTTGAAGGCACCATAAAAGCATAGTGCTCTCATAGCTACATGAGAACAGGACAGTCTTTCATCTTAGACTACTGTACCTTAAGTCTAGGATCAAATCCTGTATGTGCATTTCAGGAATTCTGAGCAGAGAGCATCTTAAACAAAGTCTAATCAAGACTGCTGTGAAACTAAGCGTGCACATGGATTGGGCATTGTTTCATACAAGGTTACTTATTAAACCATAGTGTTAGATGGTGATAATCTTTCGACTCAGTGGCATCTGATTACTAGATTGTAAATGAGTAATTATACATTGCTGAGCATGTATTTCCTATTCCTCCTCCATACAAAGTTGCCCATCAAAAATCTCTGCAGCAGATGAGCACATGCATTACTAAGTATAGTGCTAGTTAGTATAGGCTAGATATTATACTACATTGTACTTTTCTTTTACTCTAGAAACCCAGTGGATTCCATGTGCTTTCAGACAGTGATCCAATAGCCACTTGTAACAGGGAGCTGGGGATTCCCTGTTACTCGAGTGGGGAAACAGCCACAGGGAGGCCCAGAAGAAGGAAGCCGCTCGTTAGGGGCTGCAGAAGGATAGGTTGTGAGGGATTAATAGGCTTCAAGCGTCTATTGTAGAGCTAGCAGCTCTGCCTTAGTACGATACAACAGAGCCTGCCCAGTGCAGGGCTATTGCAAGCCTGGCGATGCTGCAATAGTACAGAAGGGCAGAGGCTGGCTTAGGCAACAGGGGCATGGCTGCAGCTGTTAGGTCAGCCAGCAAGCCTAGCTGGAAACATCTGTAGCTGGTGGGGGGAGCAGACACATGGCTAGGAGGGGCAGGGCTCAGGAAGCAACAAGGCTTGGGCAAGGGAGGCAGTCCAGTCCTGCAGGCTGCCAAGGGAGGAGCTCTGCTAAAAATGGCTCTGCACTAAAATGGCTCTACAAAACAATGGACAAGATCCTGGTACAATAAGCACTGACAGTGAGGAACTGAAGGCTTGCTAGGTGCTAAGCGTCAGGATGAAAAGAGGATTTGGTATGTAGCTAGGGTGCTTCCCATTTTAGTTATACCCTCTTTTTCATTACAGTTTATACTAGAGCACCAGGTCAGGACTAACAGATGAGGTTAGAGGTCCCAGCTGTGCCCACAGGGCATATGACTGTTTTGAGCCCTGCCTGGGGCCAAACTCCAGGCATTGACAGGTTGCTGCCATGGAGGGTTGAGACCTGAGCCCGGAGGGGTGAGGCCAGAGACATAGCAAGTTGTTATCAGGGCCGGGGCCTGAAGCTGAGATGGACGAGCCTAAAGGCCAGGTATGACACCATTGGCCAAGGCATCAGGGTCTGATAAGAAGAAAGGAGGGTTAGAGGCCAGGAAGGCTGGGGTCCCAACAAGGTCATACAAACCTGAAAAATCATGATATTGGCCTGGGGCCAAGAGCCACAGACATGATCAGCTGGTAATATCTGTGAGGCATGGATGTAGATGATGGGGCAGTAGGAGGCCACGAAAGCAGCCCTTAAGGGTTTAGAGTACACATGGTCAGTAGCCTGCTTTTCCCAAGTTAACTAATTACATCAAGGCGTGGCAGGAGAGAAGAAAGGGAGGATACCCAGAGAGCCCAAGTGAAGCAGGAGCTGTGGGACCCAACCTGGGACCCAAACCTGCTACATCACTCCATTCCCAGGGGATAAACTGAGGATAAGCACCTAATCCCAGTACTCTGACATTAACCACACAGCCTGTTTAGGACCCTGTCCTATATGGTACCAAGCACTCTCAACCTTATGTTAACATGAGAAATAAAGGTGCTAAACACTAACACACAAGACACCTGAACTCCTTAAGGACTCAGACTAGTCATTAGAGCAATGACATATCTAAATTTCAGCACTGTTTGTATGTTGCAGGCTACCAGATTTCAGCCTGATCAATTATTTGATTTCCCATGAGTCTCTTCATGGTTGACTCCCTCTTCCTATTTCTCTTCCACACAAAGTTGTCCATCAAAAACACCTCTGGTAGATTAGTTTTATATTTATATTCACGATGTGATGAGAAAGTAAAATGTACAAGGATTATTTCTTTTATTAATTTCTGTTCCTTTTCTCTAGTTCTCCCCCCCCCGCCAAAAAAAAAAAAAAAGGCTGATACAAACAAGACCAGAAGAAAGAAGAATGTTTGAGGCAAATACTAGTTTTCATTGCACTTTGAATTTAACTACTGCATTTTATGCAAATATTACCACTGATCTGCACTTCTTTGCACTGCAATCATTAGGCCAAATCCTGCTAAGACTTACTTCCCATCAAACAGAATAGGACTGCTGGTATGAATCAGGGCTTACCAGAATGCAAAATAATTTGTGTTAAAAATGCTTATTCTTTTAAATTGTGCCTTAAATGGATCTTATTGTAGAAATTTAACTCCATTTTCAGAGTGATACCCAGGCAACAAAGATGCAGTAATTAGGACTTTTTGAATAAAGGAGTCATGGGTTGTGATCCCCTTCTAGAGCTGGAGCTGATATTCCTGCCCCTGGAAAGATCAAAGATTTATGCTCCTTATGTTTTATAGGTAAAGTGGTGACTGATGGGTGAGACTGCCTTCTGCATATGTGCTCCAGATATTTAAATGAACTAAAAGGATATTACCCACAAAAATCCTTGGGTATCACTCATGAAAAAACCCACAGATATTAGTTGGGAGGAATTTAGGCCCTGATTCAGCAGAAGGATGATGCATGTGAACAACCCCGTCTCAAGGCTGCAAGGCACATAAGTGGTTTATTTTGAACCTTTGCTTAACATTCTAGTGAAGTTTGGATGAAGCCAATGGGATTTAGGCACGTGCCCTGCTAAACTGGAGCTTTATTTACTGTAAATATGAGGTGCAGTCAGGTTCATCAGTATTTTGGATGGGTGAGGGGTTGCAGCGCTTCCCTCTCACTGAATTTCTATCAGGAGTCAGGGGGCAAAAATGTTAGGCTTTATCCCCTGAAGAAAGTGAGCACAGCAGGCCCCTCTTTGGACCACTCAGACCAGTGAGATTAGCTCCTAATTTTTCACGTAGCATCCTGGAACCCTAAGCACCATCTGAGCTATCTCAAGTAAGCAAATGCAGAAGACGAGCTGAAGTGGCAGCACATACTTCAAGCTCCATTTGCCCTGACAGAGCCTGTACTCTTTATCTTATTGCTAAGTACCAATTATTTTTCACTGTATGTTTCAAATTCATGCACACAGAGAACTAAGGTCTGCCTTGGTTTCAGGACTGTTGGTGCATTGCTGCAGACTTGGGTATTGAAAGCAGTACGTGGTTGTAATAAGCAGCGCCAAAATGCTCATGTTCTATCTCTTTGCCTGCATTACCTGGCACAGATCTTAGACTCTGCCTTTGAAACATAATCTGTTATTACAAATGAACCTGGGCCTCCATTGTTCAGACTGAGATCTACTTTCCCAACATTTGAATGGGGGAGGGGATCTTCCAGTTACCAAATTGGGTCAGCTGTGAAGTTTAGGTGTCGGTCTCAGTCTTATGAAAGGTTCAGGCACGCTTGGAGCCAGATATACCATTAGAGGCCACCATGATTGTCACTGTGACAGCGATCCAGAGCCAGACAAGATCTCTATTTACATCATGCATAGACACTCGGACAATTAATATAAAGTTCCCAGGCAGATAGTTTTGCTGAATCAGCCAACACTGCGGTTCTCAAACTTTATCTGTAAGAGCTGCTGCTGTCACAACGGTGAGGCATGTCAGTCTCCAGGCGGTGCAGTTTTGCTTCTAGCCAGAGCTCAGTTCAATGTTCTCTTAGGGTTTCCAGATGCTTTTTTGGCTAAATCAACCCCAAAAAAACCATTGTTGCTAACAATTTGTGCAGGTGATTTACATCTTTCTGTTCCAGGTGTCTCTCTGGTACAAATCCAACTCTGATCAAGCTTTCTGACAATGCTGAAGGTGAGAGGATAGCAAACGCTCAGGAGGAGAGGACCAAACTGTGGAATGACCTGGGGAAAAAGTGGGTGCCTGAAGGCAACATAGTGAGAGTCTGCCTTAATAAAGGCAAAGCCTTGGCAGGTAGCGAGAGAAAATAAAGAGCACAGATGCAAAATAGTGGGAAGTAACCAGACAGGTGCATGTGGGCTTTTAAATTAGCTTAATTTCACATCACTTCCTAGTGTTGTTTTCATTTTGTTCTACTTTTTCTGGTAGCTACAGGGGGAAATTGTGACAGGAGGATGGGGAGGCAGGGAGGAAAAGCAGTATCCTTGATAGGAGGCCAAAAGAACAGCTCACCCCAGGAAGATATTTGAGAACCACCAAGTTGCCACATTGCCAGGTACACGTATCCTGCCATTTCGGCTGGAGGCAGGATGTGAAGAATACTACCTTTAAGCTATTCTGCAGCATGCATGCATCATTAAGCAGCTGTTGTGCTGCAGCCCAGCAGTGGCTGCATTTCATTGATGGGCAAAGTGATCCGTATGGTTCATAATGTACTTGGGAGTCCCTCAGGAGGAAAGCAGCTGAATATGTGCAAGAAGTCATGTTGATTTCATTATCTTTCATGCAGCTCCTTGCCTTAAGGACAAGGCATGCGAGAACTACTACAGGGTCCTCTCTCCCCAGGATCAGCTGGAAATCCCTCAGGGTCCTGTGATCGGTCCTGAATTGCGGTCTGGCTCCTTTCATATACCGCGTTTTGCACTTGCAGATTGTAAATGGCATAAAGCCAACTCGTGCAACTTGCTTTCCACGTTGATGCATCCCAATTCCTGGATGGATCCTGTCTGAGTCAAACTGCAGGTTGTCATGGGACTGCTTATTGCTTGCTGCTTGCTTTGCTGATATATTGGCACACCCCAGCAGTGATTTTTCACTTGTCACAGGAAATGTTCTAAGGCTGCATCTGGCTCATACGTACAGGTGAGAGCCTGAGCAATGACAGTCCTATCCATTGTGCACTGGACCGTGTGCGGAAGATGTCCAAAAGGGGCTGGAGAAACAGAACAAAAGAGTACGAGCAAGGCAAAGTGCAGGAAACCTACATTAATTCATGGAAGTCAGAACAATTTTGCTAGTTATCTGTATTTCTCAAGGGATGTAGCCTTACTGATTGGGAGATGTTAAGGTTAGATTTGCTTTCATTTGTCAGCAGTTTAGTTTATTTAGCTCTAATAAAGTCTTAAGCCAGTTGACCTTTACATGCATCCTTCTGTTTCATAGGTAGTGTCGTAGGAAATACCTTACTGGAGAAGACCCACAGCCTTTTGTTCCCAATATCCTGTTTCCAACAGTGGCATCCGAGGTTGTGCAGGAAAGCTGCAGGAGACTTATGGTAGGTCTCATCCTGATCCTGATTGATAGAGATTGCCTGAAGCGTTAATATCCCTTCTGAATTTTTGCCTCGGCTTATAATGACTCTGGCTGTTCTTGATACCCATATAAACGTCCAATCCTTTTTCAGATCTTGTCAAGTTCTTGGCTTCAACGACTTCTTGTGCCAACAAGTTCCACGACTTAATTAAGTGGCAAGCGAAAAGGTGCTTCTTTATATCGGATTGGGATGCCCTATTTTTCATATTCCTTGGATGTCCACTTATTTTTGTATCGTGATTCTTCTCTCTTTCACAGTGGGGCACACAACTGAAGCCAGTTCTTTTTTAAATTGCTCCCATATGCTAATAAAACTTAACACTTGCATAACACTACACAGGTGTTAATTAACCTTCACATCATCCCAGGAAAGTAGTCAGGTTGCTCTTATCATACTTGTCCTAGCAACACTGCAGAGCTAAGATTAAAACTCACAATATTAAAACCCGAACCCTAACCTGAACCTGTGCTTATTTCTGCCTCAATCCTTTTGTTTATCTGCCTTCTTTTCAAAGTCTCACCCTTAATGATGCGGTATTGCCAACTTTCATGATTTTGGGCATTGTTCTTAAAGTCTGCCCTTTGGAAATGTGGAAAATGTAGCTCTTTCTTTTATCTATATATATAAATATAAATGTATATAAAAGAAAGAGCTACGGTTTTCACATTCCCAAAGGGCAGACTTTAAGAACAACACCCAAAATCATGAAAGTTGGCAACAATGATGATGCGATATTCCTGCTGGATGATGTCAGCAGCAGCACAGGTCTGCTTCAAGTATATATATGGGCTGCTTTTAAATGTTGAATGGATCCCTGTCTGAAGATTCAACCCAGAAGCCCAGAAGAACTGTGAAATATCATCCCTGGATGCTCTTACTGGGCAATATTTCCCAATTCGGAAGTACCAAGTCTATACGTGTATTAAGCAGGGGTTTCTCAGGAGAATTGGAGACACAGAATTAATGTGAGACAACACAGCAATAATCAGTGAACTGTATGTACACTGTCTTTGGCAAAAGTCCTTTAGCAATGTTCCCTTTGCTACCGGGTTAGATGCCCAGAAAGGCAAAGTGGCCTTAGCAGGTGCTTTCCACTACACACTACTCGCAGGTGACTGTCAGTGATTAGTAAAGCCTCAAAGTTCCCAGAGGTCCCTGGTCTGGTCCCGAGGTTAAAATCTACCCCTAAGCTGCCATGATTTTAGAGGGCTGGGGTCCCTGCAACCTCACCTCTTTCACTGCACATCATGGCATCAGCAAAGCTGCCAAGCTAATTGGGGTCTAACATTTTAGGCAGAACATGCTACCTGTAACTAGCATGATTTTTACCAGAGCTCTACCCCCACCACAAAGTAGGCAACCATTTACTCTTGTCCTGGTTACACTGCCCAACAATGCCAGATACCTGTTGCACTTAAGTGGACTCCTCATTCAGGACACTTGTTGCAGCACGCCTGCCCTTTTGTCATCCATTTGGCACAACAGTGTTTTGATATACTTTAGCTCATAACTTCACAGGATTTTGACCAAATGATCTGGGCTGGTGCATAACCCAATGCAAATGAGGCCTAGCTATTGTCCTGCTCCTGCTGTCCACCTGGAGAACTGAAGCTGCTCTCAGCCACTCTTTTCCCTGTTTCTGTATCAGAGTGCCAGGCTGCAGGGCTTACACTGGTACTGGAGCCTTGCCTTTGAAAAGTTTCTCATCTCGGACTGCCTTTAGTTCTCTTTGGGGGAAGATTTGCAAATAGCAAAGGGGACAATTTGGGGGGCAAAAATCACTTCCTGGAAACTGCACCTTGGTGTGTGGCCCGAGTAATTTTGAAAGAGGAAGTTACCTGTGTGCTTTTTACATCTCCCTCTGGTTTAGGACTGCTGCCTATTGAATTAATAAAACCAGTTGCACAAAGAAAACACACGGACATCACGTCACCAAATTCTCCTCTATGGGAAAGTGATCCAATGGAGTTCAAACACTCATGCCTTTTGGTAGAGAAGTGACAGTAATATTGTTTGCATTACAGGCAGTCCTCGGACTTAGTACACAATTGGTTCCTGAAAACCATGTCTTAAGTTGAAATACTGTAACTCAGAACTGATTTTCGCATAGGAAGCAATGTTATAAATGGGGAATTTGTTCCTGAACCAAGGCCCGATACCCTATTTTCACCAAAAGTAGCCCAAAATTTTGTACTCGGTCAATTATAGATGAGTAGTATAGCTACATTAATGTATTTATATTGTAAATAGCAATCATATTGATTTGGAAGGACTTCTTTGTGGTGACTTTGCTGGAGTTTTTGAAGAGCTCTTGGTTGGACTTTTTGAAGGGTTCTCGGCTGGAGTCTTCTCAGGAGTCTTGACTGCAGGTTTTTTGGAGTCTCGTCTGCTTTCTTAAAGAAAGTGTCCAAGGAAGTTTGGACAGATGTTCTCCAAGGAGATGGGTGATGCAACTAACTTGTTCACTGGTGTCGTGTCGAATCAAGCATTGTCAAGTCAAAACTGATGTCAGAAAGTTGAAACAGGGTTTCATTTTATAAATGTTGTAAGCGTGAAAAGTTGTAACTTAAAATGTTGTAAGTCGAGGACTGCCTGTACAGTTGGTGCTACAGACCCCCACCAAGTTCCAGGTCCTGGGAACCATGTGGGTAACCCACATTAATGTCTCACCTCTAGTAGTTTAATCACATAAGAGGTTTATGAGCTTATGGCTTCTTCCCAGTTAACAGATTCATCTTCACTCAAGCAGCAGAGGCTTACAATTTTAAATCTAGATTGGTCCAGGTGCAGTCCTAGCGGAGATTCAATGCCTGCTCCAAAGAGCTTACAATCTAAGAAGGGAAAGGATGGTGTCATATGCTCAAGAAAACTGAGGCCCAGAGAGATTAAGTGATTGTTCATAGAAAGTAAACCCAGATTTTCCAAGTCCCAGACTAGCACTTTAACTACAAGCTCATCTTTCCTCTCTGGCAGTGATTATCCCATTAAATGTGGTTGCTAGTTTATTTAATTGCAAGTATTTTGGAGTCAGAAAGTACTGTACATTTATTTAATAAGAGTGAGATAAATGCATGTCTAGGGTGATAGAGTTATACGAGGCATTAATTTGTTTTGATATATTATGTGGAGATGTATTAATTCAATATATATAATATACTTGGATATATTAACTCAATCTAGCATTATATCCTAGACATGTTTTTAACAGTATTTATAATTCAGTCTTTTTCTTTCCTGTTGTATCCCAATTGCTTGTAGTTCTACGGACAGTATCTCCATTTCTTTAGGAGTCTGATTTTTCCCCTTATGAAAATTGCTAAGAATTAATGGATAAGTAGGAGAAGGACTAGGGTTGGGATCATGCCAAAGTAAACATCGGATTCTCTCCTTTTCTTCATTATGTCTTAAAGAAAGAGAAAACAATGGAAGAAATTGGGAAAGAATACCATAACTCTCTGTCAGAATGAGGAACCTTGAAAAAATTGCAGTTTTATTTCTCTCTTTCAGTATATCTTTGGTTTACTTTATTTGATACAGTATTGCTGTCGGGTTTGTTATACAATACTGGATTGTATAATACTGTCATACAGTTCTATTGTTGTTTTGAAAGGAAAGAGCAAAACTAAATCAGTTGTGTAATAGTGGAACGTGGCTGTCTCTGCTTGTCAGTCAGAATTAAATTCAGAAACTTCAGTTGTATAAGCACAAACTGCTTCCCCATAAACAGTAACTCCCTTGGAAATTAGTAACAGGATGTTATGGTCTCCAGAGCCAGCTGTAAGAGGGAGACATGCAGTATGCAACAGTCATGCCATGTATTATACTCCCTTTTTTTTTTCTAAAAGAGTCAGCTCAAGTACTTCTAATGATGGAAAATAAGCCCGCTGGTAGAGAAAGACGTCAGGAAGTGCAGAGGTCGGGTCTCTCTCATTTTCTAAGCCAGGTCTCCCTTCTTTGTTTGCTTCCTCTTATATCTCTCTGCGGGTTGCTGATTTGAGCTAGTCATGACCTAAATGGTTTTTCTCTTCATCCAAAAATCTTGACTTGTCAATGAAAAAAATCAAAATATTCCTGTTCTAAAATGTAGCTGCTGCATCTCAGGGGAGTTGTATTTAAGTACCTTGTTTTCCCATTCTCCTCTATGGGCTGGACCAACCCCCCCGCAAACCCTTCCCCTGGTATGCCATTCTCTCTGCCTGGTGAAAGGACACAGAGCTTCATGGCAGTCATCTGACCACAGCGCATTATGGGCAATAATGGTCTGGCCTAGTGAGTAAGGTTAAGAGGCAACTGAACTGTAACTCTGCCAAGACACTGTAGTGACATTTTCTTCCCATTTATTCCTCTCCTTCCCTAAAGAAAGTTGTCCTCCATTCAATTTTGGTGGCTCACTATGCACCACCCTTTCAACTTCAGCACCCGGGGACACAATATCTATGGCATCCGGGACTCCAGAGTGGTCTCTCATCCAAGTACTTATCTTCCAAGATCACATACAGGCTGCCTGACCTGGCTACCTCCACAGCATTTCAGATTCAGAACATTTGGGGTTTGGGCCATTCTGGTTTTTGACCCAAAATTGAACATTTCTGCAAAAAATAGAAACAAAAAGTATTAGTTGTTGAGAAAAAAAAAAAAAAGGCCCTCAGATTTCCACAAGGACAATGTTCAGGCAGGCCTTCTGTTATTAATGAGGGCAGTCACTGCCTATCTTTCCTGTTCTTGAACAGTCCCCGTGGATCGAACTAAATGAAGAGGCTGCTCCCTCTAATTATGACACTTGAATTGCAAGACTCGGATGCCTCCATGAACATGATGGGCAGTGATGCAGTCTGGCAAGGAAAGCTTCTGCAGGCGGGCATTGGGGAAGGCTTGCTCAGAGAGACCGGAAGAGTCCTGTGTAGAAAACAATCCACTATAGATCCTGGCAGCTCAGAAACCTATCGTTGAGTGTAGAAGAAGTAGTCCCATATTTTCCTGCTATACAAATCTATGGTCAGTAGGCATCTGCCCCAACCTGAGTAAAAATGGAGGGGCGAGGTACTTTGAGAAAGAGAGACTATTACTTTTGTTGAGTGCTTAGAAACCACTAGCCCCCATGTGCTGTGCAGAAAACTGGAAGGACACTGAAAATAAAGCAGTTATGAAAAGTCAAATGCTTGGAAATGGAAGTGTCAGGAGAATGGGGTGGTGACCCAATGGTCAGTGTTGGCCTCTGATATAGAAGACCTGGGCACAGCTCCCTCAACTACCATGGACTTGTGTGACCTTTGGTCAATCACTTCGCCATGGGATTCAATCAGAGTTTGTAGCCTAAATTCCTTTGAGGTCCTGTGCCTGGGTCACTGCGTGCCTCAGTTCCACAGTGGTAAAATGGGAATAAGAGCATGTTCCCACTTTGCAGGATTGCTTAGGGGATAAATGCATTACAGACTGTGACAGGGGTGTAGGTTGTAACCGTGCTGGTCTAAGGCCATAGGCAGGAAACACTCAAATACTATGTGCCCCCCTCATAAACAAAGTATAGGTACCGTTAGGCAGTCCCATGTTACCTCCCATTGATTTCACAGGGATCATGGTTAGATTAACACAACAGGCTTTGAATATCCCGCTTCGAGTGTAAAATACATTGGCGATAGGAACAGCATCATTAGTTGGATAATGAGGGAAGCAATACTCTAAATTATTATTGGATTTTTAAGGGGTCAAAGCAGCAAATATCGGTGTGGCAAAGTGGGGCTCCCCACCTAGCCACAGTGCTAGGTTCCCCACTTGCCTTTGGGCACACCACCCACCTGACTCACCTGCCACGCCTTGTTCTTAATTAATGAAGATGTTAATTAAGGCGGGAGGCTGCCCATCCATGCCTTGATGCCAGGGGGTGCTATCTGTGGCTCTGTACCTTCCCTACACCGCAGCCCATGCCTCGCAGATGGCATCCAGCTGTTAAACGCACCAGCCCCACACTGGGCTCCAGAATCCTCCACTCAGGACCCCTCTTTGATTCCTCCATTCAGGCAGCCTACTCCACCTTCATTCGGGCTACCTAGCTCCCTGAGGCTATTTCCCCTCTCAGGCATCGTCTCCCCGGGACCTTTGGCCACACAGGCCCTGGCCTCACCTCCAAGGCCAGTCGGGACCCTAGGCCCTCAGCTCTGTGCATCCCTCACAGTGGGCCCCTAGCCCTTTTGACCAGTCTGGTCCTGGCCCCAGCATTGACTAGTCAAAGGGTATTCTACCTCAGGCCTCTGCCACTAGCCCACCCTCTCTCTGGGTCTGCTTTCCTGGTTGCGGGAGCTGGGGTACTCACACCATGACTCGTGCTCCAGGGTCTCACAGGGGACTCTCACCCCCCACCTGGAGCAGTGGGTCATGGTGCTACTTAAGGTCTTGCCTTTGACCCACACTCAGCCTCCCAGCAGTGGAGGACTGGGGTCAGGACTCATCCCTCTCTCTCTTGGGCTGAGCCCCCTTTACTCAGCCTCTGGCCCAAACTTCAGCCTCAGGCACCCAAAGACCTATCTTGGCCTACTCCCCTCACTTGGGTCTCCAGATCTCTGCCCCCCTCACTCGATGCCATGGGGCTTTGCTCCCTAGTAGGTTCAGGTGGCCATAGCTGTGAATGGCCCCAACTACTTTTCCTCCAGGTCTTGCACCCCATACAGGGCTCAGGTGGCCACAGCCATGCCTGGCCCCACACTCTCCCTCCTCGGGGTCTCGCACCCCACACAGGGCTCAGGTGGCCGCAGCCATGCCTGGCCCCAACTGCATGTGGTGTTACACAAACCCACCCAAAGGTGAAGGCTAGGTTTAAGGTGCCCCTTCTCACCTTTCACCGGGATGGTAACTGTTCTGGTATGTCCTGGGGGCTCCCGCACCACTGAGAGCCCCACCAGGCCACTCACTCCCAGCAGAGTGCGGTTTTAGATCATGCCCAGGACCAGGAGCCTCCTAGCCATCCCCCAACAGCTCCTCCCTTTACTCCAGGATGATACTAGCAGCCTTGCAGCCAGGTGATGTTGCTGCCTGCCCTGCCAGCAGCAAAACACTCTTTATATAGGCAGCCCTGAGTCCAAAATAGCTGCTGCAATCAGGCACCTGCTGGCTGCTTGGCTTAGGTCTTAAAGGTCTTGAAGTGGTAGGCACCCACAGTCCCTGCCACACACCTTCCCCCTTAAAATGGTTCCTAGGGGAGATTTCCCCTGCTGCTCCTCCAAAGCAGGCTCCCCTCAGAGCCTGAGAGAGCCCTCAAGTGGTGAGCACCCCCAAAGGTGCTCTGCCACAATCGGTCACAACGTATTATTAAGCCATCCCTGGGACAGCCAAATAGCAAAGAGAAGATGTGCTATGTTTGATGAAATACTTAAAACTATGTCTTGTACCAATATTGTCTTGTCTTGTACCAATTCTAATATTGCCAAATGTAATAAATACTTAGCCCTCACTTTGCACTTTCTCTTCTTGAACCGCTATTCAGATATGAAAGATGTCATTAAACTCAGGATTAGAATGGTTAAAAGTAACACTGGTAACAATACTTCCAGATTGTGAGCTTATTTTCGTCAGTGTTGCATTAATGGTGATGGACTAAAGGGCCCTGAGAATGAAAGGCACTAATTTGACCCTGTCTCTAAACAGTTAAACAAGGTTTAGGGGTTTGAGTAGAGAAATCTCAGCTCATTTAATGCCATGGCAACAATCACCATTAAGAATCTTTTTACCCCTTTTATTCAAGATATGGAAAAAGAAGGAAAAGCTGTTAAACCATTGAACATGTAAAATATAAAGCCCAGCTGTCCTTTTAGCAGCATCCCTCCATCTCTTTCTCCTAAGCAGTTGAAAGGTTTTATAAGGAAAACCCCTCTGTTTGACAGCCTTTGAGATGGTATTAAAGATGGCCTTTTTGTGGGAGAGAGGAAGGGTGCGTTGAGATAAGGGGGGGCCTATTGCTGTGGTTAAAGTACAATCCTGCTTCCTTGAGACAAAGCAAGAGAAACATGGGGAAGGGGGAAGGGAAACCACAGCAAAGAGAGACGATGCGGTTTTTCTCAGCTGCTGACTCTCACTGCCGTGTGCTGCCTCTCGGTCTTATCAGCCAGTTTGAGACCAAGCAAATTTGTACCCATGTTGGACTGCTGGAGACATCTTTTCCCTCTGGGCACGGGCTCTTAGCAACGTTGCAGAACGTGCAAGCTTGTCTGACAAAGCCAAAGTCTTATTCAATGGAAGATAAATAGAAAGAACAAGAGGAAGTGGGGGGAAGGAAAAGAGCTTGTGAAGGGGAGCGGGACAGTGGGAACCCAGGTCTCACAATGTAGGTGTTAGGTTTTCGCTGAATCAGGCAAGGGTGGTGAGGTCGGCTATGTCTCTTGTAATGGGGGCCTTCTTGAGGCCAATTTGCCTTTGGCCCGCCCACTTGTTTCTGGGCCAACCACCTGCCTTCTCTCCTGGCACACCTTGTTGTTAATTAATTCATGATCTTAATTAGACGGGAGGCTGCCCATTCCTTGCCCTGATGCCAGGGGGTGCTATCTGCAGCTCTGTTCCTCCCCTACACCGCAGCCCATGCCTTGCAGATGGCATCCACTGTTCTTATCATCACCGGCCCCCTTCAGCTCTGGGTGTCCCTCATGGTGGGCCCTTGGCCCTTTTGACCAGTCTGGTCCTGGCCCCAGCATTGACCAGTCAAGGGTACTCTATGTCAGGCCGTTGAGCCTCTAGCCCCACTCTCTCTCTGGGGTCTGCCCTATGGACACGACTAGCGGGTGACCCACCCAGTTGTGGTAGCTGGGGTTAAGGTGCCCTGACCCACCTTTCACCAGGGTGGTAGCTGGCCTGGCATTTCCTGGGGACTCCCGTGCCACTTAGAGCCCCACCAGGCCACCCACTCCTGGCAGGTGCAGTTTTAGGTCATGCCCATGCCCATGCCCAGGCCCAGGAGCCTCCTAGCCATCCCCTACAGCTCCTCCCTTACCTCCAGGGTGTTCCATGAAGCCTTGCAGCCAGGCAGTCTTGCTGCCTGGCCCACCAGGAGGGAACTGATCTACTTATATAGGCAGTCAGGGTCAAAATGGCTGCTGCAATCAAGCACCTGCTGGCAGCTTGGCTCAGGTCTTAAAGTGGCAGGCACCAACAGTGCCCTGCCACATCCCTCTTATTTACCCAGTCTTTGAAGATCAGGGCAATGAAGCCTCGGTGTCACAATGGATCCATGGGTTTCAGAAACCGGTGGGAGTGGCAGCCATGATGGTGGAGGTGGATCTTTTCAATCCTTCTCTCCTCCTGACTGTTTCAATTTCCCCTTGGTCTACTGTTTTTTTCAGGATACCGAAAACATGGAAGCATGGCTGGACTAGTTTATCCTTTTGTTATTTTGTCCTCTAACTAGGCCTAATTTCCCACACACCAATATTCATTCACAAGCATCCAGTTCCATTCGCCTCCTGTCTACTTGACACGACTTCAGGGTTTTTTTAGCAGACCTTTTGTTTCAAATGTGGACATTAGTCCTTAACCACTTCTGACTTTTATAAACAATTTTTTGGAGCAGTATGAGCTGGACTTTTGTTATCTTGGACAGCTTTATCTATTGGCCTTCACACAATATTAGGAGCCACCATTTTGACCTGTGTTTGTACAGCAGATAGCACAAATGGCCCTGGTCCATGGCTGGGCCCTTTAGCAGTATCACAGTACAAATAATGAACAATAGATGTTTAAACTGTGAAAGAAAGCAAATGAATTTAAACAAACAATATTTATTTTTTCCTGCGTAGTTTGCAACCTAAAGGTGAAAATGAATCTAAGCAAAAACAAAGCTGACTTCCTTCTCCACCCTTACAGAAATGCAAGAAGTCAGCATTGCCCATGAATAGTGCAAGGTCACCCAGACCTTTGAGTTCTTTCTGTTTGAACACATTAATGTGTTGTTAATAAGATAGGAAAAGGTATCTGACTTTTAAGTTGATGGTAGCCCTGTATCAAATATTAATCTTCAAAATGCCATTATACAGCATTTAAACCTGATATTAAAATAGACTGGTGCATACTAATCTAAGAGTAAAAGGATGTGGTTTTTACATTATAGTTGTGTTTGTGTTATGGAAATACAAATGCAAAATGCCAGCAACAGAATCACAGCATAAACCAGATACTGTCTCTTTATTCCACTCAGCACACTTCCACCAAGAAGCACATGTTGCCATTTTAGTAAATTATCAAATTATTTTGCTCCCTCTAATTAGGCAATCTTGCTTGCATTCAAACATGTATTATCATCATTAACAATTATCTTTGAAAGGGCATTTAACCAAGACATTGTTGTTCTAGTATGATTTTATGTCACATTCAGGGAATTACAGCAGCTTGAAGGGTCATGATTTTCCTTTACACTAGCTACCATATGTTGTTGCATGGTCATTTGACTCTGTAACCTTTAGATCCTAACTACGTTTATAGAGTGGTAGTAATGTATGAGGTGCTTTAGGGAGAAGTAAGGAAAAGGTCCATGCTCTGGAAACCTTACAGCCTAAACAGGCAGCATTGTAACAAATCCACTTCTCTTTTATGGTTCATCAGCTATGTTGAATACTACAATCATTCAGAAATTATCAGGGATAGCAGAGACAGCGTTTTTCATTCTATGCTTCAAAAATACAGGCCCCAATGACTTGAGTTAGCTAGTAGCACTACAGGGCCTATGACACACATTTGAACATACTTTTTTATTTTATCCAATAGTGCATAAATACAACCCCCTCCTTCAACTCATTGCAGCATGAAGCAGAGGTATAAAACATTCCTTATAATAATTTATTTGTATCGTGGTAGCACATAAGCATCACAGTCTTGGATCGGAACCCCATTTTACAGGACACTGTAGTACCACAAAATAAAAAAGATGTTCCTTGCTCTAAAGATTGCAAGATGAAGAGCACTTGCTCAGCCAGAGAACACGATTATAAGCTTGCAGTCTTTCTGGTATTATGTATTGTCTTGGATCATGCTGAAAGTTTAGTACGTGAATATGTAGGAGTGAAGTCAGTAAGCAGTTCTGTACTGCA
Organism: Alligator mississippiensis; assembly: GCF_030867095.1. Taxonomy (NCBI): domain Eukaryota; kingdom Metazoa; phylum Chordata; order Crocodylia; family Alligatoridae; genus Alligator; species Alligator mississippiensis. The sequence continues at coordinate 246,329,246 of NC_081827.1, read as the reverse complement.
AATCTACAGCATTTTTCACTGCCTGCCTATATTTCTTAGGTCACGTGCATTGCCTGGGGATTTCATTTTGACCACTACCATTTGTAGCCCTTCATGAACAAGTGCCTTCAGCAGGTACTCAGCTTTTCTGCTTTCTACCTGCCAGAATTAAAAAAGCAATTGTTCATCTCAGCTTCATTCCTTCTCTGGCACATGAACTCCCTGGGATGATCCCATCATTTACAGCTCAACCTTGTTCCAGTGCTCTTTACTAGTTTGGCTGGCCTGTATCTTATTAGCATCTCGATGTTGTTCCTGTCTTATACTTCTCAGACTGTACACCCTGCCCATATCTAATTTCAGTGGCTGTTTTATTACCAGACAGCCCTTCCTCCTATATATATATAGGAGGAAGGGTTGTGTGTGTGTGTGCGTGCATGAGGAAATATGAGGAAGGGTTGCCTGGTAATAAAACAGCCACTGAAACTCTCTCTCTCACCTTGGTTTTATGTTGTTTCCAAGAAAGAACTTGTATAAAAAAATAAAACAAACCCAGATCCGGACCTGTATCACCCTTGTAACCTCTGCTCCCTGGATGCCTCCCTAGTAACTTCAACCCCTGACATCAACTCATCTCATAAAATAGAACTGAGTTTCAGGGGAAACCATGGCTTATGGGTTGTAATGCAAGGCCTGTTGAAACCAGCAGACTTTCTACTAATTTCAGTCGGTTTTAAAATATTCTTATGGTGACTGCAACTCGTTCAACTATTCTGTGATCACCGTGTCAGATGTTATGAGAATTATATCACCTAGTCCTTATAGAGTTTTGACATCAGTAGTTATCAAAGGGCTTGTAAGCAGGTCTCTCTGTCTGCTGGCTTTTGCAGGAGAATTCAGTTCTTGATGAGCTCCTCAGCCAGTTCTCCAAAACAAAGATCCTTCTTTCCATTCCCAGACACCCAGAGGAGCCCTTTCCAGGCCCAGGCCTAGGCTCAGCAGCCTGATCCCTTCTTGCAATAAGCTGCTCCCTACACAATTTGTTTCCTCCCCTCTCTGGCTTTTTCTTCTGAGAGCTTTTAAAGCTCCTAATGGACACTCATTAACCAAATACTCACAACTGGACTATCTTAATAGGGCTATTCCCTAACTGTTCCCAAGTATCAATATACTCATTTTATAGAAGGCCAAACTGATGCAGGGAGTGGCAGAGCGACTTGTCTAGGGTTACCCCATAGAGACGTGGTAGGCCCAGGAAGGGAATGCAGGTCTACTGCAATCCAGACCAGCATTTAACTACACAGTCACTACTCCATACATTTATGTAAGACTATCACAGGCTTGGCAGAGGGAATAGACAGCAACTGTTTGAAACTTGGAACACATTTTGAGATCACTGCTACACAGAGAAAGTCCAATTTTGGTATCCCAGTACAGGCATGGATCTTGCTGACAGCCAAGGAGCATTGAATTGGGCTGGCACTGACTGGAGGTCTTCGTACGTACCTAAGGAGCTGGGGAAAAGATTTTAAAATTTGTATTTTTCCATTTAAATGCAGGGCCCATTATTTTGTGAAAATCCTTTCCCTATTTTCATGTTGTTCTGCATGGCACTCTTTAGCTAATACAGGCTCACTCATTAACTGGGATTTTCTAGATTTTAGCTTTAAAATATTTTAACGCAAGTCTCATCAGATCATTTTGCCTTCCAACCTGCCATCTGCTTTTTGCAATGTTGTTATAGTTTTGTCTTATATATACATGACAGGGTTCAACCTCTAATACATCAATGATATGCTATTTTTTTTCACAGGGCCCCTGCCTCATTCAGTTCACAGACTGGATAGCACACATTTAATGAGTAGCTATTTAATCTTTCTTTTTACCCTCATCGTGCAAAGTATGGTCCCGCTCACTCCATTCAAGCCCTATTCTAAAGACAGAATTACACTACTATTTTTCCTCTCGGTTTCTCTATAGTGTTGATCACTGCTGCATCTGAGCGCCTCACTACTGTTAGTGAATTGTGTTAAGAAAGTGGTATTATCCCAACCGTGCACACAGGGAACCAAGGCAGAGGGGGATTGAGATCCAAGGTTTTCACTGATTCTGATGCAATGTGAATCTGATTTTTCAGAGTCTTTAGCAGTATATAGCACTGTATACAGCCTTATTGCCCATTGACTTCAATTACTGCTGTTTCTGCTCAGCATTACTATAGACCAGATCCCCGAAGAATCAGTTTGAACAACTAGAGGATGAGGAACATGTAGTTAGTGACCACTTGCAAAAAGTTTAGTTTAAGTTGCTGAGCATCATGCAGGGGCTCTGTAACAGAGGAAGGGATAGAAACCAATCCTCTAGGGCATCATTTTATTACCCAAGTACTGGGGTTTGCTTTTCCTGAGAGAGCATTTCGTTGGGTTTGCCGTCAGACCTGCCTTACATAGTTCTGACAGGACAGCCCGCAGATGTTGGCAGTGCTGTCCCCATGCTTCTGAAAAGATGATTATATCATCAATGTAGGCCGGTACATATTCCTGGTAGGTGGTCAGGACCCTGTCCATCGACCTCTGAAAAGAGGCGCCTGCCCCATGTAGCCTGAAGGGCATCCGCTGAACATGAAACAGTCCCCATGGGGTACCAAAGGTCGTCTTCTCTCGATCTTCCTTTGCCATGGGTATCTGCCAATATCCCTTTGCGAGGTCTATTGTTGTGATGTATCTGGCAGTCCCAATTTTCTCCAGCATGTCGTCTATTCTGGGCGTGGGGAGCACATCAAACTCAGCTACCCCATTTACCCTCTGGAAATTCACACAAAGTTTAAGTGTACCATCAGGATTAGTAACTAGCACTGATGGGCTCCTCCAGGGGCTTTGTGATTCCTCCATGATCCCCAGTCGGTGCATCTGTTTGACCTCTTTCTTAACAGCCTCCCACTGAAGTCTGGGTAATCTTCACTGATTTCAGATGACACAACTTGCTGGAGTCCTGATCCTACGTTCGATGCCTCGTGCCTCCCCTGGGGTTTCCTTGAAAACCTCTTGGAATTCATTTATTATTTCCTCCGTCTTCTCCTGTTGGTCTTTTTCTAGCATATCCTCCACCACTGGGTGCCTCCCCACCTCTCAGGTCATCTAGGTCCCCGCTTTTCTGCATGAGCCACCCCTCTTATGGGTGCCATTTTTTCAAAAGGTTGATGTGATAAATCTGTTCCCTTCATTTAGGCTCCATCCTCAACACCTCATAATTCATTAGGCCCGCCTTCCTAACCACCTGAAAGGGTCCCTGCCAGCGTGCCAGCAATTAGTGGGGATCATCTGGTAGCATCACCAGCACCTGGTCCCCTTCTTGCAGTTCTCTTTCTTGGGTGTGACTGTCGTATAAGTGTTTCTGCCGTATCTGGTTCTGTCCAAGGTTTTCCTCTGAGATGCTCCTAGCCTTCTCCAGTCTCTCCCTAAAATCAGTCACCACCTTCGGGGGCATGGACCATCCAGGTTCTGATTCAATCCATCCTTCACATATGAGGTCAATTAATCCTCTGGGCTGGTGCCCATAGACCAAGTCAAAGGGTGAATATTGAGTAGATGCCTGTGGGGCCTCCCTTACTGAAAATAACACAGGTGGCAACATTTCTTCCCACTTACTGGGATCTTCTTGTATTGTGGCTCAGATCATGGTTTTGAGAGTATGATTAAAGTGGTCCACCAGGCCATCTGTTTATGGATGGTACACTGACGTTCAGAGTTGTCTGATCTGCAATGTCTTACAGACCCCTCGTAGGACCACAGATGTGAATTTTTTCCCCTGGTCTGTTAGGATTTCCTGGGGAATCCCTACCCAGGATACCCACTTCATCAGTGCTTCGGCTATCCGTCACGGACCGTAGCAGGACCACCTCTGGGAATCGGGTAGTGTAATCTACAATCACGAGGACAAACTGGCATCCCACCCAACTCCGCGGAAAGAGGCCTGCTATATCCAAGGCTATCCGATAGGGTTGGCCAGCCAATGGGAGAGGCATTAATGGAGCTCAGGGTGGTTTCAGCCTACCAGTCTTTTGACAAGCTGGACACTCCCGGCTGTACCGCTCAACCATTTTATAGATCCTGGACCAGAACACCTATCTGGTCAGCCTGGCCTCTGTCTTATCTCTCCCCATATGCCCCCCCATAGGGAGGGCATTGGCCACTCAGAGCAGGGTCCTCCAATATGTTTGGGGCACGAATACCTGGGGCCTTCGTCCCCATCCCTTCCCCTTTCCACGTGGTATAGAATGCCATCCCTTACCTCGAATCTCAGGCTCCGTGTCATCAGGTTGGGGTCCAGCACTTCATCTTCTCTTTTTGCCAGATGCTCCTGCAGAATGTTTTGATAGAGCAGTTCCCAGGTCGGCTCTTCCCTGAAGGTGTTTCCTCCAGTTATCTGATCCAAATCTAACTCCTCTTCCTCCTGACTAACCGACTCTCCAAAATAGATTTCTTGGGTAAGGTACTCCCCACCCCCCGGTTTTCCCATTACCCATGTCACTACTTCTCACAGATGGGGCCAATCTATACCCAGCAGCATGGGGCAGGGAAGGGTTTCAGCTCTCCGCATTGCCAACTCTTTGGTTTGTCCCAGTACCATCAGCCAGAGTTTCCTCCTTTTATATGTGTAGGAAGCCCCATGTATGCAGACCATGCTGACTGCATTCTCTGGTGTACCCATCTGTGGGGTGGCCATATCTGCCCTTACCTGTGTATACTGCCCATACACAGAGGCTGATGCCTCTTGACCCACTGCTGGGCACTCCCCTCCCAGATTGATCAGGAACTGTTCCAGTATTATCAAGTCCACAACCTCCACCCCCATCTTCCCTTTGAGGTGTAGCCAATGTTCAGCTAGATCCCTTAATCTTTGGACGAGTAAGTGTGGTTGAAATTCCTCCCCCAGCTTCATGGCCCTAAACTTTTGTCTGTACGTCTCGGGAATCAATTCCAGGTGATAAAAGATTGCAGATTTGACCTTGTTATAATCTCTAGCCTCGGACCAGGTTAATGCCCTGTAAGCCGCTTGTGCCGGTCCTATCAGTAGGGGTCCTATTCAGGTGGCCCAGGTGTTGGGATCCTATTTTGCCACAATAGCTGATGGCTCAAAAGCCTCTAGGAAGTGAGGGCACATCTTAGGCATTGGGGGGTCCCCATGCTTCCAGAGACCAGTGTACCTGCTGTGCCCCAAATTTTCTTACTGAGGTCTTGTTGCCACGCAAACAGCCAAATCCCAGCCTCAGCTTCCTGTGTCCTCATTTGTATAAGCTCCTCCATCTGGGTTTGTTGTCCTTGCAAAATCCTCAACATCAAGGTGTGGACTTGTTGCCAGTCAGTGGGGTTCTGGACCTCCATGGACTCCATCCTGCTGGGGGTTATTTGTTGTTTCCCGGCCAATGCACCACTTGTGGTCGGGTGGAGGTGAATAACGAAATCTCTCTCCCTGGGGCTCGCCTGCCACGCTTTGGAATGATGAAAGAATAAGAAGTTAATTCCCCAATGGGAGAGGGTGTAGTAAATCCCCTTGCTGTGGACTTAAGTAGCTTCTGGCTCCTAATCAGTTAACATTCACCCCGGGGTGCAATCCCCTTCCCAACTGTGTTTACTAAGTAATTAACTTTGCCCTGTCCATGACCTGACTCGCCCCCCCACCCACCACCACCACTTGCAACTTTGTAGCATCAAAAGAACAGGGCCCTCTTTGCCCTGTTACAAAGTTGAAAAACTTTAGGTTGTGGTGTTCAAGAAGAAGTACAGAATTTGGGCGGTAGTGACAGAAAACTGCTGCTACGTCTGTGTATTTGTCATTTTGCATACTTGTTTGTTTTATTCAGGGCTGGCCCACAATTTTGGGGGCGCCCTGCAAGATATAGTTTTGGGGGCCCTCTGATCTATCAAAAAATCAAACTTGCAGTTAATTGCAGTATAAACTCACTGAAATAAAATAGCTGGGGCCAGGCTGCATGCACGGATTTTCTCTGATTAAAAAACAATCCCCAATATTCAGATTAAGAAAGTAACCCAACATCCATATTTTTCCGAGATTAAAATGAAACGTGGCGTAAAATGAAATGCCACTAATAGATAGATAGATAGATAGATAGATAGATAGATAGATAGATAGATATAAAATGTATAATTAATATATTATAGTATAACACTATGGACATACATATACATACACACACACATATGTATATGTGTGTATATACATACCACTATACATATACATACATACACACACACACACACATATGTGTGTGTGTGTGTATGTATATACGTATGTATATGTATATGTATAGTGGCATGTCATTTTAATCATAGAAAAATGTGGATTTTGGGTTACTTTTCTTAATCCAAAAATTGGGGATTTTTTTTTATCAGAGGAAACCAGGATCCCTGCTGATCAGTAGGACTGAAACCTTTAGATCCACCACAAAACTCTGATAGTTGCGGTAACAGAGTAAGTGATAGTAGTAGTAAGCTGTCATCTGTGTGGATCAGTACAAGAGTGTGATGAGGCACATGTTTTGTCAGAGGGTCTCACTGATATTTGAGAACAGGAAAGGAAAAGCAGAAGCTTTGAAATCTTGGGCTCCCCTCCCAGCTCTGGAGCGCTGTGCCCTAAAGGACACAAACTCTTGTTTGCAATCCCTATCACTTTCAGCCTGTCCCTCTTGCCCACCCCTGGCTCTTTGTCCAAGCCCTACTTCCTCTGCCCATACAGTCTTTATTCTTCAGACTTCTCATCCCAGTCCTAGCTTCCTAGCCTTCATCTCCCACTTTGGGTGTGTTGTCTGAGTCCCCACCTCTCTGTAATTTCTTTCTTCCTTTCCCTCCACCACCACCCTTTCAGTCGCCTTGCCCAACCAGCCCCAGTGCTCAGCTCCTTGGACAATCTGTCTTCCCCCATCCATTGGTTCTGTTCCAGTCTCCCTACCCTCCTCATTCACACTCATGTCCCTCACCCTTTCCTAGTTCCTCATCCCAGTCCCTTTGTCCAACTTGTCTCAGTTCTCCCACTGCACCTTATCACCTTTCCAGTCCATCTCCCCTCTCCTCCTGCTACCTTGCTAGTCCCAGTCTCCTTCTCTACCTGGTCCCAATATGTAGCTGTTTTTTTCCCAGACCAACACAACTACAAAATTGATCTGTGAAACTCTAGTTCTTTAGCCACTTTAACCTGTACCTAAATATATCCGATGATCACCCTAGTACATTAGAACCAAATAATTAAACATGTATATAGTAAGTAATTTTCAAGTGGGGAGGGGGTGGGGAAGGGACTTACATCACAGCTCCATGCCCTCATCCTAAGGATTTGGACTGAGGAGGAAATCCCAGATGACTTCAGGGATGCTACAACTGTGACAGTCTTCAAGAAAGGGGAGACTAGTCCGACTGTGGAAATTACAAAGGGACTTACCTTGCTGTCCACCACAGGAAAGACCACTGTGAGAACCCTCCTGAACCATCTCCTTCCACTTGCTGAAGAGCTCTTCTTGTAATCTCAGTGTGGGTTTAGGGCATCATGAGGCACAACCAACATGATCTTCACAGCTCAACAGCTTCAGGAAAAATGCTGGGAACAATATAAACCTCTCTACATGGCTTTCAACTATCAACTGAGAAGCACTATGGAGGATCCTTCTGAAGAAGGGATGCCCACCAAAATTCTTCACCATTCTTGCCTGCTTCATGACAGTATGCAAGCAGTGGTTCTCAGTAATGGATCTATCGCAGATGCATTTGAAGTTAAGACAGGAGTTAAGCAAGGCTGCGTCAATCCCCACCAAAAGTCTTCTCAATATTCCTTACTACAATGCTACATCTGACCAGCAAACTTCCAGTCAGAGTGGAGCTAAACTACCAAATGGATGGTAAAGTGTTCAATCTCAGCTGACTCCAAGCCAAAGGCAAGACCACCTCAACCTCAACTCATTGATGTCTGGTACACTGATGATGCTGTTGTGCGTGCTCACTTGGAAGCAGATCTTCAGGCAATCATGAACATCTTGACCGAGACATACAAGAAAATTGGACTGATGCTTAACATTCAGAAGACTTAAGTCCTCCATCAACAAACTGTTAATGAGCAGTTCCCAGCTCCGGTAATTCTAATTCCCCTTCAGACACTGGAAAATGTTGCCATCTCTCAGAAGCCATCTCTTGCAGAAGGCTGACATTGATCCAACATTGCCTCAAATGTGCAAGTGCAGCCTTCAGATGCCTGAGGAAACAGGTGTTCATGGACTGTAGCACCAGATCTGAAACTGAGCTAATGGTTTATCAAGCAGTCGTGATCCCCACCTTACTGCATGGAGCCGAGATGTTGACAATGTACAAGAGACACCTCAAGTTGTAGGAGAAGATCCTTCGAATCCAGTGGGAAGTCAGATGCACCAACATTAGTGTTCCCTCTCAAGCAAAAACCATGAGCATTAAGGTGACATCATCCAACATCAACTTTGCTGTGTTAGCTATGTCATCCAGATGTCCAACTCTAAATTCCCAAAGCAAGTTTTATTCTTCCAGCTTAGTCAATGCATATGCTTAAGTGGAGGGTCAAGAAAGTGCATCAAGGATGTCCTCAAGGCCAACTTAAAATGTAACATTGAGATCAACTTGTGGGAGACTATCACCCAGGACTGCCCCAGCTGAAGGAAGAGTCTGCTGCAAGGAACTCAGTACTTTAAAACCTTATGGTGATAACACGAGTCAGAAAAGCAGGAGCAGCAGAAACAGCGTGTCACAGACCAAATCAAGAATCCGAAGCCACCCACCCTGTATGGAAACACGTGCCTGAGTTGCAACGGAGCTGGTTGATCCTAGCCACATCAGCCGTCTTCAGACTCACAGACAGGACAATCATGGGAGACAATCATCCTCAACTGCAAGGGATTCCTGAAGAAGAAAGATATGATAGTAGCGCCTGAGGACTGTTTAAGAATGCAGCCTTTCTCTTTCAGACATGAGGCAGATGGTCCCTGCCCCAAAGACCTTGCAGTGGCTATAGGCAAGACTGGCTAAGGGTAGGGAAGGGCTATGACACACAAGCAGATAGTAGCAAAAGGCAAATTTGTTCTACAATTATTTCATTTTTTGGAGAGGTTACTTAGGAAGGGCTCAGCTGAGTGGCAGAAAGTAAAGGATGAGGTGCTGGTAAAGGGAAGAGGTAGAGGAGAACAAGGAAAGAAGGGCAGGTGTGGAATGAAGCTGATGAGAAGATGAAGGAAAAGCTGGAGCACACAGACAGTCAGCACAGGGCAGAGACAATCCTGTCACTACAAAGAAAAGCTTCTTACTGTCCAAAGTTCCTTGCTTCTGCAGCTGTTCATCTCTGGCTGGCTCCTTTCTGCAGTTTCTACACCTCAAGGCCATGTGAGAGAGAAGGAGGGATATACCCCTGTGCCCTAGGGCCCCAGAGTAAGGGAGTCACCCTGACACTTCTGGCTCTGGGGGATCCTACTTCTTGACCCTCTAATCTACCTTGTGATTCTGCAGGCTCTATCTGGTGGGCTGATTTCCAGGGTGAATTCTGCAACCTCTGCAAACATCTGCTCAATAGGCCTTTTGGAGAAGGCTGGGGTAGGATCCCTACAGTGATAAAGGATTTGAAAGGAGTATAGTTGGCTGGCTGGCTGAATTCCTGTTAAAATAATTACTCTAATGTTGCTGGGATCCCGTTGTATTATTAATGATGTGTTAGAGTGTCTATAGCTGTGGAGAGAGATTTTTTTAAATTATTTAAATCTAAATAAGTGAATGAAATAAAAATTGAGGAATATTCGCACAGATGAGCAAAACTTGTATTGAACTCTAGCAGCAGTAAGGTTCAACCTCACCCTAGTCAGCGGTGGCAAGGGGTTCCACAGGTGAACACCCTTTGTGGATCTCACAGTGACCATGGGGGGTTCTCTCAGATTAAGAAAGAAACTGAGGCAAAGATTAGCTGAGTGACTTGCCAGAGATCACAACAAATCCTCAGAAGAGAACCTGGGTCTCCTGAGTTCCCAATCGTGTTCTTGGACCCTAAACCTTTATAAAACCTCTGATGAGAAGTGTACTCATCATTTAGTTACAGCTCAAACTAGCAGGGTGCTGAGTTCTCTCCCCATCCATTGACTGCAGCCATGCTCAATTGAGCATTTTCAGGAGCTTGCAGGACTAAGCCCTTTGGGACCAGTTCACACTAAAGGAAAAATAGAAAGCAGCTCTCTGCAAAGCCCCTTCTGCCCAGTGCTCCATCTGTATAGACTGGATAAAGTGTTCATGGTCCTACCCTTCCCTGTAGAGATGCTTCAGTGGGACTTTCTTCTCCCCCCTGCTCCCCTTCTACCTCTCATGGACTCTTGGACTTCTTCCTTCCATCTCTTCCTGACCCCCTTCTTCCCTCTTGCATTCACTGACTCAAGTCACACTGAAATCAATCCATGAATGTCTAAAAGCTTTGCATCAGACCCTTATATTCCTAGCTTACCCAGTGCAATCTCCTTTCCATGCGTATGCTGCGTGACAGCATCCCCAGTTATGTTTTCCCTGCTAAAAGATGGGTGATTGCAGAGTGTATATGAAAGAGACTGAGAGATAATTTTAAGGGCTCAGCAAATTCCTTACTGAATTACTAACTTGTTTCTGACTACAAACATGCAGAAAGCAAGGGGGCTTGCTCTTTTCTTTTTTTTCAAATGGTTTAAAATAGCATAGCTCTTTTTATGCAGCAATGAGTAGCAACCCCCACAAAAGAAGGTCTTTTGGAAGGAAAAATTCCTTGTCCATTTGAGTGCTTTTATTGCAATTTGTACTCAATGATTGCTCTGTCATAGGTTTAACTGTGGCTGCTGATAGTAGTAATTCTGGCAAGTCCATATGCTAATCACACAATGAAATAAAGAAAACTGCAAACTATTTTTAGTGCATTTAACCTTTTGGGCCCTCTCCTTGGCTGGTTGATTCTCTTATGGGATTTTGTAAGGACAACACCAGGTGAAGGTCTTTTATCTGTAGTTATCAATTTATATTCAGGTGTAGCAGCCCCTGGTGACCTCAGGACTCTGCCTACTCTGGCTCTTCAGGTACCCTCCCTTTTCTTGCTCTTGTTTGCCACACCTTGCTGTTACTATCTCATTAGGGAGTAAGGGAGGCTGCCCCTAGGTCCCAGAGTGAGCCTTCATCCTTTCTGTAGTCTACTGATACCTTTCAAAGGTCACCTGCCTCTGTTCTGCCTTCAGATGCTAATTATGGCCCATCAATGCCTTCCAGGATGCTAGTCACTTCAAAGGCTATTCACAGCCTCCAATCTCCCTTACTGCCATACCTATGCCTCATAAGTATTACTACTTAGTTATTTTAGGTGGCACATGGCCACTGCCCCTTATCAGACCACTCTAAGCCTTTCTGTCCCTTGTTAGGACCTCAGTCTTTTCAGCCTGTGCCCCTTTTCTCTTGCTGGACCCTTCTGCCTCGGTCCATTGTGCCAGACCTGGCTTCTGGTTTTCAGCTACCATCTCATTCTTATCAGTCTGGGCCTCCAGCTCTGGTCTTTCCTGCTATGGCTTTGGTCTCACCCTACTAGGCCTTTGGGCCCCTGCCCCATTTCCTGCCCCTCTCAGACTTCAGGCCCCTAGCCTCAATTCTGATTCTTGTCCCCTAGCAGGACTCACTGCAAACACATGCCCCTTTGGCACCACTGGGCCTTCCAACCTCCCCTACTAGCCCTTTTCTGATCGTGTAACTAAACATCAACATTTAGCTCTTCTGCAAGCTCTCACTTCTTTACTTTTAACTTGCAGAGCAGTAGGGTCCCCAGATAGTTGGATTCTTCAGGCTGCTAAGGAAATATCTACTCTGTTATGACTATGGCTGAAAGACTAACTCCTAGGCTCAAGCCCTGATTTTATATGCTGCCTAAGCCCAGCTCCCTCTGGGTCATGCTACTTCCTCCTAGTCTCCACAGGTATTCTCTTTTAGGCTGGCTGGTTGACCTCTAGGGCTAGGGACAGACATTCAAAAAGCCTAAGCCTGAATTGATTTAATCTTTGCAGATTAATCTAACTTGGCTAGGCTAAATCAGCTTACAACTGTGCCGACATCCCAGAAACGCCAGCACATGCCTGCAGTGGAGCAGGCTAGAAGCCAGGGGGCGCTAGAGCAGCCCTCCCTTCCCTTCTACAGTGCTGAGCTGAGGGGTGTGTGGCCAGGCCCTGGCAGGATGCTCTGATTAGGGTGGGGTTTCCCCGCCTCTTGACTAGCCCAGCAAGAAGTTGATAACACAGTGTTTATCACTCCATTAAGAAAACAGCTGAGTGCCATTACCAGCTACCTGTTGATTCTGCCTTTGTCCTGGCTGCCACAGCATGGACCGTAGCATGTGATCTGCTAGCTAATGCTGAGAGGTGTCTGTGTAAGGCAGACAGGAGGGGAAGGGGGGAAAAGTCTCTGCCGAGCTGCAGCCATGGAGCAGAGGAGAGGGGCCAATTCTGCTGTGGAGCAGAGAGCCCCTCACAGCCCAGAGAGCATGCCAGGATGCTGGGGGAGTCTGATTTAACTTAAACCAGGAAGGGGTCTGGGACAGACATTGGATAAACCAGTTTGACCCAAATCAGTTAAGTCTGATACTACATTCAACCAGGTTTATCTCAAACCAGCATCAGCCATTTTCAAACTGGTTTATGTGCACTGAACATCTGTTCTGTTACAGGCTTAAACCAGTTTCTGACCACTTAAACCTGTTTATGTGTAATGTCTGTCCCTAGCCTAGAGCAGCTTACAGCTGCTAAACCAGGAGCTATACCCTTACTCCCTGGTACTACTGCAGAGCAATTAACTTTGCAGTAAGCACCCCAAGTCTAAAGTACCCAGGCAACCTGTTTTTCTGCTACTCCTAATGGGCAGACTATCCCACTCGGAGCTCTCCCTACTGCTGGTGTTCCCGTAAGGAAAGGGAGAGCCTCTAGCTCCCTGTTACATCAGGGAAAAGAAAAAAGGCGGGTTTTCCTAAAATTTAACTTAAAAATCTGAGGTTGACATATGGGAATGATATAGTATTGCCTCTATGATATAACTACCCTTCCTCACAAGTGATCTATCTGATCAGAGATATTGCATACAATACCATGTATGTATGTATGATATAGATATAGATATAGATATATAGCTATACATGTGTGTGTATGCATATACACATATATAATGTATGTTATACGTGCTATGTAAGACGTATTTCTTGTTACAGATGTGTGTGCATGTATCTATGCATTGTCTGTAATAGCTATATATGAATAGAAATTATTTAAGTGGAATAATGTATCAGGCTAAGTATACATCATTGATTAAATCAGTCTGTAGTTTGAGAGACTCAAATGCCATTTCCTTTTGTGATCCCTCTGTATATATGTAGGCAAATCTTCAGCGACTTTAAGTCAACAGAACTCCAATGAAGGGTGAAGTCAGTGGAGCATCCCTATTCTACACCTAATGAGGATTTGGCCCCATCTCTCACCTGTCTGTGAGTATATTTTATGCTCAATGAAACCAGTATCTGTAGGTGTGCACATTGTTTACCTTAATGTCCATATCCGCATGCAGAAGGCTAGATTTGTGTATTGGTGCAGAATCGTTCCCTGTGTGCGAACTTGTGTGTTTGAACAAAGCATTCTGCCAATGGAATAGAGGACAGTGTTATTCTAACTATTTATACACCCCCTCATCACTATGGTATCTGAAGGCCTTCAGAGTCGCTAATGGTTTTGTCTTTTACCACTCCTGTGAAGTAGCAAAGTGTTATCTCTGTTTTACAGATGGGGAAGCAAACCCATGTAGATTAAGTGACTTACCCGAAATCATGCAGGCAATCTTTGAAATGAATTGGAAGTCACAAAGTGAATTCATTCCAGTGCCCTCTCTACTAGATCATTCTTCTACCCATTCTTGATGGTGCATTAAAGGGAAAAAACAACCTGAAAATGGTTTGTAATGTTTCTGCAAATCACTAAAAAACAGTCTTGGCTGCTAGTAGTACATGCTTTGGAAACATGCAATTGTGCCCCCGTCACTGTACAATTGTGAGACTTCAGTGGGTGTTTTAATCTTGTTTAAGCTATTTTCTCAGCAGGTGACTGCAAGACATAAATGTCTACAGCATGACAGCAAGAGCGCCCATTCTCCTTTCAACTCTAGACAGTTGTTGTATTGCACACAAACACATTGTATGCAGCTCTGGAGACCCAGAAAAAGAAACTAGAATTATTAGCAGTAGTGCCACTTTAATGTAAAGGGAACTTGAGCTCTAAGATTTAAAGAAAGCAATAAAAGCTGTAATAGAAAATTTCTGGGAAGAAATATTGGGAAAATATCTATCTGAAACTTCCAAACTCACTCCTGAGACACCTACTTGTTTTCTCCCATACATAAAGAGCATTGTTGTCCTACCATTCGTTTTAAGTCCTTTGATTCTTAGACTGCGGAAAGCAACAACAATAAAGTACAAAAAGTTTTTGTGAAAGGTCGTGGCATATATGTATTGCTTCTCTCTGCTGTACAAAGCATGTAAAAAAAGCCAGCTATTAAGAGTCCTTTGAAATTTAAAGGTGCAGTGCACAAAAATGAAGGCACCTTGGTTGCACACAGCACACCAGTACCGTAAGGGAGATAACCTTTGGAGCTAAACTCTCTTTCCACTTTGCCTTCTTGCTATCTCTATTGCCTTTGCTGGGTAAATCAGGTTTAGAGAACCTGCATGTATCAGGACATCACCTGGGGTCTCCAGAGATAACTGTATTTATAAAAAATATTGTAAAAAGAAAACATATTCAATGATGTGGAAACTTAGAAAATGGGAAGGTTTAATCTAAAATGCAATCCTTGAGTTGCTAGCTGCACCTTTGAACAACATCTCTTGGCGCGATAATGATCTCCTGTGGAATCTGTTAGCTGGATGTGCTCTGTGCTAGGTATGTCTGCTACTCTCAGTGTGAAGGACTGACAACCCAGCAGGGGCAAAGCTGTATCCAGCTGCTGCCCTCAAACAGATGTTGATGAGAGAGCAGCGAATGTACAGTTGTTTTTCCTCCCCAAGTCCACTCCTATTTGGAGACCTGTAGCAATCTGTCCTGTCTCCTCTCCTTTTCATCATGTACAGGAAAGCTGCCGGAGAGGTCACAGAGAGCCAAGGGCTACAATACCATCAATATGCCAATGACAACTAGCTCTTCTGTTCCCTTTCAGCAGATGCAGTCAGCACCATCAGGCAGATGTCACAGTGCCTGCAAGAGATAAGCCCTTGGAAAAAAAGCAGCTGGCACAACCTGCATCCAAGTGAGAAAGAGGTGATGCTGGTTGAAAGATGGAAAATTTTGAGAATCAAGATAGGACAATGACCATCCTTTCCAATACTGACATTTCCCCTTGCTTCATCCAGGTAAGACAGACTTGGGGTCTGAGTGCAATCATTGCTGCTCTGGCAGACAAGGGCCTTTGGGTGAATGTGATATCTTTTATTAGACCAACTTAAATAGTTGGAAAACAATTATTAAGCAAGCTTTCAGGTTCAAAAACCCTTCGTCAGGCTAAGGAAGTTTCAGCAGTTGGTGTGTGCTCTTCCTGGATTGCTGCTCCTACATTCACATATAACAAAGCAGACAAATATGCACTTTCCATCCCCCTTGACTCACCAAGAGACTGAATCAATGTTCATCTCTGCTGCTGCCTCTAGGATAGAGGTGATTCACTTTATCTGGACTGATGGTAAAGGGCACCAGAGACTTGTGCAGGTTGGAAAAGCAACAAAAAATAAAGTTTTCTAAGCAAAGCGGCTAAACTGAGGAATGCTGGAGGTGACACACTTAATGTCAGCTAACCTCTATATTTGACCCTTGTATATGCAGTGATAGGAACATTAAAAAAAATTGAGAGAGAAATGTGGATAGTCAACTAAGAAGGGACGTTGGGGACAGGATGTCCTGAGGTCCAACTACTACTCTGGCACTTCCTTGCTTTATGGCCTGAGGCAAATCATTTAATTTCTTTACCTCCATTTCCTGATCTGTAATCTGGGAGCAATATCCTTTCCTGCCTCAGAGGGGAGAATTAGGTAATATTTGTTAAGTGCTTTAAAAAGCCTTATCCTATTAGCATATAGCAGCTTGCGACCAAAGACAATAATGCCAAATGGACACAGAATTAAACCTGCAACGTTAGATAGCAGTGCACTAAAACGCCACAGTAATGAGCTCATTAGAAATGCATGGCTAGATTGATTAGATAGATACTGCTGTGCAAAGTCTTATTTTGAGATGATCCTTAATGTGTTGTTTTGACTTCAGACAGATACCCAATGGTATTGTGCTTTAAGTTGGGGCAGTACTTGTCATATCAATAGAGATTATTGAACTGGACTGAGAGAGAACAGGTGCAGATACCACATGGATGGCCTTGTGGTATCATGTCGTGCGTGAGCACTTACAACTTCCCAAATGGGATGCAGTATTTTGTACAGTCTTTCTGATTTGCAGTTGGAAGTAACACTGCTTGTGCTGCTTGAATTCAGTGTTTTCTTCCTCCCCTGTTTTCTCTTTTTCACACTATTCCAGAGAGGATTTACTCTATCCACTGTGATAAAACTGCACTGCCATCACAAAAGCAACAATCCTCTAGGATTTTGTCCTTCTCTGCAGCAATGGCAGCATGCCCTGCCTGGTGGAGACCTGAGACAAGGCACTGTCATATTAATGTTACTTTTGCATTGTCTATGATAGGGAAGCATTAGAAGATGTATGAGCGCTCAGCCAAAAGCATCAGAAGAGATTTCACACAATCGTAAGGAATCCAAGTGTGACTGGAGGGCTGGATGAGTCAGGATAATTGTTTACACAACCCTTTCAATTCCAGGTTATTTGTCTGAAGGCGAACCATTTGGAGGCCCTCAGTCTTTTTCCTGTTAGACAGATCACCACAGACAAGATAGCCAGTACCACAGTGCATGCCAGGATGCATGTGGACATGGAGATTTAATAGCACCTGCCCTAAGGGTCTAGAGGTGCATTGACCATAGGGCTGCTTGTGTTACCCCTTCTGCTCTTGAGTGAAAGCATGTCTTCTTGCCTCTTTCCTTCCCTAGGTCTCTGTCCAGCCATATTTTCTTTCACCCTTTAACCCTTCCCGGGAGAGTTTCATCAAAGCTGTGGCAGTAGCATAGGTTTCATCAGGAGATCTCAAAACACTTTACATAGGAATTAAGTAGCATTAGTCCCATATTACAGATTGGGAAACTGAAGCCCAGGGAGGTGAAGTCACACAGCAGGTGGCTTTTGTCTTTGCATTGTGTGAGAGTACAGTGCCTAGCACATTTGTGACTGTGATGGGTCCTCTGAGTGCTACAACAATATACATAACAATGGTACTAACTTTCTCTCCATATGTGTCTAATTTGAAACGGCATGTCCCTTGGAGGGAAGAGGTTTTATTTTTAGTGCTGTGCAACTGTGGTGATCACCATTTGAGGTAAAACTACTTCCTAGAAGCCATTCTGTTATGTGCAATGCTCAGGACACAGTTGGTTGTAAGGATTAGATTTTTGAGTGATGCCTTTGATTTTCTTTCATGTTTCCAAGGCAAGCAAGAATTTCAGATCTTCCCAAGAGGCACTTGGCTGGAAAGTAAAGCATGTTACTGTTTGTGGGAGGGCTAATTAAAGTCACATAACCTGACTGACCTGCTTTGACATTAGGATCATGCCTAGCAGGGCTGTCTGTCCTAGCTAGATAGAGATTTAGCTCTTCAAATGTGCCTGATTAGCTAATCGGTGCGTGCTCCAAATCTGGATGCAATGACCATTTGGATATAATGATTCAAATGAAGACTCCACAGACTGATCTGGGTAGAATTTCGCTGCATGTATTTACTTGTCGTTTTGGATTATCACAAAGCCAGGATATTCGGGTATGACTTTAAGACTCTGGGAGCACTCAGGGAAGCTATTCTGTGGGGAAAGGGTCCCCTACCCCTAAATCCCTCTGTTATTTCCCCAAATCCTCTTTTCTTTACTCACCTGCCTGCCCCCCTCCTCCCCCCCAATCTAAAATTAGGCAGATCTAGCAAAGACTCCTTGGACTGGTGAACAGGGTAAAGATATGGTGTTGGGAGTGTGAACTGGGCAGATGGTTGTAAAGATTAAGATAAACATTTTTGTGGGGGGAGGAGTGAGGCAAAAAAGTTCCCGTTCTTCTAGCACATAAATTAATATCTGTGATAGGGACATGTGAATGGAAAGCAAAGACACCTTTACAACTCCATTGAAATACACTGGCCAGAATAGCTTTATTACTATTATTATTTACTGCCGGTAATAGTCCCCACTGTGCTGTGCATTGCACAGACACAAAGTAAGAGTGCGCTGCCCTTAAAGAGCTTATCATTTAAGTAGGTGAGAGACAGAAGGTGAAGTGGGGGAGAACACATATTACTATCCCTATTTTATAGGGGGGCTATAGACTTGCCTACGGTCACATACAAAGCCTGTGGTACAGCCAGGAACCGATCCCAGCTCTGTTAACCTGGTGTCATCTTTCCTCTTTTTAGCGAGCCACACTCACTTTGCCACAGGAAAGACGGTTCTGGAGGGACAGGGAAGGCAAATTCTGTGAGATTCATTTAATTTGATTTCCCCCAAAGCATTTCCTCACATGGAAAGAGGCTGGCAAGTTGTGGATGTTGAACAGCACAGTTGCCTATGCAGCTGCCCAGCTACTCTTTCTGTCTGAAGCCATGGAGGGATGACCCTGCTCCCGTCATGCCGGATAGCCCACTTTGAAGGAGACAGTGCCCTGCAGGGCAACACCTTCTATACCTGATCTCCATCTAGGGCCAGTACTTAGGAAGGAGAGAGTAATCTAAAAGGGCAGAGTTAGGTATGGCAGTATCACTGGAACATGGTCCCTCTGGGATAGTTGCCAGGACCTGGATTTGAACCCAGGATCTAAAACCTGTGAGTTACTCTTACCTGAGCTGAAAGGCCCTGCAACCTCATCCCATGCAGCAAGCAAGGGAGCCAGGGTCCTGTCTGCTCATTGCCTCCCTGCAGCACCTAATCTGGGTGAAGGGAAACCCCTGGAGCTGCCCCTGGCAAAGCAAGGGAGTGGGACAAGGAGACCATGTTCCCCACCCTTGTCTCATTCCCAGGAGGACAGGGGTGGACAGCACTGAAGGAGGGGCTGCCTGGCAGGAAGATGTGGAGCATGGCATGGGGGCAGGGTGCACTTAGGTGCTGGGGCTGCAGTGTTAGCAGCTGGGCTGAAGACAGGGGTAGGAGGCAGGATTGCAGCAGACAGGATGAGTCGGGATTGAAGGGGTGATGGGGAGGGATGTTGAATTTGGAGCAGGGGGTGCAGAGACAGAGGTGCCTCATCCCATAGAGCACCACACGCTTGTTTCTCCAGGTTAGAAGAAGCTAGACACTTCACTAGCAGGCGAGGGGCCTTAGGATCATGTTATGCAGTTTCCAATGGACGCACAAAACACATAGGACTCTGTTGGCATGAGTTAAAACCAATCTACAGGACTGGGACATAGGAGCAGGGAACGGACAGCAGAACGGCAGAACCAAGGCTGGCTACAAGGGGCAGCATCAAGGCCATGCACAAGGAGGGAGGGTCCTTCACGGGGTGGAAGGAAGGATTAGAAGGGACCAGGGAGAGGACAATGGACTCTCTCAGCCCTGCCTGGCTAGAGATGCTGCTGCCATGGGCAGGCTTCAGACCAGTGCCAGATTATGACATGCTGAGGCCCTAAATTATGTCCATCGTAAAAAGCCCCATATGATAAAAATAATCCATGAAAATGGATTTTCATTAAATTTTAAGAAGAATTATTGTTATTTCTGCAAAAATCTAGAACTCCTGGTTCAGAAATTATACCTTTTATTAGACCAACTGAGGAATTGTAAAAAAAAAAAACTTTTTCTGCAAGCTTTCAGGCTCAAATGCCCTTCCTCAGGCTCAGGAAAAGTTCAAGATGGTATAAGTCCCCATAGGTGGGAAATAAACTTCATTTTTGCATAGAGGAAGCAGAAGCTGGAAATCTGTCCCTCTGGGTCTATGAGAGTGTCTTTTTGAGGTTGCTCTTTGTTGTGCAGTTCCAGCAGGATTTCTTCCTGTTATTTCTGCATAAATTTATGAACTCAGTATGAATAACAACTGTGGAGACATATACAGGCAGTCCTTGGACTTGCGACACAACTAGTTCCTGAAAACCGCATCTTAAGTTGAAACATCGTAACTCGGAACCGATTTTCCCATAGGAAACAATGTCAAAATGGAAGATTCGTTCCTGAACCAAAGCCCCATACCCTATTTTCACCAAAAATAACCCAGAATTTTGTACTCGATCAATTATAGATGAGTCATAAAGCTACATTAATGTATTTATATCGTAAATAGCAATCATATTGATTTGGAAGGACTTCTTTGAGGTGACTTTGCCGGACCTTTCAAAGGGCGCTTGGTTGCACCTTTCAAAGTGCTCATGGTGAGACCTTTCAAAGGAGGGCTCTCGGCGGGACCTTTCGAAGGGCTCTTGGCAGGACTTTTTGAAGGAGGGCTGTTGGTGGGACCTTTTGAAGGGCTCTTGGTGGGACTTCTCGAAGGGCTCTCGGTTGCACCTTTCAAAGGGGAGCTCTTGGTGGGACTTTTTGAAGGGCTCTTAGTTGCATCTTTTGAAGGGCTCTCGGTTGCACCTTTCGAAGGGCTCTCGGTTGCACCTTTTGAAGGAGGGCTGTCGGTGGGACCTTTCGAAGGGCTCTCGGTGGGACTTCTCGAAGGGCTCTCGGTTGCACCTTTTGAAGGAGGGCTGTCGGTGGGACCTTTTGAAGGGCTCTTGGTGGGACTTCTCGAAGGGCTCTTGGTTGCACCTTTCAAAGGGGAGCTCTCGGTGGGACTTTTTGAAGGGCTCTTGGTTGCATCTTTCGAAGGGCTCTCGGTTGCACCTTTTGAAGGAGGACTCTCAGCAGGACCTTTCAAAGGGCTTTCAGTGGGACTTTTTGAAGGGCTGTCGGTGGGACCTTTCGAAGGGCTCTCGGCGGGACCTTTCGAAGGGCTCTCGGTTGCACCTTTTGAAGGAGGGCTGTCAGTGGGACCTTTCGAAGGGCTCTCGGTGGGACTTCTCGAAAGGCTCTTGGTTGCACCTTTCAAAGGGGAGCTCTCGGTGGGACTTTTTGAAGGGCTCTTGGTTGCATCTTTCGAAGGAGGTCTCTCGGCGGGACCTTTCAGAGACGTGCTCTCAGCTGCACTTTTCGGCGCGCTCTCAGCTGGGGTCTCCTCAGGAGTCTCGGCTGTCCAGTCTTGTTGAGTCTCGCCTCACGAGCCTTGGCTCCTTCCTAGGAGTCTCGTTTTTTTCTGGCGTTTCCTCCGCTTTCATAAAGAAAACACCCAATGAAACTTGGACGGACGTTCCCCGGGCAGACGGGCTTGTTCGCTGCCGCGGCGTCACCTCCGATAAAGCCCAGTTGAGTCAAAACCGCCGCCGGCCTGTCGAAACAGGGCGCGTCCAAATCCATAACGCTTGTCACGTTTTTTCCCCCTCACTAATTGCAAGGCCTGAAGATGTTTAACCCTAAATCCAGCTTCAAACTTTGGGTGGAGGGGGGTGGGGGCAAATGCACTGTGGATCTCACTAGGGGGGGAGGCCAGACTCATGCGATGGTGGGGGGCAAAAGTGAGTGCCCCCGCCCTTCAAAGTGAGTGTCTGTGCAAAGGGAGGGCGAAAGGACCCAGGGGAGGTTCTGAAGGAGGAGGGTGCCCCGCCCCTTTGCCCCCTCAGAGGGCGTGGCGGGACTACAAGTCCCAGCATGCCCTGCTCCGCCCCCGCCCCGCCCGCGCGCAGGGCGCATGCGCGGCCAGACGTGGCAGCAGCCGGCGGCGGAGCGGGAGCGGGAGCGGGAGCAGGAGCGGGGAGGGTCATGGCTCCGGCGGGGCGCGGCGGTGGCGCCGGGCTGCTGCTGCTCGGCCTGCTCGTGAGTCGGGGCCCCTTGTGCGGGCAAGAGGCTGGGGAGGGGGAGGAGGCGGAGGGGGGTCGTGGTGCTGGCACTGCAGCCCTGCCCGGAGGCAGCTGCAACTTTGCAACCTGCATCCCCCTCCCCTGAGGTGCCCGTGTGGTGGGGACCGGGCTCAGGGGAGGGGGAGGCCCCCACTGGCATTTCTCTTGCAAGCAGGAAAGAGTCTTATCCTTCTTTTATTTTATTTTTTTCATCCCATCACTTCTTCATCCCCCCCTTGTGCTTCCTCCCCAAAATGTCCATTCTGCCACCGGCGAGCGCGTCTTTCCCTCCGTGGAAGCGAGCACTTTGCAACAGGAGGGAAGGGATCCCCGAATCGATACGAGCCCGTCGCCGCCTGCTCGCTCTTCCAGCCTTAACTAGTTAATAAAGTTCCTCCCTCGGTGGAAACCCAGCCTGACGCAGGGACGGCGCCTCTTCAATTCCAGATGGGCTTCTTTGGGGGAAGCGGGGATCTTTTATTAGACTGACTTAAAGAGTTGTGGGGGAATGGGGTTTTTTTTGCAAGCTTTCGGGTCGTTGGGCTGAGGAAGCCCTCTGCAGTCGGTGTGTGCTCTTTCTGGATGGCGTGAATAGTGAACAAGCCAGACGTTTTAATAAAAAGCAAGTCGAAAAGGGTTTTTTTAATGAGAGTTTCCCTATGCTGCGTTTCAGGGGGTCACGTTAAGGAGAGAGGGGGCAGCTAGCTTCTCTACTGTGCATTTTGGGGGGGTCGTATTAAGGAGAGAGGGGCAGCTAGTTTCCATGTGCTGCGTTTTGGGGGTCACGTTAAGGAGAGAGGGGCAACTAGTTTCTCTGCACTGCATTTTGGGGGGTCATGTTAAGGAGAGGCATTAAGGAGAGAGGGGCAGCTAAGTTTCCATGTGCTGCATTTTGGGGGGTCACGTTAAGGAGAGAGGGGGCAGCTAGTTTCTCTGCACTGCACTTTGGGGGGTCACATTAAGGAGAGAGGGAGCAGCTAGTTTCTCTGCACTGTATTTTGGGTCTCATTAAGGAGAGGGGACAGCTAGTTTCTCTGTACTGCATTTTGGGGGGTCATTTTAAGGAGAGGCATTAAGGAGAGGGGCAGCTAGTTTCTCTGCACTGCATTTTGGGAGGTCACGTTAAGGAGAGAGGGGGCAGCTAGTTTCCATGTGCTGCATTTTGGGGGGTCACGTTAAGGAGAGAGGGGGCAGCTAGTTTCTCTGCGCTGCATTTTGGGTCACGTTAAGGAGAGAGGGGGCAGCTAGTTTCTCTGCACTGCATTTTGGGGGGTCATGTTAAGGAGAGAGGGGGCAGCTAGTTTCTCTGCACTGCATTTTGGGTCACGTTAAGGAGAGAGGGGGCAGCTAGTTTCTCTGCACTGCATTTTGGGGCGTCATGTTAAGGAGAGAGGCATTGAGGAGAGAGGGGACAGCTAGTTTCCCTGCGCTGCCTTTGGGGGCTCACATTAAGGAGAGAGGGGGCAGCTAGTGTCCATGTGCTGCATTTGGGAGGTCACCAATACGGTTGCTCCAAAAGCAATGTGAAAATCTTAAACTTCAGCAGGACCCTGAGTGAAGAATTTGTGACGGCACAGCCAGAAAAATGTAGTGCTAAAATCTAGAACTCTTGATTCCAAAATGATACCTTTTATTAGACCAACTGAGAAGTTGCTAAAAAAAAAATAAAAAAAAAATCTTTTTCTGCAAGCTTTCGGGCTCATGCATCCTTCATCAGGCTCTGGGAAAGTTCAAGATGGTAAAAAGTCCCCATATGTAGGAAATAAACTTAATTTATTAAACTTCCAGAAAAATGTAGGCATTTAGATTCTTTTTTGCATTTAAGTTGTGCTAAAGAGCATTGCAAACTTTCATTTTTCTAGAATGGCTTAGGCTTGCAAAAAAAGCTTTTAGAACGAGTGGATTCTTTGAGTTCGGTATAAATAAGTCAAAGGATTGGTTAACATAAATACTTTAATGCATTCTTTTATTTAATTTGCGGGGTGGAAATGCAGTTCTTCCCTCTCCCTTAGCAAACAAAGTTAATAATTAATGATAAATCACGTTAATTTTCTTACGCACACACCAACTCAATGCACTTCAGAAACAAAACTATGCAAGAGCACTCTAATTCCCATAATGTAAGTGCCAGAACTGGTAGAGATGTTGAAAGGCATCTGTGAATGAAAGCTGGAGTTGCCCTTCTAGGACTATATTAGCCCGTCTAGCTAGACTACTATTTTTTGCCTCTGGAAGTGGCCTAGATAGCCAGTTGGTTCAGGAGGTGAGAGAGAACTGCACAGTTGGCTGCATATATTGTTCCCTGCTTTGGTCCCGAAGCACAAAGGTCACGAGCATTTGTAACTTCGTAAATGTCTGAAGCAGAGCTGCGCTCTAGCCCTGACTTCTTCCAAAATGCTTTTGTTTCAGGCAGGGATTTTTGTTTCAGGCTCATCTTTAATTTGTAAAGTGTTTGTCTCCATAATACCTTATGGCAGTGAATTCCCCAGGTTGGTTATGAGCTGTGGATTGTGTTTATGCCAGCATTGCACCAGGGATGAATTTGACCATATCTTTAAAACATCCTTGTTTCTGGTTGACAATGAGTTGCAATTTTTTTATTTCCTCTTTTTTCCCCCTCATATGAAACTGCAGCGTTCAGCTGGAGTTTGCCGCAACATTCATATTTTCATATATGTAATGTCAGACGTGCTCTTCTCTCTATTTTTTTTTCCAGATGAAATAATCCACAGTCGTTTACATTTTCCTTCATATGGAATTCTGTTTCTAATAATTCTTGTTGCCCTTCTCTGGACCTTTTTTATTGCAGTCATGTCCTTTTTGAGATGGGATGAGCGAAAGTGAATGCAGCATTGTAAGTGAAATTACATGATGCCATTATAATTTATCCACATTATTCTCTTTCCCCTTCTTAATTTACCCCAGCATTTTATTTGCTCTTTGATGCTGCACGCTGAGCAGATGTCTTCATTGAGCTGTTGATTCAGCTAATTCTTTCCCCATTGCTGTATACAAGTAGTTTAAATTATTTCTTCCAATTTGCATTATCTTGCACTTGAAGGTGTAAAAATTAGCCTACAGCCTCAGTACAGCAAAGCTTGTGCTTAACTTTACATTAAATCAGGAGGACAGCCTGCGGTGCATAAAGCTGAATGTGTGCCTGAGTGAGGGCTATTGGCTCTTAAAGCAGAGGTTAAGGAATTGGGATGTTAGTTGGGTTTTCAACTCCGGATTTGCTGTGTTGCCTTGTACTAGTAACTATGGCTCCAGTATTCATAAGTAACCTTAACGTTGGGTACCCAAATTCTTCTGTTTTTCAGAAGCGCCTGCTGGTTGGAGTTGCGGGTGCTCAGTTTTTCTAAAAGTCAGCCCACAAATTTGATTCCACTTCTGAAAAACTAGACTTCAACATCTTTAAGGCTCAGTTTCTCCATATGTAAAATGGAGAACATGCACCCATCATTGTCAAGCCGTTTAGGATTCTCTGTTGTAGTGCTTCCCGTACATTTTGGACTAGTGGGCTGTGAACAACATTCAAACTTTCTTTTGGACCACTGTGTATCCTTCTCAAAATTACAATTGAAAGGGGAAAGGCCTTTACCCTAACCTTGCAGGCTAATTTGGCAACCATTTGGCTCTAATGAAGCATATTAATAAAAGCAGATTGTTCCTCTTAGTACAGTGAATGTATGACTCATATTGGGGGAAATATTGCAACAATCTGTCATTTGTAGACTCGCTTATCATATTATTTGGGTGTTCGTAAGGAAGTTGTGGTTTAACTTCACAGATACTTGCCTTTTTAGTATATCAAACGCTTGATTAAATCTTGTGCTTCAGGGTGAAAAATAGTGGTTTCATGAGTCGGAAAAGAATTTCCCTTGAGGAGTAGCATTGCATAATTGACAAGGTGCATTTTCTATATTTCTGTAGTGCATCAGGTACTGGGTACCAGTTAGATGTTGGGCAATTAGAGCCATAATAGCATTCTGTGTCTCTAGGGTGCTTTGCAAATGTTAATCAATCACAGTGCCCCTTTGACTTATTTACTAGTGGAGAGACTGAGGCAAGGGCATTTGACTGATTTGTGGCTCGACCTCAGACAGGTGGCAAAGCCAGGGTTAGATTTGAGAGCTCCTTGCTCCCAGTTCCTTGCTAATGTTGTTGGTCTTTACCAGGTGGACTTGGTGTCTTGAGCTAGTGTGGCATATGCTCTTTTGTATGTTTAAAGGGAAATGTACCCTGCTCCTTCTTCTAAATACATATTCATACCATCTGTAACATGGGTAAAATACTGTCTTCTCCGATGCTCCTCCGAAGCCCAGCATTGACTGCTGGATTGTTCTGGTTCACAGGCATACATCTGATGCTTTATAGAGACAGTGAAATTCTGCTTCCATTGAAGTCAGTGGCAAAAGTCCCACAGCAGGGCCAAGATTTTCTGTTATCCTGCAAGTGTGCCCTAATTGGTGAGAGCAATTCGCAGCCTGGAGAAGCTTTCTCCACTGCAAATTTTCTTTTATGCTTTTTGAGGGTAAGGCCAGTCATAGCTTGAAGTCAAGTTATAGCTTACCTTGGAGCTGAGTGGCAGTGTCTGTTTTCAAGAGGCTACAGGAACCAAAACTAGCACAAAATGGCAAGTTTCAGTACTTTTCTCAGAACTGGGGGAGTGGAGGAACAATTCGATACATACACCTGTAAAACAAAACTATTTATGGGCACGGCATCAGTTTTAGTTGCATTTGTATTGACCAGTCTGCCATACTTAGTTGCATTGATGTGACTTTAATATCTTCCCTGGGTAGATGAGCAGTGAATACCTGTGGGACGCTGCATAATGTCAGTCTATATTATGAGCTAATAAGTAACTCCTGAAACCTTATCCTGACTCTGACACTGCCTGCTTCTAGCCTTTGGTTGATCGTTTGACTTCCCCAAGAATATTACCCAGGCTGGTAATTTAAGGTGATTCTCCTTATCAACCTGGCGGAGGTGCTCTGAGGATTAATTAATGCTTGTGCAGTGCTTTGAAGATGTAAGTGCTATAGAAATGCTAAGTATTCTTAGGAGTCATTTCCTTTCTCAGCTCCCATTAGCGGCTTTTTTTCTAGTAAAGTCTCAAATTTACCTGAGTAGATGATGGCTCTTCCTTAGAAACTAATTTCCAGCAAAGCATCATTTGACTCATACTTTCTCATGCCCTTAATTTTTAAAATTATACAAATGTGTTTATTCTTAAATGTTATCTGGAACAAATATTAAGCCGAAAGCTAATGAAATAATACATTGCACCAAGACTGGGCTTGATGAGAAATTTAAATGTTACATTTGTAACTAGGGGAAAATTCTTTGTCAGCATTGGTAATTGCCCATGTTACAGTCATTTGTTAATTAGTAAATAGTTTGTGCAGGTTTTCCTTCACTAAGCATTTTTATACCAGGGATATAGAATGTAATTGGCTACTCAAAGCTTTAAACAATCTTTAATACGACCTATAAAGCCTGTCACTTATTTTTCCTGAAACCCAGTGTTTCAGCAAGATGTAAGCAAGTAGGCAGTAGTCAGATTTTGATGTCACTGTGGCATTGTTGCTGTCTATATTTGGAATGCAAGTGTTGCAGATTGCCACGTTAACTTTAATGCTTTGTTTGCACTGTTCTTCATTTTGAGTTTAGGAGAGAGCACAAATATCATGGTGCTAAATGTGCCATCTCTCTTCAATGAGGGAAGAAATGATGCAAGCCTTTTTTAGTGTTACGTGTCATAACTGGAAGGATGTCAGTGCTTCTTGCTTGTAGGTTGGTCCTTAAAAGACTGGAGGTCAGAATTAATTATTCCCTTTGCAATTCGGGTCAATAAAGTTCTGTGTCTTGTACCTCTCAAGAAAAATTAACAAAGCAAATGGAGAGGTCGGGGGTGAATATTTGAGATCTTAATCTGCATCAGGCAAGCCCTTTTCATCCTTTATTTATGTTGTGAATATTATAATGGTTAAGAAAAGATCATGCTGCTGGCTTGAGAGGAGCTGTAGAACTATTTATGCTGTACTACAAATTAATAAGCAAGAGGTTTGCTTATGGTCACTGATGGTCTGAGTCCAGCCCGTTGTCCTTTCTTGGTTCCAAAGATTCAGTTCCCAGCAGTTTTTTGGGAAGAATTCAGAGCCACCTCTTCTGAATAATGTTGGGTACCAAAAGTAACCCCATTTCTCCTGATCTGCTTTGATTAAAATGTTTCTTCAGCTACTTTGGATATTAATCATGAACCAAAATGGGGGACTGTCCTACTTATCACTATACATCTCAGAAGACATTTGTTACAAATGGCTCAGTGATCAAGGCAGCGCAACCCTGAATGTAAATAGCAGTAAAGGGAAGGCGTGTGAGTAGAAAGAAGCAATTATGGCACAAGGTCAAAAGTGCTTTGCATGATGAACAAGGATAAAACGTCTGTCTTCAGACTCTGCTGGTTTTTTGTTTGTTCGTTTCAAGCAAAGTAGGGGGCACGTTCTCCAAACCAGTTGGCAAATTTGGGCCCCTCATTTTTTTGAAGTGCTCAACTTTGAGTCATTTTAGAGGGACCTAATTTTCAGAAAGTGTTGACTACCAGTCTTCTAAAAATTAGACCCATGTTGAGCATTTCTAATTGAGTATGTAAAATTTCTAGTTGCTTTGAAATTTTAGGTCTAGATAAATTACTTAGAACTGACAGAGTTTTGTTTTTTTTTTTTTTCTTTAAAAAAAAAATAATAGCAAGAAAATTTATTCTTAAGTGCTTTGATATTTCTTAATATCTAAGCTTTGCCCATTAGCTTTTGGCAGGGGTATAAAAAAAACAGAAAATATAATAGTTGCTTGTTACAGTAGTTAGCTGCGTGCTGCAGTTTCTGTTAAGTCTTATTGTAAAAGATGTCTGACTGCATGGTTATAATGTGTGAGTGCATGGAAAAAGCACTTGGCCCAGCTTTTTCAAATGCAAACTTGAAATAAGGGGGAGAGGGAAAACATTTACGTCATGGGTGAAAATGTTCATTTATTGAGGATAAGGTTGGAGGGGGGAGCCCCTCAGTTTAGCAGCATGTGACTTCAGAAGCGGTGGTAACGTCAAGGCTGTGTTTATCCAGCTCAGCCAGGGTAATTTCCCCAGTATTTACATTGCCCCTTGGGTGGTTTTGCTGTTTGTGCTAAGCTTCATGCTGCTATGGCTACTGCTGCCAGCAGTATCCAGGCTAACTAACCCAAAACTAGCTAAGGTATGTCTCATTCAAATAGGGCACTGCCTATTATGCAGAACTAAGGTGACCAATTTTGAAGGAAAAGTATAAATACAGCATAAAACGTGACCACAGGATTTGCCCTGGGAATTGTATAGGGAAGAGATTGAAAACCACTCTCACTCTGTGGATCCTTTGCTGTTTTCCCCATTGTCTTCCAGCAAGTAAAGCATCAGTCTTTCCTGCCCAAGTGCAGGGGGGCTGGACCCGATAATCTGTAAGATCCCTTCCAGCCCCTAGCAACTATGAAACTAACTCGTCAGAGTTGTCTTCCCTACAATTTATGTTGCTCCTTTATGAAAGAAATCAGGTGACTTATTTAAATTCTATAATCTCCATAACATTTGGAATTTCAAGGCAGATTTGGAGTTCTTCTAAATGCCGATTAGGAGACTTCCCATAAAATGGATTTCTTGTCAGGCAGTCTGTTTTATACATGCGCTGTCACTTTTTGATCTCAATTACCATGACATAAATGCTGCTGTCCCACTTGACTCTGCAAAGGTACGAAACCCTTTTAGAAGATTTCAGGAAAACCATTTTTTTTTTTTCCGTAAGAACAGTTGATTTAGGGTGCTGGGAAACTCAACAGGAGGATTTCGTGTCCTACAGTGAAATTTTAGGATTTTTTTTAACACTTGTATTAAAAACATGATTGCCATCCTTGCACTGCGCAGAGCCTGGAGAAGTGTCTCTCTGTGCATGCCTAAAAGACACCTGCGACTATCAGATTTCCACGTGCCTAAGGGTATTTGTGTACAGATTTGGCCAGGTACGCAGTTTTTCAGTGTCATGCCCCCCTTGGTTCCTGAATGCCCAAGCCAAGCCTGTGCAAATGCACACATGCACCTTCATACTCCTGTTTCTGGAGATCGGAGCCTTTGTTGTCAGGAGGTCAGGCAGTTCCTCTACTGAACAACGGGAACTTTGTCAGGGAGAGCTAGTTAGTCTTGTTAGACTGAAGTCAGACATAAGGCACGGTAGATTTGCACCCTGTAGACCAACTAAATCAGAGACAAACTTTTGTAAGCAGGAGGCTTACTTCATCAGATACTGTCTATCCTGTCTCCTGCCTCTTTGTCAGTCATCTTTGATACATTGTTCCTTCATTGGGGACTTAAATGAACTTTTTTCAGCTGCATTGTCCATGCCAGAATTTGTCTTCTAAGTTTTCTCATTATCGTACGTAAGATCACTGCATTTGTACAATTGTATGAAATGTCCCACACCAACTCACAAAAGCAGCGAGGCAAGTCATAAGTTAAACCTGGCTCTACAATAATAGCAGGGAAGTACTTATTCTCTGCATAGATAGCAGGGCTTATGTTATATAACGTTTTGCCAATCACTGAAATAGAGGTCTCTCTTGCCATTGCAAACCCGGCTTTTGAAGCCTTATAAAAGCCTGAACAATACACTCTTACCTCTCCTCTTCACACTCTGATTTTGGAGAAAAATGTGATAAGGAATAATTATGTTGTTCAGAACCTTACTCGTCTTGAAGATAACAAATAGATAATTATTTCACCAGCTGGAAGTGGGACTGCAGGCAGTGGGTCTTTGAAATTCCTGAAAGTCCAGTTGCAGCTTGAGAGCTTGATCATGGACTGTCATTACAGCAGGGCAGTAGCACCACCATAATTAAGGTTGAGATGAGCAAACTGTTTAATGGCAGATTGTTCCATCAACTTGTAAAAATTGGTAGCCTAGAGATAATAGGAAGGCCTTTAAGCTTTTTGCAACTAATTAGGTCTTTTCAACTTAGTGTGCAGTGTTGTATTTATTGAATGTGTGTCTTGATACGACCATTGGAGACGGCAAAAGACTGCTGCTGACAGCTATGTTCTTGTAACTCCTATTCTTATAGGAAGTGAAAAAATCTTTGTAATTTTGAATACTATTCTGAATGCTGTAATTGAAGACCATAGCCGTCGTACTGGTTCTTACTGAAGGGTTATTGTCTAGCTAAAGTACTTCAGTGGTAAGGGCAGTGTAAGAACTTGTAAAATACCCCTTCCTGTAGAAATGAATTCATATCCCGGAAATGTATGAGAAGAGAAAAAACAGTATGGAATAGAGATCTCTCATGTTGGGGCTTTTCCTTACTCGGCCCTAAAGACTAGGGGTATTAAACTGTATTTTTGTGTCGTAGTCTGAATTGTGCATGTTTTCCTATGAAGGCCTTCACCAGCCTTTTGGGGTACTGAATGTTAAAACTATTGTGGTACTACTGGGTAGTCCCAGTTGTGAACTGGAGCAGGACCTGTTGTTTCAGGCTCTGTAGACATGCAGAATAAAGAAGTCCTGTCCCAAAGACCTTCCAATTTGAATAAATTGCTGGCTCAATTCCCACTGTTCTGACATCTGGTAGGGTCATTCCTGAAAGGGTGGGCATGCTGGTTGCTTTCCAGGACTGGGGTTGTGTTCCTGCTCAAAACTGCCTTTCAGCCAAACTGTCTGGAGTGTTTCTGCTCTTTTGTGTGAGGGATTCTGAAATTTTAGGGTCATTTGATCAAGTGGCAGGTAGGTTTCCCTTGTTCCTTTATAAGGCTCAGTACAGGTTCATGGTGTTTTCTGTGGCATATAAAAGATTCCTGCCTGGGAGACTGCATCACCTTTTCTGGCCTGTCTGGCTCGTGTTAACGAGCTTCTGTGTCCTGGATATCAACAATGAATAGAGTGTTTAATAGATTGGGGAAGAAGTTACAAGCCAGTGTGCAAAAACCTTGTAAAGAAAACATCTGGAGCAAGACTACCCCTGAATCATACCTTGGTATTGATACAAGGGAGCACAGTGTTTGTAAACCAGTCCTGGCTGCTCCTTGACATTTGCCTGTAGATTTTCAAAGAGGCTAAAATCCACTGAAAAGATTTTAGTGGATCTTTCACTAAAAGAACTGGGTGCCCAGTTCCTGTTGAATGACTATGAGAGTGGGATACTCTGTTCCCTGAGGGCCCTTTGGTGTTCTTTTTTCTCTAATTTCTTGTTACTGATGCCACTGGTTTGTCTCCAGCCAGAGCAGAAATGCTCAGAAGTTCAGCCACCACATTGCAGAGCATTGTGATTTAAATTCTGCTTGGAGCAGAACATGTTAACTGAGTAGCGGAAATCCAGGCCACCACCTTCAGCACCCCTATGTGGATATTTGTATGGGTAGACAAACTGAAGGAGCATTGTCAATAAGGGAAAGAAAAACATAAGCATTTTTTCTTATGTTTTTGAGGAGCGTCATTTGTTCATTTATATGAGCTATTTGGAGAAGATAAAGCTAGTTAATTCTGATCAGTTTGCAGACACTTAGGAGGTGATGAGATTACAAAACCCACTGCTAACTTATCATTATTAATGCACGATCTTGTACATGAATATGCTGATGCGTATCATCCTAACTCAGTACTTTCAGACTGGACCTTAGCTTCCTGAGGCTGACAGGTTGCAGCATTAATCTTAATTCTGTGGCAAAGATTTATTTGGCAGGAGTCATCAGGCCTCTGGTCATGCTGTAGCACATGGCACCTGACCCAGTGGGTTTGCAGCTTTTGCTGGACACGAGCTCAGACATTGCCATGATGGGTGCAATATTAAAACCAAAGATGACTAATGGGTATTGATAGGATAGATCAGGCTAGGATAGCAATGTGCACTTATAATGCAATATGCTTCTCCTTTTAACAAGCCTGTGAATTCACTAGCACAGCAAATTCTGTGTTAGTGACAACACATCCATGCCTGTGGTTAAAGTTGTCATTGTTTCCAAAAATCTAATTTTTCATGAGGCTTGTAATCTGCCATAAAAAAATCACTGAACTTGGCTAAACAACCTCTGTGTCTGGAAAAGACATGACATAAGTTTGCTTCCAAACAATCTGTAAATCTGTACAAGTACTTTATTTAAAGTTTATGGGTGTATAATGCAATCTGGTGTTAGCATCATTTTGGAAGAGGCCTTGACTTATAAAAAAATAAAATAAAATAAAACAAACCCAAAACCAAACCAGTCAAACATTTTCCAGGCAGTCAGTTAGTAGCTTAGTCTTACTTGATAGCAGTTTCCTAGACAGACATAGTGAACGGTCACTGCTTCTCTTGTGTGCTAGACCTTGTTGTTTCTGTAACATGAAGGTTTGATGTTCTGTAGGATTTACATGAGCAGACTTTTGAAAAAAGCCATAGCCAGTTC
Source organism: Alligator mississippiensis (assembly GCF_030867095.1). Classification (NCBI taxonomy): domain Eukaryota; kingdom Metazoa; phylum Chordata; order Crocodylia; family Alligatoridae; genus Alligator; species Alligator mississippiensis. Next base: position 246,295,757 of record NC_081827.1, on the reverse strand, counting down.
TGATATGGGGTTGTGTACACACCACTGCTTGTTACAGGGTTTCTGTAAACAGTTTTTGTTCCAAATGTTCTGTTCTTCCCATCGACTTTAGTGGAGTTGTCCTGCATGAGCGTGAACTTGCAGCTGCATGTAACTTGCCCTAATGCTCTGCATGCATTTTTCATCCTTTAGTAGCTACCCTGGGTTTTTTTAGCTCAACCAATGCACTTATCTTGACCCTGGAGACTGAACTCCAATATAGGCATCTAAAAGCATAAACCTCTATTGCCTGAGTTAAAAGATGAAGGCTGTTTTATTTCGGATGCATTTGCTGATTTATCTTCAGTCTAGCCATTAGAGAGACAATCAATTAGACTGTGGTGGGAACATTATGTGTAGGATGGGCCAACACTTATCTGTTTATAGGCAGATGTGGTCCTTTTACAAATACTATGTAAACTGTAAGTATAGTTTCCTGTAAGTTTAGTGCTCTGAGCAACATTTTACAAGATCTCATTCCCAAGGCTACAGCAATTTCAGTCTAACCTGATGGTTTCAAAGCTTCCTGACAGTACTCTTGTGCAATCAAGCTTTTGCAATTGTGTTCATTTTTTGCTTTGGAATCTCATTACCAAATCTCATTGTTTAACAGAATTTGGGTTGTTTCTTGGCCTCGGCAACATGCTGTTGCTTGTAAATAATTGTGCGTTTCATTGCAAATTCAGTGCCAATGGCTGACTTTGGCTTGGTGCCTTTTCCTTTTTTTTAATACAGAGGATGCGAGAAAAACAGGGTTTTGCTTTTTTCATATACACTCTGGACATGAATTTTCCACCCTAGTTAGAATGAAAGAGACTAACAATTAGCATTGAATTAGGGAAATGCTGAACCTCTCATGTGTTTGGCAAATTAACTAATGCTTTTAGCCAAGCAATTAAGTGTTAAGGTTTTCCTGTAAGGTGAATGTAAACTAGAGCATTTCTCCAGCTAGGCTTCTTTTAATCATTCCATTGGTATGACTGTATTACATTGCAGGAGGAAGGCAGAGTCTGATGGAAAGGGTGGTTATTATTGAAGGCTACTGTGGGCAGACAAATAGTAGAAGGCTTTCTGCAGACATAAGGGCAAGAGCAAGGCTCTGCTGTGTAGAGCTTCCACTCAAAAGGGTTGGCCTCCTCATTTTGCAGGTGTGGAGCTGAGGTGCAGAGAGATGAACTTGTCCAAGAGCATAAGGGACACATGTGGAAGAGCTCAGAATTGAACATGCATCTCCCCAGGATCAGTGCTTCAGCCCCATGACCCCAATTTCTGTACTGGGTATGGGGCTGAGACCTAGAGTGAAATTCTGGCTCCACTGAGGTCAGTGGGAAACTTGCCAATGACTTCAGTGAGGAAAATTTTGCCCTGAAATTCTGCACTTAGTTGTCCCATTTCTGTGTGATTGGGCAAGTCCCTTAACTTCATTGAACCTCACTTTCTTCACTTATTAAAAAGGAGGTATCTGATGCTTGATGTGCAAAGCAGTTTGGGGTTTCTGCACAAGAATGCTTTGTGGTGGTGCTGCACTACAGGGGATAAATAAGAGGAATCAGTTTTCCAGCCTGAGGAGATGTTTAAAGGTCACAGCTTTCACACCTATTAAGTAAAAGCATGCATCTCGATGTTGTGCTTATCCAGTATTTCCTTGTGGAAATGCTTAACACAATATTCTCCCTATTTTGATTGATAGTTTGGGTTTTTTGGCTTTTTTTTATCAAGGCAGTATGTGGATTTGGGTGAAAGAGGGCATTAAACAGAGTCAAAATAGTTTATAATGCCAAAAAAGTGACTGGTTTTGAAATGCCCTTGTGCCCTTTACCTTTCGAGTAAGTGGGAAAGTTGACATTTCTATTTCTAATGTCTTGCATCCTTAGGCAGTCTTACCAGTGTGCCTGTTGCCAGCAAAGGTGTCTCCACTCATAGAAAAAATTAGCGACCACAAGGATTTCAAGAAGCTTCTCAGGACGCGGAATAATATATTAGTGCTCTATTCCAAATCCGGTAAGTTCTTCTTTTGCTTTTCAATTCACTCTCTCTCCAATGGGCTAGGACTGGGGGGAGATGGTAAGGCAGGGTAAGAGGGGGGTGAGCACTGGGGCATTTATGGAGGTGTCTAAATGCTCCCAGTTTATTTTGAAGTCTTATCCTATATTCCTTGGCAGTGCCAAGCAAGCCCATGGTGCTCAGTAAATAATAGCAACAATGCATGTTGGCTGGGATTTGGGATTCCTGCATTCCTGTCTCGTGTTGCTTCTTACTTACTCTGTGGCCTTGGAGAAGACTCTACTTTGGAGCTTAGTTTTCCCATTTGTGAAAATGGCTTCCTGGATGTTTCTAGCCTGATGGTTTGCTGCGGTTTGTAATAACTGCCCAGGTGGTGACACCAAGAGGCTTAATCATTGCGGGAACCCCTTCATTTTTACCAATCACATCCTTGGGTACGATATGGTTGTCTTGTGCCTTAATGTAGTTAGTTGGTGCCTTGCATTATTCCTCCTCATTTCCTGTTATATCATGTGCCCCATCAAAGCTTTTCAGTAACTTCTCTCTATCCACTTCTTCACACTTTCTGTCTTCTGATCTATCATTTGCTCCTTACCATTCTTCTTATGTGCTGCTCTTTTTTGCATGTGCCTGTACATCATCTTTCCTGCTGTGGTCCGCTCCTGGAGCGGTCTCTCTAGCTTCTTGTTAAACATCTACTGTCTCCCCCATGTTGCCTCAGTGGCAGTTTGCTTTTCCATGAATCCTCCCCATGCTGAACTTCGCTCAATCCTTCCATAACTGATCTCTTGCTCTGCATCTTTGTCATCTAAACTTGATCACAAGAGCTTTCAGGCAGCAATCCTGTCTGGCTCTGGGCATTGTAAACTTGTATATCTGTGACATCAAGCAAGGTTAAAAAAAAAAGTGATTTTGAGATGCTTATCCAAATGCAAAATGCTGTTGCTGTCATGCATCCGATATTCATTAGTGCAGCAGATAGGAGAACTGCAGATTAACAGAAATGAGATCAAAGCAGCCTCTTTAATGCTGTTGTTTTGGTTTTGCTTTGTTTTTTTTGCTGCTTTTTTTTTTTTTTTGCCATACAATAGAGAAAAAGAAGCAGCCAAGAAATGTCATGTTTATAACAGATCATCTTTTTGGACTGTGCTGAAGGTGTTGGATCCAAATTCTGTTATATTGCATGAGTCTGAATTTGGAGAAACCCTTTTGACTTCAGTGGAGTGATACCAGCTCTCTACTGCTGTCACTGAAAGCCAAATTTGGTCCCAGAGTGGAGTGGTCCTGCATCCTTTCCCAGAAAAATGACCAAATTTAAAAACTTTATAAATCCCAGAGTGTAGATGCTTTGGGGAATTAACTTTTATTTGTTAGAGAGATTGGCTGAAAGGGTTAAAATTGTGTTGTGTGACTTGAACTGTTGAAATTTTTATATTTTTGATGTAATGGGGAACCTGGCCCTTGGAAGCCAAATGTTTCTACAGCAGCAGCTTTAAAGTAAAAGCCATGAAAGTTTCTGCTTTTTTTGTAATTTTTTTTTGTTAATGGGGCAACTGCACTGTTCAGCTCTTTAAAGGGAACTTTTCTAACCCTTAATGTATTTAGTAGTCACTGCTTTCATTTTTAGTTGTACAACCACAGCACTTCAGTGCTGACACTTGTCAAATAAATGTTGCCCTATGGGCATCCTTCAAAAGCCATGTTATGTATGTATATCTCCCTCTCTCTACTTAATTGGTTGGATTTAGCAGTATAAAGTGTTGCACAGAGCTGCCGGTGGGATTAACATTTCCTAGAGTGGTGATCCTTATACACAATTAAAAAGCACTTGCTTATCTGCTGCCACCCATTTAAAAAAAACAAAACAAAAAAGCCAACAAAACCTTGTAGGCACAGTTATAATCCCCAATACGTACTGTGCATTTATGATGAGATTCAGGTTTACCATTCAGGAAGCTGCTGGCAAGGAGGGTTAAAATGTCAAATAGAAGTCAAGGAAGAGCTGTGTAATGTTCCTGACACATGCAGGAAATTTGTCTCTTGTGAAAGATGTGCCTACCTATGCTATGTGTTTTGGTCTTCAGTCTGCGCCTTAGGCTTGGTGAGGTTCCCTACATGTTCTCTTCCAGTTGTGTCCAGGGGAAATGCCTTGGAAGATGCAGTAGGAAAAGAGCAAGGGGTAGAAAAGTTTGACCTTTTCTTGCTTGCCATCCCCGTCAGCATCCACTGTCTGCTACCACGTGAGAACCTGATCCTGGGCTGAATGGATTTGCAGACCGATCCAGTCAATGGCAGTTCTTTTGTTTTGGTCCTTATGCTTAGGGACCTACTTAATTTGTGATTTTGTGTATTTCATGGAAACAGCAAAATTGGGCATTGTCTGTGAAATCTGCAAAAATCAACCACCCTCCCTCTTTCCCCCTGCTCCCACAAAAACTTTACTAAAAATTGAATTGCTGGCCTTGTGGCCACTGAAGCCTGCTGGGGGGGGGGGGGGGGGGGGGGGGGTAGGCCACAAAATTGGTTCCTTTTTGCTTACCATGACTTGGGTAGATCCCTCCTTATACTGGATTTGATGCTGGGAAAAGCAGCACAATGCCTTAACTTATGGAGCAGATCCCAGTTGCATAAAACCAGTATCAGGTCTACAATAGTTTCCAGAGTGATAATGTGGGCAGCTGGAGAAGTGTCTGTGCACCCATGCATATATCTGTACTCACTAGGCCTGCAGAGCTGGAGGACTGTGCAGAGAAGGTGCTGCTTGATACCTGGGGTGCAAACAGATGTTGCCCTGTGCCAGCATGAACACTTTTCTGGCGGCACAAGTTGCAAGCAAACAGACATCTTAGCCCATTGCCATGCTCCAGGTGCCCCAAAATGTTGCCACAACCAAAGGTAGTCACAGTTTGTGATGCCTTCAGTGGGAAGGCATCTATTTGCTTATTGCATATCCCCTTCAGGGGATTCCTGTGGCGCACACTCCTCTGTTGCTGCACTCCAATCTAGGGCATGTGTCTGCAAGCAGGGAGACCTGTGTGGGGCCTACAGGGTACAGGAATGGCAAGGGCCCAACCCTGTTGAAAAGCAGCCTGGGCAATGGCTATAGGTGCCAATGAAGTGGATTAGCTGTCCTGGGACGCACCCTGGCACAGCTAATTTCACTCTAAAGATGACATTTGTTTATAGTCTTGAATACCAGAGTGCCTGCTGTCTTATAAATGCCTTATGGGAAACACAAATGTATTTTTAAAAGTGAACTGGCCAGGAGATTGGGTGCAGGTGCCCCTTGTCCTTGTGCTTTTCAGCAAATGAGGTGGTGGTGGTGGTAATTTCTTGGGTTTTACAGCCCGTGTCTCATCACTCGCACTGTCAACTTCCCTGCCTTATTTGCTGCTGTGCTGCCTGTGCTGTGCTTTATATTTGCTGTTTTTTAAACCAAGGTAGTTGGCCTCCTTTGAAATGACCTCTATAATAAAACTACCTACCAGTGGTTGACCCTAATAGAGTGTCTAAAGCAGTGGTGCATGCACATGTGGCATGGCAGGAGGCTAGATTGTGTGAATTGCATGTTAGATCCTATTACACCTTTACCTGAATGTCTAGAGGGGCCCAAAGGTCCTTATATGCCATAGTGTTTGAGCACCTCACTGCTCTGAATGCATTTGTCTTTCAAATGCCAGCTTGAGACAGTGAAGTGCTATTAACTCTATAACACATTGAAGCACAGAGGTTAAGTGCCTTGCCTGGGATCACACAGGACGTCTGTGGTAGAGCAAACTTGTACCCTTAGTTCCCTGAGTCCTAGGCTAGAGCCATAAGTATAGGATCATGCTTCCAAAGCAGAACAGTTAGTGCACAGCCAGAGGCAGAAAGAGGTTGGAGGGGGAGGGAGCTCATTATTTTGGCCAAGCTGCTAAAGTATACAGGGATTTCATGATGTATTCCCAGAAGATAAGGCAGTGGTGCATGCCTGTAGGTATGAACGTTTAGCCTGTGTTTTTAAAAAAAGACTCTTTAGCGATCTTTGCTGCTGTCAGCTTGAACTGATTTACTGATTCCTCTCACTGGTCTCTCTCAAGATTTGGAAAAAGAGTCTTTCTGGTGCTTCATAGCCGAGGCAGCAACTGCTGCACTTGTCACTTGGTTTAACATTGTTGTTTGTTTTCAGCTGCTGCTGCCGAAAGCCCACTCAGGTTACTGTCCGATGTGGCCCAGGCGGTGAAAGGACGGGGCACTATAAGCTGGATAGATTGTGGGTATGTGATGTGTTTTTCTTTTCCTCTTCACCCTCCTGCCTCACTTCAAGTATTGCTGAATTTAGCACTTCAGTAGCAGTGGTTTCAGGCACGTTTGGTAGCGATTCAGCCCTTATCATAAACAGGTCCCTCGACCAGACCTGCTTTTTTACACAGATCTCTGTGTTGTTCCTCTGGGATATGGCTGGAAGCTCAATTTGTTTTCCTGTTCTTTCTCTCCATGAGCAGGAGAACCTAGAGCATAGGGTCTCCTTTGCTGCTTCTCTTCCTTGCTTTGGAGAAGCAACCAAGGAAAAAAAGTCTTCTACTCGCCTTGCATATGTCCACATACATGATATGTGGATGTCAGAAACTCAGGCAGATAGAGAGGGAGGCTGGGGGATGTTCCCAGGTAGCACAGGTTCTTGTTCATGGTGCTCTGTAGTTTGGAGCTTAGCACGCAGGTGGTTTCCTCTTAGAGAGAAGCTCCAGGCTAAAGGGATGTTTAATGTGCAGCACTGAACAGCAGAACCTGCTTATGTCGAAAGGGAGCTTCACTGCGAGTGAGATCCCTTGCTGGGCAGAGGGGACAGCACTTCATGCTTTAGCCAGAAATCAGTGTAGCTGTTGCAAACACTGCAGGATCTGTAGGACTGGGGGCAGGGGTGTTATGTGTGTTAACTTCCTGTCACAATGCTGCACAATAAGATCTGTTTTTAGTAACCTGCTCTCTCGCTTGTAGTTTCATGGCCCTTCTCAGTGCAGCATCAAGAGGACATTATTCTGGGTAAGCAGTTCTCATTTGAAGAGCAATGAGTAGGTGTTCTCTTGGTTCGGAGAGCTGAAACCCTCCGCTGGTGGGGTTCTGCTCATGTGGCTGACGAGAGCACGTTGCATGTGGTTTTTGTTTGCATATCATCATGCGTCTCCCTGTGTCTGCATCTTCAGAGCTTTGCTTTGGTGCCTGCAGCTGGCAACTCCTGCTTCCTGTTTCAGAAAGGAACAGATTGCTGGCTACCTGGGTGTTTGTGTGTTTGTTTCCCAGAGCTTGGGGTACTGGTGCCTGAGCCACATCTGTACTACACACAGCTGTAGGTCACCTCTAGGATGAAATAGCTTTTCCTGAAATTTTATGCGTGTTAATCCATGTCCTCTCACTTACATTGGAAAGCAGCAGTGCCTAAGAGCAGTGTTTTGTCCTTGTTGGTTAGTGCAAGGTTGCTTTGTTTCCCTGAAACAATCCAAATGAATCCTTTTCCTGTGACAGCTTCCTTCTGCATTCATTCTGCGGGGCCAGCAGATTAATGAGGTTTTTACTTCCTTTACCAATCATCGGAGGCAGGATACCAGACTATCAACTGGCATAAACTAGGAGAGCACCACTGAAGTCAGGAGAGCTGGAGGAGTTTTCACTTGTTAGGGGGATTAGCTGCTAGATCCTTAACTGTAAAGGCAAATGTGCAGTGGGAAATGTGGCCCATCTCTGAGGTCTAGTCTCCCTGGTCCCTTTCCTGCAACAGACATGTCAGCGAGTGCATCTGGCGCACCTACATGAGACGTTTACTGCAGAGCTGCCTAATTAGCTTCACAGTAATGTCTCTGCATTTACACATGTGGCCCTATTAGGTCATAGTAAGCTAATTAACTCTGCTGTAGGTTAGCACTTGTAAATACAAGTACTATTCTGCAGCAGAGTTTTCTTTTACTGCACAGAAACATGTGTAGACGCTGATGGGGCTGGCCAGGGCACAAGGGTGCTTTGGTGTGGGGGCTGCCTGCTGGCTAGCCCCACACTGGAGTACCCTTGTGCTCCCGCCAAACCATTCGCAGCACATTAAGCCAGACCCCCCAGGCCTCCTGCCAGCCGGGGTTGCTCCAACCCAGCTCAACGTGCTGTGGTCCGAGGTGCCCATGTAAATGCAATGCCTGGGAACAGTAAACACCAGCCCAGTGTTTTGATATTTGTTGCAGCAAGTTCTCTATATCTAGTTCTTCTATTTTTTTTTTTTTACCTCAAGCTGTATCCTTCCAAAAGGCTATCACCAGAAAGCACTACCTTGTGAGTTACTTGGTTAAAAGATATCACCTCTACCATGAGCCCTGATTGCTTTTTCCTCTAGACAATACGGCTACAGCCTGGATACCTTGGAAACAATATATATATATTTTTAAGTGGTGTTCATTTAATACTTGAATAAACTCTACAGTATGTTTAGCACTTTACATATCTTTCATCCGACCGTTGCAGAGTGCTGTACAGATCTTAATGCATTAAGCCTGTCCATGTGAAGGTGGGTAAGTATTGTCCCTGGCAAGGGAAAGCTGAGTTGGTCATGCCTCTCTAAGCACCAGCAACTGATACCAGGCTGCGCACAGGGCACCAGATGTAATGATCTCTGAGGGCTGAGTACCTCCTTTTCAGAGGGTGATTTTGGGAGGAACCTTGGAAAACATGGAAGCTTTTTCTGAAGGGAATTAGATATTTTCAGAGGTCTCCTTCATTTCTCCTTCCTATGCAGATGCCCCAGCAGGGACTGCCAAACCTGATGAGTGCTTGGAATAGTGAAGTGAGGCTGAGTGTCTTGCTGATGGCCAGGGAAGGGATGATGCACTTTTAAAAGTGCTTTGGATTGGGATAGCATTGCTTTGTTATCAAAGCCATAGGTTGCCTATACACATGCAGCGAGGCTGCTCTGACATGCTGTAATTACAGCTTCATCAGAGCAGACTTGATTAACCAAGTCTGTTGGGGTGTGGTAATTACTGCACTCTAGCAGACTCCAGCGTCTTGTGTATTGGTGTCCCTACACTGAAAAATTGTGGTGCTTGAATTAAAATTCATTCAACCAGCTTTAGTTAAAGTGCCCCTGCTGCCATTTTTCAGTGTGGGGATGCTGATATATGCAATGCTCCATGCACTTTAAGTAGATTGGCAATCAGCCGCTCTAATTAAAGTGCCCCCCCCCCCCCCCCCCCCCCCGAATCCCAGAGCACAACTATAAGTGCCCATAGAGAGCATCTGGAGATTAACCTTATTACTCACAGTTCTTTCAATGCCAAGGCCATCTACTGTTCAAGCATTTGGGGACCAACCCCTTTGAGACCTAAGGACAGAGGAGACCTGATCAAGAAAATAGGAGTCATCAGCACCCATTAGGAAGAGCACGTTGACAAACTTTTCAATCAAGACTTTGTTGTTGATGAGAGTGCTCTCAACTCCATCCCACAACACCAAGTCAGAGATGATTGGGGAATCCCTCTCTTTCTTGATGAGGTGAGGAAAGCCATCAAGCAGATGGAGAATGACAAGGCATCTGCAGCTGATGGAATCCCTGACGAAATCTTCAAGCAGGGGGAAGAGGAGCTCCTATCGCAGCTTCATGCCCTCATTTTAAGGATTTGGAATGAGGAGGAAATCCCAGATGACCTCAGGGATGCCACAATTGTGATAGTCTTCAAGAAAGCGCAGACCAGTCCAACTGTGGAAATTACGAAGGGGCTCACTTTGCTGTCCTCAACAGGAAAGATCATTGTGAGAATCCTCCTGAACCATCTCCTTCCACTTGCTGAAGAGGTCTTCCTGTAATCTCAGTGTGGGTTTAGGGCATCACGAGGCACAACCAGCATGATCTTCACAGCTCGCCAGCTGCAGGAAAAATGCTGGGAACAACAAACCTTCAAGGGACCTCTCTACTTGGCCTCCTTTGACTGTCAGCTGAGAAGCACTGTGGAGGATCCTTCTGAAGTACGGATGCTCACGAAAATTGATTACCATTCTTTCCCTGTTCCGTGATGGTAAGTGAGCAGTGGTTCTCAGCAATGGATCTATCACAGATCCCTTTTGAGGTTGAGAGGAGTTAAGCAAGGCTGCATCATCCTCCTAACACTCTTCTTGATATTCCTTATTGCAATGCTATATCTGACCACCAGCAAACTTCCAGTTGGAGCGGGGCTAAACTACCCAATGGATGGTAAGCTATTCAATCTCGGCTGACTCCGAGCCAAAACTGAGGACCTCCCCCTCAGCTTCAATCATCAGGCTTCAGTATGCTGATGATGCTGTAGTGTGCACTCACTTGGAAGCAGACCTTTAGGCAAGTGTTGGTGTCTTTTCCAAGGCGTACAAGAAAATGGGATTGACACTTAATATTCAGAAGACTAGGGTCCTCCATCAACAAGCTCTTAACAAGCAGTTCCCAGCTCCAGTAATTTAGATTCCCAGTGAGGCTCTGAATAATGTTGAGTATTCTCCTGTACCTCAGACATCTCTTGCAGAAGGCTGACATCGAAGAAATCCAACATCACCTCAAATGTGCAGGTGCAGCCTTCAGACACTTAAGAAAACCGGTGTTCAAAGATCATGACATCTGATCCAAAACCAAGTGTATGATTAATCAAGCAGTTGTAATTCCCACCTTATTGTATGGAGCTGAGATGAGGTGTCTTCTGTATGTTGTCCACAAATTATAGGAGAAGTACCATCGATGCTGACTGTGGAACATCCTTTGAATCCAGTGGAAGGACAGACGCACCGACTTTAATGTCCTCACAAGCAAACAGCATGAGCACCGAGGCGAAGTTCATCCAACTTCAACTTTGCCGAGCTGGCCGTGTCATCCAGATGTCCAACTCCAGGCTCCCAAAGCAAGTTTTATTCTCCTAGCTCAGTCATGGCGTGTGCTGAAGAGGTGGGCAGAGAAAGCACTTCAAGGACATCCTCAAGGCCAACTTGAAAAAATGCAACATTAATAATTTAGGGCTGGACCTGATGATCTTCCAAGCTCCCTTCCAGCCTTACAATCTATGAATATCAACTCATGGAAGACTATCACCCAGGACTACTCCAAATAGCAGAAGAGTCTGCTGCAAGGATCTCAGTATTTTGAAGTCTTACGATGAAATCAGGAGATGGAAAAGGGAGCGTGGCAGAGACAGTCTAAATCAAGAATCCGGGAAACTTGCCCAAGTTGCAGTTAAGTCTTTCGATCCCAGATGGACCTTGTCAGCCATCTTCACTCTCACAAATAAGACAGTTATGGAAGACAAGTGTCCTAGACTGCGAGGGATTGCCAAAGGAGATGGTGAGTTGCTTTCATCCTTGAAAGGCTCTTCTATCTGCTCCCTTTATCCCAGCCACAAAGTGTGAAAGGTGGCCATAAGGCCTTTTGGTGCAGGCCACACAAAGCAATCTGTAGGGGTCCAAACAGCTGAGTCCTGTTGGAGCTGTTCAGGGTACTTGCTTAGTGCAAATATGCTGTGAGGCTTATTTGTGCTCTGACACTGAAACAACAAATGCACAGAAGCTGGGATATTTACAGTGCAGACTTGATTTTGTTTTACAAATATTGACAGGAAATGACTTTTCTGGCAGCTCTCTTCTCTGCTCCTGTTAGCAGAGATTTTTGGCTTTGCTCTTTGTACCCTGCTGTAGCAAGCTCCTTTGCCTTCTGGTGCAAGGCTGGTATCCATGCCGAGCTATGGCTCCTATCTAAGCCTCTCTGTGACAATGACAGTGTGGTTTATTTTATTTTCATTTTTCAGTGTTAGCTTCTTCCTTGTAACCCAGGGTTTCTTCCTCCTCCCCCTTTTGCAGAGAAATCAAGAACATGCTGCCACACTAAAGGGGAAATCATGGCTGTTACTGAGTGCCAACAAACTATTCCATATTGTGCAAGATACAGGGGAAGATGCTCTTCTTGCTACTGGAAGTTTGTTGTCTAAATAGCTTAGTGATATGTAAACCAGGTTCCCCACTCCTGGGCTGCTTTGTGGGTTGTGGTTTGGACAACAAGTTAGACTTGAGGCGTCAGTTCCAGTTTTGATGCGAGTTTGGCCAGGAAGATGAATTTGTGGATAGAGGCTAGGGGAAGCATTGGTTCCAGATAGTTAGAACAGAACTAGAGATCTGGCTCGGTAGCCCTATAAGCAAAGATGGTAAAGGATGAATGAAACTGGCTTATTGTGACTCTGTGGCCCAGTTCTAAGTAGCTTCCTCTTTCAGTGGGATTACTCAGAGGATTAAATCCTTTGCTAGATCAGAGCCCTGTTTAACCACATAAGGAGGTTTTCCAGCACATTTCAGTACCCTCTATTTGCACTGGCTCATGTTGGCAAAAAACTCTAGCAGAAAGAAAATGACCCCTACTAGGTAGAAAACCGGTGGTGTGCAAATTGATTAAAATATTCAGGTGGTCACTCTTTGTTCCTGTATATTGAGAAGCTCCTGAGGCCCTGTGTATAATTAAACACGGAGCGGTTCAATTATGAATAAAAGACCTGCAAACGATGTGACAAAAATACTTACATTTCATTTCAGCCTTCCCATGTTTTAATTAGGAAGCCCTTGCTGAGGTGTTTGATGTTGAATGAATTGCAGCGTGAGAGATGTTGGAATATTGAATTAATGTCTGGTGAGATGCAATCTTACACATGGCATCTACTTTTTGCTGCTGTCAGATAGGACAGAACATTTCCATTACGGTGTTTAGGAGATCTGGTAAGTCGGTTCTGGATTGGAAGCTGAAGGCTGAGGACCAGTGCTGGCAGAACAGTATAGTAACACAATTTTTGAACCCATATAGGGCATCTAAAAGGTTGGTTGGCAAGATAGTGTCTTCAGTTTGAGCTATGAGACATCCTATATACAAGCTGAGACCTGGGGAGTATGGCCCAAAACTTTCAAAAGACCTGGGAGTCAGGACTTTTAGGTTCTGCAGTTAACTCCAAATTCGTAATTTAGGGCAATTAGCATGCTTATGCCTCAGTTTACTAGACAGATGGGTAGGATAGTACTGGATTCCCAAGGATGATGTGAGGTTTAATTAGTTGCTGTTGGGAGATCTTTGAGTAAATAATGCCACGGCAGTGAAAATAACCACTACTTATTCATGTAATGCATTCAGATATTATTGTGGTGGGTATATAAACAGTCAGAGAGGATTTGATGATTCTTTTCTCCAGCAGCCTGATGCAAGTTTTGCAAATAGAAGGACTTTGTGGGTGCAGGACCTGGCCCTTATGTTGTAAGCACATGGACATGGGAAATAGGAAGTTGAGCTTGATTTGAAAAGTGGGTGTTTTCTACCCTTCACTATAACCTTTAAGGAAGAATTTGTCTTAAAATGGGATGATGCAAAAAGAGCTGGGGGACAGCTTCAGGCACCCCCTGCTTATCTTTTCCTGCCTAGACAGACATGATGAGCTTCCACCTCCAAAACTCCAACTGATCACCCAGATGCACCATGTGTTGCTAGACTCTCAGGGTTGGGGCCAGGTGCTGGGTGCACTGAGTGAATCAAGAGTTATGCCAAGTTCAGGTTGTATACACTATGAAATGGTCCAGGCCTGGGGCACTAGATTTTGGCACTTTTGTCTGACCTACGTTCTTGTGAACTCTCAGGAAGGTGCAAAGGAAATGTGTGAACTGCATCACAGCGACATTTTTGGTCTTCGATTTTTCTTCTTTCTGATTTTTATGAAAATAGATTTATAAATCAAAGCAGAGCAAGCGTGTATTTCTTTGGCTCTGGGCAATTAATCCCCCATCAAACACACACAGTTTTTCCTTTTTTTTTTAATGTTGGTCCCAAACAGAACAAAGCTGTGTGGGTTCCATCTGCTGTCATGGCGCATGTGCTCAGCTTTAAAGACGAGATGCCATCTGGCTAAAATGTCTCACTCCTTGGTTTGTGGTAATCCCACACTCCTGCTTTCATGCTATTTACGTGATTTGCTGCTGCTTCCTTCAGGAGAGGATCTAAAAATTGTCTGGAGTTGTTAGAAGCCTTTGGAATTGAACATGAAGTTCAGCTCTTTTTCTTCAGAGCGGTCTCCAAATTCCAGTTTGGCCAATCATGTGGCCTGCCTAAGGACATTGCAAACTTTTGACCCGTCTGGAGGCATGTTACACTCCTCATTTTAAGACCAATTTCTTCTTCCTTGGAAGTTTTTTTTCATGTTAGCCTTTGGACGGATTTCTCTTTGAGTTTCCTGATTTCCTTGGATTTTTTTTTTTTTTTTGGGGGGGGGGGGGGGGGTTTGGTTTTCTGAGAGTAGAAAAGACCCACTAAAAATAATTGATTCAATTGTTTAATTAGCTGAGATGGACGAGGAGGGATTTTAAAAAGATATTGTTCCATCAAGAATGAGAAGTATGCAAGTCCTTACTTTATAAGGACTTGCATATAAAGGCAGGTGGGATTAGAGGTAGTCAGAAATCAGAGGTCCTTTTCCAAAAAAAAATTCATGCAAACTCCATCCTCTTTCTTTTTAGGATAAAATTATGATAGGGAATTGTGAAATTATAAATTCTGAGCTGGGGGCTCGGAAATGCTCAGGTGAAGAGAGAGAAATGCAACAAAGAATGCAGCCCTATTGCATCTAGGGCATCTAAATGGACTGCAGAACACTGTTCTGTAGGATTTCTTTGTTAATGCTGAAATACAGCCTCTTCTAAGGTGCAAGGGAGCCGTTTTTCTGTAATAGGTGCAAGTAATGTAGTTGGCTTAGGAGAGGAAGTAAAGCATGCACCTGTATCCTCTAAAAAGTTTTAGGTGATGTTTGTCCTAAGAACACTTTGCCAGTATAGCTGGTTAAATACATGTGCTATGACAGCAAAATATTTCTAAAAGGACAGAGTTTGTACAGGCAAAACTGTTTCAGTGGCATATCTCATTCCAGCACTTCTCTTCCATGCATTGGGTGAAATAACCTATCCACATAGACTACATTAATTTCAGAATAACAGACTTATTCTACAACGAGTGTTCACATAGCTTATCTGGAATAACTGCTTTGTTTTAAATTCACACTTTACCTTAGGTGAGACTCTGGGGTTAGTAGATGGAAAATTCTTCAAGACCCCGTATACTGCATTTCTTCAGAAATATGTGGCATTTAACTAAAGACTCCTCTATATGCATAAGATGCAGAGTTCAGGTCATGCATTCAGCCTTACTGTTTGCGTTTCCTGATCTTTTTATTTTTTCCTGAATTGCTGATTAAGTGTGGAAATGTTAACATTGCTGTTATCTAGAATAAAATTAATGTTAAATTAGCTAGAGTTTAATTAACATTCTCCAGTTTCCTTGCACTTAGTGCTTATTAATTTTAAATATTCTCTGAATGATTCTCCTTAAATTCAACTGAAGAATGGTGATGCAAACAAAGACCAATGCAGAAGTTCTTGTGTGTATGGGACTGGTTTATTCCTAGAAGTATTTTCCTATCCAGTATTTCTAGCATTCATTCACATCCTATTGAGTCGCACTGTTATCTCCAGATCTGGACTCTTCTGATGAAGAACCCACCATGTAAATGGAGTCCAGTGTGGTCTCTGATTAAAAGATGCAAGAAAGTACAACTGCCTTAGCTTTTCAGAAGTTCCTGTGCTGCCTTTGGTTGTTCCTGCAAGTCCATTCATCGTATCTCTATGCAGGTTTTTGTGGTGCTCTCTAACCCTCTTTATTAATTTGGCTCTCCTTCATTGTAACTTTCCACCTTGCTGCAAACAGGAAGATTATGCTATGTAATGTTTTATTCTTCTCTCTCATCTTGATCACTGGCAGCTGAAGACACCTGCATTACCTTCTGTCTTCCTTTTTTTTGGGCTGTCAAAGATTCTTGCTTTTAGGGAATGGATCTCCTGAGTTTTAGTTTTGGGAAATGGTTTTTTTCCTCTCTGTTACCAGGGAGGTTTTGTACATAGATTCTTTGGTTCTCTAATTGACTAACAGATCGACAGAATCATTTTTATTGGATGACTGGTGGTGCTGGTTTTCCACAGCATATAGATTGTTCCCTCCTGCATTCCTGTCACGTTTCAGGGGACTGTTCAGAGCGGAAAGCTGCAGTTGGAGGGCAGGGTGCTGCTGATGGAGGAATCTTGCGGTGTGTTGGGGCTGGAAAATGAGCCCTGCAGTCCAAACGAGACCTTTGTCGTCTGCTAATCCCAATTCCTGCATGCTTTCTATAAAGCAGCGTTTCCTTTCCTTGGTTCAGGCTTCTCTCTCTTCCCCCAAAATAAAATCAGAACTCTTCAAGCATTGCAGTTGCTGGTGTGAGATGCCTGTTTGCTTCTGGTAAGCACAGACCTGTTGTTATTCTCACTTGCCTTCATTAATTTCCATGTGAGATGTAGAATAGTGGAGACAGATCAGCAAATCTGTGTAGAAAAGAAAGAGATACTGTATTTTAAGATCAATATTTTTTTCCTTTTGTCCTGCTCTTGGAGTCTTTTCCTGGTCTGTTCTGCATCGGTTTTTCTGCCACGCTCATTGCAGCAGTTTGAGTGCCCGTCTGTGGTGAGAGCTACATATGTGCTTTCTGTCTGAGTGGATGTAAGCCATTATCATCCGGTGCCTGCTTAGCACAACTCTTTGGAGAAGTGCTTTTGCAGCTAGGTTGACAGCTTCTGAGAAGTGATCCCCCCCCTTCCCCTCTCTTATTTCAGATCTGTCTCAGGAGAGTGATACAGGAAGGCCTGAGATCATTACAGAATATGAGGCTGCTTATAAAGGTGACATACTGTAAGCAACACTGTTCATAGCAGCTGCCACATCATACTAGGAAATAGTGATGATACTACAAAAGCATCCCTTTCCATGGGAGCATGGCTGGAGAGGGCCAGTGAGCATGGCATACAAAATGATGTCTTATAAATGATTCTTGCTGTAGTGTAGGAAGGATGATTGTAAGGAAGGTACTCGGACATCAGGTACTGCCTGGATGCATTGCTCTTAAATGACATGAGAGTCCTGAACTTCATAGTAGCAAGCATGTCTCTGACCAACTGGCATTCGTTTCTGCTTTCTGACAATGTATTGAAGGCCTGCTTAAGCAACATGTGTACTTTTAATTTAAATGACTTGGTGGAAGCTCATGGTATTTCCATCCCTTTGGATTGCCACAGTTTCGGGTTGCACATTTGCAGGATCTGAACTCTGTGCTTCTCAGGGTGTTCGTGAGCCCTTTTTCCATGAAAGGGGAGAACAGGGTATGTTCTCTGGCACCCAGCTGGAGGGCTTTGCAAAGGCTCTGCCCTGGGGCCGGGAAACCAAAGAAGGGACAACTGCAGCCTGTAGATGGTTGGCCCAGAGCACAACATGGGCTCCCTAGCCTCGGCGAACGCTGACTGATGCTGGCTTAGCACAACAATCTCGAGGGATATTGCGGAAAGCCAGTTAACCTGTAGTTAAATGGGGCTGGACTGCCTAGGCTCTTCCAACCATGTCCTGGGATAAATTTAACTTCATCAACAGGAGGAGTAAAAAGCAAAGAGAATGCAGGCAGAGGAGGAGAGGCCTGACTGGTATCTCCCAAGCATTTCTAGGATGCAGGGTGGTTGGGAGCTGCCTCGTAATCTCGTATTTTAGGACTTCTGCTGAAGAACAAGGCAGAAGGTTCCCTGCATCCCCTTCCCCCACATTAATACTTTATTTGGCTTTTCTTTTGCCTTTGAAGAATCGGACGTGGGCTGCAGTGAAGAGCCGGCTGTTTGGGGTGCATTGATGTTTCTCCTGCTGCTTAGGAGTCTCGCAGGTGCCTGGCTGGAGAGTCTGGCTCAGGTGTTCAGGATCAAGCCATTTCCCAGAATTGTGGTTAGAAAGGAATTTTCCTCCCTAGGTCAGATTTGACAATAATTGGGGTTTTGGCTTTGGGTTTTGTGTGTTTTGTTAGGAGGGTGGGGGTTGCTTTTCTCTATAGTGAGAGGTACAGTCCTCTTCTTAGGATCCTCTAAGCACATTTTAATTTAACAAATTCCCTGCCACTGTTAGCCAAGATGCTGGCAAGTGACTTTGTTTCTCCTGTTCTCTACTTGTGGCTCGCAGTAGGATTATCTGTAGGGCACTTTGTGGCTGTGGAGTATGAGAGAGGGTGGAATGGGTGATTTTTATGGATCCTTTGGATTTGGGGACCTCCTTGCCTACATCTACAATACTCTGGTCCACTTGAGCAGATGCTGGACCAGAAGCGGGGAACTCCTGGTCCGTGTGCAGCTCTGATGCCGACTTGCTGTCACTTCCCTTTTTAACTGATTCTTTTTTTCCCACCCGTCCTTTGTCTTGTCTGTGCAAGTTGTAGGCCCTCCAGGGCAAGGATTTTCTCCATGTGTGTTTGTAAAGTACCTGACACAATATGGTCCCTGTCTTGGCTAGAGCTTTTGAGCCTGACAGCAGTATAAATGACTGGCTTTCAGATTTGTTGATATGGTGATGTGGTTCAGATGTGCTTATGTGATATGCTTGCATGAGAGCAAGCCAGTGTTAATGTATGCAGAGTTACTCACCTCATTACTTAAACCAGTGCTTCCATGATGTCTTCATTAATCACTTCGCTGTGCCTGGGCCCACAGGAAGTACAGATAAGGGACAGCTAGTCCATGAGTGTGCTACAAAGCAACATGTAGCCAGACGGTCAGTATACTGATATGCCACCTTCCCTTCACATCCCTATTGCAAAGACTGCCCAGCAGCTCCTCCACCCCTTTCCTGTCCCCAGCCCAGCAGGAGAGGAAGACTTTTAAACTGTTATAATCTGGCCCTGCTTGTCCCTACAGTAGTGCTTATTTTATTGTGCAGCACAGTTTGAACATGCTGGGATTTTTTGTCTGTATTCTGAGAGTGGGTTTGAAAATCTTACCAGGCCCAGCTGGTGCTCAGGCTTATTTGCCAGTCAGAAACTAATAGCAGCATACAGTTGCACACGTTCCCTCTCAGTGAGAAGCCAAGGGATGGTATAATGCGATGAAGTCTTTTGGGGTTGGCAGGAGCAGCTGTCTGAGAATAGAGATGTTCATCAGGATGCTGAGTTTCACTCTCCTGATGTCCAAATCTGCCTGAATCCTTGACCTGTGCCTGATGATGGCGATCAGCAGTGCCATCTCCGGGCACCATGTTCACCCTTGGAAACAAATCAGCTCCTGGTGCAGCAAGTCCAACATCTGCACTGTTTCTCCCTCCATGCATTCTGGCCTCTCTTGGTCTGTTGTTGCAGGAGCCCTTCCCTGAGCAGCTCCTGTTGAGAACAACTTCCCATATCTTTCCTGGATATGGAGAGAGGTGGCTGGAGTGCCTGGCTGGGTCCACCCTGTTATTTTGAGGGTGCTAGCATTTGGGATTGCTTTTTCCATGGGGATAAAGCTGGATGTATCGAATGCAATTTAAATAAAGCTGTGGCCTCATCCTTTTTCAGTGGTGGCATAGTACTGAATTAACAGGGTTAAAATTCATGTGAAAGAAGATGGTGTGAGATACCCACTATTAATATGGCCGTGCTATGGTTACTCGGAGTAGTAACCCCTTCTCCTGAGCCTGGAAGATGCTCTGGTGCCTTGTCATACCCATTAAGCAGTCAATTCTGAGATGGTTTCTTTCTTTTCTTCCCCAGCACACTAATGAGCTCTTCTACTTTCTTCAAACGGTTTAATTAAATCGCAAGAGCTGGAGTCCTAATTATCCTTTCCCATGTAAGAGGTAAAGAGCTTGCCTTTAGAGAGTAGCTGTTGGCCAGAATCCAATGGAGGTAAATCTCCCCAGAGCAGACTGAATCTGGGTTGGTATTTACTCTCCTGAAGGATAACAGCCGTTTCAAAATGGTATTGTAGAGAGCTGTTCCTTGTGGATGGTTTTCTTTTTCTGGCTGCGTGGAAATCAGCAGCAGCAAATGCAGGGGGGCAGCGGAGGGAGACTAGGTCCAGTATTGTCTTTGCAAAGTATGTCATCTTTCCAAGAAGACTTAATTCAGTAGCTGAGTCGGTGCGTCTGGCATATTCAGAAAGCTGCACTGGGGCATGAAAAAATTACTGATGCAAATTTAGACCTGATTTGTGCTGGGGATTTGCTTGGACATCAGCCATGCAGACCCCTTGTGTAGATGGACTAAATTCTGTTTCATGCTCGCGCAGGGTAAGATGCACAGAGCAAATTGCAGCTTTCTGTCTGTCTGCAAAGGGTTTGTCCCTGTGCAGCAACACAGATGGCTAGAACTGAGGCAGAACCTCAGTGCTGGAAAGATTTAAATAGGCTGTTTTTTTTCCCTTTTAAGATATTGCTGCTTCTGGAATTTACATTCCTGTTTTTTTAATAAAGGCTTCAGGTAGTAAGGAAGGAATTAGTAAGAGTTGAAGCAGGTGATGTTTGTTCCTGGTATTCATGGGGCACCTGTTATGGTAGTACCTGGGGACACTTTCCTTTGAGTAGTAACAGTGTGGAGCACTTCTCATCTGTAAATCTCAGATCATCTCAAAGCTTACTGTCCCTCTAGATAAGGAGAAAATGAGGCTTGGGGAGATAAGTGACTTGCCCATGGCTCCGCAGTGACTCAGTGGCAGAGTTGTCAACAGCACCCTATAGTGCCTGATCCATTGGAGAGCAGCGCCATAACCACTGGAGCAGGATTAATGGTTGCAAACCCAGGGCTAAAGGCCCTCCAGCCCTGTTTGAAGATCCAAGGGTCTGTGTAGCTTGGTGTTTGTGACTCTGCTTGCAGCCCTGTGCCCCTCACTTGGACATACTTTAAGTTAGCCCCATTGAACTTGCTCCTCTTCACACTGCACAAACATTTGCTTCCAGATGGGGCTGTTGCACAGAGTCGACCAGAAAGGGACTTGCCCTGGAAGAAATAGTTGGGCGTGCCTGGGGCAGCGTTTTAAAAGTTTGGGCTCACCTGAGCTGGGTGCCAGTTACTTGCAGCAACACAACAGACTTGTCTCTGGGTAAGCCCCTCTGTGTCCCTGGCTAAAGCTTGGACGAATTTCTTATGGGGTAGACTTCAGATATGGGGACTTCCTACCGGGAATGAGCTGCCTTCAAACTTGGCCAGCAAGACAGCTTGCAGGCATGTTTTGGCAATGCATGGGTGACTTGGGAGAGCAGAATGGCAAGAGGTGGTGCCTGACAGCTAGGTCCAATCATCTGTGGCTTTGTAAATGGCAAATGGGACTGTGCAAGGCAGCTTCTGAGTGAGATTCATAGCGAAGCACAAGTTGCATATCCTTTTACGAGCCCCCTCTGCATATAAGATGGGTGACCTTGTTCAGTGTCAGCTGAAATATCTCAAGCGGCTTTCCCAGGTGCTTCCTAGATGGACCGAATTATGGCCATCCAAACAACAGGTACCGATGGCCAAATTGACCTTTATGTGATCCCAGAGGTAGCAAGTTTGAGGCCATAGCAGGAGCACTCATGGTTCGGCCGTGTCAGAATCTAGCAAATTTGCAAATTCTGCAAAATACCTTGTCACAAGGACACAAAAAAGGAAGGAAGATCTGTGGCTGAGAGGGACATATGCAGTTTTGTGGCAAAGCAAAAGGTGGAGGGCGGGGAAACTTGTAGCTGGCTGCATTCTGCTATCTGAGTATCCAGGACCAGAGATGAGTTTCGTAGGACTGCAGGGTTATGTGTGGGTGAGAAAACAGACACTTCTAATTGGAGGAATCATCACATGCTTTGCTAGCTCCTTGAGATGCTAATTTAGATCTGTAATTTAACACTCCAGTGTATGTGTCTGTCTTTTAACGCAATGTTGTCTGGAACGTGCCTCCTAGGACTTCCTGCACACAGTTCCCTCTCTGCAACAGTGTTAATTCATTGTGTTTCTTTTCTCTTTCTTGTTCCTCACGTTTGCAAGGAGACAGGTTGAGAGTGTCTGTAGAATTGATGCAGACACCAGCAGGAGCCCTCAATTCAGCAGGGCCCCTCGTAGTTGTGGCATTGAGGCTTTCTAAAGTGACTCTAATCAGTTTAAACTTCAGTGGCATTGATAGGTGCTCAGCATTTTCATTTGCTAAATGGATTTATTGGTGCAAAAGGTACAAGGAGCCTCTGCTGAGAAACAGGTTTTTGGAGCTTTTTCATCTTGCTCTGTCGAGGCAACTAATAGCCTTGTCAACATAAACCCTCCCTTCTTTTGGCACTTTGACCATTTAACTTTTCTTCAGGAAGTTTCCTCTTGCATGCCATGTTCTCTTCAACAATGAAGGCTTCATATAGTTGACAGGGGTGTAGCTTGTAGCTGTGTAGGTCTAAGGACATAGGCAGACAAGGTTCTTTGGGTAAATCTGATAGTTTTTTTTATTAGAATAACTCAAATAGTTGGAAAAATTCTTCTTTGCAAGCTTTTGGGTTTAAATACCCTTCGTCAGGCTGTGGAAGCATCTGCAGTTGGTGTGTGCTCTCTTAAGCCTGGACTTAAGTCTTACAAACCTAAGCAAATGCTTTCTTGAATGTGGATATGTGTGTTTAATTCAGTGGTTCTTAACCTTTTTATGCCCAAGGCACCCCTGGATAGATTTAAGGCACCTTTTAGAAAATGCCAGCTCATATTTCTCACTTCTATTTTTCTATAGACAAAAAACTAGAGCAATTCTGTTGCCAAGAACTCAGACCACAACAGATCAGATTGTTTTTAACACTCCAGATTTCTGTGTGAAATCTTTGGGTTTATCATGTGAATCATGTTAGAACTGTTAAGTTTGCAAACACTGTGCAGCACCCTAGAAAGGACCTTAAGGTGCTCCAGGGTGCCATGGTGGCCTGCTTGAGACTCACTAGTCTAATCCCTTCTCACAGTTCTCTCTCTATTTTCTCTCAGTCTAAACCCTCTCATCATGCTTCAGGCTTCCTCTGTGCACTTAGGATTCATTCCTACCCTGAGACAAAGGTTGACTGTGTTCTGTTTATTTTATTCTCTCCCAAACCAGTCTTGCCAACCAAACTATGGGCACATCTTCCTGAAATGTTCTTAAAAGCTCTCCTGTAATCACCTGCACTGAAGCATGTATCCTGGAGCATGTTGCAACCCCTGTTCTAACAGATAGGACTCTCAACTTGAGCACTGTTTTGGACCGTTCAACTCCATGTACCTAGACCAACTAACCAAATGGCTCGGATCCACGCTGGCTGCAGTAGAACGCCAGCTTGCTTGTCAGATGTGATGGAAACCACCATCCTCTTGGATTTAAGCAAAACTAATTGCTGCTGAGAAACCAGGGCTAAATGCTTTACTTTCAGCACTGAACTGCTTACATTCTTTTAACCATATTTTTTTTTTTCTTATGTGTACCTTGCAGTGATGCAGAAAGCCGAAAATTATGCAAGAAGATGAAAGTAGATCCCAGCTCAAAGGAGAAAGGAGTGGAATTATTGCATTATAAGTGAGTGTGGGACTGGGGTGAAAGAGGCTCTCACTAATTGTCCAAGCTATTTATGAGCATGTGGCGTTCACTTATTGTTAGTTCTGTCATGTAGTCTCTCCCCCAGTGCAGAGGCTTATTACTGTATTTACTTGAATTCAAAATGACATTTCCCCTCCCCGGTCTTTGAGCCTCATCTAGGAGTTGAGCACTGGCCTGGGTCATGCAGCAACTCGGCTCCAGTTTTGTCCCTTGCCGTGGGGCTGAAGTCAGAGCTGAGCTGCTACCTGCCCTGGGCTCGGATGGCTCACTTGGTGGGGGAGCAAGCTCACAGCTCAGGGAGCACAGGGGCAACTGGGGGCAGGGAGAGGAACGGGGACACCTACCTAAGTGAGTACCAGAGAACATGGGGGACACTGTAGTCTCCAGCTACCCCCTTCTCTCTTTACTTTCTGCTCTGGCTCTGGTCCTTCCAGCCCCAATCTGGCCCAGCTGGGAGCTTCTGCTTCTTTCTGGCCAGGCTAGGCTGGGTCAGGGCTGTGCTACTGCTGACTGCCCCAAAGCTGAAGTGGAGTTAGGTGACGGTGGTGGTGGGAGAACAGGCGAGGGGGCAGGCTGCAGGAAGGATATACAAAATTGTGGGATCAAAAGGTAGCTGTGGTGGAAGGCGGGCAGGTAGGGAGGCCAAGGGATGAAGGTCCCTCACACGGGGTCCGACTGTGGGGCTGGATCCCACAGATCTAGATATATGGTAGCATTGGAGTAGCAATTAACGCTGGCACTGCTTCCCTGCCACCAAATTTCCAGACCCATGAGCCCTGATGACATGAGTTTGTGGGCTGGATTTGGCCTCAACAGAGATTGAGTACCACTGTCCTAAGGTGTTGCTTTCAGTGGGGATTATGCACATACCTAAATGAATACAGGTAACAGGGGAGGAAGTATGACCTAGTGGACAGATCACTGGACTGGGACTCAGGAGACCTGTGTTCTGATCCTGGCTCTGGCACTGCCTTTCTGGGTGGCTTTGAGCTTGTCATGTCACCTCTGTGCACCTGCCTTTCTCCTTTAATCCAGCCCTCCCCTCCCGCCCCCTCCCCTGGGTCCCTCTTAGTGAAGCACTTGGAGAGCTGCTGATGGAAACTGCCATTCCTGGAGTTAGATTGCCTTCTTATGCATCATAAAAGTAGGGATAATGCAGCTATACAGGGTGCTGAGCAGCTGTCTCTCCCAAGATCATGCCTTTAGTAAATGCTCTCATTAAGGCTTCAGAGAGGAAATTATTCATTAGAGGCCTGTTTGCTTTAAGCTTATTTCTACCTCCCCTACCTCCCCCCTTTAAATTGCTTTGCATTAAATTTTGCACAATTCTGTGACTTTGGTGGGATAATTTATTCTGGAGAACAAGGTGTTGGGGAGAAGGGGGAACAGCTGTATGGTTTTTCAGAAACATTCCTGAAAGTTCACACTGTTTCCCTGTTCCTCATTCAACAGGGACGGTGCATTTCATACTGAATATAAGAGAGCTGTCACACTAAAGGTAAAGTTAAATATGTGATTTTTTTTTTTTTTTTTTTTTGACACTGCAGAGGAGGGGAAGGAGTGGGAGGGACATCTGTGGATTAAACAGATGTTAACGCTCTCAGTTTCATGTTACAGGGGCACGGGGTAACTTTCATCAACAGCTGTTAGGGAAAAAAACCCTTTAGGTCATTCTATCTACGTGCATCTCTCAGTCCCAGATCCAGAAAAGCTGTGTGCGCTTAAGAAGATTGAACCCGTGTTACATTGCATAAATTGTGACTTTATTTGCAAACTGGTATTACACAGGGTTTTTTTTTCCCCTGCCAGATCCTATTGGTAGTTGGCTGTAACTAATAGCATTAGCTGGACAGCTTTTATGGAAGGGATTTCCCTGTTGTTTTAGCAGTTATCAGCCATAAAGAGAGCAATGAAATGGCCTTTTCTTTCATCTGATTATGGAGCCTCAATTCATATGACTATACCCTGAGCACAGCAGGAACGAAATGACCTTCCTTCGCATAAAGCAATGGGAATCAAAATTCTATGGGGACAATAAAAGAAGGAAAAAGACATGTCAGTGACTTAAAGCAGGGGTTGGGGGGGACAGGAGACGGAGTAATTTTGATGCTCATAGAAGTAATAGGCTAAATGCAGGGTATACTAAGCAGAAACTGTACAGTCTTCCCTTGTGTTTTGCTACTAGCTGGCAGGGGGGCTGGCAAGAGCTTGTTTGCACTGAGCAAATGGTTACCCTGAGATCAAATTGACTAAATCAGTAGACATACAATCTGTATGTGGCCATAGCTTAGACTAGCGTGAAGTTATTGCTGCCTCTGTGAGGGGTGACTGGACTGGACTGGAGTGACTTCAACCAGTGTAGGGACTGTGTGGTATGTTTCTACTCTACATTTGCACGACAGTAAACTTGCTGTGTCTGCAGGGTGGCCAACCTGTGGCACATATGGCACATGCAGCCTATATGTGTGGCATGCAGCAGGCCAAGGAGGGGATGGATAACACAGTGGCAGATAGGGCAGGGAGCAGAAAATAAAAGCAGCAAATCAGGCAAGGAGCACAGGTCAGGGAGCAGAAGGAGCAGATTGAGTAGGGGAGAGGGATGAGAGTGGTACTTGGAGGGTGTGGGGCTAACTTGTTGCCTGCCTGCCTCCCCAGAGACTTGGCCCCCACTGTGGTGTGCGATCTGTTCTCAGTGGCTGACCTTAAGCTCCCTCCTTCAAGTCACTTGGAAAGCCAGAATCTCCAAGGAAGCCTACATTTTCCAGTATCAGCCACTTCCCACCAGCCAAATCCAGAGCAATCAGGAAGCGCTCGGTGTCCAACTTCCCCATCTTCAGTCCTTAGTGCAGAGGGAGAGGGAGGTCTTTGGGTAGGGCTACTTTTTTCCACCATCTTCAGCAAAAATGTTAATGGGGGGACAGGAAGTGTCCCTTTTATCCTCCAAATGGTGTCACAGCCAGAGAGCAGAGTCTCTGCAGCTCGGGCTGGGCTGTGGTAAACTGTGGGAAGCATTCATGGCTCAAAGTGGCATAGTAACTTAGGTGCTGTTACTAGGGAATCAACAAGTGACTTTCCTAAGTACTGTGGACTCTTGCTTAATTCTCCCAGGTGCTGCTGCTGTCTGAAGAGGAACATTTTGCCCCCTTTCCTACCATCCTGTTTGACATGTACTTAGAATCATAGAAAATGAGGGTTGGAAAGGACCTCAGGAGGTCGCATCTCGTCCAACCCCCTGCTCAAAGCAGGACCTTCCCCAGCCAGATCATCCCTGCCAAGGCTTTGTCTACCCAGGTCTTAAAAACCTCCAAGGATGGAGCTTCCACCACCTCTGAATAACCTGTTCCACTGTTTTACTACCCTCCTAGTGAGAGAGTCTGTCCTAATATCCAACTTAAACTTCCCTTGCTGCAACTTGAGCCCATTGCTCCTTGTTTTGTCATCTGCTACCACTGAGAACAGTCCAGCTCCATCCTCTTTGCAACCCCCCTGCAGGGAGTTGAAGGCTGCTTTTAAATCCCCACTCATTCTCCTCTTCTGCAGACTAAATGAGCCCAGTTTCCTCAGCCTCTCCTCATAAATCATGTGCCTCAACTCCTGAACCATTTTTGTTGCCCTCTGCTGGACCATCTCCAATTTGTCCACATCCTTTCTGTAGTGGGGGGCCCAAAACTGAACACAGTACTCCAGATGTGGCCTCACTTGTGCTGAATAGAGGGAAATAATCACTCCCCCTGATCTGCTGGCAACATTCCTACCAGTGGAGCCTAGTATGCTGTTTGCCTTCTTGGCAACAAGGGCACACTGCTGGCTCATATCCAGCTTATTGTTCACTGTCACCCCCCAGGTCCTTTTCTGCCGAGATGCTGCCCAGCCAGTCAGTCCCCAGTATATTCTGGTGCAGGAGATTTGTTCCATCCTCAGTGCAGGACTTTGTACTTGTCCTTGTTGAACCTCATGAGATGCCTTTTGGCCCAATCCTCCAATTTGTCTAGGTCACTCTGAACCCTGACCTCCAACGTATCTACTACTCCCCCCAGCTTAGTGTCATCTGCAAACTTGCTGAGGGTGCACTCCATCCCATCTTCCAGATCATTGATGAATACATTGAACTAAACAAGCCCCCAGGACTGACCCCGGGACACTCTACTTGATACCGGCTGCCAACTAGACACTGAGTCATTGATTACTACCCTCTGAGCCCAATGCTCCAGCCAGTTTTCTATCCACCTTACAGTCCATACTTCCAGTTTGGTAGCTCGGTGATGCCCACAGAAGGAGGTTCTTGATCCCAGCAGAGGCATAACTATAAATTTTGGTGCCCAGGACAAAACTTTGGGGGCGGGAGGAGAGGGCAAAAACTCCTTTATCACCTCTGGAACGGCCTTGTGCTCCCCTCTCCATCCTCCTCCACCCACCTGTAGGAGCCAAGCTAGAGAAGCCCCATGCTGCTCAGCTCCAGGAGGGTGCAGGACTGCTCCGGATATGGCAAAGACTCTGGTGGTGAGTGGGCATCATTCTGGGTACCCTTCTCTGTCAGTGCCCAGGACTGGTGCCCCTCTTGCATCCCTTAGTTACATTCATGGGTCCTAGTACAGGTGGGAGGGAAGATGCTCTTGCTCCAAAGGCCATGCACTTGTCTGTTTATTGATCCATTAAATTCACCAATTGTCCATTAATATCTTTTTAAAGAGGAGTCTGATTATACATCAGAAGTCACTGTCAATCCATTTCACCTGCTGCTAGCTTTGCTACTCTGTTCTCTATTTTAAAGTTCTTTCTTCCCCTACATCGGTGGTTCCTAACCTTGTTAGGTTCAGGGCACCTCTCATGACAGCTCTTAGTTTTCATTCATTTTTTGACTGCATAAAAATAATAGAGCAGTTCTTCTGTTGCAGGGAATTTAGGAAGACCACAACAGGATACAGTGTTTTTAACACTAGGGATTCTCATTTCACGTTTCTGGGTTTATCTTATAGGAGGAGATAGCTGTTTAGCCTGAAGTCAGCCAGAAGGCAGGGCAGATATGCACCTTTTTATAGGGCTTTCATAAACCCATCTGATGAAGTGAACTTGGGTTCATGAAAGCTTGTGCGTTCTGTGTCTGTCTCCTACTAGAGAGAGAGAGGGGCATTGAGGCACTGAATGTCTGGACTTGGTCTGGCCTCTGGATTCTGTTTCAAAAGGGGTTTAAAGTGGGGGGATGGTAGATTTAGGGCAGCCTCCAGTCCTCCATACACCTGCCTAGGCATCAAAGCCCTTGCTGTGATGGTCACAGGACTCCGTAAAGGACATAAGGAACCTGAGGCGGTTACCCAAATGTCCTGGCAGCCCTTTTTAGGAGTGGTCTGCTTGCCTCCCTTGAGAGAGGCACTAGAAAAAATCCATGGACCAACCTGAGAGAGAGAGACTGGGTTGGGGCATGGATTTATTTGGAGGCACCCCAGGGTGCTCTGGCACCCTACATGAGAATCACTGTTCCATATGGTCTGCTTTCTCCCCCTCCTCTTGTTGTCTTGCGTATGCTGTAACCAAAACCTTCTCAATTGCATTTCAGTCGAATTTCTAAGTACACTGCAAGTGTTAACTCAGCCATGCAGCAGCCCTACTCAGAAGATGCTATATAGATGGGCAGACTGAAATGCAGAAGGTTAAGGGATTTTTTTCATGTCACTGAGCAACAGGTATATTATTCTCAGTCTTTTGCTTTCACCAACTGACTACCCAGCCTCACTAGCAGCCCCCCAAAGTATAAGGCAGATGCTCCATAAACACATGTCTGAACATAAAGCCTTCACTGTAGGATCAGGCACAAGGAAAATTTTCTCCCCTTCTGTGATAGCAAAAACTCATTAAAACCCAAACTTTTTCAATACAAGTAAAGGGAATAGATAGAACCAGGAACCCACTAAATTAGTTCTGTTGTAAGCCCTGAAATGTTTTAAAGCTTGCTTTTGTAAGGCCCTCTCTTTAAAAACCAAAAGGTCCATGTGTCTGATCAAGAGGATAAGCCTCTCTTATTAGCATCCCTACTGCATTATAGCTTGAGGGAACAGAAGGTGCAGGAACATGATTTCCAGAGCATGGCTAGTTATCGTCTTTATATAGTTATCATTATTTATGACTAACCACCGTGCTCGTTCCATCATGCTATAAAACATGGTTTGTCCGGTCTATGCTGCAAGATGAAACCATATTTCCTGACCTCTGTTCCATCAGTATTACCCAACAGCTTTGAACTTTGTTTCAAGAACACAGGTAAAGCACAGCTTGGTTCAGTCTCTGCTGCAAGATCAAAGCGTGTGGCGTGTTTCTTTCGGTCTTTTTTACCACCTCATGTCCTTTCAGTGTTGTAACTGATTCTCTCAGTGTGGTGGTTGCTGTGTTATGGACTGGTCCTTGCTCTGATCTTTAACTGTTGGAGTGCAAGAACCTTTGTAGGAAAGTGGGGGGGGTTTTTAAAGTTTTTTTTTTTCTTTATTTGTTCTTATGACTAAACTTTTGCATTTCCTTTGTGCTTTATTTAAAAATAAATAAAACCTTGACAGAGCAGAGGAATAAGTGAAAGGCAGTACACTGCCTGCCCTTGCCAGAAATCGTTACACATCTTTCTTTTCTTTTTTTTCTGGCAGAGAGTGAGAGACTGAATGAATTTAAATCTCTCTCTCTCTCTCTCTCTCTAATCTCCCCATCCTCTAACAGCATCTGTTGCTACATGGCTGAACTTCACAGATGGGGATTCCTGAAACTAGAGTAGTCAATCACACTCATTAGCAGCTCAGAGACTGACCCCTGTCTCTCTTCCCTTGTGTATATCTGAGATTTAGGCACAGCCTAGTCCAGGCAGAGAGAGCACTGCTTGATGGGACATTCTTAACTGCAGTGCATCTCCCTCTCCTTCCATGGCGCATGTTATTGAGCCTTCTCCAAACTGGTTGGGGCTGGACAGGCTGGTATGGCTAAAGCACCTCGATCCTGTTTATATTACATCCATGTTTTAGAATATGGTTTGTCCTGCTTAGATGGGACCCATGTGTTACCATCAGGCAAAAAGCATGCTGCTACTTTTACAAGTGCCTGTGCAAAAACAACGCTTATACTCTGCACATCTGCTCTTTGGCTCTATGCTAACTTCAGGGACCAGAATATGTTGTCAACGGAGGGGTTTTTTAATTGTTTTTTTTACTCTTCGTAGCTCTGCAGTGGCAACTCCTACAGTAGCCTGAGCCAGAATCTGTTTCTTCTTGTCAGTTTATTATTTTCCTCAGCTCCCATCAGTAGTGCCTGGGCAGCCCCACTGAAAGCAAAAATTGCCAAGATGTCACTGGCCTTGCCTGGACTGGAATAAAAGCTGTATTAATACATTAATTAATACATGTGCAAATCAATTAATGCATTTGCAAAGCCTGTTCTAGACAAGTCCTTAACATGAGCTCAGCTGACTGGGCATCAGTCCAGACTTTGATTTGACCAGGTCATCATGTGTTATAACGTATGTGGCAATGGCATGCAAGAGTGTTCAAATAAAGATCTTGCAGGGGCAGGTTGCTTGTGCCTGAGATCAGAAGATCTACAGTGCAACTCCCTTTCTTTGTTGATGCAGCAACATCTATTAATCGTGTCCACAAAAAGAGAAGGCCGTCTGCACTTAATGTAAGAAGAGAAGAAGTCCGTTTTCTGCCTGTTTTGTCGTTCTAGAGGGCAGCAAAAGACAAGGGAACTGGGTTGTTTGAGTGAAATCCATGCTTATCCCCCTCCTTGAGCACTGACGTTACAGCAATCATCATGGGTTGCTCAGGCCTCCAATGCCAAAGTTGGTTATGTCACAGCTCACAAAGGAGGCTGGTCATAAATGAAATCCTACCTCCGTTAAACTCGATATCAAAATTACCATCGTCTTATCTTGACCCATTTCACCCATGGTCTTGAGTTGTAGCTGACTTCCCTTGGGCTAACTTGTTTTGATATGACCAAATATCTGTGATCTGCCAAATCTACATCAGCCCTGGAAGATGTTCTGCATGTATGTTTGTTTAAACCTTAAGCTCATACGTTGTGGAATATTTAACTGTGGTGTAAATAGAAACTTTTTTGCGTTACTCCCAGCTGGCTTCTTTCCTCTTCTGGTTCCTTGTTACACCCTGGCTGAAATTAAGGTGTAAGCTGAGTTAGGTGGAAAATGGCACGAGGAGGAAACTAGCAAAATAGTCTTTCTCAGACCAACTAACTTTTAGTCCCCAAGCTCTGGACTGTGATGCTCTTCATAGGAGTAGCATCTTCCTCTCTGAATTGGCCCCAAACTGAAGAAGGGTGTGAGAATTTGCGTGGCATAGGAAGCTAGGCCAGGGAAGCAGATGTGGAGGGGCTGCAGTGCTGAAGGTGGGGTAGTTGAGGCCCCATGCACTGCTGCCACACTTCTCTCTACACTCAACATGTAGAGGGCCCACATCTGTCATACTTTCCCCTCCTTAGAGGGAACAAGGGCCAGCGAGCTGTGAGTCATTCAAGGAGCATAAACTTTCAACCAGGCCCACAACTCCACTCTATGTCCTAAGGAACTTCTGCTTCCTAGAGATTATGGCTGCATTGGTCTTACCTAAAGCAAGCTAGTGCTAGGGCAGAATAGCATTGGCGTTACTTGTGGGAGAATACACAATGTGGAAGGATGGGGTTCAAGATGGTGCCTGTCTCGTATTTTGTTTCAGTTTTACACTTAAAGGCCCATTTCTTTCCATTCATTGCAGTCCATGGTGGCCTTTCTAAAGGATCCAGAAGGAGCTCCATTGTGGGAGGAGGATCCAGAAGCCAAAGATATTGTACATGTCGACAGTGAAAAGGTATTTTGAACGTATAGACACAGGGCATTGGTGAATGTAACATTGTTAAGAAGCATCAATATAAGCCCCATTGTCTCCCTTCTACTGAGGAGGAAACTAGGGCAAGAGTTAAATGATTTGGCCAACTCAAAGACCTGTTTGCTATGGAGCCGGATCTCCTCACTCCCTGTCTTAGCTGTACTCGGCACCCTGCTGCTGGGTATAGACCTTGCCTGGGATTTCTCCTTGCTTGGCATGGTGTTGCCATGTACCTATACACATTCAATTTAAATACATCCAAAGATCTGTCCCTGTCATGAGGAGCTTGGGGCACAACATAAATGACCTCTAAGATGCTTAATCAGGGCTTAGGTGCCTGAGTCCCAAAGATCCAAATCAGCTCTGCTCACTGAACATGCCACCACTTAGGTGCCTAGATGCATTAGTCTTTTCCATTTTGGCCCAATACGGTCACTAGTTGTCTAGACTTGGGCTGCTGGACATGTTCAGAAGTCACCCTGAGTAGTTATGTATGTGATTTAGTCCCACCTAAGCTCTGTTGCAAGCTAAACTGGTCTGGGAGGTGTGCAACCTGTGCCTTAAGTCTTAACCCCCATGAAAGAGCTGGATGTATGCATGCTGCTTGATACAAAATGATGGCAATGAGGTAGTGGTGGTGCCTACCTTTTACCCAGTAGCCTGGGTGACTGGCTGATCCCAGCCACCTCTGGGGAGGCACCTCGGTCTCCCAATTCACTGTGTAGAGGAAGCAGAAATACCTTGCCTCGTTTTCTAGATGCCCCTGAGGACAAGGCACCCACGTTTTAGGTGTTGTAGAAGGTAAGTGGTGGCACTTTTGGAGATGGATTAGGATCTATCCTTTAGAGCAGGAGAGAGGAAATTTTATCTCCGTTTCCAGGGTTGTCGTTAAAGTACAGAGATGGCCATGCAGGATGTTTTTGGCAGAGGCAGAAACTGCTGACCCCAGTTTTCCTGTGTCTCAGCTCATCACTGTTGGCCCTTTTCTCTCAGTTCAGTGGAAAGTTTCATCCCACCTTTAAAAGGCCAGGGTCATTGTAGTGCTAACTGCGATTTCCTCTGTAATCATCATTTTGGTGTTTTGTATTATTTTCCAGTCTTATTTTCCAGTCTATTGATTTTTAAAATTTTAATTGATTGGTCTCTAGCTGGTATTTTGTAAAGAGCGTTTTCAATTTTCTACCTTTTGTTTTTGATATTGAGAACAGTTATTTTGACATTCAGTTTTTGTAGGAAGATTAATTTTTAATGTTCACCTTTTTTTACTCTATTATAAACTCTCATGGGGTCGCATTCAATTTAAAAACTTCATCTGGTTTCCCTGCCATGGCAGCACTAGAAAAATCTA
This sequence comes from Alligator mississippiensis, assembly GCF_030867095.1. Taxonomy (NCBI): domain Eukaryota; kingdom Metazoa; phylum Chordata; order Crocodylia; family Alligatoridae; genus Alligator; species Alligator mississippiensis. Next base: position 246,262,127 of record NC_081827.1, on the reverse strand, counting down.
TTCTTGTGGCCTCTCATGGCCCAGCTTTAGGTTTCATGATGTGGAAACTAAACCTGTCCCAGTTTTTCATAGTCTGACCTCCTCAAATCAGGGTGTAGGTATCTCTGAGAGGACTGGGGAGGAAAATGTGTCTAATTATAAAAACTTTGAAAGCTCTATGGACCAACAATTGTAAACCTCCCACATCTTAGCACTGAAAATTTATCTCAATGTATTTAGGGAATATTTGAGCCCCATGATGATTTATATTAATCCCACTAAGCTGGAGCTGAGTGGAAAGAAGTGATTCAAGTTCTGGCTGTTTGCGAGATTTGTTTTTATTCCTTAACTAATTGAGTAAACAAGCAGGAGTGTCTTTGAATATTATTAACCTTTATTTTTTCAAGTTTAACACCACTAAAAGTGACTGGATGCATTTAACAGGGACTTTTCTGTCTGATTTGTCATTAGGAATTCAGAAGGCTTCTGAAGAAGGAAGACAAGCCTCTTCTGATGATGTTCTATGCTCCATGTGAGTGCTCTGGCACTTTTTTTTATCACTGTCTCCTATGACTGATCATCCCTTACGTCTACCCTGAGCTGAGTAGTGTTCTCCTGACCGCCTCCTCAGTGACTTAAACATTCAGCTCCTTGAACTGACACGCTGCCCTTATCATTTGTCTTCAGTGCTCCTTTGGGTTTCCTCCACTCCTGGCATCTACTCTCTCTCCTGGCCATCCATTTTTCTTGCCCTATTTTTTGCTCTAATCCTGTCTCTCTACCATCTTCTATAAGTGTCAGGTACTGTCTCATCAGGCCACTGGGTCATATCATTTGTACATGACTCATTTTGTGCATGTCTGGTTTTCTCGTGTTCTCTCGGTCTGTGCTAAGCGCATCAGACCAAACCTGTGCAGTATTGTAGGCCCAGCACTCTGCCCCATACAATAATATAAATGCACAGGGTCTATACATACTTTCTGTCATGGTCTCCAGATCTTATGATAAGTAGCAAATCTCCAAGGGAGACTACAGCTCTGAGTGCAGCCTTGTCTGATGTATGACAGAAGGGAGAACTCATTGCTCATGCTGCACACCTGAGGCAGAGTGGTGTGTGGAGTAAACTTAACCCCCAGTCCCTCCCAGCAATTGGGAATGGGGTTTGGTGAGAGGAGGAAGTAGAAAAGAAAGCATATCAAAGTCATAACAAGTTAGAAAATGACAGCAATGTAACAGCCTAACATTGTGTTGCCAGAAGGTTTAGTTTGCTGCATGAGTACATGGTGCCTTCTGACTTCATTCTGCAAACTTTACGGTGTGTGAATATCGAATTGTTGCTATTAGGTGGTTTCTTCAGACTGTTCTTCAAACATAAAGCTCTTATGGTCAAGTACTATTGCACCAGAGCCATTGATCACTTGGAAAGCAGGCAGGCCACAGAAAGGGAACAGTTGCTCAACCATTGAATTTGCCTTGATAGTGGGATTGATGTTAGATGTCACCTGCAATTTGTGGTTATTGCTTTGTTAAAATGAGCCTCCCATGTCAGAACTCTGATAGCACCAAAGGATACTTATCTGTGGCTTCCTGATTCATCATTATGAATCTACCATCATTCTACCTTTAGTCTCACGTGAATATTGCTCAGATGACCAGTACTGCCCATGACTTGACCTGATGGATCAAGAAGAGTGTGCTTTCCTTTTTAATGCCATATACTACAGCACCTTCCTTTGAACTTTGCAGCTGCAGAAGAAAGCTCAGGTTCTACCTCTTATGTGGCTGTGCCATTTTCTGATTTATAGTATGCATTGTAGTGGGCTGCTGCCTTGTTTCAGCATGAGATGATTTGCCTGTTCTGAGCTTGTAAATCACCCCTGGAGGGCCATTCCCAGTTTCCTGAATGCTTTCACTCTTTACCTCTGTTGTTTGTAATCATTTTCCATAGGTCCTCTCCCCAGATGTACCTCAACTTTACCTTTCATTCTTTGTGCCATTCCCCTAGCTGCTCTAGTTTTTCCCAGGCTTCCTTTCTCTGAAAAGCAAGGTACCTGCCAGCTTTCAGTACTTTTACTTTTGCTGCTTCTAGACTGCATGAGGAAGCCTGCGTTTCTTTTTTTACCCTTCTCTAATTTCTCACACCTTAATTTCCTCACTTTTTTTTTTTTTTTTTTTAATACTAACTTCCTAACTTGATTTTTTTTTCCCCCACTTTTCTTTTAATTCTTCCCTCATTCCACTTACCCTGGGAAGACAAACCTCATTCAGGAATCACAGTACTGTGTCGGTTATTAGACTCCGAGGATATTGCCTGCTGTCTTGTGACAGGGCTAACCTCTTGTAGCTCTGACCTATGTCTTGTAGCTGGGAGCAGGAAATCAAGATGAGCCTCTTGCCAGCACTCCTGTGTTTCACACTTATTAACCTGTGCTGGAAGAAAATGTAACCTCTGGCAAGAAATTAGACCGAAATCTCCAAGTCTCGGAAGGAATGATGAAGGCATTTGTAATGTGTCTAAGCTTTCTTGGAATTGGGTGCCACTGCAGAGAAATCAAAGATGGTGAAACTTTCCATTTGGCTATATTGTGGCAGCTTCATAAGGTATCGATAGAAGAACAAATTTATAAATAGGGGTAAGCTGCACTGGTTAAGCTTCCTATTGTGAGATAAGAGCAGACCCATCAAATAGTTGATGCAAAACCACCAATATGTGGTAAGTCTCCTACCATCCTTCACTTACGTAATTTCTCTGTATGTTCCAATAAGCTTTAGAGAGACTCAATACATCCTGTGGGTGGGAAGATGAAGGTGACTGCCAACTGCCAGGCAGTCTCTTGCACTTTCAGGAACACTGCAATCTGCATAAAAATATTACTTGGTGAGAAGATATGTTTTTCTGACAAATTAGCTGCCATATAAGACCATAGTCTGGTCTCCTAAAGCTGTATAATAAAGCCAAGTTAGACCCAACTGAGCAGTTAGACTAGTTGGAGTCCAGATTTAGTCCTGTAACTAGTGCTTGCAAGATTATTGCAGAAAGTGGGCTCCATCTTGCAGCATCCAATGTAAAATATTTGTAGTATAAAATATGGTTAGTTCTATTGCAAACTCGGCTTTTGAAATGGAAGTATTAACAAGCAGCAAAAGAGCACAAGTGCATTTGATATAGAAAATGCACGAATAAAACATATGGCAGGGACCAGATTTGTTTGCAATGCATGTGGAGGAGCAATACAACACAAATATACACGTATGCCAGAGCTGCAGGGTCATGTGTGCAACCAAAGCAACCGCTTTGCAAAAGTTAGGTGTTCTTGGCACCACTTAAAAAACAAAAATAACACAACCCACACAAGAGAAAAAATATACTGTTAGAAGATGGATCTCATGATTCACAGAAGTTTAGGGCTGGAAGGGACCTCGTGAGATGATAGAATCATAGAAGTAGGGTCGGAAGGGACCTTGTAGATCTTCAAGTCCGACCCCCTGCCTGGGCAGGAGGAAAACTGGACTCAAATGACCCCAGCCAGGTAGGCATTGAGCCGCTTCTTAAAGACCCCCAGGGTAGGAGCCAGCACCACTTCCCTTGGAAGTTGGTTCCAGATCCTAGCCGCCCTAACTGTGAAGTAGTTCTCACGGATGTCTAATCTGAACCTACTCTCCAACAACTTGTGGCCGTTATTCCTTGTTATCCCAGGGGGCGCTAGGGGAAACAAGGTCTCCCCCAAACCCCTCTGGTCCACCCTAGTAAGTTTTTATAGACAGTCACCAGGTCCCCCCTCAGCCTTCTCCTTGTAGGGTCTGCCCTGCTGTCCCTGGATCATGCGAGTGGCCCTCCTCTGGACCCTCTCCATGTTGTCCACATCCCTCTTGAAGTGGGGTGCCCAGAACTGGACACAGTACTCCAGCTGTGGCTTGACCAGTGTCACGTAGAGGGGGAGGATCACCTCCTTGGCCCTACTTGAGATGCACCTGTGGATGCACGATAAGGTCTGGTTAGCCCTGCTGACCGTGACCTCACGTTGTCGGCCTATGTTCATCTTGGAGTCAGTGATGATCATCGGGTCCAAACCCCCTCTGGGCAGGAAAGTCTGCAGGGGTCAAATGATGATGAAAATAATGATGATGATAATGGATATCATTATTATCAAAGACTGGTGATGAAGATGGAGTAAAGTGCCTAGGTCTCTCGAGGTAGTTGCAGCCATTGCTTTTACAAAAGACTAGTGCCTACTCAGCTATGTTTTACATGGCCAGCACAAATGTGAACACCTGAGATGAGGCCAAAATGTTTGATCTGTAGAAGGACACCTACCCCGCATTGAAGTTTTCAATCAATGTAACACCATTGGTGAGAGCAATTTTGTAGTCAGTGTAGGGTGGATCCACACAAGGCAACAGTGAGAATGAGTTCAGAGCTCGAGGGAGAGAGGACAGTAGCTTAGGTGATGTTTTTTGAAGGCACGCCTTTATTTTCTAAAGGGAATCTAGAAGAGTGCAACTTTTTAAAAAGGGGAAGGGTGGGAAGAGGGAGGATCGTAGCCAGTTGGAAACTCATGATGAGTTGGTGGGATGAGAAGTAGAAAGCAAAGGCACCCTTGCTGCTGATGTGGTAGTGAACATGAAGGCAACAGGCTGAAGTGTCCAGGAGCTGAAACCAGCTGTTGAGTGGACTGCATCAGATTAGTTTAGTTTATATTGGTTCAGGCTTTGGTGAAATGGATGGTTGTGCCGTGTACATTGTGAAATCACCTTCATTTGAACTGGCACCAATCCTCTGTGTTGTTGACAATCTCAGAAGGCAGGGATAGGATGGTCATGGGACCTGGAGTCCTTCTCTCTTGTAAAAAGGTATTTCTCCAAGCTGGAGCAGACGCTCATTGATGAGGCCGACCAGAATCCTTGTTGCTAAAATTTCCAGGCAACAGTAGCAGATATTTGTCATGTAGCCTACGGCATTACTGATCATTGTTTTCCTGCTGTGCCATTGCCTGTAAAATAAATCTGACTATCATCACTGTGGTCCCAGGAGTAGTTCAGAGACATCTCTTCTTTGATGCATAACAACTTAGTCATCGCCCTGCCCCCATATCTCGCTTTACTTGGCAGCAGTAAAACCCTCTGGTTTACAAAGCGATTTATTTTCTAATCTACTTAGCCTCCTACAGCACATTCCAGCCACATGTCTTCACTCTCTTTTCCCTAGCAAATCTGCCTTGTCTTTTGCCCAGCATTTGGGGTTTCCATGTGTTACTAGAGGCTCTTCTTTGAACTGACCTCTTCCCTAGGCAATCAGGATAGCATTAGTGGTCTTCCAGTGTCTTTTTAATATGTTCAGGAGAGGTGCCTCCAATTCAATTCCTGATGCTTGCTAAAACTCCAGTTAAATCTGAAGAGGACTCATTTTAATGTGCAAAAGACTGGTTTCTGATTTGCTTGCGCACTGGAGCCCAAGTTTGGAGCTTGGAGTTTGGCAAGTGAAGGCCTTTCCCTTGATGTAGGAGAAAGGTTCATGCATTTTGAGCGTTCCAGGGGAGTATTGATTGCTTGGAGCAAGGGTAGGCAGCTCCTGGCATGGGTGCAAGAGCATGGCATGCAAAGGCGTTTGGCTGGGCATGCACGCCTCGGGCAGGCGGCAGGGGAGTTACTGGGACTGCTGCCACAACAAGGAATGGGCCCCTTGCTGCTCTCCCGCTATCCGCCCCTGGCACACCAAGATCTTACAAGTCAAGGTTGTGGGTGTTTTTGGCACCCTACCCAAAAAACGTTGCTGACCCCTGGTGTAGAGGATCAGGCTCTTTGGCTGCCTATACATGTGCTTGGGGGGAGGCATTTTAATTGAAGTGGTTCCCGGAGAGTCATTCCAATTAAAACAGCTCACCGTCGCATGTATTATTAAGCCCCACCACATTTCAAAATGGCCATGGGACACTAACTAAAGCTAATTTGACGAGCTTTAGTTAAAGTGCCCACAGCCATTTTGAAACGTGGGGTGGGGCTTAATCTACGTGATGCCCGAGGCAATGCCAGACCGTTCTAATTAGAATGAGGAGAAGCCTCGGTTAATTGAATCTGCTTGTTCTCAGTCTAATTAGAATGTGAATGAGCACATCTCTGGGCAGTCTTTAATTTTAACCTTCCTGTCTAGCTCTGCTAAAGACAGGCTGTGAGCAGGGCTTACTTCCAGCACTGGGAGTGTATTTGTTAAGTGGAAGTGGAGAGATGTGTTTAATAAAGGCTGAGCAGAGCTGTTCTGATCATTTTATTTGTGGGGAAGTGGTGGTTGGGAATGCTGTTTCAAATGTTAAGCATTTCAATGAATGTTAGCCCAAAAACGTGAAACTACTTCTAGTTCATCATGCTACCTCTCATCATGCTGCTACTTCTAGAATTAGGACCTGAAAGATGAATTTGACTAATATGGATAAATGCACACTTTTCAAAAAGGAAAATGAAGATGGATCTACTGTACATCTGGATTTTGTTTACAAATGTGACCTTTTTTTACCTTAGCTTTTTGGCTATGCTAACACTTGGAAAGTAGTTTCAAAAAGCATTTTTCCTTATCTTTTACTGTCTGACATGCCACATTTCATCTGGGAGAGTAGTCTGAAGGTTGGCATTGCTGAAATGTTCACTATCTTCATTTTCTGTTTCCCCAGGGTGCGGCGTGTGTAAGAGAATGATGCCAGCTTACCAACAGGCAGCCACAGACCTGAAGGGTAAATATGTAAGTGAGAAGATGGCACGAGGCATATGTTAAATTCATTTGTTTTATCTTTTTTGAGGATGTAATGCTGTAGAGATTAATCAAATAGGGAATTTTAACTGATACTAGGTTGAAGGAGAAATATTTGAAGCCAACTCCAGCAAAAAAAGGACCATCTCCACTCCTTTTATTTGATTCTAGTAATGTATTTTCTCTCATAAGACAAGCCCTGGGGTAAAATATAGACTTCGTTTTTTTGAAAAGCAGAATGAAAAATAAAAGATCTTTCCTTTATAGTAAGTAACTGAGTAGCAGCAGCTAGGGAAGGAGCTGAATCGTGTTAGTTCCCTGAAGATTTTACTTTCACTTCAGCTTGGTAAGGCAGAGCTGCTCTTACCATATTTCTCGCATGTAATGCCCACCACAATTTCCAGAAGCTGTTTTTTGGAGGCAAAGTGGTTGTTTCATTCAAGAAAATATGATATTTTGGAGTCTGAAGGGTAGACACACTACCTGAATCCAAAGTGGCTTTCTCCAGAACAGGCTGTGTATCTGATTCTGCAAATGCTTATAAATATAAGCTCTGAGCATTTAAGTAATCCCATGAGCAGAGGAAGGGTTTTGCAAAATTGGGATCTAATACTTTTATTTAACCTGGAAACCTATCTGAGAGTGTGGGCAAAAGTGTCTCTCTGAAGCATTCATTTACATTTTTACCATTTACCTAGTTTTATACACTGTGCTTGGAGGAGAAAATGGAATTTGTCTCTACCTCAGTAAGGAGGCTGATTCTTAACTGGAAAGCACAGGAATTGATAGAGCTTTTTGTTTTATTTTGGCTGTTTTAATATTCCAAACAATGTCTAATGAAGTTTTAGATAAGTTTAAAGAGCTTTTAAATAAGTTTAATAAGCAAATTTCATGGAATAATCATGTGTTGTGTGTGCAAGACATAGCACTGATACTCTTCAAATAAGACATGGGCACCCCCTGGTTCAAGACTTTAAATATGTATTTTATAAATAAATTCAGAGGGCATTTAAGGCGAAAGGAAAGCCAGTGCTGGAGACTTGGGCATGTTGTAGTTTAAGCAGTGTTTGCTTTCAGCCTGACTGCTTACCATTCACTTTGTCACAGTTTGCTGGCTTTACTCAAGAGAGGCTGTGTGTGGCAAAGCAAATGATGAAGACTGAGGTTCACTGGCAGGGCATTCCAGTCACTACATCTCAAGAGCATTAGAAATCCTCAGGATCTCACATGCCCACAAATAGCTGTTAAACACGGTAAAAGTTTGTTTGCCTAGGGCTAATTCAAAGGGAACTTGCATTTATTTAGAGAACAGTATGGCTCTTTAAATATCTTTAAAAGCATTCTGGTCAGATGAAACATCATTAAAATCCCACCTGTCCTGTCATTGGAATTTACACTAAGTTCCTCTTCAAGATGTTCCTATCTCGGGACTGGTGAGTTTTAAGGCTCTGTGACTATAAATTTACAGGAATTGGAAGCATCAAGAGAGCTAGACGTCTTGCACTGTGCAGAATGCGCTCTATTTTCCTGTAACTTTCCTTTTGCCTTGGCTGCAAGCAATCTTCTTTTTCTTTTTCCAAGGAGTTGTGACTTAGGCTGGAGAAGTTATTGTTGTGCCTTTCTGCCAGGTTTGATCGTTTCCTTCCATATTTTTACCCAGTGAGATATGAATGCTGGGGTCCTTGTCCTACCTTGAGCTTTGAAGCATAGGCCTGTACTTGTGCAAATTGTTACTAAGGTAATTGGGGCTGCACCTTAGGGTAAGGTGATCAGTCTACAGGCAATCGGTTTGGACAAACATCCTACCTAACATGTCAGTTGGGAGGGGGGGTGCTGTTTTCCCACAAGCTTAATCCTTTTGGTCTAAATCCAAGTCCAGCTCTCCATGGATTAATGCTTCTCTACTAACCAACTCTTTTTCCATCTGTACACTTCACTGTGTCTAAAGCAAAGTAAGTTCTTTATTATACTGCACTATTTCCCAGCGAGGTTCTTTAAAGTAGTAATGATCTCCAAATCAGAGATTTCCACATAGTTTATGACTGGCGTGGATGAGCTGAGGGTTTGGCCTTTTTAACCCAAGCAGTCATTACCTGCCAGGAAATGCCAGGCTTGGAGGTCATTATTCCTATTATAAAGTTAGAAAATAAAATAAAGTAACTGCCTCTTTAATAGGTTGTAAAAATGAAAAGGTGAACCGTACCTGACATTGGTTACTGTATTCTGCTGTTGGGACTGGTCTTTTCCTGTTAGTGCTATAACCAAGAAGAAAGCTGGATGACATTTTCAGTGTTACATTGGGTTTACACTTTGCATTAAATCTCAAACCAGCTCACGGTGAAGTAACCTTAGAGATGGAAGCTTCCAGCTGTCCTACTAGTGGGGTTAATTTCTGCTAATAACCTTGAATTCCTGTAACCGGTGCACTCTGGTCTCAATTCGGGAAAGTATCCCTAGTCAGCAAAGGACTTAAGCATATACTTAAGTCTCATTTGACTTCACGAGGTGGGTTAAGTGCTTTGTTGAATAAGCATGAGCCAAAATCCATCCTTTCTTGAATTGGGGTTGTCTTCCTTCAGCACAAGCAAAATGTACATGCCATGCAGTCCTAATATTTCAGCTCTGTCGGGTAAAAGGAAGGAATTGTTTAATTCTAGTTTGTTTTTTAGTTGGGGTATAACACGCATTGAAATTCTGAGTCTGTCGAAATGTGTTTATTATACTCTGCATATTGTGTGCAGATTTAGATGTAGATAGGAAACATTTAGATGTAGGTAGGAAACAATTTTGGAGTACCTGTTTTAAAATGAGCTTGTTATAAGAAAATAGTTGCATATATTACATTTGAAAAATGTCTTTCTGATGACAACAAAGACGGGGAAAAATGTCCTCATTCATTCTGATGACTGATAAGTCACTGGAGGGGAAATCATGTGTTAGTTATTCTGAGAGACCGTTCTTAGAGACCCCTGTTGGCAGACTGTTTGTGTGCTATTTAATTGCATGAAATCAGCAAATATCAAAAAAGTTTTTTAAAATAATGTGCAACACTCCTGCCTGGAAGCCTTGATTTCCGTGTCTCTAGGAGTTCTCAAATCATGTGTTAAACCAAAATTAGGGTAATTTCTTATCTCCATTGAAGTCTCTGAGGCATATAGGCTGCTGCGTTCACTTAGGGTGACTGCAGCTGGACTCTCAACTTTTGTACATCATTATGGCCTAATTGAAATCAGTAGCACTGTGAAAGTTCACACCAGCTGAGCATCTGGAATGCCCTGGAACACCTTTATGGACTCCAGGGGTCCTCTGAACTCCAAGCACATGAGAGTTTAGTAATTTAACATGCAAGAGAAAATCTAACAAGCCACATTCTCCATCCCCTTTTGCCCCTTGTGTAGCCATTTGCACCAAGCAAAGTTACTACTGTGAGACTACCACTTTTTTTTTTTAACCCACTGTCACCTCCTGTTATTGACAACATAAGAGTCAAAGTGTTGGAGAATCAGGCCCAGTACTTTTTATGAATCAAGTAAATGGTTGGTTTCCTTTGAATAATCAAGAAGTAAAATCAGCAGAGAGCTAATAAAGACATATTCTTTACTCTGCTCCTTTCAGTGCTCCAGGTGTCCTTCCCAGGGCAGGGGAGGAGACACCAAAATGTCATCTTTTGTGACTCTCTCCTATATGTCCTGAGGAGAGACTGACCTCACGAGGAGTCTATATGGGTTTTTTTGGTCTGTGCAGTTTGCTGCCATTAGGAAACTAGCATTAAATTCTGATGTGGTATTTCAGTTGGAAAAAGAAAACCCTGTTTTCAGAGGGGAGGAAGAGGGTTTGGATTATGACCATGCTGCTAAAATGATTTAAAATATCAATGTCTTCTGTCTGGAGTTAATCTTGAAGTTGTATCTCCACAGCTAGCCAGCTAGAATTCTGTATATCCAAGGCCTACAGAAACATTTAAGAAAGTTTCATCCTCAAATCTCCACTATTTAAAAGTACTTCAGCCACCCATCATCTTACCTACAGGGAAACAGTATTGGGAACTCCTTTGTCTTGATGCTTAATTTTGATTGCTAACCTGCCAGTCTCGCTGAGTATAAATAGACGTCTCCGTTGTGTTGCTATAACAGTTTTTACTTATTCACTCATATACAGACGTGTGTACCATTTGTCACACCACAGGTGCCTCAGTTCATGGCCCCTGACAGAAGGCAGCAGTAATTTCTGCTACTTCCTTGTGGCAGATGTCTGCTAGCTTTATGGCATGAGAGTGCAAGCATCCTGGAGCTGCCTGCACTCTCCAGCATCCCTAGGCAGGTGGTCTTGATGGTTTGAGGGACCTGATCCTATGCACCTGCTCAAGATCAAGCCCCAGGAGCCCCTGCCCAGCTTTCTTCACTCAGGTTACAAACAGATGTGGCCTGACATCCATTTGTGTCCCCCATAAAAATGTTTATGGGGTACAAATGGTGAGCAAATAGATGTCCATACCCTTTGTCGTGCCACATGAGAGACAAATTAGTGGTGCAACAGAAGGTAGTAATAAATGCTGCTTTATTGTGGTGGGTGTCTGTTGGCTCTCTGCTTAGAGAGAGGTTCACTGGGGGAATCTCAAGCCATCTCTCTACAAGTGGGGGGAAGACAGGATTCCCCACTTAAACCCACCTTGGGATCTTGGGGGCATGTCTTCATAAGTGGGGAAAGCCCACACAGGTCCTAGCTTGGAGGCAAAGGACCTGGGGAATCCCTGGTGCCGTGTGCTTCCAGACTGGGACCCATTCACCCAGACCTGCCACTGCAGTTGCATCTAGGTAAGTGGGAAAAGCTGGGCAGGTGCCTTCAAGGCTTGAGGAGTCTGATCCTGCCTGGGAATTCCTGGGGTAAGCAGGACCAGGCCCCACAAGAACATATCGCCCCTTGCCCCGCACCTTCAATGGGCAGGACGAGGGATGATGTGTTTCACCCAATGAGGCAGATCAGTTGTCATGACACATCATGGCATGGCAGACCCGCTGCATTCAGCCGTGTCTATTTCTAGCCTAAGGTCCCGGAGACCAATGGGCAAGGCACCAGATAACAACATGTTTCGTCCAGTGAACTGGAGCGGAGATGATGGGACGCAACCCAGTAAAGCTGATCTGCTTCATCTGTCTGTCTGTTTATGCCCACTGAGACCTAGTCACTGCACCCTCTTGCTGGTTTCACTTTTCATAACACAGGAACAAAAGCTTGCCTGCCTTGCGAGACCATATAGTTCCTGTCCCTGAAGTGTATGAGTAGCATGTATTATTTCCCCCAGTTATCAAAAGGCTATAAAATGTATAATAAAAAATGACAGGGCAAATGATTGTTTTGAATGATCTTGTTTACTTCGTTCAGAGCCCAAACCTGCTCTAGAAGCCTCTAAAGAGGTGTTGTTTCCTGTTGCCTAAATGAGCATAAGCCTTGTTTTCAAACTGCAGTAATGGTTTTGTGTGGTTTTGCCCTCTAATAATTGCCCGTTTAAGCTGCTTTTCAGTCAGATCTTAAGCTTGCTGCCCTGGTAGAAGCTGAAGAGGTGGGGACAGAATGGCCTGTTAACGTCCCTACACTTTGTAAGCTGTGATACTTGAACTGAAAAATATAGTCAGGCCTGCCACTTGAAATATCAATACCCAGCGAGAGCAATAGTAATGCTCCCGAATAAGTCCCCTTTGGGTGCTTCAGATTTTAGAGAGTGCGTATAAATATGGGAAGATTCTTGTCCAGAAAACAGGGGAAGGTGATGAGCTACTTAAAGGCTGTTTTTACACACTATATGTAATAGGCCAGAGAGACTGTGCTAGGATGAATAGCAGGATGGCAAAGAAGCATGCGGCTCTGTTTTCTTGTTTCAGGTACTTGCGGGAATGAATGTTTACTCTGCTGAATTTGAAAGGATAAAGGAAGAATACGGTGTCCGGGGATACCCTACCATCTGCTATTTTGAGTCAGTTTTGCTTATTTCTTCTTTAGAAATCATACACTAAATTGTAATTTCTTGTTCCTCCTTATCCAGGGCAGGGGCTAAAACTTGTTTTGTTGCATTAATAGGAAAGGAAAGTTCCTCTTCCACTATGAGAACTATGGTGCTACAGCAAAGGATATAGCAGAGTGGCTGAAGAGGTAAGGCATTGTACTTTATGAACTATACCTTTTATGTACTATACTTGCTGTAAACAGCAGATCAGTCTAGGGATGACACCTCTTCCTTCTCTGCCCTCACCCTTCCTCCCTGAACAAATAAACCTTGTCTAACCTGTTACAGCTGAACTTAGCTCTAATGTTTGTTTTCATCATGCCTGCCACCTTAACATTTGTATTATGGGCCTAATATAAGACTATCTCTGACCAATAGGTTGTGAACAGAAGGATCTGCTGTTCTTTGGGCCCCAACTCCATTAAAACGTGGACCTAAATTTTCAGGTGTTTGTTTGTGGGTAATTGACAGGAAACGCTTTGAAACACAAGACAGTATAATGTATTTCAGCACTTTAAATCAGCAGGAGCTGTTAAAGTGTGTTGAATTACCATATTTCTTCAATCCAAGGTGAGGGGTTTTTTCCCCCCCACATTTAACATGAGATGGGGTAGCCCTTTGTCTGGAATTTGAGTACAAGGTGGGGCTCCAGCTCTAACTTGGACTTGGGTTAGGAGCTGCAGCTGCTGTCCCTCTGCCACCTTTATTTCTACCCCGCCCTGCAGCTCCAGTTGGGAGTACAGAGCTCCAGCTCTGGCCCTGGCCTTGTGGCAAGAGCTGCCATTGTCACAATCACTGCTGTCTGTCTGGGCAGAGACTAGAGCTGGAGCTGTGACCAAAGGTAAGCAGTGGTGGAGATGGGAGCTAAGTATATGAGGGAGGCAGAAGCATTGGTGGGAGGAAGGAACAGGAGGCAAGGTGTGGGGGTGTGCAAGCAAACGGGGGGGGGGGGGGGACAAGTGGCAGTGGGCAAGGTATGCGGGGGACAAGGGTTAGGGGTCAGGGTGCTTTCCCCTCTGCTGCTGCTTTTCACGCTGCAGCTGTGGGAGGAATGAATTTAAGATGATCCTCTGATAATTTGATTCTATACATGGAAAATTATAACAGATTTATAAATTTTCTATATATAGAATCCAATTACTGGGGCTGGGGATTGTCTGAAAGTTGAAGTCATCTTGTATTGGGGAAAATATGGTAGTCATGAAAAATCAAAGCAGCCAAAATCCTAACTCAAAAAAAATTATTCTGTAAGTGCCTCTGATGGTACCATCAGCTTAGTGTGATGGACTCTACCTGGAGGTAGTTATTTGTCATGGCAAATATTTTGGGGGTTACAGGAATTTATGGGAATCGCAGTGGAGTTGCTATAAATGTTTGCTGAAACACTTTTTTGATTAGATGTTCAGTGGGGCAAATCAACGTGGCTTCCTCAAAGACGGTGGAAGTACTCGTACAATGCATGAGAATCTCTGTAGAATATATACCAGTTCACGGCAGCCATGTTTCCCTTCCACTCCCCCAACTTTATTTTTCCCCTGCCCATCTCAATTAATAGCTTAGACAACCCAGCCTCCTCCTTTTTCCCTTTGCTGTCTCTCGTCCCCTCTTCATTGCTGTTGAAGTGCAGAGGAACTGGTATCAGGCATAGCAGTTGGCCTGGACTTGCAGACATTTCACCCTGCTGAGACCCAGGAGTGCAGCCTAGGCATTGCTCTGTGACATCAACAGGAGACTTGCATGCACAGGGGGGACAAAATGCTGAAGCTGAGTAATACGGTGTGGATCAAAGAGGAGAAATTTGGCCGTAGTCTTTAAGCCTCTTTCAGCCCATTAAGCCTTCAGACATGAATAAGCAAGAAAGCAGCTCTGGAGACGACACTGAGATGATCACTCCCTTGGAGCAAGGATATATGACTTCCATCACCTGGACCTTTTTATGCTTTTCAGCTCTGCAAGGATGTGGTTATCTCCTGGCTACCACATGTGAGACATTAGATGTTTGCAGGGGGGGAGGGGTTCAGTCTGCCCACATACTATCCAGATAATCCCTGTAATATGCAGTGCTTTTATATCAGTGCTGCAACAGTTAGTGAACACAGCTACTGGAGGCAGAGCAGAACAGCTGCAAGCTCTTTCCAATGATAATCTCTGCTAACAAGCCACGGTGGGCTTTGGCTGATATTTCAGCAGGCCAGAGATAAAGACAGCTGTTTGTCCTCACTTAATTTTCAGTACATGCTTAATAGTTTCCCAAAAGACAATCTCAGCAGTTGCTTTTTTGCCCCTTTTTGTATCTTTTTAAAGAAATCACTTTCAGGAATTGTGCATACTTAATATCTCTGGTAATTGATGTTACAATTAATACTGTATATAGGATAAATCTAGTACATGCATAATATTGTATCACTTAGAGGGATATTTAGTACAGGCAATCAAATGCTGTGGCAAGGTTTTGAGAGCCTAAAATTGTAATTAAATAGCTACAGGACAAATGCATATGCTATAAATTTTAAGTATCCTTTAATTCAAGTCCTTGCCAAATAACTCATCCTTGAACTATGTACTGATAACTATTTTTATCTAATAACTGATAATTTTTTTTTTTTGGCAGTATTTGTTTTGGGCTATTTCTCTTTATCTCTATCGCATATAGAAATTGGTTCCTTTTTTAAAACAAAAAAAATAGGGGGAAAGCTGCTGAGTGTGCTTGGCAGAACTTGGATCCAGTATCCTATCTCTAAACTTCGGGAGGGCTTGCCTCTGGGTTCAGATTTCTCAGCTTGGGTTGTCTTGAGTGTGAGAGGAACTGGAGGGCAGAGAGAGGCCACTGAAAACTCAGCATCATGCTCTGCTTTCCTGTAGAGCATCATGATCTGATGAGTAGGCCGGCCAGCAACACTGAACAGCAGGGATTTGTCACTGCAGGGATGTCTGTTGTGGTAGGTGATAGGACACACCTCTGCGACGTGTGTTTACATACATGAATGTGTACATACTTGTGCCAATATGCACTGCATGTACATGTAGAGCGTATGCATGTTGGGAAACTAGTGGAGACCTTTTGAGATTGAAAGATTCTGAAATTTACACTAAGTAAATGGCTCCCACAAAGCAACAGCCTTGTTTTTCACCTTCCTCCTTCCCTGTAGATTGGCTTTCAGTATTTGGTCAGTCAGTCACTCTAACCCTAAACAGCATGGGATTGGGGTCGATTTTACATGAGGGAAAGTGATCAAGTCAGCCAGGCTTATGCCTGTCCTGGTCTCTCTTTCTTCCAGGAAGGGTTTAATCCTGAGGACCCCAGCTTCTCTCACTACTTAGTCAAGGTTGTTCTTTCTTACACTGGAGGTTTCTAATGCATCAATCTTTAGATACTTGGCCTCTCTTATCTTGCTAATAGACACAGAGATAGATCTGGCTGCTATCTTGCTAAGGTTTAAGGGCAGTTTTATGAGGCTACCAAAGGAGACAATTGTTCTCCAGTGCACTCCTTACTGTCTTGGGTACTCTCTTGTACTAGAGCTTTTTCCTTTGCACTAAAGTCTTAATTTCTACCTTTTTTAGCTCCATCAATCTAGATGGTTCGCCAGACATCTGCAAACTGCCTTAGTGGATACTTAGCTCATCTCTTAGCTGCCTTTTTTGACCTCCTGTTGGGCTCTACCTTACTGCTTAGCTGTTCAATTAAAGCACTCCTCTCGCTGTCGTTTGTTAGTTTAATTAGCTCTTGATTACTCTCCCAGACTTCTCTGTCATTCCCTGTCTTTGTCTTTGGGCATGAGGTTTTCAATGCTCATAGTGCTTAAATAGCGTTTCAGATATTTCTTGCTGTGTCTGTCTAGCATCAAGATGTCTCCTTTGCTCCTATCTAGCCATGCACCCACACAGTCATGATTAAGCAAGATGCTTGTATAGACCGCCTTTTCCTCTGTGTATTACTTAGGTACCAAAACAGATGATTTGGGATCACTAACATTTGTCTTGCTCTTGTCTGTTAATGCCTTTAAGGTGACCAGATTCTCTCTGACTCGGTCAAGTTCTGTCCCTCTTTAAAATCTGCATCTTTTACAGATTACCCCGTGCAAGTAATTTGCAGGCAATGCACAGGCAACTAGCAAGCTGGTTTTTTCTGTACAATTCACTGCCTGATCCACCTGCTAAGGCACTACCAGCCCACTTATTTTTTACCCACTTGTAGGTCCTCTCCATTTCTTTTTAAGATGTTGAATTCACCAGGGCAGGGATTATACTTTGTTTGTGTCTCCACTGCTTGGTACAATGGCACCATGATCTTTGATTTGAGATTCCTGAATGCTTCTTTTCTATAAAAAGGCCAGTGAGATGTGCTTCCTGGTTTACCAGACCTTGCTTTTTATTCTTGGATCGTTTCTCCTAGCATATGTTGATGCTGTCTGCTACTTCTGTCTGTCTCCCTTTTCTGCTGTTACCAAACTAGGCTTTCAGCTTGGAAAGGAGCAAGGCAAGATAAATGAGTTATCTACTTTCCATGCCCTGTTCCAAGCAGCTTGAAACAGTATTAGGTTTTAATCAAACATGGCAAATCTGCTTTGTTAGAGAGAGACCAGATGTAAGCTTTCTCTTTTTTTGGATGGGGTTTGGACCTAGCGCAGCCAGCTAAATCAATACTATCTCCAAAGTCTGGATCTAGATGTTCCTATGTTTGGCTCTGCTTTTATTATTAAATTTTAATAAATAAAAGGTCAAGTTTAGTGTAGTCTTTGTTAGCATGTGCTAAGTTTTGTCCCTTTAACGTACATTCATGGAAGCAAGGAAGAATCTGGTACCTGAAAGCTTGTCCGACAGCTTGCCTAGCTGAAAAGTAAGACAAAAAAGCCTTGCTCTTTGGTGATTTAAAGCACTGAGCCAGAA
This sequence comes from Alligator mississippiensis, assembly GCF_030867095.1. Lineage (NCBI taxonomy): Eukaryota > Metazoa > Chordata > Crocodylia > Alligatoridae > Alligator > Alligator mississippiensis. Next base: position 246,244,518 of record NC_081827.1, on the reverse strand, counting down.
CTCAGGGGATGGGGGTTCAGCTCCCAGCTCTATTTCAGATTTTTACATAGATCCTTAAGTAGTCATTGAATCTCAGATGCCAGTTCAGGAGCAGAACTGGGGAAGCCAGTAGGACTGATCACATATCAAAGGTTCCATATGTGCTTGAGTACTTTGAACAGGGACCTTTAAATGCCTGTTTTAAAATGGGTAAGTGTCATTACCTCTATCTCACAGGTTATTGAGGATAAATTCCTAGATATTAGGGAGGTGCTCCCAGGGGTACTGTAGATAGATTGAGTGTGGGTCTTGTCCCATGGCCCCATGATCATTCCTGTTGCTTTGATCTGGCAGAAGAGCAGTGACTCAAACCATATAACTTGCTGGGCTGTCTCTGCTTTCCTTTTTCTTGCAATGTGTGTACTGGCAAATGCTAATGCAGTGAGAATGGGGATCTTCTTGCTGAGCTGGCTAAAAGGGTAATAAAAAACCCCCCAGGTTTTATTTTTACAATGGAGTAACAAAAGTGGTTCTTTTTTTTTTAATCTCTCCACTCTACCTGCTTCTGTTTCTGCTGTCTGCAGGAGCTTCTGCTCATGATGGATTTTCCCCTCCTCCATTTTTATCTAGGTTTCAGCGCTTATCAGCTCAGAGTGGAACCAATTAAAGAACCCCATTTGGCGAGGTTAGCATGTCACGCAGCAGCATTGAGAAATCAAATTGGTTCCCCACAATCTGATTGGCTGCAGCGGTTGTTATTCATCACCAAAGAGCTTCCTCTCAGCTACGTCTTTTGTTTTACAGCCCTGTGCCACCGCAGCCGCAGGCCCCAGAGACTCCCTGGGCAGATGAGGAGAGCGCAGTTTATCACCTGACTGATGAAGACTTTGACAAGTTTATCAAGGAGCATTCGTCTGTCCTGGTGATGTTCCACGCACCATGTGAGTTACTTTTCCTTTCCATGTCCTGCTCCAAATGCTGGTTTATAATGAAGTGGAGGCTCGTTTCCATCTTGGTGTCGCATGCTGTGAATGTCAATATTAAGATTTTTCTTTATGATCCGTCTCTGATATAGCTGGTTTGCAGTGTTCATAAAGACACTGGCTGCAAGTTTAGGACAAGGATGGGCAGTCATAGAAGTTGCTGTTTTGCTGGACAGGATTGAAAAGCTTAATATCCTAAATAGTCTGGGAGCTCGTTATCTAACACAGTGCTGTCACACATTTAGTTTATCCTGTTCCCAATTCCACTTTTGCTGCAGGGAGTCTGGGGGGCCTGCATGCATTATTTGAGCCAGAAACTCCCAAGTTCTAATTCCACAGCTGTTGATGCTTCTGCCTCAGTTTCCCCATGTGCCAGAATGGAGATAATGGGTAATTTAACTTGTACAGAGGTGTGGTGTCTGCACATATTAAATAATGACCCTCAAAGACTTAAGGTACTGAACAGGTGTTGGTATTGATATTACTTACTGTTCTGCCTAAAATAAATTGAGTTGGATTGGATTACCCAGATTCGACATCTTGATCAAGCCAGATACAGAGTGTTGTCCTGGACCTTTGCTTTTGAGCTTCTTCAATGGGCTCTTCCACCCAGAGCACATTGAAATGACAGTGAGAAATTGCTTGGAGCACTTTTATAAATGACACCTGCATTTGGGGTCGTTAAATATTGGTGTTTGTCTCAGATGCTATAAACCTTCCTTGGGACTGCAAGCCTTACCAGAGTTTTCTGTGTTCAGTGTTCTTTGCTAATTGGACAGTTGAAATGCAATTCAGGCAGTATCTGGAGCATCCAGGCTAGCATTATACTTTTCTTAGCATTGATCTTTGCTTGGCACTAAAATTCTAGTGTTGTGTAGATGTGTCTGGTGGTGGTGGTTGTTTCTAGCTGCAATTTGAGACGGCTGTTTTAATCTCTGCAGTTCAGTTATGGGGTAGGCTCAGCCCCTGGTTCTTCACCATCCTGGAAATTGCGATTGGCTGGGATGCTCATGTAATAGCCTTAGATTTGAACACTGGGGCTCTGGAGGCAGAGTGCTCTCAGTGAAGCTCTTGGCACAAGAGTTGAGATCACACCTTTTATTGAAGTCTGTGGGATTTGGCACGTAAATACCTCTGAAAAATCTGTTCTTGCGGGGCGCTCAATTTTTACCTAAAGTCAGAAAACTTTCTTTTGTGTAGTGGGACCTCTAGGAACCAACTAATGACATGATTTAAGTCAACTTAAGTTGTTGTTGTTCTTAATAATGGAAATAATGTCAGATGAGTGCTGGGTGCATAGTTTGAAAACAAAAAAATATCCTCTAGGTTGATAAGAATATAGATTTTTGTTGTGGATTTCTTGCCCACTAGAATCTGGAGAGGACACTTGCACTATATCAAGACTCCTATACACTTTAGCTTACCTTTTTAAAAATTGCATGGTATTTTAAGAGTAACAATTGCATTAAAATATGACTGTTCTCCTTTGGGGAAGCCTATTATGTATACAGGTTAAAGGACACCTAAGTCTATGGTAGATGCTGATTTTAAAATAAACAGATAGCCCCTGTTAAGTTAATGCAGTTTTCCTAGATTTTGTCCCAACTCCCCTTAGCTGTGATTGAGAGCATATTTCCTGCTCAGACAACTCATTTTAACTGCACCTTTTTTACTTGGAAAATAGTTCTGTAGTTGTTTATGATCAGAAAACTCCTAGGGAAGACTTGCAAGGCATGTGAGTAGAGGTCTTGCCTACATACAGAATCTAGCTTGCAAATACAGAAAGAAGCCTTGCTTACAAGAATCCTCTCTGGGAATCCACAGCCGAGAATGGGCATGCAGACTAATTAAAAACAGACAGCTATCATAAACAGTTATCTCCATGATTAAAAGATTTTCTCCAGGCACTTCTTATATTTCCTGATGGAGTGACCTTATGAATATTAGGAGATATATTACTCCAGCTGCAGTACAAGCAGTAAAGACAAAGGACATCACTGCCTTATTTGTTTTAACCTTGGAAAACTTAAAGGATGTGAAAGCATCTTCTTTTAAAAGTATATGGAAAATAAGTATACTCTGTTGTAGAAGGAAGAAATAACAGAGAGGACAAGAATTCTGGACATGCTTCCCTATAAATGTCTCCACATATAGGAATTTGCAATAACATTTCCACCACTGGGCTAGAATTAGCCAGTATTTTAAATCTCATTCTAGTATACAGTGCATGTATTTAAGTACCATAAATCTTACTTTCATTTAAGGGGGGAGAAAAATGCCTTTGCTGAAGGCAGAGTAATGGTAGTGATACCTTAATTGCAATTTCATAGTCAGATAGCCAGCAAATTAATAGAACATAGTATTAAAAGACCCGTAGGAGAATCAGCATTTTTCAATACGAGAGAGGATGCTGAGCCATATACATTGTGGTGCAATTCCACCACTTAGTGGCATTATGCTGGGGGTGTATTTGGCCAGTTGTGGTGGCTCTGAATGTGGGTCCCTGTGGGTCAGGTTCTGAAATTTTTACCAAGAAAGAAATGAACTTGATTTCACTGCTCGAATGAAAGTGTTACTCCAGAAATAAAAGAAGAGGAACACCTTGGGTGTTTATACATGCGCTCTGGTTGAGGGGTGCTTGAATCGGAGCAGCTCCAAGAGATGCTGTAATTAAAGCGCCTGGAGTGTCTTGTGTATCAACTCCCCACACTTAAAAAATGGTGGCAGGGGTGCTTTAACTCTTTATCTCCCACCACTGTTTTTAGGTGCGGGGATGCTGATGCATGTGGTGCTGGAGTCTCTTGGAGCATGGTAATTATCATACTGCAGCAGATTCGATTAATCGCATCTACTCCAAGGTGCTGTAATTACAGCATGTCAGAACAGCCTCACTGCTCATGTATAGGTGCCCCTTGTGTTTTATGTCCATCCTCGTCTGACTAATGCAGTTCAGCTGGACCCAGGTGTATATGAGTTACCTCAGCAGTTGTGATCAGTGCAGCTCACACTGCTGTCTGACCAGCCTTTCCCTAGTCTTGAGATTAGGCTTTCTTTGAAACTGGAGGCATCGGATGACAAGAAGTTTCTCTGCTTCAGATTGCTGTGTTAAATTCCTAAAACTGGGTAAGTAGTGGTGGGTGGGCAGAATGGATTTGGCTGGCTTCTCTGTTTTGGATTAGTTGGGGCACAACGGAAAATTTTGCAACCTTCTAAAACAAATAGCACTGTAAAGCTCTTAAGAGGATGTTCAGCTAATCTGCACAATTGGGCTAGGCAAACACCTAACCCAGCCAGGTGCACTTCTGCTGTGTGCGTCTGCATACCACCTCTCCAACCATCCAAGCAGGGTCAGTGTTGATGCATGCCTTTTATTCAAATAGTCTGTGGTGTGGGGGGGTTTTAATTTCAGTTTTAGTCACTGGCCGCTTCTTCAGTTTTGAAGTTATTTTGTTATGTGACATCAAATACAGATGTATGTTCACTCAAATTTAGTTACTTCACAATGAACATTTCATATGAGAAATGGATAGAGGTGGGTGATAAGCAGGGATCCTGGTTTTCTCTGTTTAAAACCCCTAAATTCTTTTTATTAACCTCCTCCATCTGCATTTTGCCACAATTAAAATGAATCGCCACTATATAATTAATTAGGTGTCAGTTGAACACAATGTTGTATTGATATATTACAATCTTAAAACAGTTTGGAAGCCTACCAGTGCCTCAGTCATTATAATATAAAACAAATTCTAATTACCTATATATTTTCATGTTTAATTTTTGTTTTGTTTTTTATCATGGAAAATTAAAGCTCCCCTGCCCCCTTCACTCACCAGGACATGGGTCCAGCTGCGGATGTCCCTCCCTGCTGCTTTGTGGCACTGAGCAGCCCTGATATGCTGGTGCCCTGCCCCTGCCACTACCCCTCAATCGCCAGCCACAGCCCCGTGCCCCTTGCCAAGGCCAGTCCTGCACGGACTCACAGGATGGTGGTCTGTGAGGACACAGTGGAGACAGCCTCTAGCATGAGGTGCATACAGCATACCTAAAGTGGAAGCACAAGCAGCAGCTGGAGCATCACATGCTGCCCTGTGCGACTGGCTGGGGCCGGGGCTGGGATGTGGCGGGGAGGACCAGCACTGTGCTCCACAGCAGCAGGTTTAAGCCAAACCAAGCTCAGCTCTGGCCTGGGCTATACTGCAGGGGAGGGGCTCCAGCTGCTCTCCACCCCATCAGGCCAGAGCGTGGCACCTGCAGCTCACGGAGGCAGCAGCAGAGCAAGTCCAGCCCCAGATGGAGGAGAAGGGGAGCTGGTCTTGCTGGTAGCACCAAGTGGTTCTTCAGACCCTCCCCTGCCCTGCTGCAGTCTTGGTGCCCGGACATCTCCCAATGCTGGCAGGCACCCCCTCTCCCCAAGCCCTGGCCCTCCAACACCTTCCCCCATTGACTTACCTGTATGCAGCTGCTGGAAAGGCTCCCACCACCCTGCCTGGCTGTATGTCAGCTGAGTGTGTGTGAGCACATGCATGTGCACCCTGTGCCTCCAATTGCCCGCCTCCCACTCCTCGCCAGCCCCAAGCAGCTTCTTGCAGGCCGGAAGGCTGACCGCCTGTAAGGGGAAACCTGCCACTTCCCAGTTTTCTCCTTTTAAAGGAGAAAATGTGTGTTCTTCTGTGGCAAACAGAAAACCCGGATCCCTGGTGATAAGGACTCTATGCATACCACAAATGAAGTCATTAGTTGTATTGTAATGGGATCTGTGAACGAACCCTGTCACAGATCTGGACCCCAGTATGATAGATACCATACCGGTGCAGAACACGGCAGCCATCCCTACCCCAAAACGTTTACAGCGTAGACTTTTAAGAAAGACAGGAAAGAGATCTTGGGTCCATTGTTTTTAAGCAAACTGTCCACATCAGCGCAGTGTTCAGGAGCAGTCAAGATAGCAAATAATCTTAGGAATTATCAAGAAGGGAAATGTAAACAATAAACATTGAGGTTCTTCCCCTTTATAAGCCTCCAAGAAGTTGTGGAGGCCAGTAGCTTAACTCGGTTCAAAAGGGGCTGGACCAGTTCTTGGAGGAAAGGCCAGAATTTGGAAAAGCATTTTTCTCCACTTAGAAAGGAACTAGAAGCTTTACTAATATGGTAGGGGCCTATGGCTGTATTATGCAGTTTAAGATTGAAGCCAAAATGAAAATAGCTTCATTGGAATGAGTTAAAAAACAATCTGCAGGGCTGTGAAATAGGAGCTTCATTATCAGGAGCAGCAAACGGAGTAGAATTGCAGAACAAAAGATAGTTTGATTGGTGGAACATGAAGGCAATTAAAAAGGACAGAGGGTTGTTAACACCTATTGGATGGAAAATGTAGAAGGGATCAAGGAGATGACAATGAGCCAGGAAGTCAATTGACTCCCTCAGCCCTGTCTGACTAGAAATGCTTCTGCCACTGCCAGTTGGTTTTAAACTTGGGGTGGAGCAGGGGTCAAAGCTGGGGTGCAAGTATGCCAGTGCACCCCCTGGATCTGCTTCTGGGCCTATCAGTAGGTATTGATTATGGTAGGTAGGGCTGCAGCCTCTTAATGAGACTTTCTTATACCTCTGCTCCAATCCCACTGCAGCTTCCAGCATTCAAAGAGTGGAAAATTTTGGACATGCTTTGTTCACTGTTCTCACAGCATCTACTCCCTGCCACTGTGCAGGACTGGCTACGGGGTTTGATGGACCTATGGTCTGACCCAGTAAATAGCAGTTCATACGATTGTGATGTATTGAATTAAAATAGCTATACCTATTGTTACCTCAACAGAGTAAAACCTCCCTGTATATTTAAACTCATTCATTTTTAGTTATTATTTATTTTCATTGTTGTTTTTTGTTGGAGGTTTGTATGTCTGTGCTTGGTAATAGTAGACCAGGCAGGCCTGGATGAGCTCTGGCTTATGCAGACATTGTCATGTTTGCAGCTGGTCAGCAAAGACATTCCCAACTTTGATAAGGGATCGTATAGCTTCAGCCAGAGCTGTTTGTCTGACCTGTCCAACATCACTTCCAGAGAGGCAACAGTGCGGTTTGACACAGATGGCCAGAAAAGAGAGCCCTGTGTGATGGCTGCTGAATCCCGGTGCTAAATCACATTCACTTGTGTGCTGAAGAGCCCAGCCAGCTCCTTCCGGTGCCTGCAATAGGAGCTACATCCTGGAAATCAAGCTGCGCTGATCTAAACTGCTAACAAAACATTTGCAATTGCCCAAGTGTCTTTATAGCCAATTAGGTTGTAGGCTCTGAGCCTCTCGGGCACTTTCTAATAATTTGCCCTTTGTCCCCCAAATGATTTGCTAATTCAGAATGTAACTTTTAAATGGAACATCCTCAATAAGAAGGAAAGAAGTAATCGCCACACTAATGGAGCCAGGGATCCCTCCCATCACATTTCTCAAAGGGCCAGAGCTCCACAACCTTTCCTTTTCCATTTACAAATATTTCCTAGTATTGCCCTCCAAAGCACGATCTCCAAGTCTTCTACAAAATAAGCCTTCCCGAGTCACTGAAAAAAAAAAAAAGTCAATTCAAATGCTGCTAAAGGGCATTTAAAGTCTTGGACTGAAATTAAAATCAATTCAGGAATGGATTTTAAAAGTGCCTGCTTCTCATGCATGGGAGTTACTTTTCATTACATTTTGTTAACCCATATGACATGGCTAACATTTTAAAATGTAACTGTTCCCTTAACATCATGTACAAGTGACCCTCCTGGTGCCCTCCCGGACTCTTACCTCCACTGGTATATTCAGCAAGCACAGGTCCCTTTTACTAGGGAGTGAAAGTTGTTGAACTCTGGCTGCTCAATAGCCTGGGCCAGGCCTCCTGGCATCCTCCCTCTCGTGCCACGTTAGCAATGATGAAGTCAATGGGAGCTGCATGAGTGTCAAAGCTGGTAGAAGCAAAGGGAGAATGCGAACAACTCTATTGAAGATAAGACCTGAGGTAGTGGTTGGTTAAAGTTAAATGCCTGTTAAATCCAGCTCCTGTTCCCAGTATCTTCATTGGGCTGATTTAAATGCATATATCACTTGTGTTTGCAGATTGCTCAGGGATTACAGAATACCTCTACTGCCTTGTCTCTGCCCTTCAGCCGCTATCTTCCTCCCTCACCAGTAAGCAGCACGGGTAGAGCACTCATCCTGTGCCCCCAAAATTGATAGCTTGGAGCACAGCTTTGGAGAAAGAGCCGGGGGAATGGGAGGCAGTATTAAAGTTAAAACCGTTTCATAGCATGGGACTGGGTTGGGGGTGTTTGCTTGGGGCCAGCACGACCCCTTGGGCAGGAGAGCTTGGGAAAATGGAATTGTTTTCAGGGGGAGAGGGCCTGGGAGCCATGCACCTTGGGATGCTGGATGACTGCAGATGGGTCACTTGATCTCCATTAAACAGATGCAATACCCTAGCTTGAGCTAGGGAGAAGGGCTCAAAGATAGCCCTTGCCTGCAGTGTACTTGTAAGACACTTGGAGGGAACTTAGCACAGCTTTAATGCCCTTTTAAACCATTTTGAAAGGAACTTTTGAAATGGGAACATCCACACATTAAAGTTGACCTGTAACATCTCCCTTACTTGCCACTCTTCCTGCTGGGTGTGGAGAATCTAGACCAAAGGTTTCCAGTTTTTATTTTATATATAAAAAATGCAGGAAAAACAACCCTGCTGACTTACTTTCTTTAAAAAGCAAAACCAAAAAAACCCTTGGATTTTAGAATGCTAAATAAATAATAAATCTCCTTACCAGTCCCTAGTGAGGTGCACACTGGAGATTTCTTATAAAACCACCAGTTGCTGCGGTTAGCGCTAATTGGTACCGCTGCCAGTCTCAGCCAACAAGCCCAAAGATTGAAAAGGCTGGAGATTGAATTGACAATGGGATCTTCAAAAACAAAAACAGGTGGAAGCCCATCAGCAATGCACTGTGGGCTGGCCTGTTGCACACAAACCCGTCTCAGTTGATGTTTTCATAGGATGATTTTCGATTCAGCACACGCAGGCGCCACTGGGGACCCATGTTGTTGACACAGACTAGCGCAGGTTGGTGCAATGAGGAAGGACCAAACAGTTTTGTGACCTTTTATTTTAATAATGGCACTAGGCAGAGAGCACGTGGCAAGATGCTTCACTGATTCTACATGAGCGATGCATCTGTGCATAAAAGTATAAAAAAAGTTTTGCAGAGACTGCTCGCGCTTCCTATGCTGTTTTCTATAGATGTCACCAGCTTTAATGAGGTAAAAAGCGCAAAAGTGGCAGAGAGAGCGCTTGGAAGTGTACATTTGTCCTGTAGTAGGAAAGTTTTCTGTGTCTCTTTTTTAGTCACTGAAATTAGTTGTCTGTGACTGCTGGTTAGGGGACGTAAAATCATTTATTTCACATGCAAGGGGGTCATTCTTTTTAGTGCTGAAGGGCTGGAATTAAAATCCCCCTCGGCTCAAGCAAGATCAGTCACAAAGGAGTGGTGGTACCTGATACAAGGTGTCCCAGGGGAGCTGGGACGCCAAAGGAACCCTGGGGCAGCAAGGAGTCCTACTTAACTCCCGCAGGTCCAGAAGAGCCGGGGGAGGCGTGTACGCCAAAGATGCCAGCACGGGTAATCAGCCGGGCGTTTATCCGGCCGCGGCAGAGCAGCGGGGGTGGAGGATGCCTCCCGGAAGGAACAAAAAGCAGCCCTGCCAAGGCAGCAGGGCGGTTGAGGAGGAGAGACCACGGGAGGGAACTCCAGCGTGGAGGAGATCAGCCGCTGCTCTCGGCCGCACCGAGAGCAAGGGGCGGAGCCAGGGCAGGCTCTGAGAGAGCCAGCAACACAACCAGCAGCAGGGTTGACAGTGGGACCGACTACAACACTGTCAGCAGAGCCGGAGGAGAAACTGACAGTGTTCCAGGCAGTAGAGCCGAAGGAGGGACCGGTGGCGTCTGGGGCATCGAAGCCCCACAGGAAATTGACAACGGTGCAAGCCGCAGAGCCGGTGAAGGAACCGGCGACGTCTGGAGCAGCGGAGCCAGTGAGGGAACTGGCTGCATCACAAGCAGCAGAGCTGGTGTAGGAACCAGCGGCGTCTGGAGCAGCAGAGCCGGTGAGGGAACTGGCTGCATTGCAGGTAGCAGAGCCGGGGAAGGAACCGGTGGCACCCTGAACGGCAGAGCCGGTGGAGGAACCGGCTGCGCTGCAGGCAGAAGAGCCGGTGAAGGAACCGGCTGCTTCGGAAGCAGTAAGGCCAGGGCCGGGACGAGCGGCCAGATTAAGGAAGGAGCCGAGGTGGAAGATCTGGGCTGGCAACCCCGGCAGGCACCATAGTGAGCCGGAGACCTGTACGGACGGCTGGCAGGTCGGAGGTGAGATGGCGGCGGCCCTAGGACATCGGGGAAGCCAAGAGAAGATAGAACCACAGGTGGCGAGTGGCTGGGGTGTAGGGGAGGACGGAGCCCCAAGACCACCCGCTGGGGACCACGCCAACTGTGGTGGCTACCCCAAGGAAGGACCCCCCACTGAGATTACATTCAAAGTCGTGGCAGGCGAGTTCAGGGGTCCTCCTGATTTCAGCAGAGGTAGCCTTCGGGGCCCACCTGTAAGCCTGGGGCCCGCAAAATCTAGGGCCTGGGCAAAGGCGGCGTGGGAACACTTACTAAAGCGGAGGCAGGTACACAAGGCTTGAACACAAACGCATCTCAGATGGTTTGGTCAGCGTGGGGGTCACTTGCATAGATGTACACCCGGCCATATAGAAAGAGCAATAGTTCTTGGTCCCTTAGTTTTCATTGCATTCGTAGCACTCAAACTTTAGTCTCTGATGCTGATGATTTTTTTTTTTTTCAGGTTTGTTCTCTGCTTGCAAGGGAGTATGTGCACTGGGGGTAGATAAGCTTGTTAAGTGTCAAAAGAAGGGAGGAAAAGGTTCCTATTCTCAATTACTTTAAAAAAAACCCACAGCCTGCAATAAGGGACTGAAAAGCTGGAATTTGGCAGAAAAATAGCCCTCTGTTATAATGTACCTTTGCGGTTTCCTGAGGAAATGAGGTCCTTATAAATCTTTGAAAATTGGAGTTCACACATGAGCAATGCATCTTAACACTTACAGTACTATTTAGCAGTCACACAATAGTCTGAGGGAAATGGAGAGAAGTTAGCCACTGAGTAAAATAATTGCTGAAAAATTGTATTGAATGAGTCCAGCATTCACAAGAGCCTTGCCTCATTCTGCACGCATCTTGTAAGTGTGTGTAACCCCATTCACACTCGGTAACATTTTCCTATTAGACGAGGGACTGACTGGGGTGTGTGGCGCTGTTGCAGGCTAGAGAAGAATTCATTGGGTTTGATCAAGCCTTCATTGAAGTCGATGGAAAGGCTCTCACTTGCTCCACTGAGAAATGCATAAAGCCTTGAATGAGGGAGGGCTCGTTTATAGCATCTTCTTTTCCACTATACACCTCTTGCTTTTTTTACCATTTGAATCCTATGAGGGGGAAAACCATGCAGATCTTGTAATACTCTGGAAAGAGAATAGATTCTGTCTTTATTAGGAGGGGGGAAGGGCAGCAGGAAGGGACTTCCATCCATAAAACCTTTTGTTATACAGCATCAAAGCTGCAAAATGCACCCATTGTAAGGCAAGAAGTGAGAAGTTGCATAAAAACTGGATCTTGAGGCAAGCATGCAAAGGTACCTGGGTACCTATGAGTGAGGGTGTCGCTACAAGAGTCTTGGTAAATAGGTGGGAATGAGTTTGGGTGGGGGGGTTCTGACTCTTGAGTCCATAACTGCATAACTATAATGTCCCTTTGGCATTTTTTAATAGAAAGTGAAATAAAATTTGCCTCTGGCAAAGAATTGAGCATGCCATCTCTCAAAGGGGTGGAGGGGGTGAGAGAGACTTGCTTTCAGGAGGGTTTTAAATACAAAGCATAAAGTAGATACTCGACAGCTTTTGTGCATAGCTCCAGTGGCACTCTCATGTCTTGAGCTTTCTTCTGCTAAAGCCAGTGTGGATTTTGCCAGTGATTTTTTTTTTTTTTTTTTTTCAGTGAGACAAATATTGGGCTTTTATCGAATGTATCCATGTAATGGTTATATATTGAAAAAGATATATATTTATCAGTTTGAATTCCTTTATTTTATTTTGAAAAATCAACAAAAGGAAAATAATACACAGAGTGTGGTTTTGTTGATGTCAGCCTAATTTCAGAACCTGTTCTCAGTACAGCTGTTGTTCACATTTGTTGGCACAGGAGTCCCTGAAAAAGCAGTAATTTCATTAACCGAGAAAATGAAGAACCTGCCATTGATTTTTCTTTCTTGTGTTCTTTTTTCTATTTTTTTTTAGCTCTTGAGAAATGTGGGGAAGATTGTCATAAAAAAAAATCAATGCGAGTTTATAGTGATATATCATGTAAATAAGGGTGAGAACACTATTAAAAACCCTAACAACCAAGTTATGCAGTAAAACTTGATGAGCTTGGTAATGAAAAGAATCAAGACAGTAAAACAGACTCCATTGTCTCTCCTGTCCATAACCTTCATCAGTTGTGTAGCAGATACGAAGTCAGAGGTTTATCCATTGAGATGCTTATTATTCCCAGTAACATTCAAGGGAGGGACTGTGATCCACGGGTGAGGGTGCTAACTTCAGTCTTTGGGGATGTTAGCTTAATCCCATTTTCTGGCATAGTTTGTGTGTGATTTTGAAGGAGTAATTTACCCTCTGCCTCAATCTCCCATCTGTAAAATGGGAATAGCAACACTTCCCTACTTCTTAGATGCTCTAGTAATTGGGGGCATATCCATACATAAGATAGAATGGCAAAGATCCCTTTGACCGAAATGATGCAGATCAGGCCTGGTCTGACAAAGACGGCCTTGTTGGCCATTTTCAGGGCCACAGGTAAACAGTCATGCTCGGCTGCAAGGGATTGCCGAAGAAGGCACATATGCCTGCTACTTTGTGCAGGATGAAACCCTCCACTTATGAAATGCCATCTGAGACTAGTAGACTGATTAGTTCCTATTATGACCATCACAGCTATCATGCTGGGTTACATGCACCCTTTTCAGTCTGCCTGGGCTTGCAGGGAGGACTTACTAGTTTTGCCAGTTGTGAGATACAGTTCTTCAGGTGGTGTTGCTCTTTCTGTTGGAAAACTGTGTCGGGACCTTTGCAGCTCTCATTCCTTAAAGGTGAAACTTGTTGTAGAACGGCGCTGTGCTGCCTGCAACAGGAGGGGCAGGTCAGCTTCTCTTTTTAGCTATTTTCTATGACTGTGCACAGGTAGAAAGGATGCTGGGGGGGAGCTGTGTGAGGGACAAATATGTACTGTTCAGATTTTGTGTTAACTTGGAGAAACTCGTTTTTTCAAGATGCTTTAGTTCCTGCTGGTCTCCAGTGTGGAGTAATTAGTTTGTCTATTAAGAAAGACATTTACAAAGGCTACTTTAATCAGAAAAATACTCACTACAAATGTGCAGCAGGTGGTGAGTGGAAAGAACATTAGGTTCCTTTGGGATTTGCTATCTCAGTTCTGCTGTTACTTTCTATTACCTTTCCTCTCTCTCTTTAAAAAAGCTTACTGTCCAACTACCCCAGCCAAAGTGGACTAAATGCAGCTCCCTTAGAGGCAGCTAATACCACTCTTGGGTCAGCAGGAGGTTGATAGCTGAAGAGGGATGCATGATGCTCCAACAGATTATTTAATTACTTGTCAGCAGGGCTTTTGATAGAGTACCTCTAATGGCAGCTGAGCCTTTGTCTGGCAGGAGTCTTTTAGCTATATATTTTTTTTTTTTTCCCCCAAGATGAACTTGGGGCTGGATTGACAGCCCTGGAGGCTGCCACTTCATGTGGGTCTTCAAAATGTACACAGCTGGAATAGATGCATTGCAGGCCCACAGCCCTGAACAGGATGGACCCCCTCGAGGGGTGAGATGCAAGATTGTTCTTGGTTTGGGTGCTGACACAGACAGTCCCTGTGGCATTTACTATAGCGGGCTGGCTTGTTGAGAGCATTCAATCTCTTTTCTCCTGGAAATGGCACTGAGGCCGCTTTGATGGCTGCCTACTAGTCAGTCGCTGCAGGCCTCGGAGTTCTGTTAGAAGAGCGCCACGGTTAATATTCATAACCTCACCTGCTTTGCTTTTAATGACCGATTAAGTATTAAAATGAGCTTTATGCGCTAAAGCAGCTGTGTTTTTCTGATTGAATTTCCTGTCCCACCTGGAATCTCGTATCGGTCAGCTTGCACAGTTTTCCTGCAGCACTGGTTGTGCATGATGGGTGAGAGAGGCTTTCTGCATTTTGACACTGGAGCCGCTTTGTGCATTTCTCTAAACACAGTACAAAGAGGTCAGATCAGAGATGCTTTGTCATCTGCCAGGAGAGGTTGTGGGGTTTGTTTGGCTAAAGCACATTTTCCTAAGTACTGTTTTGTTTGGCTCGGTTTTCTGTTATTCTGTTCAAAGAACTTGCTTTGCCTACCCTCAGAAGTCATTAGAGAAGCAACTAGAGAAATGATAGCTTCTCCATCCCATCTTTCTGAGACATACCTGCTACTTTTGCTGCAGTGCTGTGTGAAGGAACGAGCTGGATTCTTTGCCCTGCGTACCTGCTGCTTTTATGCTGCGATCCTGTCGAGGAGGAGATTGGTAGTCAGTATTTAGATGGGAGACCAGCAAGGAGTATCAAGCTGTTGGTGAATCAGTAAGGAAAACACTTCCATTGGAGTTACCAGGAAACAGCATGTTCTTGGGGGCATGGTATTGGCAATAGATGGACTGCCTTCTGGGTAAGACACTCGCCTGGAGTCCTGACACCTTCTGCACAATATCCAATTTACCCCAAATAAGACAAACCCACAAATAAACCAGACAAACATCACTTTATATTTTCACCCTGTGCTTCGCTGTGCTTTGTTTTCCCTGTAGGAACTCGTAGATCTTAGTTGCGTTCACTTCCAAGAGAGTCGTTTATATTCGGTTTTGGAGCTCATCTCATTCGCTGGTATTTGACACTGCATTTCCATGCGAGGTCCAAGCACCTGAGGTCAGGACAGCTCAAAGGAAAACTGCATCCTGATGCAGGGGTTCATGGTCCAGCACCCTGCTTACAGGCTTCTAGCTGCATGCTTTATGCAGATGGCATCTTGGGCCCCATTAAACAGGTTTTCACTCGTGAAAAGCAAGGCTGCCCCAATCCAAAGAAGCTGGAAGCACATAACATGCCATTATATGAAAGTGATTTAACCCTGCCCCAACAGTGGCAAATTTACTCCTGGTTAAATCGGGGACAGTTAAGTAATTACAGTCTGAGTCCCTCGATCCCCTTGCAATTTCCTTGAGAATTCTTTGTTTCCTGGCCTAAACTCTGTCACTTAATGTTGTGCTGTTGCTAGATCTTCCTCGGCCTACTAGCAAGAGCTAGAGGAACGCAGCTCCCAGATGAGTGTGCTCGCAGGATGGTGTACATCTATGGTGGGGGAGGAGAATCACTGTCTGACTTAAAGCAAAGTACATTTGGATATGGAATAATTACAAGGGAAATGAGATGGGAGCCTTGCGGTGGTATTATTTGTAATTTTCTGTCAACACTTTTGCCTTAAGGTTATGCTATTGTCTTTCTTTCTAATTTTAAATAGGAGATGAATAATTTTTCACACATACTGAGGGCCAGATCCCCCCCAGCTGGTGTGGGAGGTGTTGACTTGCAGCTCTCTCTGCCAGCTAGTCAACCTCCCCCTGTTTCCCCTACCTCTGAACGTTGCCAGCAGAGTGGGACTCGGTTTTTCACTGGGTACCCACGTATCGCCTCAGCCAGTAGACGCTGCAGATACAGAAATCCCACTGCATCAACAGCCAACGGCTGAAAGCTGAAGTAGACAAATTCAGAACATAATTAGACAAAGCTTTTTAACTGAGGATAATTAAAAACTGGGGAGCTATCCTAAGGACTTGATGGATTCTCCATTATGTAATCTTCAAATCAAAAGAAGACAAGTTGTATTTCAACGAGACAGTGTTGAAAGGAGTTGCTTGGCATTGCCTATGGCCTATATCCTGCGAGAGAAGATCAGTAATAGTACCTTCTTGCCCATAACATCTGTAAATGCAATGGGCAGAATTGGCTTCAGTTGTGTTTTCAGCCAGCACCATTTTTATGGAGCTACCCCAACCAGAGGATTAGGATGTCATGGTGTGCACCTCTTTTTGTGTTACTCTGCTGGGCTTTACCCCCAAGTTGACTTTAGCCCTCGTGCTCCTTGCCATACAAATAATGTAGCCGCACGCTGGACTTCTGGGAGAAAGGTTTTGCCAATTCGTTTTAGTTTTATCTGACTTCTGCAGCATGCAGAACACTTTAATAAACTACTCAGTATACCCTGTGGCTACCTTTCTAAAAGTAGTTGTGACTCTCTCTGCTTTTTCCACTGCAAGATTTTTGCGGAGTTAGCTGTTACATAAACCTTGTAAAGAAAAAAAAGAAAGCAAGAAATCCAGCGTGTGATCTTAAGCTCATCTATTCTCCTTCTGCACTCTTGCTAATGTCTAGAACTTAAGCTGTCAAGGCCAGAACAGCAGGGGTTGGCATAAATCAGAATTTCACACGTGTTTCCATTCTGATTCTGTATTTTCGGTTCCACAGAACTTGCTGGGCCATCACCTTTTGTACTGAAATATTCCAGGCTTGGCCTCTTGCAGTGACAATCTCTAAGTGCGTAAGATTTGAGGTCAGTTTGAGTAGGAGGAAAAGGGGGAATTGGACAGTTTTGACTTTTAAAAACTCCCCCAAAACAAAAAACCCTATGGAAGCTGTATTTAATTGGAAACAGCAAAACCAAATCGAATTGAAAATGGATGTTTGGTGTACAGTCTTCCATGAAGAGCACCACTTGCTCTTGCTGCCTAGAAAGATTTGATCTGGCCAAGTCGTAAGTCCTTGAAGAATCCAGTACAAAGCATGTACTACTGGAGGACGTGCTCTGTCTCGCCATCGGTAATTTAAACACGCAGGGGGAAATCTAATCCAGTACACTGCTACAAACAGGCAGTGATATTGAAGTTGGGGAATAGCTGCAGACTTCATAAGCAGGTGTCTACTCCGCCTGGATACCCCATGAACTCGGCTTGAGCTGCCTCAGGCTTGGAGGTCAGTGCTGTTGCTGTAAAAAGTATGGTATGTTGATGACAACAGAATTCCTGAATGTGCAGCTTTAGATATAAGGGAATAATGTCAGAGAGATCCACGGCCCCTGATCTTCAAGAGGTGGGCTCTGTGCTTTCCAGAAACCTACCTGGAGGTCTGCTTTGCCCTCAGATCTGGCATAAGCTGATCAGAGTATATGGGATCATTGTGACAACTAAAAGAATGGGAATGAATATGGGAGCATACCCATGTGTTCAGGGAAAATGAACAAACAAACCTGCTTTGGCCTTTCGCAGCTTTTCAGTATGTAACAGTGCAACCTTAGTGCTCTGTAGGTGTTGCGTGCTGTTTGCTCCTTCCCCCGTGGTCTGTCATATAAGTTTGCAGCCTGTTTCCACTCGGAGGTCTGAAACGTAGCAGGCTAAATTACTCGGAGGAATCCGCAGCTGCTCTTGTATATTGTCTTTTTATATGTGAAGAAATTGCAAGTGGTCTCCCATCAGACCTTCGTACAACTCTGTTAGTTGATGCATAATAAATACCTTCATGTTCAAGAATATTCCCAAAAGGGGTGATATATTTGTATTCTTCTGTGTGATGGGGAAGCTAGGATTATACATGTGTCCATCAGAAAGATACCAGAACATCATGGTAAAGTATGTTTGATTGCAACCTGTTGGCATTGATTATTCAGTCTCTTTTTCTGTGCAGTTCCCCTACTTTTTGCTGTACATCTGCCATGTCCTGCTAAGACAATTATTCCAGTTGGAAAGAAGGATTTGGGAGGATCCTGAAGGATCTCCTTTTTGCTGGTTCTTCCTCCTGGGCTTTCCCTTAGAGAACATAATGGGTTCAAGTCCCTTGGAGCGAGGTCATGGGTGGAAGTGGGGGATAAGGAAAGCCCTCAAATCTAACGTTTTCAGTGGCTTCAAATCCAGTTGTTGCGGTGGAGGGGTGGTACTCCTTTTAGCCGAGCTCCACGACACTTGCTTCAAAGGGCTGGCTTCAGATTCTCACCAAGTAAATTGCAGTAGTAGTCCATGTTCAGTGGCCCCCTTCCTTAAGAAGTCGGTCACAGAAATGCCTCTAGTGTCCCAGAAGACCATCGGAAAGGATTTCATTCATGTGGAGGCAGCAGGCCCTGTGAGATGGCAGTGTCTATCTGTCTTTTGTGCTGACAGCAGACAGTGACTACTATATGCAGGTTGCATTGCAAGGTCGGTGTCCTGCCAATGTCCTCTTGTCTTGACTAACCATTTTACATTCCTGCCATCACTCTGTGTACCCCAGTTTCTCCCCAGCATGTACTCTCTGGTCAAGGTTGAAGACTGGGCCAGGCTCATTTAAGGGTATAAACAGATCTGACAGCTGATATCAAATGATCCTAGTATAAGTTGTTGCAACTATTACAGCTATCCATGCTACTATAGTTGTACAAGTGTAGTAAAGCCATTGAAACTTTTAGTCTGCTTCGTTCAGAGGGTAAAGTTACAGCGATTTGATCTGTAACAGCGGATGTGCGCTCTTGAACAGCAGCACCCCCACCCCTTAAAACAGTTAAGAGTTGCATTTATCCATAGCCTAGGATGAAATAATTGAATAATTGTTTTTGACTGGCTGTCGGGCATAAAAGTCAGATCTGTGTCCTCTGCACTGCCCTGCAGAGCCCCATGTTCGGGTTGGTGCACCAGCCCCAAAGTTTTTGTTTCAGGCTATTTGCAGAATTAAGTGTAAATTAAATGTGAACTCCCCGCAGAAGGCACTGCAGGTTGTGCTTCAAACGTGTGTTTTCCCATTAGGTTAATAGAAATATTTGCGGTAAGTAGCGATAGGTGAATGTGGAGATGGCACGATCTAATGAATAGTGTGATGCATGGTAATGTTGCCCGACTAGCTTGTCAATAGAAGGAATTTAATGATTCTTTAGAATCTTTATTCACAATTTAATTTGTCTCTAGGGTTCTGCAAATCAGAAATTCCTGATTCTCAGTCCGTCGGAAGTTGGTGATGGCCTTTATCTCTTGCTTGTCACGTCTCTGCCTTCACTTCATGCCCTCAGACAATATTGTGTCGAAACCATGGGACGTGACCAAAAGCGTGATATTTATTTATACAGCCTTAATAACTTGAAAGAAGCAAACAATAAATAAGTGACATGGAGCAGCAGAGCCATTTGTATTCCAGGGACTGCAATAAGACAGACTGCCTATGCAGCAACCAAGTTGCTGGATAATGATTGGTTTGCGGCGGGTCCTCTGTAGGCACAGCTGTAAGTTTTTAGGGTAGAAATATATCCATCACAGCAGAACTTTTGAAAACAATTTGCTGCAATACAATTTGTCTGTGTTTGAGTCATCTTAATGGTGCCATATATGTTGTCACAAATCAATAATAACAAAATAAAATACTGTGGGGGGAAACATTTCCTTTTGGCTAAAGCATTGCATTACTGTGGAAGAGACTTGGGTTTGCTTCCCACTCCTGATCTGCCTGGGCTACAGGGGTTGGAAGTACTGTATAGGAGGATACATATGTATGGGGGGGAGTTATAATATTGAGTTTCTTATCACGTTGATAAAGACCTACAGTTTTGTAAGAAGCTAAAGGTCCTTCTGGTCCAGTGTCCTTTCTCCACTCCTTCCTGCCTTCTGGACGAGGCATGTCATGCTGCCACTGTCACCAGTATCAGTGTAACTAATTGTGCAGGACAGGACCTCTTGTAATCAAGTTTATGGTTTGAGACCTGAATTAAGATCATTATTTGTATTCTAATTAATATATTCCATTATTCAGACTTTAATTGATATATAAAAAAGACAACCAGCAGCTGTTATTTAAGCCTCTTAAATAAGCTTAACAAGAAGATGAACAGCAGTGACTTCTGCAGGACACGTGTATATATTGCTTAAGTTGTAACTTAAATTGTTTGATTTAGGAGCAAAGACCTGGAATGGTCTTTTTGGATGGGCAAATACAGGCAGTCCTCAACTTGCAAGGTTTCGTGTTACAAGGTTTTGCACTTATAACGTTTATCAGTTGACACCCTGTTTCAACTTTCTGATGTCAGTTTTGACTTTATAACGCTTGAGTCGATGCAACACCACGCCAGCGAACAAGTTCACTGTGTTGCTCATCTCCCTGGAGAACGTCTGTCCATACTTCCTTGGACACTTTCTTTAAGAAAGCAGACAAGACTCCAGAAAAACCTGCAGCCGAGACTCCTGAGAAGACTCTAGCCAAGACCCTTGTCAAAAAGTCAAACCAAGAGCCCTTCAAAAAGTCCAGCAAAGTCACCTCAAAGAAGTCCTTCCATATCAGTATGATTGCTATTTACAATATAAATACATTAATGTAGCTATATCACCCATCTGTAATTGATCGAGTACAAAATTCTGGGGTATTTTATAGTGAAAAGATGGTATCGGGCCTTGGTTCAGAAACCAATCCCCCATTTAAAACATTGCTTCTTATAAAAATTGGTTCCAAGTTGCAACGTTTTGACTTAAGACACGGTTTTCAGGAACCAGTTGTGTTGTAAGTCCGAGGACTGCCTGTATAGTCTCCTGCTATCACTTTCACCTCCTAGGTTTGCAGAAGAAGGCTGGAGAGAGATCCATCTGGGATAGTTTAGGACCAATGAATCTTGCATCTCTGGACAATAGCACTTGAGGTCACTTCTAACTGATTCTGTGATCAAGTTATATCTTAAAATTAGTTGATTTTCCCTGTTCCAGCTGGAAATCTGTTTCCAAAGCTTGTTGCTTTCGTGGTCTAAATTGGTTATGTCCCAGTTCTTGCAGAACATCATAGAAGTGTTGACTGGGAAACCCTTACCAGCCATTATCAATCCCTGCATTTTTGTTTTTTTGAGACTTCTTGTAATGTGTGTTTACAGCCAATTATGGGTCCATCAGCCAGGGCTTCAGACACGCAGGAAATGGACCCTTGTGTTGGCTCAGCTTCATAAATGGCTCCCAGAAGTTAAAAAGGCTGGTGAAAATACCAAGCACAAATACTTGGGAGCACAACAAAAGCCATCAGTACCAGAGCCAGAGCACTGTCCTTGGAAGTGCATCTGTTTCTACCTTCTGAAGGTCTGAGTTCAGGATTGCCTGTTTCCTTCAGTGGTTAATGGCCTGGCAGGTGACTAATATAAAACTTAATGGATTCCATTCTGCGGCTTAGGTCTTTGCAATCAGTTGCTGAAGGCTAAAATGCAGATGCCTCGGGTCTTTTCCGTTGGAAAACATTTTAGTCCACTTCTTAAACTGGAGCCTCAGGAGATACGTTTGACAATTGTAGCAGTTGTAGAATATGAATGTTGCTGTCTCAATAGTGTGTTTGCAATTAATTTTCTATTTTAAAAGCAACATTGTTCTACCAGATGATAACCTGCAGCTGATATGTGACTTGGATTTTGCATTACAAGTCTGCTCCAGTCAGGTGGCAGAACAGATCATTTCTTTGCATGAGATTTGTAGGCTGAAGTCTTCATTCAGGATCGGTGGTGGCTGAAGCATTCTGTGCTCCCCTATTTTCACCTGCTCCTTCTCCTGTGAAAACAAGAACGAATGGTTGTAATGATCTGGACAGTTGTGTAGGATGGGATGCGCTGAAATCAGTGGGCTTCTTTGTGCTCTTGAATTTCTTATTCCTCTGCTTGTAAATATGTTCTTATTTTAATGGGACTGACTATGGACCTGAGTCACCACCCTGCAACACCAGCTGCATGTGGGTGTAACTTTCTTGGTCTCAGTGGATTTCTATTAGTACAAAAACTGGAATGATGCAGTGATGAATCAGAAATAATGTGCTCTTTTGCTTCCTGGGACTAAATTTGCAACTGGAGTAAACTGGCATAGCTCTATTGACTTTTGAGAGAAGCATGGATTTATACCAGCTACAGACCAGACCCCTGAGACCCCAAGTGCTTTTGTCCCACTTGGGGGAGTGGCCATCCTGCATGCAGTCACAGGCGAAAACGTTGGTGATTAGGCCCCTATAAAGGTGGCCCTCCATTGCAGCTAGTGGGAAAGCTGCAGCATGTCAGATTGTCATTGCGATGAGCACTCCCTCCTTCATCTGCTGTGCTTCTTGTCCATTTTCTTTATTTCCTTGTGAAAATTGTGACCTGGACTGGAGCAGAGGGACAGTCATATGAAAATACTCAATTGCTGACCAGTAACAGGGTCTTTTTTTTTTTTTTTTAACCTTTCCTTTTCAGTGTGCTGTTGGCCTCCCAACCTACTGTCATCCCACTGTTTGTTTTTTTTTATAGTAGATAATTCTCTCAACTGTACATAGCTGGACATGCTGAGTTACTCCTGCCTGACTTGCAGGGCTTTAGTCTGCTGCGTCTAGTGACTGATGGCCAGATCCCCTTGCTTTTCCAGCTCTGAAATGAGTCAGAAAACTTTGAATGGTCCCAGTCATGGGCATGTAATTGAAATTTGTGACTCCTGATTAACAGCCGCTGCATCAAAGGGAGAATGTATTTATTCGCATGGTTACTTGGAGCGAACAAGAACATCAATTATAAATAAAATGGGAAATGGGTGCTCTCACTTCATTCATGCAGCTATTTTAAAACAATTAGCAAGGGCTTGTTTTACACCACGTTTCACACTTCAGGATTTTGATTTTTAAGAGTGTAAATCTCTCCCTCTTTTCTCTGTGATGTTAATATGTGCATTCTGCCTTTCCTTTTGTGCAGCTTGAAGGATTTAGACTCGTTCAATGAGGTAGGATGCCCATTTTATAGCTGGGCAAAGCCACCTACATAGAGGATCTCTGTGAGGTACCTAGGATTATTTTTCAGATCTGGTTTTCCCATTGCAGGGTAAGATTAATTCTCATTGTTATTTCAGTGGGAGGGTTTCCTCATCCTACAGCGAGAGAACAAAACTCCAGGAGTCCTTATTCCCAGGTATCTCCAAGATCCTGGTCCCATCTAGAGTGAAGGAGCTGACATCAGTCCATATGGCAGGCAGGCAGCGGGGCATCCTTAGGGTTTTTCTTGACCTTTCTCTTCCTCTCCTGGGACTGGAGAGGTCAATTCTCTTCCTTAGTATTTTTGCTCATAATGTATCCCTATGTCAATATACACTTAACACAGAAATGCATCTTCTAAGAATGAACATCAAAGGTGTTTGCTGCAAAACCTAAGGGCTTCCTTCTGTAATCCCAGCAGACCTTACACAGCACATTGTGGCGTCTGGGTTAAAGGCATCTTGTAGAATTGTTGTTATTTTCCCATTCATTTTACACCTAAAAAATGTCTAAAACTAGAGGAGCTTGGTATTGGAGGATATAAGCTGTGCTGAGCAGCATAACATGGCAGTCAAAGAAAAGACCGTGAGCTTGAAATTCATTTAAATGACTTTCTCATTGGCCGTACGAATGTCATGATGATTCTGACAAGAATAGGGAAAGGTAGGATAAGTGACCCCAGGAGATTTGACTTGCAGGGTTGACAGCATCTTAACTTAATCTCAACTGAAGGGAGGCAGCAGTACCAAGCAGTGAAAGGGAATGGAAAAGTCCCCATAAAGCTGGGCAGAGTAACTTTTCTGTTTTGAGGAAAGTTTTCATGGATGTTAGGGGCTGGAAGGGACTTTAAGTGATGGCTTTTAAGATTTTTGCCACCTGAGATTAATCCAAATGTAGCCTCCAGGCCGTGGTGGTGGAATACTGTACTGCTCTGTACGTGACCTGGGAGAGGTTGGGGTACTTCAGGCTGCTGAGTTCAGTTCCCAAGTGGTCTCAGCCGTGACGCGAAGCGCTCTTTATTCATTCTGTGGAATCTCCACCTGTAAATAAAGTTCTCCGCTCCAAAAAGGGGAAATAAATCAAGTCAAGCAGATGTCAGTGGGAACTGTCAGTCCCTTCCAGAAAGCCATGCGACTGCAAGATTTCTGTGGGTGGCAAATAAATCATTTTGCTGGCTTTTTGCATACTCTTGAAAACAGGACAAGCAGTGCTGAGACAGTAACTCTTTCTCAGGCTTTTCTAGCCTCTGAATAGGATTTCACCTCTTACCTGTCATGTCAGGCTCCATGTTCTGTGCTCTTACTTTCTCTGACTGCAAAATCTCTCCTTTATAGCTTTCCCTGCATTCTTAAAACCACCTGGTTCTTCCATATTTATGGCTTTAAAAATGCACTTGTATTTTTTCACACGGAGGATGTAAGTCACTGCAGCCAGTATTGTGTAATTGATACCATGGGGCATTTTTACAGCCTGGACTTCAGTTGTGGCTCTGTCTGCAGTGCAATGTAGACTCATTCAAGCTAGTTATCAAACTGTCTAATTCAGGAACCGGTAGCTGTCCAGCTGCTGCAACTCGGTTATTCTTCTCAGGCAGATTTTGCAGCTTGCTCTGAGCTCCTTACTGCAGCCTGTACATCGCAACTGACACCTAAGCTCGATTTGTTCAAAACCAGCTTGGTTATGTCAGTACCGCATTACAGCTGCAGCCAGGATTGCACCCAGAGTGTGTCAGCTGTAGCAGCTGGAGTTGTATGCCATAAATCCCTGCTTGTTGTGTACAAGTTGCACCATAATGCATCATACTAGACCCTCCTCTTGCTGGGCTGCAAGAGGAGCGGGTGGAAACGGGGCTCTTCACCTCTAGAGATGGGTCAAACCAGGGTTATCCAACTGTGGTTTTTAAAACCAAGCGCAAGCTTGGTCCATGGCTGCTCTGACTGTTCTTCCCTGCAGTGAGATTGAGCAATACTTTTTGTTCTGCTTATGCTCTGTGTCCTTTTTGACAGCACCCTAACCCCGCTCCTTACCAAACTTAGAAACGGCCATAGTGGAGCGGAAGTGGACATTGCCTTGGCTTTCATGCTTTTCAAAGCCCGTCAAAGCCTGGGCCTTTATGTATTCCCACAAGGAGGAGGAAAACAGGACTGACTTTGCCCAGCAGGAAAGTACCTGTCAGGACTTTTCCAGAAATCAATAGCCAAATGCAATGTGTCCTGTTAACAGCACAGTTCATTTAGCAGCATCTGACAGGGCCTTTAGTATAGATGGCCATTTATAGGAATTAGTTCCAACTCTTTCAAGCTCTTCATCCATAACTGATGGCTGGGCCTCTCCTGTTCTCCTTTTCGTTAGGCCAGAGGGAACCTCATCTGTGTCGGCATGTCTTGGGAGGAATGGAGAGAGTTGCATGAGGGTAACTAAATCATCCAGCCTGAAGCGAGTCCCATCTACAATTTGCACCGTAGCTGCTCAGACCTAGGTCTTATGTCCTGGCAGGGTACCTACCTACTCCAGTTTTGAAGATCTTAGTCTGCCTGGAAGCTTTGGAAGGGCTTGTAGAGGAAGAAAGCAGCTTTAAAAAGTTAGTTTTATCATCTGTGCATAAGGTGGCCATTTTACCTCATTACCATAATATAGTTTTGTGCCTAAATAATGCTTTTTAGACAAGTCTTGAAGATCTTTACACAGGTGGCATACTAACATCTCCATTTTACAGGCCTTGCCTGTGTACAAGCATATGTATTAGTATGCTTTACGTCAGTGCAAATCCCCATTATAAACAGGCTGCACCAGTGTAAAGTGGAGCTTATATCAGTACAGTCAAATTGAAGTTTAAATGACTAAATAATGCTGTTAGCGTAAGCCAACCTGGATGTATGTTTTCTTTGTGTAGCTAAGGATTTAGGATTTGAATTAAGTCAGGCTAAGTGACTTGACAAAGAGTGTACTGTAAAGCAGTGTCTTGAAAGATGCTACCTATATAGTCTTTGTAGGATTCTGGAAAAGAACAAGATATTACATATTCCATTCTTTCACCGCATATTAAATTGTCATTAGTTTTATGGAAATGATCCTAAAACTTACTAGCATTGGTACAAGTAAATGAAATAAAATATGTTCTGAAATATATTGGATGTTTATCCTTGGTCCTGGATCTCAGTAATGGCTGGATGGGTCTTTACATAATCGCGGTGTGACCCTGCTTAGGGAGCATAATGGAAAATACCGTTGTATAATGGATCATTTAATTTTTTTTCTTTTTTCTGTCAGGGTGTGGGCACTGTAAGAAAATGAAGCCAGAATACGAGAAGGCTGCAGAGTCCCTCCATGTAGCCAATGATGTAAGCTAATCTTTTGTCCTTCCCCTCACTTTTCAAATAATGATTAATAAATGACTGAAATAATAAGAATTACTTTCCTTTTCCCCCCTACAACAGTTTTAGCTGTTCTCATCCTCCCACTGGGCCCTCCGAGATGTGTTTGCAAAGCACAGTCTCATCGGCAATGCGTGAGCCCTGCCAAAGTCTTAGAAAGAACATTCTGTCTTAAATGAAAACAAAATCGCAGTGTTGATGTATTCCGCTGTAGGGCCTTACTTATACATAATGTGATCAAACCCAAATACAAAGTGGAAAAGTTTTTCTTTCCTATTAATTACAGGCCTCATGTGAAATGCAGATGTTAAACAAACATGGGCTTTTATTTATGAAGTAGATTTAAAAGTCTAACGGGCTTGTTCTTCCTTCTGTGTACGTTGGTTTTAGACTGATGTCGCACTGACTTCAACACAGTTGTTCCTCATGAATGTCAGCATGTTTAATTGGGAGAATAGTCATTGCTGCTTTTTACAACAATGCCGACTGAATCAGTATCTACCGTTGACTCCTCTACATGAATGACCCATTGACAGCTGGGTTACCTAGTGTGGGGGCTACCGTCAACTAAGTCCAAAATGGGTTCATATTCATGGCTTTGGTGCCATAATGAGATGCGTTTGCCTCTCTGCCACAGTGCCTCTACAGAGTGGTTAAATCTCTCACATTTCACACTTGGGGAAAAATCCTGACCATTGGTAGTTGTTGAGACCAGATGTGTCCAAGTGGTTGGAATCTGGATCTTATAGATGTGATGCTATGAAATGGGTGCCCTTCCTCTGTAGGGGCTCCATCAATGGCATTGCATGGACAGGTTGAGACAGGCCAGAGGACTGCCTGGTGTACAAGCCTCTAGTCCTCCTCTTAGGGCTAAGACACATGGTGGAGTGCCCTGGATGGTCTCTTCGAGCCCTTGGGTTGACCCAGTGCTGTTAGTCACATAGCTGCTTGTCCTAGAACAGTATTTCTTCCCATTTTGTCTCCTTCCCCAAAATATACGGCTTATGTCCAGCCAGGCTACCAGAGCTGTGTCTTGGGATTCATCCATTAATGAGCTGGAGGGTCTTCAGTATTTTAACTTGATGACTTGGTAAAATATTCATCCCTTTATGCCAATCATTAAGACCAACTGTGCTTTTCTGTATAGGCCTAGTTTGCACATAGAGGGCTAAGAGTCACTGTGTCTGAATGTGTACCGTCTCCTGGAAAAAGCTGTGTCCATCATCATGACTTACAGTTAGTCTCTTTGTATTTTAGAGTCCAGGTGTCCTTGCAGCAGTAGATGCTACCGCCAACAAGGCACTGGCTGAAAGATTTCACATCTCAGGGTTTCCTACATTGAAGTATTTCAAGGATGGAGAAGAGAAATATACTCTGCCACACCTCAGAACCAAGAAAAAGATAATTGACTGGCTACAAAAGTAAGTTTCTAAGAGTCTGAGATTTGCATCCAGATTTTTGGCTAATGGCCACTGGAGATTGCTTTTGTGAGGAAGCAAATCACCAGCCTAGCTTCATCTCCCACTTAAATCCCTTACTAACAGAAAGAAAATTGAATGCCAGTATCAAAGCCCACACAAACATGCATGCTAATTATGGGTTTTAATGCACAAAATCCTTTATTTGCTGTGGGTTTGTTTTAATGCTTGTCCTGGTAAGTCTTTCCTAAAATAAACGTTTTTAAGTATATCCTAAGCTTCTCTCCTGAGAGAATACCAGGAGCTTCAGAAATAAATAGGATAAAATTTGTTGCACCTTCTTGAAATGAGGCAATAGTTTCCTTTTAGTAGTGAAATTGTTGTACTTCGCACTTCTTTGTTCTGTTTCCCTTTCTTTCAATCACTGTAAATCATCTTTGCCCAATTCATTTCATCCTGACATCTTTTCATAAGGAATGCATTAAAATATGCAGATTTGAGTTTAATGTCTGTAGAAAAGAATTCTGTTCCAAGAGGGAACAATTGCTGTAGTAATTGTCCTTTTATTTTCTCTTTTGGAACAAACATATATAATTGTTGTTTTTTTCAGCACTGAATTTGTTTGCTCAAAACCTCTGGATTTACCACGTTTGTATTATTCAACAATTAAAAAAAAAATTGTACCTGCTTTTTTCAATTTTTGGAAGTTGTTGAGCTCTAACCATATATTGATATGGGGCATATAACCTCGCCTTTTTTTTTTTAACAGGATAGTTTGTTTGATAATTTGTATTTGTGTTGTCTTGTAAAAGTGCCCTGAGATGCATGTGCTCGGGGTGGGGGGGATACTTTAATTAGAGAGGCTCTTAGAGCCTCTCTAATTAAAGTGCCTACAGCATATTATATATCAGCATCCCCTTGCTTCAAA
Organism: Alligator mississippiensis; assembly: GCF_030867095.1. Lineage (NCBI taxonomy): Eukaryota > Metazoa > Chordata > Crocodylia > Alligatoridae > Alligator > Alligator mississippiensis. Next base: position 246,215,891 of record NC_081827.1, on the reverse strand, counting down.
ATGGTGGCGGGGGTGCTTGAATTCAAGTTGGTTGAATGAGCTCTATTTCACGTGCCCCCAGGGATGCTGATGCTCAAGACGCGGGAGGGTGCTGGTGTGCGGTAATTGCTGTGCTCTGGCAGACTCATTTAATTGAGTCTGCTCCAACACGCTGTAATTACAGTGCGTCAGAGCAGCCTCCGCGCTCGTGTACAGGCACGCTGAATGTTTCCAAGGGCTTTAAATCACGTACTTAGTTTGCCCTTACAATGCCTTTCCAAGATGGAGGTAAACACTGTACTTAGCTTACGCTTGGATAAATCGCCATCTCTCCACCCCTCACTTACTCAGGGTCACACCGTAAGTGAGTGACGCTATGAAAAATATGGGATCCCAGCTCTAGCCATTAGACCTTCTCCCAACCAGAGCCAGAAATAGAACCCAGATCCTTAGCTGATTTAAGCAGTCAAAGCTCCTCTGAAATCTATATAAAGATGCCTACACCGCAGTCTAGACGTATGCTTTTAGCCTGCATAGATGTACCAGAGCAAACTCTAATCTAGGTAGCTTGGATATGTGCAGCATTCTGGTCGCAACACACTGGTTTCAGCTCAGGCTGCACAAACCCATCCAGTATCCTTGGTAACTGCTCAGTATCTGCAGCCCATGCCATTGCAGCCACATTGTTATTGATACCTGGGCTAGCTGGTCTAAAGCAGCTTTGACATGTTTGCAGGTGATGTAGAAGCATTTCTGGATTGTAGCATAGACAATACCCTTTGTCAGCTTGCGTCAACAGTATCTGACATCCTGATTCCTCTTGCTAGCAACTGGTCAATCAGTATGGAAAGAAATATGGAGTCATCTGGCAGATGACCTTGGATGCAATTAAAAATCGGAATTTTCTCTTTGTTTTCCTATACCTAGTACTCCTTAAAATGGTGTCATTCAAAATGACAGGACGTGTGGAAACTGTAATATATGACTAAGACTACACATGAAGGTCTTTATGCTGTGGCTCCACTCTGATGATTTATATAAGTAATCACTTATTTAAGATACAGCAGGAATGAATTTAATGAGTCGGAGATGAGACCGTGAGCTGAAGAATAACAGATTTCTAGAGTAGTTCTACCTGTACAGGGTTGCTGCAGTCTATTCAAGAAATAAAGTCACATTTGATATCAGTCTCTTTACTAAAATAAAATAAGTTTGATTACTGTCCACGCTGTTAAATAGAGCAGTGTGATATATTGTGCCCTGGTTTGAGTGGCAGACTTTGTATTTTATGATCTGCTCTTGAAATACTTGACAAAAGTTTTTCTTCTGGCAATACCTGCTACAAAGGCTTTTATGGGTGGGTTATTCTCTGTCAACCCCTTCTGATCCTGCCAGCTCTGTAGGCATAACTTTAGACACCACAGCACAAGACATAAAGTCCATTCTGTTGGCTCTTTGCTAAAATAACTTTTCCATGTTGTACCAGTCCTACTCATACCATTGGGCAGAATTGCTTATGTTTTTTATTTTACTGACCCATAGAAATTAACTGTCTGGTGCTGGAAATGCAAGCCAAAGTTTTGCCCTTAGGGAAACTTTTCTGCTGTTTTCTCAAATCAGTAATGACCAAGTTACTCTTCGTACACTTCTATGAAATCTGAATATTTTTAGATTTCATAGACATTAGGGCTGGAAGGGACCTTAAAGATCATCAAGTCCAGCTCCCTGCCCTAAGGGCAGGAAGTCAGCTAGGGTCAAAGGATCCCAGCAAGATGCACATCCAAACTTTTCTTGAATGAGTCTGGAGTAGGTGCCTGCAGCACTTCTGGGAGGAGTCTATTCCAGGTCTTGGGGGCTCGGACAGTAAAGAAGTTTTTCCTTGTGTCCAGCCTAAAATGGTCTTGGAGGAGTTTATGACTGTTGGCCCTTGTTTTCCCTTGGGGCACTCTGGTAAACAGACGTCCTCCCAGATCCCGATGCACACCCCTGATGTACTTATAAGCAGCCACCAGGTTCCCCCTGAGCCTGCGCTTTTCCAGGCTGAAGAGTCCCATGGTGCTCAGCCTCTCTTCATAAGGCCTGTTCTCGTGCCCTCTGATCATGTGCATGGCTCTCCTCTGGGCTCTTGCAAGCTTCTCAACATCCTTCTTAAATTGTGGAGCCCAGAACTGGATGCAGTACTCCAGCTGTGGCCTCACCAAAGCCAAGTACAGCAGGAGGATGACATCCTTAGATTTACTTGAGAAGCATCTATGGATGCAAGCCAGAGGGTTTTTTTGCTTTACCATCTGCAACATCGCATTGATGGCTCATGTTCATCTTGTGGTCAGTTGTGACCCCCAAGTCTCTTTCAGCAGTGGTGCTAGCAAGTGTAGCACTGCCGAGCCTATAAGCATGCTGCGGGTTCTCCCCCCCCCCCCCCCCCCCGAGGTGGAGTACCTTACATTTATCAGTATTGAAGGTCATCAGGTTTGTATCTGCCCACTTACTAAGTTTATCCAAGTCAGCCTGGATCACTAGCCTGTCCTCAGGTGTGGATGCTATGGCCCAAAATTCAGTGTCATTGGCAAACTTGACCAGTGCACTTCTGACACCAATGTCCACATCATTGATAAAGATGTTGAAGAGAACCAGTCCAAGGACAGAGCCTTGGGGAACACCACTGGTCACGGAGCGCCATAATGATTCACATCCATCAACTACTACTCTCTGGGTCCGACCTCAGAGCCAATTTCCCAGCCATCGGACTGTGGTGTAGCGAGGCCACAGTTGGCCAATTTTTCCATGATGAGGTCGTGGGACACCAGATCAAAGGCTTTTTTAAAGTCCAGATATATGATGTCAATCTCTTCTCCCTTGACCGGGTGACACATCACCTGGACATAGAAGGAGATGAGATTGGTCAGGCAAAACCTACCTGTGCTGGCTATCCCTCAGGATGCTGCCATCAGCCAGCTTACGAAGAAGGGTCATCTTGATAATTTTCTCCAGAATCTTACCGGGGATTGAGGGTAAGCTAAATTGGCCTGTAATTCCTGGGATCTACTTTCCGCCCTTTCTTGAAGATGAGTACCACATTGGCCTTCTAGTCTTCAGGTACTTCACCTGAGTGCCACGAGTTTTCGAATATTTTTGCCAATGGTTGGGCTATGACACCTGCCAGCTCTGAGTAGTCTAGGGTGTAATCTGTCAGGACCAGCTGACTTGCAGGTGCCCAGCCTCTCGGTGTTCCTTTACTAGATCTACACCGATGCTGGCTATAAATACGCCCTCACCCTGGCCATCCCGCATCATGCTAGGCAGGGCAGTCCCATTGGTTTGATGAAAGACCAACGTGAAGTACCCATTAAGCAGGTTGGCTTCTTCCTGGGTGTCAGTTATCAGCTGTCCCATTTGGTTTAGCAGGGGTCCAGTGTTATCCGATTCCTTACATATCTGAAAAAGGACTTCTTATTATCCTTGATACGTGAAGCCACATGGAACTTGGTTGCAGCCTTGCCTTTCCTGATCCGCTCCCTGCAGGTACGGACAAGTGCTGATTACTCCTCCTTGGTGGTAATTCCAGCCTTTATAAGTCTCTCTTTTGAGGCATAGGAAGTCCTCAGTTTCCCTGCTGAGCCAAGAGGGTTGCTGTGCCCTTTTGCTACCCTTCCTCTGAGATGGGATGGCCATCCCTTGTGCTGTCAGGATCGTTCCCTTGAGGAGCAACCACTCCTCTTGTCAAGACATGGTCCCTTAGAGCCTCGACAGTGAGCCTCCTGAGCTTGTCAGTCAGCTTTCCTGAAGTCAAGGACTTGAGCATTGCTGACTGACTTGCCACCTCTGCGATGGATAGTAAAGGTGATCAGCTCGTGGTTACTATCACCCAGCTTTCCATCAATTCTTAGGTCACTGACTAGATCATCCCCTTTGGCCAATACCAGGTCCAGCAATGCTTTACATCTTGTCGGCCCATAGACTTCTTGAGTCAGGTAGAGCTCATCCACGCATGTGAGGAAGCTTTGCAACCGATTGGATTTGGTCGAGTGCTCTTCCCATGAGATGGCCGGGTAGTTGAAGTCTCCCATGACAACCATGGACCAGGAGCGTGCAGCCTCAGCCAGTTCTGTGGTGAATTCCTGGTCCGGCTCTTGTTTCTGGTTAGGAGGTCTGTAGTAGACTCCTACCATGGTGTCCCCTGTGCCATGTTCCCCACGTATTTTAACCCAGAGGCACTCCAGTCATCTTCCCTGGGTGCCAGCATCAATTTGCAGGGACGTGTAGCTGTCCTTGACCGAGAGTTATACCCCCACCGTTTTGTCTACATGATCTCGCCTGTATAGGGTATAGCCCAGTCATAGGTGTAGTCCCACCAGGTCTCCGTTATCCCTATGAGATCATAGTCATTCTTGTTTAGCAGGAGGACCTGTTCCTCCTGTTTATTTTCCAAGCTCCTGGCATTGGTGTACACCAGAGGTGGGCAAAATGCAGTTTGCGAGCCAGATGTGGCCCACCAGGCCATTCTGTTCGACTCGCAGGGCCCCCTAAAAGATGTACAGCCCCTGGCTGCCTGTCGCACGGCCCTCGATGGCTTGCCAAAACTCTGAGTGGCCCTCTGCCCAAAATAATTGCCCGCCTCTGGTTGTACAGGCACGTAAGTGTCCCACTGGGGGCCTTGCCTTTCCCTAGCCCTGGAGCGATCTGTAGGTAGGGGTTGGTTCCCTTGAGTACCTTGGCCTGCTGGATTTGCAAAGGTTGCTCAGTGGGCTTGTAGTGGCGGTAGTCCTTTATCCCTTGGTGGGCTTAGTTTAAAGCCCCATTGAGCAGGTCAGCCAGTCTGGCTGAGAAAAGCCTCCTCTGCAGTGCAGTGTGGTGGAGGCCATCTCTCCCCAGCAGACCACTGCCACTCTCACCAAAAAGCGGACTCTGATCGTGGAAGCTGAAGCCTTCACCATGACATCAGTGTTGCAGTCCTTGGTTGACTACCTCAATCCTCCTCTCCCTCCTCAGCCCATAGCCCAAAACCAGGAAGATCGAGGAAAACGCCACCTGTGCCCCCAACCCCTTAAGCCCCACTCCCAAAGCCCTGTAGCATCTCATGACCTGGCTGGGATTGCTCCGAGCCGTGTTATTCGTACCCACGTGGATAAGGAGCATAGGGAAGTGGTCAGTGGACTGGATGAGTTTAGGGATCCTCTCGGCCACGTCCTAGATATGGGCTCCTGGGAAGCAGCAGACCCCCGGGCTAAGGGGTTGGGGTGGCAGATCACGCCCTCAGTCCCCCTCAGGAGGGAGTCTCCCGCGATGACCGCTCTACAAGTGTCCTTAGGGAGAGCAGGGATGGTAGCTGTGGGTGAGCATCTGTTGCCTGCAGGAGCTGGCAGCTCTGCAGGCTCTACTGGGGCTGCAAGAGGTTCATACCTGTTGCAAAACCCCAGAGGGGAGGGGACCTTGGCACAGCATGCCTTGGGGCTGTTGACCACCTTGGTCCAACCCCCTGGCTAGACAGAATGGGGGATCCCAGAATCCTCCCTTGTCTTGAGCTATAAGAGCTGGACCAGCTGAGCTACACAGGTCCCTTCCCTCCATGGGCCCTGCTTACCTCCGGCTGTGCTGGGAGTCGGCAGGGTGCTCCGTGGCTGCTGGGGGGCTTCGGGGTGCGGGGGCACGATGGGCTTGCAGTGGATGTTTCATTGCCTTCTTTTTCTTCAGTCCTCAAGCACCACCTCCACCCGAACCAGCTTGGGAAGAAAAGCAAACAAGTGTTATCCACCTTGTGGGAGAAGACTTCAGGGAATCTTTGAAGAAGAAGAAGCATGCCCTTGTCATGTTCTATGCCCCATGTGAGTAAATGTTTCTCTTGCCATACAGTTTTTGTGTGCCTGCATTGTATTTCTATGCACTTTTCTGAATAGATGTGCTTTTAGATCTGCTCTTTAAAACAAACATCCAGATCTGAACACCCTGGCCTTGTCAAAGTTAAAACCTGGTTAGCTGTTTTGGGACCATCTCTAGCCTATTTTGTGCATCTGTATGGAGGGGAAAAAAAAGTCAACAGGTTTTAATCTAAAAGGTTACTGAGCTACCACAGACCCCAAAGGAGGCGGATGTATAAACTAAGTGAATTTTATTTTCCTTGGTTTCATCTTCTGGCCTGCATTAAAAAAATGTTATCCATTACAGTATAGCAGTAGACACAGAGGACCGGGTTTGCTAATGCATAACTCCAGCATATTTGCCATTTATATTCCAGTGTTATCACTAGAGTACTACAAGAGAAATTAGTCCCTTACAGTCCAAGCACAAATTCTGATGGGACCTTTCCAGTAATAAATTTGTATTTGAATCCACGTGTGCATGAGTATAGCAACTGCGTCACCAAATTACCTCATTTACATTAGTGAGTCAGCTTTTGATGACAGTGGGAATCTTTCCATTAGACCCTCTGTAAGTAGGGTGGTTTGGGGCAAAGCTGATTTCTCCAACTATTTTATATTACTGTATTGTGGCATAGCACAGGTTGTGCCTGCCACTTCAAGGGCTTGAGCAGGCTGCAGATCAGTAGAGACTGCAGGCCTAATCAGGTGGGTCACATGGCACCCAAGAGGCTGCCTCTGTTCCCCTGCCTGCCCTTTTCCCTCCTCCCCTTATTTTTGCTCCATGCACCCTGCAACCTGGGGCTCTGAGCACAGCCCCAGCCCAGCCCTGTGGCAGCAGCAGCATGCAGCCTGTGTGGGTGCTGTGGGGGCCAGGCTGAGCTAGGCTAGGGCCATGCTCAGTGTCCTAGGCTAGATGGAGCCTGCTGGTGCTAAGCAAGGTTGGGGGGGGCAGAGGTTGAGGGGAAGGGGGAACAGAGGTTGTGGGGACCAGGCAGGGGGCAGAGGTAACACGGGGACAGGCACAAGCAGGGGCCAAACTGTTTGACCTCCCCACACCACCTGCCTCAGAATTACCTGCTCCCCTGCAGCAGTGGGAGAGATGAATTTAAGACGACCCTTCAATAATTAGATTCTATATGTGGAAAATTATTTTAAAAAATTATACGTTTTCCATGTACAGAATCTAATGGGAGGGGGGGTTGTCTTGAACTCAGAGTTGTCTTAAATTTGAGTAAATTGTTTTGCTTTTTTCAAATATAGTCAGTTTCCAGCCAAGAGCCTCATCTGTCTTCCTGATTTTCATTGTGCTGTTTGTGTTGTTTAAGCCAGCAAATTCATCTTTTCTGTTTTCAGTATTATTCTAGAGAAGTCTGGACACCATGTAGACTCTAAACGTTTTTTTTGGTTTGTACTGGAAAAGAACGTATCTGTGTAATGTCTGTTTGATATTTATAGTCTTTTTTTTAAAAAAAAGAGGAGGCAGATTCAGCCTCCAAACTTGCATGTAAAATATTGTGCTGTCAGACAACCGTCTTGCAATTAATTGAGAACATTTAGATAAGCAATTACTAACTTATGGACAGTATCAGACTTGTTCCCACAAAACTGAAGGCCTTTTTTAATCAAACCCTTAATGTTTAATCAGGCAGCTCCTTATTTTGCTTTTCTGTCTGAGAATGAAACATGAATGCAATCTGGGCTCCCACAAAGCTGTGCTGGATATGGGATGCAGAGAGATGGTGAGGAGTGGAATTCACAAGGGAATTCCTGGAAGGCTGTAAAAGAAAGTGGAAAGGCCTTAATCCTTTAGGCAGCTCTAGTTCCCACCACCCATTGACTAAAAATTGCTTCTGTGCCAGGAATTTCTGATTCGCAGAACCCAATTGGGTAAGAATGGAACTTTTAAATGATACATTAAATAGTGTGAGTAAAGTCGTGTCCAGCTAGTTTGCTTTACCTTCTCTTTCCATTATGTACTACTTTCTATGAAGGAGAGAGAACTTTTTTTTTAATTATTTTAATTTCTCCAACCTTCCAAGAGCATTTTTTAATTGCTTCTCTAACTTTGTGTGTCAGGAGAAGGGGAGGAAGGAGTGGCACTAAATCTTAAATAGCATTTAAATTTTGAACTTCATAAGACATTATGCAGTTTATTAATGCCCAGCTCCTGTGGTCACATGCATGTGTCTTCTCTGTGACAGCTAAATGGTAAAACCCTTACTCATTGAATAGTACCTTCCCCCATGCGTAATTCCACTAAGTTAGTAGAATTGTGTAGGGATGTGAAGGTCATGGAGCAAAGTTATATCTTTGAGAGTCAGGTTATCAAGGTTGTCATAGCCTGTCTCTACATGTATTAATGGGCCACTGGAATGGAGTTGACCTGGTTCTTTGCTATTCTTCACATCTGGATTCCTTGTTAAACCTGTTCTTAGGGACCTACCCAATTTGCGATTTCATCGATTTTTTTTTTTTTTTTTTTTTTTTTTTTTTTTTTTTTTTGCAAAAACCACAAAATCGCCATTGTCCATGAAATCTGTGAACTAGAGGAAAAAAAACACCTTACTAAAAATAAAATGATGGATCCCCAGTGGGAGCCAGTGGTCCTTGTGGCCAGTACAGCCCAGCCTCAAAGCCCTCTGGGCAGAGGGAAGGGGAGCTGCCGGCACCAAGGTGGCACCATCTCCTCCTGCCCCTTGCCACTAAATGGCTGAGAGCGCTGGCCCTGCCCCTCTTGGCCAATCAGCAGCGAGGGGTGGGGCCATGTGACAGACAGCCCTTGGTCAATCAGCAGCAAGGGGTAGGACCACAAAACTCTTGGCCTGTCAGAGGCATGGCGGGAGGGAGGGTGCTGCAGTAAGCCCATGAAAATGGTGGCTGGCCCCACAGTCGGCCCGTGAAATTGGCCACCTGCCTCCTTGATTTTGGTAGGTCCCTACCTAGTCTTGAAACGTGTAGTCTAGAGAACAAGACTGAGGGGCAATGAGGTGTCACGGTCTTCAAATATGTAAAAGATGATTGCAGAGAGGAAAGTTATCAACTGTTCCCCATGTCCCATTGGAGGGCAGGACAAGAAGTAATGGACTTCGATTGCAATGGGAAGTTTAGGTTAGATCTGGGGTGTCAAACCCGCCTGGCCCCCAGATCTGGATGCAGTGGCATCAAGGCAAGGGGTGGCAGCAGCCATGGGGGGCTAACACATCTATTGCTCCCCCTTCTCCCTCCCTCCACCCCACTGGCGATACGCATCCCCAGTGGGCAATGCACCTGGATTGTGGCAGCGAGTCCTGCTCCTGTCTCTCCTACCCTGAATTCCTGGCTCCTCTGGGGCACCCTCAGGGCAGAGGACCTGCTTCATAGGCAGGATTCAGCCTGTTGGCCATAGATTTACCACTCCTGTGTTAGACGTTAAGAAAAGCTTCCTAACTGTAAGGAGAGGTCAGCCCGAGCACAGATTACCTACAGAAGTTGTAGAAGCTCCTTGGCTGGAGGTTTTAAGAGCAGGTTAGACGCACAAAAAAATCTGTCAGGGATGTTTTATGATTAGTTGATTCAGCCGTGAGGCAAGGCATGGACAAGATGAGTTTTCAGATGCTCCTGAGATCCATTTTCTGCAATTCTAACAACACGCTTTGAGCCAAACGATACCCCCGTCTGTCTGTGGGTAGGATAGATGGGTGTTTGGAAAGCAGATCAATCACAAGGATTTGTCTGATCCCTCATTAAGAGCATCATTGCCTTTGCAGTCCCCCAAGTTTAGGGCTTGCGGTGTTCTGTCGGCATCAGATTTATTCTCATTAAACATCAAAGTTTGCGGTTATGTGCAGGCCTGGTGATACATAAATACACACACGTACATACGTTCAGCCAGCCTGTTCTTGATCAGGCGTGGCAGGAAATGATTGAATATTTTAAGTCTCTGGGTGCAATGAAATAATTATTAAGGAAAACAGAACAGTACAAATCATCCTGTACGAACTCGGCTGCTTTTCCGAACTGATAATGTGCCTTCTGCTAAATTTGATAGATTAACTTTTGTTTACAACTTTCTCAGTCATGGGACCTCTTGGTGCTTATGCTTGCCAATTAGTGCTAACTTGCTTATTTTAGTGCAGAAGGAGCACTGGTAAAATTGCCAGGCCTCATTAGATCAAATAATTTCTGTTCTCTATTCAGATCCACATCCCAGGTCAGTGCAGCCCTGCTGTGTGTTACTCTATTCAGTGAGTGCTCCGTGAGAGGGGGGGGTTTATCTTTTGCACAAACTACAAACCTCTTCTATTTAGACTTTGAATTTAAAACAGTGGATTGAGTGGTCTGACCTTTCTACAGCCTTCAGTTAAAGTAACGAACCTTTAGGCAAAGGCCACGGTGATTTCCATCCTCTTTATTCCTGTTAAATGAATATCTTGCATTTGGATATAGCGCCTTTCAACCCAAAGCATTTAATGTACATAGGAGACCCTTCGCTCTGCTGAAATGCAGCCATCTCTTGAGGTGGAAAGCAGCAGTGTTTTAATAGCACATAGCAATATTTCAGTGGTTTAAGAAAGGAAAGGAAGACTGCTGTGTCCAGCTGAATGAGCAACGGGAATCCCAGTAGGAAGCAAGTAGGTGCCATTTTGAATTTGGCCATAACACTGAGGCTCAAACCGTGGAAAAAAAGTAATATGTAGGGCCTTTTAATAACTTTGAACTCAATGAAGTCAATGGAAAGAGAGGCTCCCATTGACTTCAGATTGCTCAGTGAGTGACAAATGTCTTGGCTTCATATTTCATGTGCAAAGAGGCACTTCTGGCAGCGCAATGAGCACTGAATTATACTGAGCTGTTAGCTCATTATTGGCTCGGGGGAAGAAAATCACCCACTGCATAGCCAGGGCAGTAACTAGGTTTTACCTGACGTTTCAGTCTGGAACTAATTGAGTCCCACTCAGAGCCGTGTTGTGCTGCCAGGCAGTGAGCTGCATGTCTCTTCAGCAGACAGTTGGGTCTACCAACACTTATTAACGCTGCTTCTGTTGCATAGAAAACTGTGCAAAACAAAAATCAGTTGTTGATTAGCTGTCAGAGCCACAAAGGGCAGACAAATTGCGGTAAATAAAGCATCATTTCGATTGGGGAAGTTTTTGCCATGTAATTTGGAGTGAATTGAGCGAAAGTGAACCATAAGTAGAAACAAGAGGGAATCTTTTCCGACGGAACCATTTTTACTGGGGGGAAAAAAATAAGCTTTGTGAATTTTTTGTAGGAAGGTGCTGATTTCAGCAAAATTTTGTCAAGAAAGGTTTCTTCACTCGGGGGTTGTGGGGGGGGGGGGGTGAAATATAGTGTGTGGGTGGGGGAAAGGAGATGCACACGGGTGTGCCCCAGAGTACGTGCACATCGAGGGTCCACCTGGAATGCGGTAGGAATAAAGTCCCTTTTGCTTGATTCAGACCCGGGCCTTCAGCCTGTCCCTCTTTCCTTGCAGCTGTGCTTTCTGACCTCCCAGCTACTAGCAGCTGTAGGTTTAGACCATCCAGGCTTTTTGACTGGAGCTATTTCTGCTTCTATGAATTCAAAATTAGTCGGTGGGCAAGAGACAGAGATACTGAATCTATAACCCAGTAGATCTGGTGCTCACCTATGATATGAGAGGCCCCGGGTTTAAGTTCCTGTTCCAATGAACGTTGTATTTTCTTAGCGGAACAGCTCCAGAAAGGGGAAAAAGTCAGATTCCCACCCCAGAATGTACAATAGCCTTGCAGACGAGTTACATTCATATAATGCAGATGGGCTGACAGATCTGGGACTTGAACCTGGGTGAATGTCCTAACCACCAAGATGCAGGGTTTGCTGGGGTCAGTTTATTAGGGTTTTTTGTTTTTAGGTTGTTTGTTGTTTTTTTTCCTCCATGGAAAACATCTAAAGGTTTTAGCTTTATCCCAGTGCACAATGAGAATACGCACAATTCTCTTTTTTTTTGGGGGGGGGGGGGGAATATATTTTTCTGCCCAGCTCTAATCATCAAGTTTATAATGGAGAATAGCGGTGCTGCAGTCTCAAGCTTTAAGTATCTGTTATGTATTTTCTTGTAGTCGGGATTTCAATGAAGGGTTTTCTGCAAGTAGAAAAAGGAGCCCCTCTCCCCACCCCCACACATACACGAGGCCTTTCTTCTTTCTTTTCAAACCTCAATATTGTTTTAAGAAACAAAGAATAACATGGCAATGCAAGTATTTGTGGATCATCATGAAGGTCAAAACCTACCTTCAAGACGGTTTCTGGTATGAAGGAATCGACCATGTTAGGATTATGGTAGGATTTATGCCTGAACAAGTCCTAGTTCCTTAGGATTTATTGTGCTGAATGGCTGGTTCTGAGGGAGGATTTAATGCTTTACAGACAAATTCAGCTTCTCTTCTTTAAAAAAAAAAAAAAAAATATGCAGGCAGGTTTTTTTTAATAACTTTTTCTGCCAGCTAAATTGGTAATGAGGTAAGCAAGAAGTGATAATAAGGAAAAAAAAATCACTGTTCTTTTTAGTGGCTTGTGGAGGTGGCTGTTGTCAATATAATTAACTTACCAAATGGCCTCAATTTGTAGGGCTCTCCAGGGTTCCCCAAATGGGCACTTTCTAATAAGCATTTTACTGCTGAGGGCTGATTTTCCAGTTTGCCTTTACTAATCATGCCAGAAACTTAAATTGGAGTTACTGTTGTCAGCTAGTGAGGTTCATCCTTTAGGACTAATACAACCTGACCCACGGACGCTGTACTTAAGAACACACGGAGTAAAAGCACGGTTGGAAATTGTTCTTTTTTTTGGTTGAGATTTTAGTACAGATTTAGATGAAACTGGGCAGCTGCTACTTGTATAGAGCTTTCATCTCTTTGTTTTGCTACTTGCTCATCTCATAAAGTCTTTTCCAAACTTGCATTTTCCTTGGTAAGTGGGAATGAGTTAAAACATTCAGCTTTCCTTTAAGACCTCCTGGAAGAGTTTTTGGTGTAGTTTGAAAACTGTTGAAAAGAAAAAACAGGTCTTAAAATTGTCTTGCTGCCAGACCTGGAACGTTACGAAACGCCTAGACACAGGAGGAGGGGTGGATGTCATATACTTAGACTTCAGGAAGGCCTTCGATACGGTATCCCACCCCATACTGGTGAACAAGTTAAGAGGCTGTGACGTGGATGACTACACAGTCTGGTGGGTGGCGAATTGGCTAGAGGGCCGCACCCAGAGAGTCGTGGTGGATGGGTCGGTCTCGACCTGGAAGGGTGTGGGCAGTGGGGTCCCACAGGGCTCGGTCCTTGGACCGATACTCTTTAATGTCTTCATCAGTGACTTGGACAAGGGAGTGAAATGTACTCTGTCCAAGTTTGCAGATGACACAAAGCTATGGGGAGATGTGGACACGCCGGAGGGCAGGGAACAGCTGCAGGCAGACCTGGACAGGTTGGACAAGTGGGCAGAAATCAACAGGGTGCAGTTCAACAAGGAGAAATGCAAAGTGCTGCACCTAGGGAGGAAAAATGTCCAGCACACCTACAGCCTAGGGAATGACCTGCTGGGTGGCACAGAGGTGGAAAGGGATCTTGGAGTCCTAGTGGGCTCCAAGATGAACATGAGCCAGCAGTGTGACGAAGCCATCAGAAAAGCCAATGGCACTTTATCGTGCATCAGCAGATGCATGACGAATAGGTCCAAGGAGGTGATACTTCCCCTCTATCGGGCGCTGGTCAGACCGCAGTTGGAGTACTGCGTGCAATTCTGGGCGCCACACTTCAAGAGGGATGCGGATAACCTGGAGAGGGTCCAGAGAAGGGCCACTCATATGGTTAAGGGCCTGCAGACCAAGCCCTACGAGGAGAGACTAGAGAAACTGGACCTTTTCAGCCTCCGCAAGAGAAGGTTGAGAGGCGACCTTGTGGCTGCCTTTAAGTTCATCATGGGGGCACAGAAGGGAATTGGTGAGGATTTATTCACCAGGGCGCTCCCGGGGGTTACAAGAAACAATGGCCACAAGCTAGCAGAGAGCAGATTTAGACTGGACATTAGGAAGAACTTCTTCACAGTTCGAGTGGCCAAGGTCTGGAACGGGCTCCCAAGGGAGGTGGTGCTCTCCCCTACCCTGGGGGTCTTCAAGAGGAGGTTAGATGAGTATCTAGCTGGGGTCATCTAGACCCAGCACTCTTTCCTGCTTATGCAGGGGGTCGGACTTGATGATCTATTGAGGTCCCTTCCGACCCTAACATCTATGAAGCTATGAAAACCTCACCCCAGTTTGGTAAGTCAGTTTTCTGACAAAATGCAAACTTTCTTCTCGGGCTGTGAAGTCTTTATGAAGATGTACCCTCACAAGGAGAATTTGTTGGTGGCTAAACAGAAAATCCCTCATTGACCTGTGGCTAGAAGATAGATGGGAAAACTCCTCTGCAGAATTACAGCCCAGTCAGCCTGACCTCAATACCCAAAAAGATTGTGGAGCATGTCATCAAGAAGTCTTGTTAAGCACCTAGAGAATAACAAGATGATCAAGAACAGCCAGTACACATTCATCAAGACCAAACTGAATTTCTTTTATGGTAAGGAGATGGCTTTTGTGGATGTAGGCAGAGCAATGAATGCTATATACCCCAGCTCTAGCAAGGCTCTTGATACTGGCTTCCAGGATATTCTCATTATGAAGCTAAGGAAATACCTCACTCCATAAAGAAAAATACTGTAAGACACTGTCACAGATCGCGTCACTTTTGAGGGGCCACTCTTTTTTGGGACTCCTCAAGAAGGAGCCTTATTCAGTCTCCCACTAGTGAAGGGCCCACTGATGCCAACCCAGACTATCTATAGCATCCTGAACCGGAGAGCTCCTTTTCTTTTGTCAGCTCCTGGAAAGGAGGATGTTTCTTCTTCAAGAGGGGTGGCGTCAGAGTACTGACATCCCTAACAGCACAGCAGACTGCTCAGCTTCAAACGATTATTCTTTTTTGTGCCATTTCCATACTTGGAGGCTTTAGACCAGTGGCAGCCAACCTTCTGGTCCCTTGGCCAGATGAGTGGCATGAGGTCCGTGCATAGGCTGGACCCTTTATGGCATCTGCTCATGGGGTCAATCTGTGGGTCTGATCCAATGCCTTATCCTGCACACCTCTTTCAGCCCATGCACCAGCCCTTCACAAGTTTGGAAATTTGGCAGCAAGTACTGCCAATTAACCATTAACACTGGTACTGCTCTCTAGCTGCAAAATTTTAGGACTCTTGAGGAGTCCCTCAGGCTGGATGACAATCCTAGTTTAGACCATAGTTTCTCAACCTGTGGTACACATACCCCTGGGGGTATGCGAGACACAGGCAGGGGGTACGCAGGTGCGGACAACCCCCATAGCAAGGGGGCACCGCCGGTCCCCCTGCCACTGCTGGGTTCACGTCCGGCTGCTCGCCCCCACCCCCAAACCAGCCAAAGGCTGCTGCAGGAGGGGGAGGGTGGACATACAGACACCTGCTCACTCCCCGCTGACAGGCAATTAAGTTTTCTTTTTTTTATCCTGCCTGGGCTTTGGAGGGGGTGGGGGGCACAGACTGAGACCCCCAGAGTGCAGGAGGGGCAGGGTACTGCCCTGCTCCCTCCTGCACTGTGGGGATTGGCCCCATGACGCAGCCCGCCTGGGGCCCAGTTCACTGCGGGTGGGAGGGCTGATGGTGGCACCGGGTTCTTCCTGGCATTCGGGGCAGGCTGTGGCGATGGGAGGGGGGCTGCTGCCTGCCCCCGCCAGTGCCACTGCCGCCGAACACTGGGGGGAAAAGCCCTGTGCCGCTGCCAGCCCCAGCCTATAGCCAGCCTGGGCTCTTAGGCAGCTGCAGTAGGCAGCAGTCAGGCTGCAAACTTCTGCACCGGGCTCTGCAACCCCGGCATCAGCTCCATACTGGCAACTGCACGTGCACCTCAAAGCAGAGAGCGGGTTTATCCCCGCTGTGAGGTGTGAGTGCAGTCACTGCCAGCATGGAGCTGATGCTGGGGCTGTGGAGCCCGGTGCAGCTGTTTGAAGCCTGACTGCTGCCTACTGTAGCTGCCCGAGAACCCAGGCTGGCTACAAACAGCTGTGCTCGGCTCCAGAGCCCCATCATCAGCTCGGTGCTGGCTGCGACTGCATACGCACCTCAGAGCAGACAGTGGGGATAAACCCGCTCTCTGCTTTGAGGTGCATATGCAGTTGCTGGCATGGAGCTGATGCTGCGGCTGTGGAGCCCAGTACAGCCGTTTGCAGCCTCCCTGCTGCAGCTGCCTAGAACCCAGGCTGGATACAGGAGGTGCCGGCAGCGGCACAGGGCTTTTCTGGGCCACGCTGCCTCAGGGTCCCCCCCCACCGTCTGCTCAGAGCCGCAGGATGCTGGAGCCTGGAACAGCTCCTCTGCAGCCTCCTGGCTGCAGCCAGCCCAGGCTCTGGGTAGCTGCTGTCAGCCTCAGAGCCCGGTCTGCTTGCAGCCTCCCAGCCACCTGCTGGGAACAGCCCGGGCTCCATGGCTGGCAGCACCTGCCTAGAGCCCAGGCTGGCAGTGGAGTGCCCAGCAAAATGGCTTCACGTGCCATGCTTGTTCCAGGGGTTGCCAACCCCTACCCTACAGACCTCACATGCTGTACTCGGCACACGTGCCCCGGGGGTTGCTGACTGCTGCCCTACAGACTTACCTCACTGTACCGCGGGCCTGATGATCTTCTGAGGTCCCTTCCAGCCCTAATGTCTATGAAATCACCCCAACCCCTGCTGCAGCAGCCCCAGAACCAGCCAACGCTACCTGCCTGCACCACAATTATGGTTACTACATGTCCCTTCTCTCTCCCCACCCTTCACTCTCTTCAGCCTCTCCCCTTCCCTGTCTCTTTCTCTCCTTCTTTTCCTCTGTCTCTCACCCTTTCCTCCTCTCAAAACTATGGCGAAAAATTTGGCATGCCACACATTGCACAACTTTTTTAATTCCCCAGCAATAATTTGGCACATCACGCTTTGCGCAACACTGAGTTCAGCCCTCCTAGCTTTGGCCAACATTGCCTCTGGCCCAGGTACATTCTTGAGCACCCCTGGTATAAAAGGTAGCAACCCTACCCACACCAGATCAGACATCTGTCATATCACTGCCTTATATACACAGCCCTTCTTCCAACACAGGGATACATGTTAGTCTGTAAATATAAAATCCCCTGGAAAATTGAGTGTTGGAGTACTTATTAAAATTTTCAGAAGTTAGGGGGTACTTGCTACCTAAAAAGTCGAGAAACACTGATCTAGATAGTGAGGGAGTTGAATCCAGTTCCATGTAGATCAGTTGACAGAACCACAAGGAGAGAAATACTTGGTTGGTAGATCAGCTGAAGCCAAGGAGACGTACCTATAACAGCCTGATAAATTCTGTGTCCCGTAAGGAAATAGCAGTGTTTGGACCAGTGGTCCATCGTTACCAAAAGCTAGCTCTTTCACAGGGGGCTTCAAGAAACCCTTCAGCAAGTATTTCTTGGATAAGCTGTTCACAGGAAAAGTTTTTCTAATAGAGACTAGTTGATCCCTTTAGTGGAACTAAATACTTCATTAAAACATCATCCCCCTTGAGTAGCTTTATAAGAGGCTGGGTATGCACAAATCAATACCCTGCAGGATTCTTGTAGGAGAGACCCATTTCCCATAACTGTGCATATGGCTACACGTTGTCTTTAAGTATACAATATTCCCCCCCATCTTCTATGATAAAGTATGCCTTGTTAAGCTTTTATTAGTAAGCTGTAAGAATGTGAACAAAATGTATTTGTTAGTAAATGAGGCTTAAAATATCTATCCAAAATTAAGATGCATGCTGCAAAGAATCACTTGAAAAGCTTCGAGTATCACTAGGAAGAATTTACTGGTTGAACGTAGGAGAAGGAGATCCAGGATCTAGATGTGAGCACTCAGATAAGGGTTCTTCAAATGCAGCATGTGTATTTTGCGGTTTTGATTATTTATGTGAGCGTTGCAGCCAGTTTTCTTCTGTTCGTTAGCGGGGTGTTTGCTATCGACTATCACATCAGTCAGATTCATGCTTATTGCTGTAAATAGTGTTGATGCCAGTGCTCTCCACCGAGTCCGCTAATGGTCTGGTTTTGATAAAGGATGAATCTGAAAAGAGGTCAGGCTGGCGCAGTGCTTGTGTCTGAGGATATTAATTAGCACCGAGAGAACTGCTCTTCACCATTACTCTTAACTCAGAAGTTATGAGTCAGTTTAATGGACTGAACGCCGCCGAGGCGGGAACAGGCAGGGCGCTCTGGGAATACAACTGTGGCATTAAACCTGAAGATAAATTTGTCAGGGTCCCTCTCCCTCGTTCTGAGAGACAGGATTCCCACTTTAAATCTTTAAAAACCTTAAAATGTTACAACCGATTGAATCGTTGGGCGGGAGATTTACCTCTTGCGAAGCTGACCTCTTCACACGCACAAGACAGGGATGGCTTCAACGGATGATTTAACAAAAGGGCCAGTTGAACCAGTTGCCACTGAATATTCCCTCCCACAAAAATACAGCTGGCATTGTGCAATGTGAAACCAGTGCAGATTTACAGTATTACAGCAATATTTCAGGGGCCTGCTTTTGAGTCAGGCTGGGATTTAACAGGTGTAATTTTGATAGTGCAATTAATTGCACTCTTTCCCCCCCCCCCCCCCCAATCTATACTTTACCTTCTGACTGCCCAGCTGTATCTGTAAATCCAGCATCTATGTGCTGAATGCCTCTCCACTTGCTCTTACTGCTAAATGTGGCCACTGTTAATGGTGCTTACAACATGAGATGCCGGGTTGAAGCCTGCTTTTTAAGAAATACAGCTGTGAGGAAGCTGTTGACCATTGTGCATGTACATTAGATGCCACAGGGAACTGGCAGAAGGCGCATAAAAAAATCCAGGAGCTCTAGGTCTGAAATGCCAGCTTTATCCTGAGTGTACCAGCTTTCCCTCCCACTCCCCCCTATTTTTTATACAATTAACCCTTGTAGTTGCAAGCTAGAGGCATGCACTTTACACTTTTCTGATCTGCAGGATTAGTTGCTGTTTAAGGGTCCAAGTTACAGCATCGTCTGAGCACTAATATGGTGCTTTTAGTCAAGACTCAGCCCCAGTTCCTGTTATGGGAAATCCAGCTGAGGAATCCTGCATAAGAACCTTTCTCCTTCCTTTCTATCCCCAAAAATGTCAAGGGTCCCTACATGTCTGGCCTTCCCACCCCCTCCCCCTCCAAAAAAAAAAAAAAAGCTGCTCATGTTAAAGGTAGTGGTTTTCAAAGGCTTTGGTCTTACAAAGCACCTTTGCAGTCCAGATAACTCGAGTGTTTGACAAAGTAATGAGATAAATACAGTATTCAGGAAGTAAATGCGTAGGCAGAGCTGTAGCCATAGTTACCTGGGCGCTCTTTCACTGCATGTTATGCACATCCTTTGGATAAGTGCACTTCAAGGGTTAATGAAATTCTGCATCCAGCAGGTGTTTTGTGTGTACCGAGCTCAGATGAGCTAGGATTTTGGAAAGCGCCATGAGAGCGGTACTGTGGGAGTGTGTGATCCAAAGTCTGCTCCCCTGCTACTAAGATCAGTAATTGGCACTCCTCAAGTACTCCAGGCTGCGCAAACACCTAATGCTGTGGTGCTCAGATGAGCAGCGTGGTGCTGGTCTGGGGGCTGGATCCCATGTGCAGGGTTGGCACAAGGGTGTGATCCTGCTCTCTGGCCCAGCCCTACATGCTGGCTCTTGCCACCTTCCTAGCTGGCCACACACACTGCATGTGGCCATAGATTTGTAGTGTGCGAAGCCATATCATACAACCCGTGGGACTTTCCAGAGTTCTAGATATCAGGCAACAGGGAAGGCATTTAAACATAACCATGGCTCCCCTGCTGCCAAATATCCAGAGCCGTGGGGAGCCCCATGGGTCAAATGACACACACGCCTGACCTGATGGATCCTCTTGGCATCACTGTCAAGTAGATGTAATTTTCTCACTACACAGTTCAAAAATTCAGGCAGCAGAATTGAGATTTGCCTGCAAGCATGCAGTGAGCAGGGATCTGGGTTTTCTGCTTGCCACAGAAAAATGCAAATGTTCTCCTTTGTATGAGAAAAATGCAGGAAGCAGCAGGTTTCCCCTTGCAGGATGGCAGGGGTCTAGCCTGCAAGGGGCTGCTTGGGGTGGGGGGAGCAGGATGCAGGGGGCACCCTGTGCATGTGTGTGTAGATGCACGCATGCAGGGGTCCAGCCATACAGCCAAGCAGCTGTGGAGAGTGGCTCCTCCAGCTGCCTGCAGGTAAGTCTATGGAGGGGGGCATAGGAGGTGGGGGAGGCATAGGTGACACAGATCGAGGCGGTAGTGACCACGATGAGGGAGTAGGGCTGGGGGGCTGTGGGTCAGGAGTGAGGGGCACTGGCAGGGACAGGGGGCTGCGGATCAGGAGTGAGGGGCACCAGTGGGGCTGTGGGTCAGGAGTGAGTGAGGGGCACTGGCATATCAGGGCTGCTCAGCAGCACAAAGCAGCCAGGGGGAGGGGGGAAACAGCTGCAGCTGGACCCACACACCCTAGTGAGTGAAGGGGGCAGGAGGAGCTCTGATTTTTCCATGATAAAAAACCCAAAATCAAATGCCAAAGTATACAGGTATTGAGCATTTATTTTATTATGACGATTGAGGCACTGGTAGGCTTCCAAATTGCTTTAAAATTGTAAATATCTCAATAAAACATTGTATTCAGCTTATACCTATATATATACATCAGTGGCGTTGCATTTTAATCACAGAAAAACATGGATTTGGGACTTGTAATAGGAGAATTTGGGGGTTTTTTGGAGAATAAGCATTTGATCAGACTATTTACAGCTGGGCTAGTGAGGTGGATTGCAACCGTCCCATTCAGGCTAGCTCCAGCAGATCAGCTCACGTGAGCAAGAAGCCCCTCTCTTCCTCTGTTTTATTCCTCTAGACTTCCCATTATATTGTCGTCTTGTGAGTTCTAGAGACCGGTTGGATCTAGCGGGGAAACTTCCTCACGTACCACCTTGCATTTCCAGGACACACAATATTCTTCCTTTCTTTGTTTATTCGTGATGGAAGAGGTGACCCAGAGAGGTGGTGCAGTCTCCATCCCTGGAGGTTTTTAAGACCTGGGTAGACAGAGCTTTGGCTGGGATGATGTAGTTGGCGCTGGTCCTGCCTTGAGCAGGTGGTTGGACTAGATGTGACCTCTTGAAGGCCCTCCCAACCCTCATTTTGTATGATTTCCTCCTGAATCCCTTGGAGTCAGTATTTGGCATACTAGTCTCCTTGCTATTGTCCACCCACCTTTTGTCCTACATTAACATATCTCCTCCGACTTCAAACACTGCAGATATTCCCGCACACCATACCGTGATACTGTATCTTTGGCCCGCACTCCCATTTCTTCCATGTACAGTCAGCGAGCCTTTCCTTCAAGCCTTGGACTGGAATGGAAATCAGCTTTTTTTGTTGTTGTTTTAAAGGTTGCTAAAAGAAAAGGTCGCATCTCTCAGCAGACAGCGGCGTGTGTGAGCAGTTATTAATGGCTTGCATGTCATCGTTGAGAGCAACGAGGCAAGCCCTGATTGACCTGACGCTTAACTGAAAACCTCCTGACCCTCTCAAATCAAAGGAGGCCCCCCCCCTCCCCTCCTTTCAATTATTAATAATCGTACTTCTCGGACACAAGTTATGCTGCATGTCAGGTCATATCATAAAGCAAGCGTTGGGTCCCGATATTCAATTAAAAGGCCCTGCCGTTCTCCACTGGTGGAACAAAAGCAAATTAACCTTTCAGTAACATCTCCAGATAGCTTTCTCAAAATCGCCTATGGTTTCAATAACTTGCGCAGCTGCATGAATTGTGTTAGTTTAAGCACTATCTATTTTTCAGTTCTTATCTTCACAGTGATTGCACTTGGCCTATCTGTCCTTGATTGACCAAGTAATATCCTTGTTTTAATCGCTTGAAATTCTCAAAATGGGAGCTGCCTTCCTTTCCTCTCCTACCTGCCAGCTCCTCTGTTTGTTTTGATCGCTGCATAATGTGCTGCTTTCACCTCCTAGAGTAGTTGTTTTAAACCTATAATGGAAGGCTGCGTCTCTCCCTGTTGTTTGGAGGGCGATTACGGAGATCAGGAGACGAGGAGTCGGGGCTCTGGGGCTCCATTCTTTGCTATGCAATTTGCACTGTACAACCCATCCTGAAAAGCACTCGCAGCTTCCACGTGCTTTGCTACTGAATGCAGTCAGCACTTCCCAGATGTGTTCAGTACCTACCAGAATTGAACCTGTTGAGCAAGTCATCCTCTCTTTGACTCAGTTGATCCTTAAACCGTATGAAAAAGGGAGAAAACAATGCCTACTGATCAGGGGCAATTTGTGACGACTCATGTCCATCAAAGCTTTGTGGTTTGAGAGGTGCTAAAGGTGGGTGAAGAAGTGAAACCATTTTCTATTGTATGGAGAAGAGAGCACAGGTCGTTATTGGGACGGCGCTGATGAGTTAAGTTGGCAACCAGTTGCACCCTGAAGCCATCTGCAACCCTAAGCACATGAAGGTATACTGAAACGGTCCCTTTCAAAATGGTGCATCTTAAATATATTTACTTAAGTGGTCAACTCTCAAAC
This sequence comes from Alligator mississippiensis, assembly GCF_030867095.1. Lineage (NCBI taxonomy): Eukaryota > Metazoa > Chordata > Crocodylia > Alligatoridae > Alligator > Alligator mississippiensis. The sequence continues at coordinate 246,193,390 of NC_081827.1, read as the reverse complement.
TATTTATGGCTTCTGTGTACAGTATAATATAGTGTGTTGTGTGTGAAAATTATAATAAACGGCCAGGTTAAATGTATAGGGTCCAGTTTTCAAAGATGCCTAATTCCTGATCTATACAGTAACTTGCATTTGTATAACTATTTTGTTTTGGACTCCATAGATTAGATCAAAAGGGACCATTGTCATCACCTGACCTCGCCTCATGCATACAACAGGCTAGTGCACTTCCACAAACTAATCCTTACTTGAAGTGGAGCATTTCTAACCCTACAATTATCTATCCTCTTTGCCTAGTTGGGAAGTGGCACAATGTTGGCTTTCTTCCACTTTCCTGGAACTTCCTCAGTGTTTTGGAGAGTTCCCAAAAATTAATATTAATGGTCTGAATTACTCCTTGGTCAGCTTTTGAAAAATCCTTTAACACAACTTATCTGGACCTATTTCTTGATTTATAAATGACTAACTTCCATAGATTGTTTAACATCCTACTGATCACTTTTGGAAGGGAAAGTGCTTTATTCTCCTTTTGTGATATGACTACATTATCATTTTTTTTTCCTCAAATATAGGGCGGAAATATTTTTGCATTACTTTTGCCTTTTCTGTATTAATATATGACAGTTCTTCCATTTCCATCTAGTAATGAATCGCTATTAGGATTCCTCTGGCTCCTCATTTATTTAAAACTTGTCCTGATTATCTTTATCTCGGCTGCCCGTAGATTCCTATTTGTGTGCTTTTGCTTTCCTTATCAGTTTTCTACAATTGTTAATTTCTGATTAATATTCATTACTGTCAGCTTCTCTCTTTTCCCATGTGTTATAGCTAGGATAAACTCCTTTCTGTATGGAAGTCAAAATAATAAGCATATACTGATATAAGCCCATTTGTAGTGATAGAACTGTGTCCACTCTGGAGGGACTGTGTCATGTTAACAATGCGGGTATAATTAAAGCCATGCATCTTTTGCATTAAGCACAGCCTTAAGTGGCTTAGACTCTTAAGGATAGCTGGAAAAAGACTTAAGACTTTAGGAATCCAAAATCTTTTGAAAATGAGACATGGGTCACTCAGGCGCTTTGGGTAAAATTTTACCCAGATGCATTATAAATTCAATATGGTGAGTGTTGGTCAGGTGGCCAGTATCTGTTTCACACACTACTCTTGGGACCTCTTGATAAGTACCATCTGCTCCCAGTAATTTACTGCATCTGAATTTCGACAGTTTCTCCTCAAGTTTTTCCTTTGAGCTTTTGACATCTGTAAAGGACACACTTAGTTAAAAAATCCCTTAATAGGAACATTGTACTCCAGCCAAAACAGGGACAGGATGTTCCTTTGACTTCTTCACTACTTGAAAGTCCTTTTTTTTTTTTTCTCTAATTAACCCCATCACATTTCTCCTTTGCTATTTTGGCTGCTCTGCAATTGCACATGTTATCCTTTATGTCTGATGTGTTAGGACAAATATCTGCAATCATTTGCAACAGAGGGTGGTCAGTTTGTTTTGTCCTATTTTAATTCTCACCTTACTTGGGTTTTGGGGTTTTTTTGCCTTTCCTCAATCTGTTCCCTGTTAAGGTAGGTTTCTTTTACAAAGGGAGTATTTATTAGATCTAGTCAAGTTGAAGATATCTCTGCTTATTATTTTGCTTTGCCTGATGGCGTGCAGTCAGTTGGTGCCATCGTGTTCTGAAACAGCATCCAGCTTAACTCGAAATTTTTCTCTCTAGCTCGTCATTAGCATGAAAGGATTGCCTTGAAATATTTAAAATATACCTCTCCAAGTGGTGCATCCTGTTTTTGTACCAACCTCCATTGTTCAGGAGTTCCTGATACCCAGTAGTGTGCTCACAACCTGTGGACCCCTGCATTGCACACATCTAAATGTGTTCTTTACAGCTTATTTCATAGACACCAAGACAAGATCCCCTGAAATGCAGCTGAGCACATGAGGTACCATGCCAGAAAAATAAAAAGAACTCACCTCGGGACCAACATAGCCATTATTTCCCCAAATTCCTTGACTCTTTGCAGTGCGTTCCACTGGTCAAGCAATTCAAGCCCTTTTGGACGATGTGTGGTGCTGAGACCCTCCTGGAAATCACCCTCTTGATGGTTTTAATTCTCCGGTATTCTTATCAGAGAGGCAGATACGGCCTCTTCTTTCACCCTGTGACCCTGTCCAGGCTGTGGTGCTCTCATGCAGTTGTTCCCAGACCAAGTAGTGACTGGAGGGAGCACTTCCAAGTGACTTGAGCAGCTGCTTCCATTGCAGTGATGGACAATGCTGGGTGCAAACAGGTAGTTCTGCTGTCCTAGAAAGCTTCAGTGGTTCGTGGCAGCTGCCTTCTTGGCTGGCCCTCCACGGTTAAGCTGAGAACCTCCAAACATAAAGCATGAGCTGTTGCTGCTTGATCTATAGAACAGAGGCTCTCTAGCTGGGATTGCAATATATTTCTATCACCCTTGCAATAGAGGGAAATCAGCCGCATGCTGTTGCACTTAATACAGTGATCTCTTGCATTCCTATCAGTGCACATGATGCCATCATGGGATTTTGCATAGGAAAGGAATTCTGGTCAGTTATACTGAAAAGTGATTAAGGGTTTTCTCCTCCTTGACATTTCTGGATGTGAAATTTGGGACCCTGCACAGTAGCTGGGTTTTCAAAGAGCTAAGTGGTCCATGCTCTGAGAACCAGGCCTCTATCGTTCCTGAAGCTGGACTACCAAGAAAGCAATTCAGTTCTCAAAGTCTGACCCTGGCTTGTCCTGACCTCACCTATAGCTCCTGAATCCAGTTTTGATGCCAGATCCCCTCCTCTCCCCTGACTAATCTTAACGTGGACTGCACCCATGTCTCAAGTGTCTTGCCACTAGGCAAGTCCACCCACATCCCAGTATCCCATATGTCCCTATTTCCACCACCCACGTCCCTATTTCCTGCCTTGACTGCACTGACCTCGTTATAGGAACCTGAAGTCTTCCAGATAAAGACCTTCATCTTGACTCTGCAACCCAGAGCGCCCAGATGCTGTGGCCCAGTCTAAGGGCATGTGAACTGATCCTGACTCTCTCATATAAATAACCTTTTGCTGCCAAAATAAAGCTGTGGTCCACCAAGCCAAACGGGGTGAGGGGCAGGGGAACCTCCCCTCCCTAGAACACAATGGGTCTTCTCCTTTGAAAAAGCTCCTGTCGTCCAGCTTTCCCCCTTGGGAACAGTAGCTAAGATTTTCAAAGTTGCCTGAGAAATTTGGGCTCCCAGGTCTGTAATAAAATTAAAACCCTAGGATATGGTGATTGTTAAATGTGTGGGATCGAACCTGGCCACTCGTGACATCTCATCCACGCCTTCAGATGCTAAATGTTTAATCTCTTTCCATTACAGCCCATCTGGAAAATGGCTGCATGCTTTCCTATCTTAACATACAATGCTTGATCATTTCCTCTTTCTGCATTCAAATCTCCACAGTAGTGTGAATACTTTAAAGAAAAGTGTGAGAGTGGGTGTGAAGAGGGAGTGGTGGGAATAAGTTTTCCTTCTGTCAAAGTGAAGACTTCGTCCTCTGCTTATATGTGCATGTGTGTGCACACGCTTTAAATAGAAAGCTTGAATTGGGTGACTTCCAGTTTTCGACACTTGGCAAGCCTTTTAAGTTGTAACAGATGAGGTTCTGCTGTTCCATATGATGTGCTCTTCCCACATCTCTCTTGATGACTTCTTGAAGCTCCTTAAGGATTCAGCACAGAATTCACATCTGTTCCACAGATAGATGTCCAGAGCTAACGAAAGGCCCATCGGACTTGAAGAGTCGGCGATGCCAAAAGCCATATGGTGGTGTTTTTAGCTTTGTGACCAGAGTGCAGGGACAAGAGCACTCTGGGCCAAAGGAGGCGAGGTGTGAAGTGGTATAAGCCACACGTCGGCAAATGCAAAGGTAATTTGCAGATTGGAGTGGGGATGATAAGCATAAAAGTAAGGAAGCCAGGGGTAAACTAGTGAAAGCAACTCTCAGGAGCTGAGGAGCATGTAAGATATAGGCTAAAACTGGGAGGATTAGGTTTTTTACCCGTGACTGTGAATCATGACCCCTGCTGAGAGTCTCCTCAGCATTAGCATTATTGCCTACAAACTCTGAACTTGCTTACAGCACTTGGAAGACCCTAAGCAAGAGTCTAGATCGGTGGTTTTCCAACTTTTTTTTCATTTATGGACCCCTAAAAAATTTCAAGTGGAGCTGCTGACCTCTTTGAAAATTTCAAATGGAGGTGTGGGCCCCTTTGCATTGTAAGGGGTGAGTATGCACATACTTCTCATTGATCCTAGTCCTCTTTCATGGATCCCTTAGACATAGTCTTGAACCCTTAGAGGTCTGTGGACCACAGGTTGAAAACTGCTGGTCTAGGTCATATAATACTCTTGTCTAGCCTTCAGAACCCATAAACCTTTGCCTAAGCCACATAACCATCTTGATGTCCTGTGTCTAAATATTGCCCTGCAGTACAGGTTAATAATTGCATGGTGACTGTAATTGTTGAATGACTATTGACACCCGTCCCTGCCCCCCATGGGTCTATTAATCTCCTTTTCAACATCTATACTGCCATCCTGGCAGCATTATTAATTGCCATCTGTTGACCACTATGAAATGCCAGGTTGCATTTGTAATACAAAGTGAGCTGTCTTGTGTCTGAAGGGATGCTCTCATTATCTCTTGGCTTACCACTGGCTGTCTTTGACGAGAGGGACCTGTTGTAAGCCCAAACTCTCAAAGTTGTTCATGGCTTGAACAGATTGCCATCCTTTGTGGATTGGGCACTAGGGAAATAACGCATCAACCAATGCATTACATGCATTGTGTTGTTTGAGAGAGATTTGCTTATTTGGAGGAAGACTTTAATTAAAGTTGCATGTTTCCTATGAGACTTCTGTTTTCTTTGCATGGGTTACTTAATAAGCTTTTGTAAAATCGAGTTTCCAACTCTGGTTGGAGAATGCACAACCCTCCCCCCCATCACAGTTTCTTTGGGCTAGCTCAGGGGTGTTCAACTGCCAGCCCATGGGCTAAATGTAGCCCACGGAGCCATGGCATCCTGCCCATGAGGCTACCCACAGGTCAGAAAATTTGGTGGTAGGGAAGCAGTGGCAGTTAATACAACCACCCTCCCTAGTTGCCAAATCCCCAAATGCCAAGTCCTGCCCGGCAGGTCAGAGCTGGGCCATGCCCCCTTCCCTCTGTATGGCCAGGTTGGCGCTGGGCTGCACCCCCTTGTCCCACTCAGGGCTGTGTCAAGCCCCCTCCCCACCACGCATCAAAATCAAACCCCATTCTCCCATGGGACTGGGTTGGGGCTGGGCTGTGTCCCTTCTCCGTGTATGGCTGGATTGGAGCAAGGCCACATCCCTCCCCTCTACCTGCAGGGTTTGGTTGGGGTAGCATCAAGCCCTCTCTCTCCTGCCGTGCAGACGGGTTAGGGCCAAGCTGCCCCTGCACCCCTCTACACTGCTGGGACCACTGGCCAAACCTAGCCTGCGGACAGACCAGGTATTGCCCATCCAATTCACCGCTGGGTTTGCTGACAGGGATCTTTGTCGGGTTAGAAGGACAGAGTTGAGTGCGCTTGCAAGGTGACCTGCGTCATCTGGATGAGCAAGAGCACACCTCTCATGGGTGCTTGATTCTCCTCTTTTTCTGAAAAGTTATCAGGCATTGGTGCCAACTCCCATTGTATTGGCTTTCAGTAGCACCAATGGACCTATCTGAGCCTAGGCCACTGTTTTATGTTGTACAAAGTCTGTTTGGAGACAGGCCCAGACCTGAAAACCTTACGCTTGAAATGTCTGGCAGAGGGTGGGATGGAAAAGAGGCAGAGAGGTAATGTGACTTATCTTGGTTGCACTGCAGATTGGTGACAGACCCGGGAACCGAACCCAGAATCCTGGGTTCCTTACCTGTGGACCACGCAGGCGCCTTGCATCCTCGGACTAACACCAGAAATACTTAAGGAAGTACCACAATAGTAGGCACGCTATACTGCTCCTGGACTGTAGCTGCCCTGTGCCACGTATAAGTTCGGGGCGCTAAGGATGGGATTTTTAAAAGTGCCTGAGTGACTTATATCAAGTCAGCAAGCTACTTTCTTTGGTTTTTGCTACTTATTACTGACTTTCCATGGGATTTGGGCTGCATAAGGCATATATATGCGTTTTGAAAATCCCATTCTAAAGGAAGAATGGTCTTTATATTTTGAAAGCAGAGTTTGTACCACAGTAGAGGGTAATTACAGGAATTGTAATTTGGCCAAAGATTTCTGGGTTAGCAGTCTTCCTTTATGAAAAGCACTGTGTGATCTCTGACACCAGCACCTTGGTTTAACGTATTGTAGACCTGAAAGACGTGCCCCTTCCAGTAACACAGCGCCTTTCAACGTGGTGCTAGGGCATTTGCTCAGTACTGCCTAAGAAGGAAGACCGCTGCTTATTAACCAATATTTTACAATGATGAATGACAGTAAGAGTAACATTAGCTGCACAGTGTGCTTGTAGGCATCCAGTTGCCTACATGTTGCCCTTTATTATTTGAAGGTAGAGGCAGGAATACTTCTCTGTTTAACTTTGCACCTTTATGTTGCAACAACACTTGGTTGACAGAAGTTGGCCAGTTTCCTTGTACTAACTGAAAAAGAAGAGCTTTGACAACTTGCTTGCAAAAAAAATCTCTCTAAATTCAGTTGGGAAGAAAAAATCACTGTATATATTTTAGTTACTTATGTTTGCTTGGGTGTATCTAATGTAGAACAAAATATTTAAAGAGTAGCTCAGATTAGTCATATGCATGGCTGCTGACCCGAGAGAGCATAAAACAGAGCGTTGCCTCTAATAAAGAAGGTAGGGTTTACTTACTTGATGTGATTTCCCACCCACCTCTAAATTATTCGAGTGAATTTAGTGCCCATGTAAGTATGGGGCTAGCTGGCCCTTAGATCGAAGACCACAATGGTACAAACAGGGATTGGTCGGTCTTCCCCACAAAGTTTTCTCGGGTCTCCTCGGTGCCGACCCCTTAACCCCCCTGTATTTGTAAGGTTTGTGGTTTCCAACCCTGCCCATCCTTTCAAACTGGGCACTGCCCTTTAATACATGGATAAATGGGCAATTGTAACCTCGGCTCCAAATTCAGTTCTCCCCATGCAAAAGGCCGGTACAGTGACTTCCTCCCCACTGCAAAGTCAGGCCTGGCTCAAGCAGGTGGTTCTCCATTGCTTTCAACTATTTGAATATTGAGGGAGACTGGTGTCCCGGGAGCTTCCCTTCCAGTTTCCAACCCTTGAGGCCATCACTTCTCCCATTCACAACTACCCCGACCGCCCCTTCTCTCATTTGCAATCTCAGGCCATCTGCGAGGCAACTTCAGGAACCGAGTGTGTGGAAATACAATAGTAGGAAAGGGATTAATTTGCACATAGCTCGCTGTCTAATGCTATTTAAGTGACAGGCGTGAAAGAGGATACCCCTGCGTCTTGGTCCTTGTTCAGAACAGCACTTAAGCACATGCCTGAAATTAAGCGGACGATTAAATCTTATTGGGATCAAAGCGACTCAAACTCATGATTAAGTCATCTTCCTGATGACAGCGCTGCAGACTGCTAGTATCCCTCTGCTCAGGGTGCGAGAACCTCTCATCTGTAATTCCTTTTAATGCCGATTTTTATCTGATTCACCTGCAAGCTTGTCTTTGAGTTTTCCCTAATATCTTTATTTTCTTTTTTTTTTTTTAATACAATGAATTTTTACATTTTTTTTTTTTCTTTTTCTTCCCATGCCAAACAGGGTGCCCACACTGTAAAAATTCCATCCCACATTTCACAACCGCTGCCGAGCTCTTTAAGGAAGATCGCAAGGTAACCCATTTTTAATAGTTTCTGCAATGTTTAAAACGCCTCTGCCACCATTTCATTTCACAGGCGGGATCCAGTTTGTCTAAGGATAAGGCTGCCACTGAAAAGCTGAACCGTGTTTTCACCCTAGAGATCATACTTTTTTTATTTTCCTGGCCAACTGGGTTAAAATGTTAACGCTCTTCTGCCTTTAGCTTTTCTTGCTGTTCCCCCTCCTCCCCCTTTTATTTCTTCTGGGGTGAACTCTTCTCTTTAAACATTCTGTAACTTTTTGAATCTTTAGATGAGAGAGATTATTTCAAACCTTTTCTCTTTTAAAGCATGGTTAATAATTAACGGGCTGTGTGTGGGGAGAAAGCCTGTATTTCATGCTCTGGGCAGAAACCTGGGGGAGGTTTTTGAAATACCCAGGATGATTTGTGAGTGAGAGTCCCATTGGCTTTCCATGGGACTTGTGTTTTTAAATCACACAGGAGCTTTTGAAAAGCCGTAAACGGGGAAACTGCAATTTGTTTGTCTCTTCCAGCAAGCTTTCTTCACTTAAACCTTTGCTTACTCAAGTGCGGTGCCCTCTGGCTCGTGTAAGGGATGGCTTGTCCTGTTGGGCTCTTGCATATCTCCTTTGCTAATTCATGTGGATGCCCGCTCACCTGCCCACCCTCTGTAAAATGCATTTCAGGATACATTGGGTATGAAAGATGCTATTAAAAAAAGCTAAAGCTATTTCTGCATCCTCATTTCTGCTCCCTGGTTTCTTTCCAAGCTTTGCAGCTTGGCACCTTTCTCGGTAAAGGAAACGGTGGCTTCAGTTAAGCAGTGTATTTATTTAAGCAGGGCCAGATTAACCCCTTAGTGGGCCCTAGGCAAACAAACTCGTGGGCCCGAGCCATCGAGACCCCTTTCCCCACCCTGGTGCTGCCGCCCACCCGTGAGGAGCCCAACACATTTCGGCAGGGGGTGCAGGGCTTAAATAAAAGGACTCAAAGTATGGAGACAGTGGCATGTGCCTAGTTTGCCTATGTGTTAATCCAGCCTGGATTTAAATACATTCCTAACATGCAGCACTTGAGCAAATGGGATTAGTGATGTTCTAGGCTAATGGCTATAACAGTGGGCGCCAACCTGTGTCACAAATTAGCCCCATACCTGCCCCAAATGCCCTTCCGCTCCCCTTTGTCTGCCTGATCTGCTGCTTTGCTTCCTCTTTTCCATCCTGTGCTCCTTCCTGTTCCTCTGCTTTGTTTCCTGCCCTGCCTGCTGCTTCGCTGCCTATCCTGTCCCTGAGCTGCCACGTGCCACACACGCATCGCAGGTTGTGGCCTGTGTTGCAGGTAGTTTGTGCCCTGTTGATACCTTTTCGTTTCTAAAAACATTTAAAAATTTCACTTTTTTTTTTTCTCTTCTCTTTCTGCCCTCTGCTAGCTCTGAGTTGGGCCTTTCTCAAGTTCCCCACAACTTCAGTCTGCGTAAGCAATATGAAGTTGGCTGTCCCAAACAATGTGAGACTTGCTTATCAGGACTTCGGGCCACATTAGGAAACTTCTGAATCTGGACTCAGTTCAGCATCTGCCTTGGTTAAATAAGAGGCAACTGTGGGAAGGTTTTGCTTCAAAGTACGGTCCAGTGAGTCCTCTGAGTAAAAGGGCTCAAAATATGGAGACAGTGTTTGAGTGCAGGTCTTAAATTTGGTGGAGAGTATCTAAAGTTGAAGAAGTGCAGAGGTGTAAAATGTAATGAGGTAGAACAGAAGGATCCAACTGAGGATATTGAGGCTTGCCTATTTTTCAAAAGGGGGATATACAGGCAAAACAGCTTTGTCCCCCCAGAGACTTAGGAAAGTCCTAGGGATTGATTATCTTGGGAGACCTCTTGACTCATGCACAGCGCATAGCCTGGCAAGGCGTGCCTTAGGGACTGTTGGTGTCCTTGTGGAAAAGCCACGGGCCTTCATCCAGCAAAGAGTGTGAACCTGTGTGTCCCTTCAGGCACGAGAAGATATACATATCACCCCACACATATACCCCAGCATACCCCGCTGCCTTGCAGGGCGCTGCTTCAGTGCCACATGTGTCCCTTCATTCCTTGTTGAACTACTCTATAAAATTGAAGAGGGTTTCACCAGTGGGAAGTTACTCCCAGGGTAAAGAGGAAACCCAGAATTTACTGGAAAATGGGTAACTCGCCTATGTATTTTTTTTTTTTTTTTAAACTCATCATCCCATGTGATTCTGTAGCAGAAAAGTCTTCTTTATTCAGCGCTAAACACAGAGCCATTCAAATTATCATTATCTATTACATTATATTGGATTCTTTAATAAGGAAAGGCCCCTTGGCTTCTGTAGCATTTAAAAACTTTTAATTAAAAAAGAAAAATTCCAGGCCTTACTCTCACCAAAAAAAAAAAAAAAATCTTTCAACGAGAACTGAGGAGGCGTTCCTGAGTTTCTGAAGAAAGGGTTTGAAAATGGCCAGCTCATAAAACGGGGCATTGATTCTGAAGACTTGCAATAGCTGGCTGCAGGCCTTTTCTTTTCTTTTCTTTTCCAGAGAGACGGCACTTGGTTTTACGTGCAGGTTTCCATCATGCACGCCCATGCGGCGATAGACTGTGCCTGCAAAATGATGTGGGTGGGACTTCAAAATTTAGTGTCAGCTGTTGTAAGTGGCGGGAGAAAATATTATTTGGGGGGGCTGTGCAGTGCAGGGTGCACCCGCCTGACCCCCGCCCCCTCATCCCGCAGGGCCATTGCAGGGGCCGGCGCGCGCTGATGCTGTATGTATGGCGGTGCGGGAGTGCACAGCAGGGGTGCTATCACCGGCCACTGCAAAATTAGTTGTGGTGGGGGCTAAGCCCCGTTAGCCCTGGCCTTCCACCACCTGTGCCAGCTGTCAGGTGGTCAGTTGTCGTGGCTGACAGCTTTAGCTGAAGTATCTCATGGATGTGTTTTGTCCCGCAGCCTTGGCCCGCTGTCACAGTTGTGGAAGAGACTGGGCAGGGCTCCAGCACAGGCTGAGGCTCCTGCACTTCCAGCTGGTGCAGTGCATGTGGAGGAGGCCTGGTAAGAGTGGGCCAGTGAGGAGGACAGAGGTGTAGGGGGTGAGCAGGCTCCTGAGCATCCCGTAGTCAGAGAAACTCTTGGAAGGCTCATCCTCAAACCAATTCTGCAAGACTCCTCTCTCTGCTGGTGCAAGTCGTTTCTCATGTCTCAGTATCAGACAAAATATCTTATCCAGGTGAATCCAGGTACTGAAGAGGATTAAGCAGAGACCGGGAGCTTTCTTGTTCCCAGCTACCTGGGGAGCTGTGTTGTGGCGTTTACATGGTGCTGCCAGAAGAGAGCCCAGGGCCTTTTCATACACCGACAACCCTGGCTGTCGACTCTTTAAGTGACCTTCCAGCTTGCCAGCAGATGCTCAGGACATGCAAGCCCACTAAGAAACAGAGCAGCCCCCTTGGCACAATTTTAGATATTTGTACAAGCTTCGTTGGAGTTGCTTATACATGCAAACAGGATTTTCCTTTACTGTTGTGTATCAATACAAATCAGAAGACCTCCAGCAGCTAATAGTCGGTTTATACAGGACCTGTAGGAGCGATGTGGACAGCAGAGAACCCTGTTCTTTTTCTGACAAGTCGGTGCCCTGGTAATGGTTTGCAAACTGTCCGTTTGCTATTGAAACCAGTGAAGCCATATGAAACGTCCACAGTGGCATTTAGGCAGTTACTTTTATAGTGACCCACACTGCATGGCCCCAGTGCACAGTTATGCCATTGGGTCCTAAATGCATTAAGGACACATGGAAGTTAACATGTGGAAATTGGTCACGTAATTGCTCTGCATTTAATTTAAAAAACAAAAACCCAAACCATTTAGATTCCTTAAATGCGGTGGTGTTAGTGCTGTGTGTCCCTGTCACTGATAACTAATCTTCCCTTTCACGTTAAGAATAGCAACATGGCTAACCCCAGTAGGCTGTACTGGAGTTCTTATATATAATGGGTAACATAAATAAAAGCCTGTACAGTAATCCTAGGGAAGGATATGTATGTCTAACTCATGTGCTTTTAAGTCATTTTGGCAACAACAGACTGTTTTTTTTGTATAGTAAGAGATTTGTCATCTGCAGTTGACTACTCTCTAAAGCAGATGCTTAGTGCCATTCCTTTTTTATGCTGAAATTTTATCCCTGTTTTAATTTAAAAAAGGCTGCCCTATATCATTCGTTCCTTGAATCAATAGTCAGTTCGTTATTCACTTCCATTTTCATAACAAAAGTCAATATTAGCTCCTGTGGAGATTTATTTCCTTGAATCAATAAACCGGTGTGTGGCAGTACATATTTTAACAGGATTTTAACAGGACCAACTAGTATTGCAGAAGATATTTTTTACTACATTATCCTATGATTGCTGGAAGACAGACTGGTAAAATGAAAGGGGTTTAAGAGGAGAAAGCAGGAGCTCCTGCTACCTGAAAAGCAGGAAGATTTGAGTCCATCACAAGCCCATTTATTTTAATTGCCACCTCTCCCTAGAATAGACAATTCTGTGTTGCAGTCCTGTTGGAAGCTGGTTCACCCCAGGAAACCAGTGATGCTACAGAGCAATGGCTGAAATGCTGAAAGTGTTTCTTTTCATCTTTGCATGCTACACTCCCGCGGGGAAGCCTGCTAACATGCCTGTTTTACAGCTGGGGACTGGAGGCAAGCAGGCTAATGGTTAGATTTTTTTTAAAGAAAGTTCAGCTTCCAGTTAGGCACCTAAGTAAAAACCTCAGTTGCTCATTTCTTGGGCTTTTTATTTTTTTAATCAAGCTTGGCACTTAGCAGTTCCCATTGAAAGCAAGCACTCTTGAAATTCAGGCCACTTAACAGAAGTGCTTAAATGAAAATCTGGTCCTTAGTGACTTGCCCGGAGTTATGTGACCAGGCTGAGATTTGATCTTTCAAGGGCTGGTCCAGCATCTAACATGAAACTATCCTTTCCACTGATGCCTTAAAGATGCACAGTTCTGGCACAGAAAGAAGAATTTATCCCACAAAAGACATGACTTCTTTGAGAATTATATCAGCTGTAGCAGCCTAACGCTGCACTGTCCCTTTAATCTGCTGTGTTCTTGAAACCTCTTTGGGGGAAAAAGAAAAACATATACTTGCTGAAATCTGGCATCTGTGAAAACGGGCCTTAGTTGGTCTGGTTGCGAGCAGGGCTAGGGTTTGGAGACTTGAGGGTAGGTTTGGGATTCAGCAGTATTGATGTCCAGTGTCTCGCAGATGTGAGGCTCCAAATGTCCTTCTCGTGAAAAGAGTCAGTCTCTTGAATAGATCTGGATGCAGTATTTACTAAGTTTCGGTGAAGAAAACTTGAATGGAAAAGTTGTCCATCCCTTTTTTATCAGCTTGATGCATGAAGTTTGTTTTACTGCGTCGGACCTGGAAATGAAAAGCAGGACCTCTATCGCACGTATAGGCGAGCTCAGGTTTCAAGATTTGAATCAAAAGACCCTTCCTCCTCAAACATTTTGAAGCAGTCCTAGAGTAGATCAGGCATGTCCAACTCATTTGGCCCCATGGGCTGAGCCTGGACCATGGGGCTGCTTGTGGGCCAGACAGCGCACCTCCGGTGGTGGGACAGCAGCTCGTTGGTACAGCTTTAGACCCCGGGGTGTAAATGCTGCCATTGCTCTCTCATCTTCTCCTCTCCTCATCACCTTAACCCCTGCTACCAATTTTAGTCCCCAGTGGCAACTGAAGACCTTGAATTTGGTGGTGGACAAGGGAATAAAGGATAAGCGATGTTCACCCTCTGGGTAGCAAGGCCTGTTGGCTGCAATTTAATTACGTGTGGGCTGCACGCAGCCCGCAAACTGCCAGCTGTGGATTGGAGGATATTAGTATTTGGTCTTTAACTTGTATTAAAATAGACCCCAACATTTATTTTCCAGCAGTTTACACATATGCAGGCCTCCATGAATTTTGTGAACCGTGAAGAGTCAACGGTCCTGTTGAGGCAGGTGCCGGTGAGATGCAATGTTGAGGTGCTTAGCGCCATATCCAGATGGTTCTGACTCTAGCCTAAAGGAGCCAGTAACAGCTGGGTTGACGAAGGGCAGACTTCATCGCATGTCTGGAGCGAGGCTTGAACTCACGGTTCTGGAGCAGTAGCTAAATACTGCTCATGTATGTGTCTGCTGTAATTTATGGTTGGCGTCTCCGGGTATACAGATGCTGAGAACAGAATGCATCCGTTTCTAGCATCTGACAAAGTAGATTATTGTTTGTGCCTCTCTGAACCAGCTGGTCCCTAAGGATTTGTTTGGGATGGTTTGCATAGGCCACTCTGCCTTTCTTTCTGGGAACTAGCTGGTTGAATAGCTTTTATATCTACTTGTTACGAGTATACATACATTAGAAAGGTGTCCAATTGACAGACAAATCATAGAAACATAGAAAAGGAGGGTCAGAAGGGACTGCTAGAGGCTATTCAACCTCCTTCCTGAGGCAGGATCTTCCATATCCAAACCATCCCAAGCAAATCCTTGCCTAACTTATTCCTATGGCAGTCTATAATGCTTTGGACCTTTTTTATGCAAAGCTAGATAAGGATCAATTCGTTGGACTTAAGTCAGTTCAGCCACGCCTACAAAAGGAAAAGGATAGCTGCTTGCCTAGCGCCACGTGGTAGCTCTGCCTGACTCCCTTTGAGCACACGCTCGTTTTAAGGCATGTTTGCACCTGCTTCACTGTAGCCAGCACAGTCCCAGTGATGATGTTGGCTAGACAAGCCTCTTGTAAGTGTTTGTGCGTGTCACAAATAGTTGCTGTAAGGCCGGGGTGTCGAACTCATCCAGCCTCGCTGGGCCAGACTGCAGGCCAGATTGGGGCCTACCCCCTGTGCTGTATGCAGCATGCATGACACGGGGTCCAGCCCACGCACCGCATGCAGCGTAGGCCAGCATGTGCCCCGGGTGGGGTTAGGCCAGATTCAGACTCACAGACCATATGTTTGACACCCCTGCTATAAGGGTTTTATTTTATTTTAAATTAATTTCCCTAAAAGTTTGCATATGCTGATCATGGTAAAGTGAGTAGATTAAAAAAAATTAAATGTCAAGTCTAAAAACAATTATCACTTTCAAAGACACCCCAGCTTCTCCTTTTAAAAAATTGCTGTAGAGTTCTTTATTTTTAGCACATTATGGCTGGTCAAATTTATCTGAATTTGCACGTTGGGACATGATGCCTTGTCTTTAAACCAGTTTCCCTTTTGCATTGGATAAACGGGTACGGTGTTTCTTGGGCCCATGGATAACTTTGATGTATGTCCTGTGCTTTAACTCCCTGGCATATTAGTTATAATGTAAATAGCAGGGTAGATTTTACTAGGCAGTGCACATAGCCATTGCTAATGTAATAATTCTGGCGAGCTGTCATGCAACTCTTGTGTGATAGTTAATTTTTTAGGATCGTTTCTGAGAACAGTGTTCTCCAGAAGTCTCCAGCTAGCTTGCGGCGCTATTTTAGAATCACGGTGTCATGATTTCTTGCTGACTCAGTTTCCAGCCCGATAGATTTTTTTTTTGCATCATTGCCAAAGAAATTAAGGAGCAAGTTTCCTTGTAACCCACCCACTTTAGCTATAACCCAAAGGAAAACCAGTTAAGTGAAAATACTGTCAGTTTTTGTAGACAGTTCAGCATGGATTCACCAGGAGCAAGTCATGCCTGATCAACCTGATTGCCTTCTATGATGAGGTGACTAGCTCTGGATGCAGGGAGACTGGTGGATGTGATGTACCGATTGATTTTAGCAAGGCTTTTGATACCATCTCCCACGACGTTCTCCAAGGCAAGATAAGGAAGTGCGGGCTGGATGAATGGACTGTAAGGTGGATAGAAAACTGGCTGGAGCATCGGGGTCAGAGGGTCGTAATCAATGGCTCGATGTCTAGTTGGCAGCCGGTATCAAGTGGATGCCCCCAGGGTTGGTCCTGGGGCCAGCTTTGTTCAATATCTTCATCATTGAACCGGAAGATGGGATGGAGTGCACTCTCAGCAAGTTTGCAGATCACACCAAGCTGGGGGGAGTAGTAGATATGCTGGAGGGTAAGGCTCAGATTCAGAGTGACCTAGATAAATTGGAGGATTGGGCCAAAAGGCATTTCATGAGGTTCAACAAGGACAAGTGCAAAGTCCTGCAGTTAGGATGGAAAAATCCCCTGCACCGGTGCAGGCTGGGGGCTGACTGGCTGGGCATCAGCTCTGCAGAAAAGGACCCGGGAGTGACAGTGGACAAGGAGCTGGATATGAGCCAGCAGTGTGCCTTCGTTGCCAAGAAGGCTAATGTTATCCTGGGCTGCGTTGGTAGGAACGTTGCCAGCAGATCGAGGGGAGTGATTATTTCCCCCTTTTCAGCACTGGGGAGGCCACATCTGGAGTCCTGTGTCCAGTTTTGGGCCCCCCACTACAGACAAGTTGCAAAGAGTCCAGCAGAGGGCAGCAGTAATGGTTTGGGAGCTGGGGCACATGACTCATGAGGAAAGGATGAGGAAACTGGGCTCGTTTAGTCTGCAGAAGAGAAGACCGAGGGGGATTGAATAGCAGCCTTCAACTCCCTGCAGGGGGTTGCAAAGAGGGTGGAGCTGGACTGTTCTCAGTGGGGGCAGATAACAGGACAAGGAGCAGTTGGTCCAAGTTGTAGCAAGGGAGGTTGAGGTTGGATATTAGGAACAATTTTCTAGGAGGGTAGTAAAGCACTGGAGCAGGTTACCCAAGGAGGTAGTGGCATCTCCATCCTCGGAGGTTTTTAAGTCCCAGGTAGACAAAGCCTTGGCACGGATGATGTAGTTGGGGCTGGCCCTGCTTTGATCAGGGGTTGGACTAGAGGTGATCTCCTGAGGTCCCTGCCAACCCTCATTTTCTGTGATTTGTCTGATTTCCTCCTGAATCCCTTGGAGTCAGCATTTGGTACACTAATCTCCTTGCTATTGTCCTTTTCTCCTACATTAGCATATCTCCTCAAACTTCAAGCACTGCAGATATTCCCACACACCATACTCAGATTTTTGTGTGATATGTTTTATTGAACCAGCACTACAGTTGGAACAGATGTTGGACAAACTTTCAGTCCTTGTGCCCTCCTTCCAGTCTGAGGATGTCCAACAGCCCCCCGACTGTGCACTTGGCCCAGTAAAGGCAGAAACCTCATCTCTTGTCCATTTGCTGCACCAACATGGTACAGCGGCAGCGCAGCAGCAAGTTCATGTTCAGTCAAAGATACTCACTGTCTTTCACTCTCCGTGTGCACTTGGAATTCAAGGCACAAGACTGAAGCTGTCGGGACTAGACTAAGGGAGGCTCATGCCCGGCAGCCGGATTAACTGGGTCAACTGAGCCCAGTGAACCAACCGGTGCCAGCTTGGCTTAGCCTTCAGGGGCAAGACTAATTGAGGCTTCAGACCCACAGCCGGAGTAACTGAAGCTAACAAACGAACCAGCTCCTGCTGAGCCCTAGCCCCTTCCCCCTGGCTGGTTCCAGGTCTGCTCTTAAGGAATCCCTCCAGCACCTAAGCCTTGCTGCAAAACTTACTGGTCTCTGGTCTGTGTGCAGCTCCTGTCCCAGTAACTCCTCTGGTTCCCTGATTCCTGATTAATCTCAGTGTTGAACATCAGTTTGATCTTAACTTGCTTCTGACTTCTGATCCTCCGGTTCAGTGTCAGACTCTGGGCTTCAGCTCCCATTCCTCTGCTGCTCCCATCCTGTAGTTCATCCTTGCAACTCTCCAGTTCTCATTTCTGGTGCCACACACTAGGCCTGCCACCCTTGTGAACCATGACAGAAGCTTAATCTCCTGGAACATGTGAGGATGATTTTGGACCTGGCTGATCTGAGTTCAGCAGCCAGTCGGTTCAAACCTGCAGCATCCAACACGGGATTGAGAAGATGCATGTAGAGAAGCTGGCACTGAGTAAAGGTCTAGCATCAACATTGCCACTGACCCCCACCATAGTCCCAGAGGCGTTGGCCCAGAAGACCACAGCAGGGGCTCAAGAAAGCACTTGGTGTCCCCTCTCTTCCACCCTCTCTCCAGGAAACCAAACTTTGAAGCCCCACCACCAAAGCCTGGGGAATGAAGCAGACAGCAATGAAGTCAAGCTCAGCACTGTGGCAATAGGCAGAGAGTTTTTGAGCCATCCATGGTACATAAGCAGCCAGCACAGGCATGGACTTCATCCCATTCCTGCGTAGTGCCTGTGCATGGCACCTCATTTTCTTCAGTGTTTGGCACTGCTGGTGACCAGCAGAGTACTGTTTTATTTAAAATCCATGAGCAGTGGCACCAGCAGACCCAAGGAGCTCTTCAAAGCCCAACCTCCAAGCCACCAGTATAGACACTGGGCCAGCCCACGCACATGCATACTTGATACTAGCATACCCCCATATCCATCTTCCTTGGCCCAGAAGAGCTGGAAACCTCCACTGAGAAGACAGAATCGATCCCTTCTCCAACACGATCCCCAGCTTTTGACCACAGGCACTGGAGCGTAGAGGAGTGAACTGAGAAGGGCAGCTACATCACACTGCCTCACACCGTGTTTCCTCCCCCTGGAAAAAAAAATCCTTTTCTCTTCATTTTAAGATGAAAGCAATGCCCCCAGCAGCGGTAGTGACATCTGATGATTTCAAGGCATTCCAGTATAGATGGCTAACCTTGGAGATTTGTGACTTTTTTGATCACTGCCAAAATACCCAGCAAGCTAGATTCATCTTCTCTGTAGCTGGAGCCCTGCCATGGGCATGCTTGTGCAGCACTATTGCTGCCAGACAGAGGTGGCCCAAGCAGGTTATGAATGTGGTCGTGTGGCAGCTGCAGAGCTTGAAGCTAGCGTGGCGATATCTCTTGGAAGCTAGTGCATCCAGAGCTAGCTTGGGTAACTCTGCAGGCCTTTCACTAGATAGACGTACACCATCATGCCAGAGCACCGCTGGACATCGGTGGTTTGCTTCAGAAACATACCAGCATCTGAGGTCTCTGTTTGGCCAGGGGATAACCCATGAGCACTTGCTAAATGGTATGGCAGCCAAAGCAGATCCCCAGGTGGTATTGCAGTTTCTGTCGGCATGGTCAGTCACACTTCCCAAGGGAAAATACTGCTCATCTGTCACTTGCCATGGGATTCAGAGTGATAAGTAGTACAAAAAAATAATAATAAAAAGGACAGTTTCTCGCTCCCCACGTTTATCTGCGATCCCATAAGTTGCCCTTCACCCTCCATGCCTGCTTTTCGGAGACCTTGACTATCATGGGCTTCCACGTGGAAGCATCGGAAAAAGGCTCAGCCTTTTAAACCCTCTTTACGAGGTACAGTTGGGCACGGGATGAATGTGTGGCTTAGAGACATGATTGGATAGTCACCAATAGCTCTTCCATTTATGGTTACTCATGCAACTTTTATTCTGCCCCATTATGCATATGCATGATGATAATTTGCTTTAATTACACGATGACACGCAATATTATTTTTACAGGCCCCCTGCCTCATTAATTACACAAGGAGGCCGAAATAATTTTGGTGAAGCAGCCATAAATCTGTCTCTCCCTAACTTTCAAGTGTTTGACATTTGCAGTCAAATAAATAGCACACTTCACTTTTGAAACTGGAGGATCCAAGAGCCATTATTCATTGGGGGGAAATGTAAGAAACAATTAAGCTCCTTGCTGGCACCAAGAAGCTAAAACGGGAACAACCTCTACGTTTTAGCCATGACAAAAACCGTGTGGGGGCTATTGTTTTTGTTGGGGCTTGTGTTGTAAGAGAAGCAGCCAGAAAACACCACAGTAGCAGAAAGGGAGGAGGAACAAGAAGCTTGAAGAAGTACTGGGAGCCTTGAGGAAAGTCTAGAGGGATCCTTTTTGCTGAAGGATGTTGGGAAGGCTGAGCAGACGCACGCTCCTGGGCAGCCGGGCTTGTTACGTGCTTTGGAAACGAACAGGATTGACTCAAAGTAATAGCTGATTCCATCACCACTTTCTCCTCCTAACTGAAACAACCTGCAGCGTACCAAATATTGACTTATAGCTCATGGCAAAAAGGGATAGCCATATAAATGTGTTAACATGCACCAAAAAGTCCTGATCTGTTTATCTTAACAGTTGTGTTTAACTGGGCCTGAATGAGCTCGAGTCCTTTCTCTTGTACAAAAACTAATTACACCTATTTTATGACTTTATAATTTAATCGTCTTCAGGAGCTCCACTCTGCATGATAGCATTCATGTGCTAAACCAGGGAAAGTGAAACCAAGGGTTAAAGTAAAAGGGTTAACTAATACAGTTTCACCTGAAAATAGGCCTGTGTTTGATCTGTCTGAGCCATTGTCTTGAGCACGAACATCTCAAAGACAAACAGAAACTGCCTTTGCCCATCTCTCCAATTGCTGCTAGGATGTTGAAATTAGTTTTGGGGTTTTTTTGTTTTTTTCATTTGCACTGTGTTGTCATGAAACCAGAGGGCATATTAGAATATTAAATGATCTTTTAATTACGGGACTGCAGTGAAACAGCAGCCCTGAAGTCATGCAAGTGAAAAGTATTTTGATGAAGTCTGTTTGGAGGAGGCTGGTCGAATGGAAGCTGTGGCTGGTATTAAATTAGCATTTGATACGTGGTACCAAACGTGCCACGGCTCCCATTGAAGCCAGTGGGCAGAGCAAGTTCTTGAGCAGCTCGCGGTCGGGTTCCAGGTGACGCCGGCAGCGCGGGAACAACGGCTGGAAGCTGTGGTTGGCCTGTGGTGAGCACGGCCTCAAGGCTGAGGCTTCTCTGGACAAGGAGAGGGGACCCGGTGTGTAGCAGGTCAGTCGGCAGAGAGATGACATTCACACCGGGACTCCTTGTTGTTGTTTGTCTTGCAGTACCGTATAACAGCCTTAACCAGGATCAGAGCCCCCATGCGCATGTGCTGTACCTAGCACGTCACAGGTCCTCCTCCAAAGAGTACACCATGCACAGGACAGACAAGTGAAAGGAAAAGAAACAAAGGTCCATAGGAGTAAGGTAGCTTGCCTAAGGCAACAAAGAAGGGAAATGGGTGAGCCAGGCAGAGGTCGAGTCCAGATAATTTGACTCCCAGTCTGCCCTGCCAATCAAGTGCTCTGCATCTCCCTTTTCACTAGATCTGGGAAGAGCTGGGTGAGGCTTGTTATTAGCTACGCTATTAAGATAAACAGATCAAGACTTCTTGGTGCATGTTAACACACTTACGGTTATCCCTTTTTTGCCATGAGCCGGAAGTCAAGCTGTGACCCTTATTCATTAATTCATAGGTGTAGCAAACCTGAAACCATCAAACTTTTCGCTGAATAAATTGTAGTGGGAAGAAGAATTCGTAGGCAGCCAGACATTAGGAATAATGAAGATGGGTCTCATTCCTCCTGGGTGAATACCCAGCTGCAGTTCTGCTCTGCTAACCCTAGGCAGCAGCATTTGACTCGGCTCAGACTAATGCAGGCCAGCTGAAGCCTGATGCTCTTTTCTTTCTCACCTAGTGGGATGAGTTGTCACGCGTTTTGACATGCGTGACGGTCTGGACTCGAGCCAGTCTAGGCTGCAATGGTGAGGACGCAGAGCTGTTCAGGTTTTCTCTGTTACCACTGGGACTCCTGTTCTCCTAGCTTATGTTGAGCTCAGCATTTGATGAAGTCAGCCACTGCTGATGAAAGCTTATGCATCTCTGATTGAGTTTGTCTCTAAAGGTGCAGATCTACCTCACCGTCCGCCTGACTTCAGACTAACATGGCTCACTACCTGTCTCCTACCTTATGCCCTTCCTTTTGTATTTCAGATTGCCTACGCTGCAGTGGACTGTGCCAAAGAACAGAACCATGACCTGTGCAAGCAGGAAGGTGTCGATGGCTACCCCACCTTTAACTACTACAACTATGGGAAGTTTGTAGAAAAGTACAACGGGGAGAGAGGGGTAAGTACAGGTGGAGGATGTGGAAAGAAGCCCCGCACAAACAACTGCTTGTTCCATTTTTGTTCTGAAGGAAGGGTGCGGGAGAATGGCTGGCTGCTGCAATATACTGTTTAGAATTGATTTGTTCTAGTTTTGGTAGATTCCACCCAAAAGAAATGTGGATTTTGGTGCTGTTTCATGTTCGTTTGTTTTGTAAGAAGTTTGCAGGTGAATGTAGGACAAATGAAAATGTTGATTTTTACTGGCTGCAGTGGGCCGTGGAGGTGGCAAGGGATATAGAAGTTACTCCACTCGGGTATGACAGCGCATCTGAATCCAGACCCCTCCCCGTACTCCGCGTGCTCGCAGATTCTGCCGGATCACAATAGAGGGTTGGTTGCATGGAGTAGACAAAGCTGCCCCTTAGACCAGGAGGAGATAACCAAATAACTTGTTTTCGCTGTATTAGACTGCAACCCAAGCTTTAGAAAGGAAAGAGTTATTGTGCCACCTACCCGATGGCCTTCATCAGGCCTTCCATTTTCCTGTGGTGTTACGTACAGTTGATCATGCACCCTGAAGGTGTAAGAGAGTGAACTGCTTTCTTTTTGGTGTGCATCATTTAAGTCCTCATATCCTACAGTCTTGGCAGCAAAGCACTGTCTGGAAGAGAGTAATGGAAAAGCTAGGTGTTCCCGACGATGATTTGTGGGAACATATCTAGCCTGGAGGCCAGCTGCTGCTAGTATAATTCATAAAAGTGTAGCAAGTGTAAAGGAGTGCCAAGTCCTTCCTCAGCACCTTTTCCTTCCTCAGCAGTGAAGTGGAAGTGTTCATTGATAGCAGTGGGAGTTTTGTCTTCAGGATTAAGCCACAGTAATTGCCAGTTCATTGACCTGTGCATTGGCATGGATACCGCTCTGTTTGTAGTCTAGTAGAGACTGGTGCAGCAGCCAGCGAATAAGCAAGGTTTTGGCCATCAAGTGCTTTGGGATTCAAATACACGCCGTTCCAGTGGGATTTTTGAAAGGACGGCTCTCTTGTGGCTGAGGATAAGATGTTGGCAAGGCAGACGCGTGCTTGGATGACGGGAGCTGGGAGATGCGTTGTCCATAACAGCTGACTTGTTTTTAAATAGCAGTAGAATTGCTCTGCTGTGTGTCCCATCTCTGTACCGCTGACAGCTATTGGAGAGTCTCCTTTAGTCAGAGGAGAATGACCTACTTCTGGGACGGGGAGTCACGGTTTCCGTTCCTGGTGTTCTTGTGAAATTTTGAGGAGGGCAGTCTCGCACGAGTACGGTGGAAACCATGATGTTCCTAGGCTTCTCCATGAGCTTGTGGGTTTTGTAATATGGGAGCAAAGGGCTTTATTTTTAAAGGAGTGAAAACAGCATGAAAGGTGACGATATTATGGAGGTAATGACCGAAACAGCTGAGTTATCTTGGCCTGTGGCCCGCTACCTTGCAAAAGACGACGGAGAGAGCAGGGCATGGGGAGGGGAACTAACTGGTGCGTGCCTGTTAGCAAGCCATTTAACGCACTGAGTTTTGAATTTCTCGAGCTGACACCAAGTCAAAAATTGTCACACTTTTTTTTTTTTTACCTTAGAAACATGGCCACTTTCAAAAAATGGCAATTTACCGAAAAACACGCTGCGTCTTGGTCTGTTTTTTCTCGTCCCACGCAAAGTTTCCCTTTTTTTGAGCAAACTTTTAACAAGTAAGGTTTCACCTTCCATTTTTGCTCCATTTAATTTTTGCTCTGCTTTCCTCACTCCCCACACGAGAGTATCTGTCATGGTTAGTCGGAAAAACAAGGATGGGCATTTTTTTTCAAACCCAGGTGCTTCAACTTGTGCATATTACTAAAACTTGAACGGTGAGCTGACTTCCATGCCGTTGCAGAAGTGCCTGGCGCTGCTTCTCTCTCCTTGAACGTGCTGAGTGCTCCATGTGTGAAAATCAAGTCACCTGGGGTGTCTAATACAAATTGAGAACGAGGCCTCTGAGGATGACCAGTCTGACCACACTTCCACATTTCTTTAGCGATGTCAGTCTGAAGCCTCCGTTTGTAAATGAATTCCCTTTGTTCAGTCGCTACCGAAAATCCCCGGTCCTGTACCAGACTTTGGGCAGTTGTGTTCTGCGTGGCTCTATAAGGGCAGCCCCAGTCCTGCACCCGCAGAACCACAGAGCCGGGCTGAGGCCAGACAAGATCGTAGGATAAAGAAATATCTGTTCCTGTGTGGCAGTTGCTTGTCTAGCTGGTCTGGAAGCAAAGCATGCACCTTATTCACATGGCACTCCTGTGTGTTTAAGAGTTATTAATCGGACGACTGGAAACGCTTGTGGAACCCTCCTTCTCGTCCTCTCTGGTTTTTGGTGTCTTTTACTCCATCCCCAACCTGTTTCTCCTGAGACTTGATGAATTGAGTGTCTCTCCTTTCGTGTGCTCCCACCCAGGTATCGCTTCCTCCACCACTTCGGCTGCTGCCACTGCTGGGGTCTCTGGGCTCCCACTCCCTCCTGGCTTCTGCTTCCTGCCTCCACCCCAGGGCGGCAGTCGGGCAGGGGGGCTGCAGGGTCCAGGAAACCTGTGGCCCCGGGGACCCGTGCAGCGTCACAGGCTCAGAGGGGAAATCCAGCAGCATGGTGGGGAGCCCACACAGCATGTGACCGCAGCTGCTCGCAAGCTGCACAGCCCTGTCCTAGTTCATATTCAGCGTGCTTCCCTCTGCCTTTGGGCGCGGAAGCTGGCAAAGTCCCTGTGAAACAACACTGTTTTGGTTTCTTATTTTAAAACTCTGATCAATATTTTCCTTTCTTTAAATGCAGGAGGCCGGATTTGCCACTTTCATGCGAACCCTTAGAGAGAGAGACCATGAAAGGGTAGGGAAGAAGAAGGATGAACTGTAATTTCTGCCTCAAAAGAAGCTTTCCACTGCACTGTGAATGGTCCCAGGTCCATTGTTACTGCGCCTGAGATGTCACGAATTCTAAAGACAGAGACTTTTTTTCTTTCTTTTTTTTTTTTTTTTTTTTTTATAAATAGCCATGGTCATTTTGTACAATTTTGAAATAAAGTGAAACCACTTGATTTTTAAAGAAAATTCAATTAGATTGTTGCCACATTCTGTTAAACAAAAAACAGCATTCTCTCCTGTTGTGAGACTGTGCCCATCAACACTCCTATGCAATATTTTTGTAGTCGGTAGTGTGTCCGTAGAAGACCTCATTTGACAAGGTAAATTTTCTTTTCTTTTTTTTTAAGTGTTTTACAGTACACGTAATGACTTTTTTTAAAACAGTGGAGGAAAATGGGACTTTTAAGAAACAAAAAAAGTCTGTTCAAATGCAGTTTTACATTCTTGCAAAATAGTTACATGCTCTTCAGAGAGATATGGGGGAGTGATTTTAAGGCGCTCAGGGATAACAGGGTAACGGGGTTAATGAAGACACTAGCATTGACCAATCCAGATCTTGTTGATTTTCATTTTTAATCCACTGTACTGGAAGTGTTTACATATCTTTGCAGAATGTACTAAGTTGTTTTAAATAAAATGTCAAAGATCAGCACAGTAGGGATTAAATGTAAAATAAATCTCACATTTTAGCAGTTATGTTGTCAAGTACCCCTGTAAATTATGGGGACGAAATAATATATAGGCTGTTGAATTTTTTTTTTCAATTTATGATCAGGCCACATGAAATGCATATTGCAAGGTGTTATATTTAACATTGTACATTTGACAGAGGCACAGTATTTTTGATATACAGAAATGACACGCACCAGTATTTGTTTACATCCCAAGAGCTTGTCCATATTGTATGTTATATATATATTAAAAGAAAACCAAAACCTGAGTTATGGAACGTTAACAATATTTCTACGGCAAGTAATCATGTTAAAGGCATACTGTGAACATGTTACTGGAAATTGCCCTCCGGATACTACGAAGTTGTATCGATCTGAAGGTGCTTCTTATGTCTTCATAGTCGGGGTGGGGGGGTGTGATTTCATTTTGATGGGGAAAAAAATAAAAAATTGGAAACTATTTTTTTTTGTTCATCATCTTCGTACCTACCAGGTTGCCTGAACTAGCGTTCACAACTGCTAGCAGTCCGGAGACCCAGGCTGCTGCAGGATCTGTGCCTCGGGGTTATTTCCTGGCTGTCCATTGAGGGGTAAAGCCCACTGTTCATTTGTAACAGGTTCTCCAGCATTTTAATCTACCCTGTGCTGCGTTAAGATTTGTATGCATTGGGCTCTTTCTAATGGTCCCAAGCAGCAGTTTGATGCAGCACCCTTGTATAAGGAAAGAGAAACATCCCATGAATCTGAGCTCTCCGCTAAAAGGCTGGTAGAGTCTCATTTTCTTTGCCTGTCCGGCCCGTGCAAAGGGAACAACTGTCCGGCTGGGGCGCCGAGGGGATTTCTCACTCCCTTATCCATTCTGGATGCACTTCCCTTGTTCATCATCCTTTCTCTTGCCCAATTAATGGGACTGCACATTTGGCACTCATTAAGCTGCTGAACCCATTAGTGAGCAAGAGTGGGTAGGCTGATTTGTCTTGTGTGATGGCCAGCTTGTTAGCCAGGACCATACATCTAAGCAATGATGGTGACGTGCCAACTATTTTCTCTTATTAGGCACCTGTTGAATCTCTCCACTCCGAAAGGAGTGGACTGTCCAGCAGGATGTTGATTTTCTATTGTGGAACTGGCCTAATAGTTTATGACCTCCTGCTCACCCATCCGCAACTTTTTTTTCGGTGGCATAGCTATTGTTTAGCATTGTGGTCCATGCCTCTCTATCATGTGGTGAGCATGGGTCAGATCTTTTACGCTGTCCTTGCATTCAGTAGCGTGTATTCAGCCCCGAATGTGGAAAGGAAAGCCCATGTAGTCTTCAGATTCTAAGTGGGAAGATCCTTGCTTTCCAACGGAGCATGAAGCAATGAGTATGATTAGTCCAGAACTATAGACATCTTGCTGCAATTTTTCTGGCCTCCGAGTCAGTGGTTGGCACTGAAGAGAGGAAATAGAGCTTCCATGGACATCTGAGCAATAGGCTGTGCCCATATTCGCATTAATTGCTGAGAAATGCAGACTTCTCTTTTAATAAGATCACAGTTTGCCAATGATGACATCATCCTTGGGATCACTCTGAATTATAGGCTTTAGTAAATGTTTAGGATAAGACAATTGCTCGCTGTGCTGTAGAGCAGTAATTCTTTACAGCTGGTTACACTACAATAACATTAAAATTAAGGAGCCTAGATTTGCCTATGGTGTTTTGTCATGTTGCTTCTTGGACTTAGAGGGGTTTTTCCTTGGCTAATCATGTGTTAATGTACAGATATAAAATATTTGAGAATAACTGACCTCCTGGTACAGGGTCATGACTCATCTGGTTTATAGTCAGAATGTCTTCTAGGATAACTTTGAACAAGATGAACAATTAAATCTAATGACTAACAGAAGCGTTAGCCACTATGAACTAGAGTCTGTCTAACTTTGCTTCCTACTTAATTGCAGAAACAAATGCCTGATTCTGATTTACTGTGGTGTAAATCCAGAATAACTTTACCAAAGTCAATCAAGGTATTCTGGATGTACATTGTATAAGTGAAATTAGATTGTGTCCCATTAAATATCTTTTTTATTATCTTTTTTTTCTGTTTATAAACTTGGAACAGGAAGGGGTTTTTTTCTTCTTTTTAAAA
The DNA here is from genome assembly GCF_030867095.1 of Alligator mississippiensis. Lineage (NCBI taxonomy): Eukaryota > Metazoa > Chordata > Crocodylia > Alligatoridae > Alligator > Alligator mississippiensis. The sequence continues at coordinate 246,165,800 of NC_081827.1, read as the reverse complement.
AATAAAATCTCTAATTTTATATTAAAATACTTGAGTTCCAATATTTAAAAAAAAAAGTCCAATTTTACATATTAATAATACCCAGCCATTTATGGAAGATATCCAAGTGTGACTTACAACTTTTAACTCATCTTTTCATGATGGTATTATCTAATCTAGTGGCCCGCAAAAGTGTTAGACTCAAGGCACCCCGTTAGGCTTGGAGCGCCTCTCAGAAAGGCCAGCTCTTACTTGTTTTTTTTCAACTACAGAAGAAAAACAGAAGAAATCTCCTGTTTACAAAGCATTCAACAGACCACAACAGGTCAGCATGTCTTTTAACTATGGATTCTTATTTGAAATCTCCGGGTTTATCTTATGAATCCTGTTTGCACACCCAACACTGCTGCCATCGTGTAGAACCCTTGAAAGGCTTTCAAGATGCCAGTTGAGAATCACTGATATAATTGTATCCAGTATCCAAGTGTATATCCGTAAAAAATGAACTACTGCTAGCAAATATTCTGCAGCAAATCAGAGGTGGTATTGCTTTTGTGACCCCCTGGGTCTAACTTTTCAAGCTCTTAATAGGCAAATGACCCAAAGGCTGTTGATCTCATCTATGTAAGTATATTCCCCTGGAGATCAATTACTACTGGAGTTAATAAAGTGTGAAATCCTTCTTTGCGCAGGGTTGCCAGCACAAAGACTGTGCATCACTTGCATCCCATTTAAGCCAGGTTTGGGGATTTAAGTGGCACACTGGTCTGGCCTCAGCCCACTTCAGAAACTTGATATGTCCAAGACACAAGGACAAGCTGTTTAGACTGGCCTAGAGCTGAGCCTGAAAGAGATGTTAATGAAATAAACAGCTCTTGGGAGATTCTACACCAACACGGCCACTAGCCATGGGTAGAGCCTTTGTCTGTAATGTGAAAAACTCCAGATCTGGTCCCTGGCATAAGCAGGCACCGCAGGAACTTGAGCCTGTTCTTCCACATCCCGGGGAAGTGCCAAAGGCATTAGTCTGTAGAGGTTCTCTGGTCCATTTTATACATAATGGAACGGCTTCAGAAGAAGACACTGATGGAGGCCCAGGCGTGGACAGTAGCATAGCCAATAGCCTGGTCATTAGGCACTACTCTGAATCATGCAGAACGGGGCCTTTGAACAGGGGCTTCTTACATTGCTTTCCCCTCTCCCTGTGAAATCCCTTCCTTGATCTGAGAAACTTGGCAAAAATGGTATCACAACCAAGATACTCCCATAGAGCACGTTCTCATTTTGGTCAATTTTCTCAAAAAATCCGTTTAATTTAACAATCCCCAAGCCAGCTGCCGAGAACTGCGTTGGGAATTCGGGCTAGGATGTTCAGAAAAAAGTCCCACTGAATGGAAGGCAAGGTTCTTTGGGTAGATGCGATATCTATCTTTTATGAGACCAACTGAGTATTCAGTTGGTCTCATAAAAGATATCATATCTAGCCAAAGAACCTTGCCTGCCCGTGTCCTTACACCAACACGGCTACAACCAAAAACCCACTGAAGGGAAGAATTTCAATGGGATTTAAGCATCCAGCTCACTTAAATCCCCTTGCAGAATCCCAGCTTCTGCCTGTGGGTGTTTTTAGTGGCTAACTGTTTTGCCCTGGAGAATCCAAAAGAGTATTGAGGTTTGTGTGTTAACGTTTTTTAATCCAGGGATGATTAGAAAATGTAAATACCAGTACATTTTCAGATAAAGCCAGAGTGCACATCTGAAGTACTGTATGAATTCACTTAATGGATGATCCTGAAAGTTTGGAGGCTTACAGCTTTTTGAAAGACAAGTCATTACAAGCAATTCAGGAATTTACAAGTTGTCCTTTTCCTGTCCTTTGTAGCAGAATATTAGCATCAATCTTCATTCATTGCTACCAGTAATGGTAAGAGAAAGAGCAAGGGAGAAGGAAAAACAGATGTACTAGAGTAAGAGATCCCTGCCAACATGCATGCTAGAGCCAAGGAACAGTTGACAGTAGTCGCACACTGAAAACTATAATCAAAAGAACAAGGACCACTTCTTTGTGTGTACAGTGTAATTAGTTTAATGGGGAGTGTTCAGGTGACTGAAGACAGATCCAAAAGCTGGCAATTAAATTGCACTTTTACACCCAGGTCTTCACCTTCTAGCCAAGTATGTTCCTTTTACTATTTGAGTTCCTGTACAGGTGTTACTTTTCCATGTAGTCTTGTTGCGAATAAGTGAATCCAAACTAAGGTTACCCCTTTATCCGTGATCTTTACATTACTGGTTAGAGGCAGGAGTTTGAAGAGTAAATAAAAAGCAAAGGCAGGTAGCGGACAGGAGACTGGAAAGCGGAAGCAGGGTTTGGATTGTTATTCTTCAGACTTCAAGGAAAACTACTCGGCCTTTCCTTCCGCAGAAGGGGCACAGCTTAGTGCTGCTCCGCCTTTTGTGGCTAGGCTTGGATTCAGGAGGGAAATGAAGAGCTGAGCCCTTTGGCTGTTTGTGTTGCCTACAAAATACTTATGCAAGGGAGCCAATTGGAAACAGTTCTCAAAGCAGACTTTCCCCCAGACATTTCTGTGCCTCTCCTAGAGGGGGTGTGTGACACCTTCTCAGCAGGTGCATCTACACGTGAAATTAATGGGACACAATAAACTGGAGCAGTTCGACCTGGAGTCAGCTGCTCCCGGGCGCAGCGTCTACATGTGTGCCCACGAGAGCAGCAGTTTGAGCCAGGGCGGAGCAGCACTAGGTTCAGGGGGGTTGGCCCTGACCCAGGTGGTGGCAGCAGGTGGCAGAAGGACTGGCCGGGGCACAAGTGCATGCAGCAGGCAGCTCCCACACTTAAGCACCCTGGGCATTTATACACATACATTTGTCTGCTCTGATGCAGTGGTGATTCAGCATGTTGGAGCAGACTCAGTTGATCGAGTCTGCTCCGCATGCAAGCTGGCGCACCCAGCACTACGTCTCATGCACTTGTACAAATGGGAAATGTGCGTTAGTGCTGAGAAAATGGTGGTGATGCGCTTTTGAACTGAAACACCTTTGCCATAAAAACGCCCGGCACTGCAGCACAAGCATGTGTACAAATGCCTCCTTGTGCCCCAGCTACTCCAGTCACCGCCTACACGTGTGTTTTGTCACACTTGATTACTCCACTGTAAAATATCACTGTCCCAACAGCACTATCTTACAGTGGAGTTAATTAATTTACTGCACCCTAATACCAGTGCACGTGTAGCCAATTAGTCAACTCCACAGTAAAGCGCATGTGTAGATGCACCCAGCATGTCTGTGCCTCTCTTATTTGCTGATTAGGGAAAGAAGAGCACAAAGCTTTCTACAAAATAAATCATTCCAAATCTAATTTGATCTCTGCTGGCGTGTCCTTGAGTGCCTGTCTGAAATGAGCTACTACAATCTGCAACTGCCTCCGTTTTTGCAGGTGTTACAGCAAGCGCTGAATGGGCTGCGATTGTCATGCAACCTTTCGAGAACCTCTTACTATCATTAGGCAGTTCTTCAGGTTTCAGGTGCTTCCATCCAAGGAGCAAATTTAGGCCTTAGTTTTAAAACTATTTTTACCTTTGTAGAATTCCTTCATGGATTTGTTGTCACTCGGTGCTGTAGTGAAAAAGTCCCTGACAGAAAATTATGCTTTTCTCTCTCTCTTTGTCTGTCTTGTCCTTTTTTTTTTAAGGCCTGGTAGTTTTAATTACTCCCATTAGCTTAGGGCCACTAACACTTTCCTCCCTAATGCTCTTCCAAGAGTTTGTAAATGGGTATCATTTAGCCAAATGTTGCAGGCACTTCCCCCAGTCCGCACCACTTGATTCCCATCAAGCATTTGTCAAGGGATAAAAGCTTCTAGATGAACAAAATCGTTTGTGATTAGTCTCTGGTGCCCCAGTTAAATGGGTGCCTCCACACTGGGCCTTCCAGAGGGAGAGGCTTCATCATTAACATGTGCAATTCTGCATGATCTGATTAGCTCTTGCAGTTCATTTGGCAGCGAATGTACAAATCCGTCACAGTCCACATGCCAAATATGTGCACAGTTAAATGAGAGAGAAGCAAGAAATGGTGCTTCTCTCATAGTCTTTCCTCATTAATAAATGTTAAGCTGTTACCCAGTACACTAGATTTATGCAGTGCACTGGTCTTTCTTCCAGTTTGGTACCTATCTGCTCCTAAACTGGAAATCTTCCTTTTGGGCTGATGGCTCTTTTTAGTACGCTTGCTTAATGTTGTGCCTGTGGTTGATTATGGACTCCAGGGTCTGGTTCTAATGGCCATAAACTAGTGATGGGCATAACAGGATGCAGTCTCCATTTGCACAGTACATAAAACCAAATTAAACAGTTGTTAAAAATGTATTATTAGCAATCCATTCACCCCCACTTCTATTGTTGTTAAACTGACGGTCTGTAGCACATCTCCGAATAAGAAGTCGGGGGGGGGGTTCTTTAAAGGAAGAGCTCTAAGACTGTCAACCAGAGACGCTTTATGTGATGAAATGGTTAAAATGCAATGATGGGCAAAACGCGAGCGTATAAGGATGACTCCGTCTTGCTCAGCACATCAACCATCTGTGCGCATTCAAACCTGGACCAACTGATGGGGATAAGGACTTCTGTCAATCCATCCACTGCTGCAACAGGGCAGAATTTAGCCATGGATTTGTTAACTCTTTTCTTTACATGTGTTTTCACTACTGTTTATGCCCAGGAGTCAACAAGCTCTGGCACCCTGAAATAGCAGAGTACTGAAGCCCATGCTGAAGTCCAGTGACTTCAATTAAACTTAAGCATGTGCCAAGTCAGGGGCGGGCAGTTATTTAAGGCAGAGGGCCACTTACTGAGTTTTGGCAAGCCATCGAGGGCCACATGACAGGTGGGGGCAGATGAATATTAATTTTCTAAATTTTTTAGGGGCCCTGTGGGCCAGATAGAACGGCCTGGCGGGCCACATTTTGCCCACCCCTGCGCCAAGTGCTTTGCTGAGCCAACAACACCCCTGGTAGTGAACTGGATTCTAGTTTGGCTTCCCAGATCCCAGTGTGACTGCCTGGCAGACAGGTTACCAGGGAAGCCAAGTGTCTGGTTCTCTACCTGGCTTGCTCCTTGGCCCACCCTGAAATTTAAGCTGGTCCCCCATCTGATTGGCTTCCTGTTCTGCCTTTCTGGATGCAGGCAGGCAAACCAACTCCTATAAGGGCTTGTCTAGCACCCCATTGCCTAGAAAGACTTGAGGAGTTTGCCATATATTGAACTATAAACATTAAAATGCAATGTTAGTAAATATATATTAAAATATTTTAAAATCACATTAAAATATACAAATATTCAAGTGTTGAGATCTCGCATAGAACAGTAAATCCCATTCCCTCCCATGCTCAGTAATGTGTGCACTGTAGAACGTGCTTCCATCCGTGTGGTTCAAGTCTGGATTTAGTCCAGTACCCCTGTACCGATCACAGTCATTACTTCCTTCCTTCCCTCTGCAAGATCTGGGCCTAGAGCCTGGGTCAGTCGCCTCCTGCCAGAAAATCTGCTGGGCTGCTACAGCTTGAACTGAAGACAATTCTCCTTTAAGGTGCAAGTAGTCATTATGAAGGATGTAGCCTCCATTCCCAATTGCTAGCACGGGGAATCCTATTCAGGGTTTGCATCCCACCTGCGTTGAACATGGCTGCTCCAAGTAACACGCTGGAACAAGAAGCAGGGACTGCTGCAAACTAATGGAATGCAAGTCTTAGCACGAGATCCTGCAGAGCGAGCCCCACTACAGATTTTTAGATGGATGGTTATCTACATTCTTATTTATTGCTTCTATTACACTACCAGTTACAGACTGCAACGGAGATCAGGGCTCCGTTGTGCTAGATGCTGTACGAGTGCTTATCATCTAAATGGGAAAGGGATGGGAGAGAAGCCATGTTTGTATCTGCTTTACGGAAGGGGGCTACAGCAGAGCCACGTTCGGTACTGTGCTTCATCTCGCGCACAGCCCATGGGGCAGCAGCGGGGACTGAACTTGAATCTTCATTTTCTGCAAAGCCACCGTGTCTCTAGCTGCGTGGTGCAGCGCATTTCTGAATGTTTGGCATAGAACAAATTATTAAAAGAGGAAATGAAGCACGAGGAAGAGATCTGGAATCTCACATCTAGTATCTTTTCTCTCTGGATGAAGCACCTCCTTTTTTCTTTCTCTTCTCAGCACTCCCTTTACTTTCAAGCCCTCTGACAGTGATCTTCATACTGATGATGCCGTCTCATCCCTTGCTTATTGTATCACATTGAGTTATACTGCAAGCTCTCTGGGGGAAACGTCCTGTTCCAGAAGTGGCTGTGTGCATTTAGAACAACACCCTACAATATGTATTTTCAATTCCTTTTTTTAAATGTTCTGCATAATATTTAAGACCTTTGAGGAGAAGGAAGAGTATACCTTTCTCTCAGGTGAAAGCATTGCAGTTTCAAATACAATGAGGCATCCAACATGCAGATTACTGCTATCATCTCTGTTCAGTTTACCTGATAATCAAAAATACATATTGGTGTAAAATAACGAATCCTTACCGATATTCTCAGATGATGAATAAAATATGAATGTGTCTCAGAAGCTACAGTCATTGTGCTCTGCATAAGTAAAAAAATATGTGAGTTTTTGAAGACATTTTGAGGGAAATAAAAAAGCATGGAGGTAAATGGAAAACTGAAAGAAATTCAACATAGGTTTACCGAGAGCAGGTTGTAGCAGACCAGCCTGATACCTTTCTTTGATAAGATAATTGATGTTCTGTGAAATAAATGCACTAGATCTAATCTAGCTGGACTTCAGTAAAGCATTCAGTGTGGTGCTATCCAGGGAGTTATTAGTTCAGCTAGAGAAAACAGGGATTGTAGAGGAACTGCAAAGTGGGTAAGGAGCTGGCTCGAGGGGAATGTGCAGGTTGGAAAGAAGCTACTGGGAGAGGTCTTCAGGGAGCTCTTGGGAACTTACAAAATATTTTCATGAATGACCTTAGAAGTACAATACGAAAACTTGCTAATGATGCAAAGTTGGGAAGCATTGCCAATACAGAGGAAGATTGGAATATCATACAGGAAGAATTTGGTGCCTGTAGTGACTGAAGTAATTGAAATGGGGTGATATTTAATACTAATTCAGAATTTTTGCTACTAGCTGTTACTTCATCGGTTGGAAACAGCAGAGGAGGAAGACCTGGGTGTTTTAATGAATACCATGATAAATGCGACTGTAATGCTAGAATGTATCAGAAGTGGCAGAGCTGTAGGGCAGTGCGAGGCTTCAGATCGTGCTTCGGATCCGGGGCCGCTGCGGATGCTTTGACATCCAAAGCGGCATGCCCGAAGCGAAGCGTGGGCTCAGTTAAGACGTCCAAAGTGGTTCGGTTCGGAGCTTCTGAAGCACTTCGGAAATGCTTCGGATGCTTTGGATGCTGGAAGTGAAAGTTAGAAGAGGGAGGGGGAGCAGGGGAGGGAGGGAGAGTGGGAGGTGAGGGAGGGGGAGCTGGGAAGAAGACTGACATGTGTAGGTGGCCAGTGAGAAAGGCTGGCTGCCTTCCCAATGACAGCGTCTGGGGGGAGGGACCTAGAAACAGCATAAAAGCCACTGTTTGGGGGCTTTCTGTGCCTTTTCCTAGCTTGTTCCCCCAGAAACTGTGTGAGGGAGGAACGCTCAGACTCAAGCATGTCAGCTTGCTTGCTTTTACTCAGTAGTTGGAACGTGCCTGCTCCTTTTTGTCGTTAGAAAGGATTGGGTAGGATTTAGCTTAGCTATTCAATTACTATTACTATTACTATTCAGTTCATTTCTTTTAATTTATATTTGCTTTTTTTTTTGTTTTTTTGCAAACTTTGAAAAAAGAAAGCTGTGTTTTCCCTGCCAGTGTGAGCCGTCACTGTGCAGGGAGGCACACAGATTGCACACACGCACACACATACACAATATAAATAAGAAAAATCAGATATTCATAGGAGACGAAGACAGCACAAAATTTTTATATAACTCTTAACAATGAAGCAAACAATCAAAGAAGAGGCCAGTGCACGCACACAACAGAGAGAATAAAACAGACGCATTCTTTTCCCAAGCAGCCGTGACATCAGTGCTGCCAGTGGAAGCAAGAAGGTGGGAGCAGTGTCTGCACCTGACAGCCCTGCACCTGCACCACCTCTGCTCAGTCCAGAGGCGGGTACCAGCAGCGGAATCACTGTCTCCTCCATCCCAATGTCATCTCTCACTGTGAGCCTCCTACGGCCAGAGGAGGAGCTGGAGCTGGAACCAGGGATGCTGAGCGCACTGGCTTAAGCAATTCTGGGGGAACAGAGTTTGTGCTCCACACCCCTCAAATTTCCCCTAGACCCAGGAGCTCAGACTGCTGAGGAGTAGGATAAGGCAGGATCCTCACCCTCAACCCAGGAGCGGGGGAGTAGTGTAGTGTGGGAGCATTTTGAGTTGGCAGATGATCCCAGGTTTGCCATCTGCCACCACTTTTCCACCATGGCCATGCTGCTGCATCTGAGGAAGCAGCACCCCCTTGCCCTTCTTCCTGCTCAGCCTGGCACCAGTGCAAGCGTGGCAAAAGGGAAGTCCCCCGCTCACTCCAAAGCGCCATTCCCCCCAAAGCAGAGGCAGGCCACCCTGGACCAGTGGGGGAAAAGTGGACAGAAAGGGGAGCACATTCCCAAGGTGCGTGAGATCACCCAGAGCATTGGGGAGATGCTTGCTCTGGATAGCCAGCCCTTCTCCCTAGTTGAGCGGCCAGGGTTCAGGCGGTCCGTAGCACTTCTGGCCCCATCTTACAAAGTGCGTGCATGCACCACCTTTAGCAGGATGGTGGTGCCCTTCCTGTACGAGGCATGCAGGGAGTACTTGAGGGAGGAGCTGTGCAAGGCAGCACCGCAGGTAGCCTTGCACTTCACCTCCGACATATGGAGCAGCCGGGGTGGCGATCACACCTACCTCTCCCTCACAGGGCACTGGTGTGCTCAGTCGGGCCGTTGGTGGGCTCTACTGCAAGCCAAGGTGCTGGATGAGTCCCACACGGCAAGGGGGATCATAGGGGCCATGAACCGCGCAGTGCAGGGGTGGCTCATTGGGCAGGCTGAGCTCACCCACAGGTTCATGGTCACCAACAATGAAGCCAATATGGTGAAGGCTGTCCGTGATGCCAACTTTGCTGGCATCCACTGTGTGGCACACAGGCTGCACCTAATAGTGAGGGATGCCTTGGCAGAGGACAGGGCTGCCGGTAACAGTGCCGCCGCCACTACTGCTATAAGCCAGCTGATTTCGAAATGCAGGAAGGTGGCGGGCTACTTCCACCATAAAGGGGGGCAAGATGCTGCGGGAGAAACAGGCAGAGCTCAGCATCCCGGAGTGCAGAATCATACAGGATGTGGAGACCAGGTGGTACTCCACATACCTGATGCTTGAAAGCCTGGTGGAGCAACAGAAGGCCATCCATGAGATGGCTTTGCTTGGGGAGACTAGGATCAGTGGCCCCCTGAACAGAGCTGAGTGAGGTACCATCTCCCAGATCTTGGTGGTCCTCAAGCCCTTCCTCAAGGCCACCGAGATCCTGAGCGCTGGCGATGCCCTCAGCCAGGTGATCCCCTAGTGAGGGAACTGGAGAACCAAATGGAGAAGTTCCAGGGGATCAGTGTTCCTGGCTGGGGCAGGTCACTGTCACCAGACGTGCAGGCACCGGTGAGGCAGCTGAAGGAGGGCATCAGGAGATGACTGGATCCCTTGCGGTCCAGTACAGTTCACATGATGGTGGGCATGTGCGACCCAAGGGTGAAGGGGAGCATGTGCACTGGCAGCACCAAAACCCTTGATCACTGGACTCAGGTGCTGGTGAACAAAGTCAGGGAGGCTGAAGTGCAGAGGTGAGGGGATGTGGAAGAGGGAGATCCACTTTCCTGTGCCAACACTCCCAGCACTGGCACCAGCACCAGCCAGTCTCCTCCACGCCAGCCACTGCCAATGTGGGCCATGAGCATGGCTTCAATACTGGGGTCCAAACGCAGCAGACCCCAGCCTCGGGCAGGTACCGCTGAGGCTTCAATGGCTACCTATGTCACTGAGGATGTGGAGCCACTGGACTGCGACCCCTTGGCCTACTGGGCAAACCGCAGCCAGATGTGGCAGGATCTGGCCATAGTTGCCCAGCAACACCTGTCCTGTCCACCAACCAGTGTTCCAAGCGAGAGGGTGTTCAGCATTGCCGGGGGTGTTGTCACACCCCACCGCACCTGCTTGGATCCTGCTTTGGTGGAGCAGCTGGTGTTCCTAAAGGTGAACCTCCCGCAGCTGGGGTTCCCCAAGCTCCACCTGCAGACGGACTGAGTGCCACCCTCCTCACTCCGGCTGCACCAATTTCTTTTTCTGAGTTTTTTAAAAGCTGAGTAATGCCCTGCTCGCAGCTGGAGCGGGCACTGACTGCATCACCAGCCAGCAAGAAAAGAACATGTCCCTGCTGAGCTCATTCCCCTGCCAGGATGAACTTGGAGGTATGGGATTGGGGCTATGGGGAAGGAGGAGGCCCCAGGTCCTGGGCATGACCACTAAAACTGCACCCTGCCAGGGTAAGGAGGCCTGGTGGGACTGCAGCCCCATAAATGCCAGGGCCAATGCTCCCCTAGTGAAAGGCGGGTAGGAGGTGTCATAACCTCCAGCTAACGCACGCATGCACAAAGTCCTGGCTGGGGAATGCCCAGACCTGTCACGTCTTTGACAGGCCTGACACTTGCTGGTTGCCGTACAGTTGTGAGGCTCCCGGTGAGCTCAACTTAGCTGCCCGGGATGCCAGCTTTAGGGTTGAAAACCCCTTTGTCAGGCTGAGGAAGTACCTGCAGGTGGTCCTGGATGGAAGGAATAGTAAAGAAGCCAGAGGCTGGCCTGGCCCGCAATGCAGGCAAGAAAGCCCATCAGTGAAAATGGAAATGGAGGCGTCAGGACGGGGAGGGACAGGCTGGGGTGGGGGGTAGGGGGGAAAGGGGATATAGCAGCGCAGGTAAAAGTGCTGAGGTGCCTGGGGTGTCAGATGTCCAGCAGGTCGCAGCGTGCCAGAACTCCACTGTGTAGACTGAGTCCATGAGTTTCTGTACCTACCACCTAGGAGGCTGATGAAGTGCAGCTCATAAGCCCAGCTCTGAAAAGTGGTTTGCATTGTAATTTGTTCCCTCTCAGGATCAGGCCTGACAGACTGGAGGCAGTGTTTTTTTGGTGAGGAGTGTGCCCCCACAGGTAGTTGGGTTTTGTTGTCTTTGATAGATTGTGGTGTGCTTGTGAGGGTACTGGAGAGAGTTGGCAGGTTTTGTGTTTTGAGCTGTAGGAAGTTGGCTTCAGGTCTGGTGATGAGGTTAGGTGCTTGTGTGAATGTACAAACCACTTTTCAGAGCTGGGCCTGTGAACTGCACTTCATCAGCCTCCTAGGTGGTAGGTACAGAAACGCACGGACTCCACATACACAGTGGAGTTCTGGCACGCTGCGACCTGGCTCCCCAGGCACCTCGACACTTTTACCTGTGCTGTTACATCCCCCCACCCAACCTGTCCCTCCCCCCGATGCCTCCATTTCCATTTTCACTGACTGGCTTTCTTGCCTGCATTGCATGCCAGCCTCTGGCTTCTTTACTATTCCTTCCATCCAGGACCAACTGCAGGTACTTCCTCAGCCTGACAAAGGGGTTTTCAACCCTAAAGCTTCCAAAGATACGTTTTTTTAAGTACTCCCTTTTTTTCATAATACACATATAGAGATAAAAACACAAGGTGTTACTTATCACACACCATGAGTAACATTCTATGTCCAACACAACGCAACACAACATCTTTACTTCTTGCTGTCAGTTCCTTTATAAAACAACAGGCTCTGTGACAGTTCAGTTTGGGAACCTTTGCTGCTGCTGCTGCTGCTCCTGCTGGTGTTGAGCCAGCTAAGTTATTGTACCTGTTGTCACGTAAAGTGGTGGACCGGCCATGAGGCTGTAGGGGAGGAGGAGGCCTCACTGGGGCACATTGCCGTGTTGTGCAGAGGCCCCAGCACCAGGAAGGGCGCACCTTAACACATACACACACAGTGTCACCCACCCACATCACAAGTTTTGCCTGTCAGTAGCTTGAGGTGCAGGGCCCCAGAAGACAGACTCCCCCAGCGAGAGACACACACAGCTGGCAGGCTTCGTGGCCTGAGCAGGGGCCACCACCCCTGCAGTTTTCAGCCCGCTGCACCTTAACACACAGTGTCATCTGTCATGAGTTCTGCCTGTCAGCAGCTTGAGGTGCAGTTCCCCTCAAGCCCCTGCACCTATCTTCTTGAAACTCGGCATGCTTCGTGGCCTCACCAAGGGGTTACCACCCCTGCAGTTTTCACCCCTCTGTGGTGTAACACATAGACATGACATGAGCTTTGCTTTCAAGAATTTGGGGTGCAGTTCCCCCCAAACCCCAGCACTGATCTTGAAACTTGGCAGGCTTCATGCTCTCAGCAGAGGCTACCACCCCTGCAAGTTTCACCCAAATCAGAGACAAAACAACAAAGTTATAGATATTTAATTGACCCCCCATTATACCCTATGGCCGGATCTCTGAGGCGGCTCCGAAGTTTCGGAGCTGCTTTGGCTGGATCGAGGCAGCAAACCGATCCAGAGCTCTGGATCAGATCGCTGACATCTGAAGCAGCTGGATCTGAAGCCGGATTGAATACCTGCCTACTCACATAGGCCTACAGAGCTGCATCAATGCCATTCTAGAAAACACTGGTGAGACCTCCTCTGGGCTGGGACATATAGCACTGATCATCCATGTTCAGAAAAATTATTTCAGATCGGAGATAGGCAGAGGAACGGGGGACCAAACCTATGAGAGTAGAATAAAAGACCTTGGCTGTTCAGGCTGGCAAAACAAAGGGTCAGAGGAGATATGATTGCACTCTGTAAATATACCAGTCAGGTAAACACTAGAGAGGGAAAAGAAGTAATTAAGATAAAGAACAATGTTGGCATAAATATGTGCATAATTATTTTGTGATGAAATTTAGGCTTCAAATTAGAAGAAAGTTTCTAACCATCGGAGGAGTAAGGATCTGGAAGCGTCTTCCAGTGGGTTTAGTGGGGGCAGACACCTATCTATTTTAAGACAGAACTTGATAAGTTTATGAATGAGATTACATGATGTGACTGCTTGCAATAGCAGGGAACCGGACTTGATTACCCAGGAGGTCCCAGTTCCTGTATCTTGGCGAGTTACTATTATACAGAGCTGCACCTCCATCTCATTCAATTATAATCTTATTTGATATTACAGTACCTAATAATCCTATTCATCCCTAACTAAGGTGCCTTTCTATCCCTTTGAATTAAATTTCAGATATAACATCCTAACTGAGGATTACAAAGCTATATAGATTTTTATTTCCCCCCCCCCGCAACTCATGTAGAGTTTGTTGTGGATATTATCATTTTCAAAGGCAAATTTCTTTAGGGACCAAGAGTTCTCTGAATATAAATTAAGTGTTTATGGTACAATCTTATTAACAAATAATGCTTTTCTTATTTATTGTAATTGTTTAAATAGCTTCTAATGAATTTTTTGGCCTTGTGAAGCGATCAGCTTGGAATGATTTTTCCCTCCTATGAAAATATTTGAATACAAACAAAGTCTGCCAGTGTGTTCAATTACAGGAGTGTAGGGAGCTAAAGGGATTATAAGTACTAGGAGTATATTAATGTAGCTTTCCAGCTCAGTTTCTTCCACCAGAGACAGAATAAAGTAAGCAAAAAAGCCCTGAAGAAAGACCTTTATTATTGGAATGGCTTCTTATATGATCATTAAAAAAAATAAGCTCAACTTGCTTTATATCCACAAATCCAAAGTCCTGCTGGCTCTGAAAATAAAAATATATTAATAACTTGCTGCTTTGCAAACTAATTGAGATGTAGCAGGAAGATTACTTTTCACAGATGTGATGTACTTGGTGTGCAAGTGATCATGTTTGGCTATACTACAACCAGAGCCACCCTGATAATGGTATTGCTGAAAGTTGTTGTAGCATTTATTAGTAGTGAGCTACTCTACATAAGGTTACTTTAAAGTCCTTGAAAATGCAACACTATTGCTCTGAGGGAGAATCCCTTCCACCTTCACCCAGAGCAGACTCTTGAGAAAAATCTCAGTAGAGAAACAAAGGAGAAATTTCAGCGGGGATATAAATAACACGCCTCCCCAAACTTCGTTACGGCTTCTTGCAGGCTCTCACTGAAAATGTATCAACAACACTTTTTAAAGGACGGAAATGATAACTGGGTTTTCAATTTTCATTTTTTTACCACAAGTGTTGTAAAGAATATTTGTTTGTTTGTTTGTTTGTTTAAGCCCCAGATACTGGTATCATATTTGTACCTGAGAATTAAAGCTCCCAGGTTAAGAAAAGCGTGTTTCTAGCTCTCATGGTTGCGTACTAAGGCTTTAAAAGTGACCCTCCTCAAGTCTCTAAGATCAGTCACAGATAAAAAGAGCTCAAGAGCTTTTAAAGAGCTTCTAAAATGTTACAATATTTAAGATGATACGATGACTAGGGAGTTGACTCTGATTTGGCAGTACTATGAAGGCAACAACAGTGCATACATCTGCATTTATGAACCCAACTGAAGTTACCCATTTGTTTGTCTGCAGGGCTAGTGTCTGCTGTTACTTGCACATTCTCCCTGACAAGAAGCTTTTCGGCACATCTGTTGCAAATAGGGCTACAGATAACCACCTGGGGAGCTATTGCATGCTCCTTAAGAAAGGGGGTGAGGAAGAAACATGCACAGATCTGAAGATTTTGCGCTTGTTTGGTTTCAGTTCTTCAGGCACTGCCCTGTGTCCTGCAGCAGCTTTTCTCTCCAATCAGCTGGAGATTCATGAAGTAGTCAGGTATTCTTCATGACAAAGGCACAATTATCTCTTAGCTCTAAACAATATTTTAAAATAATCCAGCAACTGATTTTATCCTCTGTGGGTATGAGGATCGTGAACTATGAGGATCTATTTGGCACTGCTGCTTACAACTCAGTTTCTGGTGCTGTTAAGCCATACTTGCATTCCTCTTAACCTCCACTTGTTCCAGAAGTCTTTCTTCCTCCTTTATAAATGCCAAGTATGCTTCACATTCTTCCTTATGGTTTGTGTTTAGCATAAAGGCTGACATTTGTGTGTCTAACTCACACGGATCTTGGCCTCAGCCTTTTACTCCTTGTTGAAATTCTGATTTATTCAGAAAACAGTTTCTCTCTAACAATATTATGCCCCTTATTTGTCTTAGTGGAGCTGACAGGATCAGCAAAACAGTTTTGCAAAGATAGATAAGACATTTTCAAGGTAATTAGCTTGTCAGCATTGAAAGTGCCTGGAGGGGAACAGTCTGGTGAGCTAAGAACACCACCAGGAACCAGGAGCTCTAGAGTCATAATCCCATTTCTAACTCCCTCTGTAGGGCCTCTGCAGTAAAGTAGCCTCTCTTGGGGCCAGTTTCTCATTTATAAAAAGACATAATACCATATCTTCTAGGAGTGTCTAAGAATCAGTTAATGGATATATCTATAGTGCACTGAAGTAAAAAATGGTATATCTGTAAATGCAAAAACACTTCTTTTTTAATGTTCTGATTCCTTCACTCAAAGGCAGTCTTATCATTTTATACCTAAAATTATGTTATGAGAGTATTGAGATTATAGGTTAATAATACCAAAGTCAGGGAATAGCATGTTGCATATGCACCCTCAGCTCTACTCCTTGTGCCTATTCTTCCCGTGCTTTCTGTAATTGTATAACCACAATTTATCAGTAATACAGTAGCCCTATCATACAGTTTTCATGCCATGTTTTCTAATATTGTATATAACTGCACATGCTGAACAAAGAGTCCATTGAAATCATTTATATTATCATCACAGCATGTATTAAAGTTGTGCCCAATGTCTTCATCCAGGGTTGAGGCCAGGCTGTGCTAGGTACTGTACAAGCAGAAAGGTACAAATGTTTCTTTTATGAACAGCAACCTAATTAGGGCAAAACCACAATGAAGAGAAATTGTGACAATCTGGAACCACAAAAGAGCTCATACTCCAAAGCATGGCCCTTTCAACCATAGACACAACTTTATATGTTTTTTCTACATACCTTGAAGTACCAGGCATGACTGACGAACACTGTGATGGTGGGACAAGAGTGTCCTACAGGAGTGCAGGGGGGTCCCTCGCACGCTCAGCAGTGAACCCAGAAGTGGACCAGAAGTTCTTCCAGTCTGCTGCTAAACATGTGGGGGACCCCGCCGCACCCCCCCAGCTCTGCAATCAGCCGCAGGGGGACCCTAGGTGCCTCCCGAGACCCAGGAGGCACCAGTCACCGAGCCAGGGGGGTGGGGGATGCCCCACATGCTCCATGGCAGACCCAAAACTGGAACTACTTCCAGTCCACTTCTGGGTCTGTCGCTGAGTGTGCAAGGGACCTCCCCACACTCCTGTGGAACACTCCATTTGCCCCACCACCGCACCATTCATGAGCTGTGCCTGGTACCTCGAGGTACGTAGAAAAAACATAAAGCAGTGTCTATGGCTGAATTGTCAAATCTCTCCGAATCAAATCGGAGGCTTCTGATTCAATTCAGAGAGATTCATGGGTCCCCTGATTTGATTTGGATTCAGAGATTCGGCCGCCAAATCAGGTCAAATCTCCAAATTGAATCAGCGACTGAAGCTTCACACAACCCTATTGGTTTCCTCTTCATGCAGTCTCAACACTGCTGGTACAGTCTCTGCCAGTGCTCCTGCCACCTGGTGTGGCCTCCTATTTCTCCACCTCCTCAACTCTCCAATTTCAGGTAAAAACAATTTTTTCCCTTGCCAGCACTTCTTAACTTTTTCCTCCATCTTTGTTACCTTTAAAATCTGTAAGTGTATTTAACCTTGTAAAGATGTTGGAATACTGCTGAGATGAAAGACACAATAGCTTCAGTCTAAACAAACTGTGCTTGATAGATGTAAGCAGGGCTTTAAACTAGATTCCACTGGGGATGGTGATCAAAAAGCAATCAGTCCAGAGGGGAAAAGACTTTATGAAGCAACTCGGCTCTGGGAAAGGGCCAGAGAGATATAGGACTGCAACAGATGGTGCAAAAGGGAAGCTAGTAGGTCAAAAGACAAAATAGATCTGATGTATGTACACAAATGCAAGAAGTGTGGGGAATAAACACGATAAGCTGGAAGCTTCAGCCTGTGAAAAAAAGATTAGCATCACTGAGATTGGTAGGACAGCTTTATGATTGCAATGTCAACATTGAGGATTACACTCTGCTTGGGAAGGACAGGGTTGGGAGAAAAAGTGGTGGTGTTGCCTTGTACGCTTGAATAAAAACACGTACACTTGTTGCTTGGTTCAAGAAAAAGATGACAGAAAAGCAGAATGCATTTGGGTAAAGATGAAAGATGTAGCACTGATATCATGGTGGGGATTTATTATAGGCCACCTAATCAGAAAGTGGAGATGGAGGCACTCTTCAAGCAGGTGACAAATCTATTCAAAAGCTATGGGATGGCATTGATGGGAAACTTAAATTTTCTGGACATCTATGGGACATCTACTGGCCAGTTCCTAACTTGTGTAGAAGACAACTTTCCCATTCCAGAAAGTAGAGGATACAATTGGGATCATCTGTCTTGTATTTTGTCCTGACTAGAGGGAAGAACTGGTGGAAGATGTGAAGGTGATGGGGAAGCAGGAGGTTAGCAAAATTAGGAGGCTAAATTTAAAAAAGATGGATTAAATCTAACTCAAGGAGCTCATAGGCATGGTGTCATGACAGGATAGATTGAAGAATAAAGGTGCCCAGGAAAGCTGGGAGCTTCTAAAGGGCACAGTATTGGAAGCCCAAGAAACTGTCCCAACGTGATGGAACCACAAGCAGAATGGCAAGAGATCAATGTGGCTACACAAGGAGCTTCTAAAATGCAACAGGAAAGCAAGACTTACAAGAAAGTTACCAAAAAAGTGTACTAGGAAATAGCCAGAACCTGCAGGAACAAGATCAGGAAGGCAAAGTTAAAGAATAAGCTGTGAATGAAGGAGGTTAAAGACAACAAGGTTCTGTAAATATGTTAGCCAGAAGAGAAGGACCAAGGAAACCGTGGGTCCTCTGCTAACAAACCAAGGGAAACACCTAATCAAAGATGCAAAGGAGGAGGACCTACTCTTTTGACTCAGTCTTCACACACAAAAAAAAATTAAGCTGCAACCAGACACCTAATAAGGATTAATTATCTGGCTAAGGAAGGGGGCAAGCTGAGGGAGGAGATAACAAAAGAGACAGTCACAGAGCTTTTGTTGGGTATGAATGAATTCAAGCAGCAGGGATAGATGAACTTCATTCCAGGGTACAGAAGTAACTGGCAGAGGAGATCTCCGAGCCCTTGGCAATGATCTTTGTGAAGTTGTGGGAGATGGGCCAGGTGCCAGAGGACTGGAAAAGGGCCAGGATAGTGCCCCTTTTTAAAAAGTGCAAAAATAAGGACCCAGGGAACTACAAATTGTTTAGCCTCCCCTCAATACCTGGGAAGTTACTGGAGCATATCCTAAGGCCATTTGCAAGCATCTGGAGGAAAGGCTGATTACAAGCAACCAGAGTGGATTTTTGAAAAACAAATGATGTCCAAGAAACTTGATCTTTTTTTGACTAGAGTGGATGAAGGGAATGCTGTGGATACAATGTAGCCGGACTTCAGCAAGGCTTTTGACAAGGTCTTACAAGACAGTCTCATAAACAAACTGAAGAAATGTGGTCTACATAAAACTGCTGCAAAGTGGATAGATAGCTGGTTCACTAGATGCAAGCAAGGGGTAATTATTAATGGGTCCATGTCAGAATGCCACAAGGTTTTGAGTGGAGTCCCACAGGTTTCTGTCCTAGCCCTGGTGCTGTTCAACATGTTTATCACCAATCTGGATGCTAGCATAGGAAACTTCTTGACCAAGTTTGCAGATGACATGAAACTGGGAAGGACTGCAAAAATATTAGAGGATGCGAGTGCAATTTTGAAGGATCTTAACAGATTGCAAAGTTGGTCTATAGCTATCAAGATGAAGTTCATGTGGACAAATACAAGGTGCTTGGGAAGAATAATCAAAAACACAAATATAAAATAGGTGACACTTGGTTGGATAACAGCACTATGGGAAAGGACTTGGGCATCTTGGTAGATCACAGACTCAATAGGAGTCTGTAGCGTGATGCAGCCACACAAAAGGCAAATGCAGTTTTGGGATGCATCAATAGAAGCATTAGGTGTAAGACACAGGAGGTGATAGTGCCTCTCTACTCAGCACTAGTTAGGCCTCATCTGGAGTAGTGTGTGCAGATCTAGGCTCCCCATTTTAAAGAGAACATGGAAAAGTTAGAGAGGGTCCAGAGGCAGTCAACAAAGATGATAAAGGGCTTGGAAAGCAAGTTATATGAGAAGAGGCTGAAGGTGCTATGCATGCTCAACTTGTGGGAAAGGCACTTAAAAGGGGACATGATAACCATTTTCAAATACTTGAAGGGCTGCCATAAAGAAGAGGGAAAGGACCTTTTCTCTCTTGCTGCAGAGAAGAAGATGCAGACAAATGGCTTGAAGTTGCAGCAAAGTAAGTTTAGATTGGATATCCAGAAAAACTTCTTCACTGTTAGTGCAGTGAGGCAGTGGAATAGACTGGCTAGGGAAGTTGTGGACTCTCCATTGCTGGAAGTGTTCAAGAAAAGGTCAGTGGTCTAGGACAATCTACGTGTGGCTATGCCTATGCTCTACTATGGGGATTTTCTATGCTTGTGTGGCTTGCCAGTTGCTCCTTTCTGCTACCAGTGTCTGGGTGTTTTTAAGCCTCCTTTGGAGGCATTGGGTGTTGCCTACAGCCAAAGTTGAGGGCTTTGACTGAGCTGTGCCCATGTGCATGCAGGGCCCAAAGCCAGAGGTTCCTGGCTAGAAGGTCTTGTCCCTCTGCTCAGGGTCAGACTGATAACCATATTCAGGGTCAGGAAGTAATTTTACCCCATGGTTAGACTGCCTCCATATGTAGCAGGAGGTATGGGATCTCTTGAGCATATACTGCCATTTCATAGAGGCCAGACAGTGGTTGCCACAGTTCCCCCTGCTTTACCTGTGGCAGGATAGGGTGGTAGGTCTGTGTTGTGTCAGGGTTTATGTAAAGTTTATATTATGGCTTGTATGGGGTGGTTTAGATAGGGATGATCCTGCCTCAAGCGGAGGGTTGGACTAGATGAGCTCTGGAGGTCCCTTCCAGTCCAACTTCTCTGTGACTCTACATTGGACTGAGGGTGAGCTGGCCTAAAGGGCTGAACTAATCTACATCATAAACAATGCATACCTGGTTACCCGCATCTCCATGGGGCTGCTGCACCACCCCAGGATCACTGGAGAAAGAGGAGCATTATATTCACACCCCTTATATGAAGGTGATGTAGAGCATTCGTTGACATTGGGGA
This sequence comes from Alligator mississippiensis, assembly GCF_030867095.1. Lineage (NCBI taxonomy): Eukaryota > Metazoa > Chordata > Crocodylia > Alligatoridae > Alligator > Alligator mississippiensis. The sequence goes on along the minus strand of NC_081827.1, from coordinate 246,145,258 downwards.
AATCCCAGCTATCCAGTTTACAATGTATTTTCATGTTTTGTACTGCTAGAGCAGGGCTGGAATATGCTAAATTGAAAAGTGATTTGTAGCCCCGACACTGGGTTCAGTTCAGCTGGACTGGAGGATCTGACCTGTTGTACAATACATCTGTATTTCACAATTTGTTGCAAGGTGAAGTTGAAGTACGTTTACATGGTTAAATAATACCAAAGATGAAGGGAATGTGTTAGCAAAGGAGAAAATATTTTCAGAATAGATTCTAACGCAAAGTAAAAGTTGCATCTTATGAAAGGAAATTAAGATGGGCACTGCAAGGAAAAGCTCTCATCACAGAAAGTGAAGTTTTTAAATAAATATTTTATGAAGGGACAAGTCATGAGACAGAGAAATTTTCCCTTGTCATTTCAAATCAAGCCTAATTTATTCCTGACTGAGAATTACAGTTGGATGATATTTGGTGGTCCCAGTTCAGTTTTCTTGGGGGCAGATGTACCTCCACTATATTTTTACATTGATTTGCAGTCCTCCTGGCTACCTCAGCAGAAGGATAAGAGTGTGATTAAAAATTTGTAGACATATTGGTTGTAGCCAGGTTGGTCTAAGGACATAGGTAGACAAGGTTCTTTGGGTAAATCTGATATCTTCTTTTGGACCAACTCAAATAATTGAAAAAAAGTCTTCTTTGCAAGCTTTCAGGTATAAATACCCTTCGTCAGGCTGAGGAAGCCTCTGTAGTTGGTGTGTGCTCTTCGTGGATGGAACACTAAGAATGTGTGGCAAATACTTTACAAACAAGGAGAGGCTCTTAAAAGCCCCAAAATGAGTTGTGAATGGAAGTGCCATTAAAACACATTGGGACTTTGTGTCTCTAATTCATTTTGGTGCTTTGGAAAATCTAATCCTAAAATGACACAGACTTTGTCCTGAGGTTTCTAGAGATGAAAGTAACAAAAGAACAAGCAAGCATATGGTGGAATCTGTCATCAGTACGACTTGTTCATTCTTCGTATGTACCTGTTGCTGTTTCCTATTACATAGGGCTTCTCTGAAAAGAGAACTGGGCTTCAAGAAAGATATGTATTTGCAGGAGATTTCAAGGAGGGGGTGGAGGCATGGCAGACAAAAACAGGAAGTTATATGTAAAATTTTGTTTAGAAACAGGTAAAATTCTTCCCTGGAGAGTCTTCCTCTGGATCAGGATTAGGGCAAAAGGAAGACATAGTTTAGACAGCCAGTGTGCTTGTTTTGCAAACAATAGTGTCTCATTAACTTGGCACCTTTCTCCAGCATGAAATGATGGTAACTAAAAAGCCAAACAATTCTAAACTAAATGCAATAAATGAATAAATAATTTGTGTGAATCTTTTGTCTTATTTTCTGTTTAAGTCTTACTAGCTTCTCTCAGTAAAACTTATCTAAGTAGAGGCAGTAAGACAGGCTGATTTTGAGAAGCAGAATTTAAAGAACCATTGAGTTACTTTGTATTGGTATAGTTTGTATTTTCAGAGTAGTGTGGCCAGAGTCCCAAGTTTTCCCAATCCAGGTTCCTTGCTTGTATCAAACACAAGGGAAGGGAGGGCGTTCAACAGCTGCTGAGAGCAGCTCTGCTCGGGTGCAGCTGCTCCTCTGGCTAAGAGCAAGTAGATCTAAGTAAATAAAAACTGAGTTGTGGGCACATGACTATACAGAGAGAGTTTAGACTAGGGGTGGGCAATTATTTCACCTAAAGGGTCACTTAATGAGTTTTGATGAGCTGTTGAGGGCTGTACACATAAAATTAATGAAGATAACATTTAAACAAAATATAGATGCATACCAAATCAAATCATAAAAATCAAACTTTATAAAATATTTTATTTAAAAAATTAATTTGTGTCTTGATTTACGTTTTGTTGAATAGCATATGCAAGAGGGAAGACACTCGGCCAAGGGAGGACACTGCCACCCCAGCAGAGCCCAGCTGCCATCCAGCCACCTCTGCAATCACGAGGGAGCTCCTGCTTCAGCCTACACCACATGCCCCTTGAGCCACCTGCACCCCATGCCTTCCCATCCACACTTGCCCCCACATAGCCTGTGGAAGCCCAGTGGCCCCCTCCAGCCTGCTTCAGTTCCCTGTCCCAGACAGGATGGGAACAGTGCTGGCTCCATGCGGGAGGCAGCAGGTGGCTGGGCCAGCTCGGTGGCTGCAGGTGGCAAAAAAGGTGGGGCCAGGGCTAGGGCTCTGCTGTTGGGAGGGACTGGGGAAGCTTCACCACCTTTGGGCACAAGTGTGGAGCACCTGCTGCACAGTCCTACTGCCTGGGGCGGCTCCCACTAGCTCTGAGACACACAGACATGAGGCACTGCCCGCCCAGCCCAAGTTGGGGTGCTGGGGTCAGAGTGCGACTCGCCCAGGGCCTGCCACGCAGAGCTGGGCAGGTGGGCCTGCTTCCACCCAGGGTGGCACCACTGGGGCTTAAGCGCAGCTTGCACAGGACCTGCTGTGCTGTGCCAGGCAGGCGAGGCTGCTTCTGCCCAGCATCCCTTGCGGTGCCAGCAGAGCCGCCACCTGCCCGCTTGCAGGAGTCAATCGGTGGGTCAGACAGAACCCGCGGGTAGTATTTTACCCACCCCTGGTTTAAACAGATGTTGGGGTATTAACCGGAAGGGCCTTGCTTCAGCATGGGTTAAAAGCGAGGATGCACTGATTTGGCAGGAGTCACCGTCCTTATATGTAGCCCAAAACAGGACTTTCCCAAGCATCTGAGTGTTTTTGAAGAAGTGCTGTTAATGTGAGGGGGTTTCATTGGGGGCAGTGCTGGCAAGCAGGGCTGGAGCCTGCATTCCTCCTCACGCTCTCGTGCTGGTGCAACTCTCTTGCTGGCTGGACTCACCAGTGGCGTTTTGGCTGGATTGCTTTTTCTCCCAACAGCGTTTCCTTGCAGGAGTCTTGGTACTTGCTACTGCTTGGCAGAGCATGGCCGTGTAATAGATGTAGATGGATCAGGATAATGCTGGTTCCCTCGTTCCAGTAAAGCTCCTTGTCCAGTACCAGAGGAAAGCGACTGCAGTGTTTTTCCACCATCAGCAGACAACACCAGGTCCTTGTTCAGCGCCAGGTGACTGCAGAGGGCTCTGCCTGTGGGCGGGATGGCCGGCGGGAGGAGCTGCCTTGGTGGGAAGGTGTCCGGGATGAATCCAGTGCTGTCTACGTGGGTCATGAGATCTCCCTCGCAGGAGGCTTTTGAGTACAGCTGAGGCCCATCGGGGAGGTTCAAACAGGGGCGATCCTGCCCCGAGCAGGGGGGATGCGACAGCCTCCTGGGGGCCCTCCCCACCCTGCTGTGCTATGAAGTGGGAGCCATGATGATGGGAGACTCCTGCGATTGGGAGTGGGCGGTCAGAGGCCAGCGTCCCAACCGCGCCTCGTCTCCGGTCCCTTCCGCAGCGGGCGTCTGCCCGGGGGGGGACCGGGACCCCCAGCTGTGCACGGGGCGGCTCCCTGCCCCACAGCACCCGCCGGGGGGGGTGCCTTCCTCACAGCTCATCTCCCTTCATTAGCACCGGCTGCTGACGAGGTGGGACGCTCAGCACCTACGCCCCCCACTCACCTCACTGACCCCCTTGTTACCTCAGTGACACCCCAACACTTCAGTGACCCCCCCACACCCAAATGACCCCCAACATTACCTCAGTGACCCCCCACACACCTAAATGACCCCCAACATTACCTCAGTGACCCCCACACACCTAAATGACCCAACATTACCTCAGTGACCCCCACACACCTAAATGACCCCCAACATTACCTCAGTGACCCCCCCACACCTAAATGACCCCCAACATTACCTCAGTGACCCCCCACACCTAAATGACCCCCAACATTACCTCAGTGACCCCCCCACACACCTAAATGACCCCCAACATTACCTCAGTGACCCCCCCACACCTAAATGACCCCCCATTACCTCAGTGACCCCCCACACACCTAAATGACCCCCAACATTACCTCAGTGACTCCCACACACCTAAATGACCCCCCAACATTACCTCAGTGACCCCCACACACCTAAATGACCCCCATTACCTCAGTGACCCCCACACACCTAAATGACCCCCAACATTACCTCAGTGACCCCCACACACCTAAATGACCCCCAACATTACCTCAGTGACTCCCACACACCTAAATGACCCCCATTACCTCAGTAACCCCCCCACACCTTAATGACCCCCAACATTACCTCAGTGACCCCCACACACCTAAATGACCCCCAACATTACCTCAGTGACCCCCACACACCTAAATGACCCCCATTACCTCAGTAACCCCCCCACACCTTAATGACCCCCAACATTACCTCAGTGACCCCCACACACCTAAATGACCCCCAACATTACCTCAGTGACCCCCACACACACCTAAATGACCCCCAACATTACCTCAGTGACTCCCACACACCTAAATGACCCAACATTACCTCAGTGACCCCCCACACCTAAATGACCCCCAACATTACCTCAGTGACCCCCACACACACCTAAATGACCCCCATTACCTCAGTGACCCCCACACACCTAAATGACCCCCAACATTACCTCAGTGACCCCCCACACACCTGAATGACCCCCAACATTACCTCAGTGACCCCCACACACCTAAATGACCCCCAACATTACCTCAGTGACCCCCACACACCTGAATGACCCCCAACATTACCTCAGTGACCCCCACACACACCTAAATGACCCCCAACATTACCTCAGTGACCCCCCACACACCTAAATGACCCCCCAACATTACCTCAGTGACCCCCCACACCTAAATGACCCCCAACATTACCTCAGTGACCCCCACACACCTGAATGACCCCCAACATTACCTCAGTGACCCCCACACACACCTAAATGACCCCCAACATTACCTCAGTGACCCCCACACACACGTCATCATCCTCCCCCCAACATTACCTCAGCGTCCCCCACAGAGCAACGGCCGCGCACCCCCTCAGCGCGCGCCCCTCCCCCACCCCGCCACAGCGTCTTAGCCCCGCCCCCCGCAGCCGCGTCATGCGCGCCCCTCCCCCCCGCGCGACGTACCCACAAGGCCCCGCGCGACGCGGACGTGGCCCAGGTGCCGCCGCCGCCGCCGCCCCGCGATCAGGTAGGGGACGCGCCACTCCCCCCTCCCCCCCCCCTTACGCCGCGCTGCCTAGCAACAGGGGGAGCAGCGGTCTCAAGGCCACATCTGGATCGAGGCGGGGCCCCGCCCCCTTCCCCTCCCCCCCGTTGGGCCCAGCCGCCCCCACAGCTGGACGCATCACCTGGCGCCCCCCATTGGTGGGAAGGGGTGGAGTTGGGAAGGTCAGAGGTCAGCGCGCGACGGGGCGGAGGGATTTCGGTAAGAGACGAGGACAGGGCGCGCAGGAGCAATGACGTTGCCGTCCGTGCCGGGTTTCGGTTTTGTTGGAATAATAATTGGCCGTGAAAGGGTTAAAATACCGACGGAGCTGGTGGGGCTAATAAGACGCAATAAAAGAAACGTCGAGAGCGCCTGGATTAGGATATTTTCCGTCGGCTGGGACGAGCGGATCGACGACCGCGGAGGAAGTAAGCGGGATTCGACCCTCGTCTGACCGCAGGACACGGCGGCGTGCCGCCAAAGCAGACGGCGGCCGGCTTCAGACCGAGAAAAGGACGTCGCTGCGGACACCGATGGTTCGCTTCGATTCAAAGACGCGGAGGCCGGGTCCGTCGGTGTTGTCGTTCAACACAACGTCGAGGGCGCAGCCTCGGCGTTGGGACGTCCTCCGCGTGTTGCGTGCCGTAGCGTGAGCGGGGCGCTTGATGGATCCTCCCGGCCTAAATGCTTTGCCCCTTTACCGTTTATTTCGGCGAGAGGATATTGGATGGTGGCCCACCAGGCACTAAACGTGCATCTAGTGGCGCGGGGGTAGGACAGGTTGTAGGCGTGTGGATTGAAGGACACGGGCAGACGAGGTTCTTTGGGTAAATCCGATATCTATCATTAAACCAACTCAACTCGGTGGGAAAACTTCTTCTTTGCAAGCTTTCGGGCGCGTCTAATTCCGTGGAGCATCTCGTGAGAAACCAGGAGCAGGCTGTAGGTTAATCGCTAGGGTGCGAGGGAGGACACTGACTCCAGCTAGGTGGGTGCTGCCCAGTGAAACCATTTGGAGATGTGTACGGGGCAGGGAAAGGAAGACGGCCTCATAGACCTACTTGTCAGGGGTGCGGGCTTCGGCCCAGCACGTAACCTTTTAGCCTCCCTCAGACAGAGGCTACAGATTCATAGATTGGCATCGGGTCCAGCCCCCTGCACCAGGCAGGAAAGATAACTGGGGTCAGGAGACCCCAGCGAGGTGACCGTCCAGTCTCCTCTTGAAGATGTCCAGGGCAGGCGATTGCACCATCTCTGGAGGGAGCTTATCCACAGTCTGGACACCCCGACTGTGAAGGAGTTTTCCCTAGTGTTAAGCCTGAATCAATCTTCCAGGAGTTTGTGGCTATTACTCCTGGTTTTCTCCAAGGGTGCCTGGTGAACACCAAGCCCTTGATATATTCCCCTGATGTAGTGGTAAGCGGCTACCATGTCCCTCTCAGGCTTCTCTTTTTTTGAGGCTGAAGAGGCCCAAGTCCCTCAGCCTTTCTCGTGTGGCTTGCCATGCAGGTCTCTGATTGTGCGGGTGGCCCTTCTCTGGACCCTCTCAAGCTTTCCACATCTCTGTTGAAGTGCGGCACCCAGAACTGGACGCAGTCCTCCAGCTGCGTCTCACCAGTGCGGAGTAAAGCGGAAGAATCACTTCCTTCGTTTTGCTTGAGATGCATCAGTTGATGCGTGGCAGAGTGGTGTTTGCCTTGCTGGCCACAGCATCGCACTGCCTGCTCGTGTTCATACTAGGGTCTGTTATTACCCCCAGGTCCCTTTCAGTCGTGGTGCTGGTCAGTTTGGCAATTGGCAATTGATTACTGCGCACAAATAATAAAAAAAACAGGGGCAGGAGTGAAGGTCAGAGGTTCATAACGGTAGAGGTGTACCAATATATCGGTCACATATCAGATCAGTGCTGATAAAAGGACATTATCGGCAGTCAGCTTCTTTTTGGCTGGTGTAGCCGATAATGTCACCAATAAATGCAATGTGCTTGTGCGCAACTGCAGCTAGGAATGCAACACAGGAGCTTGGAGAGCAGCATCTGGGTGGGGGGGAGGGCTGTGGGTTTGGGGGGGCAGATTGAGGCCCCCACACTGAGAGAGGGGGTGGGGCAGGGGCAGGTGCTGCCCAGCCAGGGCAGTGAGTGTGACCCCAGAGTGGGGCAGAGCTGTGGGCAGGGGCGAGGGGGTGGCTCTCATCACTGCGCACACCCCCATGCGAGGTATAGGGGCATTTGCCCCCCGGATCTGTGCTCGCTGCCCGCTGCAAGCTTGGGGCTAAGAGCTGCGCCAGCCTCTTCCTGGCAAGGGGGCTGCATTCGGGATGGGCAGGTGCGGGGCAGGTGGCGCTGCTGGGAGGGGAGACTACAGGGTGGGCTATAGCCACCCCAAAATTCCCTATAGCCAACCCTCAGCACCGCCACCTCCCACCTTGCCCCGAGTGCAGTCCCCACTGGGAAGAGGCTGGCAAAGCCCGTGGCCCCAAGCCTGCAGCGGGCAGCCTGTCCTTGCCCTGTGCATAAATCTGGGGGTCACATGCCCCCTATGCCTTCTCTGGGGGTCCGCGTGGCGACAAAGAGCTGCCCCGCCTTCTCCCCACCCTTCTGCACCCCCTAGACGAGCTGCCTGCAGCTCCATCCCACTCCCAGGGTCGCATTCACCGCCCTGGCTGGGCAGTGCCGGTCCCTGCCCCACTCCCTCACTGTGGGGGCCTTGACCTGCCCCCCGCCATGTCCTTTCCCTCCCCCATGCCCCTTTTCCACCCCCAGACTTACCAGCCAGATATGTTCTCCAAGCTGCTGGGCTGCATTCCTTTAACTTGGCTATTGGATTGGTATCAACTAATATGGCTGGTTAATAATCAGCCATTGGTATCGGCCAAGAAAATCTTTCTTAGGGCACCCTTACATAACAAGAGTGCCAAGAGGGGATGCAGAGCAGAGCACACCGGACAGCGCCCACTGGCTCCCGAATGAGTCCAAGGAGCCAGCGGACACTGCCCAGTGATCCTCTGCCTGGAGACGGGAATGATCTAGTGCAAGGAGACAGCAGCCCCGCAGGATACTGGGCTAGATGGACCTGTGATCTGTCCCTGTATGGCCCTTATGCTCTTAGGAAAAGGATAGAAAATTCAGTAACCGCTGTCAGTGTCAAAATGAAAGGTCAGCTCTATATAGAGGAATGCAGAAATATGATCCTGATTTAGGACTCTATTCAGGGGGACAGCCTTGTGACCAGGATCCTCCATATAGATATAAATGCACTTTTACTAGAGTCTTTTTCTCAAAAGAAGGAGCTAGGGCTGTGATCTCTGCTGACAGTCACTGACTCCCAGTTTTCAGGGTGCTAATGCCTTCCAGGTTAGGGGGAGTCGCCCTTAATGGAGAGCCATACCTAATGAAGCCATCCATAATAATTCCCAGAAGCTCTCTGTATAAACAGCAAGGGTAAATGTGGGTATAACAGTTTTTACAAATTTACATCAGATGAGAGAGTCTTTCATACTTATAATGGTAGTGGGATCCCTTATGGACTTAAAATAGTCGGACATAAAGAAGATCTGGAGGAAAACTAATAGATTGTAATAGTTTGGTGAATTAATAACTGAAATTTGGGTTAGAATGACATTTAAAGACAATATAACCTGTTTTTAATATAGTTCCCCTATTTTTTTGTGTATGGATAATACCTATATATAAATTTGTTGCTTGGTATGGAGACTTTTTTTTTTTTTTGTATGGCTGGGTAAAATACTGCTTTTGTGTTTTAATTACTATGTTGCCCACATATTGAAGTTTAGTAAATTTTCTTCACAGTGCAGTTCCATGTTAGTTTTGTAAGGCTGAATAATATTGTTAAAATATATGTGTATTATTAATTACCGTATTTATTTGATTGTAAGGCAATTTTTGTCCCTATTTAATATAGAGGGAGGAGGAAAGCCCCTCATCTTAGAACCGCATACAGAGGCGAGGACAGGTGGCTGCTGTGGCTTGGGCTCCAGCCCCTACCCAGAATTGGGGCCATAATTACAGCTGCTCCCCTTCAGCCCCTGCTCCCCACTTCCCTTCCCTCTCCCCGCAACCTCTGGTCTGCCTGGGCTGGCTCCGTCCCTGTTTTCGGCTGGGGCACTGAGCACATCCCCAGCCCAGCCCCTGTAGCAGCTGGACGTATGCTGCTGCCGTGTGGCCTGCGGTTGTGCTTAATGCTCCAGGCTGCAGCGTGCATGGAGCTTGCCAGTATGGAGCAAAAATAAGGCTGGAAGGGAGAGGGGCAGGTGGGGGAGCAGAGGCTGCATGGGCGAGGGGAGATGGCAGCATGTAGAGGCAGCTGAAAAGTCCTATTTACTATTTAGTCTCTCTTACAGAAATCTTTCCATACCCCTGATCATTTCCACTGCCCTTATCCATGTCTATTTTAACTTCTTACCACAAATTTTGATTAGAAAGTACTCAAAATTAATCTGTAGATGAGATTTTATGTGCGACACTTCACCCATTTAAGCTTTTGCCTAGCTTTACAGAATGTGGCCGAGATGGCAAGGATATCTCCTGCAAGGGTGGGCTTCTGCTCATCTGAGGACACTAGCCTTTCCAGCACTTCCTGGACCAAAATGACCAGGGCTTGTCCACTGAAGGGCCAGTTCATGGAAATCATAGAGAAGTGAGGCTGGAAGGACCTTCCAGAGGTCATCTAGTCCAACCCCCTGAAGGCAGAGGTGACGGGGCCAGGTACAAATAGGGGGCAAGTTACTTGACCTCCCCACAGCCTGTGCCCTGTCACAGTGGGGGGAATGAATTAAAGATAACCCTCAAAAAATTGGATTCTGTACATGGGAAATTATAGCAAATATATAAATTTTTCCATGCGTAGAATCTAATGGAGGGGGGGATCATCTGAGATTTGAGTAAATATGGTATTTCCCCATATTTGCATGCATCTACAACCACAGTGGTTTCTTTTAAGGAAATGGCATTATTAGGCAGCACTCTGGCACTATTTTTGAAAGGCTGAGAAAATAAAAGTCTTCATTTGGATGGTTTAATAGGGAACATTTCACTAATGATATAAAAGAGGCCATGTGTCTAAACATAGTTTTGTTCTCTTGTCACTTCACAATGCATGGAAGACAGCTGGTAGGTTTTAGGAAGGCTTATCTTTTGAAAAAGGAACTAATTTGCCTTGATATGAATAAGGGTTCAGAATCCTGTTTATCTAGGATTTATGTGAATATTTTATTTATATATAAAATAAATATGTAAAATAGATAGACAACTTAGATCTATAAGAGGGATTTTATCCACGCTAAATTCTGCTGCCTATGTGTATTATTGATATTGGCTATTTGAATTCTTTACTTTTAATCCTTAGAGTAAAAACAAATATTGACAGAAAATTAGATTCAGGGTTGAATATGCTGGCAGTAGGAATGTTTTGGAAAGGGAAATACAGAATTATTCAATACTACTTTCTTGATTTTTTTTTTTTAATTATTATTTATTATTAATCCCTTTAGCCCAGAGAAGGTTAGAGATCAGTCATATTGCATTTATTAAATAAATGGTAGAAATCAGAGAGAGACCCATTTACAGCTGATCATTTATCAATCTCTTTGCCAATAAAGGTCTGTATTTTGTAGTATTATTTCACCTGATTATAAATGACTAAAGTGATTTCATTTTGGAAACTTGCATAATGTAATAGAATCTTTTTTTTTTTAAATGTTCTTTTGCTCAGTTTATCTTTTTACTTGTATATCCGTGACTCACCGTGTAATAATTGTCTTGCTTGCTGTTTAATTCTTGGAGTTTATGGGAATGGATAAATGTGCACTTTTAATTTTGATACCCACTTATTACTTCTTAAATTGCTCCATTTGTTTTTGCCTTCTCACACAGCATAACGTGAACTTCAACTCTGAAGAACGTTTTAATGGTGAAGAAAACAATATTTTACTTAAGAACTGGTGTTAGGATTCTGAGTTTCTCTGCAGCAATGGATAGCACTGATGTACCCACATATTCCTAAAGTGGAACATGAAGCTGGGTTCCTTTCATCCCATTAAGTGCTAATGAAGTTGTTCAGTACCGCCGAGGCAATGCAGATTCATGAATTTGGGTTTTGGGCAGGTAAGTGGAGGAGAAAAGAATTGTAGTCTATCTTGTTCTGATGCATTTTTGTTGTTATCAGTTATTACATTGTGTTGAAGTAGTGCCCAATAGTCCCGGTTAGGATTGAAGCAACTCTATTCCCATAAGCTCTACTCAATTCTCTGTTCATATTTGCAGATTTGTAGTAATGTTTAAGTCTACACCCGAGGCAAGGATTTCTTTCTGTGATATTTTGTTGGACTAGTTGCATAGCTGGAAGAGTTAAGCAAGATTTTCAGTTCAAGGCATTCTTCAGACCTGACGAAAAATGCCTTGCTTTCAAAAGCTTGTCTAATGCTATCCCAACTGTGAAGCTGGTCTAACAAAAGATATCACTAAAAGAAATCCTTACTCATCACATAATTCCTGCACTATCACAGGTACAACATCACTCAAGTCGGTGTGGGTCCAGCCCATGGAGGGACTTTATTCGGCCTGTGGAGGGTCCCTTGCTCCTAGCTAGCCCAGGCGCCATCTGGCCCATGGGCCATCCTGCCTCCTAGGTGTGCAGTGGGGCTGGGGTGGTTCCACGGCTGGACTCCAGTTCTAAGCAGCTCATGTGGCAGCAGCTTCTAGCTGCTGATGGCCCTAGCCCCAGCCCAGCCCCATGGGGACTGCTGGGGACCTGGGTTCAACCGTTGGCTTGCCCCATGTCCTCTCTGGAATCATCCTAATGGGAGTGGACCAGCTCCGGATCAGCTGGGACCTGCACACAGCCCTGACCCTGGGCTGCCTTGCATCTGCTGTGTCTGCCACCACTGCTCATAATGGATAGACCAGTCTGGAGAGGACACGGGACAGGCCAGGGTCGATGTTATGCATGTGGGTTCTTGTTGCTCCATAGCCGGTCTGCTCCAGCCAGGGCAAGTCTGGACCAGATGCAGGGCAGGCCAGGAATGGAGCTGTGCACTCAGCTGCTGCTGTGTGCTGTTGGCAGGGAGAAGCTGTAGGGCACACAAGCTCTGAGCTGTTGCAGAGGAGATAGGGGGTGGTGCTGCTGACTGGCCTGTAACAGCTCCCCAAAACTGCCTATGTGGCCCGCAGGCCCAAATAATTGCCCGTTGCTATGGTAAGTCTACACCAGACATTTCAGAGGACTTTTTTTCATACTTTTTTTTCTATTTTTATGTTTGATTCCAATCAGTTCATGGCACACATTTTACACAGCAAGGGATTCTACGGAGGTACTAACTTACAAAGTTAGTGGCAACAGCAGTGGCTTCTGCTGCTGCAACCTTGGTAGAAATCTGGTTTGACTGAATGAACAATAAAATTAGAATGGCACTGGGACAACTCCTGGGAAATAATCTGTAGTGATAGGGAACCTTTGTAGTTAACACGATGGATTCCCCAGTATAAAGGTTGAGTCGAGTATATAAGAAGGGACTGAAATATCACTACAGCAGGGGTGGGAACCTGTTCAGCTGTAGGCTGGAATAATCCACCCTAAGTCGGAGGGGACGGGTGCTAGGAATCCGTCTGTACCTGTAGCTTATCTCTGCATTGGCATCAGGAGAGGGCCTACAGCTGAAGTCCCATGTCCACGGGCTCTGTGGCCCCTAGGTTGCCAGTCCCTGAACTAAAGAAATACAATATCAAATTCCTTCCTTCTCTTCCAACACTAAAAATAGAAACAGATGTTCACTGTGGACACTATACCTGTCTTTGTGCTTATGAAGTGAATCACTTAGGATGAGTCTCGTTTAATAAAATTAACTTTGTACATAATCTTTTTTTTGTTGTTCAGTTTTGAGAACGTATGAGCAGGTGAGGGTCATTTTCAGAGTTGCTTTCGAATTAGAAATGCTCCATAAAGGTTGTAAAGAACTTCTAAAATCTTGGCCCAAAGGGTGTTAACTAGGGCAGGGTTGTCCAACTGCCGTGTGACCCTTGGGCTGTCCCCAGCCACTGCTCTTCCCATCACTCTGGCTGCAATAGCAGTTGAAGTCTCCAGGTTCCCCATCCCTCCTTCAGCTTCTGGCACTTCAGGGGATGGGATGACGTGCAGCATGAGGAGCTAAGGGTGAGTCTGGGGCTGTGCCTTGGGGTGTGGGGGCATTGTACCAGTGCACGTGACCATTGCAGCAGGAGGGGGGGGATCACAAGGTGTAATAGGAAGTGTAGGTCCCCAGGACACATGGCCCCTGGGTGCTTAGAAGTTGGACAGCTCTGACCTAGAGCCAGGACACGTACATTTGGAGCCATTTCAAAAGGGGAAACTGTTGCTACCCTCTTGAAACGGCTCCAAATGTACAAGTGGCCATTTCCTTATGTGCTGCTGTTATTTTACACTATGAATATGTATTTCAGATGTATTGAGAAATCGGTTTTCTTTTTCTGTCTTTGACCTGCTTAGGTTACATCAGCACAGTCTGGCAGAGGTAGACATTTCTTTGTTCTTGACGTTTTATCTGGTAATATGTATAGTATGTGTGGTGGGCAGTTTATATTGTGGTGTTTGGAATTACAGGAGGAAGGAAGCATGCTGCTTTTTCATTTATATTAAATTCTAGTAATTTTACCTCCTTTTCACAGAAGTTTCTACCTTGTTTCTAAGCAAACAAGTAGTTTTGCTTTTAGAGTACTACATGCTACTTGTCTTGCTACATTTTTAACAGCTTGAAGATTTAAAAAATATATCTTGTCATTTTTTATAAAGATTGCATGGGAGTGTGTTTTAAAATGTCTGCTGTGAATTTTCTCCTTTGGTGTCATGAATATTTTAATAAGCTTTTGTTTTATACATGCAGGCCAAGCACACTACAGCATATATAATTGCTAGAGAAAGTTGAGAGCAGTATTATATAGTTTGAAAAAGAATAATTTTTGAACAACAGAAGTCTCTCTATGCCTGAAGATGGGTACGTGTGCCTGGAAGCTTGCAAAGAACCTTGTTCCAACTACTCAGTTGGTCTAATAAAAGATACCACATCTCTCCAAAGAACCTTGCCCGCCTAATTTTTGTTCAGGCTTATTTTATTCATTGCTATCCTCATCTCTGAGATTAGATTTAGTATCTTTTTTTGTCCTTTATAACAGCTCATGTATGGTTTTCTTGTGTTTTTACAAACAGTTTATTGTAAACAACTCGGCAATTGTGTAAGCTAGATTAATATTGCTACTCATCTCACAGATACCAAAACCTAAGGCCCAGGTAGAGAGGAAAGGTCCTGTGTTTAAGATACTAACTACAACTTGAGACCCTGGGTTGTATTCTTGGCTGTGCACCAGTTTTCTATTTGATCTTCATTAGGTTAAGTGGCTCTCCATTTAGCAGAGGCTTTTTAGCCTTTGCCTGGCTTTAAAAATCTGTATTGAATTCAGTGGAACTCTGCATATGTTTAAAGTTAGGCACATATTGACATTTAACCTAGGCAGGGCCCAGATTTCAGGGCACATGTACGCTGCCTGCATGCCCAGCTGGGGAATGCCATGGTGAGGTTTACTGAGCCTCCTCTGGACCTACTGCCATTCAAAACGGAGGTAAGGCGGCTGCCCACCAGCAAGTCCTGAGAGGCAGCGTAACCATCCTCTCTGAAAAGTGGATAATAAAACTTCTTTTTGCTGCTGCCTCTGTTCATAGTGTAAGTTCTTCAGGGCAAGGACTTCTTGATTAGTGAGGCTGTATTATGTCCTTGCGTGGTTATGTCTAAAACCTTGATTTCACTTGGTACCTCTAAGTGCTACAGTAATACAAAACGATAAATAAAAGAATGGTCTGCAATTGCATTTGGAGCTTCTGCAAGCTGTTAAGATCGAAATAATATTATTAAGATAAGTCAGAAGTCTGATTGTGCATCCTGTGTGTGTCTTTGGAAATGGTTGGGCCTATGCAGTAGGATGTTTTATGTGAATTAGTGTTCAAGCTTCAGTCCTGTGCTGACTTGCCCAGTGCTGTGTGGTAAGGTTGAGCCAGATTTACAGCAGCCTGAAGCCACAGTTACTGCTTCTAATCATAGACTGATGTTTAATCTGGCTGCAGATCCTTTTTGGAAAAAATTGCTTTTATTTTAACCAGTGTGTTTATAAGTTTGAGTGTGTTTTTGTTCTTAGGTTTCTATTAAATCAGCTGGCGATGTCTATGATCTTATCTGCCTCCGTGGTCCGTGTGAGGGATGGACTCCCACTCTCTGCCTCTACAGATTGTGAACAGAGTGCAGGTGTGCAGGAATGTAGGAAATATTTTAAAGCGCTCTCAAGGAAACTTGCTCAGCTTCCCGACAGATGTACGCTGAAAACGGGGCAGTATAACATAAAGTAAGGTTCTTCTCTCATTATCCTTGCAATGCTTCCTAGTGGTATCTGCTGTAGCAAGTTAAGAATTACAGTATAGAGGTGATTAATCAATTTAAGAATACTGTCTTATCTCACATACACCCTGCTTCTCCAAAATAAGGCGCATACCTTGTTTTTTAAAGGCAGAACATACAAAAAGGATTTTTCCATACTCATGGCTAATTCTATGACATTAAGTAAGTTCTCTTGGGATTGTAGCATCCAGGAAATGTGGCACCAGGAAGTTTTTGGTGCCAGCTGCCTTACCCAGACTCTCTTCTGGGATGCCAGGCTTTCTAGTTGCTATGTTTCCAGCAGGACTTGCTCAGTGTCACACAAGGTTAGACTCCAGACCCTTGCAAGGGCAGTAGCAAGACTGTTAGTTCTTTACAGTAAGTAGTTCTTTATATAAGTTCCTGAAAATAAAGTGTTGTTTCCACATTACAAGCCCCCATCAAGATACTGCCACCAGCTCAGTTGCTGCTTCAGGCACCGGGTTCTGTGTTTTCTGTGTTCAGCCAGTGGCTGTGGCTCTGGGAGAGTTAACAAGGACTCTGCCATCTTGGCAGCTGCATGGCATGCTCCAGGCTTGCTGCTTTTCCAGTGAAGGAAGTATCTTCCCTGCTTAAAATACACACCCCAATGTGCAGATGGGTGGACGGGCATGAGCGCAGCAATAGCTGAATGGGAGTGCAGGGCCAGTGCTGGTGCCCCAGGGCCAGGGCCATCAGGGGCCCAAAGTAAGCCTGCAGGAGCGTGGGGCCTGGGCTGGTGGGGGCTCTATGGAACCAGGCTAGGCTGTGCCAGCAGGGAGAGGAGGGAGCCAGTCTGGCTCCACAGAGCCCCGGCTAGGCTGGATCCCACACTCCTACCACCCTGCTCTGGGCCCAACCAGCCCTGGCCCTGGGGCACCGGCGTGGGCCCTGCACTCCCACCCAGCTGTCACTGAGCTTGTTCCTGTCTGCCCACCTGCTCGCTCCCACCTGCCACCACCATTTCCCCAGTTTCCCTTCTGCTGTGGTGCTTCTTTCCATGTGGTTTCCGGCACCGGCAGGGGCTCTAGGCAATGAGTGAGAGTGTACATGATTGTGTTTGTAGGGCAAGTCCCACACATGCACCCCACCATACATATGTACCCACACCCGCTTCGCACTGCCATAAATGCACACCCCATACCCCCTCACACACCTCAGCTACTCTCCCTCCCCCTCCACACATGCCATAACCCTCCCTAGCCCTCCTCCCCCTGTTGTACAAACCCTATACCCACCCACACTCCACATATCTACACCCTCCCCGTATTGCCCCCCTATCCCTCCACAATATACAAATGTAAGACTTCATTTTTAGCTATTATACAATCACCTCTATGTACACCACACAAACACATGTCAATCAGGACAAAAATATTTTTTGAAATCAAATTAATGAATGTTGTAGATATTCGATTTTTAGAATATAATTTGGTATTTCTTTGGTTCCAAGATGGCAAACCCCTTTGCTGAAAAGAGTACTTATGGTGGCAAAGGGAAGGATTTCTGGTGGCAAAGGTTGGGGGACTAGGGGGCAGGACTTCTGGTCCCAAGATGGTGACCAGGGAACAGGGCACCTGTCAAGGGGCTGGGCTACCCATGCAGCCCTGGACAGCTTTCCAAAACTCAGTAAGCAGCCTTCCACACAAAATAATTGCCGGCCCCTGCTTTAGACCAACACAGCTACAACCTATATCCCAGTTTTCCTTGTGGGTTTCTTATCATTCTTCGCTGTGCCATCGGTTTCCAGTGCAACAGGTGGATTTTTAAATTTCCTGAACCCTCTCTTTCTCTTATCTGCCCCACCTTGCAACGTTTTTCAGTAATCTTTTTTTAAATGTCTTAAATATTTTTAGGAATATTTAAAAAAAAAAAAACAGGCTTTTTTATTTCTAGAAGTATTTTTTTAGGATGCTTAGCACTAGTTTTAGAGGACGCTACTCCCAAAACACTCATGCGTGCAGTTGGTATAGATGTACTGATACATTGGTCCCATATTGAATCGGAACTGATATGAGGAAAATTTAGAGTATCGGCAGTCTGATTTTTGGCTGATGTGGCTGGGAAGAGCTTGGCGTTGCCCCTGGCCCCAGCCTGCAGCGGCAGCCCACCCTTGCCCCGTGCCCAGATTTGGGAGGGACATGCCCCCCCATACCGTGCCCTCCCAGGGTAAGCACAGTAGTGGGAGCCGGCTCCCCTCCCCCCCCCCCTCCCCCCCCGCACCTCCCGAACGAGCTGCAGCTCTGTCCAGTCCCCAGCCCCACTCCCACCCTCACCTTAGGGGCCTTGAAGTGCCTCCTTTTCCCCCCTTTTCCCCCACAACAGACTTACCAGCTGGTTGCCGCTCTCCATGCTGCAGTGCTGCATATATTGGCTATTAAAAATTGGCCATTGGTATTGGCCCAAAAAGTCTCTCTCAGTGCACACCTAACAGTTGGTAATATTTTAAATTTTGTAAGAAAAATGAACACAGTGAAACCTAAATCTTTCTTGTGAAGGCAGACCAAATGTAGATTCTGTGTATGTAAATGCAAATGTAAAGTCAGTATTTCCTCGAAGATGCTAATGCTTTTAACTAATTATCCAGAAAATATAGCACCATGGCTTTGATGTTGTTATAACTCTTGGCATGGACAAACATATACTTGGACAAGCTTAAGGGGAAAGGAAGCTGCTACTCAGGAGTGCCTACCAGCTGTTGTTCTCTGTTTTGCGTGCCTAAATCACCCCAACTTTAACCCTGGATAAAACAAGAGTTACAATGCGAATGGTAACAGCTGCTAGATGGTCTGAAGTAGCAGCTCCCTCTTCTTTCTGTTTTGAAATCACTCCAAGTGTATGTTTGTCTTTGCCCTATTAATAGTGAAACTGAGTTTGAAGTTTCTTTGGCAACTGGTAAGTTTACAAGACATTTGCAAAAACTGTGCATGCAACGTAATCAAAGGGGTGCTGTGTATACTACTTATAAGCAGGGATCTTGGTTTTCTCTGATTTAAAAAAAAATCCCCTATTTTTTAGATTAAAATAAGTTACCCCAAATCAACATTTTTCCATGATTAAAATTAAACACCACTATATATAGATATAGAGATAGATATCTCTATATCTATATATAATAGCTATATATGAACAGTTTCATTTTAATCATGCAGAAATGTGGATATGGGGTTATTTTTTTATATTTGAATATTTGGGATTTTTTTTAATTGGAGAAAACCAGGATCCCTTCTTATAAGTAAGACTTCTTCAACATTTAGATCTATATTAGCTTACCTCTTTTAAAATACCATATTTCTATTTATTGAAGGGCTGTCTTGAATTCAACCCCCCCCCTCCCCCCCCCGCTCCCCCCACACTGCTACAGAAAAAGCAGTTCAGGGGGCGTGGGGTGGCAGTGGGGGAGGCAGTTGAGGTGGTATGGTGGTGTGGGGGAGTGTAACAACCTGAACCCTGCCCCTTGCCCTCCTACAGTTTGTCCCTGTTACCTGCCCCCCTGATCCAATCCGGCACGGCATCTCCCCAAAACCAGCATTGGGTAGGTGGAACCTCCTGTGCACCTCTTTTTCCTGGAAGAGTATGGCAGGGGGACAGGGATGGGGACTGGACTGGGAAAACCTGCAGCACAAGCTGGCTGTCCTGCCTGCTTCAGGCTTATCGGAAAACCCTAAGAGTCGGGAGAATAGGTGCATGCTGCAGCCCTTCTGGGTTGGTCTGTGCATGAGGCATGTGGAGCACTATCACATGGCTGTGGCAGCAGCTCAGTACTCCTGAGAAGTTTAACAGCACCCTGGTTGAGAACCACTGGTATAGAAATATTTCAGATATTACTTTGGAAATTGGGGGGGGGGGGGGGGGGGGAGGGGGCGGGATTTTCTAGCTTCTGGTCATCTTTATCCCTATTCCTGAGCACTGCTAAATCATCCTTGCTAGGAAGGAGTTTTCTTCCCTTGCTTATTATAAAGGAATTTTTTACAGCAGTTTCTTGCGCTTGTGGAATGCACCAGATGGCACGTTCTGCCTTCAGAATAAATGAAACTTTCCCAGGGGATGAAAACCATGTGTTTTGCCCTCCCTAAGGGCTTTATTTCATTTCCCCATTCTTGTGCACGTTGTTCACTTGCCACGCTTGGTGCGCTTATGTACGTTTAGCCTCGTTTCTTGTTTGCTGGTGCAATACAGTTTAAAAGAGAGACATTACCCAAAAGTAAATTGTTTTCTTCCATAAAACAATCTTTGATTTTGTCGATAAATATTAATGTTTTCATTACCCCATGGCAGTTTTTTTGCTGCTCTGTTATGGCATATGGAACCAGTCTTGTGAAACTGAGTGTTACCTGGATTTAATTTTGAAATGCTAAAACCACTTTTTAAATTTTTAGTTTTATTAGCTCCCTGGGAGTGAGCTATATGATGTTGTGCACTGAAAATTACCCCAGTGTCCTAGCTTTCTGCTTCCTGGATGAGCTTCAGAAGGAGTTCATTACCACCTACGATATGCTGAGGACAAATACTGCCATCCGACCATACTGTTTCATAGAGTTTGGTAAGGATAAGACTTGTTTTACAGTAACTCTTCCCATTATGATCAAAGTTTACTGACTATATTGAGGAATGTACAACTTAGACAAAGACCATTCAGCTGAGATTGTTATATTTGAATGTGATATCAGGGCCTGGTAACACTCATTGAATACAGTTGAAAAATTGACTTTACTGGGAGTTGAATCAGGCATTTAGAGCCTTATGTAAAGTTCATTGGGAGTCTTTCTATTACCTTTTGATAGGTTTTCTGTGTGAATGAATCCAGAGGAGCTTATCTTGCTAGTTGGTAATATATTATGACATGTTTTACTTTAAACCCTTATCAAAATATTTATCTTACCAAGATATTGGTCTTTATAAGTTTACAAAGTAGAAGACTGCAATTTTTCACTGTTATAGTTGTTTATCCAGTGCAGGGAAAAGAGATTTTTATAATGCAGCTATGCATTGCATCTTCTCTAATTCAAGCTTCAAGTACAAATAATGCCACATTCAATTGAGAATGCCAATACCCCTTGTGGAATTGGTTAGTATCTGCAGTGGTTTTTAAAAATCCTGCCGTCTTTTAGAGACAAAGGAAACCTGTTCTGTGTGGTCTAATAAAATACTTTTAGACATTGAAAGTTATAGTTGTTTTAGAAGAAAAATGGTATATATTACATTTCGTTAACTTTCCAGTGCTTGATCAGTTGTTTTAAAATTTGCCCTATGTTATAGCTGTTACTGTCTTTCTTATGAAGAAGCTCTTGAACCTTTCTTTTCCCTATCCCTCTCTGTGTTTTTCCAGGAAGTTTGGGGGTACTTTTATTGCATTGCCACATTAGTTGTGAGGTCAGAAGATACTTCTCAGTGTTAAGATTTTGCAATTTAGGGCATTTTTTAGAATTAAGCAAGTTTATCCATGACAAAGTGTGAACTCCTCTGCTTTTGTAAGAATATTTTCCAATTTGAAAGAAAAGCTAAACCAAGTGCAATAAATCCATTGTATAAGGACTGCATTCAGTTTCACACAGTGAAAAGCCATTAGTTTATTCACAGTTGTTAAGTAATTAGACTTCTAGAGTGTAATTTTTTGTGCGGCAGAATTAATTAGCCTGTGATATATTAGTCATAAAATAGAAATAGTATTAGAATGTTCCAAGATAAATGTAAGAATTTCAAATAATGAATTTAAATACGTGTAAAAGAGAAATCTATTGCCCGTAAAGCTGCATGGTCTTGAATTTATTTAATTAAAAAATGTCTATAGAGATATATTCTTTTAATTTTACACAGATAATATCATCCAAAGGACCAAGCAGAGATATAACAACACACGGTCTCTATCGACAAAGATAAATCTTGCTGACATGCAGATGGAAATCAAGCTGAGACCACCTTATCAAATTTCTCTGTCTGAATTTGGTTCAGCTAATGGATTTGCGCATTTATCTGCTGTAGAATTTAAGGGTACCGGTAAGATACCTGCTGGTGAGTTTCATAGCTTAATTACATCTATCCTTGTATGAACCAAGAGTATGGCAATGCATTTACTTTTCTTTTTTCAAGTGAAATGATATAGGAAATTATGCCAAACCTCGTACTTTCTTAGATGCTGGGTTTGTATAAAGGACTGCTGTGTCATAGGAATCTGCCTCTTTCTTTGGAAGCTGTGACTTCTGTTCTAACTAATCATTCTTCCCCTGCAGCTTGCAGAGAGGAATGTGTTTGTTAAATCAAGGGCAGTTATCAATAGACACTGGTTTCTTAATGAAAATACACAGAAACATTTAAATAGATTTTCTTTCCTTTTTCTTTTTCCTATTTTTAAAGACTTATAAATCAGCTAATGATTTCTTTTATAATGGGAGCTGAGGACATCATGAACGCATTGTATCATTATGGATGTAATGTCATGATGACTACTGGAATCAGTGGGAGGAGCATTACTTAGGAGAGGTCCTTCACATTCAAATTCAGTGTAATTACCCTAATAATATTACATACACTTTACAAAGTGTTTGTGCCATGTACATCACATCAGTAATAATATATTGGCACGTGTGTGGTTTTTTGGGGTATTTTTTTACTTTTCAACCTGTTGTTAATTTCGCACAAAGAATAAATTACATAGAGTTAGATAATGACTTACTGTGGATGGGCATATGATTCTTGACTTGCGACATGAAAAGAACTCTCTGAAGCAATTCAGCTATTTCCCATTAGAATAGAAGAACTGAAAAGAAAAACACAACAGCCTGGTGCTAATGCATGGATTGTACAAATGAAATTGTCTAGAGGAAGTGAAATAGACCAGTCTAGTTTCAATCTTCAGGTTCAATGAAGCAAAAAATAAATAGAATAAATGATGAACATTTAAATAGAATAAATGATGAACATTTAAATATTAAATGTTCCTCTTTTCAAATGTGTCTCTCTCTTATGCTGGTCTGTCCAGGTAGATTTTGGTACCCACATGGGTCACTTTACAGGATTAGAGTAGAAAACAGTGACACAAATGCAAGCTTTCATTAAAATATTATAAAATTTAATGGGAAAGGTAAATTGTGTACCTTTTTTTATATAAATTTTAATAGGGACCCTTTAATTCCCTCTTGTGCTAGATATTCATTTTTAATGATTAGCAAAAACACTTTGGCTTCTGTTACTAAGAATTTTCTCTCTACAGATTAAAAAAATGTTTTTTATTTAAAAAGAGGAGATTGCGGAGTCTTTGTACAGCATGTGCCTTAATGGAGCTCGGATTCTGATAGCTCTGTATGCTATCATAATACAAATAATTTATAATAATAATGATTACAACATGTTGGTGCTGGCAAAGAAAAAAGAACTAAGTTCTGCAAGAGCCAAAAGGGGAATATATAATAATGTTTAAATAATTTAAGTGCGTGAAACCTTTTAAGAGATGCCACATACCTTTGCTAAATCATCCAGAGTGTTCTTAATATTATCGTTGACTAATGGAGAAATGTGGAAAACATTGTATTGAGAACCAGTACTCGTTGACATGTTTTGTTCTTTTTTTAATAATTCTCCAGTGTCATGCTTTTATCACTTTTGACACTTCTACCTTTTGTTTCTTACAAGTTAATCCTTTGTGATTTACTCAACAGCCTGCTGTATAATCCTCTCTCTGGAAGAGGTTATAGTGTCACAAGTGGAAGCCAGAGATGGGAACAATCTGTGGTTACAAAAATACCAAATCTTTGTGATGTAGGTAGGCAGAATTATTATAAATAGATCATCCATCAAAAGATTTTAGATAGCACAAGGTGTTCACTCATTATATTACAATAGGAGATGCTCAGTGATGATATTAGTTTACATTTAAGGAACATTTCCTTCTGGTTCCCATTCTTCCTTTCCTTTTGTTTTTCCTTATTATTGGAATTATTGGACATCTTTACACCTGCTCTGGGGTGGGGGCGCTTTAATTACAGAGGCTCTTAGGAGCCGCTCTAATTAAAGCGCCTGCAGCATCTTATGTATTCAGCATGTATTCACGGAGGGGGTGCTTTAACTAAAGCTCGTTCAATGAGTTTTAGTTCAAGTGCCCCCACTGCCATTCTGAAGTGTGGGGATGCTGAATACACGAGATGCTGAGGCTGCTGGAGCTTGCTAATGAGCATGTTTCAGCAGACTCAGTTAATTGAGTTTGCTTTGACGCATGCTAATTGGCATGCGTTGGAGCAGGCATTGGGCATGTGTATAGGTGCTCATTGTTCTAGAGTCTCCCAACCAGCCACTTCCTCCAGTGCAAGCCTGAAGTGGGTTGAAGAGCCGAAGAAGTCTTCACTACCTGGTTGATACTGCTCAGTTATCAGACCTAGATTTTTCTCATTCCTGAAATATCACTTCTCATGATACAACTTTCCTTGCCCAGTGTCTTTCCCTGCTTCTGCTCTCCCTTTCAAACATAGGGCTTGCTGTGGGTAAATTATAGGTCTTAAATTACTTTAGGGAGTACAATTTTTCTTTGCCTAATTTTAAAATGAATGCCCTGGGAAGCAGTGCAGTCTCTCAGATCTCTAGTATTTAGGGAGATATTCGCTGTATAAGTTAATAAAAATAGTTTATGTAAAAAGACATGCCTGCACTCTAGTTGGAGGTGTACTTTTGGTTTTCTTGCTTTAAACTAGTTTGCTCAGTATTGCTAACTGTGTAGCTGCAGCACAAGATGAGAACTTGCCTGGGAACCCAGGTCAGTAGTTGTATAGCTAGCTATGCAAAATCCTGCACTGCCACAGCTGCGCCTTTGTTAGCTAATTGAAGGCTAGCCCTGTTATTTCCACCTGAGCTGCAATCACATCTTTCACAACAGCTTAGACCTACCCTGGTAAAAAAAGAAATGAATAAAAATGCCTCATAAGTAATACATAGCCAAGATAACTTTCTAGGAGCCACTTCAAGCCCCCAGTTAAATTAACCGCTATATACTTGAGCTCTAATACAGTGTCAATATACAAGTTAGAAGAGCGTTTGAAAAAATGAGAATGGCTATAATGTAGCAGGGCAGGAAAATATTTAAAAAATGTGAAATAGTTCCTTATAGGAAACTTAAAAATGTTTGATATCTAAACTTGTATGTTCTTTACCCTTTGGCATTGATCCAGGACAATCATCTCTTATTAGATTTGGGGAGTTAATAACTTCCATAGGAGGCTCAATCTTGCAGCTATGGTAAAGCTGTCTTGCCACCTGTAACTGTCCTTCCAGATTTTTTTTATTCATGTATTTGCTTTTTGGCACTTAGCTGCTTTGCTGATAGAATATGCAATTGTTTGAGACCTTAGTAACTTCCAGAGCTTAGTAACTTTAATAATGGTGTTGGGTGTCCGTAACTAGATTTGGGTTGGTTGTTAACTAGACAAGCTAGTCCTTTAAATGTTGACCTCTTTTACCTTAAAGTGAGAGAGAGGTTAAAAAAGGTCTGATGCTTGAGCACAGAATAGGTAGTTTGTACTGACTTCGTAGTTTCATAGTGCTCTGGGTCAGAAGAGACCTAAACAGGTCATCAGGTCCGACTGTCTGTGTATTACTTACCCCCATTTTTGTGCTCTCCCAATGCAGAATTCGTCACTGGAATACTTGAGAATTTTTCACCTCCCTCCCCTTTTTTTACTCTCAAAAGCCAGTAGTAATGCATAAATGTAACCCAATTACGTGACTTTTGATTATATGTAGCATATAAAATTTCTGGTCCCCATAAGAAAGAATTGGTTTGAAAACTGAGTAACTGAAGGAAGAGAAGTTTGAATGGAAATTGGCACCCCAGCTTAAATGTTTGTTGTCAGTACTGCCCGTGATATGTCTTGTGGTTAGAGTAGGAGTAAGTTTATGAAAGTTAAGCTTCAGGATGTAGTTTTTGTTTTAAATAGCTTCTACCTGATTATATTAAGCCCTGATTCCTTTACAAATTAGTTACACTAAAACATAAAACTTGAGCATACTAAAATTTAGACCACAAAAGCATACAAACAGTGTTATATATTTAACAAGGAAAAGTAGTTTTTGTAGGTTTTTTGTGGTTTCTTTAACTTTATGAACTGTTTAGAGAGTCTTTCTGCTGCATCTGTTCAGTGCAAACAATCAAGATTGACACCCCCTCTATATTAATGTTACAGTTCATTAACTTCATTGTTTGCACCTTTACACTTCACTGATCTACACAGAATGATTTAAATATGGTTCAGTAATCCTTTTGTCACCCAGTGTTGCCTAGACCATTATGAATTTTGTCTTGGGTTTTTCATATTTGGCTTCCGTTCTTAATTGTGGAAGAGCATAGTGATGACTGAAGCACACATTTACTACGCGTTGCAATCATTTGTGTAACTGTGGCCCCTGATAAGCACAAATGAGTGTACATGTGGAAAGTAATGTGTTTTCAGGTTTAACTTGTGCCAGGGGACACTTCCAAATTTCATATCAAGCTGCAATATGCATACTGCCTACATAGTTCCAGAATGTATTTATTTCTATCTGCGGTAACATTTACAGGCCTGTGTGCTTTGTTGTAGGGGCAAGTAATGGCTTTGCTTTGCAGCCTTCTGTTCAGCAAACAAACTAAATCAGTCCTGATAGCTCTAACTAATGCATTAGTGTTAAAGAAAAGTGGAGGTTTTGAGAGGAGCTCTTAAGTACGTGACTTATTAGATGGTTGCTAATTGTGGACGAATTTTACCAGCAAGTGCGTTATTTGCTATTGATTTACTGGCATGTTTGAGCAGCCTTCAGTACTGTGCTGAATAAACAGGATATATCAAGTTAAATTTCTTTTAAAATGACAGAGAAGAACATTAGTTTTGCATTTAATTGACGCAGAGCACATTTTGTCAAAACCTTGCATTGATGTCTTAAAAAATGCTTTGTGTGGTGTTCTTTTTAGAATTTTAAATTTATGTGTTTTGGTTTGCAAAATTCAATTGCATGTGTTTGAGGAGGAAGAAGATATTGAAACACTGGATTAATACTTTTCTAAAATATGTGGGAAATGAAATGCTTTTACCAATTTCAAAATGCTTACTATTGTTTTTTTGGGGTTTTTTTACATGTGCCTTGCAGCTCCTCATCAGCGACTGGAACCCTTGACTTTGCCAGGGATTGTCTCATTTATACTTAGCCTGTTATGCGGGGCTTTGAATTTAATTCGAGGCTTTCATGCCATAGAAAGCCTTCTTCAGGTACTGTACAACATTTATAAGTCCAAGAAAGAGTAATTTGAAATATCAAACTTGTCAAGTTTATACAAAATGTCAATCAAAATAACACCATATAAATTGTTTATGAGCCAAATTCTGTTTCACCTTATTCATATGAATATTCCTATTGATTTCAGACCCAGTCTGCATGTTTTATAGCCATTATTGAGTGAGATTTTTCAAAGGCGCCTAAGGGAATTTGAATATGAGTGGCAGACTTCCTTAGGTAGGCCGGCAGTAGTGAATATGTGGCGATGGAGTGCTGTTCTCTAAATTCCTGCCGTGACTTTACACTTTAAAGAAAACCCCACACTTTTATGGGTATCAACTATGCATAATGCTTGAGCAGCAAAGTTTTGAAAATCTAGCCCATTGTCTGCAGGGGTCCACAGAGGAGGGATGTTTTGAAGGATTTTTATAGCCAGAATGTTTGTTCCCTCCAGAATAAAGAGAGAAATAATGTACATAACATTTGTTTCTTAACAGTTTTGTCCCTCAGTGGGTTTCCCCATAAACGATGCTTTTATTTGATCTTGCAATCCATGACCTTACAGTGAATAAGAATTTTTTCTCTTTCTCCCTTAAGCTTTGTTCCCACTGATAGTAGTTACTAAATAGAGGACTACGTCATGAAAATGATAGGTCTTCCTTTGGAGTAGATTGTTACAGTTTGTTCAGCGATTATGGTGTCCTGGCAGCATATGCTAGCCAAAGGTTTGCCCCAGTTAATGTTATACCGAGGGTCCACGATGGTGATTGTTCCAGTAGAAAGGGATGATCCGGTGGTGGTTTGCCAAAGGAGTTAGGGGGGATCCTAGAGTTTTGCCCTGCATAGATCCACTCAGTATAACAAGTTTTGGCATCTAAAATTTGGATGAGAGTTTCTTCAAAATTGCAGCATTATCAGTATTTAATACACTTGAATACAATTTAATGCACCAAGTTGCCTTATATCTTTTAATGTACTATATACATCCTAGTTATGTTTTGTATGCATATTTGCATATTAGTTTAAACACTGACAATTAAGACCTAGGGCATTTCCTGAAGACTAATGAATGCATTGGGGGAGGTAATGAAAATACCCTGTGAAAAGGTCATTGTTGTTATAAGAAATTAAAATGAAAAAATGCAAAGAAGAAGAAAGATGTATGAAATTTAACATGGCATTTCTAGAGAATTAATGCCTGTTGATTCACTAATTGTATTTCACACACATGTAAACAATCTCCTGAATTCACTGGGTATATAAATATGAATGAATGTAAAATATAGCATTAGGCAAATAATGTTAAATAGAATTTCACCACTTGTATACTATTTCTAGTTCTTATCTTTGTTTTTAAAAGATCAGAGCTGTGGAAGCATGTGCCAGTGTTGGAGGGGCAGATGGCAGTTCATGGTGAAATGTAGTGACCATGCTTTATTGTGGGTAAATCCTCAATGTAAGAAATGAAGAGTACTTTAACATGGAATAAATCCATGAAAGACAAGGCAGGGGTCATTAATGTGTTATGTGGAAGTTTAACTTCTGAAAAAAAGAAACTTTAATGTAAAAGCTTCCTTCTGAATTTAAAACACACTTTAAATAAGTGATTCATTTTGGAGTTGGCAAAACTATGTGATAATCTGTAGGTACGCTTCACTGAATGATAGCTGAGGGCGAGCTGAGGGTTTTTATATTTTATTGAAGTGTTTTGTCCTTGTAGGTAGGTTTTGTGTGTCGAACTATAGGCTTTTTCTTAGCCAAGGCTACAGATGCAAGAACTGCCGACAGAATATGTTGTCAGCAGAGGAGCTGTAGTTCTGAGTGGACCAGCTGCCTTTGGAAATAGGCTTCTCCTTCCAGAAAAAGTTGTTTGCTGACTGCCTCTCATTTGTCTGGAAGTGTTTCTGATTATGACAGATGCTTGTTTGAAAAACCTGAAAAATGCAGTCTGCAATAATCTGACTGGCATTTATTTTGCTCAGCTTTCTAGAAACTATTAAAACATCTTTGAATAATTAAGAGACATATGAGCGTTTGGGGAAGAAACCCTCAAAGTGGAAAGATCTGTCATTTTAAATGCATCTTCTACTTAGAGAACTCAGCCTTCTCCTAATATTGCTGTTTACACATAATTGTTTTCTACTCATGCTTTGCTTTGTTTTATCTTCCACGAATACAGGTCTGACTGCATTGTTTTCTAGGTATGATTTTGGCACACTCTAGTGGACACTTTGTATTTTCCATTACCTTTTGACAAGTTTGAAGATGCAGTTCTACAAAGTTGATATTGGTTATAGTTCCTAGTATAAAAGCTGGGATTTTCAAAGGAGATAAAGATGGCCAAAGCTACAGAAGAGTCTCTGTTTGGCACATCAGAAATACTGGCGGTAGTTGTCTGCTGTGCTAAATAGAAAGGTTAGCAAGAAAAATAACATTAGAATCTTCTGGACCTTGTAGGTTTCAGTTTGTGGATCTTATTTAACTTGAGAAATAAATAAGCAATGTCTTCTAGTTTCTTCAGTTTGCTTTTAATACAGGAGGTCATTTTAAATTTGCATATCAGATTATGTTTAATTAGAACTAGACTCTTTTTTTTTTTTTGGAAGCAGTACATATTGTGTGAACTATGCAGTTGCTAAGACACTGGCTTGTTGCTTTTCTTCCAGAACGAGGGGGAAGATTTCAGTTACGTCATTGCATTTTTTCTTGGAACAGCAGCCTGCTTGTACCAGGTAGGTTCATCCAGTTGCATGTTTCAGTTAGGCACAAATACCAGATTTTAAATGGTGTATATTTGTGGGCAGCAAGACTAAAAATAATCCCTTCTCTCTCTTACGCTCGTAGTGATGAGCCACTGTAGCATAGATTCCTGCCTGCATCCTTTGTTCTACAAACAGCGGCCGAGACATTGTCTTTTTGCAGTTAGAAAGGTTGGGATATGCTTGTCTCCTTCCCGGAGATGTTAGAAGTGCTGCGTGACCCAATTTTATAGAATCATAAAACTTAGAGGTAAAACAAACATTTTTAGGCACTCAGTTCACATTTTGCGCATGCAAATGTAGGATTTTTTCTCCAGCGCTGCGTCCAGCTTATCTGTAAAAGTACCAAGCGATTTGGGAAAGAGGTAGTTACCTGTGTTAGCCTGAAGTCAGGCAGAAGGCATGGTAGAGATGCATCTTGTAAACTAACTGAATCAGAGATGCGTAACCTTTGTAAGAGCTCATCAGATGCATCTGATGAAGTGAGCTTTGCTCATGAAAGCTTAAGCGACTAGGTCCCTTTGCTTCCCCAGCATGACTCCTCCATGGCTTAATACAGTTTGCTATCTGGAAGATTTCCCTGACATGCAGCCTACGCTCTCTTTTCCTCTGCTCTGTTCCACAGTCCCATAATTATGCTCTTTCTACACCCCCCCAGTGATTCCTGTTCTTTGACATTTATACTCGTCTTATAGTAATCTAGTACCATGTCCTCTTGCTCTTCGTGGTGTTGTTCAGCTAAGCTATGTATAGCTTACATTCTTAATCTTTCCGTGTGAGCCATTTGTCAAAGCCCCTTCATAGTTTTTATGGCTCTTTGAATTCATACTAATTTATTGAAGTCGATCACTTCATGATTACCCAGTGCCAATGCTCTCTTCCATTGCTGGATAGCCTAATTTATCTGTTTTGGCTCTTAAGGGTCTTGCATAGATAAGCATATGATTTTTGCTGTTAGCCAGATGCTTGCATTTATTGAACTTCATGCTGTGACACCCTGTCACTGTGCTGGATTTTACCGCTACCGTTTCAACCTGTCCTTTGTCCAGGTCAGCCCTAATTTATGTTCTGTCTTTTGCGAGTGCAAATAACTAGGGACCTACTGAAACTGAGATGGCAGGCAGCCCATTTCATAGGCTGATTTGTGGGGTGGGCTTATCATAGCGGGGTCCCACCCCCCACCTCTGGCTGAGGGGTCCGGTGGTCCTGCCCCTCGCCGTTGATTGGCTGAGAAGGCTGTCTGTTGTGTGGACCTGCCCCTCACTGCTAATTGTTTGGAGGGGCTTTCTGTCATGCCGCCAGGTTTTTTTTGCTGGCATTTTCCCCTGGTCCAACCTTAAGTAATATGTCAAACCTTGCTAATTTTGTGCGTGAGCAGTCTGGTTCCGTTTGGACCTCATCCTTCCTTTATACGTTCTCCTTTCTGCAAAAATAACAATAATTGAAAAAACCCAAAAAACCCTCCTCGTTTCTGCCCGTTTCACGTACTGAGAACTGCTCGTCTTTGCACCTTCTTTTCTGTGTATTGAAGTTCCTGACTTGTTGCCCATTTGCATGGAAGACAGGAAATGTTTCAGAGAGAGCTACCATAAAAGCTCAGGACATCAATCTTTTGCTTGAGTTACACATTTACAAGTCCATACGATTGGACTTGTATGGAATAAGGAATGTTTTAGTCATAAATAGTAACCTAACACCAAGTGTATAACAAGAAAGAGAATGTCCTTTACTCCCTGTTGCTTGGCAAAGGACAAACACAAAGGGCTGAACCCAGAAATATGTTGTACTTGAAAAGGCCTCACTCTTGATTTGGAATTTCTTTTCTAGTTTTGAGTATCAAGAATCAGAGTAGGAGCATGCAAAGATAATTCACAGCATTTTCAGGGGTGTCAGCAACAGAGGGGTAATCTTGATTGGCAAATTAAAACTGAAAATATTGTACAGTGCATGCTGTATGTATTAAGCTTTAACACAAAATCAGTAGTAATCTGTCTGAATCTTCATACATGGTAAGATGTTGAGGAAGATGTACAAAAATAATCAAGGTCCTACAGTTGCTTTGTAATCGGCTGTTTCAGCTGCAATCAAAACCGTCCGTCTGGCCATTCTTACAACCCAGTTGCAAATGGTTTTTAGTTTCAGGCAGGCGTGGTCAACGCTGTTGTTCATTCTTTACATGCATTTCAAATAACGTAAAACTTCAAGATGCCTGCAAAGAGTCTCTCTAAACTATGTGGACTTTCTTTTTGGGATTTGTTATAATAATTCTGATTTTTGTACATTTGGGTATAGTGTGTATCTACTTTCAGATGCGCCTTTCTAAGTAAAAACTTTAAGGTTTTGTGTTCCCTGAAATCAGTTTACTCATGAATCTAAGTGTCATCTGTGATTTATCCAGCTCCAGCAGGACCTACAAAAATTGTAGTTTATTGCTCTATATTGCAAAATAAAAACAAAATGTTGCACTGATAAAAAAGAGTAGCAATATAATATTTTTGAGGGAAAACTAGCTGTGGGATTAAGGGCTTCAGTAGAGCATCCAGGAAAACCAGAAATGTCTGTTTCGGTAAATCTAGCATCTGAAAGATTGTTTTGGCATTATTTTGCATTTTCTATAAGTTTAACATGAACAAAAGAGGACCTGGAGTCTCAGGACCTGGCTGTGGAGTCATTTCTTAAGTGTTGCAAAAACTTGTGGGCCCTCAAGTACCACAGGGAAACTGTGTGCTTTGTAATTGCCATAGAGAGCAGTTCCCTTCAAACAAACCTATTCAGGAGTTTCCTCTGCTGTGGTTTGTAAATGGAAAATTTCTTGCTGCCTCAAAACGAAAGACTAATAGAAAATTCAGCTCCACAAATCCAGTAAGGCAAAGAATCTTCAGCAAAAGCCTTCAGCTTTTTGGCACCATCATCAAATAGCACATTGCTCTTGCATTTTAAAAAAAATATAATTGCTAAACCTTTGTCCCCCTTAGCACTTTTCATTAACCTTTTGAGGAAAGCATATCCTGACTGTTTGGTGTTTTTGAAACTACCATGCTTGGATCCTTGTACTCTGGAAACTTAAGGGGTAGCTTTGTGAAACAAATTGAATTCTTTTAGGCAATATACTAGTACTGATTGTCTTTTTAAATGTTAAAACCTACAAAAATAGTCCATAGATATATTGCTGTCACTGAGCAGAGCATGAACTCAGAGGAACTCAAGATGGATTATAAAACTCTCTGCTGTTTTGGCCTTTGTTTCGTATGGAGGGGGAAGAAATCTTACCTGATCCAGGCCCATACCTTAAAGGTATTGATTGATTACCACCACCTTTGAGGATCTGAGCCAAAGAAGTTAGAGTGACTGGCACTTTATAGATGACTAGCATAGTGAACAGGTTAGTGAAATATCCAAGTGCACAGTAAAACAAACCCCCTAATAAAGGGGGGTAGTCACACGGGCTAGGGACAGAAGATACGCATAAATTGGTTTAAACCTGTAACAAAACAGAAGTTCAGTGCACATAAACCAGTTTCAAAATGGCTGAAACTGGTTTAAGATAAACCTGGGTGAATGTAGCATCAGACTGAACTGATTTGGTCAAACTGGTTTATGAAACGTCTGTCGCACACCCCTTCCTGTTTCAAGTTAAATCACAGTCCCCCAGCATGCTTTGCAGCCCTGGGCTGGGCTTTGTGCTCTAACAGAGCAGGGCTGGCCCCGCCCCTCTGCTTCCTAGCTGAAGCAGTGAGGGCTGGCTGACAAGGAGGTGGGGGAGGCAAACCCAGCAAGGGATGCAGCCCAGTCTGCAGGGGGGTGGGGTAGGACTGCCTCCCCCAGGCAAGCCTTGTCTGGGGCCAGGGAGGGGGGTTAAACACCACTTCCCCCACTCAAACTTACTGCTGGCTGTGACTGGACTACAAATCCCAGAGGCACCTGGAAGCAGGAAGAGGAAGTGATAACTCTGCAGAGTCCTGGTACTGTGATTCAGGACTGCAAATTCCAGAGGCCTCTGGGGCAGCAGGAAGAGGAAGCAAACACAGCCCATACTGTCTGTTTGCCAGAGAGCTGTGCTCTAGCGCTGCCTGGCTTCTGGCCTGAGCCACTGCAGGCACGTGGCTGCATTTCCTGAATCAAACGTTAATGTGTTTTCAGCTGTTTCTCAGTTTCATCTCTGCAGCTTAAACTAACCTGCAAAGACTGAATCGATTCAGCCTCAGGCTTTTTGACTGTCTGGACTTAGCCACAGTGTCTTGGCTGTTCCTGTGAAACTTTAAAATCCTTGGTGTTATTTGTTGGGGTCAGAAGTGCAAATGAAAAATAGTGAGAACAGGGCTTGGACTGCCTTATATAAACAGTGTCAAACTCATCTGACCCCAGGACTAAATGAGTGGCATAGGGCCGGTTCACTGGCCGAATCGGTGTCCACAGGCCACCCCCTGCATCTCGCACTCGCTCTGGGATGTCGACCTGAGGAGTCACCATGTACAGTTTGCTTCCCTGGGCCCTGTTTGGGGTGGGGGGGGCTGGATTTTGGGGCTCTATAGGCAGGTTCCCACCTGTGGGCCATATCTTTGACATGCCTGCTATAAACAGGTCACAGTCCTGCTTCCACAAGGAGTTGTCTGTCTCGGGGCAGTGCAGGAGGGGTGACCTGCAGATTGAATCTGGCCCGTGGAGCCCTTTTACAAGGTCTGCAGACCTGGGGGGCTTCTGTGGCTTTGCAGTTCAGTGTTTGGGCAGTGGGGGGGGCTTTGCCCATGTGGCAGCTGGGCAGTGGGAAGAAGCAGCAGCAGGGAGAAGTGGCAGCAGCTCTGTTGAGGGTGGGGGGTGGTTGCACCTGGGCCGGCAGGCGTTGGAAGTGGCCCATGCTTGGAGCTAAGCTCCATTAAAGCAGCCCCTTGCTGCAAAACATGGCCAGCCTGTGCTGCAGAGAGAAAAAGGCCAAGCCACTTTTTCATCAGCCTTGATGCACAATGTAAAAAATATTTGGCTAATGGAAATACTGGTAGATTAAATCCATAAGAAAAAGGCTGTCCAGAAGCTGAGAGAGTATGTCAAACGGTAATGCGAATAAAAATAATGCCTTTGAGAGAATGCTGAACAAGTGTACCTTAGAAAGGTCAAAATTAGACCATATTGTAATTAATTGTATAAATAACCTTTAACTGACTGGAAATATTTCCATGACTCACTCTCTCGCTCTTTCTCTCTCTCTCTCTCTAGATTATATATAGATATCTATCTATAGATATCTATATACACACTTTTTTTAAAGAAACGCACAAATATCTTCTTGCGAGTATTTTCAAACCTTGGAATTTCAGTTTTCTTCTCGTTCCAATGTACAACAAACAAAATTGAGTAGCGAGGAACGTGTTCCTGACGAGGAAGTCTCTTTATTGTCCCAGCTGAGAGCAGTGCAAAGAACAAACAAAGAGCATAAAGATTTTTAAAAGCCTTCCACTTAGATCAGCATCACGCTGTGACATCTCAAACCAAGGCTCAATACTGATCTAAAATCATCAGCCTCTTGCTTTTGATGGCAAGAACTTAGTGCATTCTTATACTAGTCTGTCTGCAGAGGTGCCCAGCTTCCTGGTTTGCAGTAGAGCTGTTGTAAGTTGTGGAGCATCCTGTTCCTCTTACAAGACTGGCATTTTGTGTGTTGGGTTTTTATTTCCCCTTTCCCTTTTGCTCTTGAAACCTTTCCATTCCATCCTGGCGTGGTTCCTTGCCTGTCTCAGCACCTACTTTTAAGTGGCTTTACTCTGTTTTCATGTGGCTGTATGCTGCTTGGCATCTGCATATCCTAGGCGTGCCAGGGGATGCTCTGCCCTGATACTTCAAACAGCAGCCAGGCAAAAGATCCTGTGGAGCATCATAGATCTGAAGACCCTAGGCAGTATGCCCCTGAGATGAAAACAAAGCAGCTTTCTGGAAGAGGAACAGAGACAAATGGGGAAGAAGAGTAGATGGTAGGAGCTGTGAAAATCAGTGGAGCAGGGGACTGAGAGTTGTGGAAGAGGGGGAGGGTATTTGTGAAAAGGGGGCGAGTTTAGCAGACGGGAGATTTGGACCTTACAATGTTCTGGAGCAAAGAGGGATTGGGGATGGATGATTTGCTGGGGTTACAACTTTACTCTTACTCTTTCCCTCTGTAGTCAAAAGTAAATAGGCATTTTAATCCCACTGTCTGGCCACATTTAAATGTATTCACTAGAAGCCTTATTAAAGGGTAGGTTGAAGAGAAGGAAGTTGTATGAAAAGCAGCTCCCTGGACCACTTAGACTTCCCTGATTTAATGCCCTCATCACTGGGTAAAAAGCTTGAGATCCTTGTGCCAGCTGGGCATAGCTGAAGTCCCTGACCCCACTCCCTGCGCTCAGAGCAGCACGGGTTGGAGGCATTAGAGTCTAGTATGCCATTTTTACTTGTGCTAAGAGTATTCCTCCAAACAGGAGATCTGCCTGGCCTGAGTGCCCCAAAACCAGCACGTTAGGCCATCTGTAGACCAGCCAGAAGTAGTAGTCTCCATTGCCATGGACCTGTCTCAGTAGTGCTTGTAGTCAGCCAGTGTGATGAAGAAATCTCCCACGAGAGATTAAAGGAAGCAAAATCTCACCTCTCTGGATGCTGAGCAGCTTTCACACCTGCTCAAGTTTGTACTGCATATACTTACTGGAAAAAAAAAAGTTCTTCATGTTTCATTTCTGCATCTACCGAGACGGTTTGGTGTGGCTCATTAGCAGAAGCTGTTTTCTCTGCAGTGAACCCGTGTTTCTTTTTTCTTCTTTGCAGTGTTATTTATTTGTGCATTACACGGGCTGGCGGAACGTCAAATCCTTCCTGAGTTTCGGTTTAATCTGCCTGTGCAACATGTATCTGTACGAACTGCGCAATCTCTGGCAACTGTTTTTTCATGTGACAGTGGGAGCATTTTCAACGTTGCAAATACGCCTGAGACAGCCGCAAGGGAAGTCCCCTGATTACAACGTGTGATGCACATCCTGGGATACCTCAAGGCAGTCTGGTTCCAACTCAACTACTTTTCCCCTCTCAGGAATGCAAAGCTTTTGTCCAAAAGAAGCAGTTTTCTGGATTTTTTTTAAAGCAACACAAGATGCCTGTGGACATTTGTGACTTGCCAGTTAAACTTGTCCTCCAGGAAGAACTAAAAATGCAAAAGAATTCAGCACTAATGGAGGAAAGAGGGTCCTACCCATGCAATTAAAAGTTTGAGGACAAATAAAAGTTTGGAGAACTTGACTGATGGCATGAAGTAGTCTCATTCAAAAATATGATAATGAAAAAGATGTATATAGTGCGTGTCCTGCATATCAAGGGAGCTCTCCAGTTCCAGAATTGGTTTTGCCTTTGTGAGGCAGTAGTATAGCTAAATAAAAAGATGCTATTACATATTAGCAAACTATATTTGGAATGAGTGAGTTACAAAATGCCAGAATATTGGATTGCATATTAAATTTGATAGGATGTGTGTGTTCATTTTCTTAATTAAGACCTAACTTAGAAACCATCTGTTTACGGGGATTAGTTCATTGGCCCCAGTGGCCCTTCATCTAGTGCTGTGTTAATTATAAATACTGGTACATTGGTTTCTCTGTATAATTTGCTTTTAATGATCTTTTGAAAGTAACTTGAATAGGCAGGTTTTTAGTAACAATTGAAAATTCTGCCTCTTACCCCACAGGTCTTACTCTCTTTGTCTGTTTGCTTGCTGAAAGGTTGAAAAGAAGTCAGACTAATTGACAAACGGGGTGATATGCAACCTGCTTGACACGTTACTCTCCTCTTATGAGATCGATTGGTGGCTGAAACTTGGCCCAATACATAGGCAGCTAGTAGCAGTCTTTCTTCCAGTAATGCACACCAGGTTTAGCTAGGGAAAAAAAAATCCATCTCTAGTCTGGGGATTTTTTGTTTTGTTTGGTAGCTTTGCATTTGATAGAACTGGAGTGAAACCCAGCTAATCCATATTAATAGCTGCTGTAGATTCCTGGAGTTTACAAATTTAGTCAGCAAGCGAACATACCAAAAACATGGAAACAAGGACAGGCCCATACATTGTATTTTGACAGCTATCTTGTGAGTTTGAATTTTTTATGTTGCTGAATAGCATAATAGTAAATGCACTTTAGTATAGTCCACACATGTAACAAGGTGTGGTAATATACCTCTTCACTAAAGCATTTAGTGAAGTTTTTATAGACAACACTGCCATGTTACTTTTTGGAGATGTATGATATTCTTGTGTACAAGCAGTTCTTGACTTATGATTTTTTGAGTTGCAGCAAACGGCACTTAAGACCATTATAAATTTTGACCTGTTTTGAGGTTCGGATGCTGATTTTGATTTTACGACGCTCGACACAGCTGCCTCCAGCTGGTAAGTCGGTGGTGGTGGTGGTGGTGGCGGCGGGGGAGCAGATCAATGCCCCTGCAGTGAGGAAGGGGTTGGGATTGGGGCTGGGATGGGGCTGCCCAGCCGGGACGTGGGGGGCGGCTCCCCTCGTCCAGTGGCTCTCACGCTGTGTGCCACTGGTCTAGGAGGGCATGGGGGGGGCATGTGCCCCTGGATCTGCACAGGGTGTGCGGGGCTGGGGCTGCACCAGGTTGCACTTTGGGCCAGCTACAGAAGGTGCTGCAAGCAGGGGCTATGCCCTCCCACCACTTCCACAGCCGGAGCCACTGTGGTGCCTCCAGACAAGTGGTGCACAGCAGTGGGAGCACCCCCAGCCTTTCCGCGCCTCCTGGACGAGACGTGGCTTTGCCCCGCCCTGGCCAGGTGAGTGGCAGCAGTAGTATGGCATGGTGGGGGGTGCCTCCAGATCTGCGCGAGGTGGGCAGGGCCGGGGCTGCGCTCTGGGTGGGGGTTACAGCAAACTTTAGGGTGGCTGCAGCCCCCCCACAACCCCCACTCCGCCACCCACTCCGCCGTGATTCGGCGGTGCATGCCTCCCCATGCCGTGCTGTGGCCACTGCTTGCCCAGCTCGGACGGGAGGGGGGAACAACACAGGATGGAGGTGCAGGGAGGCCGGGCTGGCTGCCCCCATGCCCTCCTGGACTGGCGATGCACAGTGGCGAGAGCCGGCAGACGGGCAGGTCCTGGACCAGTGGTGCACAGCAACAGGAACAGCCCCCTGTCCCAGCCCCAATCCCTCCTTTGCTGTGGGGGCATTGATCTGCGCCCCCCCCCCAACAGACTTACCAGCTGGAGGTAGCTGTGTCGATTGTCGTAAAGAAACCAATCCCCCGTTTATAACGTTCCTATGGCAGAATTGGTACTGAGTTACGACATTTCGACTTAAGACGTGGTGTTCAGGAGCTAATTGTGTTGTAAGTCTGAGGATGGCCTGTATCTTGAAATGTTGCTTGTGGCAGATACCTTGGAGCAGGCCCCACCAAAATATTTTTCCTTGCTAATTAATTGGGAACCAGACTGATGACAAGGCATCCTGGTTTTCTCTGTTAAAAAATCCAGAATTCTCTGATAAACCCATCCAACATTTTCTGGTT
This sequence comes from Alligator mississippiensis, assembly GCF_030867095.1. Classification (NCBI taxonomy): domain Eukaryota; kingdom Metazoa; phylum Chordata; order Crocodylia; family Alligatoridae; genus Alligator; species Alligator mississippiensis. The sequence continues at coordinate 246,106,131 of NC_081827.1, read as the reverse complement.
AAAAACCCCCAAATCTGCATTTTTCCACAAAGGCCATTTTATATAAAATGGTATATAGGTATCAATTGAACACAGTGTTTTATGACTATATTTACCATTTGAAAGCAGTTTGGAAGCTTACCAGTGCCTCAATCATTATTATAAAATAAATTCTAAATACCTATAGATTTTGGCACTTGATTTTGGTTTTTTGATCATGGAAAATCAGAGCTCCCCCCTGCCCCCTTCACTCATCAGGATGTGGGTCCAGCTGCGGCTGTCCCTCCCACTGCTTTGTGATGCTGAGCAGCCCTGATACACTGGTGCCCTGCCCGTGCCCCTCACTCCTGACCTGCAGCCCCCTGGCTCTGTAGGTGCCCTGCTGTAGGTGCAGAAATCTGGGGGGTGGGGAGGCTTGTGTCCCCCCCATGCCTCCCCCACGTGTTGCCTATGGGCCTGATGCCTCGCCACTCTCCAGACTTACCTGCAGGAGCTGCTCTCCACCACGCTGCCTGGCTGCATTGCTGGCCATGTCCATGTGTGCGTGCACATGCACGTCCCCCTGCCTCTGCTCGCCCTCCTCCTGCTCCCCCCACCCCAGCCCCATGCAGCTCCTTGCAGGCTGCAAATCTACCATCCTGCAAGAGGAAACTGGTTTCCCAGGTTCTTCTCCCTTAAAGGGGAAAAGTTGCGTTTTTCCATGGGAAATGGAAAACCCAGATCCCTGCTGATGGCAGAGAAAAAAATACCCAGGCTGGAAATGTATTGTTTCTTTTTAGAGAAAATCTTAATTAATCTTAATTAAGAGGATTCAGGTGCCTAAAACCAAGATAAATTATAGAGAATAACAACATAGTCCTAAATTATTGGCAGTGGTATGTATTGTATGATGGTGCTGTTTATTATAAAAGTCTATTATGAAAACCTATGCAATTAAGAGCGTAAAGATGGCTTAATGCACATCGTGTCTAAGGTTGATGGTATGTAGTTGTATTTTATCTTTCAAATCCTTTAAAATTTGTCCAGAAAATAGAAAGGAAATGCATTCATCTTGCCTTATGTGCTCTTAGTGTGACACTTTGCTACTATTTGGGGGTAAAATGCAAGAGGGTGTTTGCAGGAGTACATGAATTTCTATCTGGTTTGTTTTTAGAGAATATTGAACCCTTAATATTGAAATACCCAGGCTACTCGCTACTAAACCGAGCTCTTTTAATAGTTTTTCAACTGTTAGTTTTTCAAATCCGGTATCGGTGTGTTTAGGAGCGCTCCTTTCTCTGTTGGCACGCTCCCGTGCTCCTCAAACTCTGGATTAAAAAAAAAAATTAGGAGCCAGAGATGCCAACTACAGGTTCTTCCATTGTCTTCATAGGATCATGCACACGTGTTTATGCTCTGAAGTTATAGCATGACGTTCACCTCCAAGCATTAGGCAAGTGCTGCTCAAGTGCCTTTGGACCCGATGTTGATTCCTGGAAGCTGCAGACGGGCCCTGTGCTGCTCTGCAGGGGAGTAAATCCCACCCACGGGGGATCAGTCTAAGGATTTGCTTCATGCCCTAGGGAAGAGGTCATGGGGAAATAATTATAAGGACTCCTATAGGAATTGGTGGGAGTACTAGCATGAGTGCAGAATATTTGGATGAATTAGGTCTGCAGTTTAGCTGTATTCAGGATACTACTTGTATAGTGTTAGCGTTCTCCATGCACGTTGTGGCATTAAATAACAGCACTATGAACCTGCGCAGCTGGGAAGTCTAGGGTACTTCACCAAAATATTTTATTATAGCGCCTCAGCTCATAAGGCAAAGGTGTTTAAATGCACACCAACGAATATTTGTATTCCTTGTGTAGATACAGGCTTCTCTGCCCCGTCCCTGTCTGCTGATGTGCAAGTCTGCAAAGATTTGCAATTGTCTTTTCTTTTCTCCCCTCTTTTTCTCCCACCTTTGCAAAGGATTCATATTAAGGAGTGAAATCTTCCCTTGCTGTAACATCTGGAGCTATTATTGCATTACCATTGGCATTAAAAAACTGCTGATTTAACAGATGTAACAAGAAGATTCAACTGTCTAATGGCAGAGAGCTTGTTACTGTGTATATTGATACAGATCCCTATTCACAATGAAGAGCTAATGCCTCCTCGCTATATGTGACAATCCTGTCAGGTCTCTGATACAGCCAAACATCAGGAAATGTTCAAAGTGGGCTTTGGGTCTGTTCTGCGCTGGGCAGTTCTGACATTTGAACTTTCTTTACCGTAACCCTTGCATTCACAAGACGTACCAGCAGTGGCCAGTTGAGACGGGAGCGCGACGCCACTGAATTCCCATGCACCGTCTCGTTGCCTGCCTTGGGGCTGGGATTTCATTTCCTGGACCTGATCCAGCACTCGCTCAAGCAGAGCCTTGCCATTGAGTTCACTGGCTGTTGAGTCAGGTTTCTGAGGATGTTTTCCGCACTGATAGACACTCTCATGCAATGTCCTCTTATCAGAGGCTTGATTTTTTTTTTTAGGTTTTTTTAAATACATGTAGTGGGAGCTGAGCCAATTCAGCACTTCATTTTTAAGGTGCAGCTGCAGTTAAGACCAGAATTGTTCCATGAGCTGTACAAGGAATTAAAAACCTTTTCTTCCAACAGTAGTGACTGATATAATGCAGTAGGTTTTGAAACACCTAATTTTTGGTTCTGTGTTTTCCCTTCTAATATCTGCAAACGTCCAGTCTCACGCTGTCTGCAGTTTTATTTTGTTAGTGCGCATGAATGATTTCAACAACTGATCAGATCCTACCCCCCAGAACAGGCTTTTAGGAAGTGGAAAATACCTCTCCTTCCAAAAACCCACAAACCGGGCTTGCTGTCAGGTTAGTAACAAAAATGCAAGGTTTCGGAGATGACACGGTAGCATTGGTCGAGGACTACGCATGTAGTGAAAAGTGAAACCGTTTCAGTCCAGTAACGTTTTTGTCTTAATTGGTTAGTGCATTGATTTTTGTCTGTATCAAAGGATTGCCTGGAGCTAGAAGGCAGCATTGTTTTAAAGTCAGCCAGGTTTCTTTTTAAATGCGACTCGCTCAAGAGCCACTGTAGAAGCTTTTTAATCTGTCAGTCTTGCTTTATCAAACAAGTGATGAACATATGTTGGGGTTTATCACCTTTCAGCCCCTTGCACTACAAGTGGTGCTGTGTTTTGCGTTCCTGATGGTAAATGTTCATATATTTTTATTTGCTATCTAAATACCAAACATATGCTCCTTTGGCTTGGCTTTCAGTGAGCTAAGCAGTATTTTCACATTGATGTAGCTGTTGCACATTGCAAAAGTCTCTGGCATATGAATGCTGGTAACATTAATAGTTTTGCATAACTGGATGTGTTGTGGAGGGGAATTTTTTAAATTGGGGTTGGGATGGTGTGAGAACAGGAAGGTGCAGATGCTGGAGGCGGTGAAGCAGACTCTAGATATTAGTGTGGGGTTGTGTACCAACACCAGGGCCTCTGTCTCAGTGCAGATCCAGCTGCATCTAGCCAAGTATGCACACGTTGTGATTTCACACCGGCCCCCACGGCTCGGGGATCCCTGTGAAACTGCCTTGCTCCATGGACCAGCTTTTTATTGATCATCTTTGCAAAATTGTTTTTAACCCATCTCTTTGTTTCCCATTGGCTTTTGCTGTCCTAAACTGCTCCTGAACTTCTGTTCTGTTTTTCTACCAGATCCTTAGCTAATGCAGCGGTCCTGGATTTCATAGACATCGGGGCTGGAAGGGACCTCGGAAGATCGTCGAGTCCAGCCCTGCTATGTCCATCGTACTTGGATTTGTGTTTAGTAATTGAAGGCTAGACTCAATCAATGACACCTATACAACAGGCACGGTAATGTCCAACTTTCAGGGGCTGGGCCCCAGCGTAATCCATAAACTGAAATTAGGCACCCAGGCTCCTAATGTAAGTAGCCCTCCTATGGAGCAGCAAGATGCTTGGCCCTTCCTATGGGCCAGGCCTAGGCAAAGAGCTGTGCCTGCAATCCCAGATGCCTGAGTCAGGGCACCAAGGAGACAGCTGCCCCCTAACCCACTCCTGCATTTAGTCTTTGAAAGAGCTGAGAAGAGCTCACATGTCCCTTTTAAAATGGTGGGGAGGTGACTACTCTTAGTGGTTAAAGCACTTACTTGGGATGTAAAAGACCTGGGTTCAAACCCCTCATCTCCCTGGAGAAATGCCAGACTACTGGGCTATTGGTAAGTTGAGTGGAGGAGTCCTGCCCTAATCACTGCTTGTGCTTTGGCAGATATAAAATGTGCTTTCAGAGCAGCGACTGGATTGCGCCCCTTGCACGACAGAGGTCTGGCCTGTTCAGCACTGCTAACACTGAGGTGCTCTGGGCATGCCCAGGTGCAGAGCATTAGATGCCCAGAGAACTAACAACAAAACCTTGGGAGTGTGAGGACTGTGCGTCGTCTCCAGGACTAGCTGATTGCTAGGCAGAGCATGGGATATTGCAGTTTATGGCCTTGGGCATCTGCTGCCACCGTATGGACCAAGAGCCTTCTGTGGAGCCAGCCCTTTGAGCCATTAAGCATGCACATATATGCTTCAGAGTTTAAAGAAGGGCTCCTTTAGGGACAGAGAGTCGAATGAACATTTTGCTAGGCAGCGCCGTGCTAATTAAAAGTCTCTCCAGGCTATTATGGCATGTGCACACTCTTTTGCTCTTTCTCATGTTGATACATAACTGGATTATGGAGTAGGGGGGCAGCTTTTATGATGTTAAGTAAATGCATCACCCCTGTGGGCAGCAGGCACAAGGGTGGCTTATGCTCATTGTTGCAACAGAGACACCAAACTTGCCAAGAGGCACAAGGCCTAAACCCGAAAGCCCCTGCACAGGGAGAGTTAAGTGCCTGATGAGAACAGGTGTCACAAAAAGCAGCAACTGAGCAGGGAGCCAAGCAATGCAAAACGGGGTTGTGGCTCAAGTGGCTCAGTCGGACCCCTTTAGAGAGGTAGGTGGAGGGAGCTGCCTGTAGCTGCTACGTGGTATTATTCAACATTGAGGTACCTAGAGGAGGAGAGCATCCACACTGCTGAGGTACGTGGGACTCAGGGGTGCCCCTGCCCATCCAACTAGTTAGAAGCTCATCAGATCGGGAGCCGAGCGTGCAGCGAGTCGCCGTCACACGTTTTCTCTTTCTCTCAGGATGCTTACAAGATTGACCTGCGCAGGGAAGGCTTGTGAATCCCCCTGGACGTGGGCATGAGGTAAGTGCCAAGCAGCTTGGGGCTGTGAAGACTTGGGCAGGGCTGCATATAGCTGGTAGCCAAAATTTGGGCACCTTTCGACTCGCGTGGTTAGGGGGGTAACGAGGCAGCTGCGAGAGGCTATGCAGGGATTCGGAGAAGCTGGAACTTGGACTCAAGCGCGACCTTGTGAGACTACTACTCCCCCGAGGCAAACCAATGCCACTCGCTCAGAAATAATGAAAATTATAGAGTAGATGTTACTGTAAGAAGGGACATAATTAAGATGCAGAACGTGTAGGCGGAATATCCTAGGATGACATTCAATAGCACAACCTTTGAAGGGAAGTGGGAGCAGCTTTGTTTCTTGGTACGTGCAAAAAACAAAAAAGGAAGTGCACACAGGAACAGCCATTGTCTGCTGCTCGATGGAGCATTTCTAGCATACTCTGGTCATCTGGGACATGGCGCTGAACCTGCCTTCAGAGGCGAGATGTGCCAGCTCACCAGGGACCTGCCTGGACTTCGGTTTTAAACGTTTCCTTTGCAAAAGTTCTTAAGCCGGCCTGCACAGATGAGCATGGGAGTGAGGAGACGGGGGGCAAGGGCTTGATTTCTTTAAGCCATAGCTTGTCACTAGCTAACAAGTGCCAGTGTAGGATCATGGAGTCATAGTCGTAGAGAAGTCGGGTTGGAAGGGACCTCCAGAGGTCATCTAGTTTAACCTCCTGTCATCCCTATCCACGCCATACTCTAAACTTGATAGAAGACCTACCATCAGCCCTGACACAACATAGACCTATCACCCTAACCTGCCACAGGTAATGCAGGGGAACCATGGCAGCCACCGTCATAGAAAATGAGGGTTAGAAAGGATCTCAGGAGGTCACATCTAGTCCAACCCCCTGCCCAAAGCAGGACCAGCCCTAACTACATCATCCCAGCCAAGGCTTTGTCTAGCCAGGTCTTAAAAACCTCCAAAGACGGAGCTTCAACCTCCTCTCTGGGTAACATGTACCACTTTTATTACCCTCCAAGTGAGACGATTCTTCCTAATATCTAACCTCAACCTCCCCTGCTGCAACTTGAGCCCATTGCTCCTTGTCCTGTCGTCTGCCCCCACTGAGAACAGTCCAGCTCCATCCTCTTTGCAACCCCCTGCAGGGAGTGAAGGCTGCTATTAAATCCCCTCTGAGTCTCCTCTTTAGACTAAATAAGCCCAGTTCCCTCAGCCTCTCCTCACAAGTCCTGTGCCTCATCCCCCAAACCATTTTCATTGCCCTCCACTGGACCCTCTCCAATTTGTCCACATCCTTGGTACGTGCCCAAAACTGAACTCAGGACTCCAGCCGTGGCCTCACCAGTGCTGAATAGAGGGAAATAATCACTTCCCTTGACATGCTGGCAACACAACTACAAATGCAGTCCAATATGCCATTAACCTTCTTTGCAACAAGGACACACTTGTCCTGCTTCTATGAAATGTAGATATATGTTTAAAAGATCCCAGCTAGAGGGTCAGGCCTCCCCCTGCAGAAGAAGGCAGAAACCCCTGCAGTCCATATCCATCAGGCCGCAGGGTAAAATTTCTTCCTGACACCTAGCAGGAGAATGGGCGCACCCCTGTTCACATGCCCAGGCAACACCCAGTGCTTCTGGGGAAGTTGAAGAGCACCCTGACAAATACAGCAGAAAAAAGAAGGGAGAAGGGGGGGGGGCAGGAGCAACCAGCAGAGCCCAGGAGCATGGGAAATATCCATGGCATAAAATAGGTATAGCTAGATCACCTCCAACCAGTGGCTGTTCGACTTCTTTTTGAACATCTCCAGTGACAGAGCCCACAATTCCCCCAGGCAGTCTAGTCCACTGCCTCGCTAGTCTAAGTGAAGAAGTTTTTTCTGGATATCCAGTCTAAACCTACATTGCTGCAGCTTCAAGCCAGTGGTCGGCATCCTCCTCGGCAGCAAGAGAGAAAAGGTGCTTATCCTGTTCTTTATGGCAGCCCTGCGAGTTATTTGAAGACTGATATCAAGTCCCCTCTAAAGCACCTTTTCTGCAAGCTGAATGTGCCTAGCTCCGTAAGTCTCTTCACACGACTGGCCTTCCAAGCCCTTGATTATCTTTGTTGCCCACCTCTGGACCTGCTCTAATTTTTCCACAGCCTTTTTCAAACGTGGAGCCCAGAACTGCATACACGACTCCAGATGAGGCCTAACCAGCACCAAGTAGAGGCACTAGCACCTCCTGTGTCTTACACCTAATGCGTCTATTGATTCATCCCAAAACTGCATTTGCCTTTTGTGTGGCTGCATCACGCTGCAGACCCTTATCGAGTCTGGTCTACCAAGACTCCCGCATCCTTTTCCACTTTGTATTTGTGTTTTGATCACTCCTCCCGAGGTGCAGCACTTAGCACTTGTCCGCACTGACCGTCATCCTGTTGGCTCTAGCCCGACTTTCCGATCCACAAAGATCCTTCTGACTTGTGCTCACATCCTCCAGTGCGTTCATAATCCTTCCCAGTTTCATGTCATCTGCAAACTTGCTCAACAAGTTTTCAATGCCAGCATTCAAATAATGAATAAACACATTGAACAACAGTGGGGCCAGGACAGACCTCTGTGGGACTCCTCTCAAAACCTCTTGCTATTCTGCCATAGACCCATTAATAATCACCATTTGGTTGTGGCTATTGAACCAGTTGTCTATCCGCCTTTGTAGTTTTATCCAGTCCACACTTTTCCAATGTGTTTTCAAGAAGGTTGTGCAGGACCGTGTCAAAAGCCTTGCTGAAGTCCAGATATGCCATGTCTGCAGCGTTCCCTTCATGCACCCAAGCAGTTACTTCGGCAAAGAAGAACAGCTTTGTTTGTTGGACACTATTTGTTGTTCATAAACCCATGCTGGCTGCTTGCGATCAGCCTTTCCTCCTCCAGGTGCTTGCAAATGGCCTTCCTTTTTTAATGTTAATCTCTTCCAGCCGAAGTTTTTCTGATGCTGTTTGCTTTGTAACAGATGTGTTGACGTCTGTGGACTTGAGTGCAGTCTCACTGGTCTCCGGCAGATGGCAATACGTGCATGCAGCTGAGCGCAGCAGACATTGCAGAGCCTGGAGAGAGCTGCTGCAAATCGGTTTGGCTACTCTGTCTTGCCTAGTAGTGAGGATACGCAGCCAGGAGGTGGCGTTTGGCTCCCCTACTTGCTCGCTGGACTGTTTTTTATGTTTCGCATGTCATGGCACAATCACGAGAGCAGGGGTATGAATCTGGTGTTCCCTCCCTAGTTAAGAGGCTACAGCATCTTATTTCCTCTGGCCTGCTCTTTTGGTCCTGTGAAGTTTGGTAGTCTTGACCAGGCAGCAAGTGGAGAGTCTTTTCCCATCTTCGGTGGTTAGGTGACTTTGGGAGATTGCATAAGCTTGCATGTAGACGCCTGAAACTGGACCGAGGTAGATTTAACACCCTTTCATCACCATTTATGTCTTTCCTCCTAGTTCTTCTGCATTTTTCCTAATGGAATTTTGTGTTGAGCCCAAAGCTATTAATCAATGAATCTAATAAAGTCAAGGGGAGCTAATGGAGCCACTTACACTGGACAGACCTGAGATATCAATTAAGGATGCCATTAACATTTACTTACTCTTTTATAGCATGCTTCTCACAGCCCGACTCTAGGCTGGCCACTTCAGCTAGCACAATTAGTGTCATTCGGTCTGAACGAGTTTGTGTACTACGTACAGCTGTCAAAATAACAACTTACAGCTGTCAAAATACATGCCCAAGCCATGAGCAAAGTATAAAGAGCCAACCCATTTTTTTTATCATCTAAGGATTCCTACCTTGAGTAGTGAACCTCCCTATTGTCCGGTGGCAAACGAGGGGACAGAGGCAAGATGAAATTGCCTGGAAGGGGAAGTCTGCATAGCACTTGCTTCACTTTTTTTTTTTTGGTAGCAACCGTTTTCCAAAATAATGCAAGTTAAATGGCACAGTAGCAGAGCAGTTAAAGTGTTTTAAGATCTCAAAAGGTCAGAACGCTTTTGGCACTGGATTTCGATTTGAAATGTCGGGTGGATCCTGTCCAGGTGTTTGCACACCTAACAGTGCTGCTACTGAGACACGCCTGGGGGTGCTGTTAAAAGGATTACAGCATCCTGGTTGAGAATCACTGTTTTAATTCATTTCAATTCAGTTGTCCTTTTGTTTTCCCTGAACAGAAAGTGCTTAGTCAGTCTAAATAAACTCCTGCTTTTTTCCACCATACAATGCTCCGATTAATATAATACCCCTATGGCTACCGGGAATTAAGCCTAAAGATTAAAATTTACTGGAGGCAGGAGGGCAGTGGGGAGCAAAGGAAAGCGAGATCTCGTTCAGCGTTGCAAACAAGAAACAGCAGAATACATACAGTAGGTGCCTTAGATGTTATTTTAAGAACATTAATCCCGGTTTGAGTTGTTCTGGGGAGATGGCTCGGGTTAGCGGCAGTAAAACAGCTTTCACACTAAACCTGCTCTCAGTTGTAGTAGGTATAGTGCAGGGCCCTCTGCAACGTGTTTCAGCCATATAATCAACCGGCATATTGACACTTCTGTGTCTTGAAAAGAAAATGATGAACGGGCAAACTACTGACTTAAAAACAAAACGCAGCAACTCGGCTCCAGTAAACGTGCCAGACACAAGAATTCCTCAAATGTACTTGAATTTTCCTGAAGTCGCACGCAACGGGGAGCTGGGGAGGTCGCAGCGCAAATAGGAATGAAAGGATCTGTACTTCAAGTGCTTCACAGCAGGTAGCCCGGATCGTGCAGCTGGTCACACCATTTCCTTCAAGCACTACGCTGCATTTTTTTTGCACCGCACGTAGTTCGTAAGAGTTTAGTTACACCACATAAGTACGTTATATTTCTGATGACATGCTCCAGCTCTTTGCTAGCCAGCTGCATTTTAAAGAAAACAAAGAGACAGTACCAGTGAAACAGTGTTTAATGTAGTTAAATTACTTAAATAGATTTCAATTTCCATGGGAAATCATAACTGTTTCAATTTTTGCAAGATCCAGAATCGAGTGTATGTATACCCCTTGAAATGATCATGACACACTGTCAACAACCACAGCCAGAGATACTTGGGACTTGAAATATCAAACACAGCTGCATAAAAGTGGATCAGCGAACCGATCGAAATACAGACTTTGTAAAGTAGAAAGCAAACCTAAAATGAATGTAGGTAGTGAAGTTAATGAAACTCGGTGAGTGACGGGAGGGTGGGAGGGGAAGGAAGGCATAATAGTGCAATGGAATTAAAAGTATTTTGCAAATCAGAAAGAACGTAAAGGAGCAAAAGTATAGTACAAGGGCAGACTTGGCAGTTTTACAGGAGTCGATATACTATACTTTTCAAGAATGTTTCCTAGTGGAAGGGGAAGGAACGGGGAGGTGCCATTTAAGCTCAAGTTTAAATGGCTTGATGCTACACGCTGAGCAAAATGGCAAATTAATTAGGGACAGGCTCATGGATTTGAACCTATTCTTGATGTAAAGTAGGAAAAATAAGATGAAGTCCCTACTTTATAAATCACCACCATAGTGCAATCATTAAGTTGTTAGTACTACAATAATTTTCCCCTGAGAAGAGTTGAAAAGAACTTTATTCAGTGTCAAAACATTTGAGTCATTTTAGTGAGAGCCAAATTCAATAGCAAAACTCTCCCCTAGTAGAATATAAAAAATACAGTTTTTTAAGTGCTTTTCTCCTTTTTTTTTTAATAAAATAGCCAGGGTTTTTTTCTTTTAATAGTTAAAAAAGGTACATAAATCATAACAATGATTATTCATATACCCCTCTTATGACAGGGGGATGTCGAACACAATATCTGTGTCACTATATTTAAAGGTCTCCTGAATCCACACACAAATTATCCATTATAATCTCATTTCTAAAAGATAAAATCCCTTAACTCTTAAAATTGAAAATAAACATGAGTCACCAATTCAATTAAGTGTCTACTACAAGGTAGTCAACCCAGCAATGCAGTACACAGTCTCTGATGTCCAATGGCAGTTGCAGTCTTTTAGCCACCCCTTGACAGGAGTCTGTTAATAGCTGCTATGACAAAAAAATAGAAGAAAAAGTTAAAATGATCTGATTTTTGTTCCTTTGCGTCAGACTTCCTACCACTCCTGACTGGCACTTATCATGCACTTTATTTCCAATCACTGCACTCTTTCGCCCCAACTTCATTATGAATGCTGCACTGAACAAGGATTTGTATTGTTTATTGTACTTGGATATTTTCCTCTTCATTAGGGTTGTAGGTTTTTCTTAATTTTCTCTCAAAAATGCTTCCGAGTCAGCCTGGAACCTCATCCGCCGTTGTTTGATTGTATACTACTAATCTGAAAACTGCCAAGTCTGTGTTCAGAAAATAATGTTATACGTTTCTACACGTTATTTACACATCCCAACACACCCTGGTGTGGACAGCCTAATATATATAATTTACAAAATATAGCATTTGGTATATCTGTTAGATCTCCGTGTTTTCAATATTACAAAATAAAGGATACAAAAGAAAGGACAGGTATCAGGGTTCCCTCCCCCCCGCGCCAAACCGTCTCTCGTTTACCTCTTAGTCTTTCTTATGTAAATTGATATAAACTGAAGAAGAGCTCAGAAGACTTTTTGATTTCATTAACAGGTCGATAGAGCCACGTGTCCTCATCTCGAGCTTCCCCTTCCTTTTGGTGACGTCTCTAAGCCACGTAAGAGGACGGAGGGACAGTTGCTAGACGATGAGGTCTCTTTTCAAACCAAGAACGCTACCAACGCCGTTCAAAATGGCCTTTTGTGTGTAGCAACAGTGGGTATCACGTGTCGTTTGAAAAGCCCATTCAAAACAGCTGATAAAAGACCAGTACACTTCAAATAGCTGACAGTATGGGATGGAAATGGGTGGGGTGCAAAACCTTTCCAAAATAATGCTTTGTAGTGAATCATACATTCCTCCAACCAAGTACAATTCTGTGTAGTGTCAATAAATACTTAAATATCTTCTCATGTCCTGCGTAGCAGCCTCATTTCACAATCTTGAATTCCTGTCTCATCCGTGCAGTCCTTCTTTGGTCAGTTCAGCGCTTCCGCGTCCCCAGCGTTTGCTTCTGCTCCTGCTGCCTTGCGTGGTGCGCAGGCAAACTCCAGCTCTCAAGTCATTGTGTGAAAAAAAAAAAAGAATAATCAGCTGCCCTGTGTTTTTAGGTCCACTGCTAACAAAGTAATTCTTCAGCGAGTCGTGCTCAATTTTGCGGCAAATCCCCTTTTTAAAGTCATGTCACAGCTGCTGCTAACTGATTGGTGGCCCTTCATTAAGGAAATAGGTGGTCATTTCTCCTTTCCCTTTGACCTTAATGACCCCTCGGCATTCCAGCTGATAGTTGTTGGCTGCTAAAACCTGGTACAGGTCTGTGGTTACCTGCGAAGGACAAAAAGCTGGATTACACTATCGCAGCAATCCACGTGACCATTCATGTAGGCTGCAACGTTTCCTCGAGTCCCCTCGTATCGACCACCTCGTAGTCGAGGTGGTTACTTACCAACCCAACGCGAGCCGAGAAGAACGAGGTTGAAGCAGGTGCATCGGCTATTCTGCAAAGGGGGCTGAGACCTCTGGAAGCGGGAGGGGATGTTACCCGAGGGAGGACTCTGCTACAAGGGGCCTCCGTGTGACAAAGGTCGTTTGCAGCCCTAAGAATTACACCTGACCATCCAAAAGAATGGCTTAGCAGGTGACAGTGCCTTAGCTGGACTCAGGAGGGTAGCTGTGTGGCAAATTCAGATAATATGCTTGTCTCTTAACAGTGTTGAAGTGGTGGTGTAGCCGTGATGGTCCAGGAAATAAGTGAGAGGCATGGATTTCCGTGAATATCTTACTGGACAAACCACACAGTTGGAAGAGATTCAGACAAGCTTTCAGGAAGGGTACTGTGATACCTGAAAGCTTGTCTAAATTTATCCCAACCAGGCTTTTAGGCTGATAAAAGAGATCGCCCACAAAAATCTTGGCCCCTCGGTGCTTATGTCATTTCTCAGGAAACTAGAAACTAACTGAATCAAACTGGAAACACACCAGGAGCTCAGATGGGTGAAAGAAAGCAAGGAACGCAGCTGTCATCTGAGACGCGTGACATTTTTAAGCACACGAGCTGATCTAGCGCAGCCTCCTGCAACTTCCCACTGAGCTCCCATTTCCCACAGGTTACTGCAAGGGATGTCGTTAGCAGGATCCGATAGAGAAAAGCAGCGGATCTCAGAAAGACAAGTGTTGTATTGTCCATGCCGTGCTCGTGTACTCAACAAATGCACCAAAACATGGTCACCTTGAAAACTTAAAGCTGTCAAACCCCGTTAAAGTCTGTGCCCGTGCACAACTGTTCCTTGCAGGGTCTTTTATCATGCCAGGTGTATTCTCTGGGTATTTGTTTCCAGTTTTACCTTCAAACAACTGGAAAGTCACTATGCTGATTTGTTTAACTAGCAAGAAAATAGCTCTGATATTCTCCGTTTAAAAGGTATCGGATAAATATTGACCCACTTAACTGACAGCTTAATTGTGGGGAAGAGCAACATGGCCTCCCCACTTGGGTTCAGCATCAGTTGCTCTATTTGAACAACTCCTTCATGCGGCATAAGGAATGATGATACACAACCGTGGCATCGACTCCTAGAGGAAACAGGACCGTATGCGCCATGTGACAATGGAAATGAATCACTGGAAAAGGTCACTGTCAGAACATAGAACAAGGGGCTTGATTAAAATAAGAAAGATGGCATTAATCTGAAAACTGCTCACTGTTTCTCCAGATAAACTTTCACGCCTATCTGGGTTTCTGGTGCAGTTGCACAGGAACAGTGTATCCCATCCTTACACTATACCTGGCTTCACCATGACAAATGGAGACAGCTGAGTTTCCTAAAGATGCTCCTATGGCAGGTAATGGCAGCTACAGAAACGTGTGTAAATCAAGTTCTTGTGCACCAAAATACCTCCAAGGCTTTTCCTTGCAGCTCTTTCGGAGGAGGCTCTCGGGGGGATAGATCCCAACCCACACCCTGCTCCCAAGGGAAAAGAAGAGTTTCTCTCTCCTTTGTCTGGCACCACAGCACAGGCATGCAGGAGCTTACCATTTTCCCTCCTTGAGTACTTTAATACCAACCCTCACGATTCCCCCGGAAGTTGCTGCCCCCCCCCCATTTAAAGGCAGAACTCGGGACAGAGTCAGAGTTACCATTTTAAGCTCCAGTCTTGTCCTCGAGCAAAAATCCCTGCTGGTAATGTCCAAAGGCTTGGCATAAAGGGATGGCAAAGAGCGAGACTTGATCTTTGATTAGGTTTGAAATCACGTGAGATACAGCACAGGGTAATACTATAGGTATCTGAAGTTAATCCAAACTCACCTGAATCCTGTCAGGCACACCTGTGCTGTCCATTCGGCTGGCTACGTTCACCGTGTTCCCCCAGATGTCGTACTGAGGTTTGCGTGCTCCTATCACCCCAGCTACCACCGGGCCAATGTTGAGACCTACAAATAGAGAAAAAATCCCAGTGCTCCAGGTCCATTCTCTGTCCACTCGGCTACCTGAGCAGGCTGTTTTATCAGACCACGTGAAAGTCTTGAGGTTTGCATTTCCCGTTATACAGCTAGGGATAATTCATAAGGCCCCCTGGACTGTTTCTAGCTGTGCAGTATATATGGTCTGGCTCTTAGCACCCACAGAGCCCACAAGACTTCCCTAGCACACAAGCACATTGAGAAGTCTTCTCATGCTCTTTCCCATCTCTTTTGGGGTCTTTGTCTCATGCTTTGTCAGAGTTTAGTGCTCAGAAGAGGTGACTGAATGACAGGCCTTGTGAATAAAGGCTGTGGCCAAACCTGGATCCCATTCTGATGGGGAAGTAGCATGTAGATAATATAAGACTTAAATCCAACCCGCCCCCCGGACTCTCTGGGCCTTTCCGAAAGGCCCACTCCTGCCACCTGTGCTCTTAAGAGCCTATTCTGCTCCGGTAGGTAGGTAAACTGAAGTCTCTGAAACACCAATCTCAGAAAAACCATGCCTAGGGCTGGATGGCGGAAGCAGTTCTCCCACCTTTCAGCCCAACACCCTAGGTGTTAGGGCACTTCCCTAGGGAGTAGGAGAAAAGACATGGGTTTTAGGTGCCCTGCGTCCCTGATGACGTTTGACCCTACATCTCCCACTCCCCAGAAAAATATTCAATCACCAGCCTATGGGTGAGGCACTGCCCAGAGCAGCCTCTAGAGTCCACTTTGCTATGACAGTGCTACTTAGCCATCTAGCGGCAGAGGTAGATTTGGGCCTATTGCCCATAAAAGTTGTATCATGGGCACTAAGTGCACGGCTCCCAACATTGCCCCAACATCCTTCAGCCTTGATGTGGTGAGACCACTTTTTGGTTAAAACCCTCTTTGCTGCCTATATAATGAAGCCAAGTTGTGCGAGATCTACTTGTGGCTTCTGCCATGTGAACACTTGCTCTCAAAGAACTGGATTAAGACTGCTGTGCAGATACAGCAATCGCAAGTACTCTTCCATCACTGCAGGTTGGAGTAATTGAAACTAGTCAAGGTCTTGTTTAATGTTTATCTAGGTAAAGTAAAACTCATTACATTACCTATTTTCATCTGAAAGTTGTTGAACGAATGCTCATTAATGTACTTCATTTGGTCCATTAACCTCATGGCAAAGTCAGCCAGAGCCTTGATGTGCGATTTCCCCACCTTGTCGTAGGTGGAGTCATTGAGGCCTGAAGCAGCCATGTACGTACTGCCAATGGTTTTGATCTTCTCCAGCTGTCGGAACTGGTCCTCACTTATTATCTGTGTCACAAGAGCAGAACAAAGATACTCAATAAGACGCAAGCTATTCTGTGCTACCCAAGACGTCACTGGAACTCAGCCCTACAGTAAGGCACAGCCACTGTGAATCACTGCTGCCATCAAAGCTTTCCATGGCAGAAAAAAAAATGGGATCAGAATTGATAAATGCAGCGGAAGGAAGGGGATTATTTGCAGTGGTGAAACGGGGCAAGGAAGAGAACGTGACTTTAAAATAAGACCAATTCAAAAATGTGGGTTTTTCCCCTTCTCCTTTGGAGCAACAAAAAAGAAGCACACACAGATCCTCTTTGCTCAGGCAGCTGAACTCAAGGAAGACGAAAGGCTGCACTTCCCGCGACTCACTTCATCAAAGTCCGCAATGATTTCGTTGAGGAGCCGCAGACACTCCACCCCTTCGTTGTTGGCCTCCAGCTCCACGTAGAACTCCGAGAAGTTGCTGATGGAGGCGAACATGACGGCCACGCACTCGCAGGACTGGTAATAGAGCTCATCGTTTCGCCGCTCCTGCGCCAGGAAATGGGCTGCCACGTCCTTTGGCAAGATATTGTGGAGGAGGCGTCTGTTGTAGGCCTGCAGCTCCTCCATTTCCTCTTTCTCTTCAGTGGCCTAAGGCAGAAGAGAGACAGCTGTATTGGTCATCCTGGTCTGGGCTTTGGGGGGCAGAAAACTGAAAACGAGCTTACAAAAACCCCAGAACACAAATGCACTTCAGAAATGCTTCAGAGCAACCGGGGTCCATCATTTCCAGCCTACTCCCACCTCGCAGGATTGTGTCGTTTAGTCCCAGAACAATCTGACGACAAGGTGTGGCCTGGTTTCTCACTCCCACACCACATGCATCATTCCTACGCAAAGCAATGTAAAATACTCTCACTGGCGTAGCTGTAATTACGCATCACCAGCATTGCTTCTCCTCGCTGGTCTCAGGGCTAGAGGGGGAAACCGAAGTGGGTGGTGGGGAGCGGAGGAGGGAAGGGGCGCGAGGTTCCCGAGATGTGCGATTGGGAGGCCTGTGAGGGGAGATGGAGATGGAAGAAGTTTGCCGGAGGCACAAAGATGTGCATGTGTGGGACGCGAAGTGGTGTTAGGTGCTTTGGATGGGGCCTGCACTGAGGGAGGGGATGGGGAAGCCAGGGGTATGCAGCAGAATGGAGGCAGAGGGGTGCCCATTACCAGGGCTGGGTGGGTATCCCACTCTGCCCTGTTTCAGGACACTCTGTTGGTCAAATTTAAAAAATTTGGGTTGAAGTTTATTTCTCTGGACCCAAAGCCCATCTCCATCCCAGCACGCTTGGTTTCAAAAGCCTGCCAAACTGAGAACGTGCAACTCTTCTCGCAGCCCAGTGCAAAGGAGAGCAGTCAGGACGCAGTTGTTCAAGTCCGAGCAGCAAGTGGCATTACAACACCGTCTCCCTGCAGAAAACTCCTAAATCAAAGGAAATGCAATTTGCACAACATCTGCCCATACATCTTGATGCTCACGAAAAGCGAGCTCACAGAAAAAGGGATTCGTTGAGTCCAGCACTCCAGTTTGTCCTACACTCTCAGCAACCCTCTTCAACGTTACTGCAGTGCGAGACGGGTCCTTGCCTGTGGACTGCAACCTGCACCCCGGCCTGCTCTGGCCAGCCACAGCCTGCAGCTAGTGACTTCCAGTTCAGCCTGCAAAGTCTATCATTTTCCCAGGTGACAGAAGCTTTCCAGTTTCGGTGAAATGAAACCAGGTTTGGGAATGAAGGGTAGAGAAGAGGGTATTTTGTTTCTGGATACTGGTCCTATGTGGATGGATTTAGATACTGTTAGAACCAGCACGCTTAGATGGAGGTTCTTCCATAGGTCCTGCTGAGTAAATGAAAGTACAAGCTCGCTGCAATAATCCGGCTTCCCAGATAATTGCTCTTTGGGGATCTCTCCAAGTTCTGTTTGCAGACTTAATTAGTGCCAGTGTTGCACCAACTGAAATCCACTGACTACAGTGGAGCTACTTTTGATTTATTGGCTGGAGGACAGACTCAGATGTGCATGCATTGCATCTTTCTCCTCTCTACTGTGTGCTAACAACCTCTCCCCCACCCCCATTTTTACATAATTCTCAACATTTCTGAACAAGGGGAAAAAAATCTGTGCAGGTAGCAAATGCAACTGGCAAGGCTAACTGTACGTAACCACCCTCCTTCACAGGAGCACCGAAGGGCTGCCCCGCATGTCTCCTCTGGACATCAGGACTTCTATCTGGCCTTCTCCATTTATGCAGAGGGCCACTTCTGCAACGTGGTGCTTCTGGGTATGACAAAAACAGGGACATGGAAAACACTTTGACCCATCTGGAGAAGCACCTGAAGAATCCTGGCTTTGGCATGGAGCATCAAGTAGCCATGGGCAAGTCACCTGACATCTTTGCTTGCTCCATCTTTGGTAAGATCAAGATGATAGTATTTATGTACGATCCAGAAGGGCATTCACTAACCACATGGTTTAAATGGGCACATTGTCAGTGTGGTGCCTTGTGTCCGAAGGGACTAGGACCTGAGCAAGAGAGAGAGGGTAATACGCCTATTAGAGCAGCAGCTCTCCAGAGTGCCACAGCACAGGTGCAGCTGCCCTGTGCGCCCAGACGGAGAAGGGCTGCAGCAGGGGTGCAGGCTCCTGCCCGCATTAGCCAGCTACGAAACCTGCAGCAGGCAGGACCACAGCAACAGCACAGAATCCAGCAACAGCACTACAGAAAACGTGGAGCGCTTGGTCTGTGACCTTTGCCGAGTCCCCTTGCCTCCCTGCACCTCCGTTCAGCCTGCTGTAAAACACGGTAGCACCGCGGTCCAGAGGATTAGGTACGCCAAGTGCTTTTAGACTCTGGAGTGAAAGATGTCATCGAACTGGGGAGTACGTTGGAGTATCTGACGGACAGCCACAATCAGGTCAAATACCCGGACATTTTATTGCGCTGGCTCTCTTGGCACTGGTATCGTCAGGCCTTTAATGCAAAGTGTGACAGACGCGCACACACCACCGCTCACCTGAAGTTTCCACAGGAAGTCGAGCCTTGCTGTGGATTCCACCTGCTGGGCATGCAGATATAACGCCAAGACGAACACAGTTATGACGACCGGGGTCACGATCTTCATCGCCACTCTCACCATTGCTGGAGAGCTGCAGTCAAGAGTAGGATGACACCTTATGACTATCATGTTCCAGGGTGTAACCTGGAAGAACATTTCTCACATTGAAGCAACCCAGCTTTTTCTTTTTTCTAAGTGCCATTTGCCAAAACACAGAACAAAACTCGCCATTGCTGCTGGTGACGGCTGTCGAATCTGATAAGTGAAACTGGAAATGAAATTAAACACCTGACAAAGGATTTTAAATATAAAAGCTGTTCTTTTATATGGATGCCCATTATCTGCTCTAAAACTATTGAGACAATGGGGAAATAACTTAAAATCTTGTTTATGCGGCACTATTTATGTATCCTTTGCTCCCGGACAGTCAATGAAACTAGAAGACCGTGCTACGTTTGCATGTGGTCAATGTGTACTCGTTTCCTGGCTTCCATTTATAATTATTCACAATATATCTAGGGAGTTTTATACTGTTTCTACCCTTAGAAAAATAATCTGTGTTTGACTGTCAAAATACAAAACTGATTAATAAAATCTTACACTTTTATATCAAAATCAGATCTACAACCTGGACCTATAACTAGTTGCCATCATCCTTTTGACAGCATTGTGTTCTGGAGCGGAGCACGTCTGGGCACCGTTCAGCACCCTTTATCTATGCTTATGGACCTACTGAAATTGTGACGTTGCGGAAATCGTGAAATCCCGCACTGCTTGGAAATCCACGGAAAAAACAACTTACAAAAAATAAAATGGCGCTGCAGCCCAGCCGTGGAGTCGGCCGGGGGGGAGGGCAGCTGCTGCCACAAAGGGGAGCCCAAGATGGCTGCCACATCCCCCCTCATTGGCTGAGAGGGCTGCCTACTGTGTGGCCCCACCCCCAATTGGCAGTGAGGAGCTGCACCGCATGACCGACAGCCCTAGCAGCCAATCAGTGGCAAGTGGTGGGGCTGTATAGTGGACAGCTCTCAAACAATCAGCAGTGAGGGGCGGGACCACCAGGGCCTATCAGCCAATCAGAAGCATTGGAGGGCCCTGCCACAATCAGACCGCAGAAATGGCGGCCAGCCCCGCGAAATTGGCCAGCCACCCCCTGTCGCTGGGTAGACGCCGTCTATGCCGAACCGTGTTCAATCACAGAACCGACGAGGAAAAGAAACCTTTGCTCTTGGTGACATGCTAGTACTGCTGTACTCTGTGAACGTCTTAAAAAGGCAGCTTTTGGCATAAAATATTTAAACAAGGTGACTTACCATGACGACGTTGCATTCGAGGACACACTGGGGAGGGGAAAAAAAAAAAATCAGACATTTCAGGTGCATGTTTTGGGTTGATCTCAGGAGTAACACAAGTCCTTTTATAACATCACTGAGCAACATCTCTACAGTTTTGCAGGTTAACACTGTGTGGTGCTACAGCCCTTTGAACGAGGATTTCTCCCGAACGGTCAATAGTTCACTCCAGGGTGTGCAGGGACACCACTGTAATATTTTCCCGCAGAGTCAGGAAGGGTGCGAGCTACATTCACGTTTTATGTTTAAAGATCCCTGCGAGTGAACTTTCAGAGGATCAAGTGGGATTTTAAATTCAGTGGAAGATGGCAGGCAAAACCAGCTTTTAGACCAGTGGGGGCTAAGGTTTTTGGCTGGCATGCCACAAGCCAAGACCCAAACCCACTTAAAATGCCACTCTGATCCCCTTTGGCAGGACCTGCTGCTCTGCCTTCCTTACAGCACTACGCACACGTAGGTAAGAAGGCGACGTTCTCCTTTTACGCAAACCTTAAGGGCCAATTCAGGTATAAATCTGCACGGCTACTTCTCACCTGGGCACGCGGCCAAAAAGCAGAGCTATTGGGCAGGCCCAAGGGCATGCTTCCCGTAATGAAAGAGTGAGAAAGAAGTTTTTGGCAAGAAGTGGCTTTCTAGAGCTCTGGTCTGATTGGTTGTTCAATGCTGCTGTAGCATAAATGGAACATGCGGGTGTGTAGGACCATTGATAGCCATCTTTTAACTATTTAAATGGAAATAAATAAGCATCGACAATGATTATTATGTTGTCTTTCTTTAGTGTATATGGTGCTTTATTGGCAAACAGGATAGCAGATCCTTGTCCTGAGGTTTCAGAGAGCATCTTGGAATAACTATGAACTATATTATTTGGCAATGTTTCAATGTTCTTCTTAGTCTCCTTGATCACATACTATAGAAGTAGACAGAGGATCCACCAAAATCAAACTGGGTACAAAGCCTAGTGGAAAAATACCTTTAGCTCCCTGATACAATTGCTTCCATAAGATTTTCTGCTATGCTGAGTGCTGGTTTCCTCCTGTGAGTTACAGATCTACCCTGCACATTCATCATTATGAGACATCTTGGCCACCCACATTACTAACCCAGCGACAGCAAAAAGGTTGCATTTATCTACGTGAGAGTGTGAACTGGGAACTTTGACAAAAGCCACTCCCATCTCTGATCTAAAAATGCACGTCCGCAATGCAACTGTGGCATGCAGGGAAACAGCAGTCAAGGTCTGGTGAATAGCAGCAGCAACCGCTTGCTGCACAATGTATTTGCATTAAAAGGTTGCTCCAACGTGGGTCAGAGATCTCGGAGAGCAGATGGCTCTTTCATCAAGGAGGCAGCAGCATAACGAGGTCTACAGGATGGGAGACACTAAACAAATTCAAGCTAGACATAAAGCGTCAACGTTTACCGATGAGGATGGTTTCAGCACAACTCCCTAGGAACATCGTATTCTCCATCCCTTGCAGTCTACATCAGGCCTTTCTAAAAGATATTCTCTAGCTCAGACAGGCATTATGGGCTTAATGAGGAAATGATAGGGTCAGTTCTTTGGCCTCTGCTAAAATCATATGTAGATAATTATACTGGTCCCTCTTAACCTAGTATTTATAATGTATATTTATGTCCTGCCTACAAGAGGAGGCTTACATGACAGCATCTTTGGACTTCTGAGTACAATTCAGCTGTCATGCTGCTCGTGTGTCATTGTAGTCACATCTAGTGACTAACAATGTATTACAATTGGCTTCTGCTTGCTTAGTTTACACACAGAAGTGCAAAGTGACATCTCCCTAACTGCTAATTAGATACGGTGCTGCAGTGGCTGCAGAGGAGACAGTTATTATGTAGCTACGACAGGCGTTCAATTAAAGTAACACAGGGACGAGTTCTGCATGTCAGCTGGACAAACAGGTACATCTCTGCTGGGCTGTATGCTGACCTCCCGTTTCCCACAAGGCACAAATGGACTGCCACGTTTTGGGCATTAGCTGTGTCCTGAGCTTTTAGTGCAACTAAAAATCATTTAATGAGAGCATACAGCAGCACAGAAAGGACTTTCTGGGAAAACCTGCTGATTTCCATCACCTTATTACTGACTCGGAGTAGTGAGGTAAATGACACTTGTAAGTGCTGCAATCTGTCTTAGTGCTAGATTTACAGGAACAGGACGAGGCTTGGGGTAGAAGGCTTTTTTTATAATTACATTTTATATTTTTTCTTCCAACAGATGAAGCTATTTAGCAATTTTTTTTCCCCTTAGAAGAGGGGAAAAGACAGCACTTTTACTAAAAAGTAAAAGTCAGAAGCAATACAAGTTCCATTTGGCTCCCACAACAGCTCCCTTTGCTTGTGCTAGCAAAATAATTTAAAGTATTCTACTGGAAATGTAAGGAGAACCCATAAAACCACAAAATCGTGGGGACGCTAATTAAAGGGATTAGGAACTTTCCAAAAACTGAGCATGTGCAACTCGCAGCAATCAACGGGCATCGAGAAAGGCTTGAAACCGCATGGGCTACTTACCTCCATGATGGCATGATACACAGAAATAATTAAGACAGACCCTAATAAAAGAAGGGAATCTGTCATGTAATGTGTAGAGAGTGTGTGGGGGGTTTGTACCTCTGTTGTGAGCCTCTGATTTCCTTAAGTGAGTTACAGGGGAAATGGAAGGAGGGGAGAGGTCAGCTGCATTACTGCAAGCCCTATGCTGCAAATCAGGGACTGAGCTACTTCCCTGGGGAAAGAGATGGCTGGACAGTCCCATAGATTCATAGATGTTAGGGTCGGAAGGGACCTCAATAGATCATCGAGTCCGACCCCCTGCATAAGCAGGAAAGAGTGCTGGGTCTAGATGACCCCAGCTAGATACTCATCTAACCTCCTCTTGAAGACCCCCAGGGTAGGGGAGAGCACCACCTCCCTTGGGAGCCCGTTCCACACCTTGGCCACTCGAACTGTGAAGAAGTTCTTCCTAATGTCCAATCTAAATCTGCTCTCTGCTAGCTTGTGGCCATTGTTTCTTGTAACCCCGGGGGCGCTACAAGTCCCATTCAGTCTTGGCTGAAGTTGCTAGTGCCACTCGCGGTGCTGATTTCGGAGTTGTGGCTGCCTGTCCAGCAGCGACCGGATGATCAATAAACAGATGTCAGACAACAGTAATTCTTTTAAATTAATGCCAACCAAAGCTGGATTTAAAGCAACTTTTTAGAGGTGAAACTCAGCCTCCACCTTTACCAATGATTATTGAATATTTACATTTTCCAAGGTAGGCATGAGTGTGTTGATAGAGGGGCCAGACCCTATTCCACATGTTAATCATCCAAATGGCACTCAGGCACCCTAGTGCAATCCTATTCCACCCTACTCGAATCCCTGAAAACTGTACTTTCGTCCCATGCCTTCCTGTTATGACTAAGTCACAAAAATCTGCAAGGAAGAGGAGGATCCACTCTTGCTTTTGCATTCATGGTTTTTCAGGTATTCAACCAGGGTGAAACAGGACCACGCTTAGATGCTTGTGCCTTATATAGGTGCCTAACAGAAAATGGATCTGGTCTGCTGTATGCCAAAAAACTAAAAACATCTTGCAATCAGAATGACTAACAGCAGCCCCATGCCAAGAAAAAGACTCCACGCTTTGATCCGTCACCCAGGAGCCAAATTTCATCTCCAGGAGAACTGCCGTTTCCAAGTATTAGATGTCCATCAGGTGAAGACTAGCAACACTGATGGAGACCGCAAATAGTGCCATACTGGGTCAGACAACTGGTCCATATCTAGCCCTGTGTCCTGTCTCCATCAGTGACAGGAGTGGATGCTTTAGAGGGAAAGCACTGAACTGGGTATATCTACAGTATCTGCTCCCATACATCCACCATCACTGGTACTGAGATGCCAGAGAAAGCATTTCCATCGGTTCTATTTAATAGCCATTAATAGATCTAGTCCCTTGTTGAACCTGGCTGCACTGTGTGCCTGTACAACCTTTCCATAAGTTAATTACGCCTTAATTTATGAGAACTCGTGTTGCCTGCACAGTTCCTCTGTCTCCAATACTGTGGTCCCTGAATACAAATCTTCCTCATGACACAGTGAAGTCACATCATTTAAACCACGGGGGAACAGGGGGGTGGGAGGGGAGTTAATTTAGTAAAAGGAAAGCACGCTTACTAGGCATTCGCAGTGACCAGAAGATCGGCATTGTCGAAGAGGTTCACCCCGGGAACCTCCACAATGAGAACGTAGATAAATTCAATGATTAGCATGAGGATCAGTTTCCCGATGCAGCTGATCTGAAGGAACACAGAGCAGGCCAGGAGACTCAGTAAGACACTGTAGGTAAAATACTGCAGAAAGACAAAAAAGGGGGGGAAAAAACACAAGAGAAAGATAAGTCTTAGGACTTAGGACACCAGGTACTTGAGCTAAATGAATCTGTAGGCTGGGGGCCAAGATATTTGGTCACCCAGGATACCGTTACTAAATCCCATTAATAATTAAGCCTAGTAAGTCACGGCCAAACTCTGCTCTCTGTTAAACTTTCACAACATCAGGGGTCTGCGTGAGGCCATGGGTGCAGACACCCTGGTCAGATGGGCCCCTGGAGTCTCAGGTGAGGAGCCAACGTCAGCAGCCAGTTTTGGAAATGTCCCCTCTGTGGATGATGGCTGCCATGACCGATGGGCCCCGTCAGCGGGATCAGGGCTTGGCGTTCCTGCTGACGAAACACCAAGACCCAGAAGGAGTTGAGACCTCAAGGCTGTGGCTTGGTGTGAAAAACCTGGAGAGCATTTCTAGTCTCTGAGCCCAGAAGTGGAGACGGACCGTGGCCCTTGGTAATTTCAATTTCTACAGACAGACGTTGGCAAAGTCCACGTGGACTTGCAGGGGACCAGCATACGGCTCCCACTGGGTGGTGAGAGTGCCTCAATAGCCCCTTGAAATAACTGGGCTTGAAGCTATCGGAGACATGAATCATTCCAGGAAATCCAAGACGTTGATAGAGAGGCTGCCAGCGCCACAGGTTTTTCTCTCCCCCCACCCCCCACCCGGTGGAAAATATTATGGTGGTGACCTAAAAACTCACAGAAGTGTCTTGATCAGCTGCCCTAAAGGCAGAGATTTCAGGCACAGAACTGTTCAGCTGCATGAAAAATACTCATTGCACGATGTGAGCAACCCGAAAAATGGCTCTAAAGAGACAGGATTTGCGTTTCTGAATCAGACAGCTCAGTCCCTCTCAAGCTGGCTGTGTTGTTTCCAGCCACAGCTCACACCTGGTGACCCAAAGAAAGTCAGAATTCAAGCAAGCCAAAGCTTGCAAACTGGCTGCCTACAATTAGGCTCTTAAAACTTCACCTATGTACATAATGACTTCAAAGGTGCTGAGTGCCCTCATCTTCTGAAATCCCTAGTATCATGCACGTTGCTTTTTGGCACTTTGGCAAATCAGGTCATAACAGCATGGCTCTAAGCGGCTGGATCCAGCAATTATAAAAGCCTATCACTTACTCAAGTGTCAAGGAATTTTCCGGGTTGATGTGCATGCCTAACAGCTGTGGCTTGATAGACAGAGCATCACCGCATCCCACTGACTTCAATCAGAGCTGCGAGTGCTATCAAAAAATCAGTCCACTTATTTAGCTGCCTCGCTATGGATTTATGCATATAACTTGACACACTGAGTCTATGAATATTGACCCCTCGTCGATTCTGCACCACTCAATAAGAAATGCATGTGACGACTCCTGTAGCAATCGGTATCCTCCTGCTTCACTGAGATTTATATTAGCATGTGGGACTGAGCACAGATCACAGCAAGGTCTAAAACCTCTGTAGCCTGCAAATACTTCTTTCAAGCAATACCTCAGGGAAGTTGCAGTTGGGCAGGGAGCCATCACAAAATCCCTGCAAGGTGCCCAGGCTGAAGTTGAAAGATGAGTTGCTGATGAGGCAGACGTTCACGTGGTTTGGTGTGACATTGTACTCGGTGGCCACACAGCTGATGAGATCCACGGTGTTGCACATGAACTGGGAAAACATAACAATTGCATTTATGTATGTGTGTGGTGGGGGGGAACAAAGGCACAGATAGGGAAAAAAAGCAACCTGCAAAAATTGAAAAGCCCCTTGAAGGATGGTGTGGAGGGTTATACAACGCGCGACACAAAAATTACCGGGATATATTCCGTGCCCCAGTTTTCATAATAAAGCTGCTTATCCATGCAGTTACTGTTGTATTTACACTTGGTAGCAATTACTGCATTGAAAAAAAGGGATGCGCTGATGGTCTCTCCTTGCTAATAACCTCACAAAGGCTACTGCAGGAGTCTCTTCCATGGGAAAGGCTTTTACACAGAGGCTCAAAGGCCCTAGCTGCTGACTTGCCACAAAGCAAGAAACCAGCAGATTTCCACCCAGCCTTCTCTGTGGCTGGCCTGATTAAGATTTGAGTTTGTACCAGTCCGTGGCTAATTCATTGTTAGAACAGCTAGCAATGGCAAGAGGGCCAGGCACTCCAGGTGGTGATGCACACTGCCTGGGACTAAGGGTCTACATCTGTGAAGTGGGGATCACCCACAATCCCACACAAGTTCATCATTATGGTACTGGCACCTAATCCCACACCCATAGCTCAGCCTCTTGCAAAAACAGGCCTGCAAACTAACCATAACAGTGCCCTTCTCCAGCCGAAGTGACCATGTTTATCTCCCTCTGTCAGATGGGGAAACAGAGGCACAGCGATATGTGCAGGCACATTTCTCAGAAGTGCTGAGGACTCAGCATTTTCACTGAGCTTGGGGAGAGCTGGTGTGACTTGGCACTTTTTAACGGCACACCAAGGCTGTGGGGGGCTGCGCGAGTGTGAACAACACAACTTAAATCCAGCTCCCAGCCCAGAGCTTCAAAGCAGAACCAGCGTTTCTCTCCAAAACCCCTGAGATGGGTGCAGAATATTGAGTTACACTTTAAAAACAAATGTAGCCAGCAAACTAAGAAACACAAGTACTAGACGATTAAGAACATTCACTTCGTTCTTTGACACTGAAATTAGCACAGGTCTGTATTCCTGGGATGCAAAAAAGCCCAAATGTGTCACTTAAAGCAAAATCTTTCCAATCTCTTAAGTGATTATTACACTCAGCATGAAGCTCAACGCTGTGCAGAAGGCCAGCGCAAAGCCTACACAACACTTCAGTCTCACTCAAAACAGGGACGTAGTGGGAGTTAAAGTGATGCATAAGCCTTGTGCTAGCCCTTTGTGCTGGGGTAGATGTCACTCGCAGGGGAACAGGCTGGTAGCGCAGGCGAACGAAGACCTGACCGGGAAGGAAAGTGAACATGCACAGAAGCAAAACCAGAGCTGGCCAGGCAGGACGCCAGGGAGGTGTCTGGATAGCTCCAGTTTCACTATGATCGTGGACCAGCAGGAAGTGTCGTCTTCCCGCTGTCACACGGGACGCTGGCGTACGTGACTGCGAGGTTAATTGTTTGGTCATGGATGCAGCACGCCAGCCGGGCAGGATCAATAATGAAGGCAACACGGGGGAAAAGAGTAAAGAGGTGAGGGAAACAAAAATCCACGTACCATGTTGACGAACGCTGACAGAAATACCAAAATAATGGCACAGACCCCGACTAAGGTGCTGTTGGTCCTGGACTGAACAATCTTCCTTGAGAGAGTCTGGAGTGGAGCTGGGAACAGCTGAATGTGAGATAAAGAGTATGTCAGGTCGCAGTGAAACCTCATGTCCCCCTGTCAAAGGGGCAACGCTGGCTTAGGATCAAGGACCCTGTGTTTTTTGGAAGAAGGAAGTATTCATTAACATGACTGCACTGTGGCAGCCTGGCCCGTGGACTTGTCAAATCTGGCTAAAAACAAGTTTGTCCAAGCCAGAAAAACGTGGCTATCCTGTCTGGGTAGATGAGCTAACCGAGAGCTAACACAGACAGCTCACAGCTTCTAGCTCCTGAAAAAAAAAAAGGCTGGGGGTGCAAAGTCCCTGGTATCCCAGGACAGGGTGCAGACCACACAGACACTTTACAAAGGTAAACTGTGCCTTTAGATCACAGGATCTTCTCTCTCCTCACTTGCTTTCCAGCTCTCTTCTCACAATTAAGCTACTGGATCATCTTCTTTATACAATTAACCACTTGACTACTACCAGGGCACCTTCAGCATGGGTGGCTCCCCAAGTGTTGCATGGTATTTAGATTGGAAAGATTTACAGTGAATGTCTCCCTTGAGCAGACTTCCCCTGGCCACCCATCTTCCAGAAAAGCAACATTGCCAGAGGCCTCCCTGCAGCATGAAGCACGGTCTGTGCTGCTAGGCCAGTCCTACAGGGTTAGGAAAATTTGCTGTTTATTGAACCATTTGTTTCCCCAGTTGTCTATGCCCATTCCTACCTCCATTTGTTCACTACCCCATGGCACAAAGCTCACAGCAGCAGAGGAGATGAGAGACTCCTCTTGAACTCAGATGTTAGGAGAGGCCTAAAAATTATCCACCTTCCCCACGGACTGAAAAGCATCGTTTCTGCAACGCTCCCAACCATCAGCACTTCAGGGCTAAACAAAAAGGCTGCTGATCTAGCTCCAAACCCTTCTCTGCATCAGCACGCTGCACTACCAGCCAAGCCACTAGAGACGGTAGGAATCCACCAGCACAGTGATCCTGCACTGCAATGCAACTGTGCACAGAGCATCCTTTGCAACTCCTGCTTCTCCCTTTTATCCTTCATCCTTGCATCTTCAGAGGAGCAACGTTTTGCTGGCGACCTGCTTCCCCTTACAGCAGTCCCACCACGTATTTATAAAATCATTTGAATGGTGGGAACATGGATTAGCTGGGGACTTTTACAGAGAGGAGAGGGCATCTGCGATGGTGCTGTGCTTTTTGAAAGAGGTTATTCCATCTGCTTCCAGCACACAACTATTTAACCTACCTCCCAGCAGGGAAAGGAGTGCTGCCCACGTATGAAGGGGAGACGGGTCAGAAGGGCACAGGGTCCTGCCAAATTCTCACTGAACAGACGCATGCACTGAATGACCCACTGCCTCTGCTACAAGGTCCTACGACATCCACAACTCCAGCGGGTAATTTCATTTCTTTATTTACAAGATTGCTTTGCAGAAATGACACGGCCCTGTTAATACGGCAGTTCTAGGCACTGCAGACAATTCAGAGCCAAGGTCCCAAGGTCAAGCTGGTAGAGACTCATGTTCAACTCTAGAGCAACATGGTTCAGCCTGTGGTTTGCTGGCCAAGATGGTGTCTATCGCATCTTTTTTTTTCTGGTTTGGTATTGCACATCCATATCCCACAACTCAATTCCTCAGCTTTTGAACTGGATGGAAACTCCATCAGTTTGCAGATTTCTAACTAATCTGCAACTGAAGCTTTTGCTATGGCAGAACCTATGATATCTGAACTGAAACGTCAGGCCCTGCGACCTCAGTTCGGTGCAAGATTGGAGAGATGGGCTGAAGAGCTGAATTCATTTTCAACCCAGGTGCTTTTGGAGGCAGGGTCTCTGGAGGAAGATGACAACAGGGCATGAAAAACCCCTCCACTTGGACCCACGAGGTTCCTGGACTTGTGGATACAGCGTGCATCAACATCACTTGGAGTTGGGCGTGTGGAGCAATACAGCCTTTAAACTCTAGTGGCTAGAAGAACACCAAAAACATCTACACTGAATTAAGATTTATGGCATCACTATATGCTCTACGCCCTGGTGAACGTCCATGGGCCTTAAGGTGGCTGCTCCTGATTTATACTTAAGTAGGACGAGAAAAGAACCAGAAACCAAGAATTTTGCTCTAGCATCTAGAAGTCTAATGAGGGTGCTTTTTTGAATTAAATGGTGTTTCAATATTCAGCCCGAATCATCAGTGGAGTTTTTAAGAAGCTAAACTGGAAAGAAGCAGCCATATTTGCAAAATGCATTTCTCTCGGGGGGAAAAAGAAGGAAAAATCTCAGAGGAGGAAACAGGGGAATTAGCAGAGGATTTCCACTCATCATTACTGAAGGAGCTGTAGCAATTCTTTATTTAACAAGTACAGCTTAATAAGAAGAAGCACTTAGGGCTTGGCTTCACTCGTCCAAGGGCTGTACACACACTAAATTAACTCCCATAGCAGTTCTCTAAAGTGATCAAGATGAGAACTGTTCTCACTTGACAAAAAGAGAAACTGAGATAACGGCCAGGAGTTACCCCATGGTTCAGCAGGACATGTAGAGATAAAGCGCTTACCCAAATCTATTCAGGAAACAGTGGCAGAACATGGATCAGAATTCATCGCTTCTCCCTGGCTCCCAGTCTTATGCTTCGGCTACAAGAGTATGATGCCTGCAGCCCTTCTTACATGGGATCAACTTCAAACCAATCCTGGGACACCGAACAAAACGCTTTGATGAAGAAACTCGAGCTAGAAACTCTAGTAACAAACATGCTTTCTTTGCACACATCTTGGCTATGGACAGATGCAACTTTTAATCGCTCTGAAAGAGGAAAGGAGCTGTCACTCAGGAGCACACCTCGGCCGTGCCAATGTAATAGTTATGTCTGCTGGCTCCTATAGCAATGCACACGAGTTTAACCCTGAATGAAACAGGGTTCAGGTTACAATAGTTTGGTTACAACTACAAAGCAGGCAGATGTAACAGGTAGGATGCAAAGGATGATATCAAGACCTTTTGATGCAGATACAGTTGTTACATTTGTCTACTCCCCTTCTCAGTTCTCTGCAAAATGAGGAACAGCTGACATCAAATAAAATACATTGTGGAAAAAATGGAGGATAAAAAATAAAGACTTTCTAAATGCAGCAAATTAGAGTTATAATGGGCGTGGTAAGCATTATCACCTCTACTTTACAGGTAATGAAACGGAGGCCGAGAAGCTACGATGGGCCAGAGATCTGCGACAGACAGAACTGGTCCATTAATCCCAGTGTGACGTTCAAGCCTGTGCCCTAATCACCGAACAAGGCTTCCTTTACAAACCTGACTGTACAGTAACAGCCACTTATGTTGTAATAAAAGCAGCAAAAAAAGGAAGAGTGAAAACCCAGTTAAACCTCTTGCTATTTCACACTTTGGTCCCTGCTATTAAATACCATTCATTTTGTTTCACCTTGGGTCTAAATGGAGACCGGAGAAGCAATGGTGAGGGTTTAATGCAAAGGCATAGTATACACCAGTGAAGCCTCCCTTACATGTCCTGTCGGGAAGGGTTTGGTTGGGCTCCCAAATCCACATGCCATGAAAGCTGCTGTGAGGGAGGAAAGCAGGATGGATTTTCTGAGAATTTAATCCATTCTCATTTAAACTGGATAAGGGGGAAGCAACAAGCGCCGTGGAAACTTCCCCATTATACAGCTGCAGACATCTGCTTCGCTCGGCCTCCCCGAGTCTCAGATTTGACCGTGGAGTTGTTGAGAACGGGAAGATGACATGGCCGAGCTGGGGGCAGCTTTGGCACGGCTGAGCCACAGAGCTAGGCAAGTGAGGAAAGGGGGGCTATGCCACAGCCTCCACCAGTGCCTGAGGCGCTGGGGGGAGCCCAGGTGGCTCCCCTGCTTCGCAGGGCCAGTGCCAGCCCACCTGGTCCTGGCATGCCAGGCTGCCCGCCCGACATGCTGGGAGAAGGGCAGGGGCCTATCCGGCTGGACAAGCGGCACTGGAGTCTGAAGCAGTGCTGCTTTACCCCCGGGGAACACAGTGGGCGCAGGGATAGCACTGACATGCAGTGCAGCCTCCCACAGACGTAGCTAGTCAGGATTTTGGCCTAGGCCAGTGTTTCTTAGACCCAGTGGACACTCTCATGCACCCCGTCTAGGTCCCCTCCACCTGCTGTACTGCCGCTTGCTTGGGCGTACTGCCTTCTCTGCAACAACAGTGCATCACCCCTGAAAGGGCCTTGTGGCCCCCATGGGGGTTGAGAATCACTGACCCCGTGTTGTACAAGTAACATTCAGTTTAAAAGCCAAATCTACAGCAGTATTTCTCAACCTTTTTAGATCTGAGGCACCCCTTGGGAGACTCAAGGCACCCTCAGAAAATACCAGCTCCTAGTTTTCACTTGTTGACTACACAAAAATAGTTTAGCAATTCTTCTATTGCAAAGAGCTCAGAAAGACCACAGGAGGTCCAAATGTTTTTAATACTGTGGATTCCTGTCTGAAACCTCGGGGTTTATCCTCTGAATCATGTTTGCCCACCTAACAGTGTAGCATCCCACGGCACCCTTGAAAGGCTCTCAAGGCACCCCAGGAATACTGACCCACAGGAAAGCAGGGCAAAGCTAGAACAAAAGGGTCATGGTTACAGAGAATTTTACTGATACAGTGGAGTTAGACTGGGTTGTACCAGGACAAATCATATCATAGAAGATTTGGGTTGGAAGGGTCCTCAGGAGGTCGCATCTAGTCCACCTCCCTGCCCAAAGCAGGACCAGCCCCAACTACATCATCCCAGTCAAGGCTTTGTCTAACCGGGTCTTGAAAACCTCCAGGGATGGAGCTTCCACCACCTCCCTGGGTAACTTGTTCCAGTGCTTCACCACCCTCCTAGTGAGAACATTTTTCCTAATATCCAACCTAAACCTTCCTTGCTGCAACTTGAGCCCATTGCTCCTTGTTCTGCCACCGCTGAGAACAGTCCAGCTCCACCCTCTTTGCAACCCCGCTGCAGGGAGTTGAAGGCTGCTATTAAATCCCCCTTCAGTCTCCTCTTCTGCAGACTAAATAAACCCAGTTCCCTCAGCCTTTCCTCAAGTCATGTGCCCCAGCCCCTGAACCATTTTTGTTGTTCTCCTCTGGACTCTCTCCAGCTTGTCCACATCCTTTCTATAGTGGGGGGCCCAAAACTAGACAGTACTCTAGATGTGGCCTCCCCAGTGTAGAATAGTGAAATAATCACTTCCCTCGACCTGCTGGCATTGCACCTACCAATGTAGCCCAGTATGCCATTCACCTTCTTGGCAACGAGGGCACACTGCTGGCTCCTATTCAGATTATTGTCCACTGTACCCCACAGGTCCTTTTCTGCAGAGCTGCTGGTTAGCCCGTCAGCCCCAGCCTGCACCGCTGCATGGGACTGTTCCCTCCTAAGTGCAGGACTTTGCACTTGTCCTTGTTGAACCTCATGAGATTTCTTTTGGCCCAATCCTCCAATCTGTCTAGGTCAGTCATATGCAGGCGAAAGCTTTATTCTACTTGATCAGAGACAGTTAGCAATACTTACACGTACCATCTTTTTAACATACTTTGTGGACGTGAAAAGTTGGCAATGAGGGTGCAATTTCTGATCTATGTTGCAAAATGAATAAAAACCAACCTCTCTAAATTCTAATTTTCAACCTGCAATACAATACTTCTGGTCATTCTGACTCAAATTACAAGGCCTGGCGTCAAAGTCAATATCTAGAGGCGATTGAGAGCTGTGAGTCCATTTCTTTGGCTTATTATTGGGTGTTTTATTATTCCATAAAAACAAAGTGCAGTTTACAATTCACTGTGTGGATTTTATTTTTCTCCCTTTACAAGGAAAGATCCACAAAATGAAAATTTACTTTAGGACCCAAGTTTGGGAGGAGAAGGTGTGGAATGGGTCTGTCAAAGTTATTTATACCAGCTGCACTATCAAAACTCCAGCTCCAAGGTACAGTTTGGCCTCTCTCATATTCATGTCCAGCAAACGCCCAAGAAATTGAATACCACAGTGCAACGCATGCAGAACGAGTGAGGGAGCTTCAGGAGACATGTGACTTGTTAAGTTAGGAGCTAAACAGATGCTTGTCAGCAGTGTATTTAAGAGAAGACCCTGGTTCCCATGACCTTACAGAAACTAGGCTTTAATGGGAAGAAACACCAACTTGTGGTGGCCAAATCTTCATGGAACAGCACAGCAAGGAACTAGAAGTCCCTTGTTTATTATATCTGGAGGAACTTGGACAGCCAAGTTGGCTGGGCCTGTGACTCCAGGATCAGCTTCCAGTCCATGGAGAATTTCATAGTGCAGGACGATAATAATGACAGCAAAAAATGAAACATAATTAAGTTGTTCGGAAAAAGCCTGCTGGCAATTGTCAAAGCCAGAATGAGGAGGCCAAAAAAAGGGAAAGGCAAAGTGTTTTCACGTGCAACAGGAGGGAAAAAAGGGGATCGGACCACTTACCATCTAACAGCACAGCAAAGAGACCTAATTAACCTCATGCTCAATCAGCTGGATAGTCGCACCAGGAATGCCAGGGATATCGCCTCCCTCGCTTCTTGTGTGTGGAATAAATTGTACCTACCCGATGGACTCACACTGCCATTCTGCGTGCAGGCATCGACTAAAACGAATCCCTCTAGTACCAACAATAACCACCCCCCCATGCAAAATACAGCACGCCATACTTAACACAGAAACCCCCAAAAGAAGGTAGTCAGCCTTTCTTTTTAAGCCAGGGGTATCAAACATACTGTCTACAGGCTGCATCCGGCCCATGGAGCCCTAGCATCTGGCCCCTGGTGCTGCTCGAGGGTCTGCGAGTTGACCCACAGGCAGCACCAGATGGCCCCGCACGCTGCATGTGGTGCCTGCTCCAGTTCACATCCGCTCCATGCTGGATCTAGTGGCATGTCCTGGAGCAGCCACCGCATGCAGCATGGCCACGGGGGGCAGAGCAGGATTATGCTGCACGCAGAGTCTGCTCCAGCCCTTCCAGGACCCAGGCTGCATGCAGGGCCAGTCTGTAGGTCCGATCCTAGCCACATTTAATACCCCTGTCTTAAGCCAAAACCCAGACTCCAGAACTACATCTGCCTATTTACCCCCATACAGACGTGTTTCAAGGAGCGTAGCATCCCAGATTCATTCACCTGGGCCTCGGCCAACATCGTATATGCCATCACCAGTTTACAAGGCCCATCTGCTGTCTACATCGGACAGGGCGATCACTACATGCAAGAATGAACAAACGCTGATCTGACATCAGCTGCAGAAAGGCACAGAGCCCGTGTCAGAAAACCTGAGCCTCCCCGAACATTGCATTGCTGACCTCAGGATTGTTGTTCTCAGGCAGCAAAACTGAATGGGAAATTGCCGAAGAAGAAATCATCTGCAGGCTGGATTGTGTTAAGTGTGATTTCAACAGGGACCACAGACTCTTATCCTGGTACCTGGATGAGGCTCTGTGACCCCGTTGTCCCTATGGGTTGTTTGCTTGCCTGCTTGTCTCCCCATTCCTCCTCCTCCCCCCTCTCCCTCTCCATCTTCTGCGTTCAAAATCACCCCCTCCACTTTATGCACCGCTCTATGCTGTCCTTTCACAACATCTGACCAAGTGAACTCAAGCTCATATGAGCTTGTGCTCTATATGTTTCTTATTTAGTTAGTCTATAAGGTATGTTTCTACTCTGCCTTCCACTGTTGCAAGCCAAGCAGATAATCTGGTCAGGGCAGGAGGCCTCAACTAAAACCAGCAGTGGCAGCCACCATTGGAAAGAGCTCCTCTTATGGGACCTTAGGAAGTCAAGGCAAAAAGCAGCAAACAGAGCAGCCTTCCCACAGGGTCATGGAGACACAGAAGAATCCCATGTGCATTTCTAATGCATTATTAGTTCAGGACAGGAACATACAAAAAAAAAGGGAAGAGCCTTTGAACGAAACCAGAGAAGCTAGTATTGCTGTCAGCCTGGGCAAATATCAGCCCATCCAAGCCAACGCATGGGAAATCTCTCTGCCGGTTCAAATCAAATCAAGAACGAGCCAGACCCAAAGGCCACAAACCAGGTTTGCTTGAGCTGGTGCTGTAATGCTGCAAAGGCTGCTGGTCTAGAGGGAGGCCGGTGCTGCAGCAGCTTTGGCTCTTGCTGGCTGGTGTTGTGATGGAGCACTGCTGCTCCCTGCCACCGCCGTACAAATATGTCACAGCGCTGCGCTGCGTTTGCAGCACTTTGTCACCGCAGCCAGCAGCCCTTGCTAGGCTGGCTCGCACTGGAGCGTTACTCACAGAGCGCTGCACACAGTCGTGGCATCCAGAGATGTGCTGAACCTTAATTTAAAATGGATACACGTAAAAGTTTAATAAGGCTCTGGGCACCGTATCCTGGTTCAGAGGGACCCGCCTGCCCATTCAGACTCTCCTCTGTAGCTTGTAAACTTTAACATCAACTAACAAAAGGATGATTGGCCTCCAAATAGTCCCAACATGTGCAGTCAAAGAGAACAGATCGTTTTTGACTGAGGTTCCCTCAACGCAGTCGCAAACCTTAGGGAAAGTTTCAGCGAGCTAGCCTGAGCTTTGAGTATTAACATAGTCTGAGCCTTTTGGGGTTCACTGGGAACAGTCCATTTTAAATGAAAACCCCAAATCTAATGTATATAAATACAGCAAGGTGAAAGTATCATTCTGCTGAGTCTTTTATAGACTGCTGCTGCCTGAACTGATATAGTAGAGAGGGATGAAAGAACAGCAGATAATCTGCCTGACCTTCCAGCTTCTGATTATCTCTTCTCCAGGAAAACAAGGCTGAAGTACTACTTCATTCCAGCTTGTCAGGAACAGAGTTGGACCTGAGCCCCGGAGACCGGATCTGAACGGTGATAACGTTCCCGAGTTTCCAAAAGGGAGAATCCGCAGAACATCAAGCACAACTGACTGATCATAACAGCAGAATTCAAGGCCCAAATATATTAAGACAAAGCCATAAATGCACAAACAATGCTGCCTTCTCAACAGAGATGACAGTTTTGGTAGGCAAGGCCAAGAACAATTAAGATTTTTTTTTTTTTTTTTTTAACAATCATTATTCTTTCCTTATCAAGCATCAAAGAAAAGATTGCTGAATGTTGAAAGCTTCATGTGCTCATCTGAGCAAGGCTGATAAAGCCATATATGTTTATGCTTTTATTTCCCTTCAAGGCATATTTCCTTGATGATATTCTGCGTCTGATTATCTGCCTATGAAAACACGCACGTGCAGCAGGGGACAGTACATGGCCAGCTCTGCAGGAAGTCTGGAGAGAGGCATCTCAGGGTCAGTGTTTGGGGAAGTTCATCCTTTTAATGTCAAAAGGATGGGCCTGTAGGGGACTTAATGGACGTGCCGATCTACAGGAGGAGTGGGTGATTATGTCTAACTATGCTAACGGGATGCCAGCCTTAGCACGTTTGCAGTTCACTCTGTCTTATCAAAGAAGAGGGGTTTCTTCACATATCCCTTACCAGTGCAGTACACAAGTGCACCTGCCTATCCAAAACAGGGTGGAAAGTGTGGCTAACAAAATACAAGGATGTTCTATATTAACTTAAGAAACAGGCTGGCTAAGGTCACTGGATGAGCAAAGTGTTATGCAGACAAATCTTATTACTCACCTTTACACAGGAATAAATGACCGAAACAAACACCACTGTGGTCAGGATCAAAAAACAGGTCAGGTAAAAACCCAGCATAAACGCAGAGCTGAAACCAGAAAAGGAGATTTAAACAAACAAAAAAATGACACCATATCGAAGAGTTACAGCTTTGCTCTGGGCTCCGTGATGCTTGCGCAAAGTATGACACATCAAGGAGCTTTCTGCTTGGGATGGCGGGAGGGGGTAGGAGATGCCTCGAATACTGACAGACATCCTGTTCCCTTTTAAATTACGCACGCCGGCTGCCGACCAGAGAACGCTGCATGTCTCACAGGCACTGCCATCCTGCTGGGGTGACAGCAGAGAGACTGAGAAATATTTTATGTGCTAGAAGAGATGATGGAATAATTTGTTATAGTGGGCCAGTCCCCAAGCTGGCAGCGGATAAGAGGCTCGAGGAAGGAAAGCTTGCTGGGCTTGAGAATTCAGCCATCTGCAGCCAAGCGCATAAGAAATCTGCAGGGGAGACGTCGTGAAGGTCACATTCATGGGCCCCACGCCAGCCCCTCATTCGCCTTGTTCATGAAGGGCTCAAAACTGGTGCCTCACTAACGAGGGAAAATGCAGAGAAAGTGCCCGCTTCCAACAAGGTTACCGAGATGTTCAGACCTTGTTTGATTCCCATGTAGAGCATCTGTTCTGCATTTCTTGTTGTGTCCTGCTAGCTCAGCCGAGGAATAGGACAGTGGCTACCACGCCACAAGGATAATTCCTCAAAAAAGGAGCCTCAGTGCTAGCAGTCTGCAGCATATTATCCCCTCTTCATTTTGCTACCCCGTTCCATGTAAACCTATTCCCACACAATTTTGTTGTCCTGATCGGTGATCTGTTTTGACCACGCGATTATCCGATAACGTGTTCATGGTTACTAGACTCAGTATGAAAGGACAGACGCCCTCTGGAACCTCTGCCTCGTTCCTAATTCAGAGGAGGTAATCTTACATGGTGACATTAAGGCTAGCTGTGCTGGATCCAGCTGGTGTCCATGCTCTCTCATGACTACGGAGGTAATTGGACTTGCTAATTTGCTGTTTGAGCTGCCAGAGCATTTATTAAGGCTATTCCTCTTTATTACCACAAGTTATCACTGCCATTTTGTCTCCAGTTGCAAATACAAATTCCACATTGCGTCACTGGTGAATGCGTTTGTTGGTGACACCCAGGTGCACATGGCAACAGCTGCTCATTAACCGCTGCCTTCAGTAAAGACAACTATTATGCAATTAAAATGTTAAAAGCAAAAAGAATTAAAGTGCTTGTGCTTTGGGTTCTAATTTTGGGATGAATTTGATAGTTAGCTGACTAAAGCTGACCTTCTCTACAAAGCTTGGCCAGTGGATTTCAATACTGAGCTTCAACACCTCTGTGATGCTACTCATCCTTAGATGAGGTGGTCCACATTTTTACTATGTGGACAAAGGACCCCTACAAACTTGATTCTAGGAGGGCAGACAAGTTCAGTAACGCTTGTGACCCAATTCACATATGAACTTGGGTCTCCAGAGGCAGAAAGCTGTTGTACGAATCCAACACAACCTCCACTTTGGAAGTCAGCTAGTATTCACGCACAGAGAATGATATGGCTCATTTATTGATCTAGGGAAGCGACATGTCCTTGTAAGGGTCCCAGCAACTGGCACACTATATTTTTTCCTGACAACACCCTTAGGATACCCCTCCTTCATACTGGAGATATGGAGAGAAAGCACAGAGTGGAAATGCCTCAAAAGCACCTGCCTCCTAAGAGACTTGGGCACTTTAAAACCTAAAACTGCATTGATGTTATCATACGCACAGGCTTTGGCACTTGAGAAGGGCAAACGGGTTTG
Source organism: Alligator mississippiensis (assembly GCF_030867095.1). Lineage (NCBI taxonomy): Eukaryota > Metazoa > Chordata > Crocodylia > Alligatoridae > Alligator > Alligator mississippiensis. Next base: position 246,066,323 of record NC_081827.1, on the reverse strand, counting down.
CGTGCACAAATCTACAACCCGGGGTTTGAAGAAAAAAAAATCACGCCAGTAGGATTTGCCACACCAAGATACACTAATTAATTATGAAATCCAATTTCCTGACTGGCTATTTCCGGGGAAAATAAACAGTCCCCAGGATGCCATGTGCTGCTGAGATGTGCAAAAAAACAGGAGTCTCCAAAAAAATACAGAAAAAAAAGATATATTTTTGCCTACAAAAGAAGATCAGCAAATATACAGCACTGGCATTAATGTCACCGTGAACCTGCTCTGATTTCCCTGCCTACCACAGAAGAAAGGCACTCAGCCATTATAATTGTCAAGGATCTAGAAGTTGTCAGCTTGTTTTATTTAAATACTTAACTGGCTTTAATTAAATAGCCTGGTGGTCGCTCAGTGTGTCTGATGGGTGACCTGAAGCCTTTTAGAGGACCTCTCTCACAAAGATGCAAACTCAGGGCAGCAATGTCAGGTCAAATGATCTAAAGTCTAAATGTGTGGAAGGCAAATCTACAGAGGGTTTCAGCAATTGCTAAACAAGTGCTGGGATTGACCTAATTTCAATTTTGAGCTCTGCCGGCTTCTCTTCCAATCACCCCAAGCGGATCTGTCTCTTCCTAAACTATTTCTGCGGCTGCCGTTTTGCTGATTCTACCATTCCTTGAGCAACGGCGATCATCCTTTCGCCTGGGAGAAAAAATGACCTCAAACATCATATCACATATTGTTTCTGTGGCCTACTGACTATGCAACCTGATGGGCACAACTCAGTCTCTTTTCTAGGAAGGAGGGTGGTGTGAGCAAAACAGAAAGCAGTTGCATGGACACATGCTGTTCTTGTGTCTTCCTGAAAGGAAAATTGTTGCCTTCTTAAAATGGAGGAAGATAAACTTGGAGCGTTTGTCAAACGTCCATTATAATATCCTCAAGATTAAAAGTGACAGGTTCCAAACTTACCTAGAAGGACTGCCTATTTGTGGGTACACAGTTAATATCATTGTTATTGAACCAGATCTTTGGGAAAATACATGTGTACTTTAATTAAAATGAGTATTTTATAAAGCTTTTTTTTTGTACAAGCCGCATGGGATAGATGGGGCTCTTACAGGTCTCAGCAAAGGAGGATGAGTAAGCTGCACTGGTCCAGAAGATGCTGTGCCACAGATGGCCCTTTTCCAGTCAACCAAAAGACGGACAGGAGGGGAACTGTGCTTTCCAGTGGTACTAAGTTACCACAGCCCTTAAAAATATGGAGGTTAATTCCCTCTTGGGGCCCACACAATGTTACTTTCTGCCTTTCCTGTCTCATAGCTTGCCAGTACCCAGGGACTCGGGGTAGAAACAGTTATCACCTTTCATCACCTTTGCATCGCCATCAAATTTTTTATGGCAGTCCAGAGTGAAAGCAAATAGGTGTCCATGCCCTTTGCTGTGCCACAATGTGGTTGCAGCAAAGGTAGTAATTTGTGAGGTTTTATTAGAACAAATGTCTGTTTGCTTTACGTGGGGAGAGCACAGGCAGCCAAGAGCTGCCCTCATTCTCCAAATGCCCCCAGCCGGTGCTCTCTGGACTTGAGGAGCTTGGTCCCGTGTGCCCGGGGAATTCATGCACAGGATCAGGCGCATCAAGCCTGGGGAGTGCTTGCCCTGTTTACCTGCTTCCAGAGATGTACCCCAGAGATTGCTAGGAGTGTCCTGAAGCGGGGAAGATAACGCTTCTTCTCCTGCAAGATCAACAGGTGGGACAAAAGGCTTGCCTAATGAAGCAGATCAGCTGTGCTAGGGCTGATCCTGGACACAGCTGATCTGCTTCATTTGGCAATGTCAATTTGTAGTCTAAGTATCCTGCTTTGCACCTGACACCAAGATCCAAGCAGAATGAACAAGAAGCAGCAATGGATTGCTTCCTCCCCTCCTTGGTTATGCTGAACGATGGCCCAAGCTCGCCTGCATTCTGAAAAGCCAGTTGCTTCAATATGCAGCTGGTCCTGTTTTAGCGATTTTCTTTTTCCTGCCGAATTATAAATGCACTAAACCAAGTTTCTCAACCCAGAGGTAAACATTCGGAGAAGTCATGCTGGCAAAACAAAACCCCTTGTGCGCCAAAGCCAAGGTTAACATGCTATAGCCAGAAATGAATGCACTCAACAAGCATTTCACATCACTTAAGCAGGAATTATTTAGAGAGTTTGCCTCCCTCTGGTGCACTGTAGCCTTGAGGAAAGAAAAAAACAAATGCCAGAGTACAGAAATAGCAAGGAAAGATCTACTCACTGTGGCACGATTGTGATCTGAACAAAGCAGATGAAGAGGAAGACTAAGGAGGCACAAGCCACATAGGCTCCGAATCTGTCATCCACCTGCTTGGAATACTGTTAGGAGATGAACAGGTTTTAATAAGCATAGCGAAGAATTAGCACCAGCCTGCTCCTCCCCCAAACAAATTCCTCACTCAGTGCCCCCCACAAAGCTACCAACTGGTATTGGAGATGGGCAAAAATTTCCCTTCTTTCCTAGCAAACCTGTGGAGCCACACAAGCCCCGAGGGTCCTTGGATGAACCCAAGCAGATGGGAGCATGATTTATATTCTGCCCCTTCCAGGGTACATATGAAAATAAGACTGAAAACACTGGTCCAGGTTCAACTCATCTCTTTTTCATCATTGCTTTCCTCCAGTAGGATAAATACACTGCTAGTGAGTCCTGTGAGAAAAACTGGACTTGTGTTATCCAAACTGTGTGCATGCTGCTGGTCCTAAAGCACGTGCAAGGACATGGCTGCACTGTTTTGATAACTGCACAGCTCCTGAAGGCACCTGATTTCCAGCTGCAGCTCTTTAACTGAGGATACGTTCAGGCCCTTTAAACAGGTGAACTGCTAATTTCCCTTAAGTTATAAAATGAAAGGGGAGGGGAAACTGCCTGCTCATTTTTTAATTCAAGCCTAATCTGACACACTTAGAATTTAAAGCATACTGTAATTACCGCAAAGGCCTCCTGCTTTTTAACCAGGGTGTTCGTTGCATCCGCTTTCTGTGATACCCACATTATTTTTAAGCACAGCGATAGAACAGGTAAGCTCAACCTAACCTGACCAACGCTAGATTTATAGATCTGGCTTCTCCAAATAAAAATGTGCCTCGCTCTTTTATCACCAGCGTCAGGGTTTACGCTCAAGATAGCCCCAGCTGCCCCAGTAACCACATTATTTAAGATAAAAAGGGCAGAGCTGAATTTTTCCCTAGGAAGGATAAAACCGCACTTCCTCATACAGTTCCCATCATTGGGATATCTAAGGGTCAGAGTCTATTGCACCTATTGGGCATACAGGTGGGCCCCAAAATCCAGTCTTCTGGTACAGCCTGATGTTACACTTAAGCTCAAGTCACAAAAAAGCAAGGAGAAGGACAATAACCTGCCTTTGTTCTGTTTTAACCCTTTTTAAGGCATTTGAGCAGGGTGGAAAAGAATCACCTCTGGTTGCCCAAGTCCACTTATATGGTTAACAGGTGGAATAGAGTTGGCTTCAAATTTGGAATTAGCTCATGCACAACCCCCAGTGAGGTACTGCCACTCATCCTACGGATGAGGCAACTGATAGGGCAAAGAGGTTTGCCTCTGATGGTACCGGCTGTCTGGGACACTCAGGAAACAAACCCAGATCTTTTGAGTCACAGCCCCATGCCTTAGCCACAAGATCATTCTTCCTCTCCCAAAATGGTAGGCAAGAATGATGAAGAGCTGGATACAGCCAGGGGCAGATGAAGCTGGGGTGGAGTTGTACCCCTCTCCTGTGTATAGTCCAGTGATGTTTCCGTCTCCCAGGCCAGCATGAGACACCCAAGGGGGAAGGAGGGAGGGACCAGCCTCTGCTGCTGTCACTGTCCCTGGCCGAGCCCAGCTCCTGTCGAGTTGCTCCCCATGGCTGGTTCCCTGGAAAAGCAGTGCAGGAAGGGGAGGACCTGCTCACTACCACCACCACCTTCTCTGGCTGACTTGGATGCAGGGGGAGCCCCAGGATTGCTCCTGCCTCACTCCAGCTGGGGACTGTGAGGAGAGGTGGCATGGGATGCTAGGCTCAGCTGGGGACAGCAACAATGGTGGCAGGGAGGTTCCCCCCTCCCTATGCCTGTTCCCTGCCCCCTCCTCTTCCCCTGTGACCCTGCAGGGCTGAAGGCTCCAGGTGCACTTGGCCTCATCTCCCCCAACCTCCACAGTAGAGATGCATCCACCTTTTTAAAATGCTGGTTCCGCCTGTGAGCAGGGCTACACAGTGCCAGGTGGCACCAAGCAGAGATAACTGACCTGGCTCTGTATGAGCTAGGTCCTGAACTGGGAACAATATAATTACATATGTCCAGAGCACATAGCTCTGCTGGGAAGCCTCACACACAGACCCCTTGAGTGTCATCCTGGACAGGCCCTGCAAAACTCAGAAGAGCCTTCTGGTTTCATTCTGCACTTCAACCTTTCTGTAAAAACAGACTCTTTTTGTGAAAGAAAAAGAGAAATGGCCTGGCATGCATTTCTACCATGCATCTCCTTCAGCTGATCCCTGCTGCTTTACAGGAGACTCAGCAGAAGTTAAGATTTCTTTAGAGTTGATGCGATGGGCACATAAGAGTCCTACCATCAGAAACTTAATTTAAAGCCAGGAAGTAAAATTTGATCTAAAAAAAAACAATAAGAGGAGTGGCAGTCACTTCGTGGTCTCTTGCAGTAGTACTTGCAGGACATTACCTTCTTCTCTAAGTCAGGCTCCCTGAATGTTAGGAGGAATTTGCGCACGTGCTCAGAGCGTAACCGATCAATACTTCTGGCATCAATTGCACGGCCCAGAAACTCATCCACCTCATCTTCGGCGTTCATGCTTTCTTGGGTATTCCTGAGCAAGTCACAAAAATGGCAAAGAGTGAGAACTTGATGTTTTCCACACCAATGTGATCCAAAAGATTATTTCACTCCATGCTCTTTAATTCTTAATATCTCAGCTAGACATAAACTGATAATTTGGAGCTATTCATCTAATAATCTGGAACTGTTTATAACCCTGAGCCATCCATCCCCATCAATCAGGATATTTAATCTAGTGTCCTTCCTTCAGACCACCTCCAACATCAAGCTGTTGGCTCCCCCACGCATCAGCCTCTAAAACCAAACTAGATTTTCCTTCCATTATTTTTCCACTTAATTTTTTCCTATAATTCAGTACTGTTATGTTTGTAATTTGCTGAGCTGGCCAAAAATTACTCTCTACACCTTTTTCTTTATTGATTTTTTTTTGTTGAACTTTCAAAATTTGAAAAAATTCTCCAGTTTTGATCTTCCGAACTGGTTTCAGTAACAATTAAAGATAATAGGCCCAATTCCCCTCTGTGTTATTTCAGAGCTGTGCTCAAAATAAATAGCTATCAACTTTTACTAATCTCTTTCTAGCTTTAAGGTAGGAAAAATGATAAAAGTACAAGGCAATGTAGGATTAAGACCTAATTTCCAAATACATAAAGGAAGATCTTCAAACAACTAGTGGATTTTTGATACCATAATTTTTTGAGGCCCAACTAGAGCCTTCTTAAATGGACGTCACTTTCAAATAGTGCTAAAAACCAATAAAAGTGCTATAAACCCAACCCTCTTAATGGTGTCTCAAATTAAGCATCCAAAAATCACACTTTATTTTAAAATCAGTGTCACGTGACTTCTTTCTGGTCTGTATTTAACTAATAAATGGCAGAAATTGAGAGCCAACGCTGAAATGTTGTTATTCTGTTTCCTTTCCATCATGCTCAACTACATGTACTTCATAGTAGATCATAAGACAATATGATCCCCACCTTCGAGGGTGATCCCAATCAATATAAGGCAACAACACAGTGATGCCACAACCCGCATTATGGGAAATCAGCCATTGTTCAAGGACCTCCAAAAACAAAATAAAGCACAGTGGGAAACATGAAAAGTGCTGTTGCAGACAGAGTTATATGGAAAATGATATCTGTTTAAGGAGCCTCTAGTTGGGCCTTGAAAAATTATCATACCAAAAAGCTGTTCAAAGAGCTGTATAAGAGGATCATGCCGACAACTAACATCAGTTGTAATATGCCCATCACCAAAAGGCCTTTATAGGCACGAGTGTTGTACACACAAGCTACTCAGATTTTTAAGGCTGGCCAAAATGGGATCAATATCACTGTTCTTAAAAAAAAAAAAAAAAATAATAATGCTCCTAATGACTTGAATTGAAAGAGGCTTCACTAGCTTTTAAGACATGTAAAAAACTAGAATTCGTGGTTCCAAAATGATACCTTTTATTAGACCAACTGGAAAATGGCAAGAAAATTGTCCTGTACTGAGCCTCCCAACTCACTACGCCCGTCCACCTTCGGACTCCATGCGACTCCCCAGGGGTGCCTAAGCCCTGGCAGACCCCCTTTCGAGCCTCACAACAAGAGTCCAGGGGTAACGTGCTGCCACCACCCCGAGAGGGGACCTTCTAGGGTCTGTGTCCTCGGGGAAACACAGGCCTATTAGTCCTACGGGTGCTCGACCCAATACAAGCACTTGGGGTACCTCCCCAAGCTGGGGGCCAAAAAGGATAGTCCAAAAAGGATTCACTAGCTTTTAAGCTTTTTTTGGACCTGGTTTTCAGAAGTGTTCAGCACCCACAACTTCTGTTTCACTCAGTGGGACCTGTACACATCTGACCAAGAAAAGAAAAAAATCAGGTTTTACAGCAGTATGACACACTGCTGGTCATTCCAACTCCAGCCAAAGGAAGCGATACCAATATATGCTAGCTACATATTAGAACAGCAAAACATTACGTTTCAATAAGGGTATGGGAGCAGAGTAGGGCCGCTTTATTTTTTGACTGCTGCGGTTACTCCATCAACACATATTCCACTTCTGAAACAAAATTTAGTTTTCCCCTCAGAGGAAAGGAAATTTAATTTACTTCTAGATGTTTGTTTTAAAGAAACCACATCTGCTCAAATATACAAAAAGCCATTGCTTATTTTCATCCAGTCCTCATAATCCCGTCCTCCAGACTCATTAAATGAGCAAGGAAATTGCTAGTTTTCGTATTTATAGAATGCGATCCAAGTTCCTGCTAGTTATTTATACATTTGGACCATTTAAATTTAGCCGTTTTATATCACACAGGGGAGAAGTAAAATCCTTCTCCAAGAACCCCAGGTAAAGACATCATCGTTATCTCCGTGAGCTTCAGCTGGCATCATAGTTTCGGTACAACAGCACAGCATGAGAGGAAATGGAGGAACTCTCTGTAGCTCTCAACCATGGCTGGCTGTTTTAGGATCAGCGAGGGGGTCGTTCCACCTCTAACGGGAGTGTGTTTACACTGTAGTCACTGCTGTGTCTGAAGCCAGCTGTACGTACGTCTGCACGAGCTGAGGTACTGAATGAAGTCCATTCTCAGTAGCGTGGAGCTCAGCACCGGATACTCGCCTAGGCATTTGTCCAGTTCATGGATTGTTTCTGAGCCGAGTTCCACACTGCTGCGATTACATTGCTGGCAGTATGTAAGCAAGCTAATTTAAAGCAAGATCCAGTCTGCCCATATTAATCCCTTATTCTAAAGATAGATTCTCATGGAATTCATATTTATTTTTCTGACTTACATAAGCATTTAGTTGCATCAAATGCTTAAACTCAGAGTTCCTTGTGGGGTTTACCTCTCCTGTTCCTGTTCTCTGGACTGACGGCCCTGCTAGAAGCACTGTTGGGGCAGTTTCATGATCTGGTGGGACAGGGTATAAGCCTGTTTATATTCTGGTACAGGAAGAGTCACCAGAAATGTGCAAGCATGGCCTTCCTGGACCTTCCTGAACCACCTGTCACCTCCCAGTTTGGTTTTAAAATTTACTTTTATATTCAAAACTCTCAGAATCACAATGCTCACAAGCACAGTGGTATTTTTTAAATTTAGTGGAAAAGAAAGCTTGGATCCTTCTAAAAGAAACTTTGTGAAAAAAAAATATTCCAGAAAATGGTTTCAAAATCATGACTCTTTACCCTGATTCAAGGCAGAAAAATTCTGAAACTCAAAGTTTTCCCACTAGACAGAAAACGCATTTTCCACCCATATCTAGCAAAAAGCTCGTTACAGCTAATATGATCTCAGGCAGTAGTCCTCAGAGACTATAAAAACCAAAACAAGCAAAGGGATTTTAAGTAAGAACACTAAATTGGAATAAAAAGAAAGACCATACTTGTTTGAGGGCAAAGTTCATAGGCAAAAAACCCGTCCTTCAAAAATCTTTAAAGACACTGGAAACTGGCACATGAACCTGTGTGAACTGGAAAATTTTGAATAAATCTCTCAGGCGAATGACATGCCAGATGAACGTGACAACAGTGCTCTTTTCTTGCAAATTTATTGACACTACAATCTCGTTACTACATTCTTCCAGTAATGGTTCAACATCATTCAACATCTTTTATATGTAAATTTTGTTCTTGGTACATGTTCAGAAATAACAGCAGCAGCACAGGAATCTTTGGGGACAGGGCAGAGAAAACATTTCTATTACAGACTTGGTAGAATTGCAGACACTAAATAAATGTTTTGTTGGCAGGGTTGGTCCTTAGTTCATACGAGCCAACATTGTCAGAAACGGCCTGTGATTTTGATTGCGATGTTTGTGGCTGTTCAACTTAGAGGCACCATAAAAAAGTCTGGTTTTCAGAAATGGGATTCTCCACTGCTCCCCTTAGTTTTGCTCAAGAGGGGAAGAATTGAAAATTAGGCTCTACTGGCGAAGATTTTGACCTCGATCCTGTGGACTGTGCCAAAGGTGACCTGTGATATTCTCAGGGCTGAAGAAATCTGAACCATGGCCTAGGAGGGTCAGCGCAAAACTCAGAACCCGAACCCCACGGCTCTAAAATTAACTGACAACATCCCTTTGGGCAATGTCTCTGCCTCATCCTCCACTTGTAAAAAGGGCCTTTCCTCGTTACTCGGTAGGGCTGAATATTCCTTGGGTATCCTGGAAGGGCAGATTTGACCAATCCTAAATTGCCACAGACAGGTAGCATTCACTTATATCTCAGTGAACAAACATGTATTCACAAGTGTCCTATTCTACTATTGCCTCACTTGGGAACTAAACTTAATATCAGCAAAGAAGCATCGATTTGTTTCCTAGCCAACCTGCTCCCCTTCATTACTCACAAATCGTTTGATTGAAACAAGCTCTAGGAAAGAAAAAAAAAAAAAAAAAAAATCGAAATATTTTTTATAGCTCTGCTCCACGGCTGAGTTTCTTCTGATTGAGCTCCCAAATCCCACAATGGAACGACAAGACACTGCTGCGGCTTTTGCTGGCTAAGCAACCTGGGCCAGGGATGCCCTATGAGACCAAGGACTGCACCGCACGGAGGCAACAAGTGGTCTGCCTCAGGCATCTTCTATTTTATTTCTGCGGCCTTGAAGATCTCCTCTTGTTCTCCCACAGTTCCTACCCTCTCACTTTACCTAAGCTGAACTATACTGACCCCACAAGCCCTTCTCTAGAATTCTTTAAATGATAAAGCAGAAATATTATGATAGTGGCTACTGCTCAAGATTTTTTGCGCAAGGGCCCTGATTAAGAGGGTCCCATGTGTACCAGTACCATCTAGAGCTGGCTCTGCAACTGGCACTCATTAACTCCCTGGCCAGCCCTCCCAATAGAGCTGCTCAGAAACAGGATGTTCATGGAGAGACACCAACCCTCACGTCCCCGAAGGGTATCCCTGCGGAGCAGCCGTTGCATCTGATCAGTGAAGACAACCGGGGACTTCAGGCCCCGGTACTGGGTCATTTACCTAAACCATTAGTTTCATTTGGAGGAGGAAGGGGAGGAATCTAGAACCAGCAAGATTTTATGACAAAAATAAAATATGCTTACTTGTCCTTGGGATCTTCAAAACCCTGAAAGAAAGCAAAATGAGATGTAACAGTTAGGAAAAAATGGTCTTGGGCACAGAGGAGAATTGTAAAAGATAGCAATTCATAGAGGAGCTTTCACAGTATTCATTCGCTACATGCTGATGGAGAGCCTTGCCGAGCCAATGCAGTACTCCATATCCATATGACATGAAATCAGAGAGACTGAGCAGAACAGTTTTATATAAATAAGTGGTCTTGAGATAAATATGTAGAAGTTAAAGGAATAGCTTCTGCCCTTTCAGTTGACTTCTGTCATGCATTATTTGCCGTGACTTTACAAAGAGGTGACGGATACAAGTGATGCAATGGAAAACTACTGACTACGTGTACTGGAGGCAAAATTCAACTCAACAGTAGTCAATGGACATATATCTACCCCCAGACAAGTCTGAGTTCAACTCGTGCCTGCCTTCAACCACAAGGGAGCATATTTAGATGTCCATTTCTTCCTCAATATTTAGCAAGTCTTTGTTCCGAATGCATTTGGTTTCTTAGAGCCATTTCTTCTTGTAGCCCCGAGGTTTCAGATGTGCTCAAGGTTTAGCCCAATTCACACAGATTCACACAAGTTTAGGACTGAAAGGGACCGCGTGAGATCACTGGGTCCAGCCCCCTTGCTCTGGGCAGGAAAGACTAACGGAGCTGAGTAAAGCCAGGTCTTGTGACTTTTCCATTCTTCTCACCTTGCCAAGTATTTTATGCAACCAAAGTTTCTACAACAATCACAAGCCATGGGAAAAGGTCAGGTCAAATTTTAACAAGGTATTTAGGTGCCTAATTTCCACTGACTTCAATGGGAGCCTAGCATATAGCTGCTATTACAAATGTGCTCTTGGATGAGGATTCAGGTAACCCAGCTCTGCCCTGTTTTGAATCCCTCTCTTCCATCCCCACAAGAAAAAACACATTTTTACCAGTGCAGATGTGGCAGTTCCTTGGATTTTGGCTTTAATTTAAAATTCAACATTTCCTTCAGGGTCATTTGAGTTTATTGAAAAAACTGTTCATGCATTTACAAGATCAACATGATTTGAGGGTGATCCAAAAGGTCCCCGAAGGTAAACCCCCCCCCCCACTCATTTACACACAGTTTGAAGTGTTTATTAACACAGGTGATAGGATCAAATGGCTCCATAAATATAGGCTTGATATAAAGTGGATCAAAATCTGCCTCCAGCCCTAATTGAAGTCAACAGAAACTGGGCCTATATACAAGGGATGAAGGTTTGTACATTGTGTTAAACTCTTCTAGGAAGCATAGTTGAGACAGATGCAGGGTTTCTGTGTTTTCCCTTCTCAATGTCTCCAGTTCTCACTTTACTTTGCAAGTAAAATGATGCTATTCCAGCTGCTAGAATGACAATCTCTGCCTGAATGCAAAGAATTAACATGGGTCCGTTCCTGATTGTGCATTATCATAAGTAATGCAATCTGTTGGCTAAATTTTACCCCAGCTGCACTTACTTAATGTCACTGGAGACAATGACATTGTCCAGTTCTTAGCAAGGGGAGAATTTGGCCTTGCATCGATAATTTAACAATCTGGTGATCCTGCGAACGGCAGAACAGAACCTAGAGCACTTACTGAGCCACACAAAAAGGAGAAAAGTGTGTTTTTGTCACACAAGTCACCAGACACAACCATTTGGTGTACTGCACTGGTTATCAATCTGCAGTCCATGGACCCTTGGGGGTCCGGTATCTAAGGGGTCTGTGGAAGACGACTGATCAACCAAAAGTGTCTGAATACCCACACTTACAATTCAAAGGGGTCTGCAACTCCATTCAAAATTTGTGAGAGGTCCACAAATGAAAAAAGGTTGAAAACTACTGGGTCTACTGCATAAGAAAGGATAGTTTCTACATAGCTACTTTCAGATTAACGCCTCGCTTTAAAATAGAAACCTGCAGCTTCGACACAACCATTCAGGAATGCAGATAAAGAACCTCTTGTTCCCATGCACTTCACTGCTAACCACCAGCAGATTAATTTCGAGTGGAAAGAAAGGTACAATAATGATTTAAAACGAGTACGTCCAGTTAACCAAGCCAAAGGATACTGCATGTGCTTTTGATTTAACGTTAACTAGAGACTCAAACATCACTCAGAAATTTGTTTTGCTTAAATCATTTGACAGCTGTCAAAGTCACTGGAAGGTTTTTGTTTCTTGGTTTTGTTTTTAACCCTCTGAGCAATTCCACAACACGCCAGAAGTAAAAGCGTGCTGATTAATCATGTAGATAAAATGCTCACTAATTTGTCTCGTGTCACAACCAGTTGTGTTAGAAGGGAAAAAAAAAATCTGAGTGTGAATACCTTTCATCCAGCCACCTGGGAAATATCATCCAGCCAACGGGGGGGGTGAAGAAAATGTGAAAATACAAGCAAGAACCTTGCTTGCTGGACATGCAGCTTGGGTTTTCAAAACGAGGTATACAAGTACTAGACCACTCTAGGTGCAGACAACCTGATTTTCAAGGGGTGCAGAACATCCACGGCTCGCACTGAAATCCTGACCCTAACAATTCATTGTGAATTAGAATTAGACACCCATTTCAGAGCGGCGCAGTGCCAGCGCTCTCAAAAACGAGTGCACCTGACTTTTCACGAGTGTGAAAAGTCAGATAAACTTTTCACAGGTAAGCATATTTGGCAGTTTTGATTGTGCTCAGATTTGCCCCCACCGCGCGCAAGCCCATATTTGAAAATTTAGCCCTAAAATTATGTATAAACATAGTTCATACAAGTTACCTCTTTAAAATGCTAAAAAAAACCCAACCCCTTTCTAGAAACATGGGAAATGTTTACTGAGAGACCTCCATGCTCGTGGCTCAGTTTATCCTGGTCACCCAAAATGAAAACATCAAAAATATACTTTTGCCCTCTGATACACATATTATCTTCATTTTCTTTTATAGGTCTTCATCTAATGCAATTAAATACTTAAGTCCGACTTGAACTTTAATGAAAGGGAAGCAGCTTAAAATTAAATTTAGTGGAAAACTCTTTAGCTAAGCAAATTAAATGATTCACTTCAAAATACTCCCATTTCAGATGAACCATTGTTTCCTTATTATGTAAAAGGGTCTGTAGGCTAGTTTAAAGTATCCAGGAGTCAATTATAAGAAATCTTCCTTATTTGCAGAAAAGCACTTATTTGGGATACTGAAAGTAAGGTTTGGGGATTTGACTCCAACAATCTTAGAGTAGCTTCTCCTAAACATATCCTCAAGTAGATCATTTCCAAGCACTTAGCAGAAGAGCACGATGTTTGCAATTTGCCATACGCTCTACAGATTTATTTCGGTCTCAGGGTTCATGTATATATTTGTATTACACCCAACAAAAGACACTGCAAGTCTTTGGGGGCTACTCTCAAATAAACAGAGGCAGGAAATATATATTTAATGATAATGAGGTACAGATTAGCTAGTAGGATTTTCTGGGCAGATTTCACTTTAATCAGTGCTCTTCAATTGACTGGATGTGAGCAGTGGTGACAATAACGTCTCTCCTATCCCCTGACTGCAACCCGCTATAGTTCGTTTGCTTCTTAAGGACTGAAATGGTTTGGTTTAAGCAGAAGTCAAGATTGGCTAGCTGGGAGAATTTAAAGGTCTGGGTCATACTCCAGGACAGACTAAATGATCTCAGGGTCCCTTCTAGCCTCAGCCTCTGCAAAATCTATCTGAACATTATAAATCACAATACTGGCAGCCAGCAAGTGACATTTACGCCTCAGTTTTTCCATCATGTTTATTGTCATAACATCTGTGCATCTCGGATGCAAGTTCCATATTTCTTAACCCTTTACATGCAGGACTGCTGGAAGGCATCAATCCAGATCAGGGCTCCTACTGGATTAAAATCACAGAAAAAGTAGGGCTGGAAGGGGCAAGAGGCAGGATCATCCCTATCTAAACTATCACGTACAAATCTTTGTCTAACCTATTAGCAAAACTACAGTCAACCCTGGCACACAAGCCAAAGACGTAGCACCCCAACCTGCCACAGCTGATAGTGATGAAGCAAGTGTCGCCACACATGTCAGAGGCACGAGGGCGAGAAAGCCAGTGACAAGTTGAATGGTCAAGGTCAGTAAGACCTTGGGCACCAGAAGGAAAGCCATAAGGGTACTCATAGAGGATGTGGTTGGTCATCTGAGCTTGAGCACCACAGCTGCAACCAGTGTTGCTGGAGACCTGTAAAGAGTGCATGCTTGCCTTAAACGGTCCAAACCCCACTCTGAGACTGTTAAGAGCAGTCTAGGCCCTGCGGGGCAACTGCCAGCCTGAGGGGTGGAAGCTGGTGTTGGAGATGAAGTTCTCCAGCTGCAGTTCTTGGGCAGCATATGGCCTGCTCCAGTGATGGGAGGTCCATGCTGCGGATGACATGCCATCTGTAGATTTGATGAGCCTATCGGTCTAAGTGGAGAATGGGTTCCAAGACTTCAGGTGACGGTGGGTTTTCTGGCTTGCAACTACTATGCTGGAGGTGCAAAGATTGGTCTGGACTTAGGCTTTGAGGCCTAGGGCCAGGGTGGTACCTTGTCTACGGACTAGTTCATAGATTCATAGATTGTTAGGGGCTGGAAGGGACCTTGCAGATCATCGGGTCCAGCCCCAACAGGGATGTCAAAGGGTAGAAGGCCCGAGAGGACTGGTAAGCAGTCAACCGGAGTTGGCATAAGGCATCTAGTGATGGTTCTCAAGATGTTGTTAAGGATAGCGTCCACTAGCTTGGTGTGCATGCTTCCGCCACATACTGCTGCACAGTACTCAGCAGGAGCATACACAAGTGCCAAAGCAGAGGCGCGAAGCATTTGGAAACTTCCACCCCAGGTGGTGCCAGCAAGGCAACAGATGAGAGCTCCCCTGCCATTAACCTACTAACCCTTCAAGATGCTGGCAGTAGGTAAGGATCTGGTCCTGGGCAGATTGTGGCAACCTTCTCTTGGTCTACCCTGTCAATGCCTCTGTGAGGGAAGCTCATGCTGCACTTTCGTTGCTGCCACAGGTAAAGCAGAGGGACAACAGTGGCCAGTATTAGGCACTGTATGAAAGCATAGGTAGACACAGTAGCTGCCAAGAAGAAACAAGCCTCATGTAGTGAGTGTGACAAGTCGTAACAAAAAAAAGGGAAGAGACAGGTACCATACCAGACTGTTCTCCCCAACTGCTGTACTGCATCTAAACAATGGTGGATCTAAATCAAACTCAGGACTAAGCACAGCCTCACATTTATTCTTTTGGAAGATCACCCCAAACAGGCTCTGACAGGCAGACAGGCACAAGCAAATCATTTCTTATACAAATGCACTCAACTGAGAAAGTGAGTGAGGAGCTGTTGCAAGTGCTTGGCTTCTATAGAAGACCAGGGTCCGTCTGGTCTATGCAGCTGGTTCTGGGTCTTCTCACATTGCCTTTGGTTGGAAAATGTGATTTCTTTTGTCTGGAGAGACTGAAGGACTATCTATTTAGACACCATCTTTTCATTCCAGGTGCAAGTCAATAAGAAGCCTCCTAATATTTAAAGTACTGAATGGCCTAGAATCCAAATATTTGAAAGGTCATGCTTTTTAAATCTGAGCATGGCAACAAAAAGCCCTCAGGCACTCTACTGGCAGTGTTTGGAAACTAGGATTGAAGGAGATTTTTAGGACTGATAGGGATTCCTCTGTTTAAGGAGCCTCAAGATGTGCCCTAGGGATGTTCATCAATGCCTCAAAAGCTCTTAAGACAAAAAAATCTAATTTTGTGATGAAAACAGTAAACTTGGATGCTTAATGTGATCTCCATTGACATCATTGCTCAAGTTGCTACATCAGGATCTGGCTATACAAGTAATTTCAGACCTGCTCTGCTTTTCTTGGCTTGATGGCTGTGCCAGTCATATACCAGTCTGAGACGGAGCAGCACCACCCTGCATATAAAGGACCAGGTACCCTAGGAAGCTGAACTGGTGGTGGCCTTCTGTGATGCCACCACCTACATCAACCATGTCTGCTGCCATAGGGGTTATAACAGCAGTCAGAACAAGGACGGGGAAGCCAGGATTGCTTGGGAAGTAAAGGACAGCTCCAGAATAGAGGTGACAGAACAGATCTTATTCAGGGTATGAATCCTTTAGCCCTGTCTTAAAGCAAATCTAAGACAAGGACTGAATTACAATGCATTCACTACTGAAGTCATTAATGAAGAACTGTTTCACATCTCCTGTGCAGTGTTTTAAACCCTGTTTTAAATATTCCCAGTGCTGGAGTTTCTACCAATTCCCACAGAAGACTACATTATTGCACTAACTGTAATTGTATAATAATAAAATTTGATGGCTATTCTAAAACTAAAAACATTCTAGTATCTGATTTCAGGACTACTAACCCATGTCTAGCTGAACTGGCAGCAAAACCCCAAAACAACAGTTCTTAATAGCCGAAGGATTAGAAAATCTAAGAGGTCTGTCTTCACTTTTACATCTGTATGATCCTGGGCACTTAAGATATTATGATATACTTTTATGAAGTGACATGGCTTTGGATTCGCAAGCAGTTATTTTATATCATAGCCCTTGGAAGAAACTAAGTGTGAGAGAGAAAGAACAAACGTAGTATTACTCCCTAAAAATGTTCATGGCATAAGATGTACTAACAGTTTATCCAGGACATCACAAAATATGTGTGGACAGTTATCCCAGGATTGTATCAGCATATCAATGACAAGAAAGCGGCAGTGCATTCAGACGTTCACTTAACCCTGATGAGAGGGGTGATGTGTGTTCTTGCCAATCCCAGAATATTTCTGGCTTGGGACAAATGCAGATACTACTCATCCAGGAACAAATGCAACATCTGTTCCTAGCCTCTGTTCCAAAATTCTATTTTCTTAGGTGGATTTCTATGCATACCTATTGCTTTAGCACAGGGGCGGGCAATTATTTCGGGCAGAGGGCCGTTTACTGAGTTCTGCCAAGCCATCGAGGGCTGCATGACAGGCAGCCAGGGGCAGATAAATATTAATTTTCTAGATTTTTTAGGGTCCCCATGGGCCAGACAGAATGGCCTGGTGGGCCACATCCAGCCTGTGGGCCACATTTTGCTCACCCGTGGTCTAGCTGCTCTTAAGAACGGCAGTAATTGTTATTCCCTGGATGCTGACTGAAAAAGCACTATAGTATCACCTTTGTGTATTTCCACCAAGACATTGCTCTTGGGAAGAGAAGTAGCCAGGGAACACTGGGCCAATGAGAGCACCTTAGCACCATGCCTGGGGAAAGTGTTGCGGGTAAGGAGTGGTTTTCCCTTTGGGATCTCACTTTTCCTGCTTCAGCCAGGGTTGGAGCCAGACTCTTGGAGCAGGCTGTACATGGAAGGGAAGGGTGACTTTGTTCTTATCCCACTCTGATTTTGGCAACCTATTGTTTGCAGGAACACAGTAAGTTGGAGAGCCCTAGAAAGGGTAAGGGGCCGCTTTTCTCCATTCAGGGAAGGAGCCCAGGGAAAAGCTGAGCGCGGGGGGGAAGCGGCCCCTACCCCGCCCAGTGCCCCATGCTGCAGGCGCTTGCAGCCTGCGTGGGGCTGTCTGGAGCAAGCACAGGCAGCCCCACACAGGCTGCAAGCAGCTGCAGCGCGGGGCACCAGGCATGGGTGGGGAAGGGCTGCTTTCCCCCCTGTGCTCCTTCCTTGCCTGGGGTCCCCCCCCTTACCTGAGCTTCCTACGGGGCAGCCACATGCTCCCAGCCCAGAAACCCCGGCTGGGGCTTCCAGTTGGGGGGTGGGGCCAGGCAGCCCCAATGTTGTTGGAGCCCACTGGGCTTCTCCTGGGTCCCACTGCCCTTGGTTCCTGTCATTTTTGACAGGAACCAAGGCCAGAGAAATATTAATTTTCCTAATTTTTTTTAGGGGCCCTGCGGGCCAGATAGAATGGCCTTGCGGACTGCATGTGGCCCGCAGGCGGTATTTTGCCCACCCCTGCTTAGCAGCTCAAATACTTTAAGTCTCCCTTCTTGCTTTATAAATGAAGTAAGTTCCTCTGAAGATGAAGATCAACATGGATTTAAAGAAAATAATAAAAGCATTTGTAAAATCATCAAAAAGCCGATCAGTATTCCACAACATTTCAAGTCTAGCCAGAGCTTTTTAAAATAATAGTGTCCCTTTGAGATCATGCATTGCAATTACTAAACTATTGTAAATGTAAGAAGAAAATGCTGAATAGGCTTACAGTGGCCTTTTCACTTCTCATTTAGCTGCAGAAATAAGGCAGCCTCTGTGCAAAAGGATGGACAGTCCACTTCCCTCCTAATATGAAAGTGTGCACCTTCATTGGCAGGTTCAGCAAAGTTTACAAGTCATGAGTTGGAATGAAGAATGGATTGCCTTCTTTCATCTGATAAAACTGTAAGTGAGCTATGTTAGGACTTGCAAAGGTTATTAAATGAAACAGCATTTGGCTACATAAATAAAGAACGAACAAAGAGGAAGAAGGAGGATGTTATGCAGTAAAAAAATCAGGGCAGGTAGGCATGGACAAAACACTCCCTGAATACTTCACAGTTTTCAAAAAGGAGGATGATGATGACCACAGTGGCAAAAGCAGGATGGCTTGTGGGAGTTAGAGTATAGAAGTGGAAATAACCACATCCCAGGTGGGAATGTTCAGTTGAGAGTCCTAGATGATCTCCATCCTAGATTTCTGAACAAGCTGACACATGGATGTGCAACTCTGGTTGCAATGCTTTTAAATGAATCTGTCAAGTTGGGGATTGTACCCTATAACTAGGCACTGGCAAGCTGGTGCTAGACCAGTTTATGAAAGAACCTCCTCTTGAACGCCCCCAGGGTAGGGGAGAGCACCACCTGCCCTGGAAGCCTGTTCCAGATTCTGGCAGCCCTTGCTGTGAAGAAGTTGTTTCTAATGTCCAGCCTAAATCTGCTCTCCATCAATTAGTGGCCGTTGTTCCTGGTTACTCCAGAGGGTGCCCTAGGAAATGGAGCATCTCCTATTCCCTGCTTCCTTCCCCTGATGAATTTATAGGCAGCCATAAGATCACTTCTCAGCCTTCTCTTGCGAAGGCTGAAGAGATCCAAGTCCCTCAGTCTCTCCTTGTAGGGCCTTGCCTGCAGGCCTCTAACCACACACGTGGCCTCCTCTGAACCCTCTCACGATTCTCTGCATCCCTCTTGAAGCGCGGTGCCCAAAACAGGATGCAGTAGTCCAATTGTGGCCTGACCAGTGCTGCATAGAGGGGGAACATCACCTCCCCAGATCTGTTCATCATGCACCTGCTAGTGCATGCTGAAGTGCGGTTAGCCTTGTTGATCACTTCGTCACATTGACAACTCATGTTCATCTTGGAGTCAACAGTGACTCCAAGATCCCTTTCTACTGCTGTGCTGCTGAGAAGGTCATCCCCCACCCAGAAGTGTGCTGGGGGCTCTTTTTCCCCAGGTGCAGCACTTTGCGCTTGTCTTTGTTGAACTGCATCCTATTTCGTTCTGCTCATTTTCCCAACCTGTCCAGCTCTGCCTGGATCCATTCCCTACCCTCTGGTGTGTTCACTTTGCCTCATAATTTGGTATCATCTGCAGACTTGGACAGGGTGCTCTCCACACCCTCGTCCAAGTCACCGACGAAGACATTGAACAGCATTGGTGCAAGGGCCGAGCCCTGGAGGACTCCACTGCCCACATCTTTCCAGGTCGATATCGACCCGCCCACCACCACTCTCTGGGGGCGACCCCTAAGCCAATTTGCCACCACCTGACCGTGTAATCATCTGCATCACCGCCTCTCAGGTTATTGACAAGAACAGAATGAGATTCTCTATCGAAGGCCTTCTTACAGTCTAGGTAGATGACATCTACCACGACTCCTGCGTCTAAGCATTTTGTGACCTGGTCATAAAAAGAAACAAGGTTAGTCAGGCAGGATCTACCTGCAATGAACCCTTTTTCCTTTCAGCATTATTTCCCCTGCTGAGCTCCCACAAATGTGATCCTGAAGGATTTTTTCCAGAGTTTTCCCAAGAATGGAGGTGAGACTAACTGACCTATCGTTTCCCGGTTCCTCCCTCCTCCTGTTCTTGAAAATTGGGACCACACTGGCCCTTTTCCAGCCCTCTGGGACCCGATCGGAGCACCATGAGTGATCGAACAGCCATGCCAGCGGATCTGCTATGACACCGGCCAAGTCCTGCAGCACCCTTGGATGACGTTCATCTGGGCCCACTGATTTGAACACATCCAGTCCCTCTAGATGTGAAGAACTCATGGAAGAGCTCAGCTTTGTCTCTGTCACCAATTGCCCTACCCTGCGCCTATATTTTGCTCCGTATGTACCTGAAAAAAGGACTTCTAGCATGCCTAACCTCTGGCTGCTGGGTGAATCTAGCCAGGCTGCTGGATCGATCTAGCCCCGTGACAGATCTGCGTTCTGAAAAATGAAGTTTTTCACTGAAAAAACATCTCTCTTGCTGAGACAGTTATGAAGACAACCTTCCAAATGTAAGCCGCTAGGGCTCTCTCTCAGCCCAAGGCAACACCTCTGCCGAGTGTGAGCTACGTGCATGCTTAATTGTGCAGGGATTTGCAACTCATTTCCCATCATTTCAAGGCCACGTTCTGAAGCAAAACAGGTATAAAATGGTAGGTCTAATCTGTGCACAAAATCACCATAATTGGGATGGCAAATGGGAGAGAAAAAGGCAGACATATCAACAGTTTGGCAAACGCTCAGCATAATTCTCTGCCACCCTTAATTCTCTCCTCTTGACAGTAATCAACAACTTAATGTTATCTATTGTCAAATCACCTCAGAACTGGAGTGCCAAAAACATGAGACACATGCTGAGCTCAATTTCTAAGTCAACTACACCCATTAAATGCCAACCGCAGCTGCTAAGCATCTGTGGGAAGTAGGTCAAACCTCCCAGAAGGTTCAACACCCTGAAGAGTCTAGCATCCAAATCCAGCGCCCCGCTGAAAAATACCTGGAATTCATTTCTACTTAAATGTCACAATTTTACCCTAATTTAGTCTCTGAGTAAAGTTCCTGCTGACATCAGGGCACGTCCAGATGAGTGTGGCCGCACGGTACGCAGCACTGCAGACACTCCTGCAGTGCCACATACCACATGTTCAGGTATAAGGGGTTTTTTTGACCCTTGGATACCCAGGGTCAAAAAACCCATATTAAAAGAAAAAAGTGGAGCAGCGCACATGGCAGCAGCATGCGCCACTCAAAACCAGAGCTGGGCTGGGTGGAGCCATGCTCTGGCTGCTGGCCAGGCTCTGAGCAGCAGGATTGCTGTGGCTGCAGCCCCAGGAGACCCCTAGGATGCCAGGTAAGGCGGCCAGGGGCAGCCCAGTGCTGGCCCCAGCCTCCCCTACCCGATCTGGGGTAACTTGCCGTGTGCCAGAGGGCGCGTGGCGCAGGTGTTTCCCAGGGACAACCAGTGGTGGCACAAGGTGTGCCGCTGCTAGTTGTCCCTGGGGGACCAAATGTCCACAGTTGTGTGGACGTGACCCAGAAGTTTTTCTGAGTACCAACAGGTCAAGCTTTCGATGCATTCTGTAAATACTAGTTTTAGCGATACTGTTGTAGGATACTGAGTATTTTACACTGGGTTTGTTTAACAGGCAAAATGATCTGGAGCCATGAAGCAGCATTCCTGTGCTCCCAACATTTCCAAGCAAAAACAAGAATGGACAGATCCTTTCCTGCAAACATTTAATAGAAGCAGGATGTTGGCTGTCGTGGTTCCCTGATTCAGTTTTGGCAGGTCTGTGTTAGGTCTGTGTTATGTCAGGGTTGATAGTAGTTTTATGCAGAGTTTAGATTATGGATTATATAGGATGGTTTGGATAGGGATGATCCTGCCTCGCCAGAGATCCCTTCCAGCCCTTCTCTATGATTCTATGAAACATTTAATGCCCTGAAGTACATAATCTACGAAAAGCAGCTCCACAGCATCAGTTTCTGCATATTAAATATATGCAAAAGGAAGGCTGCTTTTTAATTCTATTAAAAAACAAACCAAAATAACCTCCCCCCATAATTCAGGCTGATTACAGCGCTTCATCAACCGGAAAAACCAATTTTATATTTAAGACCCTTTTATACTATGATATGTTATCCCATCTAACCTATATGGGATTGTTTCTTTAAATGCCACTGCCGTGAAGAATAACGTGGGTCATAGGTACTAGGTCATAGTCCACTCTCTGACATACTCATGCCACTGTACTGGTGCAACTGGGAAGAGGTTTTCTTGGGGTATGCTAGCTTCCTAAAGAGCCATCTATAAAAAGACTAGAGCAATTAGCTCAGAGATTTCCTCTCCGTTTATACACCAGAGTGATAGTGTGCAATATAAAAACACAGAAAAATTAGGCTAAACTAGGCTGCCAGACATTTTCCTACTATTACATTTAATCATATTACAAAAAGATTTAAATGTTCTGAAATAAAACAGAGGGTCACGTTCCCCTTTCAGCTACCTCAGCCTAACTCCACTCATGTCAGCGTGACTCCTTACAGGGTTTGATTAATGGATGATTGCTAGAGAAGAGAGTAATGATATATTTGATTCTAACAAGAGCTTTTACCAACAGAACAAATCCCCGTGCCTTCAATGAGGGTGCACTGGTGTGAGAGAAGAATTTGTCAAACTCTTTTTGCACCTCCTTAAAATGAGTTATTGAAATAGAATGATTTGTGAGAATAATACGACAGGAATGTATTCCTTTGAGCCCTCCACCTTCTTTCAGGGAAATTAAAATTATGGGAGAGTCTGCCATTTTAATGGCACTTTGGAAACAAGGTGTGGTGGGAATTGGCTGCGTTTACTTGTGCAATACGCAGACAGCTGTTTGAGTAACCCTATCCGAGACACGAGGTATTTTGTTTTATGGCTGAACTGTTACACAGCTGTGCAAGTGCTGTTTTACTGGGATACGAAATCCAAATCAAATATTTGGAAGTACACCTTGCTCTTGGATACACAGAAAAACCCAAATGCAACCAGAAGTCAAATGAGTATAACTGAGGGCAGAACATGTTACTTTTTACATTACTATTCCCACCCCCACCCCAAACACACACACATACACACACACACTTTTTTTTTTTTTAGTTCGCTACTCTAAACTTTTAGTAGACTCTTCTAAGTGGTCATGAAATCATATTGGGCTTTGTTTCAGTTATGTAGTAACATGCTACTATTTCCAGAAGTAAACATAAAACTTGCACATCGCTAAGTCAAAATTAAAATGAGATACCCTCATTTTTGTACTCCCAATTTGTTCCCCATTTGCCTACAAAACCTAAATATCTACATATCTTATTTAGTTAGTCTATAAAGGTGCATATATCTACCCTGCCTTCTGACTGATTTCAGACTAACATAGTTAACTACCTCTCAAAACCCAAGTAACCATACCAGGACGTAATAGCAGTGGGTCAACAGAACAGTAACTGTATTGAAGTAAACCTCTAAAGTCTGCCTCTCCAGGCCAATTCTGGCAAGATGCTGCACGTCTTCTGAGAAAACCCAATGCCCAACAGGTCAAGTTGGGTATTAGGGGTGCTGCACGCTTTCAGGAGTTGCTCATCACTTCCCTTTGGTAGAACAAGGCCTAGGACATCTTTAGAAGGTGAAGTTCTTGTTGTGGAGCTAGGGATCTGGGGTCTGCTTGCTATAAGCCCCATATGCAGGGCTGAAATCTGGAGCATGCAAATCTTCCCACCCAGTTTGCTCAACTTTAACATCTCACCCACCCACTGATGTGCAAAAAAACCAGTGTGTGAAGTCTTGGTTTAAAAAGCCACCCAAGTCATCACATGCCTGCTTCCCAGCTGAGCTCTGACAAAACCCAGGCTTTATATAGCTTCTGCACAATCCTGAGCTGAGCCAAATTAAATGCTTAAATCAGCTGAACTGTGAATTTGTTATGGAAGCACACACAAGCTCACATCCACATGGCTTTCATTCCCAAACTTCTTAATGTGAGACCATCTATCTAATTGAAGCAACAAAGGGGAACTGCCTGGACTTCAGAGACGGTGGGCAATCAATCTGGCTTGCTCTTGCCTACAAGGGCTTAAAGGGACCCAGCTCTAACTCAAACACAACTTCTCCTGCTGCTTGTGTGAGGCAGTTTTACTTCAGGCAGCGTAAGAGAAACATAAGCACTTGGGAGCCAATGCCACAATGCACTTCATGCTGTTGGTTTCTAGAGGCTGAGCAGACTTCTGCTTTGTCAAGTCCTAGCTCTCCAAGAGCCCTTAGGCTCTCTCATACGATCTATTCAGGTGCAGAACCCTGGTAGTCACACCACTGCCTCCCAAAATAATATTTGCCTTTTCCATTTATATTCCTTGACGATCTCCAATTCCCTTTTCTATATTCTAGACCGGGGGTTTTCAACCTGCCGGTCAGATCCAGCCCATAGAGCTGTGTCATTCAGCCCATGGGTCTGGAAATTTGGCAGCAGGGGAGCAGTGATTTCTTCACTACCAAAAGCCCCACAGGGCTGGATCTGCTCCAGCCAGGTCAGCCTTGCATGGAGAAATCAGGTCCCAGACAGGCTGTTTCTGGGATCAGACCCCTGCCGCACCTGCCCTGCATGCCGGATCAGGCCCAAAGACTGGATCCAGCCTGCAGACCGACCTGGAGCTGGTCATCCAGCCCACAGGGCAAAAAGGCTGGGCGCTGCAGTTCTCGACTTTTCCTATTAACTGCCTTCAGTTGAGAATTAAACCTGAGAAGCAAACATTGAGAAATATGAGGCTGTGTAATGCTGAACAGCAGGGATTGTACTCTTTGTGTATATCCCAAACAACGGAAAAAGAAAGCTTGTTCACAAAGCAACACTGATTCACCGCTGGATCTGCTCCTCTTGTTTAAGAAAGACAAAATTGCTGAGAGCGCAACAAAAATAGAAAGCATCTGAAAGCAGCACCGCTGGTGTGCTCCAGCTCATCTGGCCTTCCATACAGTCACAATGCTGATCGTGTCCAGATGTCTTCCAAGTCGTTTGCTTTGGCTAATTAACAGGAGTGAGAGAACCCTACACTGTACTGACAGTGGCATCGCAGGCACTACCACAGACCCATTAAGGGAAAAGAGGCAGAACGAGCTTTACTGTAGTGTGTACGAATGGAGAAAGTGAAGCAGAGTCTGACTCTTTATTTTTTGGCCTGCTGCCTTTTTTTTAGGGGCAAGAAGGTACTTCTCATGGCACCCGTTTCCCAGACTTTCTCTGATTTGCTGCTGTGCTAATCTCCAATAGCTAAAAATGTCTTGCTATTATATAACTTAAATTTCCCCTCTTGCATTCTGCTCTCTACAGAAGGGGAACGATTTATTACCAGCACCTTCTAACCTTTTCCTCATGTCAAGTTTGCTCTACCTCTATTCATTGTTGTGGCTCTTCACTGGGTTATTTCGAATTTGTTCATATCTATATTGAACCACAGTGGCCAAAACTGAACGCTGTACTCTAGGGGAGGTGTTGCCAATGCCAGAGAGCGTGGAAGAATCCCTTCCTAGGGGCCTTGCATACAAAACTGCTGTTAATACATCCCGGTATGCTACCAATTGATTTTTTGTTTTTACAACAGTATTACACTGTTTACTCATTCAGCTGGTGATCCGCTATATCCCCAGGTCTTTTTGTGCTATACTGCAGTATCATTATGCATCTTTTTTTGAACGAGAGACCTTTGGATCTTCAGTTTAACAAGTTCCCAGCTGAATTATTTTACCTCCTCCTTCATAGGCACCAAGAACTTGGAGATAAAACAGAAAATAGGATAGAGTATAATACGCTTTTATCTGAGAAACATTGCATCAAACGAGTCTATGACAGAATAATCGACTTCTCTGATATAGGCAATGCAGTAGACCTAAGCTACCTAGAGTTAAGCAAAGTTTTTGATAATGTGCCAGATGGAAAACTGGTTAAGATGGAGAAAATGGGGATTAATACTGTAACTACAAGATGGCAAAGAAAGACCACAGTGGGTTATACTGAAAGGGAAGTTAGATTCAAGAGAGATTACAGGTGGAATTTCTCAGGTATCTGTACACACATCCTGTTTAATCCGTGATTTGGAGGTAAGAATTAGATGTGTACTTAGGATATTTGCAGAAGAGACAAAGTTGTCAATATGGAGGTGGATCAGATCAACATTTAGGAAGAATCATACAACCTTGGGACATGGAATAATACAAATGGTATGAATTTTAACAGCGTGAAGCTCAGTCATGCACAAAGGAACTAGCAAAAAGATACTGCTATGAACAGCAGGCTCAGGTTGGCGACAACAAAGGGACTTGAGTGTAACTGGTTAATGATCTTAAGCGATCAGTGGGCTCATCTACACATCTACATGTTCATTAGTGCCCACTAGTTACCGTGCGTTTAGTTTAGTACTTGCTTAATGAAGTACTAACTAAACGTGCAGGAACTTGCACCATTGCGCAGTAGTGCCAGCGCATGGTTCTTTTGTGACTGTGCACTAGCCTCACACTGCACGGTAGCGTATTAGCACAGTTTTTGACCAGTATGCTACTGTGCAGTGTTATTAGGCTACTGTGCATTAAAGTGTCTTGTGCAGATGTGCCCAGTGTGATGACAGTAGAAGCTAATGCAGCTCAAGGGTGGTTTAAGCAAGGTAGTTTTAGATGACACCGATCCATTATTACCACTGTATAAGGCCTATTTAGAAAGGTGCCCCATTTAGAAAGGTCTGTTCAGTTTTGATCATCTGCTTTTAAAGAAACTGAATTTAAATGGGAACAGCCACAGATAAGGGCCACTAGAATGAATAAGGGATGGAGAAACGACCTTCTTGTCTGGTTTAGCAAAATGAAGGTTGCAGGGGTTACAAGTACTCCTTATAAGGGACAGTCAGTAGGTGGACATCAAGGAAAAAGAAGAGGTATTTAGATTAAATGACAATATTGCTACAAAAATAAATAGGTTAAAACTGTTTACAAGTAAATTTAGACTGGAAATTAGAAGTTTTTTTTACTATTAGAGGAATAAAGTTCTGGAACAATGTGGAAGAAAGGAACCTGAACTGCTTTCAAGATGGGGCATACGTTTACAGAAGAGATAGTACAACTGATGGGGGCACCCTTGGAGTAATAAGAGTGTGAGATATACTATAAGGAATACTGATCACCATATGGATTGCTTGCATTTCTGGGAGATGTTAGGTAATTGCATGCTTTAAGGTTTCTGCTAATAACCTCTAAGGGTGAGGAAGATTTCTTTTTGTCCCTCTCCTGGAAAACATAATTTGGCTTCTGGGTGTTTTTTTTTTTTTTTCTTTTTTTCTCTTGTACTGCTCTCTTTTGAAGCACTGGACATTGACCCTGGCTAGAGATGGACAGTTAGGAGTACCAGCACACCATAGCATATGGTACCAAGAAACCTCTCAGGTGCCTGGCTACTGGGCCTTGCCTGGATACTTATGGTAAAAACCAGTAATCAGATTTGGGGTTGGGAAGGAATTGCCTCCGAGTCAGCTCAGCAGTAACTACTGTCCACTTATTAGGACCACCTCAGCATATTTTACCTAATAAACTGCCTGCTTTGGGACTGGAAAAGGTACTGATGGCGTCTTTGTCTTCTGCGTTCTTGCTGGGGCACAGTGAAAGGTTTATTTTTTTAAACCAGGTGCTTTGTGGATTGGTGTGCGATACAAGCCAAAGTAGATACTCTTATGGCTCCTTTTGAAGAAATACTTTATTTCATGGTTGCTTGCGAGCACAGCAAACTGGACTGCATGGCTCGGGAAAAAATGAGACTCTGCATACACATATATACAGCGTACACATAATAAACATAAACATATATTTTGCAGCCATTATATTATAATGCACACATTACTGGACTGCCCACATTGCATGTACAAACCCCCCCAAAAAGAAGTAACTGAAGAAGTTGCAGAAAAAAAAAATGGCAATGAACAGGGAAAATTCTGCCCGTGATTGAAACAATAAAATACCTACTTTGGGGACATTCAAATGCAATTCCCTATGGACTAACTCAAGTTATAGTTTTGACTATAGCATCTGATAAAAAAATGCTACTAGGAAAGTATTATGTAAAAGCAATAGTGAAGGAAACAAAAACATACTGAGAATAACACCGCACAAATGAGTCAGATTCAAACCGGTGTTGAGGAGCGAGTCTGACATGCAGCTGCAGATGGTGGCAACCTCTGAAATGAACCTTTTCCATCAGTGTAACCAAGAAGTATTGTTACTATAGGCAACAAAAATGAGTACCCAGGGAAGCATTTCGGAGCTGCAGACTTTCTAGACGGTATATACTAATGCAAAGACAGGTAGGAAGCTGTAAAAAGGAATAATAAATTCACACCATCTTCCCTCATTCCCAGAAACCTCCTCCACCCACAAGCAACAGGCAGTGAAGTTTTTCACTCCCAGCTTGATATTTCAATAAATAATTATGTTTTTCCATCTGAACAACGAGCTAGACATGGCAAACTGTAATTAACAACATGAAGCATAATAGCACTTGGCATGCTCACTCCTTGTTTCTGAACAGGCTGCAAGAACCCTTTAAAAGCCAATCCAAAAAAAAATAAAATTGTATAATAATTACACACTAGCTTGATTAAGATCCTCTAATAATGTCATGCCTATTGTGTCCCCACTATTGAAAAGCCGACACAATAAGATGCTCAGTTCATATTCCTACTTTGTGGAATTGCATCTGAACAGTTTGGGGAAGGAGTATTCCCAGTACAAAACAATATTATTATGTCAATATGAACAGATTAAGCTTGCATATTCTGAAGTGAAATGTAAAGACAGGCTGAACAGCACTGTGCTATATTTAAGATGACTTTTCAGTATAAGACCCTGTTTTCAGTTGCTTAGACTTACGCCAAACACGCTTGGTTTCAAAACTTTCTTCACTTGCAATTAGAATATTTCAGGCAAAGGGCTCAGCTATTTCTGGGAGCAAGGATAAGGAAGAACACATTGTTAGGCCTACAATAAGGAAATCTGGTGAGCCTCTCAACAGCTCTAGTGTCCTCTTGCTCTGGAGCAGGGACTTGAAGTATGGTAGGAAATAGCCAGGTGCCACTTGCTGTCCTGGTGAAAACCTGCCTAACTCGAGTGGAATTATAAAGCTCTGAAAAACTGCCGTTTGCACTTGCTCAGTAGAAACTTAGACCCGAACCACTAAAACCCTTCAGGTTCCTTCCCCACCGAGCATGATCAAGCTGCTGCCAACTTCTCCATGTGACAAGGCTGTGCCCACGCAATTCCACAGAGAAATGGAGTAGGCTTCTCCAATCTACGGCTCAAGCACGCTTTTCCTTTAAAGTCTGGGTCAGACACGCTTCCTTAGGGCATTTCTTTATTTTTGGGCGCTTGATGTTGTATTGTTAGTGATGGTTTTTTAATGTAGTTTTTGTACATGCAATTCCAGTACAGCACGATGAGCCACTGTAGAAACAGAGGCCCTCAATCATACTCAGTCATGCTATGGAGGAAACATTAATTCTCCAATAATTCAGCATGCACCGCAGTTTCAAAAATGAGTTCTGAGTTGGCAACGCAGCCACATACTGCATATGCAAAGTGATTAACTGTATATAATTTGCAGTTCCCAAATGATTGTGCCATTACCCATAATCTGAGAGACGGATGCATGTTTAACTGAAGCACAATTTTAATTTTGCCCTAAATTAACTAGATAGGTAGAATATTTAAAAGAAATTCATTTCTTTTAAAAAGCTTCATTAAAGAGTAATTAACTAATGCTCACAAAGCAATGCGATGATGTAAATTACTATGAAAATGCTAAGTATTATTATTATGAATTGCTTATTAAAATGAAAGATTCTCTTTTTCCCCTCATCTTTCTTTCAGGAACCCAGGGAAATAAAGATCACATCTCCACCCTTGCCTGAAATGAGTCATAAGGAGTGCTCTCAAACAACATACGGGCAGCATTGTTCTGTTGAGAAGTTGAGTTAGCAACCAACTAGATACTGAGTTTCAATTAGAAAAAAGGAAGGGAAGAAAATAGAGGACAGCATGTTACCATAGGTCAATTATTTTGTATGCTTTGGAGTGCATTCCTAAGAGGTAGACACATAGCAATCTTAATGATACCAGGGACAGAGCTCCCACGTTTCCTTGGGAGAGTTAAAAGTCTTAAGGACTCCATTTAGCAGGGACTCTGGAGACCAATGAGCTTGAAGACATAACTTTCCTTCCTGGATGTGTACAGAACTGAGCCATAGCAATGAAACTGAGAAAAAAATGGCAGGTATTAAACCAGGGATCGGCAAACCCCCAGCACACATGCCAGAGCATGGCATGCAAGGCTATTTTCCTCGGCACACCACAGCCAGCCCAAACACAGGGCAGCTTCTTCCAGCATATGCCCAGAGTCTGGGTTGGCTGCAGCTGGGAGGCTGCAAAGACCTGCACAGGGCTCCGCAACCCTGACACCAGTTTTGTGGCTGCAGCAGCTATGCATGCACCTCTGGGCACATGGCTGGGAAGGGGCCTGGGGCAGCACAACCCTGGCTCCTCCCCCACCATCTGCTCAGAGGCACATGTACAGCTGCCACTGCCATGGAGCCGGTGCCAGGGCTGCAGAGCTGGGCACAGATGTTTGCAGCTGTCTAGCCACCTGCTACAGCTGCCCAGAGCCTGCGACAGGCAGCCAGGAGGTTGCAGACAGCTGCACTGGCCTCCGGAGCCCCAGCACCAGTTCCATGGTGGTGCAGATGCACACATGGCTCACAGCACACAGCAGGGAAGGGGCTGGGGCAGCACAACCCTGGCTCCTCCTCTGCCATCCACCCAGCAGTGCATGCACAACTGCCACAGAGCCAGTGCTGGGGCTGCAGAACCTGGCACAGCTGTTTGCAGCCTTCCAGCCACCTGCTACAGCTGCCCAGAGCCTGGGCCAGCTGTGGAAAGTAGCCAGGAGGCTACTTTCCATGGCAGTGGGTACACATGTAGCTTGCAGTACATGGCATGGAAGGGTGCTGGGGCAGCGCAACCTTGACCCGTTCCTTGCCATCCATCCAGAGGTGTGCATGCAGCGTCCTCAGCCTTGCACTTCCCCCATCTCTGGTATACCAAGTCGAGGTGTGGGTGGAGGTTGGGGTGATTTTGGCACTCTGACCAAAAATGATGCCGACCCCTGTATTAAACCGTGTAAGAGACTGGCAGAGGGGGGAGGAAACTGCCCTTTTCTACATTTTCAGTACTTAATTTCTAAATGTATTCAGTAGAAGGCATACCCATCTCGCCCAACCTGTCAGAGTTTCACATGTGTTCCTGATACAGAGCTGGGTGCTTTTAATTAGCGATTTGTAATAATTAAAAGTGCCTAGTGCTGAATCAAGTGCAGGTGTATAAGCAGCGCAGCATATTTCAGCGCTGAGAAAATGGTGGTGGTGAACTTTGAGCTAAAGCACATTGAATGTGTTTTAATTCAAAGCACAGTGCCCGCCATTTTTTCACCTCTAACGCATGCTGTGCCACTTATACAACTGTACCCGATGCAGCGCCAGGCACATCAATTATGTGCTCCAGCAGACTCAGTTAATCACTTGAGTCTGCTCCAACATGCTGGATTTCCAGCATGTCAGAGCGGACTTGCTGCATGTGTGTAAGTGCCCTAGGGCCTGATCTCACACATTCTTGTGCCCACAGGTGCCAATTACTACTGTTCAAGCTCCTTCTGAAATCAAAGTAAAATTCACCATGCCCAAAAGAAAGGGTGTGTAGGACAGGCCAGTAGATTGTAAACTCCCTGGGGCTCCACAGACCATTTACTATTATTCAGCAAGGCACCATACTTTCTCATGTTACTATACACATAACAGTAACATTAAATATTCCATAAAGCAAAACATCTTTACCATTCTCTTCATCTCCTTGGAAACTTGATGAGCACCGAGATGGCTGTAAAAAGAACGATCTACTCCCCAGGGTGGTGGGTTGTGACTGATGGAATTCGCGCGCTGTCGGTTCATCTTGGCAATCGTCGCTTTCTCATCTTTCTACAACAAAGACAAGAGAATTGCAGAATATATCTGAATCATTAACATGGCAGTCATTCTTCACACCCTTCCACTTCTGGTCATTTATGACTTGTGTTAGCCCATGCATTGTTCACTTTAATGGATGGTTACTATAAGTAGCATGCATCTACTCATTAATTTACTAAACTTTTTATTTCCTGTCCTTGCAAGTATACAGGGACAATTTTGCAAAGGTGGCTTATAAGTAGGGGTCAACCAAACTCAAGGAGGTGGCTGGCCAGTTTTGCAGGGAACAAGGCTGGGGGTGGGCAGGGCAGTGCTGCTCGCAGCAAGAGGCACAGAGGCTGCAGGCAGGCTCCATGCCTCCTGCTGTGAGCAGCCCCACCCCATCCCACCCCTCCTCCTCTCTGCCCCTTCCCTCCTGTGCTCCAAACTCTCTGCTTGTCATAATGTTTTTAATTTTTTTTTTCTTTTTGCAGTGAGCTGGCCAAAATTGCAGAGCCTGCCATTTTTCACAGAGCCCGTACAAATTCACGGTTTCAGCAAAAATCGCACATTTGTGAATTCGATAGGTCCCTACTAATAAATCTTTTCACCCACTCTGACTTGATGGCAACAAAATACTTAGTGACTTTAAAGAGCATGTAGAACAGCAGATCCCAAACTGTGGGTTGCGACCCCAAATGGGCTCGCAACATCAGCAGATGAGGGAGTGATAAATGTGCCCCCTGAGATTTCTGCACCAACAGCAGGGTGCAGGACCGCAGCCAGGCTGGACCATCTCCGGGCAGGAGCCATCTCTGTGGTCCAGCAGGTGGGACCCATTGTAGGAGGGAGTGCTGCACCACCATGGCCACCAAAGTGAGGCATGGCAGCAGTGGTGGTGCTGAGTTGTGACCAACCTGCTGCCAGGTAAGCAGGGGGCATGTCAGCTTGGCAGCCATGGTGGTGCAGTGCTCCCTCCCTCCCACACTGGGTCCTGCCCACTGGGTCATGGAGCCCCCCAGGAAGAGGGCAGAAGGATGGAAAGCCCCAGGCCTGCAGCAGGCAGCTCGCACCCTCTCCTGCCCATGGGCTCTGCTTCAGCAGCGCTGCCCATGGGTGAGGGAGAAAGCCAGGCTCTGGGTGCAGCAGCCTCTGCCTTCTGCGGGTGGCAGCTGGGGCTTGGGCACTGCTGGGGTGGGCAGGGGGCTGCGGGTTGGGAGTGAGGGGCCATGCTTAGGAAGGGTCATGCTGAGGAAGTTTGGGAAGCACTGATGTAGAAATTGGGTAGGTATCTCAGGGGGGCATTTTGTCTAACACATGTTCCAACTATATAGTTGGCCCAATGAAAAAGTTATTATCAAACAAGCTTGACATCTGTGAAAACTGTTATTTTAGATGACGATCTGTAGTTTTAGGTTGAGAGGCTCTGCTGGGGATGTCCTGCAACAAGAAGCAGTGCATTTACTCTTGAAAGGACAAACAGAGGGGTAGTAGAACAGAAACCAGGTTTTAATTCTGGTTGTGACACTGCTTTCCTCTGAAGTTTTGAGCAGATCGCTTCCTCCATTTCAGTTTCCCAAGGGATGTTTCCCACAGGAGACACAAGGAATACTTAAAGTTTGCCAAGTACTTCACTGTACATGGGTGGATCCAGAGTTTTGAAAGGAAGGGGTGCAGGTGGTGAGGTGTACCATCACATATAAAACCCTCCCACATATTTAACTATAAAAATAATTTAAAATAAACTGGAAGCTTTACCAATGTGCTAGGGCCAAGGGCTATATTATTCAGTTTAAGGAGCAAAAATAAATATAACATCAATGGAATGAGTTAAAAAACTAATCTGGAAGACTGTGAAATAGGTGCTTCTTCGCCAGGAGCAGCTAACAAACAGCCGAATGGTAGAAGAAAGGCTAGCTTGATTAGTAGGGCATCAAGACCATTAAAAGGGGGGGGTTCATTAACACCTGTGGAAAGAAGAGTTTAGAAGGGATCAGGTAGATTATATTGAGCCATGTAGTCAGGTGACTCCCTGAACCCTGTCTGAGCAGAAATGCTGCTGCCACTGCGAGGCAGTTGGCTTTTAACTTTCAGTGGAGTAGGAATCAAAGGGGTGTGCAAAGGCACCCGTGCACCCCCCTCCCTTGGGTCTGCCCTGTCACTGTATAAGTGATAGGAATAACAATAGTGCACAGTGTGATGTAAGGCATTTTCTCCTTTTCAACATCAACTGTAACTTAGGTCTCTGACCAAACCTTCCCTGATATCTCAGGGGCATTTGCTTTGGCAGTAGGAGATAACTTTGAAATCTGGTTCTGGTCTATGCTTCAGGCTTGACTGATTAAAGACCTCACTCATCTCATCAACACTAAATAAAGAAGCACCTAGTGTAGCAGAGCAAGAGAATACTCCCCTGAGTTGTCTCCTTTGAATGTGTTTCCTAACTAATGCAAAGAATTGCTTTTTTTCCCCATACAGGATTTTCTCTGACCTTTCTTGAGCACCTGTTCTAACAGACCCACAAGTGACTTGCGCAAGGTCAGATCCAGAAGCCTTTATTCAGGCATGGACTGCAAAAGAAGGTATGTTCATCAGAGCCTGCATGAGTTAGTTGCATGCAGGCTTTAAAAAAAAAAAAAAAAGCCAAAAGGGTAGCAGTTCCCATAAACTTCTGTGGAGACAGGAAAACCCTGAAAAGCCTGGGAGTTCAGTTGGAACACTTATCCAAAAATGCGACTGCTTATTAGCTTGTACAATTGACTTCTTTTTTCATTAGATTTCCTAGCGGAGTAGAACCAGCAGAACAGGCTAAAGTAGTTGGTTGATTATCTTGGCTCTCACAGCTGGTTAAAACCACAGAAGTGCTCAAATATCAGAACAATTTAAAGAGCAAACCACATTTTTTTTCCTCAATCTCACTGAGCCTGGTTCAATTTAAGTTTTGAATAATAATGTAAGTTGGTCTCTATTTCTCTCCATAAATTCCCCTGTCCTTAGTAGTTCGTGGTTGCTGATGCATTCACAAACTACTGTAGCTGTCAACGTCACAAAACTTGTACTGTAGCCATGGTAACCAGAGAATTCAACTGTTGTACTTTACTGAAAAAAATGAAGAAATAAAAGCATTATGTAATAAACGGGGGAAAACTGTCAGATTGGCATTCATGGGAAATGAAGATATCTACCTAGTGGGGGGAGAGTCACAGAGAAAATGCTCTCCAACACAACACTGGAGAGCGCTGAATGTGGAGAGGTTACTCCCAACACGAGGGACCCTGTACTGCCGTGCGAGTAGACAGTTCTTGTCCTTGTGTCTCTTGGACTGCTGGGAATCCCGACATCGGTGCTAACTGGCAGTTGGTTGCAGTGGCCATCTTTAATAGCTGTTGGAAAGGAACTACTCGTGGTCGTTAAAGCCTGAGGCCGCATTTGAGGGCTCCAATGTGCTAGGGTAATACTGAGGAACTGCTTTAGACCCTATTCCCTCGGCCTCAAGAGCACTACTCTCAGATCTATTGCAAAATGTAAAGGAAATTGTATGCCATTGCCAAATAGAGAGCGAGGGGTGGCAGAGTTTGACTGCTAAAACCACAGAGAGTCAAGTGGGGAGAAAACAAACCTCATAACTATCACTCTTGCTCCTTACCTGCATCAAACTAGCAGCTTTCAATCTATGAGAGCTGGAAAAGTGAACACTTTGTGCCCCATGAACTCCACATTAGCAATCATTAGAGGAACACTGGATAACCTCCAAGAGAGCTGGATTTTCTAAAAATACACAAGTATGCTGTGACACTTATTGTTTCAAGAAGGAAAAACCAAGAAGTGCCGTGACTTTTCTATCTGCATAATCATTTGTGGGGCTCTAGATGCATTCCCTTTTGTTATGGAATTGATACATCACCTGATGCCAGAACCACAGACTAGCAATTTACAGCTAAATAAATATATATTGCTCCAGATAATAAGAGTGACATTGTCTGTACATTTTATTACAGCTTAGAGACAGGTTTTTCAGCAATAGCAATCAAAACAGCCAGCCACTAAAATTAATCGGGGGACCTATAAACAGAGAGCTATCTGGTTACATTATAAATGCCTTTATATCAATAGACGATTTAGATTAAAAAAAGAAAAGATATATGCAACAAGTTTCCCCTAACGGTTAAAAACATTTCAGTAGGAAGTGAGCCATAGTAAGCTCAGTTATAAGCAGGGTTTTCTCTGATTTAAAAAAATCTCCACTTTTCAGTTAAGAAAAAGTAACCCCAATTACACATTTTTCTGTCAGTTAAATGAAACACCGCTAATATGTGCATATATATAGTGTCATTTCATTTAAGTCCTGGAAAAATGTGGATTTGGTGTTATTTTTTTTAACCAAAAATTGGGGATTTTTTAAAATCAGAGAAAACCAGGATCCCTGGTTATAAGCAAAGCTTTAGAACCAAAACTAAGGCAGATAAAATAAGTCATCTCAGCTAATCAGTAAACTGTCCATTTGCCTCCGGTTTCAATTAAGGCCAGATAGCCATCAACTACATTTACTTTACGTCAACTGCTTGAAGAGAATAAAAGACCTCGTAGGGTAGATGCATGCTTATTGCTGGATATGGGTTGAAGCAAGGCCAAAAGAAACTGGTTAACACATACCTCTGAGGTTAATTTATAACCATGACCTCACGGCACCATTAACATAATAAAAAATGGAGAGAACCCTTGCAGTGCTTTTCCCCTTATGATGGTTTATTCTGGATTTTAAGCCATGTCTTTAGTGCTGTTTGCACTCAGATAAAAAAATAGTGTGGAGCAAAGTTTTTCAGTCAAACCCTCTGGTGGCATATTTTGCATTTGGTACGATTGTACTTTTACAGAACCTTACACTAGACTAGTGGACTTCGCTGCTAATTGTAACACTTATTGAAAAAGAACTTGTCCACCTTGATTTTTTTTTCAAATTGATTCATTTCTGAAATCTGGGTTTGTGACAGAACACTCTCTGAACGGTATGTTCTCGTTTGAGAAGCTGCTTTAAAAATTAAGTGCTTTTCTATTTCTCAGTAAATGTTTATGGATCAATTCAGTGAGTTTCTTTCTTCCTCATGAATTGACGACACGGGGAGAGTGACCGCACAACCTACTCTTCAATGCATAAGCAAACTGGGAAAATTCTGAAGATTTTTTTTTACTTCTACTAATCTGGGATCTTAATGATAATAACAGGAGGTAAAAAAGTTTCAGACAGAAATGAGACTTTTCTAATTTAATTCAGATCAACTCCAGAAGATGGTGTGGGAATTTTTCAAAATCTGGGCTGGTGGTGAATCTCAGACCTGGAGATTTTATGGCATTTTCATTTTTCATCACCATTTCCCACTCATGGGGCTATAATAATTCCATAGCAAAATGACAGAAACAGCAAAGATCATCCTAGGGTGAGCAATTACAATTCCCCAGCCCAGAGTCTCTTACTCGACAGGATTAAGGATCCTTTAAAAAAGGATTTTTAAGGATTGAGTGATGCGTTTTCAGCACTGAAACATATGGCCCAGGCTACGCATTCCTAACTTAGCTGTACCCTGCTCCTTAAATGTCCTCATGTCCTGTTAGCATATGAACTGTATTTCTGACAGCAATATATGATCAGTGCCATCACACAGCTAAACCTAGGGGAACAAAACCCAGACGAGTTGTGATAAAGTTCATTAAATCTAAGAATCATGGCACTAGACTGATGATGGTTTTAGAAGAGTCGCATGCACAACATTGTAATGACTGTTCTGTTTGTTCAGCTGCACGGCGTTCTTGAACACTAATAGAAAAGAATGAAAGTTGTTTTCCTCTCTCATAACCAGAATGTGCTTGGCCTATTACAGACTTAAAAGGCCAGCATCAGCTTTTCCTTCTGAATACAATGTACCTGCTCTTACTACAAAAAACATCTACTTCTACAATTTTTGACAGAGATTAGAGGAAAAACAAACATCTTTGCTGGCTTTGTACACCTGGGCTAGGGCCAGACATTACACATACACTGGTGTAAGTGATCAGAAACTGGTTTAAACCTGTAACAGAACAGATGTTCAGTGCATATAACCCAGTTGGAAAATGGCTGAAATCTGTTTGAGATAAACCTGGCTGAATGTAGTATCAGAGTTAACTGATTTGGTCCAGACCAGTTTATGGAATGCCTGTCCTAGACTCCTGGCTGGTTTAAGGTAAACCAGACTCCTCCAGCATCCCAGCATGCTCTCTGGGCTGGGTGGGGCTCTCTGCTCCACAGCAGGGCTGGCCTCTCCTCTCTGCTCCCTGCCCAGGGCTCTAGCAGAGACAGCAGCCACAGCTGGCTTCCCCTTGTCCTACCCACCCCCCCCCACTGCTCAAGCAAGGATCTCTCCCTCCCTCCCACAGTGCAGCCCCCAGCCCCACGGACCCTAGGTATGTGATATGCTAGCTAATGCCAACAGTCATCTGTGTGTGTGTGTCTCCAATTTCACTGGGACAGGCAGACAGAACAGTGACTGCTTAGGGCTTTTTGGAGCTAATCAACAGGTCAGCTGGTAAGCTGTTTAAGAAGAGTTTGAACTAATGTAGAGAGGCTATTGTTTTGTTAATGGGGTGTTATCAGCTCCCTGCTGGCTTGCTTGCCTGTCAGTTTGCTGCAGACAGTATAAAGAAGCAGGGAGAGGGAGGTTGAAAAGCTCTGTATTATCAACAGATGCATGCACTGCACACCCCCTCTTGCCCCAGAGTGCTAGGTGGGGAATGGGGTTTGTCAACACTCCCACCCTTTGAGTAGCCATCAGGGAAAAGCCTGGGATGGTGCAGGCAGACAACCCTAATCAGAGGTCCTGCCAGGGCCTGGCCACGCCCCCGCCCCTCAGCTCAGCACTGTAGAAGGGAAGGGAAGGCGGCTTTAGTGCCCCCTGGCTTCTAGCCTGAGCCACTGCAGGCATGTGTCCGAACTTCCTCAGTCCAGAGAGAGTGTCTGTGGGGTTACAAATCGGTTCAGCCTAGCCAGGTTAGACTAACCTGCGAAGGTTGAATCAATAAAGGCTCAGACTTTTTGAATATTAGTCCCTAGCCACAATGTACTGAATGCACAGTCAGCACACAAACTTATCACCATTATCAGTGCTTGTCTCGTGTTCATATGGTGGTGTTCCCAAAAGTTGAGGTGTGAGCCTCAAGTCAGGACAATGAATACTCCAATTTGCCCTAAATGCTCTATATTTATGCATCTTCCAAGCTGCTCCACCTTTGTGCCTCCTAATCCTCCTAGGGGAAAAGCTCATGTCTGCTGTCACCATCACAACCATTAACACAAATATGACTTTCTTACAAGCAGTGAAATTGTTAGCAACACCAACATACACATTATCTGACATATCACCCTCCACCCAGGTGTGAACTGTCCCATTTGCTTAAGAGCTATTGTTTGGGGCTCCTTGAAAGCTCAGACTGACTCTGCATCACTTTCACTTGCTTCATGTTCTGAATGTCTTCTTCAAAATCTTAATATCTAAAGGTTGTAGCTTTCATCTCCCTTTGCTCGGGGCATGTTGCACTGGTATAATAGAGATTCAGGCACAAGCTTTTGCAAAACCTCAGCGAGGAAGTGTTTAAAACAGCAGCAACTGAAAGGGAAGCAAAAAGTCTCTCTCTATGTAATTTTTCAATCCTGTGGGTGCTTTTCCTTCCTTCCTTTCTTTTTTTTTTTAAACAAGGCTGCTTTATCAAAAAGAGTTACTTCTTCAGAAAATCAATTTAAAATAAATTCAAGTTGATGGCATCCTTTTAATACAACTATTTTCAAAGAAAGAGCTGGTCTCTGACATACAAATAGATATGTTCCCCCTATTTATTCAGTACCAGAGAAAACTACATTAATGCAAAGAATTCATTTAATGGCTGCAAAGTCAAACAAACAAAAAGGCAGGGAATTCAAAGTTATGATTCCCCATGGCAACAAGCAAGTAGAATTGCTATCACAGCGAGGGCTGTTAAATTTTGTGCGTTAATCTGTACTCCTGACACTGCTGAGTTGCCGTGGCTGTGGGAGTTATGGGCTGGATAAGCAGACAGCGTAAGTGCACCCAAGTGAACCGGAAAATTACTCATGTAAATAGATAATTGGTCCATTTCCATATGCAAGTTGGGTGGGTTTGCACTTCCCATCACAGCAACTCTATGTAAATTAGGTCCTCACTTGTGCACCTTAATTAGCTGAAATTCTGGCTTATTATTTTCCCTGGCTTTCTGCATCTACATTCTCGTTGCATTCACCCAAGGCTTTCTATATAGAATATCCTTTTTCTAAAAGAGAGGAAGAAATGCACGAGAAAGAACTCTCGCTTATCCCACTTATAAGCAAACACTGTAGGTCAAAGTAATTGCTGGGTTCAGGAGTGCACCTCTACAAAAGCCAGGTATATGTTTATGCACTGATTGGTTTAATCCAAATACACAGCTGTGAGGCCTGTTTGAAATTCAAGCTTTCCAAAAAGCTGTGCCCAGGCAGAAGAAATATCAGCTCCACAATGTAATTTTTCAGGAAGTCATGAACCATTGAAAAGGAAAGCACTACCTACACTATAAATACAGCAACTCAAGGAATACGTGGTTTCTGGCAAAATAATAATTGTGAAGCCTGACATGAACGTAACTGATCTCCCTTTGGCTAACAGCAGGCTTGGGGCATGGAGCCTTCAATGCTAAAAGGATGAACTTCTGCCATCAGTTGGAAGCAGTTGGCTGGTACTACCTACTGATGTTGGATAAGGACTCTAGTTCAGGCTCGCTTGAGGTGGCTTACAGACAGTAGAGTTGAAAAGAAAGACCACCAGATATCACATCAAACCAGGTGCTGCAGGAGCGTCACAATCTTGCAAAGCATAAGAGCCCAAGTAACAAAGGGCGCAGACAGAAGTTATATTTGTCATGCAAATACATTTGTCACTCCACAGCTGTGCTGTGGCATGCATACATGGCTGCAGAGTGCTTTTAAAGTGCCTGATTGTGCAACAAATTAACCCACAATAAATGAGAGATCAGATGATGGCTCTCCACTTAAGAGCACTTTAGGAAACTTGTGTTCCCTAGAACTAATTTGTGGCACAATCTGGGGTTTGGCCAGCCTCAACTGGAGGGTGGGTGGGTGCAGTGGTGGCCCCTCCCTAGCCCCCCACCCCTCCAGCTCACACTGGGCAAATACCAGCCGGCAGATCGCTCCCCCTCTCTGCTTCCTTCCTGCAGACAGCTCCAGAGCTGGGAGGCTGGGGGATCAGAGGCAGCTCCTTGGCTGAAAACAGGCTCCCAAAGGTGGCTTCTGCTAAAAATCCTTTCTTTTTATGAGTCTACATCTGATGAAGTAGGCTGTTGCCTAAGACAACTCGTCTCTCCCCGAATCAGTCAGTCTTTAAGGTGCCACTCTTCCCTACCTTCTGCCTGACTCCAGAGTAGCACAGCTAAGTCTGGCCCTTCCTGTAGGCAGCCTCAGCTGTAAGGCCAAGGAAACGAGCAGATCTATTCTCTTACAGTCCTAGAAGGTAACCTGGAGATCCAGATAGAAGTATGCTAGTTGAGCAGTGAAGGGTGGGGGGAGTTTGCACTGAACTCTGCCATGGAGGACTCGCATCTTCAGCTCAGATGAAAGGCAGTGGTAACTAGGGCCACACGTCTGTTTTGTTAATACAGAGTGTGCTTTGCGAACAGAATGCCACGCACCGTGTGAACAACAGGAACCCAGACACGATTCACAGGAACCCGTTACTAAATTCAGTGTACGTTTTATAGAGGTTCCTGGAACAGACTCAAATAAAAACCTCACCAAATAAATCACACTCAAGTAAGCAGTTAAACACAGCAGGAATGGAAGCACAGCTCAAATACTAGACCTTTCTCCATCGTCTAACCAAAAGTTATGTGGGATGAAAGTGAGGAAAGGGAAAACGCTTTTCACTGCAGGCAACTTTTTATTATATTAAAATGAATTTTTAAAATATGGAGATGGAGCTTTGAAAGATTCATAAGTAGTTACAACCTAAAAGCTACAATTCCCTAAAAATAAACTCCTGTAAATGAGCAGAAGCAAGGAAATTTGAATTGTGAGGACTGGGTTTCAGGACACAGGGCTTCCTTGAACACTAATCTGTGTGACCTTGCAAAGTCACTTAATGCCTGAATTTCTCCTTCTAAGTTTAATAATTTCCTAGCCCATGGGCGTGTTGAGAGTCCTACTATTACATTCTTTTGCATCCCAAGGGGCAAATTCTATTAGCAGTAGCAGTACGGTGCAGAGGCCCCACTGCACTGAACTCCATAAATGAACTGGCAATCTATGTAGGTAAGGCAGCCAAAGGAGAGATGGACTGAAAATGCCATCCCTGTGTTATGCATGGGGGACCAAGGCACAGGGGCTAGACAGAAGCATTCAAAAAGCCCGAGGCAGAATCGATTTAAGTTACACGGGGGGTGGGGGGGTGCAAATCTTACATGAGGTTGCACCATTTTTAAACCCATCTGTGTGTCAAACTTCTATTCTGTTACGGGTACAGCCAGGTTTCGGATCACTTACACTGGTAAAAGTGTAATGTCAGTACCTGGCCAGAGAGATCTGGGGAGTTATTCAAAGTCACAGAAAAAGTATATGAGAGAACCAGAAAGCTTAATCAGAAAGCAGGGCTTCGTCACAAACTGAGTCATCAGTGGCCTGTGCACTGGGTCACTGGCGTTGATAGGTCTCCTACAGTTTCCTCAGCAGTGGAAGAAGGTTTGAATGCTCTTTGAAGGACCAACATCCCTCTTCTGGCAACAGGTGAATGTGTTCTCCAGATTTAACAAGTCAATCCATGTTGTTCCCTCAGGCATAGGCCCTTCACCAGACGGGTGTTTTGCCCCATCAGAAATGAATTTGGGATTTTATGAAGGGGGGTGTGGGAGCAGCAACCATTGCTGCAGGGACGGCTGCTTCCCCTGCTCCCAGCCTCTGTCCTCTACTTCTCTGCACCATGGGTGGACAGACCATGCCTGGGGAGCAGCAGCTGGGAACTGTAAGTCCTGAAGAAAATAAGTATCCTCCCCGTCCCTTTCGCTCTGGGCTCAGAGGCATGTCCCCATCCCTCCTCTCTCAGTCTGCTAGTGTCCCCGCTGTCTCAGGGGGGGAGGGGAGCTGGACACAGCCCCGGACACCAGCAGCAGCGATGGACAAGCAGGCTCCCTCTCATTGCCTGCTCCCCCCGAGTGTCCCTGCCAGCTCAATAACAGGCATAGGGAAAGGGAACCCAAATGTACACTACTCCAGTCTCCTCAGCTGAACCAAGCCCCTGCCTAGCCCAGCTGGGGCAAAACAGGGGTTTCCCTTGTCCCAGGAACAGCAAGACACCGGCAGCAGCAGGTGAAGGAGGAGAGGAAAATGCTTACTTTCTTCAAGACTTAGTCCTGGGCTGCTGCTCCTGCCTCATGGTCAGACACTGGTGTGCGGGTGCACCACTGCATCCCCTCTGCATCCATCTGTGTCCTGCCGTCTCCATGCACTGAGCAACGTTGAAGTATAAACACTTCAAGCACTTAAGTGTGGTCACTTACAGGCAGTCATGTCATGTCACAATATAATTATTGTATCCTGAAAGCTCTAACCCTCTTCTGAGAACTGGCAGTCATTAGCAAAATGTATTTTATAAGTAGATACAAAACATTAGCTTCTCCCCTTAACAGATGAAAATGGATTTTCTTAAGAGATTTTTTGCACACTGCTCATTAAGGAGATTTGAGGTTTCTATTCTCCCAGGAAAAGGTGACAGATGCTCTTCAAGCTATTTTTGAAGAGGGAGAGTAGTCATTCACCTAACAACTTGGTGAATGGTCACATAAGCATGTCAATCA
Organism: Alligator mississippiensis; assembly: GCF_030867095.1. Classification (NCBI taxonomy): domain Eukaryota; kingdom Metazoa; phylum Chordata; order Crocodylia; family Alligatoridae; genus Alligator; species Alligator mississippiensis. Next base: position 246,022,438 of record NC_081827.1, on the reverse strand, counting down.
TTGATACACTTAACCTCACAATAACCATGTTTATGAAACAGGAGTGAGGATAAAAGGGGTAACAGAGGTACAGATAGGTCAAGAGATTTCATGAGGCAAGACAGCAAATCTATAGTAGAGCTGGGAATAGATCTCACGTGTCCTAGCTAGAACTGTGCCTTAATTGAAGGGCAGCCTTCCCTTTTGAATCAGCAGAGAAGTCCCAAAGTTTGGGGCTGTTTTGAAATGAGGCTGTGGTTTATCTCAGGGGCCAGCACCAGTATTAAACTTTGAAGCTTGTCCATGACTTTTCAGAAAGTCAAGGATTTTCAAATCTACTGCAGTGGTTTCATTCATCTCCAATTCAGGGCCTTTCAAAGAGAGAACCTTGAACTAAAAAGGGTTAAGGCCAAGTTTCTCAATGTAGCTAAACTGGGTTTGGTACACAAACTGTGTGTGCAAAGGACACTGTGGTACTTCTTCCCTTTCTTTCACTACTTCAGCCTAAACATGCGTCTAGGCTGGGAAGCCAAGAAAAGGGTGAGAGAGGAAGTTTTTAACACGCGTCCTTTACTGTTAGAGGATTATGTTGCTCTTGGCGAATTTCCATTGGCCAGGAAAGCCTGGTTATCAGGCTTCATCAGTGGATTGGTGGATGTCTGTCTACCTGGCGAACACACCTAAACCAGTTGCTTTGCTCTTACCCGTTTCTGGCTGCACCGTACAATCAGGAAGGTCTCAATACTATGTTCCTTGAGGTAAGCGTTGCGTTCCCCTCCAAAACCCAGCTCCACCTCGTAGTCTCCATTGAGATAATTCAAAGTTGCTTTTGTTATATGGATTCGCCTTAAGATAAAAGACAAACAGAGTCCATAGTTTATTAGACATCTCCTTTGCTACAAAAGAGCCATTTGCTCTTCTGATTCATTCTCCCTAACACATAGCAGGCATGTTTGCTCAGAAGCCATGCTTTGGTACATGCATATAACCAGGACATGGGTGTATGCAAGAACATGCCATATATACTGAAGCCCTTCTAGCTTTTTGTACTGCATGGATCTTAACCACATATGCAAAACAAACAGCACGGCCTTTATTAGGCTTTTTATTCTTTCCTTGTAGAGGATGGGAAATGCAGAAGGGCAAGTAGAATAATGACCTCATGGGGAAGCTACTGTTCCTTTCATCCCATGGGTAATGAACAGGGGTGTTCATTTTGGATTTCTTATAAAACAGTGATCTAAAGAGGGATGCTGTTCAGCACATGTAATATTAGCAGAAAGTTGCATGTCTACCCATGACTCTGTTTGCTCATGTCCACATGGAAATCTATTAGCTTATGCCAATCTAAAACTCGCTAGAATTACATAGAAGATGATATCATTTCTTTGCCAGTTCTAATATGCCCATCTTGAGCTTTGACACACTTACTGTGTGTAGGGTGGAAGAGAATAATCTAGCCAGCACAGGTAACAAATGTAAAATTCAGGATCTGTATTAAAATGAATTTTTAATGACACAGAAAGACAGAGAAACTTAGAACATATCCCTTTGGCTCCAGGTGTCCAAAGCAAAACTGCATGGGGACTGATACAATAGCTTTGATGAAGCAAACTTACCCGGCTTTGCCTCCTGCTTCCATGTGATTGGCTAGTGTGACATCATTAGACCACACATCAAATTGCCATTTCCGGAGGCCCAAGACCCCACAGTGAACTCTCCCACTGTGGATCCCAACCCTCATATTCACATTGACTCCTGTCACCTCCCGGACCAATCTGAAAAGAGATACAGGAAAAGAAGGAAGTCACTGAGAACCACATGCCCATGCCCGGTGACACAGCTTGACCCCCAAAATGCAAAATCCACGATTCCCTAGAAATGATTCAAATGTACCCAAGCAGTGCTGCTTATTCATAATACTATTAATGACACAAAACAGACAGGCTAGCCTGGCTAGGCAGGCAGAGTACTAATTAGATAGGGGTGTCCTTGGAGCAAGTCCATGTACTCTCGACTTGGCCGCAAGTTCGGAACTCATGGAAAAATTCTTTGGGGTGGTGAAAGGAATAAGCAATGGGCTCTGAGTCCATACCAAAGCTGGACATAACCTGCCAGCTCTCAGAACCTCATTAAAAGTAATAGCATGTTGCAAAGAAAAAAAGGAAATGATTTCAGAGCTCTTAATTTGTCTGAATGGCACCAAGCATCACGTCTTCTACAGATGAAATGCGATACGTGTGTGAAATACCCACAGCAGTTGGAAACCCTGAACCAGGTTTGCAGCTGCAGTCCTAGCACTAAACCAGAGAACCACACCTACTGCAGTCACTGCAAATGGTTAGCTACAAGCACTCAGATGCTAATTTTAACAGAGCCTTGAATACTCAGTTTGCTCCCAAAGTGATCACTGGAATACTTTGCAGGCTTTGCCCTTTAAGGGCAAAAGTTAAGAGCTGTGCACATGGAAGTTGTATTGGGATGTGGGTACAAAGTGTCCAATACCCTCATCAAGACCACACTCTATACGAGAAGAGCAGAGCACTGGGAAGCACAGTTTGGGAAGAAAGTGAGCAGCCCTGGGTGGTGAAAGAACAGGTTATAGACTATTTAGAAAAGCTGGACATGTACAAGTCCATGGGGCTGGACGCAAGGCGCTCAAGGGTACTTGGAGAGTAGGCTGATGTGACAAAACCTTGGCTGGGATGATGTAGTTGGGGCTGGTCCTGCTTTGAGCAGGGGGCTGGACTAGATGTGACCTCCTGAGGTCCCTTCAAACCCTCGCTTTCTATGATCCGTGCATGCTCTCTTCTCTTTGGGACCTCATTCAAATGTCTGTATGCGCAGTTCTGGGTAAGTTTCTCTACTGGGACAGCAAACCTTGGAGAATTATCCCAGAGTATTTGAATGCATGTACACAGCCAAAACAGTAACATCTTGCACTCTGGGCTTAGCAGCAACAGTGGATCAAATACCATATGTTTGTGTATGCAACATGCCCTGGAATATAATATGTACCTTGTTTTTGCAAGGCAGAAGGAAGAAAAAAAAGGTTTATTCAGAGTTATGCCTGTGTACAGCAGGGACAGAGGCTAATCTCCAGATGACTCATGCTCCCTTTCCTGCTTAACTGAAGCTGAAAGCCTAGCTGAAGGCTTTTCAAAATCTATGATTCTGAAAAGCGCTAAAGAGTCTTCAAGGCTATAAAATAGGAAGAGAGACCAGTACAGCAAAATGCCATTTAAAGGGATAGCTTGATTAGCGGAACATCAAGACTATTAAAAGTGAGAATTGATCATTAACACCTCTGAAGTGAATAACAATGAGCCATTAAGGCAAATGACCCTGTTAGCTGCCTGAATTAGTAATGCAGGGGGTGCTACGCTGTGGAGCAGAAATCAAAGCAGGGTGTTTCTATCCCAATGAGAAAACCAGATTCCCTGCTTCATACATGCACCCCAAATTAAGGGGTTGATTGATTCTGGGGAAAGAGGCAAGTGCTGCGTGTGTGAAAATAACAGCAGTTCCATAAAATGTTGTGGGGTGCATTGCAATGGCACTTGGACATTTCAGCCTGGACTGAAGGCTCACTATTTCCAGTGCTAGACAAGCAGACAGATCTGAACACTGCCCCAATGTGTTTAAAAATAATACCCAATGCATTTCTAAATGGCAAACACCTGACATTATCCTGGGGTCTTATCCTGGGTCCTGGGGCTTATCCTGGGGTCTTAGCTTAACCCTCCCTCAGCTTGTTGGTGAATGGTGATCACTGAGAAGTTAGCTGTTGGTTTTTTCCTCTTGCTGTCTTAAAGACACTTACATAAATAAAAGTCTAGCTTCCAAGTATTGCTCCAGCTGCCTGTGTGAGGTAGGTGCTGTACTGTCCAACTCTAAGGACATTTATTCGTAGCCTTTTATATTAACGGATCTGATCAAAGCTGGGAATAGCGAATAAAAGCCCCAACCTATAATGCATCAAGTGTCCACAGTTCACACTGATTTCAGTTTAAATGAGTTCAGTCCTTGCAAGATCAGCTCCTGAGGCAGCAAAGGAATTAAAACAGGAATGTAAAGACTCCATGCAGCCCTGCTCTCATTCAGTTCAGTTAAACTGGATTGAATTTCTACTTCATCTTGATGTAATCCAAGAGACACCTATTCGCTGTGCTGGGTACAGTACGTTCTCATAATTTGGATTTCAGCAAGGTCACAAATGTATGCCCACACATATCTATTGCATTCCTGGAACGCAAATTTAAAAGGCAAAGTTTTAACATAAGAGCCCCCTTTCAAATAGGAGCATGGAACAACATTTCTCATTGTATGCACAGTGCACAACGCACAGGCTATTATATCCGTGCTTTCATTATTTGAGTCTCTGCTTCTTTGTGCAAGGAGCTCTGTATAAGAGCTCCAAACTGAAAGGAGTTGTGAATAACTTGCTTTCAAAGGCAAAGGTAAAGGATCCCATGGTCTCATTCCAGGAGTAGAAATAAGTGACAGGTTAGGGAGCTTCTTATCCAACAGCCCCTACCACAAAGACACTTGGTGCATTATCTTTAAGAACAAAAGGCTTACTTCCTACTGGTGGTGGCTTGATAGACTCCATAGCTCTTAACAAATTGCTTTGCAAACCCCCGCTCAGCTGAGTAACACCTAGAATCTTTAGGCTTCTTTGATCAGCTACAACCCACTTCGCCTTGAAATAAAACGTAGGGCTGAATTGCACTCCATTTTTGTTTACAAATAGCTCTCCATCAACCTTTAAAGCCTGGTGCCCACTTTGGTATGAAAGGCATTTAACTATTTTATCCCTTGCTAAATCTAGAATAAGTGGCTTTCTGTTCTTGCTATCCTTGCCTCCCCCATCTTCCACCTACCCTGAGGAACAGAGAAAATGTCTCAGCAGTTATTAAGGTAACAACCAGCTACTGAATGTTAAACAGACTTCACCATCACTCTGCCTTGTCTTTACTTATATCTGGGCACAGGGACTGCAAAACCTCCTTTCTGACCTGCAGGCTTTATGCACTGGTGCAGCGGTGAACAAGGGGAAGGCAATGAAGGATCAAGCTGTTCACCAGTGAAGGAACAGGCAAGCTTAACTGCCTGCTGTTAGGTGTTTAGTCTGAGGACTTAAGCTATCTATTCACCAATGAGCAGTCTTTTGGGAAGGGACAAATCCTGAGAGCCTGCATGAGTGCTCAAATACCCTTGCACAGAGGGCTTGTGGCAAGAGATGGGGTGCACAGGATCTCCCTTCCCCTTTCCCAAGGCTGCTACTCTCTCCAAATGCTCTGCCCCTGCCCCAGGTGTGGCACCAGCTGCAGCCCTCAGTACCCTGATCCTAACCACTTGCCAAGGTAGCATAAGTGAAGCCTTTTCAACATGTAGATCTCTGGCATACAGTATCTTCTTTGCACAGCTTCTCCAAGACCTATCCCTCCCCACAGCCCCATTCATACTCCAGGTACATCTACCCCACAGACCTCACAATGTAGACCAGTAGGGACCAAACTTTTTGGCCAGCATGCCAAGTAATAAGTCCCATCCCCTCCCCAAGTGCCACTCTGGTCCCCTTCTCCTGCCTGATCCATTGCTCTCCTCTCCTCCATGCCTTTTCTGTGCTGTTCTCCCTGCTATATCTGCTTCGAATGAAACAAAAGGGGCTGCACAGCCTCTTGTGGAAGTGTGCCGTGAGTTGGTCACCCCAGGGTAGGGAGAGCCAAGCTAGCTTTAGAGGATAGCTCAGGCGCTAGAAGCAGTCTGGCTGCAGCAGCATGAAGCTTCAGATGAGTCTATTTACTCTGCCTCTCATCTGAGCTTGTGATGCTGTGGCTTAGGGCTACCCACACTAGCTCAGATAGAGCTACCCACACTAGCTCAGGTATCTTGGCAGCCTACCAGGCTTCTTGACAGGCAGTGTTTTTTCCCACCTGGAGGAGAAAAGGGAGAGTAGCTGGTGTTGCTGCAGAGTGACTAGACTCTGATTAACTTTACAGTCAGATTTCTAGGATACATTCACTGTTTTCACATGCTTGTTACTTGCTAGATATTCCTCCTATGAGGCTGAAACTTCCCATGTCTAGTTTGACCAGTTGGGAGAAACCTTTCTGATACCACAGCTGGTCGTGGTTCAAACAGGCTTCTCTCTTGGTCTGTCAGATCAATTTGTGTTCTCTTTTCTGGTCCCTAAGTGTAGGGTTCACTGGAATGGCTGCCTCCTGTACTAAGTGATGAAACACCAGCCAGAAAGGTGTCTCTAGAATACATTTGTTAGTTGTTTGGAAACCTCTCCTGAAGAATTTTGTACTTACGAGATTGCCTCTATCATATCCATCCCCATTTCAACACAGCAATGTGCATGGTCAGGTCTTGCTTCTGGCAGCCCAGACACACAGTAATAACAATCGCCCAGGATTTTTATACGTAAACAGTGATTCTCCTACAAAAAAAAGGGGGAGAGAAAGTACAGTTTCATTTCATGCTTGCAACAGCTTGCCTTTTAGGGCAGTGAACATTTACAGAAATCCAGTAAAACATCATAGTGTGTCATTCTTGTAACAGGAAAAAATATCGGCATTATAATAGAACACTTACAGCTGCAAGCTTATCAAATCTGGCAAAAAGCTCATTCAGCGTCATGACCAGTTCCTGAGCTGTGCACTGGGAGGCCAGACTGGTGAAACCCTCTATGTCCGCAAAGAGAATGCTATAGGGGGAGGGAAAAAAGGGGGGAAAAAAAAACACACACACACACAGATCATTAATATTGGAGGAAGTTTAGATCTGGTTAACATCCCAGGAAGAACAGAGGTTTGGAGTCATGCAGGTGGCTGCCTTCATAAACATTTTCCTTCAGTGACCAATAGAGGGTGCTGCTAGCACCTTTCCTGGGGAACGAGACTATCCTAGCTAGGGACCAAATTAGCCAAGCTATACGACTGCCACTTACTCACATCACTGCATCCGTTAGGTTCCCCATCATCAAGGGGGAGTACATCAAGGGATGATGGGGAACCTAATGGATGCAGTGATGTGAGTAAGTAGCAAATGTGCGATTGGGCTAATTTTCTTTCTGCTGCATTTTTGCAGGCTCCAGTCAGAAAGGCTGAACTTCTCTGACCACTTCCTTCACCATCACCAAATGCTGATGTCTCCCTCACCTTCCTCCCACCTCTCTCATGACCTGGCTTTCCCATGCGCACCCCCACTCCATACTACTACAACAACACTAAGGGTTCTCTGCATCGTAACCGGGGCAAAGCATACAGCAACGCTTGCAACGTGTCTGTGAGGCAGCAGCATTGCTGATTTATATCATGGAGAGGTAAAGTAAGGCACAGGAAAGTTGAGAAAATGGTCAAAGACACCTTGTGCGTCAGTACGTGCGTGGAGAATGGTACCAACAGAACCGGTTCCCAGTCTCTGGCTGTAACCCGTTAGACTACTCCGAGTAAGAGCCATACAGTGTTTCTTTGTATGTACTGGGAAGTCTGCATTGATCTCATAGCTAGGCTGTATGAGCCTTGTTTCTTCCATGTCTCATCCTTTTGGTTTGGTTTCTGGAACGCAAAGTATTTCCCATTTTCAGTGAGTCTGAGCAGCATGGTCCTCAAGGCACGTTAACTATGCGACAACAGTGCACTTTAGAGGCTCTCACCAGAGAGGAAATAAAATAGGGCAGCGACCAAGCAGCATAAAGCACTCCACAAAATTCAAGGGAAAGCGATCAACGCTGACACAACCCTTTAGACATACCAGAGGTACCATTAGAGCGTTAGCACCCAGACTGGCCAAGCAGGACTTGGGCTGTTCAGATCTCATTCAAAAGTAGGGCTGGACTGATTTCAATTAAAGTGATTTAAATTGTCCAAACCAAACCAAACTAAACCAGCAGTGGTCTGGACATGCAACAAGAAGGCCCAGTACCCTTACCAACACCATCCTGCAAGATGATGTGGAAAGACGAAGAAGAAGCACAAGACCTAGGACAAGCTGGACCACCAACATCAAAGACTAGACGGGATTAACTGACTGGTTGTACAAGGATTGCAAAAACCAAGAAGAAGGGCACCTTGCTATATCCAAGGTGCCCCAACATTCGGTACGGCCTCAGAACTGATGATTTAAATTGATAGTACTAATAGGTATTTAAATCACTGTTTCCCATTTTGTGATTCAAGTAAGCCTCTACATTAACTTTGGCACTATTTTCTGCTAACCAGGATACAACCAAACTATATCCATAAGGTCCAGTTGTTTAAAGTAATTATATGAGGTAATGTTCACTTGTTCAAATCTCTCATTTTAAACATTTTTGATTATGTTAGAAAACGGTGACCCAAACATTTACTTGCGAGAAAATATTTACCTTGGGGGTTGTGTTGAGATGTATTTTGATGGAAATGTACCGGAGTAAAGTGTACCAAAATGTAGCACTTTCAAGATCATTTTGTTTTATTAATAGAGCGCAGTTTTAAAGTGCATTAAACATACTGCAGTGAGCACATTTTTAGTTGAACCCTTCCATAGAGTCTGAGGACATGGAATAGCGCAAAGATAGTGAAAGTGTTCTCATAAGCAATTCTTTCCAGAAATCCTGAAGCACATTTCAATTCAGGCATGTCTGCCACATGTTAGATTTCCTTTTTGCATTTCAATTCAATTTCAATGTTACACAAAATATTGTTACTCAGATCGTGAAGCTGAAACAGAAGAATACTACAAAAACAACATAAATGTAGCTCAATTGAAATGTGCTTGGGGATTTGCAAACAATAACTGCAAAAGCACGTATGTAATAAATCTACATTTCAGGTCATTTACAAACAAGCTAAAAGATAGTGGAAAAAACTTCATGTGAACAACTCTAATCTTATCAAGAGGCATATCTGGCTCAATAAGCCACCACTTGAAGGTTTGCGCATTTTAATCTCATGTGCACTTGGTGCCAATTCTAACAACGAACACTCGTGGTCCCTTATATTAAAAAAAGACGAAAACTTTGCCAATATGTTAGTAACAAACCTAATCTCTCTGTGAGCTGAGGATTCGGATGACAACTATTTTAATATTGTTCTTTTCTTTTTAAAGGCAACGACTTTGCTAAGCAACAGTGTAAGACACGAGAGCAACTAAATAAATGGCTGCTGGGATGTGACGAAAGTTGGTAACATTTCACCACGGGGCAAAAAACGACACCCTTCATCAAGGGACAAGACCACTCTACGGCCTATGGGACCAGGGCTGCTCCCATGAATATCACAAAGCTGTAAATGATGCACACTGCAACAAAAAAAGTGCCATGGTTCATTGTTTTGTCCTCAGCCTCTCTAGAGACAGCGTGCATAAAGCCTCCTCACTGCTTGGGCAGCTCAGTGGGCGCGTCTGCATGTGGCCCTATGGTGACATTGTTACTGCGCTGTACAATAATGCTTCCTTTTGGAAGTACTAAAGCACAGCACAGTAACTGCCCCTACTGCGCTGGGCACATGGCACACAGTTGGTTTTAGCCATTACTTCACCATTGGGGTGCACTAAAACAGGAGAGCGCCTTGCTATGGCGAAGTAGCTGCCAGGCACGGGGATGTAGGGTGAAGTGTAGGCGTGCCCAGTGACTTCTCTTCCCACACTTGATTCAGGAAGAGTCAGTGCTAGAGGTAATGTGAACGGGTAAATGACCAAGGCTCTGCTGTGTCCTCATGTTAAGTGAGTGGACTGGAAAATCCCACGTGTTAATCATGGCCATTTTTTTTTTTCAGTCATAGGAGTTTGCAGAGGGCAGTGCAGCTGATTTGCACACAAATTTAATGTCTTTTCCAATCAAACTAAATGCTCGCCACCCATGGAAGTTCTTGAGCTTGTAACCTTTGCTGGAAGTGCAGATAATTGCCTTTCATTTGAACTCTTCAGCTTCCCTTCCCCCCAGCAGTAACAAGGACACGGAGAACAGCGTTGGGGTCCCACAGCTGCCCCCGCACCCTTGGGTGAACTGTGGAAAGCTAAGAGAAAGAACAACACAGGAATAAACCCTGCAATGCTGGCATGTCTACAACCTTCACCCAGTATAAAGGAGCAAGTGCAGGGGTAAAGGTAGCTACACCTAGATTTAAGGAGGTTGCCTGATACTTCCCATGAAAAGACCCCATTTTCAGTTATTTACAGTGAACCATTTGGGCTGATCTGTTCAATGCGGAGCATCTGCCTCGGGATCTTTCCTTGGAGAGTTTCAGCTATTTCCAAAAATGAGATGACAGAGCATGACTGAACATAAATTAATTAGTTGTAAGAATTTTCCTTGGCAGCTCTAGGGCCCCATCTCAGGAGCAAGGACTTGAAACTTTGCAGTAAGTCAGGCTCTTCATCAAGATTATGCCTGACTGTGCCAAAGAAAAACTGCCCAAATCCCAGTAAGTAATGAGCTTTTGGGGAAAATAAATCCAACCCCTCAGTTTGCCCTGTGCTCTGTAGAGATTTAACTGAAGTCCGAGAAAATCTCTGTCCGTACTCAGAAGGTTTCATCTTCTCCCAGCAACTAAGTGCTGAGTGTACCATGCCGGCAGACCTCAGGACCCCAGGGCATGCTCCGTTCCAGGGCTGAGAGCTGAGCAGGACCTTCCTTGTAACTGTGGCTCCAACAACTGTGAGTTAACAGGAGGGACTGCTGCCTCCCCTGTGCAATCCATGCAGCAAAAGCCTGATCTCAGATGCAAAGGGGTTGAGGAATGGGATAGGGAGTTCAATGGGGTTATAATCTTGAGCCTGATGCTGGAAAGGAGCGGGGGAAACAGTAGCCAGAAAAGGGAGAATGTAGACACCCAGGAATAGGGAAATGGGGGACAGACAGCCCCGTCGGGGCAGGAGGGATTGGGAAGATTAGAGGCAGAACAGCTTGTAATGACCAGAGCACGCTCACCTTTACAGCATAGAGCTGAACCTGGGCATCCTGAGTCTCCATGGCTATGTTAACATTGATGGGTAGGGTCAACCTAAAAGTCACCCCCAAGCCCAAACTTGGTGACCACCTATACAGTAAACGCCCAAGATCAACTCCCAGCAGCTGCCCAGCCCAACCTGCTAAATTTATGGGTATAAGATCAAGTCCTCCCCCAACTTGTCTTCAAGTCTTCCCCTTTTTGTGATCAGGCTTGGATCTCACCTTTGCACTTCAGGGCTTGAGCACAGGAAATCCCACAAAAGAAATCACAGAAGTCCCCTGCTCTTTACTTCTGGTTCTTCTGTACCCCCACCCGCCCTTCAACCCGCCTCCTGCAAGTAGGGGAAATGGTGCACAGACAAATCCCTAGGGACTCTGCGATATAACTTAGTGCTGTGCTTAAGAGAAACAGGACAGCATAGATGGCTTTGGTATGAACATCAAGATAGGGAACGGCAGACATGCAGGAAGGGCAAAAGCTCATATGGATGAGGACGATCTCAGTTCACCCTAAATATCTGTGTAAACAGACCCAGTGTTCCTCTGATATCAATGGTGTGGGACCTACTAGACTGGGTCTCATCCCCCTCTCCACACTGAGTCTGCTACTGCTAATGGTTACTCCGACATGCCAAGCAGGAGTCTTGATGCTGTGGATCTAAAGCCACAACTCTGCTAATGACCTAGGCTGGGGGGTCAGGCTGGTTCTCCATGACGAAATTTCTCTCTCATTTGTTCAGTTTCACAAAATGAAGCATTGACATTACATTCAAACATCTACTTTAAAAAAGAATCAGAGATACATAAGGTTTCATGAGGAAAAACTCATTTCATCAAATGCTGCGACAGCATCTGACCCTAGAGTCTGATGAAGTGAGCTCTTGCTTCTGCATCTCTAATTCAGTTCACCCAGTGCTCAACGTCCAGCCTGTGGGCGATGCAGCCATTGCATTTGGTCCATGGGTCTCTGCACGGGTCTGGAAATTTGACAGTGGGGGAGCAGTGTCCATTAATACGACCACCCTCCCCACTGCCAAATTCCCAAACCTCAATGCCTGCATGGCCAGTTAGAGCCAACTGGAGCCAAGCTATGCCCTCTTCCCACTCAGGACTGGGCCACATACCCCTCCTTGCTTCTGCAACAGGGCTGGGCCATGTCCACTTCCCTCTACATGGAGCCTGGCCCACGCCCCCCTTCCTTCTCCATGGAGCTGGGTCAAGCTCCTCTCCCCTGTGTGGCTGTGCTGGGGCCAGCCTGCAGGCCCCACTCCACCCAGCCAGATGTGGCTGCAGAGACCGACTGGGTGAACTGGGACCACCAGCTGGATCTGGCTATGGACAGACCAGGCACTGCCAGGCAAAAAGGTTGGGCACCACTGAATTAAGTCTATAAAGTGCATCTTTACCCTGCCTCCTGTCTGACTGCAGACTAACACAGTTACATCCCTCTCTCTACTTGAAAAAGGTTGCATTTGGAAACTCTAAAGTTCAGAAATACCAGACTTAAATGTTGCTCTCATCCAGTCCCAGCGTGGGACTGGATTAGAGTATGTAATGATATAGTCTTTATCTCTATTTATCATACAGTCTTTATATGTAATTATTATTTAATTATGTTCCTTTTTTTTTCTGCAGGACCTCCTTCAGTCAGCAAATGAGAAGGAAATTAGCAGTATTTACTTCTATCCTCCCTTATGGATGATCCCAGGCCTTATCTATCACATACAATTCCAGCCCGGCACCATGCATACAAATAATTAATTTCCTTCTGGTGCTGACGCCGCAGCATCCCAAGGTATTATAAGCATTAATGGCTTTATCCTCACAACAAACCTGTGAAGACGACAGAGGCCAAAGAACCTCACCCTATGGGTAGAGTTAGAGATTTCCACTGGAAAAAAAGCTAGAAATCCACCCCCCACCCACTCCGGATAATCAGATTAGGGTGATACAGAATGAACAATGGCTTTACCACAATTATGCCAAATTATCCAGTGGAAAATAAAAGGGGTCTGGCTTAACCACAAAACCTTATCCTCCCAGTTCCATGCCCCATCATTTATTTTAGCACAGAATTGTTATTCTCTGGACATCAGGATAGCATTTGAAGATAAAAGGTTTTATTAAATGAGGATGGGGACTAGCAACTGTGCTGGAAAGGAAAACTGGATGGGCTATTTTTTGGCAGTCGCTGTCAAGGAGACATTTTCCTACTGGTGTCAGTAGGATATGGTCATACATCAAGAAGCACCCCCTTCTCCTAGCAAGGGCCATGGGGACGCCAGCCTTGAGAATGTGGGATGAATCAAGTTTGAGAATGTCAAGGCTGAAGGAAATGAGCCTCCGGGGGATGGAAAGGTTATTGGTTTAAAACGCTATTAGTGACACTTGACTGAAAGGGAATGGCAGCAATTGACAATGATTAGTTTATGGCCTTATTTTCAGAGGAGATTAGCAGCCACGGACCCCAAGGACTTCACTGGGAGCTGTAACTGCCAGCACGTCAGGAGAGCCATTGCTGTGCAAACAGGTAATAAAAATGCTGAAGTGTTGCTAGAGCTCGGGAGGTAGCTTTAGCGTCATCACTGACGTCACGCTAACCTCACGCTGGAGTCAGTGTCACCCAGCAGCTAATGAGCGTTACAACTGTAAAAGAGATGGTAAATAGCTTCTTTCTGGGCTGGGAGAATGGTGAAGAGTGGAAGCTACTGCCCTTTTTATACAGTTTATGTTCTTTGATCTTCTAACTTCTTTTAGCTTGTTCCTTGACTTAACTACAGACCAAGTACTCTGACCTTTATTCTGTTACATACAGAACTTCAGTACTTACATCGCATTAAGTCAATGCAAAACTCTCATAAATGTAATAGGTCGCAAGATTAATATCTTATATGCATACACTATCCCCAAATGTTTCACAAAGTTACTTCATCCTACAGCTACAGAGGGGGCAATAACAAAAGCAGGGAGAAAGTGTCATTGAGATACACAGCAAGGGAAAAAGCCTGTTTCGAGTCAAGATTTTACAAGGGCTGTCTACATTATAGTCAAAGTAATGACTCCCATGTAGTGCAGAAATACCCAAGGTAGCTTTAAACTAGATAGGTTGGGTTTGAGGAAAAGCACGGGCAGCTCTTTCAGCAGGCTGGCATCACAGTAAAAACCCTTCCACCAAGAGTGAAAGATCGGAGGGACAGAACTCAGTTCGGCACCAAGGCTAGGGACAGAAGTTACACATAAACTGGTTTAAGTCATGAGAAACTGGTTTAAGCCTATAACAGAAGAGAAGTTCAGTGCACATAAACCAGTTTCAAAATGCCTGAAACTGGTTTAAAATAAACCTGGTTGAATGCAGTATCAGACTGAACTGATTTGGGTCAAACCAATTTATGAAACTTCTGTCCCAGATCCCAGGGAACAAGGTGAGGAAGAGAAAGAGATGAAGTCAAATGAGCTCAGCAGGGGCCATGGAGAGTAAGGTTTTTAAAATAACAAAAATTTACCTGCATCTGCATACAGCAATTTTGAACTACAGCCTCATGTGAATAAAACCAGGAGATTGTTCATGAGGAAGGGTGTTGTGACCTTGCTCCCTTCAGAAACAAGAATATTTTAAATGCTAAAGTCAATCCTCAGTATCTCTAATGCAAAGAAAAATGGTCATATTCTGTTTCAAAACATGAGCGTGCCAGCCACAACATAAATCTAGGAAGGCAAGAAACATAAACCCTATCACCATCACAACGGCAATGCTAGCTATGAATATAAACAGCATGTGTTACTGGAAATGGAGCATCACATGCACTGTATGACAAACAGAACAAAGCCCTAGACACAGGGCGCTGTAATGAGTTATATAAACAGCAGAACGTATCCGACCGTACACAAATCAAAGCCGTGGTATTTTGCTCTAATGAATGCTTACCTAATAAGAAACAAGGAACAGTTTGACATAATAAAATTAGCATTGTTTGCAAACTGTAGCTTTGCTAATTTGGGGATATGAGGAGAGGAATAAGAAGTGGAAGTTTGTAGTTTGCTATAGCCAATGCTATGCCCAGTGTCAAAGGATTTTATTAGGCTAACTGGTTTGGCGAGTGACTCAGAGCACTAACTGCTTACTTTATGATGCCCCAGGCACATCTACACATGTGCTTTAATGCGCAGTACCCTACTTTACTGTGCATTAAAGCACCATATACAAAACCATACGATTATGCTAGTGTGCAGTAAAATAGGCTACTGTGCATTAAGTGTCACGTGGATTTGTTACTGCGAATGCGTCACGTGCATTCGTTATGACCTCACGTTAGAAGTACCAAATGTAATGTGCATTAAGAAAAAGCACCTTAATGCACATGTAGATGCATCCCCTGAGTTTGATGCGACTTTTAAGTGACATTGAGTGATACTACAGCATAAACAAAGAAATAGAAGAAAGAGCATAGCATAAGTAGGATGATGAATACCTAAATACGGTATAAGGTCAGGCTGCATATAAAAGTCATCACACTAGAGCAAAGTCTGCTTCAGTGATGGTTCTGTGATTTGGTAATGGGGCATAATTTTTCTCATTAAGGTCCCTCAGTTAAAAATCTAGTTGCAGTCATCAGGAAAAACCCAAAGGCTCTTCTTGCCTATCTGTTCGAGAGCGCACAACAAACATGGTGTTGGTCCAGCGGGCAACTCTTGGATGAGTTAAGGGCACCAGGCTACATCTACCTGCTTTTCCTCAGAAGTCAGAAGGTAATGAGGCACTGGGCTTGGCTGTGGGTAAGGAAGCTTTCTCATTCTTTACCTGTCCCATGCATAAAAAGAGAACTTCAGTCTCCAGGGTTGTTAAGGCAGGAACTTTCAAGGCACAAATGCATTTGTGTCCTTCCTTTTCTTTCTGCCCCAGAAGTCAGTACTGGGAATAGAGGAAAAACAGAAAGCAAAACAGTCTGAGAGTACATCTACACTGCAGTTACTGGTACCGTGACCCAAGCTAGATTTAAAAGACACAGCTACGCTGCTACTGCTTGAATGTGTAACTTGGCTCACACAAGCTCTCTGTGGCCATGATGTTCAAACTAACTTTGAACTATCTCTGTGCTATACCTGCAGTTGCTATTACAAAGGCAGTGAAGACATCCCGGCAGAAAAGACAGCAAAGCAAGATACCTTTTACAGAGCAATAATACAGACCAAAGAGGTGACAAAGGTTAGAGCACTTCCTTTTCTTACAATCACTGGAGATCAATAGGAAAAAAGGCAGTTTATCCTTTTATGCTGACACTACCCTTTTGCAGAAGCTCCTTTCACTACCCGAAATAATCTAAATAATCTATCAGTTCAAATGTAGCGCTAAGCACTACTATGACCACTACCAATGTGGGACACTGACTTTGGGATAACTGCCGAGCACACAATAAATGCATTCCATTCTATGACTGATCTCTCCCCTTTCCAAATAGGTGAGAGAGAGGGGGAAAGTGGGCACATAAAAACTAGTGCAAGAAGAAAAGCAGGTAGATGAGAAAGTGATTATACACAAAAGGCAACTGAAAAAAAAACCCAGAAGTCTCAAAAACTATGCACATGTCCTTTATCGCCTAACTATTCACAGGCCCCCAAAACAGCTAAAAATGCGCATTGAGAAGCATCAGCTCTCCATGCAAGAGGAAGTGGACTACAGAGAAGTGCAGCATGCCTGTTGGGTAGGGCAACACTCAACGAACCGCCTATAAGGCAGGAGATAAGATGGTTCACTAAGGTGAGACACTATATATAGACTGCTAAATACCAAGAGCACTGAAAAGACCTGGCCTGCAGTGGTCTGGAACAGGAGGGTAAGTTAGCACTGCAATGGATAAATAGTCAACAGGAACCCTTTATAGCAAGTTGTGAGAGATCAGTGACAACTGTCCTAAGAATCCAAGAGAAGTGACTATATATATATCTCAATGCTTTTGTATCTGGGACAGCTGTTTGCTGCTGTGGCGTGCCTAGCACCCACCTGCAGATGTCAGTGCCAATAAGGTAATCTCCTGGGTCCTTTTTTCTCTTCACAGGGACATATTAGCTTTACGTCCAATGACCAGACCTTGCCTCTGTTAGGTTTTTCATATGGTACACTGATCTCCTTCCTTACTGTGTAGCACTGTTCTTCCCTGACTATGATTATGCAAAGATATGTATGGCAGCCTTTTAGCTTATTATGGACTGGAAATTAAAACCATCTGGGGTAGGGATGGATCCATAGAGAGAACTAAATCACTATTTTCTTATTAGAGCCACTGTGCTCCTGACAATGGCAATAGCCAACGCAGGTGCCTAGACTCTTAAGCCCATTCAAGAGTTCTGCTTTTGATGAGAAAATCAGTAATGTTTTCCCATCTTCAACCCATGTTTTGCTAATGATTTCATAATTTCATAGACTGTAGAGTTGGAAGGGACCCAATGGATCATTGTGTCCAACCCCCTGCCCCTGGTAGGAAAGAGGACCGAGGTCAGACGACCCCAGCCAGGTGACTGTCAAGCCTCCTCTTGAAGACCTCCAAGTAGGTGACAGCACCACCTCTCTTGGAAGCCCATTCCAGACTCTGGCCACCTTTATTGTAAAACATTTCTTCCAATGTCTAACCCAAATCTACTCTTCACTAGTTGGTACCCATTATTCCTAGTTACTCCCTGGGGCGCTCTGGTAAACAGCACATTTCCAATTCCCTGCTGTCCTCCCCTGATAAATTTATAGGCAGCTACAAGGTCACCCCTCAGTCTTTTGTAAAGACTGAAGAGATCCAGATCTCTCAACCTCTCCTTGTAGGGTCTTTCCCAGAGACCACTAATCATGCGAGTGGCCCTCCTCTGAACCCTCTCCAGATCCTCCATGTCCCTCTTGAAGTGCGGCACCCAAAACTGGACACAGTACTCCAACTGCTGCCTGACTAGTGCTGCATAGAGGGGGAGCATCACCTCCCTCAATCTGGGTCATGCATCTGTTAATTCACGACACGGTGCGATTAGCTTTGTTGATGGCCTTGTTATACTGCTGGCTCATGTTCATTTTGTAGTCAACTATGACTCCAAGATCTCTCTCAGCCTCTGAGCTGCTGAGGAGGACATCCCCCAACCTGTAGGTGCGCTGGGGATTCCTCCTTCCTAGGTGGAGTCCCTTACATTTATCTTTGTTGAACTGCATCCTATTTAATTCCGCCCATTGATCTAACCTATCCAGGTTGGACTGCATCTCCTCCCTGCCCTCCAGTGTATTAACTTTGCTCCATAACTTGGTATCATCTGCAAACTTGGAGAGGGTGCTCAACACACCCTCGTCCAAATCGCCGATGAAGATATTAAATAACACCGGCCCAAGGACCAAACCCTGGGGGACCCCACTGCCCACCTCCTTCCAGGCCGAGAACGACCTGGCCACCACCACTCTCTGGGTGCTGTCCCTAAGCCAGTTGGCCACCCCCCTGACTGTGCAGGCGTCCACTCCACAGCCCGTTAGCTTCCCTATGAAAACAGGATGTGAAACTGTGTCGAAGGCCCTCCCAAAATCCAGGTAGATGACACTGGTCTCCGCTCTTGTGTCAGAGCAGTGTGTGACCTGGTCATAAAAGGCTATAAGGTTTGTCAGGCAGGATCTACCTGTGACAAACCCATGCTGGTTTCCTTTCAGCATCGTTTCCCCTGCTGGGCTTTCACAAATATGCTCTGTGATGATTTTTTCTAGTATTTTCCCAGGGACAGAGGTAAGGCTGACTGGCCTAAAGTTACCTGCCTCCTCCCTTCTCCCCTCCTTAAAAATGGGTACCACGTTGGCCTTTTTCCAGTCCTCAGGGACCTGGCCAGAGCACCATGAGAGCTCAAACAGCCGTGCCAGCAGCTCAGCAATGACACTGGCCAATTCCTTCAGCACCCGTGAATGGAGGTCATCCAGGCCAGCTGACTTGTACCCATCCAGCCCTTCCAAGCGCTGATGAATCAGTCCCACTGCCTGATCCTGCCCTTTGACATAACTATCTTCTCTCAAAGGCTGTAAAACAGGTAGAAGGGAAGACCAAAGATAACTTGGCATGAGCAACCAAATGAGGGAGTTTATGAATGTCTTGTTAGAAAACAATTCCTTCCCAACCTTTGCAGAGAATTTTGAGAGTCTCAACTGTCACCCCAATTATCTAAGCACTCATGCAACTACATCAATAATAGTTTCATATTTTAAAAACTTGGGAAGCCAGTTTCCAATATTTTTTAAAAATTCTTTGGCTTAAATATTTTCCTACTGTAGTATGGTGGGTCGATTCCCTGCTGAAAATGGATTCATAGATTGTAATGCTGAAACGGACCTTGGCAGATCATCGGGTCCAGCCCCCTGCACCAAGCAGGAAAGATAACTGGGGGTCAGGTGACCCCAGCAAGCGTTCCTTATAAAGAAAATAAGTTATTACCTCCTATTTTGGGAAGACAAAACAAATAAAATGGAATATGAATGGCTACAAGCCAAACTGCAAAAGCGTGTTATAGGTGCCTGTGACAAACAGCGGGAAATTCAGGGTTTTGTGCCCAAAGTAGTTTCTCATTCTGTGATTACAATAAAAGTTGACACCTCTGCCTGCTGATCATCAGGGATCCTAGTTTTCCGTGTCTAGAAAACAAAAATTCTCCAATAAAAACCCCCAAATCCACATTTATCTATGGCGAGCAACTTGACAATGCTGATTGGTTGAGGGGCCCTCGAGGTGGCCCCACCCCTCACTGCCGATTAGCTGCGAGGGTTGTCCTACAGGAGACCCCACCCCCTGCTGCTGTTGGGGGGGGGCACATGACAGGCAGCCCTCTCAGCCAATCAGCAGCAGAGGGAGGAGGGGGCAGTTGCCATCTTGTCTGCTTCCTGTGTGCTGGCAGCTTCTCCCTCCCTCCCTCCCTCCCTCCCTCCCAAGCAGGCTGCCAAACAACTGAAACCAGCATTTTATTTTCAGTATGTTTTTAAATTTTTCCCCAGCAATTCAAAAGAATCTCTATAAAAATGCAAATTCTGCATTTTTCTCTGGGAAATGGATTTCTAGGATCCCTACTGATCATCAGTAGAAATAACAATGGCCTTTTCTAAATGAGGTTCCAGGGTATCAAAGCAGGGAGGCTTTTGAACCCTATAATTTGTTCATTGGGGGATTACTTCTTTGGTACCAAGGGGAAGACGGAAATATTCCTAACAGTGAAGCATAAAAAGAAGGGTGCTGTAACTGTTCAAGATGAAAGAGAACTTAGCAAGGCAGAGTAATTGCCCAAATGGTGGATCCAGCTCAGGATCAGGAAGACTAGGCATCTGCCTTATAAAGATGGAAAAAAGTGAAGGGCAGCAAAGGTCAAATGGCTTGATCAAAGCCAAGCAGTTAGTGACAAAGCTTCTAGACACAAGACCTGGGATAGGAAGTGGGAAAGAACATGGTGTTACCTTTTCCCAAAGCACTTCCTGTACAAGTCCTTGTCTAATCTGTCCCAGTAACGACACAGTCAACCTACTGCACAACTACAAGACACATTGCCCAAAGACACCAAAAGTACCCTAACCTACCACAGGTAAACCAGGGGGATGGGGACTGTCACTGTTCCAGCACTGCCAGGATTGTAACAATGCACTTGAGAGCGCCGAGGAAGAAGGCCACGTCCTCCACTACAGCGGAAGGCCCCCTAATTAATGCCATCTAATTGACTGTGCCTGCAGAACTGTAGCCAGGGAAAGACAGCTTGAGGACAGCATGACAATCAGACACTTCTGTCCTAGATATATGGGCCACTTCAGTCTCATAGTGACTGAATTGTATCATCTGTGCCTCATATTAAATATTAAGGAAATGTCAGCAGCTCTGTTCTAAAAATTCAGTAGCTCTCTGTATTGATGCATGCATGGACATTTTCAGATAATCTTATGAATCTGGACAGTTCCCCATCTTGGCTTGTAGAGAAAAAGTCAAAATGCCAAGCTTGGGAGAGCTCTGGTGAAGTCAACAAAGGATTTTTTTTACCTAGCCCTCTGTCAGCTCGCCATTACCTGTTTTAGAAAATACAGTGGGAAACTGTTTAGAATAAAAGGCACTACTTAAACCCAGTGCCTATTCTATTATTTATTTCTTTGTGCTGGATTAAATGGATTGGCTTCCAGTTTTATGTCCTTCTGTTGGTGATAGTAAAAAGGACTTTCTATCTTGTCTTTTGTGCAACTGCACATCTCTTCACCATACCTAGAACACTGCTTTCAAATAATGTGTTTTAAACTATATGCTGCAAGGTTTGAGAGGGATTTTTTAAGAAAGCAACCAGACTAATTAATATTCCAGCATGCCTTTATTTGTTGAGGGGGTTGTTTTTATCTTTATTTTTAATCTCTCTTTCCAGATCTCTAATTTTATACCTTCTAGTGAGAGAGCATTTGTTTGAACTAGATCTTAATCCACTTCAGTGGGTTTACCATTTTCATTCCCTAAGCACTACACTATGCTGGTGTGGTTAGTATAGCCTTGAAAATTAGCAGGACAATTATGAAATAATCAGATGAATATATAACAAGTAAAAAGAACAAGAATGAGATCCCTAGAATCAAAATTTATTTTGGCTACAGCATTTTCAGCCCTCTGAATTCAATGTGTCCTATTGGCTTTTGTTTAAAGTTAGATAAGATGTTAAGTTGTCTCTAGTAAACCTTCCTAAGCACGGCTTTGTATGTCAGCCTGGGAGCCTGGAAGGTTAAAACAATGGATCCACCACTATCAAATAATTTAGGGCTACATATCCTTAATATTTACTTTAGATTTGCCCAGTATATACTGCCAGACATTCACAGTATTGTGCCAAGGGTCACTGCTGTTAAACTCTGGTACATGAAATTCCTCTTATCTGCCCCATGCTTTCTGCAAAGCTGTTTAGACTTGTCTTCTTCTTCAGTTGCATGAGGCATGCAGATTACCATTGTGAAACTTTATTTGTTCCTCTTCATCCAGTCTTTCTTTAAACATCAATATGCGATCGTTCGTGTCTTGGTTCAGCATTGCCTACATTTCAACACTAGACTTGTTTGAGAAAAAACAGGTGACTACTGCACGATGTGTAATAGCCACATGCCTATCATGTTACTTTAATGTAACATGATAGTTATGCACGCCATACTGAGAGATTGAATAGTCCCTGGCCCCAAAAGCCAACTAAATTAATTACAAGAAGACAGGATGTTGGAGGGAAGATAACATGGAAGGGGATAGAGGGAACAAGGAAACAATGCCCTAAATAAGGCTGGATTGAAGTGATCATTCTGTGCATATTGCTGCTTTTGGATGGAAACTGGAAAAGCAGCACTGCTTGGCTAAATATCCTTGCTGTCAGGATAAACTTGCCAAATGTGATTCAAACAGCAAATGTTGAGAGCTTATGGGATTAAAGCAATGCTAGACAAAGTGCTGAACAACATGCTGTAGGGAGTATCCCACACTTTCTGGGACTTAAAGGGTCTCCGACTCTAACTGGTGATTTGTGGATTCAAGATCTAAACGTGACTCACTGGTTTTCCATGCACTGTCTTGTCCATGTCTTCTACCTACCCTGATTACTTAATAGTTGTGAACATACAGTGCCTCTCTAACAGATATGATTTCTAGATTGGTTGAGCTTTTATTATTCTCTCTTTTACATCATGGCTTTTATTGCTTTGGTCACTTCCCCAAGGGGTCCCAACTAGGGACGAGTATTAAGTTCAAGAAGCCATGACAGTAGAGCATTTCTGCAATTCCTAATAAAGGTCTTCAAATATCTGAAGGGTATTTGATGGAGGAGGATCAGGGGTGGTGCCAGGCTCTTCCCGATGGGGGGCGGGGGTGCTGAGGTGGGGTAGACAAAAAATTGAGGGGGGGGAAGGGGGGGATTATGCTATATATCTGGCCAAACATACTTATTCATTTTTTTTAACAATACCCAGTTAAGGCGCCTCACCTCTGAGGCCAGGAGCAGGGCAGGTTCAGCTGTACAGCAAGGGGGTGGGGGTTGGACAAGGGCAGTGCTAGGAGGGGTGGCTAAGGCCATTTTGGCATGGCTATAGCCTGCCACCCGCCCCCCCCAACTCCTCCCTTACGCTACCCCTCAGGAGGATGGATATGGGCTTTTCTCCATGGCCACAGGGTACAGAACTAGGAACAACGGCCTCAAACTTCAGCAGGGGAAATGTAGGTTGGAGAGAAGAAACCTTTGAATTATGAGGGTGGTCAAGCACTCGAACAGCCTACCTAGGGGAAAGTGTGAAATCTCAATCCCTGTAAACTTTCAAAAGCAATTTAGACACTCGGCTGGAATGGTTTAGTCTTGAATGATCCTGCCTTGAGCAGGGGGCTAGACTAAATGACCTTGCAAGGTCTCTTTTAGCCCTATTTTCCTATGATCCTCCTACAGCAGGTAGGTATTCCTTGAAAATCTCATCCAAATATCTACATATCTGGACCCCATTTAGGCTTTTAAAGTTTTACTGGATCACTGGCTGGGTTAAGAGAAGTTTGATTAAAAAAACAGAAGATCCAAAAATGAACTGTATAGCACCCATAACCTAATCATTTGGGTTATAGTACAACTTTCAAATATTAGATACAGGGCACATCATAGACTATAAAGAGAGTTTTGTATTTCTCTCATTTTGTTCACAACCTACATAAATCTGGAAGAGGGAGAAAAAAAGATGCTGAATATTCATCATATTCATGGAAGTGGGGGGAAGGAAGTCTGCACTGAAAAAAAGTGGGTGAAATTTGACTCTGTGCAGAGATTTAGTTCCAGGCCTGTGCGCCACCGACACCACACTCAGATTAGTCCCTTAATTAGCTTATAAGTGGAGTATAGGTCATGTGTTGAGCCCTTCCACTGAGGTCAAACCACTCCACATGAATATTTCATAGCTTTGCCTTCCTCAGTGAAAGCCTGAATCATGCATCATATAACTTGTGATCCTGAGTTACTGAAATCTTTATGTTTTGCTATTACAGTCGCCTACTTTCTCCTAATTTCATTTCCAAAGTCTCTCAGCACTTTGGATACAGAGCTTGATGCATGACCAAAGATCCTTGGTGGATGAACAAACCATATATTAAATATAGAACCTCAGTGCCATAATTATTCAGAGCAAGCTACACAAATATACATCTTCAGCTGTACCTGAATCTATTAAGCCCACTGCCCATTCTCTTTGCTAAGCAAAAAGGCATGAAAAGAATTTGTTTCTGAGCAAATCAGGTAGTATGATGAAGTACAAAGCTGGGACTCAGAACAGATAAGAAAAGGTACACATTGAAGTATAATCTACTTTTTGCTTCCACAGGTTGCTTTCATAAGTTTTACAGAGAATGACTTTATTTGCTCCAAAAACAGCAAGTGAGATATCAGTACTGTAGGGCATAGCCCTACATATACACTGAAATTGGATTCCTAGCGTGATGCTACTGATAGCAAGCTACAATAAAATGCAAAAGGACAAAAACAGTACAAGGAAACCCTGGTAAGCTTAATGGTAAACTGAACACGATAGCAATGCAGAGAAATGGGCTTTGAAATGGAGACCCGTCCATATTTCTCTTCTCTAATTCAGCAAAGTGGCAGCTACAGACTTACAAACTAATCACAGAAAAATTCTGGGTTCTCACCATCATGCATAGTGAGCGGTGGCTTGGAACATGGCTTTGGGTAATTCACTGGAGGAATATACGTATATAAAATTCACCTTGTACTATGAAATATTGTATTCTGCACATCTTCCTTTCTTCTCTAATTACCTGATACTCTAAATTCAATGTGTGAATGCTCTGCTTAAATGTATTGCTCTGGAGGTACAAAAGGCATGTTAAATGCTCATAATTCTGTGTATTTTGCCTGTTCAGATAATGGGCAGCAGTATCAGGAAGTAGCCATAACACTTTCATTTCTCCTATGCAGGACAGGGCAGTGGGAGTCAGGACATCATGTTCAATGCCATAGTGGCCCTAATCTTGGGTCAGTTACTTAAAACATCTTAAATTCTCCATGTAAAGTGAAGCAGACTAATAATGCTTATCCAGCATCTTAAAGCGTGTTGAGATCATCAGATAAAAGGCACCGTCTCATGGTTAAGATGATCATGGGCTGTGGCATATTTTGAATATCAACCATGTGAAAAAGCCAGGTTTCACCAGTGCCCTGAAGAATCTGAAGAATAATGGCAATAATCAGCTGATATACCATAGAACTGAATTTCCTTTTTCACGGCTGCTTTCCACCGGTGGCTCAGTCAGAGGTGTAACTAGTGATTTTTTGCACCCTGGGCAGAGATGCTAGAGAGCTGGGGATGGGGGCACACGGAAAGAGGGAAGAAAGGCCAAGAGCTGGAAAGCAGGGGTTGGTGAAGGGGATGACAAATGCTGGAGTCTTACCTACAGCTGTCACATGTTTTAGTGAAGTCCAGCTAGCTGTGTAAATCAGAAAGGAGGGCACCTGAGAAATACCAAGAACGCCTGTAACAGCTGAATGCACTCCTGAGCTGTGGACTTCAACACAAAGGTAAAACTTGCAAAAACCAATGAGAACTGAAGGCATAAGAGAGGCATAACAAAACGAGTTGCTGCCTGTGGGGTGGGGTGGGGTGGGGTAGTGGCAAGGGGTAATGTGGTTCCAAGAGCAGGGGAATGAGAGGGAGAATCCAAATGCGAGCTGGAGGAATAGGGGCAGGCTGGCAGGGGACAGCACTCTTTACCCCACTGGGATCTCCGTCCTGGCCAGGATGCTGCTGCCTGTGTATGTGCTCTGCTGGCTCTCGCTGCTTCTCTTCAAGTGGCAGCAGCTGGGGACTGTTTTTAGAGGTCCTGGCAGACACAGACTGACCCCATGGAGGTGGGGATGATTCCAGTGCCTCTCCTAACCTGGCACCTGGGGTGGGGGGAGGCCCTCTCAACCACCCTGGTTATGCTGCAGCTCTTCTCATCATGTATGCAAATACAGTACTTTAAAAACTTTCTTTCATTCTCTTCCCCAAAACTGTTCTTTTTTTCTGTTGAAACAGGTGTGATTATTAGTTTAATTTCAGAAGCACTGCACCAGGCCGCATGAAGAAGAGGCTGAGAGCCATGGGACTCTTCAGCTTGGAGAAGCGCAGGCTCAGGGGTGACCTGGTGGCAGCTTATACGTACATCAGGGGTGTGCATCAGGATCTGGGGGAACAGCTGTTCACCAGGGCACCCAAGGGAAGACAAGGTCCAGTGGTTACAAACTCCTGGAAGACCATTTTAGGCTGGGCATAAGGAAAAACTTCTTTACCACTGAGTCCCCAGGGCCTGGAATAAACTCCCCCCAGACGTGGTGCAAGCAGCTGCTCTGAACACTTTCAAGAAACACTTGGATGCCTATCTTGCTGGGATCCTTTGACCACAGCTGACTTCCTGCTGTTTGGGCAGGGGGGGCTGGACCCGATGATCTTGTGAGGTCCCTTCCAGCCCTAATGTCTATGAAATCTATAATGTCTATACCTAGAAAAGCAGATCTGCAAATAAACAACAAATACTTTGCTCTTGCTAGAGCATCTCTCATTGATGGGTTTTGGAGCGGTGCACTCTGAGTTAATTAAATGAAATATTGCAACAAGCCACTCGGGAAAGTCTGGAGAGATGACCAAATGTGGAATTCTTGCATAGTTATTCGTCTTCAGTTCATTAAAATATTATTCAGTGAGTAATAACAGTTTGGCCTCATCTTCCCCTGTATCATAGCGAGCGGCCTGAAACAAGAGGGTACTTGGGAAACATGTCACACACCACAGAAATAAGAGGAAAGAATTACTGGTTTAGACTTTTCTGCTCACAAAGCACCCATCACTGCAGCCTCTAGCCTATTTCTACTCTCCCGGAAGTTCAGTGTAATAATCATAATCTTGATCTAAAAAGAAAAGATTGCTTGGCATTTGGAATGGCGACAAGCTCAGCTGTAACAAGAACAGGTCGTTAGGCCAGAAACAAGACCTATTATCGCAAATCTAAATGTATGCTAGGCAGAAAAATGTGAATTGAAGTAATGTTTGCTAGTGGCTGAATGTCGTGCCATAGACATTTGATAGCTGCTCGGTATAGCATCTGGGAGTTTAATGGTAAATAATGCCCACCTCACAAAAGCTCAAGAGCTGCAAACTGGCACTGAAATGGTTGTTAGTCTCAGGGAGACAAGGGGAATAGGCAGGGACACCCTCCACCTTCCCCTAATGGGGATTCCTTGAGGTCAGGGCTGTGGCAGCTTGGCAGTACAGTGAGGAGACATGCGCAATTGCTATTTGTGCTGCAGTTCTGGAGAAAAAGGCCTTCAGTCACCCATGCCTTGTCTATACTTGAAAGCTGTATAGTACATAACTATGTCTAATAATATGACTTCTTTTTAAACCAATTTAGCTATACTAATACAATCCCTAGCATGAGTGCAGTTATAAGGTGCCTTCTATTTGTATACCTTACTTCCCTTCCCACACAGGAATGACTATACTGGCATAAAATGACGATTTTACCAAGGTAATTGCATCTGCGCTTCAGGGAGTCGTATTATTTAAACTATACTGGGATAATTAGGGTGATACAAATTGCTATTGTACACAAAGCCCAAGGCTGTCAATCCATCAGTCTTTAAAAAAAAAAAGTTTCAGAAAGCCTCAATAAGTGCTTATTGGGGAGGATGAAGGGGGGAAAAAATAATAATGCTCTTTGCACAAAATTAAGCTTGGAAAAAAGCATACTAAGCCAAATAGCAGCTGTGGTATTTGATGTTCATGTTGCAGCTTTTAATGCTCTTACGGTTCAGACAGCAAGAGATGATTCTCTGTTCTGAAGTACCACGCCGCTTTCCGGAAGCCTGAAAATGCTTAGCACAGCTTGTCTGTTTCTTATACGGCACAATAAAGACACTTGCAAAGGAACTAATTTCTAAAAGCGAGTAGGAAAAAAAAAAAAATAGCCCACACAGCTCTAAACGTGGGCAGACTCAGTGCTAAGCAGCAGATGATTCCTAATGAATAACTGCCCTAGATTTTACAAACAATGCAGGGAACAAAAATAGAAACCCATTTACATATCGATGCTAATAACTTTATTTATAGTGTCACAGCTACAGCACAGTAAACGAACTGCATCTTAACTTGGAAGCCGTTTGCTGCGGCTCAGTCACACGCCTAGTTTTCCCAGCCTGTACACCGTAGGGGGGAAAAAAATGCTGTTGAAAGCAGCCAACAAGCTCTTTAAAAGGGAACGTATGGGACCAGCCAAAAATGAATAGTGTTCAGGAACTCTTAGCCACATAAACCTCTCTGAGCAGCTAGTGACGGCCCTTCGCTGCTAACTTAATGCGAACTGCAGTTAAGCAAGCAAGGCTCAGTAACATGAAACGCAGTCCATTTATCAAGTCGCACCATACTTTTCTTGACCATCAGGATAACATCCCGTAAACATAGCTGATGGATGATTCTTTTGATGAAGGTATGGAGACAGGGTTAAGCCTGCCCAGCCAGGAGGTGGAGAAAGAAGGGATGATAGTCTGATACTGAGTCCTGAACACACTGCTGCTGCCTGGCACAGGACTCGAGCCAACTTTGAACCGGCAGGCATGTAGGTCCCCTGGCTCAGATAGCCCACGCTTATCATAGTGGACGCGTGCATCTTTACGGAGGGGGTACACGTGTGTGCAAGCAGGCACAGCCCCTTGCTCCTGTGGTATTTCAGAGATAACTTTACATGAAGGACAGCTCCAACTGAAACACTTCATAGCCTAGCCAGGAAGCCCCTGAGAAGTGGGAGGCCCTGGTCCAAATCCAGTCCCTGCCTGATTCAGAGAAAGATTCTTGCCTGGAGGTCATAGCACTTCGTAGGAGTTGGGACAGTTTGCTGGCTGGTCATAGGAAAAAAAATCAGCAAGAAAAAGAGAAGACCCTTCTACCCCTGAAATACCTTGATGCTTGGGGCGCTTGCCTAAGGGCATATGAATTGTGGGTCCTATCTTCTTTAGAAGAGAAGGGATTTATAAAACATGAATCTCTAACACCCTAGCCCCTAAGCTTTTGCGTGAAAGGGGACATATCTTATAGCTACATCAGCACTCCCAGTCTGGAGACTCCAGCCCTTCACTGCCTTTGCTTTTCGTAGACGTGCCAGAGTCTATGGAGCATGATGCTGAATTCAATTATTTGCAGTTCCCATTTCAACAAGAAGGGGGAAAAAAAGGTAAAAATCTGGTCCCATGCAAACTGATTTTCTTTGTTCTTGAGTTTTGTTCAACAGCTCAGCTAAAATGACAATTATTTGCACATCCATCGTAGCTACACTAATTTCTGAAATTAGGGCTAATTCCCCATGACGGGAAGGCCTGCAATTGTAAAAATAGCTAATCCCCAGCACAAAAGGGATCCTCTGGTTATTTACGTGAAAATACTTTGTAGGTAGCTCAAGACGACATGTCCTAAGCAGCAGACAGGCTACAGGGAGCCAGGAACTTCTGAGCTCTACCCAGACTCTCCTACTGAGACGTTAATTAAATTTAAATAAATCACTGTCACGACTTCAGTCTCCTAGTCTCCTAGTTTTCCCTTCCTGCAATTGGGAGGCAATTCCTACTTAGAAGGGGGAGGAGGTGCTTATATTTGCATAATGCTCTGAAAATATGGAGGGTTAAGATAAATACAAAGAAGGGTTTGCTCCAAATGTCACTTTCCTAGCAAAATGACTGAGGATTTGTTCAGTTATTGGTAACAACA
This sequence comes from Alligator mississippiensis, assembly GCF_030867095.1. NCBI lineage: Eukaryota > Metazoa > Chordata > Crocodylia > Alligatoridae > Alligator > Alligator mississippiensis. The sequence continues at coordinate 245,992,754 of NC_081827.1, read as the reverse complement.
AATACTGGATTTGATTTAGATTAATAGAAAAGTTACAAAGCTGTGAGATATGAGCAATGAAATATACTTTTAAGGTTTTGCTAGGCACTCTACCAGGGTATGATATTCATGGAAATAGCTTCCTTAGATGTTTAGGAAAAACAATTCCAAAGCAATTGAAGAAACACAAAGGACAAATTAAATAACAAACCAATTACCCCCAATTTCATGTATATGCTTAAGCAAAGTACAGTGATCTAATAACTACCAATGAAAGTGCAAGTCTAGTATTTAATAGCACCAAATCTCTTTTACTGCTCATCAGATAAAAACCCACTTGATTAGAGCCATATGAATCCCAGAGTTTAATTGCAATAGCATCTAAAATTAAAGCATTTTACTTGACTTATCACAAAGAGATATATAAACTTACCAGTTTGTTATGTAAATGAGGCATTTTGAACACGAGCCAGAAGATCTTTGGTATTTCCACAAATTCTCCGTATTCCATTATTTTAGTGTTAGCTCAATAAATTTAACAATTAACGAAAAAGTAGAAAAATTTCAATAGTTAAAGTTTCATGAAACTATAACACAACAAAAGATTCCTGGTAGAATGAGGAAAGGAGGCCGGGCCTCTATTTCATGACATATTTTGAAAAGAAAATTAGACCCAAATGCACATTTTATTACTTGCGTACTTTTCAGTATTCAAATCCATCTTGGGGGAAGGTGCAGGAATGTGTGTGTCCTGGCATGGGGTATGGTGTGACTGAGTGTATATAAGGTTATATCTAGAGGAGGATTTTTTACTTCTGCCTTGGAGATAGTCAGGTTCACAATCACCCTTGCTTCTTCCAAAAGCAAGTTTCACAGACATGATACAACACTAAAAACATATTAGTCTCGTGATTCTCACTCCCACTGCCCCGATGAATTCTCCAAAGGACTGTAGCCACCCAAGGTCTGTGACCACGTAGAAAAAGAGGAGCCAGACCAGTTCTCCGAGCACTGGAGTGATGTACTCTCACAGACATTTATTAGCAGGCAAAATGATACTCCCTACATCAACTGGAGTTTCTTTGGTAAGACTGAATTCATCGGTCACTAAAGCAAGTGAAGTCACTGGAGCGTAAGTTGATTATTATCACATGGACCACTACAGCTGCTTCAGGTTTGTGGAGTATGGTAGGATGGGATGATCTTATGACTAGCCAAGGATGGCTTTATCCCCCTACATTTTTGGTAACAAAGAAGTCCAGCACGATTCTTGAGATGCATTTTGACAACGAGTACAGAGATAGCCCACTGCCCTCATAAAGGAGGTTGTGTCTTCTTTTTAAGAGGGCTAACGACTAGCATCACACATCTGTCTCTCCTAGGTCTTGGACTCAGCACAGCTGCCAGATGCTCTAATATAGTTTAAACCAGGAAAAGACCCTAGCAGAACACATTACTTCACTCTACTGCACTCCCGAACGCATACTTTCAAACAGGTGGTCGAAGAACACAACACTGCAGTTCTCAACCTTGTCCATCAATGAATAAATGAATTTTATTCTAAACGCAGCATTTGTTTTACATTGCTCTAGAACATGGCCAAGAGTACTGTTGCTTAAAAAAATACCCCAGAAGACTACCTAACCTCGGAGTTGTACTCTATAAAATAAAAAGTGCCATTCCTTCCAATTCAGATGGATTATTCTGAGGTATAACTTGGCAGCTGCTATTTAACATAAGTAAGGATTCTCCTCAACCAGATGGGTGAAGGGGGGTAGGGGGAGGAGGAAGGGAAGAGGAAACCTGATCATTAAAAAGGCCTCTTTTATGCTTGGCTAGAAAAAAGATCCTCAAAACCTATCAGAATTGCATTTACAGTAGCTCTTAATGAAATCCAGAACTAATGTTTCTAAATGCAACGCAAGAGTTATATTTTTATGGATAGTATTTGGCTTCCGATTTGCTCCGTTTGATCTACAACTAGAATTGGTCGCGTTACCTAGAACAGAAGCCAAAGTCCCATTTCCTTCATTTTACAAATTGATCCCTGCAAGTGCACTCGTCCTTGGAAACATCCGTTACTGCAGAAAGGAGGATGTACGTTTAATTTAGGACTTCTCTCAGACTGCTAATCAACTCTGTTTTGGCACCATTATGAAAAAGGTCTTAGCATGGCTTTCCTAATCTCTCCCTCGTTTCCCCCCACCCCTGTTCACCACTTGAATATTATTTATTTCAGTTTACTGTTATTTCTAGCCCTATTTGCTGCCAGGCCAGCCCCCCACCCCATCAGCTCCTTGACATACTGTCTCTCGTCTACTTCACGTTCCAAGACATTTTTCAAAGCGCGCCTCCAACTTGCCACTGCATTTAACACTTATGGATCCGACAGGCTTTGGAGATAACAGAAATTAAATGGCTGTTGGAATAACTGGGGCTGTCCTGGTAACATCTTATTAGCATCACATTTCCCATGACGAGTGTTAAACGGTGCCAACGTATTATCAGACTTTACAGAGAACTCTTGTTGAAGTTAAAAACAAAACAAATGAGCTGTCACGGTGGATCAACAGACTATCACTACAGCATCCCCTTCCCTGCAACAGCTCCCCACTGCCTCGTACACTCAGCTCCTTCCCGGAGCGAGGGACAGCATGTTGTACTCCCAGATCTCTTTTGCACAGGCTACAAAGGAGCTAAGCAAGCATGAAGGATGGATGTGGGAAGGAACAAGTTCTGAACACTCAAGTTCCCAAATCACCGGCCACTTAGTACAGAGAAGGTGGAGAGAGGGTGTTCTGCTGAGACAGTAAAGCTGATTAAGTTTGTGGGATGAGCATGATGCATAACCAGTTAGAGCACTGGCTTTTTAACTAATGCCATGATCCTCAGAGACACTAAGCAGCTGTAATTCCCACTCAACTCAGTGGAATAAGGCTTTGAGAGAATCGGGTTCAAATCCTCAGGTGGCTTCCTACTAGCTTTGTGAGGCTGGGATCAGGCATAGTTCACAAGTATGAAGGTGGTCATTTGTGGGCAACATTCACAATACTTGTTGTAAAGAGTTTTACTGAATCAGCAAGCATATCCTTTATTTTATCAGTGAAGGCTAAGAACTGGAACAACAGTAAAGGATTAACAGGGATCATTAGCAATGAGGAAACAGCAGACATTTTTCCCCAGAACGTGGCAGACTTACAAGGAGAGCAGAATCCCCTAGAAGAATTCGATCAGAATAGCAGAATTCTCCTCGTCCTCTTCAACAATTCTTAAAACCACGTATCAGCACCATGCCCCCCACTGTTCTCAGGACTAGCTTGCTTTTACCAAATGCCTTCATCTATAACTTACAGGGCTCTGTATATCTTTTAATTGAAAAAAAACAAATGCACTAGTAGAAAAGCCTGTGCTATGCAACACAGGATGAAGAATCACTCCATAAGACAGAATGGCAAAGGCAAGCACTCCAGAAATGTTCCAAGTGCCATCAATCGGGGGCCTGACTCGATGATCTTCTAAGGTCCCTTCCAGCCCTAGTGTTTATGAAATCATTGCTTTTACCTGCCATGTATAATCTCTCTCTGCATGTCTTATTCTCTCTCTGTTGCTTTTCCTTATTGCTGAAAAATTCTTTTCCCTTATCTACCTTGTATTCTTTCTAGACACTTCCTCCTCTCAGGTCATCTTTTCTATCTCTTAGCTAAACAAAGCCAGTAAGCACAGGACAAACAATAACTGATAAGGACTTAAAATAAAACAAGATGGGGCATTTACCTTGTCCCACTGAACTCTGTTTTAGCTTCTTCACCAAAAAGAACCACTGAAATACTGTTGTGAATTTCAGCTGACTGCAGCATGAAAAAGTGAAGTGTTAAGTATTTAGTCTTTATAGGAACAAGGAGAAAGCAGTTTGCAGATTCAGTTAAACAGGGCACGTCTACACAAAATAATTAATACCCACTGGGCTAATTCTATTGCGCATTAGTGCAGCTGGCAAAAACCATGCTAATGTGCAATATTAGTCCAATACACATTAAGTATCACACAAAGTGTTCATCTGTGCTAATGTGCAGTAGCACCAATTATGGCACATTAGGTTAGTACCTGTTATTAACGGTACTAAACTTAATGCGCGGTGATTACAGGACTCAGAATTCATGGCAGAGGTGATATCTTTCATTACATCAAATAGGTATTTGCAAAAATTCTTTATTTGCAAGCTTTCAGACACACACACCCTTCGTCAGGCATAAAAGAAAGCAAAGATTGTAAAATGTCTCCTAGGTGGAAATGAAAATTTGTATTTCACAGGAAAGCTGAAGGTGTTGTAAGATCTCCTGGTTGGAATAGTTCATTTTTTGCAAATTAGGCTCAGATAAAAGTTGGAAAAAAGTCTTTTTACCTTGAAGTTGTCTGGTGGCAAGCAGGAGGTAGAATTATGTTTCCTTCTGGTTATGTTGTTTCATACTTTACAGAAGAGTGGGAAGATTGAATGCTCTCCTGGAAGCAAAATTTACCACCTGGAAACCTGAAAGCTGACACCCTGCCCCTGCCTGTTGTTCGAGCTAAATTTGCATTTCTACAGAGCTCAGAGGCACATCAACATAACAGAAATTCCTGCCCAGGATTTAGTTGGTCTAATAAAAGATATCACCTCTACCCAGAGTTCCGATTCCTTTTGCCGTAGACTAATATGGCTACAACCTGTAAACCGTAATTACAGTGCATTAATGAATGTGTAGATTCATTCATATTCATGCATGATATAAACTCTGCTCCTTTATGCTACACGTAATGCATTTTTGGAAGAAACAATCTGGTTAACTTTCAGTGGGGCTTGAGAAAGGTATAAACTCGGGCCATTGGAGGTCTCAGCTTCATTCCGGAGGGAAGCCGTGTGGACCCAAGAGGAAACAGAGAGGGAATCTCACTTGGCTTGCTTAATTAGCACCTTTTGAAACTTGTCCGTCTCTGCCTTCAGGGCAATCACAAAATGAGATCTGCATTATGTAGTAAGCACTGGAACAGGTGACCCAGAGAGGTGGTGGAATCTCCATCCCTGGAGGTTTTTAAGACCCACCTAAACAAGGCCTTGGCTGGTGATATAGGTGGGGATGGTCCTGCTTTGAGCAGGAGGTTGGGTTAGATGACTTCCTGAGGTCCCTTTCAACCCTAATTTTCTAGGGTTCAATTATTTGATACTGCAAATTAATGGATTAATAATTCTGAAGAAGAGGGGGAATCTAACTCACCCTGATGAACTAAAACATTGCTCTGTAAGCTAGTGGCATCTTTTCGCTATTCCCTCTGATTCACTAGCCACAGTATTTCATCATTAAAACATCTAACACTTTCCTCTACATCACCCTGTGAACTTCACAGACCCCTGTGTAAACTCTGAATAGCAGGGTGTGAATTATATATCACAGGCTCTTCTTAATTGCGGATAGACTGCTGGGTAGCTGCAGAACTGCAGTCACCTGGCATATTGCACTTCTTGGTGGTTGCCTTTATTACAGCACAAGAGTTGAAGTGGTGCCATCCAACAGGGTGCCTTGCAGAGAATTATTTATCTGTTTTGTTCTTTGGCCTGTACAAGCGTTCTTTGTCCCCTTGAAAGTACCAGGAGTTCCCAGCAGTAAGCAAGCAAGATCACAATATAGCTCCAGTTCAAATAAAAAGACCTGTAAACTCTCAGAGGAAAATTCAAGCAAGTTACTATGTTGGGAGATAAGACTCTTGCCCTCTTTCTCTGGCTCTTGAAGATGAGCAGCAATGTGCCAGTGTATATGAGGAGGTGGATTTGATTAATAAAGTTTGATGATAAAATTGCTCCCCCTCTTTGTCTTAAAGGTCAGCTAAGGCTTTGAGCAATGCCACATGAATCAAAAGTGAATCCTGTTGAGGAAACGATTGGGACCGACCTTGCTTTGAAATGTTCTTTTTTGATACTATGTTCCAAGCCTATAAACTTTGAAGCCAACTTGAGATGGGTTGTAATAACTACTGTAAAATACACATGCTCCTTTCACAGGCAGATTTTAGCTTGAACATCTTTTTCCCCAAAGACTCTTATTTTCCACTATCACACTCCTCTGAGAAATAACAAACGGATAGGATGACTCAGGCAATTAGTAGTAAGCTACAGAGAGTTTCACTTCCAGCCACTGGTTTAAATCCAGCTTAGTTTAACAGTTACTAAACCATTATTGCTGTGTAGAAGAACCTGCAGGATTTATGCACAATGATTTAAGAGGAAACTCACCCCACCCCACTAAAGACAGAGTATTTGGGCTTTGAGATTCGTAGAGAGCACGTCACTTGGGAAAGCAAAATTTACCTTGCACTGAAGTGAGGGCAGCATGGGGCTGCCGCGTGCCCCCTTGTTGTTGCTGTTAACAATCACATCTCCACTGTATTAGCTGTGTGGGGTCACAGGAGCCACATAAATATGAATCTGCAGCAACCTCCAGCCTACCCACAATGCGTTCTTCCATGCCAGTTCAACACAGGCCCTGAAGAAAAGAGAGGGTGCCAGGGCAGCTCGAGGTACCCCAGAGCCATGCCTGAGATCTTGGCACAAGCTATGGGAAGGCAATGTGATCTCTCCCAATAGGAACGCAAGCATCCCCCTCCAAAGGGCCGGTGCATGATTCTGGCAGCTGACAACATGACCCAGCTTGGGGAAAACCAGAAAGGAAGTCAAGGCCTTGGACTGGTCTGGCTACTATGGAGAATATTGTGTCAAAGCCAGATGTCTGTGAAAAACTGCTGCTGGGCCTCCTCCTGATTCATGCAAGACCCTTGTGTCCACAACCATAAACCACCTTTGTTATGAGGTGGTGGAGAGATGACAGGGCAGGGATCAGGTAAAAAAAAACAACACACTACTGAATGGCACGGTGGTATGGTCTCATTCCAGTGAGGCTAACTATAGAAATTCCAGCTACATGAACTCTGGTGAAAACACAAGATCATTTTTGGGCTCTTTCAAAATATCCAGCAAGTAGCGATCACACATTCTATATGTAATAGATTTTTACGTATTGAAGGTGGTAAAATTAAACTTGGTTTCTACTTAGCTTCACCTGTGTTTCATGTAAAAGGAAAAAAAAAATCTGGATGAGCTATTAAAAACAACAGACAGTTGGCAAACCTACCTACAGGAGAAACCCACAGTTTGAACTGGACTTAGTGGAATACGTCTCAATAGAAACTTATTCAGTTTTATGAAAGAGGTGTTACGGTTAGCAAGTAGGACATCAGAGCACTACATGCTCAGAAAAAGGTTTATATATGCCAACCAGAATACAAAATTAACGAGGATGCTAATTTGATGCGTTCTTACATTAACATCAGAATGAGCCCAATTATAGCTAGACTTTGGGAGCCTTTCTACTAGCAGCAGTCAGAACCAAGCTGTTTGATACACTGTGCTTTGACTGATGCCTTCCCTTTAAACAGAAAGAATGAACACTTAGTGTGAAGTGACATGTTACACTTAGACCATACTAAGGACACTTAAAATGTGAGTGTTCACATATTAAAGCTCATTAACTCATGCTAAGGAGCACACAGCAGAAGTGTTCACATCACAAACCCTGTCAGGTAATACTTGCAAATTCTGCTAACACTTCAAACCACGATTTTGACATTACAAATTGATCAACTATAATCAATCTTAATGCCTTGTGACCAAAGTAAACACAAGCCCTCTTTAAGGCCAGTACTGATGGTACTGTCTACAAACCTTGAAGAGTTTCCAACAGTAAAAAAGAGAACTGATTGCAAATCTATGCAAGGAAGTCCAGTGCAATGACTTGTGCCTACAAGACACACAGTGAGCACCTCCTAATAACCATCCTTCAATACCTGGCATGACTATGGCAATTCAAAGACCACACAAGCAACATGTAAGTGCCATACCTGTTAAAACTGAAACGGTCATAAACTCTACAACAAAGACTGAAGAAAACAGCACTGAAATCCTGACTGCCGAACTCTACAGAATTATAATCACTTCAGTCTACAAAGCACCCAACATGAGTCTTGCCTTTACAGATACACCAGGGATCACTCCGAACAAACCACAAGTGATCACTGGCGACTCTTTAACAGCCACAGCACGCAACGGGGCTACAATGAGACCAAAAGTGGTGAAGCAGTAGAAGCCTGGTCGGATGCATACCACCTAAATCTAATCCATTACCCAAAGCTACCTAAACCATTCAATAGCAGCCCCTGGAAACAGGGATACAACCCAGACCTTATATTCACCACCAACACCATCACTGGGCTAAATAATAAAATGGTATTAGACCCTATCCCCCATTCTCATTATTGACCAGTTGGCATTCAGATCAAAGCTGCAACCATGCCATTTCACAAATGTTTCAACTTTAAAAAGGCAAACTAGAAAGGCTTTTCAGAATGCCTTGATGCCACAGTCCAAACCATCAAAGTACTGCCTGATGACTATGACCAATTCATAAAAGCTGTACAGAAATCTGCAAGGAATGCCATCCTGTGGGGCTGCTGCACCAATTACATGCTAGGTCTCACTCTGCAAACCACTGGCCTGTACTAAGACTACAGGCAACAGCGTGAACTAGACCCGTTTTTCTGCAAACGCTATCACTACAGGCAAGGAGCCCGTGTCAGCCGTTACAGAAGAATGCAGGAACTCTTGGGAGACCTTGATTGAGTCAACTGGTATAACGCATAACAGTAAAAAGGCATGGGCAGCAATATGCAAACTGAGCAAAGACCCATGAAAGGTTGATCAACATCATAATGTCACCAGTAATTATACTGCCCAACAGATGCTTCTCAGTGGTAAAACTCCCAAAACAAATAAAAAAACCAAAAAACACTCAGACTGGAAAAGGACAAGTACCCTAAAGACACAGGTTTTACAAGCCCCTTTTCAATGACAGAGCTGAATGCTGGTATTAATGCACTGAAGGCTGGGAAAGCAGCCAGCCTTGACGACACACTTACTGAACAAATCAAGCAATATGGATCCCAGTCTCAAGACTAGCTCCTCTGCCTATAAAAACTCATGCAGTTAGTAAAAACATCCTAAAGATATGGCAACGTGCTCAGGGAAAGATCCATCCGACCCAAAGAGCTTCAGACTTCTTTCTGCTATGTCACACATGTAAACTGTATAAATGACTGATACTGAACCAGCTTGCCCCATACGTGGATAAACACCAAATCCCTGAACAAGACAGCTTTTTCCTGGGGGGGGGGGAAATCAACAATGAGCCAGCTGCTCAATCTAACTCAACATATTGAAGATGGTTTTGAAAGAGGTCAAATCGCTGGAGCTGTTTTTGTCAACCTAACAGCTGCCTACATTACAGTTAACCACTGACAACTCCTCCACAAGACCCTGGAAATGACAAAAAAAAATCTATACCTTACAGAGCTTGGTATGAGCCCTGCTTGAAAACAGACTTTCTTGTCAAACTGGATAGGAAACAAAGCAGATGGATGCAACAGATTAATGGCCTCCCCCAAGGAAGCACACTTGCACCACTGTTATAAAACACCTATACAACCAAATTGATCGATCTGGAAACAAAATGTTTCATGTAAGCAGATGACCTGCGCATAACAGCCTAAAACACTAGCTTTGACCATACTGCAAAATCCCTGTGGGAGGCACTAACTGGCCTAACCTCATACTACACTGAGAAACAATTATGCGCCAGCCCAACGAAAACACAAGTATGTGCCTTCCTTTTGAAAAACGACAAGGCCGACCGCCAACAAAGCATTACATGGTCTGGGACTCCACTATCCCACTGTCCAAACCCAGTTTGCCTTGGAGTCACAAAGCCAAGGTGAGCCTTGGAGTCACAAGACAAAGCCAAGGTGAGCACTCGTAACAACAATTTATACAAGAACATCAACTTGAAATGGAGAGCCCCTCAACCATCTGAACCACTTCCTTGGCTCTCAGCTTCTCTTCTGCAGAGTATGCATGCCCCCTGTATGAGAGAAATCCATGCATGCCAAGCGCTTTGACCCCATTCTGAATTACAGCTGCTGACGCGTCACAGGATGGCTGAAGCCTACCAGCCTAACCAGTGCGTGTCTGCTGCCTGGCGTCACTCCACCTGACATCAGAAGAGCAGCAGCCAGCAAGACACAATGATCAAGACAAACCAAAGATGCGAGACACCCAACATATGACCACTGTGTGGCACGCAAATGTCTGAAGTCACACGGAAGTTTCCTCACCAGCACTCAACCTCTTGGTGCCACACCCAAGGAGACAAGATTATAGATGTGAAATGAGAAACTGGAAAAAAAAACCCATCTGGCAGTGAAAAAGTGGACATTCCAGCACCCAAGTCCTTACCACCAGAGGATGACGAACCACAGCAAAGGTGGCAATGTCTCAACTGCCTACGTACAATGAAAGGTCTCCCAAAGAATACACGGGCACAAGCAGGTGTAACAAAATGGTCAAGCGTGGTATAGAGACATGAGAAGAAGAACTCATGATAAGTTCCCCCTGAGCATCTCAAAGTTATGCCATGTCAGGAGAGGGTTAACTCTGGGCCTTGCTACTTAGCTCATGTTAGGGTAACTTCATTCTGTTCCACAGAGATGAAACAAGAAATCTGCAGTCCTTTAGTATCCCAGGATGCACCACTTCTAGACCCTCATACCCTACTACCCAGAGCAAGGAGAGAGGCTGGGTGCCCTGGCTCCTAGCCACTCCCCTGCTTGCCAGCCCTCTCACAGCAAGTCAAAGCTGGGCAGGCAAGAAAGGGTATTAGGTCTTAACATGCGACTGCTCACTGCATGTTCCCACTTTAACACCGCTTAACATTGTACCAGTTCCATATGATCCAAGTACAATGTTGAACTTCACCGTTAGACTTGAGGAAAGAAAGTGTGGCTTCAAGACTTTTAATCTTGTTTCATGACTAAAATGCAACTGGGATCTCTAGCAGTTTATCCAATTGAAAAATCATTGCCCCAAAAGCAGCAGTTTGCAAATATATGATGCTTAACATCCTACAATCCCCAAACTCTTTACAAACAGCTAAGTACCACATTACTTCTGTAGTAGACACATACCATATCCATTTTACATATGAGAGAGGCTTCAGGCTAGGCAAGGTGGAGCCCCATGGAGACTAACATGTTCAGAAAGATGAAAGCTTTTGTAAGCAACAGCCTACTTTGTCAACTGCTATGAAAAGACTTGCAGAGAGCAGGAGTACCTTGAGATGGTCTAAGTCTGGCTCTTCTTGTCACACGGAGCTCCCAGCTTGAACACCTCAGAGACATCATTAGTAGCCTCCCACCTCTCCCAGAAAAATGACAACCATCTGAAGGTAGACGGAGGGGACCACCCTGTCCTGATTTACAGGCAACTCTGCAACCTTAAATGTCACCTGTCCACCAACAGACTATTTAAGCCCTATTCTCACTAAGCCACCAGACTTTGCTTCAGACCCCGATACCAGCTGTACCCCTCATCAACCCAGACCTCATTATACCATCCAGGGTTTGTTCACCTGCCCCTCTACCAACATCACATATGCCATCACCTGCTTACAGTGCCCCTCTGCTGTCTACGCTGGACAGATGGGGCACACCCTGATTTGACATCAGTTGCACAAAGACACAAAAGCCAGTGGCACAATGCTTTAACCTCCCTAGATAGTCCATCACTGACCCAAGGTAGCTGGTCTTGGCCAACAAAACTTCAGCACTCAATTTGAGCATGAAATTGCATAACACCAAATCATCGACAGACTGGACTATTACATATGGTCTCAATCTTAGACTCCAGATTCTTCTCCCAAAACCTGTCGTACCTTTTACAATGCTTATATACCTCAACGGGTTAGCCGCTTTATTTATCCTTTTTGGATCTCTTCAACCCACCCTTATCTCGCTCATAACTGCCTTCTCCCTCATCCTTTCCTCCCCCTTTCCCTGTCCTTTGTATTTAAATTACCTTTTTCCCTTTCTGCTTAGCACCCTGCTCTCTGCAAGTCCATTCATAGCATCTGATGAAGTTGGCTGCCCCTTACAAAAGTGTATGCATCTCTGATTCAGTTAGTCTATAAGGTGCAACTCCACCCTGCCTTCTGCTTGACTTCAGACTAACATGGCTAACTACCTCTTCCTACAGATGACAGAGAAGCTTGCTTGACTGCAGAGCTGGCACGAGAATCCAGGAATCTTGACTCTCAAAACTAGTGATTTGTTTTTTAGTTGAAATGTTTAACGGTAATCAATCAGAGAGAATTTTTAAGTTTTGTTGCTAGAATATAATTGAATCAGAAAGCTAGTTAAACATGTTGCTCATTTACAATGCCTGCAGCAACAGGAACCCATTGTTTTATTTCTACAAATAGTCTAATTCAAGTTGTCAAGCTATTTTAAACAATTTGCGACACCAAGTTAATCTCATTCAGTATGCAGTTCACAAAAATTATATAAAGAGGAGGAGAGAGGAAATTGTCACTTTCCCCATGCCTGGATACCATCTCTAAAATAAACTTTGTGAAACAGTTCATCAGAGGAATGTAAAAAGTGACAGTGCCAACCTTTATTCTTCTATAGAGTATGTCTGAATTCCATTTATAGCCTTGAGATTACTATATTTGGCCAAACCTTGATATCATTAAGCCATTATCATTGCAATGGGCTACTATAAATAGCACAGGAACAGTGAATGTTTAAATTTCCACCTGGAAAGCATCAGGTAAATAAAATAATCTATGTATACTTTAATGTGTGTGTGTGTGTATGTGTGTGTATCAGATATAATCTTATGCAAGATAAGATCATTTAATTGCATAATTCACTGCGTTGTTTACCCAAAAAGGGGACTCGTATAGTCTTGGGAACTCCTTTCCTGATTATATTTGACAATGGTCTTTATATTTAACACACAGCTGTGGGAAAGGTCAAGTCACACCACGAAGTTCTGTATTTGTCAAAGTTAATTCTCATACAATAACTCAGAGAAAGATTCCTCACTTCAAAAAACCCCTCATAAAACATGGTCATTTGCATCTAAACTGAATATATTAACCCAACATATCTTTTCATCTTGACCAACACCACTGCCTCAGATTCATTTTAATACAGCATTGTCTGGAAAAATAACTTGCTGCCAAAAGTGAGAGGAAGTCATATTTTCATTGTGGATAAATTAGTCTCTGAACTTTACTTTCCATCACAATAAACAGGAGATTATGAACTCATTCACAGGAAGCCCTGAATAAGGTCTTAAACAGATTTTTCTTTTATTCACTCATGTTAGAGAGACCACTTCACTTCTGCATGAAAATCACATATATATCCTGCACAGGTAGAAGCATGCCCCTAGGAAAAAAATATCTGCTTAGACAGTGTAATGGACAGGAAGATGCAAGTGCCTCTGTCCTCTACCAAATGGACTACCTATTGCTTATATTTAAGAGCCTCTATAGCAGGGGTGGGTAAAATACAGCCCATGGGCCAGATCCAGCCCATGAAGTGCCTTTGTCTGGCCTGCGGCAGGTTCCTTGGTCCCACTTGGCCCAGGTGCTGCCCAGCCATGGTGCGTCCTGCCACCCCCTGGGCATGCAGTAAGGTGGGGGCAGCTCCATGGCTCGACTGCCTTTCTAGGCAGCCCAGACAATGGCAGCTCCTTCTGGCCGCCGCCGCTGCTGGCCCCAGCCCCGTGGTACCAGCAGGGACCTGCGCACTCAGCCCCGACCCAGTCCGGACTTGTCCATCCATGGGCAGTCCCAACCCGGTGCCCCGCGCCGGTCCAGACTCTCCCATCCAGACTCAGCAGCATCAGCAGTGGCAGCTGCCAGGCAGAAACTGTTGTTCAGTGAATGGGAAAAGTGGCCTCTCCCCTTCACCGCTGCCGGGCAGTTCTTGCTGCAGCCAACCAGATCCTGCGCCGCGCTGGGCTGCCCTGAGGCTGCTCTGCACTCTCACTGCTGCCACGCTCCGCAGCCCAGAGGCGACAGTGATGGCAGCAGAGCCATGGGGCAGCCCAGGGCAGGCTTTGGGCACCTGGAACTTCCTGGCAGCAGTGAGGGGGAGTGGCTGCTTTTCCCCATGCTGAGCAACAGTTTCTGCCTGGCAGCCACTGCTGCTGAGCCTGGACGGGCGAGTCTGGAGCAGGTGTGGGGTGTGCCAGGTTGGGGCTGTGCGCTCGGGTCCCTGCTGGTACCATGGGGCCGGGCCAGCAGCAACGGCAGCTGGAAGGAGCCACCCCAGCCCCACTGCATGCCCAGGGGGCAGCAGGACACGCCACACCTGGGCAGTACGGAGCACCTGCAGGGTACACTGGGGACTGTGCGCTGTTGGCGGTGGCAGGGAGGTGCCGTAGCGTACGTGGGCTTTGAGCAGTTGCAGGGCGGGGGTGGGTGCTGACTAGTCAGGGGCGTGCATGGAGGGGGCTCTCATGTACACCCCACCATACCCTCAAACCTTCCCCCACAAAGCCCACAACCATAACCTCCCCAACACAACTGCACACCCAACAAAAACTATACTCACCCACACCCTGCATCACACTCTCCCACACCCGCATGCCTCTGGGGGGAGCCCCACTCACTGCTACATGCACACACCCCACCACACGCAAAAATAAAAATATATATGTTGTACAAATATTTTTTGTATTTGTATTTCTGCTCTCAGAAACTATATAACAAACAAACAAACAAATTAAAAGCCTGCAAATGGAGATCAGTCAAAATATTATGGGAAAACAAGTACAGATCTGGTTTGTTTTTATTTTATTTTTTTATACTGCCCACTAAGAACATTTTCCTCCAAACAAATGATTCATTGGTAATAAAGTTCTACCATATAAGGAAATTGGAGGAACACATGAAAGGGCAGTTTCTGAAGAAATGGACAATCTGCATAGTTCTGAATAATACTAAAAATAGTTTGGAGTGGAGAAGACATTAAGGCCTCTATCACAAATATGTAGAAAGGGGTGTCAGGGGTGGGGGTTCCTTCAAAACAGGTAAAAAAAAGTAACTTCCATCATATGGAAAAGCTCATTTCCTGTTAAAAGAACTTTTCTTTTCAATTCAAATTAAACATGGGGCCTCTACTAAAACCTCAGGCCCAATACTCCATCAATTTCCAGATGTTTGAAATCCCTGTCTAAATATGAATTCAGCAAATGGTTTCTTTCTTCCTTCATGTAGTGGGACAAATCAAAAGTTTGATCTGAACAGCCTCAAAGCTTTGATGATCGTATATTCAGATATCAACATCCTGACCCACATTTAGTAAGAATTCATAAACAAATTGTAATGTGTGTCTACATATAGTATACACACACACACACACACACTCTGCAGAACTACATTGCTTGCAGGTTTTCTAGTAATATGCACTTGAAATTCTCTTAATTTTGCTCATTATGCCTTAAATATCAACAAAAAGAATTCTCCAAACATTAGCAAAAACATGCAAGGCAGTACCTGAGTAGACAGCTAGCACTAAGCAGGCTGCAAAACAGAGATTTGGAGAATTTTTGGGTGGAGGTAGCAGATTAAAAAACAAACAACACTTTTCAGGATCTTCATGAGTGCACATGGAGCCATGGATTCTGGAAGCATTTGAGTCTCATCCAGAAGGCCTGCAAATCCTAACTTCAGGCAGCTCAATTCACCTGCTTTCAGCAGGGCAAAGGGCTGAGCTGAATTTGCTGCAATTCATACTTACAGTACCAGCAAGCCACTTTTTTTTTCCTATCCTGATTAGCAGATCAGGGAGTTATCCTCCCTGGAAGCTTCAGTAGAACTTATGCTCTCAGACACAATACTGAAGCAATAGTTCTACCATAACCTTTAAATCAGTAAGAAATGAAAATATACATCAAAACACAGTGGACAAAGAAAGTCAGCCTGCCATATTTCAATGAGCAATGGAAAGCATTAGATGAGTCCATTACATAGCACTCATTAAAAATAATATTAAAAAAAACTCACAAAGCAAAAACAAAGCTAAAGGAAAACAAGGCTCTCCCACTTGTATTAGGTATGAAAGAAACGTTTCTGCTTATTAACTATCAACAGGAAGCCACATTCAATGGGGAGGCACAACACCCCTGCACTAACTTGACTTATTTTTGAATTGCCTTGACACAATAACCTGTACCTAAAACAGGCCATAGATCTTCTGCATAACAATGAAAAAGAAACCCGGTTAAGATGGCTGGGAGTTTTCTAATCTCAAGCAACTTTCCTCGACCACTGTACAGACTGCAGTTAAATGCAGACCTGCTAGTTCTCAGCTAATTCATGTATTCCTTTGATTTGAATACTACTTCCTTCAATATGTTTCTTGGTTCACCCATAGGCTTTAAAAAGCTATGGCAGTAACGGATAATTCCCAGAAGAAAGTATTTTACTGCACCCATTCAAGGCAATGGGCTTCATGCCCAACTCAGAGCGAAATGAGTAATTTCTTCCAAGTCGCATCTCCTTTTCCAGTCCTCTTACTTACTTTGTCATTCCTCAGAATTATTTACCATTATTAACAGATCTTTCAGCTCAGTGGCCCCTTTAATACTGTTGATTTATTTATACAACTTGTCATCTTAAACAAATCTGAAATTCAGCAGCATGAGTTTATTGGTTGGACTCTGACCTTGCAAGTGTTATTTCAATTTTTGCGCCTATTGCTGCCATATCCAAGACCAACGCCCAAGAGCTACAAAACAATTAGAGTATTGTGCAGGATTGTACCTTCATGGATTTTCATGCAACTATGTTTGCTCTAACCCTGCACTGGAGGTCAAATGATAGACAGAGGGACGGTCCGTCTTGAAGCAAAATGGCATTCGGCATGATTAAAATAAATGCCTCTGAAACATGGAAAGTGCATCTATTAAGCAGAATGAGGTTCCTTCTGAACCGAATGTAGCTTATTTTGCTGGAGGGAAGAACTGCCCTGAAACCCATTTTTCATAATACAGTCCAAAGAATAGTGGGAAGGAAGAACTATTTTATA
The DNA here is from genome assembly GCF_030867095.1 of Alligator mississippiensis. Lineage (NCBI taxonomy): Eukaryota > Metazoa > Chordata > Crocodylia > Alligatoridae > Alligator > Alligator mississippiensis. The sequence goes on along the minus strand of NC_081827.1, from coordinate 245,975,756 downwards.
AATCTCTCTATTAACACCTGCCATAAGATCTGCAATTACTTCACAAATAAACTTCAAACCTAAGAGTAAGCTGAATATTGAGTCAGCTCCCTGCTTATTATTCTGGTTCTAAACTTGTTGCCTAGAGACCCCTGAGAAACTTTAATAAGATTTCTGTGTCTCATATCAAAAGACTTGATAGATGGTTTGAGAGGCAACTTCTACTGGATCCGATTTCTGCTTGGATGTGAAGGGAAAGCCTATCTGTGATCAATCAGATGCCATTTATTCAAGGACCAGAGAATACCTCCTCTACATCTGGTATTGTCATCTTATTTTAAAATATGTTATTACATCTCCTCAGATCAAAAAGTCATCTTGCTAACCACAATTTATCTGGAGAAAATCCCTATCAGATTATAGAGATGAAACAATTGTTCCCAGTATATATGTGCTCTTGTTGCAAAAACAAGCCAACAGCAATCTGGGTTGTATTCATAGGAAGGTTACTTGCAAATCAAGGAAGCGATTCTCCTGTACTGTTCAGCACCAGGGAGGCCTCACCTGGAACACCGTGCCCAGCTTTGGGCCCCGCACTTCATGAAGGATACGAACAGTTCGGAAATGGTCCAGCACAGGGCAACAAAAATGGTCAGGGGCCCGAGAGACAAGGAAAGGCTGAAAGTACTGGGGTTGTTTAGTCTGGAGAAGAAAAGACCAAGGGGGTATTTGATACCAGTCTTCAAACACCCAAAGGACGATTACAGAGAGGATGGAGATGGGCTTCTCTCTGGCTGCAGGAGACAGGACTACGAGCAGTGGCCTCAAATTGGAGCAAGAGAAATTTATGTTAAAGACTAGGAGGACTTTCTGACTATAAGGATGGTCAGGCATTGGAACAGAGAAATTGTGGGATCTCCATCCTTGGAAACTTTCAAGAGCAGGTTGGACAGACCCTCGGCTAGGATGGTTTAATCAGGGATGAGCCTGCCAGAAGCAGGAAGCTAGACTAGAAGACCTTGGGAGGTCCCTTCCAGCACAACTGTCCTGTGCACCTATATATTTATAATTTCAACATGTAATGACCATAATTATTTATAATTTAAATATAAAGCTTCTTACCCTGAATTACCCCTTAACCCTGACTGTATTTTTGTACTGGTTCTTTAAAAGAGCTGAACTCAAAGAGAAAAGATCTAGGGGTATTAGCTAGAGCTGTGCTCTGGGTAATAGGGATTGACTGAAATAAAGATGAAAGAACATCTAATCTCGTCTCCTGTTATTTGAGGAAAGGCTTCTGTATTATCAAAACTAATTTTTAAATAAAACTATCCTCCTAAACAGATAATCATCTCCATAAAGACTAGCTTGCATTGCATGTCCTTGATTTCAAATCCAAGAATCGCAGTGTTACTGGACTTTCCCACGTAATACTAAACAATACAACATCTGATTGTCCTGTATCGCTTCCTGTATCAGGCAACTAGCTTTTACTTATTTATTTATTTGCTTTCCTTCAGTGTTAAGCCAACTTTTATGTACTGAAAGAATTTTTTTTTTTTTTTTTACCAGGGTTATTAATACAAGCAGTCCTCAGACTTAAGACGCGGTTTCAGGAACAAATTGTGTCGTAAGTCAAAACGTTGCAACTCGGAACCAATTTTCTCATTAGAAACAATGTTACAAATGAGAGATTGAACCAAGGCCCGATACCCTGTTTTCACTAAAAAATACCCCAGAATTTTGTACTCGATCAATTATAGATGAGTAATATAGCTACATTAATGTATTTATACTGTAAATAGCAATCATATTGATTTGGAAGGACTTCTTTGAGGTGACTTTGCTGGACTTTTTGAAGGGCTCTTGGCTGGAGTCTTCTCAGGAGTCTCGGCTGCAGGTTTTTCTGGAGTCTCGTCTGCTTTCTTAAAGGAAGTGTCCAAGGAAGTTTGGACAGATGCTCTCCAGGGAGATGAGCAACGCAGCAAACTTGTTCGCTGGCGTGGTGTCGCATCAGATCAAGAGTTGTAACGTTGAAACTGACATCAAAGTCGAAACAGGATGTCAACTGATAAGTGGTGTAAGTGCAAAACATTGTAACTCGAAATGTTTTAAGTCGAGGACTGCCTGTGTTGTGTGTTAGTGAAGTAACTCTGAAGAAGTACTTCTTCTCCAAAAAAGGCAAGTTGAATAGGAAAATAAATTTAAAAATTGAAAAGAATGCGAATGTTACAGCTATTCTACAGAGGGACTAGCTCTCTTTAAAATCATTACCAGTTACCATAAAAGTCTGTCTTCATTCCAAAGCTGCATCCTTTACCTTTAAAATACTTAAACAGCTGCCTTTGATATCTGATGAAAATTTGATCTTACATCCTGCCTGATCATCAGGGATCTAGGTTTTCTGTAAAGGGGGAAATGGAAAAAAAAAAACACAAGGGGCTGTGGGGAGCAGGAAGAGGGCTGTCAGGTAGAGGCGCCATGGGCATGTACATGTGCATGGTCGCCAGGTAGCCTGAAGAGCAGCTCCCACAGGTAAGTCTGGGGGGTGCCTGGATTGAGGCCCCCATAGGGAGGGAGGGAGTTGGGCAGGGCTGGGACTGGGGCTGCTGCCAAGCTGGGCAGCTCATGGGCCTCGGGGCCAGATTGCACAACTGCAGAGCCCTGGCAGGGAGTAGGACAGGGCTGCAGGTGACTCATCCCGGGGGGCAGCTCCCTGCCATTGCGCGCACTCCTGGGGTAGGGGCAGTGGGGACCCTTGCCCCCCAGATCTGTGCACAGGGCAGAGGCAGGTGCAGGATGCCCACTGTGGGCTCGGGCTACCCAGTCTGCTGCTCTTCCTAGGGGCCTCCGCAGCCCAGTGGGTGGGACCTGGCACAGCAAAGCAGGGCCAGGCAGGGAAGCTGCTTGCCGCTGAGAGCCCTGCATCACCCTGGCGAGGTGTCCCCTGACCGCCCCCCAACAGAAGTGGGGGCAGTGGCATGGGGTTGTGCCCCTCACTGCTGTGGGGTGGGCAGGAGACACCTTGTTAGGGCACCACAGGGCTCGCGGCAGCAAGGAGGTTCCCCGTCCAGCCTCACTCTCCCCTGCCATACTGGGTCCCACCCACTGGGCTGTGGAGGCCCCAAGGAAGGGCACCAGGGCAGGGAGCAGGAGCCCGCATCAGGCAGCTGTACCACTCCTGCCCCGATCTGGAAAGCATGGGTCCCCTCCTGCCCTCCAGGAGTGTGCATAGTGGCAGTGACTGCCCCCCCCATCCTCCAAGCCCACAGCAGGAAGCCCACAACCCCCCCTCCCCCCTGCCCCAGGCTCTGCTCCTCTGCTCCAGCTACGCTGCCCGTGGGGCAGTGGGGGGGGCGAGGGGCACCAGCAGGGCTGGGAGTCTGTGGTTTGGGAGTGGGGGACCTGGACCTGCATTCTGTGAGCTAAGGGGGCAGGGGGAGCTCCAATTTTCCATGATAAAAATCCCTAAGTTAAACACCAAAATATATAGATATTTAGAATTTATTTTATTATAGTGATTGATGCACTGGTAGGCTTCCACTATCCATCCATCCATCATGGTGTTTCATTTTAATCGCGGAGTTGCAGTTTTTAATCAGAGAATTTGCATTTTTTTTTAATCACAGAAAAACCGAGATCCATGCTGATCATGCATATCAGCATCACCCGACATTGGGTCACAAATGAAAAACACAAAAGCCTGATCTAAGGCTCACAAGATTCTATGGAAAGGCCTATGCCTATTTCAACGGCCTTTGAATTAGACCTTTTGCACCATAACAGTGCAATCTGCTTCCTTTTCCTCGTTACCTTATGCTTCTTTAAATGTGCAATACACCAGGTTTTTGATGGTTTTTACAAGTTTCATGATGTGAAATGTCTTTTTTTTACTGTTATCTAGCAACAAGGATTAAAGGAGGACACTCTAGACATTATAGGTACAATAAACCTACTGTCTTAATTTTAGATGTTGGACACCAAACTTCAGAGTAGAAGTGCCTCTGGATACCAAGTACATACTGGAGTAGTAAAAAGGAGGCTGCATAAGTGGTCAGGGAAAAATGTCTTACTTCAGAAACAGGATCTACCTCGTTGGGATGCTGCGGGAGAATTCTTCGTAATTAAGCAGTGCCATAACTGGAGGACAGCTGCCAGATCACAAGGCAGCCTGGCTCAACGAAAGCTAAACCTGACTTCCCCATCTCCCTGCAAGGCAGCAGAGGTCAGTAATATCAAAATTAAATGCTACATTAAAAACAAAAAAAAAAAAGCTAACAATTATATTGTCTTATAAAGAAGGAAGATAAAATTTCCCGTCTCCGTTTTCTGGTCCATGCTATCCACTTTTCTCTCATCGTCCAAGTTATCACTTCATGTTTCCTCTTCGCTCCAAGATGCTCACAAAATTACCAAGACTGCAGTTTTGAACACTTTCAGTTCTCCTAGAAGTCAATGGGAGCAAAGGTGCTCAATGACCTAGGCTCTGGCTTTGCAACTCACACAGTATATCTGATTTTGTACTACTTATCACTGCCCATTGCTTTACAGGAGGCTCTTTAACAGTGGGAGCAGGGAGCTGAAGAACACTGGTGTGCTGTCTTAGCTGAGGGGCTGCTGGGATCTGGTTCTGATGCCATACTTGTTTCAAGACCAGCCGTGGCTACTCACATCATCTTAAGAGTGATTTGACTTTGCGGTTTCATATGCATACAAGGACTGTATGTCAAAGGCAGAGCCAACCCTAGCAGGGTGCGGGGCCTGGGGCAAATCAGCCTGTGCGGGGCCCCTTTAACACTGCGTGGGGCCATGGGACCCCTGTAAAGGCAGGGCACGGGAGTGCCATAGCAATGAAATTTGTGCCCAGGGCCAAGCAGATCTCGTGCCCCCAGGATGAGCTGCTCTTCAGTGGATGCTAAGCTGGCGGTGCACGGAGGGGGAATGGCCAGACTCTTCTTCTGCAGCACGGAGATGAACTGTCAGCTCCAGGAGGGCCCTGCAGCTGCGGCTGCTCTGCCAGGTCCCCCAAAACGCGGGGCCCAGGGCGGCCACCCTGATTCACCCTACCCAAGGGACAGCTCTGGTCAAAGGAATATGACATGGGATTATCCAACTGGTAGATCTTTTTTTTTAATCATTAATAAAGCAAAACTGCATGACTCCCCTGCTCCTTCCTAAAATACTTGAAGGATTCTAGGAAAAGTTCATGGAGGAGGGATATTTTAGAAACAACTTCTCAAAATGAAGGCAACACAGATGCAGAGGATGCTGCCTCCCCATGACGCAAATAAAACTCACATGTGTTTGGTGGTGCTGCTCTTTAAAAAAAACCCAACATGTTCTAGCCATTATTGATCTTGCATTATCCGTCTCTGCCACTCCCCTTCTTTGATAGTAAGGGCCAGGGCTTGGTATGGCCCTCTCTTCTTTTGCCAGGCAGGATGCAGGCTGCTGCTCTTACCTGACATTGTCGTGCTTCTGGATGTAGATCTTATGAAACATCATATCCTCCTGTTTGGCGTTAATGTCAGCTTTCATCTCCATGGCAACGTGACGAGGAAGTACGGAGAGCAGGAGACGCTCCTGTGGAGTCAGACAGATGAACCAATTAAAACACCTGCTGCCCAGTTAACAAACATACTTTGCTTCTTATTTGAGAGAAATTAAGCCATCAGTTCAGTGACTGATAAGTAAAAGCAGAAGACATGGTCTTCAGAAACCACCAGCCAGTTCTGCTGTCAAAACACCTGGGGCCATGTCCCACGCACAAAGCGAGAGGACAATGATATCAGAAGAAAATGAACTAACTGGCATCCCAGCTTCACTGTACGCACTATCCACAGCTGTTAGTTCTTCCAGATGAAAGAGTCACCGACTCAATAAGCACCCACTTGCATACACACCAGTTGGGACCTTTACGGTTGCAGGATTTCATGGCATAGACCAGCAACCCCAGCGAAGTGGAGCTCAACCGAAAGTTGAATTATTGGTCAAATATATGAGCAGGTGCAAAAGGTGCTGGCACCTCACCCAAAACCTGTGCTTTGATGCTTTTATATAAATCTTGGGGCTCTCTCAGGTACACAGCTACACTGATTTCCTAGTGCTCTTTCACTTTGTTCACAAAGTCCTGCCTCCCTTCATGACTCAAAGGGCAATTCGAGGATAGTTGTGTTCCCAGAAGCAACGTGAGTCCGTTCCTTTCCTCAGCAACAACAAAATCAATGGGGCTGCATCCATGTAAATGGCAGGAGAATTTGACCAGTGGAACAACACATTTCTATTCATTTTATACCCAACCCCCCCCCAGTGATGATCAGGGCCCACTTGCACAAGGTGCAGGAAAGCCTCCTACCCAGCCACAGTGGCAGTACCTCAGTGACCGACTGGCCTTGTCCATTGTCCAAAAATGTCATCTTTCCTGATCAACTGAAGTGCAGCTTCATTTAATCGCAATAGGGTTTAACGTGGCTTTCTTAACATAAATTTGTATGTCGTTGTGCATAAAGTTGTATATTCCAGTTACTGACGACCAATGATGGCTGCGAGGTCACTTTTCCTAAACACCACACAAAGCCTTTGCTCTCGGTCATGCTACACTTGGCAGTCAATCACGTGGCAGTGTTTTGTGCCTGTCCTCATGGGCTTGGGGCAGAAATTACACAAACTGGGAAAAGTGATCGGAAACCAGGTCAGATCTGTAACACAACAGAAGATTCGTGCACATAAACTGCTTTCAAAATAGGTGAAACCAGTTTAAAATAAACCTGGATGGAAGTAGTAGCAGACTTAACTGGTTTAGGTTAAATGGGTTTATTGAACTTCCATCCCAGATGCCCTCCAGATTCAAGTTAACTCACGGTCCCCCAACATCCCAGGATGCTTTGCACTTCCCCCACAACCCCTGTCCCTGGTACAGGGCGGGGGGCTGGCTGGCCCAAGTTGTCTGCTCCAGCCGAGCAGGGAGGCATGTTCTAGCACCCCCCAGCTTCTGGCCTGAGCCAATGCAGGCATGTGGCTGCATTTCCAGAATCAAAATTGAATGTCTGTTCACTTGCTTATCGATTCAATCTACACAGCTTAGACCAGCCTGCAAAGATTGAATCAATTCAGCCTTGGGCTTTTTGACTGTCTGTATTTAGCTACTGAATTCAGGTACAATAAACTTTTCCCCTGCCTCTCCCACCCCCGTGTTTAATTTTCCTTAAGTTCTTTAGAAAAAAGCAGGTTAAAATATGGACACCTATCCTGTTGGATTATCGCAAGTGTATTTTAATCAGCAGGCAGAGGCAGCATGCTCTGGCATGGATGTCAAAACCCAGTCTGTGCTAATGTCACCAAGGGAAACAGAGAAACCCTTTCCCAGCTACACAGTCACAATCACAATCTAGTATAAATGAAGGACCATAACCTTATCCAGTAGCTCATTAATTCCCAACACCACAATGAACACTAGGGATCAGACTGCAGTCGTGACTCAGAGGGTTCGTGCTCTGGTACTAATTACTCACGTCATCATTAGACAACCTCTTGTCCATAGATCAAATTATAAATACAACATTGATTTCCGATTCCTATTTTTGTCACAAAGTTGCTCGCTCGCTTTTCTCTACGCACAGGATAAACTATGAGATGAAAACTAGTTTCTGGAAAATAGTGCATGTGATGCACCCACTATAGAAAGATTTGCAGCCTGTTAAAATTACACAGGGTTGACTTGCTTCCTTTTATGTGCGTTTCAAAGGGCTTGATTCTCATCTCCAGCCCTGCATATGGAGCAACAAAGTGGAACATGATGTGTCAGCTTCAAGAACATCTTGAGCTCAGAACTGCAGCAGCTGTGACAGGAGATGGTTGTCCTTCAAAATACATGACAAAAGAAATGCTTATCATCAGTCCATTAGCACTGTGAAGCCAATAAAAAAATTGTAGCTATTTACACACTTATTCTTATGCTTCTGTCAGACACTAGCACATTTCACAAACACTGAAGCACAACGTACGTTTACGGGAATAACCAAGGCACATGCCTACACAGTTGCTATTTGAATACTTATTGTAACTGTTATCCACAGACATGCAGAAGCTGCTTCTCCTATATAGGAATTAATGAGCTGCTGCATACGATTATGGTCCTTCATTTATACCAGTTTATGATTGTGACTGTGTGGCTGGGGAAGGATGCCTTTGCTTCCCTTAGTGAGATCAGATCAACTTGGATCCAAGTTGAACTCCAGGCATCAGGGACGCTGTAGTAACCTGTGACACTCTTGTGCGCACATGGTCAGGTGGTTGGATTACGTGCAACATGATCAGGAGACCAAAGCTGTGGTAGAACTAGCAAGAGACTTTTTAAATGACCGACATAAAATTAACTTCTGTCTTAACTTACCCATCTGTAAAGGAAAATAATAATCATGCCCTATTTCAGAGGAGCTCTGCCAAGCTAAATCCTTTGACTGTAAAATGTTTTGAGGTTCTCAGTTGGGAAAAAAGTTGGGGGAGGGCAGGAGCAAGCAGCTATGAATGATTGGGTTACTTCCTCAACTACAATCTGCTTTTATGAAAAAAGACAACTGACTGGAAAAAATACCTATACAGGCAAAAAAGCGTACTGTCACATTACGTGGCATATAACAAAGTACCTCAGTAAAGCAACAATCTGTGTTGCATCCGGGTATCCCACGTGATACATGGCAATGCAGTTACAATCTCAGCCAAAACAGAGTTTCCATTTTGCAGAGACACGGCACAAAATGATACAACTTTCATCAAAACCTTATAGACCAGAAGAGTGGTCTGGCCACAATACAGGTACGTTACATTGGCATCTGTCCAACGGGAGAAGAGAGAGAGAAATAAGGGGAAACTCCTTGCCTCGTGCAAGAATACGTAGATAAAGATGCAACTAAAACGGTTTCTTCTCAGTTTGATATGTTAGTCACAAGGAAGGTTTTCTACACACGCGTTCATGTACCTGTACACAAGCTAGGAGTGTTAAATAGTAATCCTGCTGTTTCCCCACGAGGGCCTCAGAAGACTTCAATTTTTAAATGTTAAACCTGGGAATATACTAGTGAGATGGAAATTAATGAAGTAATAAATTAGACCTGTTTTCTCAAGAGGGGGACTGAAGCATGCAGAGAGGGAATAACTTCAGAGTAGAAAGAAGAGCGGTGCTGGGAGTCGAATCCCAGTCTCGACTTCCAGCCTCCTTAGAAAACACGTCTCCTTGGAGGTTGTGCTTCAGCTCAGAGCTCTTTCTTCTGTGCCAGTGAGGATCATCTCAGCTACGATGCAGTGAAATCACTAGAAATCTGTATTCTGGCCTGGGCAATTCAGATTACCTCCCAGCTGACTGGTTCAATAAGCCTGAGGTGCTGCAGGTGGAAGATGCACTGAAGGAAAATATGAGCTCCTTTGACTGAAATGGTTTGCCTGCCATTAGTACAGGAGATTACCCTGTGGGAGTGTCATCAAATCCCCAGATGCTGCTAGGTTCTTTGGGTAAATGTGATATCTTTTATTAGACCAACTAAATAGTTGGAAAATGCTGCGAGACAGGCACATAGCAGCACTTTGCCCATATGGCTCTTTCCTACCCTGGAGACAGGTTTTCTCCAGAGGCAGATTCAGCTCTCATAAATCAAGTCTTTGGCATGTGAAGACAAGCGATTGCAATCACTGGGGCGCATTTCAAAGGAACTTAGAAATTAGAGCTGGTGCAAAATATGGTAGCAAATTTTGCAATGCAAGGTATCTTGGGGGGAGCTCCTCACATCAAGAATCCAAGCAGGCTTCTGAGCAGAGCTTAAGCAATTGCTTTGGACCTAGAAACCTTGATATAGCTTGAAACCTATCTACTCACGAGACTTTCTGTGTGCAACATCAGCATAGTTGCCATCAATCGAGAAGAGCGAGCTGGAATCTCCTTTGGTTAACAGGGGAGGAGGGAACTGATGGTGGGGCACTGATTGTGCAGCCCTACCCAAGGTGGATAAAAATCAGCTATTTTAAAAAAATTTAAAAATCAGAGTTTTTAATTTAAATCAGATTTTAATTGGGTTTTTTTTTATTAAGATGCTTTAAAAAACAACAACACACAAAACCTATATAAAGATGGTTTTAATTTAAGGTATGTTAATGCTTAAAGATAGAGATCTTTAAGGAATAGAGATTATAACTTCTAATTATATATGATATGAGACAACATTTTCATGCAACTTCTTTAGAAAAAAAGGTTCTGTTAGTGCACATTTAGTGAAGGGGCACTTGGAGGGGCTGGATGTGTTCAAATCAGCGGGCCCGGATGAACGTCATCCAAGGGTGCTGCAGGACTTGGCCGGTGTCATAGCAGATCCACTGGCATGGCTGTTCGATCACTCATGGTGCTCCGGTCGGGTCCCAGAGGGCTGGAAAAGGGCCAGTGCGGTCCCTATTTTCAAGAACAGGAGGAGGGAGGAACTGGGAAACGATAGGTCAGTTAGTCTCACCTCCATCCTTGGGAAAACTCTGGAAAAATTCCTTAAGGATCACATTTGTGGGAGCTCAGCAGGGGAAATAATGCTGAAAGGAAAAAGGGTTCATTGCAGGTAGATCCTGCCCGACTAACCTTGTTTCTTTTTATGACCGGGTCACAAAATGCTTAGACGCAGGAGTCGTGGTAGATGTCATCTACCTAGACTGTAAGAAGGCCTTCGATAGAGAATCTCATTCTGTTCTTGTAAATAACCTGAGAGGCGGTGATGCAGATGATTACACGGTCAGGTGGTGGCAAATTGGCTTAGGGGTCGCCCCCAGAGAGTGGTGGTGGGCGGGTCGATATCGACCTGGAAAGATGTGGGCAGTGGAGTCCTCCAGGGCTCGGCCCTTGCACCAATGCTGTTCAATGTCTTCGTCGGTGACTTGGACGAGGGTGTGGAGAGCACCCTGTCCAAGTCTGCAGATGATACCAAATTATGAGGCAAAGTGAACACACCAGAGGGTAGGGAACGGATCCAGGCAGAGCTGGACAGGCTGGGAAAATGAGCAGAACGAAATAGGATGCAGTTCAACAAAGACAAGCGTAAAGTGCTGCACCTGGGGAAAAAGAGCCCCCAGCACACTTCCAGGTGGGGGGGTGACCTTCTCAGCAGCACAGCAGTGGAAAGGGATCTTGGAGTCACTGTTGACTCCAAGATGAACATGAGTTGTCAATGTGACGAAGTGATCAACAAGGCTAACCGGACTTCAGCGTGCACTAGCAGGCGCATGATGAACAGGTCCAGGGAGGTGATGTTCCCCCTCTATGCAGCACTGGTCAGGCCACAATTGGACTACTGCATCCAGTTTTGGGCACTGCACTTCAAGAGGGATGCAGAGAATCGTGAGAGGGTTCAGAGGAGGCCACGTGTGTGGTCAGAGGCCTGCAGGCAAGGCCCTACAAGGAGAGACTGAGGGACTTGGATCTCTTCAGCCTTCGCAAGAGAAGACTGAGAAGTGATCTTGTGGTTGCCTATAAATTCATCAGGGGAAGGAAGCAGGGAATAGGAGAAGCTCTATTTACTAGGGCACCCTCTGGAGTAACCAGGAACAACAGCCACAAATTGATGGAGAGCAGATTTAGGCTGGACTTTAGAAACAACTTCTTCACAGCAAGGGCTGCCAGAATCTGGAACGGGCTTCCAGGGGAGGTGGTGCTCTCCCCTACCCTGGGGGCGTTCAAGAGAAGACTGGACAAGCACCTGGCTGGGGTCATCTGGGGCCAGCGCTCTTTCCTGCCCAGGCCAGGGGGTCGAACTAGATGGCCTACTGAGGTCCCTTCTGATCCTAACATCTATGAATCTGTGCTGCACTGACTCCTGTTTAGGCGAGCAATAAACTAAAGAGCATACCACTTTTTTACTGCCTGTCAAAAGTGCTGATTGACAGCATTGGGAACCCAAGCCCTCTGGCCAAACACAGGACATGGGCACTGCCAGTTCTCCTTCAGGAACGTGGGCCTGGAAGGGACTTCTGGGTCATCAAAGCCAGGTCCCCTGCTATTACAGGGATCATGCCGTTCTTTCATAAACTGGTCTAGCACCAGCTTGCCAGTGCCTAGTTATAGGGTACAATCCCCAACTTGACAGATTCATTTAAAAGCATTGCAACCAGAGTTGCACATTCATGTGCCAACTTGTTCAGAAATCTAGGATGGAGATCATCTAGGACTCTCAACTGAACTGCCTGGGTGAGCTCAGTACTGTACCATCTCTGTGCCTCAGGGCTTGCCCTTGCCACATGCACAGCTTGGGAGGTGCACCTGGGTCACTGAAGTGGCATTACAGAGTATTAGGGTGCGAGGGCCAAGAGCGGGGTGGGTGGAAGCTCCAGGTTAGTTGAGGTGTGTTGAGATTCCCCCAGCCCCTTCCCTGCCATGCTTCCTAAGGCGTGTGTGCAGCTACTGCCAGCAATGAACTAGGCCAGGGCTCTGGACTGTGGTGCACCTGGACTCGTGTATATACAATGGTAGGAAGTATACTTTCCATCAGATTTGTCTTCATAATTCTGGCTAGGTCACAGTATACTGTGGTGCACCTGGACTCGTGTGTGAGCAGCCTGGACTCGTGGTGAGCAGCTGGGGCCTGCCTAGAGCAGACAGGGGTCTAGAGCCCTGGCCTGGCTCATTGCTGGCAGTCACTGAACACACACTTCAGGGAGCATGGCAGGGAAGGGGCAGGGGCTGTGCTGCCATGGCAAGGACTGGGCTCCTTGCGGCTCCTCCGCCATCTGCCCCTGGCATGCCAACATCTTTCAAGTCCAGGCTGTGGGGGTTTTTGGCGCTCAGCCCAACAACGCTGCTGACCCCTGGAATAGAGGATGGTTGGGGTGGAGTAGACCTGGGCAAGGATGGGGAGTCTGGAGACAAAGGCAAGGAGGGAGGAGGGGCAGTAGAAACAAGAGAGAAACACTTTGTGCAAAATACTGAAGTCTTGAGGGATACGTTTCTAAGTGCAGCCTCTTCGCTGATCTGAGATCTAATGAGGAAATGGCATGGTAGAAGGAAAGACCTATCATGGTGGCAGGCTTAGTTCATGTCCCAATGACTTCACAAGTATCTGTTTCAATCAGCTTTGGTAAATAAAATAATCAAGCCGTAATTCAGTTTTCTGATGTAGCTACAAAATTAAATCTGAAAAAATAGAAAAATAAATCACTACTTTAAAATGTATAGTTTGTACCTTCTAATAATGAAACCTACATCTATCTTTGAGTTGTGAATAATATGTATGAAGGTTATATCAAACAGCAAGAATGCACTTTTTGTAGAAAACAACGATTACATCAAGGCTTTCTGACCAGTGATTTAAATCGTGATTGAAATCAATTTGATTTAAATCAAACCCACTCTGCAGCCCCTCATCTTTGAAACCGATCCAGTCTGAAGCAGCATAACCCTTCAAGACAGTCCGTAAAACCCATCTGTTGGACAAGATTTTGGGGAAGGGAGGAACAAATTGGCTGGTATGTGGCATTTGAGAGAGGTGGACGTAATGCTTGCGTTGATTTTTTCACCTGTTAATTTTGGGTTTAGGCAGGAGAACAGGCTGCAGGTTCCACTTCACTGCGTGCATCTACACAAGACGTTTACTGCAGAGTAGACTAATTAGCTCTGCAGTAAAATGTCATGCGTTTACACATGTGCCCCTATTAGGCTGGTGCAAGCTAATTAACTCCACAGCTGAATAGTACAAGTATTTGTACAGGTACTATCTTGCAGCAGAGTTTTTTTACTTCGCAGCAGTGCACATGTAGATGCTGCTCTGGCTGGTAGGGCTGTTCAAAATTTTGCTGGCTGTTTCAATTTGACACTGTTTTGACTCATTTCAAGCTCAAAACAGTGAAATCAAACTGAAACAAAGGGATTCTAAACAGCCTCGAAACAAAAAGAAGCTAGTTGAAACATTTCGAGTTTTGAAGCAGCCAGCAGCCAGGTGGTGGGAGACAGGGGAGAACCAGGGCTGTACTCCTAGCAGCTCCACAGCCCCATGTGGCTCAGCTGGGAGTGCAGCCCTTGCTCTCCCTGCCTCCTGCAGCTGGGCTGTGGGAAGCCGATCACAGCGCAGGGGATGGGAACTGATCCCAGGCTCAGTTCCCCTCCCCAGCGCTGCAATCGAGCTGGGGAAGGGAACTGAGCCCAATTGCTCAGTTCCCCTCCCCAGCCCTACAACTGGGCTGGGGAAAGGAACTCAGCCCAGCTGAGCTGAGTTCCCATCCCCAGCGCTAGATGGGGCTGGGTAAAGAAATTCAGCCCAGCTGGGCTGAGTTCCCCTCCCCAACTGCTACCGATGGATCGGGCTGGGGAGGGGAACTCAGCCCAGCTGGGTTCCAAATTGAACTCCAGGAATCAGGGACATTGTAGTAACCTGTGACACTCTTGTGTGCATGTGGTCAGAAGGCTGGATTACATGTTCACAGCATAGCAACATGATCAGGAGACCAAAGCTGTGGTAGAACTGGCAAGAGACTTTTTAAATGACTGGCATAAAATTAACTTCTGTCTTAACTTACAGAAGAAGAAGAAGAACTCAGCCCAGCTGGATTCCAAGCTGAACTCCAGGAATCAGGGACATTGTAGTAACCCAATCATAGCACCATCCCCAGCCTGATCTAACCCGACCCGATTATAGCACTGGGGAGGGGAACTGAGCGATTGGGTTCAGTTCTCTTCCCCAGCTCTCCAGTCCCAGGCATCAGCACCCGGCTTCCCTCCCTCATCTGACAGGCAGATCGGGGGCCCGCAGCCCCAGGAGGACTGGCACAGCCCCCGCAGCCCTCCTGGGGTTGCGGGCCCCCATCTGCCTGCCAGATGAGAGAAGCTGTTTCAAGCTTCCCCATTATAGCAAATGGGCGAAACGTCAAAACAGCATCAAAACAGGCTCACTGTTTCGAAGAAGCAAAATGGAACAGCTGTTTCGAATCAAAATGAAATGAAAAACGAAATGCTGTTCCGTCAAAACTTCAAAACTCAAGTCAAAACAGAACGGTGCCGTTTCACACAGCTCTACTGGCTGGCTGGGACACAAGGGTACTTCACTGTAGGGGCTGGCTAACTCTGCTGGCTAGCCCCGCGCTGAAGCATCGTCATGCCCCAGCCAGCCACTCCACAGCATGCTGAGCCAAGGGTAAGCAGCCCTGGGCTGGCAGGGTAATCCCTGGGTCCCCTGCCAGCCAGGGCTGCTCCAACCCAGCTCAATGTGCTGCGGTCCCAAGTGCCTGTTCAAATGGTGCATCCGGGAGCAATAAACTCCAGGGCAATAAGCTCCAGAGTTTATTGCTTCACATTAATTGTACATGTAGACATGCCCACTGAAACTGTATTTTTAGTTTATATGAAACATGCTTACAGATTGAAAATAAGTAGATTTTTACATATCAGAAATCAAAATGAATAAAAGTATGCATATACACACATATACACAGGTTCTTTCATGGGTTAAGCACTGCCCATATTGGCAAAAATACTGAATAAGACACAACCTCATCTGCGGATGAGGACACAGACACCAAAACAGAAGGATAGATTCAGTTGCACTAACCAGGGAGAAAAATCCATTTCCACTGATTCATTCTTCCCCAGACTCACAAATCAAGGCTCCAAGGTACTTCTCATGGATGCCACAGAAGGCCCTTTCTGGAAGTCATTTAAAACTGGATTGCACAGAGCGCTTGAAATTTACTGCAGGGCATCATCCTATATTAGCAAGAGAACCTCGTCGACTCTAAAGGTCTTTCCCTCTCTAATTATCAGGGCACAAGAGACTCATATTGCATGAAGACCAAAGAACGAAGGAGGGAGGATGTGCTCGCTGCCTTTGGGCTGCTGGCAGTTAGGCCTTTTTAGAGCAAACAATAATACACAGGATAAAGTGGCTGATGAATTAAATAAAAACAATATAAAGAGGCTTTAGCTGAACTGTATATGGTGGCATTCATCAGGTACGTGCCCAATGGAGTACAAGCACACAGGAATATTAGACACTGACACGAAAACCTCTTTAGAGACCCAACTACCACCAGCTGTGCTGAAAACACAGTGCAATTTGTGCTCAGCAGTGAGAAGGCCGGCACCAGGCCCACGTGTCCCATAACCGCTTAGCGTACAGCTTAGCTGGGACTGCGCCAGTGCAGTACAGAGCATACACAGCTTCTGTGCAAGCAATGCATTTCCTCTGTGGAGCACAAACAGTGGGATGCCGTTAGCTTCCCCGGGCATATTATTAAGCATAGCTGAGCACAAAGCTTCCCCAGAGCCCTTTTCCACATCTCCACATTTCCCGCCCTGCCATACCTCTCAGCTGGTACCCAGCGCTGAAGGAACACATCTCAAATTGATTTACCCCAGTCGGCAGTTACAATCACAAGTCGCCATCCCTTTCTTACCTGCTGCTGGTTCTCCCTCTGAGAATGCAACCTGGCCTGTATGCACTCTCTGGTCTCCTGGAAGGCTTGCCTTTGGGACACCTCTGCTGGGTAATGGGTGCACACACCTACGATGTTTGTGCAGGAGAAGATGAGAACATTGGAGACAAGCTGCAAGAGAGAAACGTGCAGTTACATTTTGGAAACCTGCCATCTCCAATCAAAGAACTAGTCAAAGCTTGGCATGGCACTTGAATTATTCCACATCCAACACAAACCTAGTGTCCTTAATTTCAGTGCATTTTACTTCTCTGCTCTTAGAAGTAATAAACTCATAAACCTCCCCTCAAATGCACTACCTTAGATGGTTTACTGCCTCAGATATGGACATAGGCATTTTCCTTCTGTTAGTAGTAATCCGGTGTCTTGAAGCTATGGTGGCAGTGATTTATAAAAAGGCTTCAATATAATCTGACCTAGCCAGAATTATGAAGACAAATCTGATGGAAAGTATACTTCCTACCATTGTATATACTTGCATGTGTGCTATGAAAAATATATAGAAGGATGCATTAACTCTTACACTGCAATACTGCAACTATTTTAAAGGGGCTAACTTTGTACATCAGTTGCTTACAAAAACTGAGATTGCCTTTATCCGACTTTAGGTTTTAAACAGATGTTGAATGATGAATAGGATTTTCACTGAAGAGACAAATGGCTTTGTTGATGACATTTTCTAATAAAAGGATTACATATATTCTGTTGGTCTGAAAACAAACTAATTTAATTCCCTCCTTCCCCCCCTACAAAAAAAAAAAGTGGAGGGTTTTTCTTGAACTTTAAAAACTGAACTTTGTTGAAGTTTGGTAATTTCTCAGAGGAGTTCTACTAGTTACCATACAAAAGCACTAGCTTTTTACAGAAGTAAAAGTGTACTTTTGCATCCTCAAGACAGCTGTGAGCTACACTTGTTTGGATACAGCCACCAATTCTAAGGAAAAATAGTGGACTTGTATCTTGTAGGCATGAACATTTGGAGTACAGCTCTTTTTGCTTTTATAAAACAGTTGAGAGCAAACTTTCCAAAGTAATATCACCTGTATCACCCTGAAGATAGAGACAGATTCTGGTACAAGTGGTGGATGTCAACCTCAGGAACCAGCAGTGAGAGCTGAGTGCTCAGACTGGTGAATCCAACCCCAACACAGAGCGATCTTTTTTGAGATGTTATACTGTGACATGAACAAGTACTAAGGGATGCTTTACATATTAAAACATGTAGAATTTACATGTAGACTGCAGGGAACTACTTAATGAATAACCTTGCCCCCCATCCTGGGGATGGGAGTCTTGGTCTTTTGGGTCCAAGTCCCTATAAGCTCTTCAGCTAAAGACCAGCAGTCTTGGGAGTGGTAGGCTTTATCCTCCTTGCCAGCTAGCCATAAGATGGCAACACACCTACTCTCAAAGCAAGCGTACTACCTGTGCAATGTCTACAGCCAGAAAGAGTGAACACAGGCCTCTAAGGAATCTCTTGGGTCATCAAATCCAGCTTTGTGCCAGTGAGGACGACCACATCATACAGAATTACTTGCATAAACTGATAGAGCTGCTTTCTAAATGTGATGAGGTTTTGTGCCTGTCCTCCTCCCAGGAAGAACCCCACTCTTCTGATGGTTAAATCCTCTTAATTTCCAGCCAAATTACTTTATTCATATCCAGTTCAGACCCATTTGTACAAAAGCCAAAAAGGCAATGTTAGTATAAATAACTTTTCTCCATCTCTAACTTCTATCTCCATGATGTAGTTAGAGATACAGCGGCCCCCTGCTTAGCCTTCATTTTGGTGAACAAGCCCCTGTCTTAGACTCCTCTTGTAAAATAAGCTGTCCATTCCTTTAATTAATCACTTTCCACACCTGTTCCAATTCTAACTCATTTTTCTTGAGCATGGATAGCTAATATTGTACAACGTATTCCAGAGGAGGTCTCTCAGTGCCTTGTACCAAGTGTTAATATTTCCTAATCTCCACATTGTCCAATACATTCATTTTTTGTATTTCTTTTTGTCTTAGACCAACATGGCTACCAAACACATCCCTGAAAGATTGCACAAAACTTTTTGTATGACCAAATCACAATGGTTGTTCAAAGTTATCCCAGAATCAGCAAAAACAACCAGGTCTTCCTCTATCATTTCTAATTGAGGAGCTCCCAACTTATGGCAGAAATATAGTCTCTGAGGACCAGTTATGGTACAGTTATATTGCTTCCCTTGAACTTGCTAGTATTTGATCCAAAGAAAGGACAAGATCTTATTTTTTCCCCAGTTGCTCCTAAAAAGATTATGTAATTTGATTAAACCTCAGAGAACAAGAACGATACTATAAACAGCATTTTAAACGTGCAGTACTATAAGAGACGTGGGACATTTCTACAATGCACTGAAACATGTTCAGGAGCACCATTATGAAGATGCACCCTCCCTGCCCACATATCATCTCTCAGTGCGTGGTTCCCAATTTAAATAAAAGTAGTAGTTATGTAGCTATCATTCGAGTAGCACTAACTAGCTTGAGGCAAAGCAGTGCTGGGCACACACCTCAAATCAAATATGCGGATAAGCCCTGACTGACCGAACAGGGCGTATTTTCTAAGCTGTGCTGTTAACACTGTGCACCATAATACAAACCACTGGGGGCCAACCTTTTTGGCAGGCATGCCACAAAGTAGCCCTTCACCCTCCCCGAGTGCCACCGATCCCCTTCCCCTACGCATGATCTACTGCTCAGCTTTCTGCTCCCTGCACTGTTGCTCTGCTTTCTGGGTCCTGATCTGATTATGTTTCCTGATCTAATACTCTGATTTCTGTTCTCTAGCCTATCTGCCACTGTGCTGCCTGCCCCCTCCCCAGTCTGCTGTGCACCACTTGTAGCATCTGTCATGGGTCGGCCACCTCTGGTATCAACAAACCCTTAGTTCCCACAGACCCTTAGCAATGCAGTGACTTTTACATATGCAAGATCATACAACACTGCAGAAATCCAGTATGCGTACCACAATCTGAGCAACAGTAAAAGGTGACAGAACCCCACAGACAAGTACGTGCCATGCAGTTCATCTTCTAGAGGGGCATTAATTCTGTTTGCATCTACACTACTGCAAACGCAGAGTAAAATCTCCTGTGGTCAATAAATTTACACCTCCGAAAGCAGCAGACTCAACGTGCAGCTAAGGCCTGTTCAGAGAATACAACAGGAGTCTACCCATTGCACAGTGAAGAGGAAAACCTCAGTCCTGCCAATAAAGAGTCCCACAGAAGTTATTTGGGCCCACTTGCATAGATATCATTGCAACCTGAGTGCCATAAGGAGCACAGCTGCCTTGTCCATAGCATCTAATCCTAATCACGGATACAGTGACCAGCATAATCAGCTCAATTCAAGAATCAAAGTAGATATGATATATAAAAAGAAATGATGAATTTTGAGGTGCTGAGCACCCACTGGACCTCATTTTGGACAAACCTATAGGACTTCTGAGCCTGTCTTATCAATTAGTCATTGAAGTTCACACTTCAGGATGCAGAAAAAACAAAAGGAGGCTGCAGGCCAGTATTTGTTCAGCTAAATGAAAGCTCATAAAAACTCTGTCATCCTAGAAGTATGGGATAGGAAGGGACCTCAATGGTTATCTGGTCCAATCTCCTGTACAAAGGGATTTGGGGTTTTTTTGCAGCTGCATGCATCACACTGACTCATGTGGAGTCTGTGGTCCACCAAACCCCCCTGATCCTTCTCAGCAATGCTACCACCCCACCAATTATCTCCCATGCTATGGCACCTTACATAAAGGAGACACAACTACAACCTAACATTTAAAATACCAAAGCTCTGCAAAGGCTGGATGCTTAGTCTCCTGCTGCTCAAAGAAACAATCTGCACTTTACTTCAGAAGCATTTCTCTTGGGTCTCCCAGTTCATCAGTTGCTCATAAAGTAACGTGGGAAATACTGTGTGGGCAGAAAGAGTATGTTGGTACTTTATTCAGGATTTGATTAAAATCACTTTGTTCACAGGTGTCTTAAAAAACAACAAAATTAAAGATTTTCTATCTCATTAATTTTTCCACGGCTCTTTGTCTGCTTAATAAAATGAATTTATATCCTGTTTGCCAAATGGTACTACACGCTTATCAGTTTCCTTGCAGTTTTGCTATGGTAACCAGCTCCAGTCCCAGGAGGAAGGAGGAGATGATGTAGATATTAAAACTGGTTCCCTCAGCTCCATAGCCTGAAAACTAAAAATGTATTATGGCAGCTATTTCAGGCAATCTGTTCTTGCAAAAATGTTCAAGGCAATGGGAAAATGCAGAGATCTATTTTGGGGTTGGTTTCTCTCCCTTGTCCATGCAAACAGTAGCCCGTGAGCATTCCTTCCCCTCCGAGCTGGGAAACGGCTAGGTTAGAAGAGACTGGGTCACTTGCATATTATTTCTAGATGTGATGTTTATCTGGCTCCCATTCTTGCAGCATTTGAGCAGCTCACAATTTAAGGTATTTATCCTAGCAAAATCCAGTATGGAAGAGAAATACTATTACCCCGATTTCCTGGGGGAGAAAAAAAAACCTAAGAGCTAGATTCTGAAGAGGAGCTCAACAACAGAGACCTCATGGGGCTTTCAAAAGCACCTACCTCCCCCACTTCAAATTAAAGGCTCACTCTTAGTTTGGACAAGAAAACTAGAGTAGGCGGTTTCTGATTGTTTTCACCTTGATTTTCATTCGTGATCACAAGTGGGATGTTTGTATTAAAAATATTGCAGGAAAATATTGGTTTCTAATGTTTCCTTGGGGAGATAAGGAAAAAAAATGGAAACATTTCTGCTCCATCTGTTTAAAGATCCTGAAACTTTGAGGTTATAAAACAAAATCTCAAGCTCAATCTAGCCCGACATTTCATAAATGTCTGGAAGCAGCCTGGTGGCTCAGGGGGTCCGGGGAAAGCCTTGTGGAACGAGCATAAGCAGAATAAAATATCAGCTTCAATCAATAGGCTGCTTTCTCTACTGCATTTCTATTGGATTATTCAAACACCAGATGCTATTCTATATATAATTAAGAGAGCAATATGTTTAAGAGGGATATTGTCAAGATTATTTTATTAGTTTCTTACCTGTGCCTCTCACAACAGTAACACTACTAAAGTTAGGAGAGGGTTTTCCCCCCACCCCTCACTTTTTTTTTTGTTTTTGTTTTTTTAGGTGGTGGGGGAGATGAAAGGTGGGTTAAATTTTTTTGACTCACCTGTTACATTTTTAAAGTCAGTCTCCTACAAAACTGTAACTAGACAGGATGTTTTTTGCTTTTGCAACGGTGTAATGGAGAGTTTCCTTTTTTCTAACCACCATTTTATGACCCCCAACCCAAACCCATTCATCATTTGAATTCCCGTTGTATTAGGTTTGGTCAAATCCAATTTAAAAAACAAAAACACACCAAGCCTAAATCTGGGGCTTCAACTGGCTTGGCATGCTTTGAAACAAGAAGGCAAGCTCAGTGCATAGCTTTCTAATTCCCTGCACATGTAAAGCATAATGTACTACAAACAGCAAATTACACATTCCTCCTTTCCGGAGTTCAGTGCTTCCCAGATCTCAAAAAACTCATTCCATGGGAAATGTATTATTAAATTGATTATCAGTGTAGCAGTGTGCCTAAAAGCAGACAGGACAAGAGAGTTTCTAGATTACATCGTATGGTGTCTGAGTGGTGAATCGACAAGATGATTTGATTATTTATGGCTGGGGCAGACATGGTGTTTAGCTTTGCTTATGAGAGTTTCCTCTCTGTTACTGAGAAAAAAAATTATGTAAAAACCTTCATGTCTATCAAGAATGCAATCAAAGCATAAAGTATGACAGGCTACAGAGGCCTTATTAGGGTGATAGGAGCCCCAGATATTTCTATGGTGCTCTACTACCACGTCTAAGCATTGCCAGATTCTAAATGTTTAGCTGTGAAGAATTAAAAGCATACATATGCATAATACAAATCATTTTAGAAATTTAATTTGAAATGGGCACCCATTTTAAACCATTCTAATAAACAACAATGAACTGGAGGTTGCCTCTGTACATGCTACCTGAATGAGGAACTGGAACAGTTATTGTCAGAGCCAGAGATAAAACCAAGACGAAAGTTAAAATAAGTCATTAACTAGCCGCAAAAAATCAATCAACTTACACATTCTTCCTGTTCATGCAACACTGATTTTAGTCGCTATCCTATACACCAGAGCCATGTGCTAACACAGAACAGCACTATTATGGTAGTATATCTAGGCAGTATAAATTATCTTAATGTATGATCAGTAAAGCAAAGTAAGAAGTGGGGGGTTGCTTTTGAAAGGAACTTGTATTTCAAGTTTTAGATGAACCACTCATAGGATTGCATGCTGAACGCCTCCAATGGCAAAAGGAGCATTCGGCACAGAAAATGTTGGAAACCTATTCTCAGAGCGTGCTTCAGGAGCTGCAGTCGGGTGTCCCCATCCTGGCTCTTCTCTCCGCGCAACACAGCAGGTCACAGATGCCCTCCTGGACACAGCAGTGGGCCATAACTACAGTCTTGCTAGGACTTACATGCACACAACATTAAACTCATGACTTTGGTGGGATTGCTCACGTGCATAAAGTTAAACTCTTTGCAGCATCATAGCATACGAGTTCAAAGAAAGGATCAGGCTTTACCTAGTGCTGCTGTCAAATATAGATTTACATATTCTTCTAGTGAGCAGTTTTCTTCACAGAAATACTTCAGTGTTAGCTCACTGATGCAGGCTCTCCTTGGGAGATCTGCTGACAAAATCAAGAACTGCCTGCTGCAAGTTTTCTAATCATTTTCCATTCTTGGTATAACAATGCTTCTTGAGAAAGAGGCCTTAATGTTCAGGTTAGACTACTAAAAGTGGATTTCTTACATGTCATTTGTGACGAGGTCTGCTGTGACGAGAGACTGGTGTATAGAGAGAAAACGAAAAATGAAACTATCAACAATCCATAACATCAATTTATCCTCCAACAGGGAGCTGATCTGCCAGGCCTTTAGATTGGAGGTGGGGGAGGGGGTACATGTGTGTAATATACTATAAAATATACTACATAATAGTAGTTGTGCATGTACAGGAATTAATAGTGTGTACACACACACACATGAAGAGGCCTTGCAGATCAGTTCCCTGTTGGAGGCTAAACTGATGTTATGGATTATACATACACACCAATATATAACCTGCTCAGCAGTGGGGTGACAACATATTCTCTCTCAACACAGTGAAAATTAAAAATGGCTTAATATAATTTTGCAAAACCTGAGCACAGAATTTCATCCACTTTTAGAGGACAGAACAATTTAAGCATTTTTAAAATAGTAACTGCTGAATCGAGAGAAATAGATGTGAAACAACTGACAATTTTTTCCCTTAATACAACAATATGCTCTACAGCTTTGGTGTTTACTAACAATTATTTCAGATGACTTCGCCAAAATCTTCATGCAAACTGTTTTCTAGATTCTAGTATCCTAGTCTCACATTTCATAGGATTGTCATTGGTTTGCTGCTAGCTGCAATTACAAGCCCTGCGTATATTCTTCCCAGCCAAAAGGCAGATGTTCTTCTCCCACTGATATTTTCATTGACTCATACGCAGAAGAGAAACACAAAACATCTCAGTCATGATTTGCCTGTGGGGATAGATATATAATATATAGAGATCTATATCTATCTATAGATTTAAATCTATCTATATATAACTATATATTATATTATTTAATATATCATTATACATTATATTTTCATATATTATATAGTATTTTTTTTATTTTTTTTAAAAGAACAAGAGACTATAAATATAGATGCAGCTTTAGCAAACAGCTAGCTTAAAAGGAAATTTTTCTATAGTCAGTCGTGGTTTTCTTCCCAGTAGTTTTCTTTTAAATAAATTTCCTCTGGGATTCGACTGGAACTATGTTTTCTCCAGTCACTGAATGATAAGGGGCCCTGGAGGAGAATGTACTGTCCTGACAAAATGTTGGCGCCACACCAACTACAAGGGGTATTTCTGTGTCTAAGTTTTCCTGGAACGCTTTCTGCTCTCAGCTAAGGGAGGTCTGCAGAGTGGCAGAGCCTGGCAGGACTGAAATGTTAGGGAATGAGCACTCCTAAGTCAGATTTGGTATTTGCCCATCCCCGCTTAAGTTTTGTGCATCTTCAAGTACATCTTGCCCATGATGGCTGTTGCTGGTTTCAGTGCAGGGTTTCTCACGGATCAGACTAACTGCTGGTTTTCTTCACCAGTCTACGCGAATTTGGAGCAACCACATGGGAGCAGGATTACTGCGAGACAAACTGTAGTGCTTCAGCTGGGGCTATTACATATGCAAGTGTAGATCTGCAGCAACATGACAGAGGACTTTAGGGGACAGGATAAGAGCTTTCATCATTCTCTCTCTCTCTCTCCCTGCTATTGCAACTTCTCTCCCCTCGTTCAACCTATGCTGTCCTTTAGTTCTTGCTCCCATGATGTCTTCTCTATCCCTGCTGCTCCCCTTCACCCCCCACACCCTCCTTGCTCCACACTCCTGGATCCATGATGGCACGGAGAGCAGAGCGCCATCAGAGGACAAGTCTGACCACCTTCACGGAGGGCCCCAGCCACGGGGGCTGCTCTGGTGGGTGCCATCAGACACGCCAGGAGCATGGGCTGAGAAGTCAGGCCAGGGTCTCGTGACCAGTTCTTAACAAGAGGCAGGTGCGACTTTCTGAAGCTTCAGGCAGGAGGTCTGGACCTAGAGAAAGAGAACCTGAGCTTCACGCTAGTCCAAATGGATTCAATCTCCTAATGAGCAGAAGAACATTCAAGCCCAAGAAGAAAGTAACCAAACCATGGCCTTTCTAAACTTAAAAAAAAACCCTCTTCAGATATAGCTCTGAAGATCAGCCTGCCCTTACCTTTAAGCACAAAGGGCTGATGGCGACAGGTGAGGATACCCCTGTCCCTCCAGACCAGAAATCCACTGGTGATGCTGCACAAGTTCACAGCTGCCACCCATGTGCATGTTTCCAAAGGCAGGACTGAGCCTCACAACCATCACTTGAAACCATGCAAGCCAAGGCCTGCACCACACAGGCAATATACACTACGCTCGCCAGGAACAGACTCTAAATGTTCCCAGCAAACGCACTTAGTGCAAATTTGTTGGCCAAGTACCGTGGTGTCTTTCATTGGTAACAAGAAAGCATTTCTGTTTTAAAAGGGAAAATAAATGAAAAGCCCCACAGTCTTTCAGCCTTTCCATCTGCCAACTCATATAGATCTGTTAAAGTATTCGTGACAATCCTACACTAGGATACCGTCAGCACATCACCGCTTATTTACTGCTTTCACTTAAAACCATGGGGGTGACAGAAAATAAAAGGTTCACCTAGTTACAGAAAAGTCTTCTTTTTTGTGGGAGAGAACATCCTTCAAAAGCTCAGCAGGAGCAAGCGAGTGCCCTAGGTGTGTTCAACTCATCCCCGGGGTGGACGGGGAAACAGAACGGCTGCGAACGGGTCGACAAAAACAGCATGAACTGTTTTAAAGGTAAGAACACTTTCCCATCTCCTTTTCTTGTGCTGGTTTTTAAATGATGTTGGGGACAACTGCAGTGTATCAGCAGGTGCTGTTTTTTAAAGCAGTTCTGTAAGTCTAGTCTAGAAGACTAACATACATAGGCTTGGCAGGATTCGATTTTTTAAAAATCGATAAACAGTGATTTTACCTGACACTCGCCAATCGTCAAAACTTCCTTTTATAGAAAGGAAATGTAAAAAAAATAAAATCCGGGACATGGATAAGGAAATCTGGGACAGGAGGCACCATGTGTACATGTGCGCACACACACGGAGACTGCTGCAGGCCGGGTGGGGGAAGCCCTGGCTGCGCGGCCCGCACACTCCTCCTCTGGCAGCGGCCCAGGCAGCTGCTACAGGAGATGGGGCCATGTTGCTAGGGCTGTGCTGGGGGCAGGAACAACGGGGCAGAGCTATGCCATCCAGAAGCCTGGGAGCCCGTTGCTGCCAGCTGCTTGCTCTGCCCAGGTCCCAGCCAGGGGGATCAGGCATTAAACTCCCAGTGAGCCCAGCCTGGGCCCTGCCTGGTCAGGGCAAGGGCCAAACTCCCAGTGAGCCCAGCCCAGTCCCTGTGTGAGCGGGTATGCTTTACTGATTTATGGACATTTATTTTTTAAAATTTTAACATGTTGTTTTATTAAACTTGTAACAGTATACTGCCATTACTAAATTGTCTGCCCCTGACATCCCTCATTTTGTGCAATCCTGAAAATGTAAATTGATAAAAATTGGAGGAAAAAAAAAAATCACAATTCATAGATTGTAAGGGCTGGAAGTGACCTTGCAGGATCATCGGGTCCAGCCCCCTGCACCAGAGAGGATAAATAAATCAGGGTCAGGAGACCCCAGCGAGGTGACCGTCCAGTCTCCTCTTGAAGATGTCCAGAGTAGGCGATTGTACCACCTCTGGAGGGAGCTTATTCCAGTCTGGACACCCTGACTGTGAAGGAGTTTTTCCTAATGTTGAGCCTGAATGGATCTTCCAGGAGTTTGCACCCATTACTCCTGGTTTTCCTCAGGGGTGCCCTGGTGAACAGTTGTTCACTGAGCCCTTGATGTAGCGGCAAGCCACTATCAAGTCCCCTCTCAGCCTTCTCTTCTTCTGGTTGAAGAGGCCTACATCCCTCAGCCTTTCTTCATATTGCTTGCCGTGTAAGTCTCTGATCATATGGGTGGCTCTTCTCTGGACGCTCTCAACCTTTACCGCGTCCTTGTTGAAGTGCGGTGCCCAGAACTGGACGCAGTCCTCCAGCTGCGGTCACACCAGTGCAAGTGGAAGAATCCCTTCCTTGGTTTTGCTTGAGAAGGCGTAGTAGTACACATCAATGTTAGCTCTCAAAACTATTTAAAAATTAAAATCGAATTCTGCCAAGCCTAAACATGGAGCAGCCACATGGGAGGCTGAACCATCTTTGGATTTGTCTGTGTAGAAACACTCAAAAGCAAAGGCAAATTAACTGAAGGTGTAAAGTTAATGAATGTGTTTAAGTACTTTAAAACTTCTGGATGCTCTTGTGTACATTGGATTAATGCAGCCTTAGCTAACAATAATTTCATACCGACAGGGCTGGCCTGTCTTGGAAAGTTCAGGTGCAGTCACTAGCTACCCTGTGCTAATGCCCTCTGTGGATGCTCTTAGGGGAAATAACAAAGTGCCTCAAGCTTACAGCACACAAAAAGCATCCACAAAGGGAATTAGCACCAAGTAGTTCACGCACCATCACTGACCATAATATGCCACGGCTGGCTGCACGGGAACTTTGCTACCCACACAGGCTGTTAGAGACTCCATCTCAATTCCCTCTATGGAAAAGTCCTGCACATATTGGCTTCTGAACAGACAGAGCTGCAGCAGAACAAAGGGGCCGCCTAGACAAGTCCTCAATCCAACTTATATGGAAAATAATGTAAAATCTGAAGGCTTCCTAGACCTACAGCTTTGCCCCTGCCCGATGACTATCACAGAGCCACAGAGCTTGAAGTGGTTCAAGTTCTCAATAAGGTTCTCTGACATTTTTTTAAAATTAAGTATTAGGCAGCAGCAGCCTGAATTTAAGTGTGCCTAGGAACCACCTCTATCCTTTTATGATGTCATTATAACTAAAATCTCAGTACCTCCCATTCTGCTACCTTAGTGAGACGAAGGTTGACTCTGCCTGTGCTTTTTGCTCTTCCTATTTTATACTGCTGTTTTCATTATTTTGGCCATTGTTTTTTTCCGCTCTGACCTCCTCCTTTGGTCCCTCCTTGGAAAACGCATCCATTCACTAGCTCAGGGGCAGGCAATTATTTTAGGCAAAGGGCTGCTTACTGAGTTTCAGAAAGCCACCGAGGGCTGCATTACAAGCAGCCCAGGGCAGATTAATATTAATTTTCTACATTTTTAGGGGCCTCATGGGCCCAATAGAATGGTCTGGTGGGTCGCATCCAGCCCCCGGGCCACATTTTGCCCACCCCTGCACTAGCTCCTAAATGTAAAGTCTCATCATTTCCATGATTGTACTAAATTTCGCAATTTCCCATTTTAAAAATTATCCAAAAGAATTTAATCCATTCTCATTAGAATAGGCTTAACTACGCCAGCCGACTGTACACGGAGCTGTCATAGCAATACTTGCCCTCCCTACCATGTTACGAGAGATTTTGGAAGTGCTTTGAAATCCTTTGATGAAAAGCATTACCAGTGTTTGCAAATTCACAGTATATCCCCTGGCAGCGTTTTTCGGTTCCATGCCCGACGACTGAGTTCTGACTTAATTCATCAGTTTAAGCTGCCTGAAGGAAGTCAGATGAGCACAACCTTGTGCTCAGAAATAATGTGGCCACAGGCATATTTTGTCAGGATCCGTTCTTAAGCCTATTTTGTTTGCTGCCCAATTTCCAAATTGGAGGCATCTGAGAAACTGCTGAAAGAATGAGCAAAAACAATTTATTCAAGATTTACTAAATTTGAACAGGCTTTGCTACCCCAGAACCCTAGGAAATGAAACAAGTTGGAAAAGGCCAAGTCTGTTGAGGACTGGCTGGGCTATGGGAGAATAAATTATTTCAAATTACTGTAGGCCATGGAAAATGTTGGGTCTACAGTTGAACACGTGCTTTTCCCAGACAAAAGATTGTCATAGATAATGCTGCTGGTGCTGGGTTTTCTGAGGCAAATTTAACATGGCTGATACCACCATACTAGACTACCCAAGAGTATACAGTACTTTAAAAACACAGAATTACAAATCCGGGAGAGATGTTAGTCTAACCTGTTCTTAACTACTTCAAAACAAAGGAGATCGCCTGAACTAGCCTGTGCTACTGCTCATCTACCTGTACAACTAGGCATTTTGTTTGTTGCAAAACACTCAACTCTTTGTTGCAAATTCAGTTGATTGCTTCTTGTCCTGCCTCCACCAGACAAGGACACCAACTGATCATTGCTCACATACTGGAAGACTGTTACATGCCCCTTAGTCTTTTCTACATTAAGCAAACCCAGTTCTTTTATCCTTCCTCATCCGTCCAGTTTTTGAAATCTCCTCTCATTCTTGTTGCTTCCTTTTGATTGTTTTCATTTTAACTGCATCTTTCTGCAAATATGATGCCTCGAACAAGGCACAGCATCCCAGTTGAAGCCTTGCTAGCACTGCAGAGAGTGAGGTCTAAGTACTAGACCTGAACTTTTGTACCGGAAAGCCAGTCTAAAACTCTCTCAAGTATATAGTTGGTTCAGTGAAAGATATCACCAAAGAAGCCCTAGCTTATGTATTTCCTGGACTACCACAGCCTCAACACCACTCCAACCCTACTCCTACATGCAGGGCATTTATATATCCCCAAATGAATGTTTTTTGTAACACTACTATCTTGATCATTCATTCACATCACTTATTGTAATCTCCACATCCTACAGTATTTCTGACTAGCCTGTTATCCCTATTTTATATTTCTGCATTTGATTTCTGAGAAACACATGAAGAACTTGATGACAAAATAAAGATAGTTAACGGGACAGTGGTATACAACTATACAACGCATTATGATCACTTGAAACAGACTGGTTCTCCTCCACTACACTAGTGTAAATCAGAGCTAGGTCTATGCTGGTCTAGATCCAATAAGTAGAGGTGCACCAGTATATCAGTCCATATTGGATCAGCACCAATAAAAGGAAAATTGACATTATTGGCAATTGGCTTTTTTTGACCGCTGTAGCCAATAATGTCGCCGATAAATGCTGTGTGCATGCGTGAAGCAGCAACGTGCACATGGCCAGGAACACAACCTGGCAGTTTGGAGAGCAGCATCTGACCAGTAAGTCAGTGGGGGGGGCAGGCAAAGGGGCACTGGGGAGCAGACTGAGGCCCCCATGGTGAGGGAAGGAGTGGCGCTGCACAGTTGGGGTGGGGCACAGGACAGAGCCGCAAGCGACTGGTCCTGGAAGGTTCAAGGAGGTAGAAAGTGGCGTGGACCCCTGGGGGAGACATAGGGGGCACATGCCCTCTGGATTTGTGCATAGGATGAAGCGGGCTGCCCACTGCGGGCTTGGGGCCAGGAGCTGCACTGGGCTCTTCCTGGTGGAGGGGGCTGAGCCAGGACTGCACTTGGGGCAGGAGGGGGTGGGGTGGGGTGGGGCAGGCGGCAGCAGAGCCGGGGGGGGGGGGGGCATGGCTACCCCAAAAGTCGCCATAGCCACCCCATAACCCACTTCCCAGAATTGTTGCTGCCACACACCCTGCCACCACCTGCCCAAAGAACAGCCCTGGCCAAACTCCCTCGTTGAAAGGAAACTGGTGCAGTCCCTGGCCCTGAGCCTGCAGCAGGCAGTCCACCCTCACCCCACGCAGAAGTCGGGGGATCACATACCCCCCATGACTCCACCAGGGGCACATGCACCAATGGGAGCTACCCTCTACCCTATCCACGTGCCCCCCAGAAGAGCCATCCGCAGCTCCGTCCCGCCCCAGCTGGGCAGCATGCGCCTCTGCCCCATTCCTACAGTCACCATAGGGGCCTTGATCTACCCCCTCCCCCATGTCCCTTCCCTCCCCACACCTCTTCCTCCGCACAGACTTACCAGCCTGGATGCTGCTCTCCAAGCTGTCGAGCTGCATGTCGGCTATCGAATCAGTATCGGTTGATATGATGGTTAATGATCAGCCCTCACTACCGGCCAGAAAAAAATCTTTAACGGTGCACCCCTAATAATAAGCTATTAAAGCAATATTTGACAGGCTGAAATGTCTCTGATTTTCCACTCATATTGGGACAGAGGCAGGCACTGTGCTTCTGCCACCATGCACACCCCGGGAGGGCATGGGGGAGTGCCCCCCAGATCTGTGTGCAGGGCAAGGGTGGGCTGCTGCTGCGGGCTGGAGCTGGGG
Organism: Alligator mississippiensis; assembly: GCF_030867095.1. Lineage (NCBI taxonomy): Eukaryota > Metazoa > Chordata > Crocodylia > Alligatoridae > Alligator > Alligator mississippiensis. The sequence continues at coordinate 245,944,345 of NC_081827.1, read as the reverse complement.
GGCACCAGGTTCTTCCCAGTGGGTGGACTGGGCAGCAGCTGCACTCAATGTGGGCAGCGACAGCACTGGAAGGGAGGCTGCAGAGTGAGTTACAGCCACCCCAAATTCACTGTAGCCCCCCTCCCAGCACCATCACTGCCTCCCGAGTACAGCCTGACCCAGCCCCCACACTGGGAAGAACCTGGCTCAGCCCCTGGGTCCCAGCCCGCCTATGCCCCATGCACAGATCCAGGGGGCACATGCCCAGGGTGCGGCAGGAGCACCCCCTTGGCCCCAGGACGAGCCACGGCTCCGTTCTGCACCTCGCCCCACCTGGCTGGGCAGCCTCTTCTTCTGCTCCACTCCCTCCCTCACCATAGGTGCCTCAATCTGTCCCCCCACACACTTTCCCTCCCCCCCTTGCCCCTTTTCCCAAAACAGGCTTACCAGCCGGATGCTCCTCTCCAAACTGCCCAGCCACATATCAGCAATCAGATTGGTATTGGCCGATATGGCTCATTAAAAATTGACCATTGGTATCGGCCCAAAAAATCTCCATTGGTGCACCCCTAACTCAGCTATAAAAGAGTCAACCACCTACAAAGTTAGTGCTTGATAACAACTCTATAGCTGGTTTTTATCCAGCTTTCATTTGAATGTGTAGCATGGCCCTCCGCTAACCACTAGACAAGCAACCTCAAAAGCTTCTTGTTTAAATTCAAATATTGCACCAGAAATAAGAAACCATATTTCTTAGAATTATGGTACAGTATGACTGACAAGAGTAGCCACTTCAACTCCAGGCTAGTTTTAAAATATATACTGCATTCATATAAGTGACTCATATAAATGTAATTAAAAGTAGCCCTAAGAGCATCGCCTATAATTAAAGTTGCCTAACATTTTTCACTATGAGGCAGCCCATTTTTACTTTCTTATAATGTTTCCAAGCTTTAACAGTATGGGCTGAAATTCCCCATGCCAAATGCCTGTTTCAGTTTGAAGTTTTGGAAAGTCTAAACTGATTTTTTTTTCCATTTTATTTCTGAGAACTAATATGGAAGAAAACACTGTGTAGTGCATGTTAGAATTTGGTATCTAATCTCAAAAGGATCCATCTGCAGAGAGCATGCTCCATCGCTAATGACTCCTACATCCGACTGGCCTGTACACATGCTGTTCCTGCAGAACAATTGAACATGATCCATCCTGGAGTGGCACAAGTTACAGGAGAACATAAGAATTGCCACTTACTGGGTCAGATCATAGGTCAACCTTGCTCAGCATCCTGTATCACAGGCTGTGTCTACACGAGATGCTTTACTAAGCAGTAGAGTTAATTATTGCGTAGTAAGTGTTACCATCTACATGTGCTGACCCTTACTGTGCAGTAAGTTCTTCTACTTGGCAGTTAATTTGCTACATGCAAATAGCAAATTAACTGCCGAGTAATTACTGCACAGTCTGGCACGTGTAGACAGCTGACTGGGCAGCAGCGGGTGGGAGATTGCTTCCTGCCCCTGGGAGCTGCCTGCTGTTGGGATGGGCTCCGCCACTAGAACCCAGGTGGGGACAATGTCCCCCTGCCCCAGCAGCCGGCAGATCCCAGCCCCTGCTCCATGATTAGGGAACAGGGGCTTGGAGCTTGTTCCCTGTCTCAACTCCACAACTGCCTGACCAGGGAGGGTTTATTCTAGAGCAATTTACAGTGCTTCACATTTAATACCTCATTTAACAAGGGCTAATCTGAAGTGCTGTACCCATGTTTAAAGTACTGTAAAGCTGTGCATTTCTGTTAAGTCATGGCAATAAAGCGCTTTAAATGGTGAATAAAGCAACTTCTATACACACCTTTTTATGATTAGCAACAGTGAAAACTGTTGAAACAGCTAAAAAGAATTGACACCTGACATCTGTCCAACACCAGCAGATGATCACTGATCAGCAGGATGACTACAGTCCCTGATGGCCTGAAACCAGATGGGGCAGAGGATACCTAAAGATGCTAGATAGTACAAAACTCCTCTATTATAATATTATTTCCCAAAATAGGAGAATTCAGATGGTTCTCATTAGCATACACATGCATTTGGTTTTTTAAGCAGAATCCTTGCAATTGTTTATTCCAGGAGAGCTGGCCCCCTTCCCACCTAAAGAGATGGGGAGGCAAGTTTCCACTGACCGCAGATCTACAACTCCCCTGCAAAGCCAGGAACAGTCTAGTAGTGCCAGCTCAAAACACTGCATCCCAAATCTCCTCCTGGCTGATAAAGAGCAAGGGCCAAATCTTGCTATCTGTTACATCTGTGCAACCACAATGTACTAAATGGAGTTGGCAAAAGTAAGAAGAACTTGGCTCCACTCCTATTATTTTTATTTATATTGTGGTATGTATATCCAGAGCTCCTAGTCAGGATTGCAGATCTGCTGTGCTAGGCAGTGTAGAAATAAGTCATTAAAAGAACTGCAACCTGAAGAGCTTGTAACTAATAAACACATTGGTGATATGTTACCTTCACCACAACATGACTGCTGTGAAGGGTCTCTCAAGATAACCCATAAATACTTTGCAGAAGCACATGATCATACTAAAAAAAAAAAAAAAAAAAATCTCTCGAAAAGTTCCCAATAGAACAGAGCTGAGCCAGACCACTGGAGACTAGTTTAGTAATTCTTGTGAGCAATGTCACAGGCTTTTGCAGTGACCACTAATAGTTATGGCCTTGGGACATTCTCTCACTTCATTTCTCCACTGGACATGCAGTAACCAGGTTACACTACTGTAAATCAAGACGGAAATTCCCAGCAAGGGGAATGGTGTTTTTACATCACTGCCATTTCTCTCTGCCCAGAACTTCTGAATAAATCATCAGTGATTGGGATCAATATACCTGCGAATGTGTTTCTATTTTGGGGAACTTGGCAAGGGAAGAAAAAGCTTTGAAAATGCTATATTAGGCTGCTTTTAAACAACTGTTTGATTACTGAAGTAATCATTTATTTGCCTTTGCACACTCCTGCCTTTCCCCAGAGTCCATTCAGTTCTGCATGCTTGAATACATGGTGTGCGATGGCCGCTTGCCAAATCAAGACGTACATGACTATATCTAAGGTACAAAAAAAGAATGGGGATGCATTTGGCTCACTTCAAGTTACTGAAGCTATCCCACACGATCCACCTTTTCTCACATGTTCATCCTTGTGATTCAGACTGAACCGTTTCTGGGATCAGTTTATCTGTGAGAAGAAAAGCAGTGCCCTCCCCCCAGCACTGAGGGGTTGAGGTATTCAGGACTCTCCAAACACATGCACTTGCCTACTAAAATCTACTAGAAAGAAATGAACTTCAGGATGTCAACGAACAGGTTATCCTCCAGACTTGATTCTACTAATATAGGAAAAACACTAATATATAAGTATGGGGATGAGGTGAGGATGAGGGAGAGAAGGAGGAAGTCCATATGTGTATAAAAGAGCAGAAACATTATCATTAGGGACCTACCTAAATTGTGGTGAGATAAACTTTTGTTGCCTGCTTGCGGTGCGCAGAGCAGGTTTCACAGGCATTTCATGGCAGTCCCACCCCTCCACTGACTGCCACAGGGACCTCAGTGGCCCCACCCCTCGCAGCTGATTGGCAGAGGGCGCCTTCACTCAGTCTATGTCACTACCACTTTTTTTTTGGTTGATTTTGCAGGAAATAGTGGCTAATGTTGGATTTCCTGGCGATCACAGATAATGCTATTGTTTGCAGTTTCCGCAAAATATGCAAAAAAAAATGGGATTTCAGTAGGTCCTTTATCATCATCAACTTGTAAGTATTGAAAATATGACTTTGAGGAACCTTGTTACTTCCAGGTCAAATCTAGAAGCTAGATTAATATTAGCCAAAAACTGCTGCCATCTGCGATTACTTGAAGTGACTTTGTAGTTTGGGTGTATTTATCTTCTTGGTAATGGTTATCTCCTGGTACTTCTCCCTCCATTATCGGAATATCTTGGTACCCACCATAACCACCCATTACACTTGACACTCAACAGCAGTTTCAGCACACAGGTTCAAGCTGGCTTGGTAGTGGACCACCCTCAAGCAGGCTCATGGACCTAAGGTAGTATCTAACAGAGCCAGGCATCAAGAAGCAGTCCCTGTATCCGAATGCTCCGAATGCCCCGTCTCCAGCAATGAACAGAACCCGATTCTCCCAAAGAAGGAACAAGTCACCCTGCAGAAGTTACCTCCTCAGAAAAGTGTCTTTCTAATTCCCTTTAGCTAGAGGCTGAAGCATTAGCTGAAGCAGAAGGGATAAGGCACCTTAGTGCAGTTAATAAGACAGGACGCTAAAGAGGATGCAATAGAAACCTTTCACCTGTCGATTTAAAACAAAACCAAAAACGACCTTTCCAACTTATAGCCCTCCATGCAGTTACGTGTGCTTTTTCCCTGTAGAACGGAGAGAGTTAATTTTACATTGTCAAAAGGTACACCAGTGTCATGTGATTTCCTACTTAATCATTAACCTGTCAAATTCTGCATAATAAAGCCTTCACAATTTTAAGGAAATACAAAAGACTTGTCACTGAGAGAATTTTAAGAACATGACAATCATGTATAAATTTAAGGGGGGAAAAAACTTGGTGCTACTTTGCACAGCTGTAATATTTTTCTCCCTCTTGTACTAAAAGCAGTTACTTCTGCCAGAAGCTCGTTCCAACTTTGCTGCAACTTCCTACGGTTGACCCAGCCATACCCCAAATGCAGTTGCTGTGAGTGTAGACACTACATAATTTGGGAAGCCAGACAGTGAAACTGGTCTTCATTAAGCTTCCAGTATGCCCTCAGGTCCCTTAAAAGCTATCATGCAACCAGCCACCACAACTGTAGAAGCATTCAGCAGTCAGTGACTTAAGATGTTCTACCAATCAAGCTACCCTTTGTTCTGCAATTCTGTCTATTGACTGCTCCTGGTATTGAAGCTCCTGTTTCACAGTCTTGCAGATTGTTTTTAACTCATTCCAGTGAAGTAATATTTGTTTTTGCCTCCATCTTAAACTGAATAATACAGCCTTAGGAAATCTTCTAATGATGTTTTAAGCATCTGCACCCCTTTTTTCCAAATTCTAGATCTGCCCCTGTAGAGCAGGGGTTGGCAGCCTGAAGTGGAGCCATTTGATGTGGCTCATGGACACAGGGTTTGGCAGCAGTCACTTTTCTCTGCCGTGGTGGGGAAAGGTCCAGGCTGCAGGGAAAGCAGCAGCAGCAGCACCTATGACGTAAACTGACTACAACCGAGATGTCCCTAAGTGGATGATAATGGGAAATCCAGGGCACGTCTGAAGTTTCCATAAAGGAACAATTTTCTTGGGTTATTCGGAGAGGACCGAGCACGGAGCTGGGCGCAGGGTACACCTTATTTCCCGCAAGCCACATCTTTGTACAGCCAGCACTTTAACTAGGAAAGTGAGCAGGCAACGCTTCTGGTGGCCCTGTCTGATATCGCTAGACAAGTCTGCCCCTTTCCATCCGCTCAGTTGGCTCTCCTTAGCTTGTAGCCATTGCTCAATTTATTTGGAGCAGTAATGCACTAATGTTATCTGACAGCTGCTATTAACGTGTCACAGGCATGTGTATGCAATAATACAGTTGCTGTGGGGATTCTGCTATGGGCCACTCTCTTCCAAGCCACAGAAGAAGAAAAGGGAGGGAGGAAAGATTATTTCACAGATGAAAACATCCTGCTGCTTCTTCCCTCCTCCTCAGGGTACGGCTCATCAGTGAGAGAAAGCAGCCAAGGAGGCATCACAGGTGGAGGCACACTCCAGCACTTGGGCAAAAGGGATTTTGCAGGTTTCTCACCTACATCTACATAGCTGAAAACATGTCAGCGAAACCCAGACAGGAGCCTAGTCCTCCCCGAGGGTTCACAACATGAGGAGCGGTGTCATTTAATGGAGGGGTCTTATTGTACAAGTAGATGAATGAGATTAAAAGTATGAAGCATCAGAGAAGACTTTTGAAGATCCTTTCCCCAAACCAAACACACATACGCAAGCACGCGCGTGCTCACGGTGGGAGCTCATACACCCAACTTTTCTTACTTTCCTGGCACCTTCATTTTAATGCTTCTGAAAAAAAAGTGTTACAAAAGTGAAAGCAGAACTTTACAATGCTTCCTGTTAGATAAAGCAACATTTGCGTTGGATGGAGGAAGATCTGCCAGGCCTGGAACACCGTTCTGAGGAGTATCGGACTAGAAATACCGAGTAGACTATCAATATTCAAAGGTGGTGAATGTCAAACCTAGAGGAATGATGTGCAAGGTAAAAGGGTTAAAAAAGTTACAGAATGGTAAACAGGTCCAAGTCCAGATTTGTAGGAGTTAAAAGGGCAAGCTGGAACAATTTCGACTCCATCTAGATTTGCCTCTTATTTTGGCTTGAATGATTTAAGGCTACAAAAACATAAGGGCATGTTGTTGGAGCAGCTAAGGTACCTTGCCATGGATCCAGAGATGTGAATTTGTGCCTTCCTCTAGACTCACACCAGAGGCAATCCCAGATCACTTAGCTGTACGTGGGTATCTGGTCATACCACCCTTTGTGTGCCATTAGCTACAGAAAGAGAAGTGTCTTAACCATGCTATCCTGATGGGCCACCAAGGCTTGGGTGGGCTTATAACAAGGTGGTAACAACAGAGTGGTGAAATGAAGAAGCAACAGTAGGGGAAAGACAACCTATCACGTAGATAGCTGTCCAGGGGACAACTTCCTATGGGGCAATGTTGAGAGGCCTCTTATTTGGGGCTTTTAAAACAGGACAAGACAACACACCAGAGTTAATTGAATGGTACAATGCTGCATTAGCATTAGATGGACTAGATGAGCTGAGTAATGCCATTAAACAGAAAATGCCTCTGATCCTACGGGGAAGATACAGGTTTTATATGACAATCCCTAATGTGCTCTTTCCCTTAATTGCTGTAGAATTACCAAGTGAGAGACATTTGCAACCTGGAGGAGTATTAATTGGTTAAGACTTGAACAGTGCTTTAAACACATGGATGTAATATATTTTAAGATGGCAAATCACAGTAGCTGCCAACTACTGGAGATCGGCATTTATAGCCTGGGAGTCCTGGAACAGGAGAAAGTTGCACTGGAACTTGAGTTACAGGGAGTTTTATGCCCAAGCACCAACATTGCTGGGGTTATCTTGCTTCAGTTCCTTAATCAGAAAGTCAAGGAATCCTTTCTCTGAATAAGATGCCCAGTGTACAGCTTCATGAATCTTGGCAGCAACAAGCAGCAGGATGAAGGATGAATTGGGCAACGCTCAAACTACTGATCTCTGTCATATGAGCAGTTCTAGCAAACCGACCATTTTTCAGTCGGGGAAACCAAGCTGGATTAGCAGCAGAAAATCTCTCACCATGCACTTCACCACATCACCTGACATTGATGTAGATGAATCTCTGATGATGGATAATCAGCCAGAATCGGTCCATAACATAAGCACTATCAGACCTTTTGATACATGGGGTAGTGCCCGTACTTTGTTTATGGGGGGATATACCCCCATGTATAGCAGCACCTACGGTAGATTTGCCCACTCCAAATTGGTTTATGTTGGACAAATAAGAGTTAGTGACTGCTATCATCTAGACAGCAACTACTACACACTTTTCCACGCACAAGGGGACTCAATTGGTGGTGTCACTCCTCAGAACTGGACCTAGCTCCATACAGATTTCCAGGCAAGGAGACTTACTTCCCCATCCAGAAGCAACAGCGGGTCATCCCACAACTACAACAAAACCTCCTCCCTACCACCGCACCGCAGCTTGTTTCTTCACACAGAGACCCAGGAGTCCATGGACTGGAGATGACCCCAGACCAAGCTGTCCTCATTCACTGCCCAGATACCCTCCCCCTTCAGATGGGTCACTGCTGTCATCTGCTGTAAAATGTTGTATAACAGAACTATATCCATCTGCTCACCGATGCAGCGGATGACACTTGCAGTGAAAGCATGCACACAGCAGTGAAAAGCCAGATACATTATTGTGATTAGGTGATAATTGGTATGTAGCAGATTCAGGAGATCAAAACATTGAGTTTTAAAATGATACTATATCCTTCTTTGAAAGAACTGCTAGGGGTGTTTTTGTAGTTAAGCAAGAGAAGTTGAACTTGAAGACTTTTCAGTACCTTTCTCAAAATACCCCTCCATTGACTGGAACAGGGATCCAATATTTCACTGGGGGGTAGCAGTGCTGCAAAAGGACTGTGGGAAACCAACCCTTTTTCTGCTGTTGGCTCAACTTCTGGCAAGCCCACCTCTGCATGTGCTTTCGTCTGCAATACAATACAACCTACTTGTTTTTGCACCGCTACCATTAAATGATTTACTCCTGTCCTATGCCTTGAGGTTCGTCTCTCATGGCTTTTCCATTCATGTGTCCATGGGCTGGGAGGATGGCTTATCACAGTGTAATATCCTCATACGAGCCAATGCTCTGCAGCATGCTGCCTTTTCCAAGCACTCCTTGAAATCTCACCCTGAAACTGCAGCAACCCACATACTTTTCTGGCACTGGTTACTTCAGCATTCTCCTTTCCCCTCTTCAACCGTCCTTGAGTATTTATGGACCTATTCTCACAACATACTTGGGGGAAGTTTGCATTACCCCTGCATCACAGAGTAGGAGTTGAGACAGATTAAAGTGACTTGCCCTAGATCGCACAGGGAATCCATGACGATGTGAGGGATTGTGTGCAGAACACCAGGCTGTCCAGCCATTTCACCAGCCTCCTTTCTAAAGCTACAAGCTTTGCAGTCAAAACTGTTCTGCAAGAGAAGAGTCCCAGAAGGCTTGCTGCTTTACTTTGATTAGATGAACTTAAAGATAAAGGACTTGGGTCAGCCCTAATTTATAACCCCTTCATTAAAACATTCACATGCAGAGGATGGGTTCTGAGTCCAAAAGTCAGCAGGGGTTAGGAATTTGCTATCTTGATCTCCTTAAGAAATGTCAGCTATTTAGAAATAATGTCATTGTGATCTGAAGAGTGACTTTTATTAACATAGGGAAAGTCAGACAATTTATATTAATTATTTCTGCTATGCACAAGGATGATTTTTTTCCTGGATGGTACAATGCGGGGAGTGCATGAATCTTAGAGCTCGTGTCGCACGGTCTGAACAAGACAGTAAAGCAGTTCAACTTCAAAGGTCCAAATGAACATGGGCTGTAATGCCTACTTTTTAAATCCATATGTTTAACAGTCCAGTTAATATCCGTCATATAGTTCTGTGGATTTTTCCAGGGGCACCAACAATATAACTGGGAAAGACAGCCTCAGCTGGAAGGTTCATTAGTTTACTTACTGCATAAGAGCAATGCTCTAGAGACATCTGTCACAATAATAAAATTGTCTGCGTCTGTGTGGGGGGGAGGGGGGAAGGAAGGGGTGTTTAAAATAAAGCTGCTTACCACAGAGACCTCCAAAATTGCTTTCTTCTGATAAAATTTCTATTTGACTTTAAACACAAGAGGGGAACAATTAATTAACATACCTCCTTGCTGCTAGATTGAGTTGAACAGACAGACTGTCCCATGGTGTTAGATAACAATTTAGCTTCCTAGTCAAACTATAATACTCCTAATTATCAGGCAAGGAGCCTAAAATGGGAGGTTGACTATAGGACTAGGAGCAGGAGCTCATGACTTCTATTCCTGACTCTGCCACTGGTTCTCACTGGGACCTTGGGCAAGTTACTTATACAAGTCGTATCAATCTCATCCCTAAAACTACTATGTTTTGGGAGGGGTTTTGTTACTACCCAAATGTTAGTCCCTTCAAACCACTGCTGACCTCTCATGGGTGCAATGAGAGCTTTGCACAAAGATGCAGGTCAGAATAGGCCTTGGGGAAGACATGAATCTAAAAACCACTGGTCACATAGAATACAACCTCATCTTGCAAACAATCCCACTAGGACACCCTGGAGAAACATTCTGAAATCCATATAGGAAAAAAAAGACAGCAGAACCAGTTACCAAACTCTTGGTTATCATCATGGCTGCTTACAACGATCTGGCAGTTCACATTCAGCACGGGTCTGAAGGGCAACACAGACTGCTTGCAGACAGCTGGTCATCCAGCTGGGACCGGCTGCCTAAATTCACTTCTCTACTTCTACAGTAAGTATGGCCAAAGAGTCTACGGACTAGATTTACAAAGGCAGTTTGGCACCTAACCTGCTTGGGCATTTAGTCCCATTTACCTGTGCTTGTCAGTCTTTATGCAGCTTTGTAAAATTAAACCAAATCCGATAAAAGATAGGTTAGACTTAATGCAAATGAATCCGCACGGGAGGCCTCTTCAGGTACATGAACCAGAGTCAACATACCTCATCCCACACCGAAATCAGTCATAAACCAGCATGCCGCTGGCCAATGGCAGAGATACCACAACAGCCAGAAAGGGCAAAAAGGTAAGTGGAGGGGAGGACAGAGGATGGTTGGGGGTTCAGCTCACAACGCGACTGCCAGTCCCAAGTTTTGCAGCACCAAGGACCAAGCTGCTGACCACTACGTTGGTTCCTTGCAGCCTGTTACAGTCCAAGCCTTTGAAGCATCCCCGACTTGGCTTGGAGCCCCCCTGAAGGGAGAAAATGGCACTGAAAACCCAAGCCAAACAAAACATGCTTTAATTTACAGCCATAAAACCCTCTCAGCTACAAGCAGAGCTGAAGCATGTTTCTGTAAAAAGAAACAAGACGTTCTCTCCCTTCAGGGTGGCTCCAGCCACCAACAATGCAGGCAAAGCTGGGACAAAAGCACTGGCCCCACTGGATCTTAGGGCTTCGGGACCCTGGACATTTCAAGGGTTTTGTTCCCAGATTTTTGTAATCTTGGAGGATGCTGCAGGGGTAGAAGAGGACGGTAGGGGGGACATGGGGCCCTGTTCTCAAAACAGATGCCCGATGCTGGCAGGGCAAAGATTTGCCTTGACATTTGCAAGACAAGTCTGCACACCCACCCAGTTTAGATCCTTGCTTCAGGAGCTGCATCTTGTTTTTTGGTAACCTCAGGCCTGACTTAAGCAGCACCCCATCGTGACCTTTACACCCATCTATGTGCTCAAAGCTCCTGGGGTACTGTCCTGCGCCCTTACCCATTCTTATTTGGAAAGTCCTGCTCTCAATGCCAGCTCCTGAAGGAAGCTGACCCTCTATAATCCTGTTTCGATGACTTGTCCAAAGTCCCCCTGAGAGCCAGTGGCAGAGGCAGAAATCAGGAGACAGAAGCTTATTGCATAGTCCCTAAAAATCAATGTAAAGGCCGAACTTGAACCTTTGCTATGAATATTACAGCACAGACCTCAGTAATGACTTCATTAGCCAAGAGGAGCTGTAGGCACCTTCTTGTGGCTCAACTCTGCATTTTCTTTGCACTGGAGCCAATACGCCCTTCACCCTGCTCTAGCTGACTGACAAATCCAGAGACTGAAGCCCTTTATATGTGTATTCTGCACATTTCCCAAGCATTATATTCACACGCGCTCACTCCAAATCATAAAAGGAGGGGGAGAAAGAGAAAGAGCGAGCCCAGATGTCTCCCACGCAGCGAGTTACGGGATTCAAAGCCTGCTCCTCGCTGAGGTTAGTGCTGTCCTAATACGGCCGGCACACACAGAACAAGGCATTCCTCAACTTGGTGTTTATTTTTATGTTCCCAAGAAGCACAAATATAAAAGCTGCATTTCAAGGCTTCCTCCTGTGTGCGTTAAAACAATGCAACCACCCTGCGCCTCCCTTGGCCACCGCTGAGCCTGCGGAGAGCAGCGGCAGCGGCAGGACCCCTTGATGACAAGGGAAGAACTGGGGTAGGAAAGTGGGGAAAGAAACAGAAAAAGTATCTATATTTGAATCTAACCATCCCCAACTAGTCCCTTTGCACAATATATGCCCCAACCAGCTACTTATTGATTTTAAATGAGATTTATAAAGGAACTGGAGAGTGGATTTAACTATGCATGCAGAAATGCCACAAAGCCATCCCCAACTTCTCTGACAATATACACTATCCTGAAAAGACCTGCTAGCCTGGCAATCCTTCAACGTTATTTGAACGTATATAATCTGCTCCCAGTAGGGAAGTACCAGCCTCGCTCTCTGAGACCTGTGGAGCAGAGGGGCCGAGACCAGGAATATGCCTCGAGTCTTGGCTTCACGAACCCAGGTGAGCATCCCAGCCCCTGATCAAGCCTCATTGCCCCTGTGAAGTAAAACCCTACCTGTGCTTGGTTAAATCATTTTCAATAAGCTAGTTAGCTTTGTTCATTAATTAGGCTTTGCTTATTAAAAATACAAGAGCTGCAGAAATTTGGACTATACTTTTCACTCCCTTGCAACCTCTGTGGTTTTTTGCACTTTCCTCAGCTTGAATGATGAAAACAACCAGTCGCTTTCTGCTTCCTGAACACAGTCGTTAGCACAAATTTACAACGGGTGTGCAGCAAAACACAGCAAGGGAGGAGCTTGAAATCTCACTCCCTAACTGAAAAAAGGGAATGGTTATGTACATTTTCCAGCTGATGTCAGAATTAGTTTGTGCAAAGCTTGAACTTGGGTCTTCGTCTGACCTGACAGCGGTCCTGTAACACGCAAAAACTTCTGCTGATCCTGTCAAAGGCTTTTAACTACCAGCCTTGCTATTCGTTTTTTTAAAATCGGCTAGCATGCTACATACTACAACTGACCACAGATCTCATATCTAAACCCTTTTAGGACAGCAGTCATTTTACCCTGAATATTTCGTACATTGTCTCGGCCTGCCGGACCTGCAGCAACCTATTTTACTAGGAATCTGGACACAGTTCAAAAGAGGAACTCCTTTAAATGCCTGCCGAGTACACAGATCTCAGTCCCAGCCACTCAGCCTGTGTGGCGTAGGGCAGCGTTTCTCAACCCATGGGCTATGACCCAAAAGTTAGTCGCAGGAATGTATGAAAGGGTCACAAACAAACTTTAAAAATGAATTCTCCTTTAAAGGAGAAAAACATGGGAAATTGTGGCTTTTCCCTTGCAAGCTGGCAGAGCTCCAGCCTGTGAGGGGCTGCTTGGGACCCCGCATGCCTCACATGCACCCACCCCGTGCCCCACATGCTGGAGGGGCTAGGGCCTGCGGGCAGCAGGTCAGGAGTGAAGGGCACTGGGTCAGGATTGGCCACTGATATTTGGAAATGGGTCCTGGTACAAAAAAGGTTGAGAACCACTGGTGTAGGGGATAGTGAATGTGCGGTAAAAGCAGGAGGAGGAAGGATAATCCAATGGCCAAGGCACAAGCCTAAGACTTTGAAAACACACAGAGTTAATGCCCTTCTTTGCCTGGGGCTTTGTGTGTGACCTTGACCACAACACTTAACTTCCTCTGCCTCAGTTTTCTACCTTCAAAATGGTTATAATATCACTTCCCTGACGCACAGAGATGTTGGGAAGATAAATGCATTCAATGATTGCAAGGCACTGTAATGGGGCCCTTTCGGTTCCCACTGCAGGGGGCAGGGCCCTACAAAGGAGAAACGAGACAGGCTGGAGAACCATGCCCGCGAGGGCAGCACAAAGGAGGGTCCTCAGCAGTGACCTGCATGCTGAGTAAAATCAAGACTTGTCAGGTGAGATAAGGGACAGCCCGGAGCAGGGCTGGAGGGTGGAGAGGAAGGTGCAGCTGCTCCATACGGACGCTGCAGTGAGAGGGACCAAGTAAGAGCCGAAGGAGAAGTACAGCGAGCAATCCAATTTCAGGCGATGGACCTGTGATCCCCAACACCTGGTCAGACTTTTAGACATCTGTCTGCCAACCACTGGGCAAGAGCTGATGTTGTAAATCGCAGCAGCTGCTCAAGAGGAAGCGGGAAGGGAAGAAGGTTGACTTGGTAGTTAAAGCACACAGTCAGGACAGAGGAGATCTGGGTTCAATTTCCAGCTCTGCAGCAGACTCTGTGTTTGAACTCTGGCAAATCGCTCTGCCTCTCTACTGAAGGAGAGCCGAGATAATAGTTTCTCCCACTGTTTCCCTTCTTTGTGGAGATCATAAGGTCTTGAAGACAACGAGGCTCCGATCCTGGGTGGGCTTTCGAGGTCCCACTTTATGGAAAATAAAAACAAAAGGCATCGACAAGGGAAGTGTGGGAAAAAGCAGACCAGAAGCACTGGGAACACTTTCCATTACAGTTTAACCCCGTGGTCCTTTTTCTTTTTTCCTTTTTTTCCAGGCACAGCTCTGCCTTCAGTAGGAGCTTTGCCAGAGAAAGGCTGTAACCTTTAAGAAATAAAGGCAATATCCTCACAGCAGGAAGACTAACCATTTGTGGGCACCTGTATCCCCGAGGCTGAAAAAAATCTATTTAATCATTTAAATGCCCTCATTCAACCCTCCTCCTCCCAAACTGCTGAATCACAATATAAGCAAGGAAGAGTAACGCCAGACTAGGCCATGGAGGATTATAGCTTCCTGCCAGGCCAGCCCCGTCTTCTCCAGAGCCTTTTTCTTATGACCACAAATACAACCCTACTCTTTCCTCTCTTTATAAAAATTGTTCTAATAATCAACACAGCAAAAAAAGAAACTTACCTCCAAAAATAACTGGGGCATTTTTTCTTTACATTTTCCATAATAACAATAAGCGTTCTGCTCTGGTTTGAGAGCATACCAAAGAGTTTCCAGGCCAAAAATATATTTTCACAGCAGGCTGAAAAGTGCTGGAGGCAAAATGCGTGGTAGCAGCTATGGTGCCTAGGTACTGCTATGTCATCTCCCATCCATCTGGAAGAACTAGTCAAAGGGGAGCATTTCCTTGGTGGTCTATTTGCCAAGTGACCACAACTCTTTAGCTTGTGCCCACAGCACCCAAGACTCCCCTGTGGTCTCCCATTCAAGCGTTAGCCAGGGCCAGAAGTGCTTCATTTCCAAGATGAGACGCATTCAGGTGGTCATGGCCATGGGCTATCTCCTGGACCTCTTCCAACATCTTGGTGAAGCGAAAGGTATCTCAGAATCGCACACAGCTGGTAAAAGCTTCCAAGTCATGCACAGAGGCATAAAAAAGGTAACCGATTTGCCCAAGGTCACCCAGGATGTCTGTGGCAGAGCTTGAAAGTTAACCTCAGGTCCCCAAACAGTGCCTTAAACCACAAGATCATCCTTGGAAGATTTTCTTCATAATACCTCACCTACAATTAACCAAGCAGCACATTCCCCCCAGGACTGAGTTTCCACCGGATCCAAGCTCTTCCTGCAATCATATTTTACTGCTTCTCTGACTCCATCACTGGGGGACACTGTCTTTTTGAGAGGAAGCTTCTTGCTACCTAGGAGAGGCAGACCCTGTGCACTCTTGACTTTTAAAATCCTCATCAAATGTTTGCCATCTAGACCCATCAATCTTAACACTGTCTGAGGATGACCCCATGTTGATGAGCAGTCTCAGATCAGGTTATGAATGAATGACCGACCTGAAAACCCCCACTGACCGATGGAAGAATTAATTTGCTTTTACTTGTTCTAGAGAAGCCTGCACCTTCAAGAACGTGGGGGAAAAGGACTGGATGGGGGCCTCCTGGGCTACTGAATTCACAGACGATCATTAGCCTGTAAAATCGGTTTCAAACCTTCACACAAGATACAATACTCCCCCAAAAAACACTCTACAACATACTATAAGTAAACCTGGGGAGATGAGGGCCCTGCCACTGCAATGAGAGAGAAGTGATTGATTTATATATGCTTGGCTCCTAGAAAAAGGACCATACTCCACACTGCAGAGGGAGGCAAAAACCCCTACAGTCCAAGCCAGTCTGACAGAGAAGAAAAATCCCTTTCTGACCTCAAATTAGGTGATCAGCATAGTCCTGAGCAAAAGGAGCAAGATCCTGTAGCCAGGAACCTTGGGATTTTTCTAAGCCTCAGCAAGAGCATCATGCACCTCAGTTAAAACCCTCCAGCCTGAACTGTGGCCAGCATCCCAGTGTCTGAGAGGAAGGCAAACCTCCCCCTTCCCTACAGAAGCTGGCAGCAGACATGCGGAGAAATAAAATTCTTCCTGGGCCCAACGGGTGAACAGCAAAAGCCTTGAGACGAAGGGATTACCCAACACTTTCCACAGTGTATGAGAGCTACCTTTGTGCTGTAACCTGGGCACTGCACACACAAGCCTCTATCATCCTATCCCGCCATCAATTTATCCAGGTCAGTCTTAACGCAATTCAGCTCTTTTGCCCCCACAACGTAGCTCAGAAGACCCTTCTAAAAACCTTACTCTTCTGATAGACAACGATATAAATCTTCTCCTGATTTTCAGCCTTAAGTTTATCTGTATAGCCACTTGATCCTGTGCTGAATTAGAAGGGGTGGGGGAAGCTGGCTTTTCTGCCCAGCGCCAGCATCGATTGCTTGTAGATACCAGTTCAGTGGGAGCTCGGCATAGCCGACGGTGCAACCTGAACCACTCTGATTCCCCAACCAGTTTGCTTCGTTTGCCACGAAAAGAATCGTTTCATTAAACTCAGCCTTGCAGACTCACCCCGGCATCCGAGGGAAGCAGTGCCGTCTCCCCCTCACACGTCGTCACTAGTCATAAAAGACTGATGAGGAAGTTCCCTCTCTGCTTCTCCCCGTGCAACCCCGCTGACGGGATTATTCACGTGTAAATGACAAATCTGACTTAACGCCTGGCTTAAAAACCAGGTTGCTGCACAGGATATACACAGTCACCATGTGCTAATCATGAGCTGGGTTGGGATAAGCATTCATTTGTCAATTGATCAATCAGGATGAAGATAATTTCTGTCATCAGCAGCTCCCGTTCCCCAATCCTCCACCAACACTGGTATTAACAGTCTATAATTAAATGGATGGAAGCAAACTGGAGCTCCAGCCATCCTGCTACACAGGCATTCAGATAATGTGGCAAGGGGCACGCTCACCGAAAGAGAGGAAACAGTACTGAAAAGGACCCCCTGGGTCACCCAGTCCAGTCCCGTGCTACGGCAGGCACCCTTGTCCTGAAGACCAGGTGGGTCACTCACCTCCGCTGGAAAGCTGTGCCAGACCCACGCTCCCTCTGATGGCTACAAGCCTTCTTCTAATTTTCAGTCTAAATTTATCCACAGCCAATATGTCACAATTTACTTTTTTTCTTGTTGCAAACTTTGTCCTTTAGCTCAAAGTAGTGCCTCTCCATTTTAGTAGCCTCTCTCTTTCTCTGGACTCACAGAAAAATAGGGCTAGAAGGCATCTCAGTGGGATCATCTAGTTCACGCCTATTGCTCACAGCAGAATTATTCCCAGGAGCTTTCAACCCCTGGCTCTCAGGCCAGATCTGGCCCCTGGAGTCATGTCATCCAGCCCATGGGACTCCCCACAGGTCCAAAAATTTGGCAGCAGAAAAGTGGTTGCCACTCTCCCCTGCTACCAAATTTCTAGACCTGTGGGGAGCCTTGTAGCCTGGGTAGCATGGCCCTGCATACTCTATCAGGCAGAGTGGCACAGGGCCTGATCCTTGTGCTCACAGCCAGGCAGGGGTGGTACAGGGCCGAGGTGCGGCGTCACAAGGTACCAGGGCCCAATCCTGGCATGTGGGGCTAGGTGGGGTTGGTGTGGGGGCCTGATCCCTGCACACAGGGCCAGGAGAGGGCAGCGTGGGACACCAGGGTCCTATCCCAGCATGTGGGCCTGCTCCAGGCATACAGGGGCCAGCCAAAGCTGTGCAGAGCCCAATCCAGCTCACGGTCTGACCATCTAGTCTATGGGGTAGAAGGGTTGAGCACCACTGATCTACACCATCTAGAACCAATGTTGTCTATCCAATGTGTATTCTGCAGATGGATCAAACCCATGACTTCAGCACTTTTAGCACCATTTTCTAAACAACCGAGCTAACCAGCTCATCCCACTTTGGATTACTTTTCTTGAACACGGGTAACCAGAATTGTACAGATTAGTCCACATGATACAGCACTGACATTTATGCTTCCTGATCTTTACTGAAAATAGCTCACCCGATATATTCTAGGATCATATTTGCTTTTCTCATGGCCAGATCATATTTGTGGCTCATGATCATCCTAAAATAGTCTGACTGATTCAGGTCTCTCTTCCTCACCCTCTTTTGGAAAGCTGCTAAATCACCAGTTTACATCAGAAAGTCTTAACACTGGTGACTCTGTGAATAGCCTTGCGCCTTGTACTATTACATTTAATCCAATTCCGATTACAACAAAGCACCAATTTCTCCTTTTCACTATTCCTACTCCCCATACCATCAGCACTGCCTCTCAGCAGTGGTGTCACCTGCAAGTTTCATTACTCCTGCTTCTTGTGCCCAAGACATTAATGAAAATATTAAAACAGCAGCAGTCCCAACACAATCCACAAGGATCTCTATTATTAACTTCAACCCAGCTTGATATTTTCCCTTCGGTACAACCCACTATCAGCTCCTTATTAGCCAGTTCCTTAGCTCCATTATGATTCTTGCATTAATCCCCATCTTCTCCACTTTATTTAATCATTTCCAATACGGCACAGCATCAAATGCTTTTTTGACATCCAAAGTGAGTAAAGCTACTGCATTTCCTTTGCATAAACATCAGAAATGTTACCCAAATAAGACATCAAGAGTCTGGCATGATTCAACTTTAATAAGTTGCATTTTACCCCATTTGAAAATTCACCCATATACTTAATGACTTTTTCCTTCAAAATTTGTTTTAATGGACATTCACATAATCTGATTATTGAGATCAAACTTCTTCTTGTCATGTCCTGTCTGAGATTGTTGATGTTCTATTTAGCAGAATTTGCAGATTCGGTAAAATCTGACAGGGCCACGACGTGAGCACTTCTGCTATGGCCATTATGGCAGTTGAGACCAGACTAAAGGGCCTATGGTTGCTCAGATCACAGGTAGTGTATACCTTGCACGTGAGTATTTAAATGATACAATGGTACGAAGTGGTGCTTCCCAAGGGTACAGGTAAGCAACCCAACTTTGGGCACAATTTCCACAGAGCTTGTATTCCCATTTGGGGTTGCCTCTTAGTCTGGGAAGTGCTGCATTACATATTTGTAATACTCCAAAACCAGACTCACCATCACCTAGGGTAAAAATAAATAAGAATGGTATTCAGCCTATCTATATCCATGAAGTATTATGCACAGATCTTGAGCATGGTATAAATGCCTGGAGAGATAACAGGGCACTGGTACTTTGTTTTTATCCTACGCAGGCAGACCTGCACTTAATCTAGATGCTGGAATTTCACCCTGTCCGTTCTATCACAGCAATAAATACATGCGGGGCAATTTTTTTGTTAACTTAGTTCTAAGAAACAGAAAAGAAAAAGGATTCACGCTAACAAAGCTCCAATCAATCCCAGGGCAAGGAGTCCTTTGGCAGCATCCTTGGAATTAAATATTTATTGGATACATTTATATTCCAGGGACCCAGCCAAAATAAGAGAAGAAGCATGTAGGGTAAGCCTCCCTTAAGCTCTAACTAAGCATAAAACCTCATACATAAAACCACACATCCCCTGCTGAAAGATCACAGAAACCTGGCTGGCCCCAGAGAGGATTAATCTGAAAGAGAAAAAGGAAAATAGGAAAGTAAATAGAGTGGCCCGGCATGCTCAGCAGCACATCAGGCAGGTATCAAGCATGATGTACCAGGGAACAGGTGGTCTGACCGCCACCCCCTCCACATTTAAACACTTGCCCCTGTACTGTGTCCCT
Source organism: Alligator mississippiensis (assembly GCF_030867095.1). Taxonomy (NCBI): domain Eukaryota; kingdom Metazoa; phylum Chordata; order Crocodylia; family Alligatoridae; genus Alligator; species Alligator mississippiensis. The sequence continues at coordinate 245,924,567 of NC_081827.1, read as the reverse complement.
CACTAGAGTTAAGCTCAAACAAAAATTGTTTACATAATTGCTTGATTAAGGCTGGGGAATAAACCACCTAATAAAATTTCACTCAATGCAATGACGGCTGGCAATTACCAAATCTAGCTCCTTGCTTTCATTATCGCCTCCCAGCCTCCCTCTCCCATAGTAACTCTTTTCAAATCAAGCCCTTAACTGATCTGGGAAATTGATCAAACCGCTATGATGTTTGCAGGCGGTACGTCACGGTGACTCACGTTCACTTGCAGGCCTTACGTTCTGGGAAGTGGTTTAAAATAAAACAGATCGTTTTAATCATATTTATGCAAAGAGTATGTTATGTCAACACATCAAAACACTGCCTAGTTACTCCACATAAATCAGCCATTAAAAACTGGGAGCAGATAACTAACGAAACCTTAGAACGGAAGCAAGTGGAGAGAGGCAAATATCTAAGTTAGAGAGTGGTCCAGGCCTGGTCTATGCTACATAGTTTTCTGGCAAAAGTATTTCATCTGGGAGCATGACAAGGTTGACATCCACACAGCCGTGACAGCAAAGCCCCAAGTATGGATTCAGCCAGCCGACAACGGAGTGCTTTTGTCAGCTTAGCTTGTATCGCTCAGGGAGGTGCAGCTATGTTGGTAGAAAAAGCCTCTCTCTCAGCACGTCCCGAATCTAAAGGAGGGGGCACTGCCCTGCTATTCTGCCAGAGCTGAGGCACTGTAGGGTAGTTGAGACCACAATTTCATCAACAGAGATGGATAGAGAACAAGAAGAAGGTAGAGAAGAGATAGGGTTGTGTCCAATAGGCCAAGTTTGCAGCAAGCTGCAACGCACAAGCAGAATGACGACTCCAAACAATCATTCCCCCACAATGGAAAAGAAATAAAAGTGGTAATTAGCATGTGGAAAACAGCAAGGATGACAGCTCCACAGTGTCCTTGAACCTTGCGCCGGAAGAGGCAAAGACTCTCTGATTAATTAGGAAAGCACATGCTGGCAACGTACTTTTGCCATTGTGCATGGATGGGACTATAAACCCAAAGGCTAGGAAACGATGCAAAGTAACCCGTGTTCTAGGATGAATGAAGACCTAGAATCATCTTTTTGACTACCACTCCCCAGGATAAAACATACAAGTTCAAGAGGTTACTCTGTGCTCGTTAGAGTATCCTGAGCAAGAAGCAACTTCCAAAAGAGGCAATTCAATCTAGGATTTCACAGGTGTCTTGCGTCTACTTGAGAGCCAGTTTTTCCAAGCATGGCTGGTGGAAAGTAGTTCTGGCTTCAACCGTACCCAATATTTTCTTTGGAGACCAGATCCTGAGCCTTTAGCCAGATTCTACAAAGTCCTACTTCATATAAACTCAGAGGCTGCATCCACACGAGCGCACACATGCATTTTGTGGTACTTCAAACGCTTTTGAGGTGCTCCATGTCTGTGATTTGGTTCTTATAGATTCATAGATGTTAGGGTCGGAAGGGACCTCAATAGATCATCAAGTCCGACCCCCTGCATAAGCAGGAAAGAGTGCTGGGTCTAGATGACCCCAGCTAGATACTCATCTAACCTCCTCTTGAAGACCCCCAGGGTAGAGGAGAGCACCACCTCCCTTGGGAGCCCGTTCCAGACCTTGGCCACTCGAACTGTGAAGAAGTTCTTCCTAATGTCCAATCTAAATCTGCTCTCTGCTAGCTTGTGGCCATTGTTTCTTGTAACCCCCGGGGGCGCCTTGGTGAATAAATCCTCACCAATTCCCTTCTGTGCCCCCGTGATGAACTTATAGGCGGCCACAAGGTCGCCTCTCAACCTTCTCTTGCGGAGGCTGAAAAGATCCAGTTTCTCTAGTCTCTCCTCGTAGGGCTTGGTCTGCAGGCCCTTGACCATACGAGCTGCCCTTCTCTGGATCCTCTCCAGGTTATCCGCATCCTTCTTGAAGTGCGGCGCCCAGAATTGCACGCAGTACTCCAACTGCGGTCTGACCAGCGCCCGATAGAGGGGAAGTATCACCTCCTTGGACCTATTTGTCATGCATCTGCTGATGCACGATAAAGTGTCATTGGCTTTTCTGATGGCTTCGTCACACTGCCGGCCCATGTTCATCTTGGAGTCCACTAGGACTCCAAGATCCCTTTCCACCTCTGTGCCACCCAGCAGGTCATTCCCTAGGCTGTAGGTGTGCTGGACATTTTTCCTCCCTAGGTGCAGCACTTTGCATTTCTCCTTGTTGAACTGCATCCTGTTGTTTTCTGCCCACTTGTCCAACCTGTCCAGGTCTGCCTGCAGCTGTTCCCTGCCCTCCGGCATGTCCACTTCTCCCCATAGCTTTGTGTCATCTGCAAACTTGGACAGGGTACATTTGACTCCCTCGTCCAAGTCACTGATGAAGACATTAAAGAGTATCGGTCCAAGGACCGAGCCCTGCGGGACTCCACTGCCCACACCCTTCCAGGTTGAGACCGACCCATCCACCACGACTCTCTGGGTGCGACCCTCTAGCCAATTCGCCACCCACCGGACTGTGCAGTCATCCACATCACAGCCTCTTAACTTGTTCACCAGTATGGGGTGGGATACCGTATCGAAGGCCTTCCTGAAGTCTAAGTATACGACATCCACCCCTCCTCCTGTGTCCAGGCGTTTCGTAACCTGGTCATAGAAAGAGACTAGATTGGTCAGGCACGATCTGCCCGCCACGAACCCGTGCTGGTTTCCCCTCAGCATAATTTGCCCTGCCAGGCTCTCACAAATGTGAGCCTTGATAATTTTTTCAAAGACTTTACCAAGGATGGAGGTGAGACTGACCGGTCTATAGTTGCCCGGGTCCTCCTTCCTCCCCTTTTTGAAAATGGGGACCACGTCAGCCCTTTTCCAGTCCTCCGGGACTTGGCCCGTGCACCATGAGCGTTCGAATATTCCCGCCAGTGGCTCTGCAATGATGTCGGCCAGTGCCTTCAACAGCCTCGGATGGAGCCCATCCGGGCCTGCCGATTTAAAGGCATCCAGTTCTTCCAAATGACTCTGCACCACCTCAGGATTTATGTATGGCAGTCTGGCGCCTTGCTGCTGCCTCTCTACAACCCCAGTGAGAGACTTGTCGTGCCCCTCGCTTAGGAACACTGAGGCAAAGAACTCGTTGAGGAGTTCAGCCTTGTCCCCCCTATCTGTCACCAATTGCTTCTGCCCATTTAGCAGGGGTCCTATTCCTCCCTGGGCCTTCCTTTTACTCCCAATATATCTAAAATACAATTTCTTGTTGTCTTTTACTTGGGTTGCCATCCTCAGCTCCATGGTAGCTTTGGCCCGCCTAACTGCCTCCCTACAAGCACGAGCAGAGGAGGTATATTCATTTTTAGTGATCTCACCTTGTTTCCACTTTTTATGTGCTCCCCTTTTGGCCCTTAGGCTGCCCTGGATTTCTCTGGTCAGCCATGGAAGCCTCCTGGCCCCTTTCCCTTTTTTGCCTCGCTCGGGGATCGTCTTGCTTTGTGCCCGAAGGATCGTTTCCTTTAGGCACAGCCACCTGTCTTGGGCTCCCATCCCTTCAAAACTCCTACTCTGCAGTGCTTTTTTGACTAATCGCCTGAGTTCTCCGCACTGCATATTTGCAGAGCCAAATTCAGATACCAAGAAATCCTGATACCAAAAAAAACACATGGAAAAAAAAGCAGGGCGGCATATGGCAGCAGTGTGCGCTGCCTGAACCTGGAGTCTGGTGAGCCAGAGCCATGCCCCAGCTGCCGGGTAGGCTCTGCGTGCCTGGATCACTACAGCTAGCGCCCTGGGAAGCTCCCAGGACCTCAGGTAAGGCTGCCCAGGTGCTGGCCCCAGCCTCCCTTACCCCACCTGGAGCATTTTTCCCCGTGCTAACCCCACACACAGGGGCGTGCACTGGGGCAAAAAGCAGTGGCACACATCTGTGCCGCTTTTTCCCCCCCGCAGCAACTGCATGCCCTGGTTCATGGGGAAGCAGCCAGTCTTCAATGGGAATTAGAGAAATTAAAAATGGTATAAGGTAGGGCTGCCAAATGATTTAAAAATGTGATCACAATTAGTTGAACAATTAAGAAACTTAGTTGCAACTCATCACAATTTTATTTGCACAGCTAAAAACTCCAAATTATGCAGGTACTTTGTGGGTATGGGGTGTGTGTGGGGGGGAATTTGTGAAGGTGTGGGGGGCTGTGGGTGTGTGTGTGGGGGGTTTGAAGCCCAAGGAAGGAGGCTCCTTGCACACCCTGGCAGGATGCTGGGTGCTGTGGATCGTGAGTGAGGGTCAGCAGTAGCGCTGGGGGCTGCGGCTTGGGAGTGAGGGGCAGACACAGACACACAGACAGTGCCAAGAAGGCAAGTTTGTGGAGGGGTAGGGGTAGGAGTAGGGGGAGAGGTGTGGGGGTGAGCAGATCAAGGCCCCCACAGTGAGGGAGGGAGTGGGGCAGGGTCAGAGGCAGGGCTCAGGTGACTGGGGCCCTGGGGCCAGGGCAGGTCATGGGACGGAGCTATGGGAGGCTCATCCAGGGGCAGAGGGGAGGGGGTTGCAGCTTCCTACTGCTGAGTGCACTCTCAGGGGAGGCATGGGGGGCACGTGCCCCACAATTTGTGAGTGAAGCAGAGGCAGGCTGCCTGCTACAGGCTGGGGCTCTGTGCACTGCCGCCTTTGTCCTAGGAGCCATGGTATGCCACATTGCGACTCCCGCGACCAGCCAGGCAAGGGACGCATGGCATGGCCAGTGCACGGCTCCTAGGGCAAAGGCAACAGGGCACAGAGCCCCAGCCTGCAGTGGGCAGCCTGCCTCTGCCCCACGCACAAATTGAGGGGTATGTGTCCCTCATGTCTTCCCCAGGGGGGTGAGCAGCAGCAGGGAGCTGCGGTCCCCCACACCCATGCACGAGCTTCCTGCAGCTCCATTCCACAATCTACCCTGGCCCCAGGGCCCCATTCACCCCAGCCCTGCCCCTGCCCTACTCCCTTGCTCACTGTGGAGGCCTTGATCTGCCCCACCCCACGTTCCTTCCCTCTCCCTCGCACCCCTCCAGCTCCACACACTTACCAGTGCTGTGCTGTGCTGCTCTGCACGCAGTGTGCAAGCTGCAGCTGCTTGCACGTGTCTGTCTGTATGTCTGCATTGCCCCCACCCCTGCTGCAGCTGCCGAAGCCTGTACCCGAGCTACCCTGCGGTCCTTTGCATTCCCACCGCTGCCTTGCTGGGTGGCCTGGAGGCAGTGGAGTGGAGCCCAGGCACATGCTCCAAAACCACATGTGCAATTAATGCAAGAAGCAAGTAACGTGTTAATCGTGTGTATTAATTGAGATTAATTGACAGCCCTAGTATAATGATATAAATTTCCATGAGGACTTCGGGAATCTGTTCCAGCAGAGATCAAATACTGATGGACATAAGATTAATTTCAGTCTAATCTCATTCTTCCAGAGCAAAACAGACTTGACTTCAGTCAACTGGGCCAAGCCCACCCCAAGGCAAGAGGAGTCACAGATGGAAACAGATACAGATCCACCTTTTATTCTGTTTGTTCAGAACGGAGTACAATGGGCCCTGGTCCATCACTGAGACCCCTAGGTAGTAGTGCTATTCCAGTAGCATTATAATATTAAATATAAAAACCTGGTGAAGGGGACCAGCTGGTAACTCATCTCAGCTCCCACTTCCCCTCACCACACACACACACACACAATTTGCACCTGCTAATCTTGCTTCACAACCACAAGCACTTTCGTCCATTCTTTGCGGTTATTTATGTTTACCTTCAGAGTTCCTCCAAAAAGCTCTGCCTTTTCATTATCAAATTATTTTAATTGGTTTCTGATTTTGTTCCCAGTTTCTCTCTTCTCTAAAATTGTTAGGGACTTCAGCATTCACACTGATGTAAACATGGATTCCATGGCCAAAAGTATTTTCAGCTACTCAGGAATCTGGGAAAACAAACCTCATGATTTCATTCTTGCTTGCTTTGAAGATCACACATAGGATTCAGTTCTTGCTTTGGGTGCTCCCATCACAGATGGCTCCCCTCCTTTGATTTGCTTCCTTTCCTTGCTTGCTCGATGGTTGTCACTCCACTACTGACCTTTACCAAGACGTCCTCATTTCACTGACCCCTCCACCCCATTGTTCTTGGTTTACTCCCTCGTCCACCCTTTTTTAGCTCTCTCAATGCAAGGATCATCATCCTTGGAGAGGTGGATGGGATGCTTTTCACAGAGCCCATCATTCCAATTCCCATATACAGCTATATCAATATCACCTTCCTTACTTCAACAACAGAAAACCAAGCTCAATCCCATATCCATGAGTGGATAGGAATTTTGCTTCTAGTTTCATTAGATGCAGGATGAGGTTTCAAATATATTCATAACTTTCACAGCTGTCATGTAGCAGTGCAGAGTATTAACCACAATTCTACTTAATCAGCTCCACTTCTTAATATAAGTACTCTAGTAAGGTTGTTCCTGAAGTTCAAAATGTAATTCTAACCTTTTCCTGCAGAATCAAGCATTACATTGGATTCCCAAAGCCTCCATGGTTAACTATAAGATTGTGCACTAAAGGAGGCTGGTAGCATCACTTAAGGCAACTGGCTTTTACATTACATTCAGATGTTAAATTCTTCCAGAGCCAAGTATAAAAAGACTTTATTATTACATACAAACAAGAACTGATGGTTTGTCTACACCTGTATCCCCTCATCAACAGAGGCCTGCAACACGCTTCAGAAGGTACAAAAAAAATCCCTCTAAAAATAATCAATTACATGATTATCTGTATTTCGGAAAAAGCTTCTTCCTATCCCTAGTCAGTTCTTGGTTTATGGACTGAAATAAGAACGTTTTTTGTTCATTTAAAACATAACAAATAGCCTTGTTAACCTAACTGCAGAAGTCAGATCATCCAGGTAAGATCTAATCTTTGACCAAATTCACTGTCTATGGTCGCTCTTTTATTTCTGTTCTGTCCTTGTGGAAATAAAGGTGACCAGAACTAAACAGTATTGCAGTGGGAAGGTACCTTCCATTTATAAGATTTTTTTTTAAAGCATACTTCTCTCTTTTTTTTTTTTTTTAATAACCCTGAAATTTTGTTTGCTTTATTTGTTCGTAGCTACATGCTGGGCAGAGACTTGCACCGAGCTGTTGAAAGTGGTGTCCAGGTGGTTTTCTTTTCCCACAAGTGGTTATAGTTCATTTAGAACCCAGCAATTCATCCAGCTAGTGCTCATCCATCCCTCCTTCCAATGAACAATGCCTCACTTCTGTCAAAAATCAATTTAATTTGCCTCGGTGCTGCCTATTCACTTGGCTTTGTTCCTCAGTCTCTGCTAACCTAGATAAGTTTCCCAGCTCCTGCAACTTTTGCTACCTCACTGTACATCCTCTTTTCCAGACAATACATATACTACATATATTGGCCCCAAGAGAAAACCTTGGGGCACCCATCTGTTAAACTTTCTGGCATATAAGAAAGTAGCCATTTATTCCTAAATCTTTGTTTTCCTGTCTCTTGGCAGAAAGGTCATCAGATTAATCATCTATTACTAATTATAATTAAGAAGAGGGCAATGTGCCAGAGTGCAGGCTCTCAGTGATATTCTGAATGCTAAACCATCAGTTTAACATTTGCATACAACAATCCCTGCATATCATTATTTAAAAGAACAGGCAAATGTTAATGAGTGGTTACGTTGCAATTTTTAGACAATGATTGCCCAGTGCCATAAAAATAGGCAGATCTAATACGGAAGGTACCCTTCTGCCCCTCCAGGGTGAGCCCTTCATCCTGTACTTTTTCAGTCAGACTATTTTAAAATGCTTTCTGACTACCTTGGCAGCATACTGTATAGATCACAACTGACATAAAACTTTGCAAGTGAGCTGTTTTATGAAACTTGGACTAGCTCCAAATTCAACTTCCATTTTCTCTTCTAATCAACAATGCAATCTGTCCTATTTCAGCGATGTCCATATAGCTGATGTTCCAAGTTACATCCTGAGGGCAAGTGAAGCAAAGCATTTATGGTGGCTTCTCGTTTACAACGCGAGTGTTACATGTCTACCAATTTGAATTTTGGATGATCGGAAGGTAGGGCTGGAAAGGACCTTGCAATGTCATCTACTCCAGCCCCCTGCTCAAGGCAGGAGCATTCCTGACAATCATCCCAGCCACGTGTCTGTCCAACCTGGTCTTGAAAATTTCCAAGATGGAGATTCCACAACTTCTCTAGGTAGCCTGTTCCAGTGCTTGATCATCCTCACCATCAGAAAGTTCCTCCTAAAAATCACCTACCTAAACTTCCTCTGGTACAGCTTGAGACCATTATTCCTAGTCCTGCCGCTCACAGCTAGAGAGATAAGTCTCTCTCTTTCCTCTGTATAATTGCCCTTTGGGTATTTGAAGACTTAACATTAATTCCCCTTCAGTCTTCTCTTCTCAAGACTATATAGTTCTTTCAGCCTTTCTTCACAAGTCATGCTTCCCAGGCCTCTAATCATTTTTTTTAAACTCTCCTCTAGATTCTTTCCAATCTGTCTACATCCACGGAGAAATGTGGGACCCCAAAACTGAGCACAGTACTCCAAGTAATGCCTCACTAGGGCTGAGTGCAGCCGGAGAATCACTTCCCTTGAACAGTAAGTGATACTCCTGTTACTACAACCCAGCATACTGTTGGATTTTTTTTTTGCAACAAGAACACACTGTTGGCTCATATTCAAACACACCGTAACACCAAGGTCCTTCTCTGCAGAACTGCAGCCTTGCCAGTCATTCCCCAAACTATATTTGTGCATGCAATTATTCTGTCCCAAATGCAGGACTTTGCACTTGTTCTCACTGAATTTCATCTGGTTGATTGCAGACCGTTTATCCAGGTCATTCTGGAGCCCAGTTCTATCTTCTAGGGTGGTAGCAACTCTACCCAACTTGGTGTCATCAGCATATTTGCTAAGCGTGCACACAATCCCATCATCCACATCATTAATGAAGATGTTGAACAATACCAGACCCAAAACAGTTCCCTAGGAAATCCCATATGATACCTGCTCCTCCCAACTAAATATTGAGTCATTGAGGACTCCTCGTTGAGCTTGATGATCTAACCAGTTATGTATCCATCTTACAGTACTGCAGTCTAGTATGCAGTTCTTTAGCTTGTTAACGAGTATGTCAGAGTCAGAGTCAATGGACTGGAAGGGACCTGTAAGATCATCAAGTCTGGTCCCTTGTCATAGGCAGGAGGTTAAAGAGCTCAAACTTGCTCAACAAGGTGCTTATCCTGCCCCCTCTTGAAAACCTCCAAGGATGGCAAGTGCACGGCCTCTGCTGGGAGTGTGTTCCAGGTTCTAGTTACTCTTAGGGAGAAGTCCTTTCTTATGTCCAGCCTAAATCTTCCCCATATTAGTTTGTGACCATTGCTCCCCGTCCTCCCAAGGGATGCCTTCCTGAAGAGTTGCTCCCCCAGATCCTCGTGTTCCCCCCTGACATCTTTGTAGGAGGCTATCAAGTCACCTCGTAGCCTTCTCCTACCCAGACTGAACAAGCTCAGTTCCTGGAGTCTCTCCTCACAGGACCTATCCTCCCGGCCCCAAATCATATGGGTGGCCCTTCTCTACACCCTCCTGAGTTTATCTGCATCCTTCTTGAAGTGTGGCACCGAAAACTGGGCACAGTACTCCAGTTGTGGCCTCACCAATGTAGAGAGGGAGAAGCACCTGCTGAAGTCAAGGCGCAACATATCTGTTGCTCTTCTCCATCCACAGAACCTGTCCACTTATAGAAAGAAATCAGTTTAGTCAAAAGCATGATTTGTTCTTGATGACTTCATGCTGGCTGGCTGTTCCTGTGCTACCTGTTCCTAGGTACTACACAACAGATTCCTTGAGGACCTGCTTCCATGATCTGTCCAGGTATCAAGGTCAGACTGATTGGTCTGCAATTCCCTGGATCCTCTTCCTTCCATTTCTAAGGATGGGCCCTGTATTTGCCATTTTCCAGTCATCTGGGACCTCACTCAACCTCCATGAGTTCTCAAAACAGGACAGCCAGTGGCTCATGAACTACCTCAGCCAATTCCTTCAGCACCCCAAGGAGAGAAAAGATTTACACTCCTGTAGTCTGCACTGGTTTTGTGTACCAGTATCAACTACAATGGAACCCAGAGTGAACAAATGAGCAGTAATTTTAGGTTAGCTGCTCACAGCAGGTGGTATTACTAAATGGCAGGGAGCAGGTAATAGTCTACTGGTGTCAAGGAAATAACTTCCTTATGATAATGGCAGATAAATGACACCTATGCCAGTAACTTTTACCCCCGATTTTTTCCCCAGGGTAACTCTACATTGGATTTAATTTAGTTACACCAACATAGGAAAACATGAAGTTTTTGTAGCAATGTAAAAGTTGGATACATCAGTGTGACCATGTTGTTTGTTCAAGGCTGGACTCACGCATCCAGTCCTCTCTCCAGTAGAGCAATGGACCTCAATTGCCCCCTCCCCCAATGAGAAAGTTTAAAATGAGAAAGTTTTAGGACTCCACTCTACAAAGAAAAAAAGTGGATACTGCAGCACTGGCAGCTCTCAACTTTTAACATTTTTCACCTTTACCCGATCATGGTAGATGGCTATCGCTACATACTTAAAATTCCAGCCCTTGGTAGCAATTTGAAATTGGATGCCTATTTGACCTCACCTATTTGCTCATTTGGCTGCTCCTTGTTCTTTTGTGTGCAATCTCTTCCATCTGTGGCAATTAGCAATTATTATTAATGACTCTAAATGCCCAGAAATTATCTTCAATATCTTGGGCCATAAAACCACAGATCTTAGAACTGCAGCTGACATTTTTTTCTTTCTTAGGCAAGTTATAAAAATAATTTACCTAAGGCATCTGAGTTATTCTGAACACATCAATGATAAAATTTAATTAACTGTGCCTTTCTGAAGGCTAGATCCTATGAGCATCAGCTGAACTGGATTATGCAACTCCTAAAACTAGATGAGGGGGATAAAATGATTGCCCGCATAAAAATTATTCTTGCTACTAATGCCCTGCTGTTCAACAGAAGCAAGCTGTTACTGTTCCCCCCAATGGCCCGCTTTGCCCATCTCCTACTCTGAGAGGATACTGTAAGACAGAGCTCCTGAGCTACTTGTATAGTTAAAGAATGATGATGATTGTTTAAGTTAAAAGGATCTCTCTGGCCAGGAGAATCTCAGATAAAATTAAAGTAGCCCTTTGTCTTCACAAGACCAGAATCCAATTAATGTTTTTCAGATACCCACCACTCTTTAGAGCAAAGTCATGAAGCCGAGAAGTCAACCCTTGTTAACCAAACCAAATATTTAATTTTAGCTTTATTTTCTGGTCATGCCTTAACATGGGGGAAATAGGGAGTGGTGAACTGGCAGGGGGAAGAGGGTGTGGGAGAAATCAAGGTTAAAGTAAAAATTTCATCTAGCGCAACACTAATTTAAAATTTGCATATCACATAGTTTAAGTTCTGCTTCAACAGGACAAGCTTTTGCCATCAAATACACTACAGAGAAAAGAAAGCCAGTGGAGATAAACAAGATAAGTGCAGCATGCCCTATCGTCCCTGGTTGTAGTGTGCTCTAGTCAGTTGGATGCAGGTGAAGAGATACGAGAGACTTCCCTTGGGCATGCCATTTGTCTTGAGATTTTTGTATAGGGATGACTGATAAAACCACTGCCAAAGTGGTTTCTAGTTCTAGGTGTCCCAATTGGAAACCCTTCAGGCTTTAACTTCAGAATTGCAGAGCTCCCACATTGCCGGCTGACATTGGGACACTCAGATGCTTAGAGAAATGGGAAGAGTCAGGACCCAGATTTTCAGGCTCTGCACCAAAAGAGACAGGGAGGCAATTTGCAAGAAATTACAGCTTTTATCCTCTCTGTACTTCAATATGCCCACTAGAAAATAAATGACCTTAGTCACAAAGGCACAGTAATAGTAATTCTTATAAAGAACTTAGAATGAGTGAAATATAAATGCTAAATATCATCATAATTAATATTTACTTGCTTTTGTAGTCTCCAAGTGCTTATTGCTTCAATGTTCCCCACTGTTTGCTATATCAGCAGCACTTTATTTTGAATGTACTTTGAAACAAATTGAGGATAAGCCTTTGCAAAAGACTTCATTAGAGACCTTTGCGAAGGTAATTGCAGCTTCCTTAAATTCAATGAACTTATCTCAGTAGCAACAAGGTAATAATCATCAATAATTAAGAGAGAGGACCACATAAAATTACAGCACAAATCTAATGTTACAAATAGTATTTAAATGTATAACATTAAAAAGATGCTTATCTCAACACAGGGCTTTAACTATGAAACAAAACTATCATTTGGGACATATTTTTAAAAAGTTGTAGTGATGGCCACTGCCACTGGTAAAGATTGCATAATTTTTCAGGGCTGTTTGCTTTAACAATCTTTTATCACCATCATGAAATAGCCATGTAGATGCCCAAATTATTTTCTTTTTAAAGATGCTCATCTACCAATTAAGAAGGGATACATAGTTTAATCTCTGTAATCATGAAGCTCCATCCTGTCCCAATGATGGCAAAATTTCCACTGAAGTCATATGATGGTCAATTTAAAAAAAAAGAAAAAAAGAGAAAAACCTGGCAGAATAATCACATATTTATGTGGAAGAAGACATCTTGATGCGATTCCACAATAGAACAGGAGCAGACAATTATTTTGGGCAGAGGGTTGCTTACTGTTTTGTCAAGCCATCAAGGGCTGCATAGCAGGCAGCCCAGAGCAGATAAATATTAATTTTCTAAATTTTTTAGGGCCCCTGCGGGCCAGATAGAATGGCCTGGTGGGCCACATCCGGCCCCCCGGGATGCATTTTGCTCACCCCTGCACTAGAAACGGTCAGGGCTGATGCATTTCTGTTGCTGTCAGCTCCGTTGCGTTTATTCTCTTAATCGCACTATGGAAGAGGAATTTCATTCTCTCCATTTGATTGGGAACAATCAGCTTTTAGTTCCTGAAGTTACTTCAGAAATCAGTTACACAAACAGATGCCAACAGTAACACTCACACAGTGACTACTGAGTTACATGTTCATGCATCTCTGTTCTCTGCTTTCATTACCCCATAACATTGGGCCCGTAATATAGTCCATGCCCTGTTGTGACCTACTTATAAAACTTTTTTAGAAAAGTTGCATGAATATATTGTCTCAAATTGTATATAATTAGAAGTTATAATCCATATTCCATGATGATATCTTTGAGCTTTAACGTATCTTAAATTAAAACTATCTTTATATAAGCTTATTTTTCTAAAAAAATCTTTAAAAAAAGATTAAGTTAAAAAAAGTCTGATTTTTTTTTTATGAAAAAGAACACTGATTTTTATCCAGCCTGTTTTACCTTATTCCATATCAAAACAGCAAGGGAATATTCAATGATACAGAATGTGGCATATTCAAGTGTCATATCCAAAGCTGATAAAGCTCCCATGGCATGTAAGCAAACTGGAACTTGCCACCACGTGGCATTGCTGAAGCCAGGAACATGGCAGAAATGGGACTTTCACATGAATAGCTATAATATTTTAAAAAATACATAGGGTGAAAGCAACCCATTCAAACTGTTGCTTCATGAGAAGTACAGGCAGTCCTCAGACTTACAACATAATTGGTTCCTGAAAACTGTGTCTTAAGTCGAAACGCTGCAACTCGGAACTGATTTTCCCATAGGAAACAATGTTATATATGGGGGATTGGTTCCTGGCCCAAGGCCTGATACTCTATTTTCACCAAAAATAACCCCGAATTTTGTACTTAATCAATTATAGATGAGTAATATAGCTACATTAATGTATTTAATGATTTGGAAGGACTTCTTTGAGGTGACTGCTGGACTTTTTGAAGGGTTCTCAGCTGGAGTCTTCTCAGGAGTCTTGGCTGCAGGTTTTTCTGGAGTCTTGTCTGCTTTCTTAAAGAAAGGGTCCAAGGAAGTTTGGACAGATGCTCTCCAGGGAGATGGGCGACGCAGTGAACTTGTTCGCTTGCATGGTGTGGCATCAGATCAAGCGTTGTAAAGTCGAAACTGACGTCAGAAAGTTGAAACAGGCGTCGATTGATAAACATTGTAAGTACGAAACATTGTAAGTCGAGGACTTCCTGTATTTTAAATTTGAGGCAGATGACAAAACAAAACAATTCTATTTTAAACTTGACCAAGTCTTGTCATCTGTCCCCAAAGAAGAGGAGATAATTCTTCTTGGCAATTTCATGGCTATTTTCCTGCAAGAGAGGACAGGGAATCTGAGCTATGGAAAGAAACACTTGGAAAGGAAGAGGTGGGACAAGTCAATTAAAATGAAATTCGTCTCCTGAGCAAATACTTGGAACATGATCTTATCATGAACTTCTTATTCCAGCAAAGCATCAAAAACGAAGACATCCTGGATGCACCCAAGCTCAAAACATTGGTATCTGATTGCCTATATCATAATGTATGCCTGGGACCATTGCGACATCTCTATCACCAGAGCTATGACCAATGCAGACAACTGCTGGATGAATCATTATTTGATCCATTAAGTCATGTCCCTTCATAACTCCCAAAAATATAAACAAAGAGAGCAATGAAGAAAGGAGTTCAATATCAAAGTTTTGAAAAACCCTGCTAAAAGCAATCATCTCCAGCACCACCTCGGTGACAAATTCTCCAGCCTTCCTGATGACCATTGACCACTGTGAGAGCCTCAAGAAGAGGAGCACGAAGAATCTTTAGGCTTCTCCACAAAGAAACATCAGGACTGGCTCACTGACAATGATGAGAGAATTCAAGCTCTCATTGACAGAAAATGGAGAGCCGTCAAAGCTTGGCAGAATGACATCAACTCTAAACAGAAGCAAGACACTCATGGTCACATTAAAAGCCAAGACCTAGAGGAAAATTCAAATGCAAAAGAACAAGAGGTGGGAAGACCAAGCAAAAAAGAGATTCAAAAGTTGCCAACAGCCACAATATGCATAGTTGCTTAGCACACCCAAGTCTATCTATGGGCCAAGCACACAAGGAGATGTCCCTCTGAGGTCCAAGGATGGAACAACAGTCTTTTAAAAACAGCTCCACCATCCATGCATGATAGAAAGAACACACTTCCAAGAGCTTCTGAACAGAGATTCAAACGTCAAATCCCATCACAGCCACTCTGCAATACGCCATTAAGGACTCCTTTGCAGATCTACCAACTTACCAAGAGGCCTTGAAAGGCACGAAGCAGATGAACAACAAAGAGTGTGGCCTGGATGGAATGCCAGCTAAAATGTAGAGGGTGGAATAAAAGCTCTTTTATCAACTACGTTTTGTCATTATGAATATCTGGAAGAATGAACAGACAGACGATCATGACATCAGGACCCAAACCAAACTTCTCAATTACTGGGCTGTAGTCATCCCTACCCTGTTGTACAAGTGTGAAACCCGAACAACACATCAGAAACACCTGAAAGCTCTGTACCATTACCATCATCCGTGTCTTTGGAAAATCCTCCGTATCAACTGGAAGGACAGAAAAACGAACCCAGAAGCCTGGCTCATGCAAGTACCAGCAGCAACACTGAAGCATTGTTATACAGCACCAGCTCCACTCAATAAACCATGGCCTAAAGATGCCTGACAACCGGATCCCAAAACAGGTCCCATCCTCCCAATATACCAATGGTCACCGCTCTAGAGGTAAGCAAGAGAAACGCTTCAAGGCTATCTTGAAGGCCAAATCTGAAGATATGCAATATTAACATCAGTGCTTAGGAGACTCAAACACCAAAAATGCCCCAAACGGTGTTATTATGTAAGGCAAGGCATCAATCATTTCAAGCAAAAGTCACCTTGCTATGGAGACGCATAGATGAGAGAAACAAAGAGAAAGAGCGACGTCATCACCAGGATCTTCTACTACCTTCTCAGAACCGTCAGCCACGTCTGCAATCAAACATGCAGATCTTGGACTGGCCTCCTCCGTTGTCTATGGACTCACTGATGACTTCCCTATTTACTGGAAGACTACCGCCTCATGTCTACGGACTTTCAACAGCAATTAAATTTGACGGAAGTAAGTCTTTCTAGGTTGGCTGCCATGCCTAATAGCCGCTTTCACCGGTTTAAAATATTCAGTACTATGGCAGATGTTCTACCCTCCGCTATGCAACGTAACATGACCCTCAACTGGCCAAGGAGAAAAGAAACGCAGTTTTCTTTCATTCCCACTCAATAACCTGGCTCCCAACTGAAATGAAGAAAATCAAGAGTTAGCACATGAATAACACCTTGAGTTTTAAAAATCCAAGGCAGAGGAAAAATGGTCTAATGCTTATTCCTCATAATTCACCCAAGTTTTAATCTCTTAATGAAGCAATAATTAAAGAAATGGATCAAACAAATGGACTGTAAAAGAAGCCACAGGGTTTTTTGTTTAATTGTCAGTGCCATAAAGCTTGCTCACATTTCACATGACTTAGTCTACATTAATACATAATCACCATAGTACAAAGGCCACCAATTTAAAAGTAATTAAATGCTCGCTACTTTTAGCTTATTTCAGGAAGGGATATCAAATCAGGATCTAAACAAACCACCTCTTTCCATAAACTTCCAATCGACTTGTGCTGTGTAGTACAATTTCACTGCCTAAAGGCTTTATTTTTACAACACTAATACAGACACAAGGAGTACCTCCTCTAAACTATAAGCATGCAGCAAAATCCTATGAATCAAAACAACACAGCAGGGGCATATTCATCTTTTAAACAGATTGCCAGTTTTCATCAAGCAAGTGTTCCCACCTACATTGGCGTGACCATCTTTTGGGACCACAGCACTGTATTTTCTTCCATCAGTTCAAGGTGTTAGGTATATAGTGTGCCCATGTACTGCTAGGATGGACACATTAGAAATACGCCTTCGACAGATCAACCTTGACAGCACCCAGCAATATGACAGGTTAGGGGGAAAAGTGAAGAAAATTGTACCTGATGAGAACTATGGGGGGACCTAGGCACATGAACTACAATTGCCTGCCCTGGTGCTTGGTAAAAGGCACTGGGTCCATCACCACCTTTGATGTCATCTCAGCTAAACATACTGTTCAAACTGTACTAGAACATCCATTTTTCAAACCTGTCCAAGTTTTCCTCAAATGGCTATATAGAGACTAGATTGGCATGGAAATGAATTACAAAAAAAACCTTCCCACTTTGAGGATTTTGGAGTTACTTGGACAAAAAAGGCACCAGGATACACTGACCTTTCAAAAGTCATTTAATTCCCCACAATGACTGACAAGCTTTCAAACAGAAAAATGCCAGATGGAAAACTGCGCGCGCTTCAACATTTTAAGGGATATAAAACAATGTCTTCAGCTCTTGGGTTGTAAAACATGTCCCTCTAATATTTCCGCATATGAATTATTACTTTTTTTTTGTTTAGTTCTATTATAATGATAAATTGGGAGAGAAGAGAAAAGGGCAGAAGAAGAAAGCGGCACAGACTTCTCAAGTCACTGAACCCCAATGGAGGCCTCTGTTCATTTGGAAAGCCTTTATAGAGCCCTCTCCTCTGCAGCCGATATCATCCCAGAGGGCCTATACCCTGACAACCTGCCTTCTGCCTGATGCCAACTGAATGGGATTAATTTTGGGGTCCAAAAAGGACCTATCCTTCACCTTGTGAAGCATGGATTACACCAATAGGGACAAGGGACCATTGTGTGTTAAGAGAAGCAGATGTCTACAGAGAATAAGTAATAAGACGGCCCCATTTTGGTGCCCTTCTCTGTCTCGTATTGCCTTGATCATGCCTTTATGATCAGTGGAACCCAGCTTTCCCCATGCTAGCACAGAGGGCCATGGGAAGGTCCCCTCTCTCCATCACAGTCACGGCATGTTACCTTCATCATCTGTTACTAACTCAGACTGTTCAGTGCACTGGCACTAACTGCAGCCTAAAGTATCACAAACAGCAGATGTCCAGCAACAATTCTTTTGTTTTCCTACAAATAAAACAAATTGGTATGTTGAATTTTTGGGCAGTAGTTAAAGGACACCAAGCCTCACCCCGAGACCCAGCAGGAAACTCAGAGCCTACGGCTGTGAGATCCTAGACTTCCTTATAGGGGCAAAAAATGTCCAGAGTCAAATGAAATCAATTTTATTCCTGAAGAGAAGGAGTGGAAAAATGTCAATAGATTTAAAATGCTTATTTTACCAAACTTTGTTTAAATAATTAAAAAAAGGCTTAAAGTTCTGCGAGTTCTCTGAGTCCAAGTAAAAACATGCTGAAATTATTCTCTGTTTGAACTGATGTTACATTAACTCATTCCAATTAATACACTTCCAAAAGCAGAGATATTAACTATACAACAAAGTGGGAGAATTAGAAGTCAGGAGAAGCAAATTATTCCCTTCATTTTACAGCAAATGTGCCAAGATCCCATTTTTCTCCAGCTGCTTTGAAGGTCCCACACAAAGTACTCCCATAAAAGGAAATTACTCCTGCCAGGTTTACTGCATGAAAAGAAGTGCTTCTTTTATGAAGCAGACCCTGAGAAGTACTGCATCACTTGTGAAAGGTGGAGCAGAGGAGGCGAAGCAACACTCAAGATGAAGACCTTTAATATGCAGGACATCATGGAAATACGTGCACCTTTGTAATGGAGGGCTGCAGCAAGCAAGGGTATATTAGGAACAAGAGGAATTTTCAACTACTAGCTTAAATCGCTGCTCTTACAGTAACTTCTATGAGATTATTAAACAGCCACGTAAAGCCTTATACCATCCAAAAGACTCCCACGCTACTGTAAACTGTGTAGAATTTAGTGTAACTGCAGTACCTCCGAAGAAAAAAAGGACTGATATAGCCCTGCTGACATTTTGTAGCATGCATATAAACTAGATTAAGCCATGGCTGGCTTTCTTAGGGCATTTATAGATGTGCTCTGGGAGCAGGGGGGTAGGAGAGGGGGGCCATCAACTAGCACAGCTCTGACAGCCATGCTAATTAAAGTGCCCCAAGTGTCACGTGTATCAGGTGTCCCCGCGCTGAAAACTAGCAGTGGGGGTGCTTTGTGCTAAAGCTTGTTGAATGAGCTTTAGTTTAAAGCGCCTGGCCACCATTTTTCTGTGCGGGGATGCTGGAGTCTGCTGGAGCATGGTAATTACCAGACTCCAGCAGACTCAATTAATCAAGTCTGCTCCAATGTGCTATACTTACAGCATGTCAAAGCAGCCTTCCTGGATGTGTATAGGAGCCTCTAGTTTGAAGAAGAGGAACAGAAAGCTCTGTTAGCTCCAAGCTAACAGGAAGATGCATAAAACATTGCTTGTATTATACCTACAGGCTTAGATGGAGGACTGGGAGCCAGGCCTTGCAAGTGCTCCTCTACCCAGCCCTGCTACACAGAGCTTGGCCAAAAAAAAAAAAAATTGCGCCCTTCTCTGAGCTTCAGTGTAATTAATCCGTAAAATGGAGACAGCACCCATCTCAGAGAGTGTGAATTGTCCTAAACCAATTCTCTGCAAAGTCAATTGTACACTGACATACATTTTAACTTCCTATATGGAAATTGTTAACAAAGCGAGACATTAACCATGACAAAAGGTATTGTTAAGTACTTAACATGACTAATAAACTGTTTAGGTTCTTGCATGCACTAATGCTATTTACTTTAATAAGTGTGCCTCATGACATTTACTGAAGGAGACCCCAATTACAGCAGTTAAGTAGCATACACAGGCCAGAAAAAATATCACCATTCGCTTGTAGGCACCTGCACGATCTGCTATCGGTATAGGTCAAAGAATCTGGCCCCATGCTATGCTGTAAAAGTGACTGGATAATGGCCACATGTTAGTTACAGGATTTTTTTTTAAACTGAAGTTCTTTGAGATTTAACAATTAGCATTAACTTGATTTTTCACGTTAAATTTTAATTTATGCTAATGTGCTCCATGTGAATGAAAACGTGGGACACACTAAGCGTAGCACTGCCCTATTTTATGAGTTTCACTAACATTGTGATAGACTTCATTAAAAACAAGAGGAAATGATCTAATTTGGTTACTTGGGGCTTCTTTCTTTTAGCACTGCTTTGAAGGCACGTTGCAATAAGTAAGCAGCTCTATATTATTTGGGGCATGAGCAATCAGAGAAAGAAGAGGAAAAAAAAAAGAGAAGAGACCAACCTTAAATATAAAAAATACTAAAGGAAAAACATAATGCTTGACTTTATTTGTACAAAATAAAGCTACTCAATTCTCCAGAGCTAGTGCATCCCAGGTCTGTGGCATTAACAAAATAAATGTCAGGTGCTCCATTTAAAGTTATTGATTTTATAATTTCCTAGGGCTAATAAACATCAATCAATTGTATTAAGCAGCAAATGCCTATTTAAAACAACACAAGCAAAACACCTATGTGTTTCTTTTACAAAAGGAGTGCAGTGGATGTCAACAAAAGGCTCCTAATTTCTATTTCATTCCGATTCACGTGGAAGAGATTTTCCATCAAAAAACAAAAGATGAGCAATCTTCATGCTGGAAAGGATTGCTGAAGGCAGAGCAAAGATCCTCTTAATTAGGATGGTCTTGTAGCCTCTCACTGAAACAGGCATGATCAATGGGGAGAGTAAAATTGATTGCTGCAGCTCATTTCATTAGGTGAAGCAAATGTCTCCATAGAGATTAAGCATGTCTTTAATACCCGAAGATGATAGCATCTGTCCCACTGAAATTGTGAGTACTCTCTGAGGTTAAAAGAGCACAACCAGATTATCAGCAGCTGAGTAAGTCTTACAGTTCTCTTCCCCACCCCTGAACCCCATGTTTCTAAGAACCCTAAAGATATTTTTTATCTAATTGACCCTCTGTACTGACAGCAGATGCCACATCCTCCCCTAGCAACATCAGCTACATAAAAAAAGGTCACTGTCACGTATTTCTGCACCTCAGTCATCTGGGAAAACCAGCAAGAATGAGACCAGAAGATGGGGCAGCGGGCGCTGCTCTACAGTCAGGAAGGTAGCCAAGGGGGAGAACCGCGGCAAGAAGTCGAAGGAAGACGAACTCTGCCACTCCCGGCTCAAGGCAGGATAGGACAGATTCCTCCTCCCACCACCATGCTTCACTATGTGCTTGCTGTGCCAACTACTGGCACGTACAAGTGTCACCCACACCAAGCCACAACTTTAGTCACATGGGGTGCATCTACATGTATGCTTTACAGTGGAACTGACCAATCAGCTTCACAGTAAAGCATCACCATTTACATGTGCGCCAGTATTAGGGCACAGTAAAATTAACTCTACGTAGGATAGTACTATGGGGGACAGTACTTACACATGTGTTTCAGTGCAGTATAAGTGGTGACCAGGCGGGCAGGGCCAGACTCGTAGCTGCTGGTTAGCCACACGGCTCCACAGGTTTTGCACCCGTGTGCCCCACCTCCTCCACAGCCCAATGCCACCACCGGAGCCCGGGGCCAATTCCCCTGTGCCAGCCCAGGCATGCTCCACCCCAGCTCAAATTGCTGCTGTCCCAGGCACACGTGTAGACACTGCGCCCGGAAACAGTTCACTCCGGCTCAAAGTGCTCTGGAGTATATTTCTTCACCTTCATCACATGTATGCATGCGCCCAAAGTCACAGAAGTGACAGTAATGGGACAGCAGGATGAGGTGAGAGGGAACAATCTTTTTTAATTTCCTAATTTTGCAGGACTTGATGATTTTCCCAAGCATGGGGCTGAAAACACCTGTATGCGTGTGGCATTCTTTGCTACTTTCCTCTTTCCATCCTACTTTACACCTGTGCAAGGGGAGCACAGGGTGGAGCTAACCCCTCTCCAGAATGGGGGCATACAGCAGTGTAGATGTGGAACAGCAAGTGTGACAGGAGTGAGAAATTGGACCCACTTTTGCTTTTAGTTAGTTTTCTTTTGGGAGAGAACAAATCAG
Organism: Alligator mississippiensis; assembly: GCF_030867095.1. Taxonomy (NCBI): domain Eukaryota; kingdom Metazoa; phylum Chordata; order Crocodylia; family Alligatoridae; genus Alligator; species Alligator mississippiensis. The sequence continues at coordinate 245,902,554 of NC_081827.1, read as the reverse complement.
ATCACTTTACTGGAAGTGGAGAGAAGCTTATGCCTTGAGTTAGCATTAACTTTGAGATACCTTGGCAAGGGCAAAACTACACTGTTACAAGGCCTACATTACTCTAAAGAGGACACTTAAATCTTCTGCCAAAAAAACCCTAAAACCTAACTAAGGCCAAGAAGCCATGAAGGCTTCCATACAGGCTGCTTGCAAGAGTGAGTCTTCACAGGGTCCAGATTCCAGGGACATAAAACAACCCCTCATCTTGGTTTAAACAACTGTTTTCACCATAACTACACCTGCACCAGCTGTCACAGTTGCCTAAACAGTGCCGTGTGTGCAGTTTGTACCATTCTCTGTAAAGATATGTACACACAGTTGTACAAAGCACTTGCTGAAAGCAGGATGATCCTTTGCAGCTGAAGGAAAGTATAGAGAACAAGAACCATTTGGAAACGACCTGATTTGGGCTTCTCAAAAAGTTATTAAAACCAACTCACAAGTCAGTTTATGGGATATATTATGCAATATTTGGAATAAAAATGTAAAAACTGTCTGATGGATAAAAAGAAAAAATACTTTCAAGGAAGCCAGTCAGGCTTTTTCTACTCCCCACTGTCCAAATCACGACCCAAGAAAAAGCAAACCAAACAACAGATTACTGGTTTTGTTAAAAATTTAACACACTAAGAAGAGTTTAGTGAAGTTGGGTGGCCATTTCAATTAAAAACAGATTTCCATTTGAGTCAACATCAGCTGCCTTCCAATTTTGGCATCACAGAAATAAAATCTAAATCTGGATGTTGCATTTCATACCCAGATTTCAAATCACTTGCCTAGTTTGAGAATAGCATCACTGCATCTATTTTCCAGATTGCAAGCTGGGTTAGGGTGGGGGGCAATTTGTCTGGCATCACACACCATGCAAATGGCAGATCCCAGGCATGCTGGTTTCCATCTAGTACTCTAGTCACAAGGCCGCAAAGAGAAACTTGTTGGCTTCAGCAGAGTTTCAGTTTCAGGCTTTAGATTATATTTAAATCCAAACTCAAAAGCAGACCTTAAAAGGTGTAAATCACAACTAGGCGATGTCCTAAGGAGACACTCCTTATATACCTAGCATTAAGATACATCAACATCAATATACTGCTGCAGAGTTCAAAGGCCCTGCAAACAACACAGAGAAAACTAGATTGCAGGACAGCTCTAGATACCTCTTAAAACTTTTTAAAATAGCTTTAGCTACAGGTATATCATACATGCAGACAGAGAGAGACAGATAGCTGTATAAGAATGTGTAGGTGTCAGAACAGGATAAAATATTTTTCAGACTAGGCTCATGAATTCACCTACCTTCTTTTTAAACTCCAACCGTTTAGCAAAGCAGGACACCAGAGCACCAGTTTCTTGCCAGAGGAAAATATGACAACAGGTTGATTCAACGCACTCAGTGAATCAGTAAATGCACTGAAAACACAGAATGAGATGAGCTTCTTCAGGAACGTAGGGTCTCCGCCTATGGAAGTGACATCTATATTCTAGCAGACATGCTTGAGATCATTTCCCCATGGTCCAGCCAATGAAACAGTTATGACTGTTCACCTACATCTAAAACAGGTGACTCTGTTCACCTACATCTAAACTAAAACAGGATTTCAAGAAGCATCTGCTCTCTCCCTGTATATAATTGGGAAGGTACCAGAGAAGCTAGCTTGCCTTTCAGGTTTGTGTGCCTGCTGTGGAAACGTCTAAACATTTAACCTCTCTTTCAAGAGTACTTCAACACGTCAAATGCATGGTGAAGTGGAAAGGCTTTGAAATGAGATTAAGACGCAAAGCAGAGTCTGAATGACAAAAAGCTGTTCCCACTTAAGTAAGAAATGTCTTCCTGCCATAGAGAAAAGAATAACCAGCTACTGGTATTTATCAGTTTAGGGGCCAGAGGAACACAACTTTCCAAGTACAATACTACAGCGGATGTTTTCCTGCTGTTCTCTGAATTGAAAGAAGTTTATGACAAAGTCTCAAAATACTTAGCCACAAGACTCAATGGATGCCTGTACACAAGCCAGGAGGCTGCTTCAATGAGCTATGATTAAATCAAGTCTGCTCAAGAGCGGTAATTACCACGCTCCAGCCAGACTCCGCGTCTTGTGCATCAGTGTCTCCATGCTTCAAAATGGCAGCAGGGACACTTTATCTAAAATTCATCGAATGAGCTTCAGGCAAAGCGCCCCTGCTGCCATTTTGAAGCATGGGGATGCTGATACACGAGACTCTCCGGGCACTTTAATTACAGCAGCTTTCAGCACCACTCTAATTAAAGCATGCCCCCCCCCCCCTTCCCGGAGCACATGCAAAAACTCTCAATAGAAGCAGATAAGGTTAGTCCTGTCTAAACCAAAATGAGACAGTGTGTTTAGCAAAGGTATTAGCTAACACGTATGTAACCCCTCTCAGGACAGGGTGCAAGTGTGGCAGTGGTGACTCTGCTTCCCCAACAGGACAGCAGCTTAACACCACAACACGCATAAGTCAGATTTATTTACACTCCTAGGGCACCTATACACATGCCGGATGTCTGCTCCGATGTGTGCTAATTAGCGTGTCAGAGAAGATTCAATTAACTGAGTCTGCTAAAGCATGCTAATGAGCACGCTCCAGCAGCCTCCACGTCACATGTATTCAGCATCCCAATGCTTCAAAATGGTGTCAGGGGCACTTTAAAGTTTGTCGAACGAGCTTTAGTTAAAGCATCTCTGCTGCCATTTTGAAGTGTGGGATGCTGAATACCATGACATGGAGGCTGTTGGAGTGTGCGTGCTGTGTAATTCCCGTGACATGGTAGCAAAGGTTTAGCAGAGACAGGTGGGGCCACTCCAGGCCCAGGAAAACCCAGACCCAGGGAGCTGAGCTGAAGTATGAGTTCACATAAATAGCTAAGTGCAATGAGACACTTAATTCATTACAAAAATGAGCAGGGAAGACAGGCCAGAATAGGAAGAGAATGAGTTAGATATATTTAACTTATCTAATATTCATGAAGTCAGCAGAACCTGATGAAATTCTCTCTAGAGGCTATGAATAACTAGCCAAAGCAATTTTTGAACCAGTAACGATTTACTTGCAAGAATTCATGGAGCAGGGGTAAAGCTCCAGAGGTTAGGAATAGGGCAAATATAGCATTTTTCTTTCAAAGGACACATCCAGACAAGCGTGCGTGTGCGTTTCCCTGGTGGGAATTGCTGCCCGAGGTGGGGTAGGGAGGCTGAGGCCAGCACCTGGGCTGGGCCCTGCAGCCTTTCCTGAGGTCCTGGGAGCCTCCCGGGCTCCAGCAGCAGCAATCCGGGTGCACGGACCCTGGCTGGCAGCCAGAGCGTGGCTCTGCCTGGCCAGGCTCCAGTTTCAGGCAGCACATGCTGCTGCCCTGCTTTTCTCCAGAACAGGCTTTTTCTGGTGTCAAAAACCCCCTGCTCTCTTGGTAATCGGCACTGTGGTGAACACCTGCATGTGCGGAGCACGCGGTTTGCAGCATCACAAACTGCACATGCACGCTTGTCTAGGCATGCCCAAAGGGGACCAAGGAAGACCTGGGGAATTACAGACTGTTTCACTCTGACACCTGAAAAAATACTGTAACAAATTATTAAGGAATTAATTTATAAGCATCTACAGCAGCACTTCCCAGACTCTCTCAGCAATACCCCCTTTCCTCAGCATGGTCCCTCACTCCCCCACCCACCCGAGGTGCCCCTCACTCCCAACCCACAGCCCCTGGCCCTGCCGGTGCCCCTCACTTCCAAGGGAGAGCCCCCCCACTCTGCCCAGGTACCGCAGAGCCAGGGCCCACAGGCCCCTGCCCACCTACCGCAGCAGCACCTGAGCCCTGGCTACCACCTGCAGGAATCAGCAGCTGCTGAGGCTGAAGCATGGTACCTGGCTTCCCACCCCTGTCCTCTCCCCTACGGGCAATATGGCCCAAGCAGAGCCCATGGAGGGGAAGGATGCAGGCTGCCCACTGTGGGCTCGGGGCTCTCTGCCCTGCTGCCCTTCCCAAAAGGGTAAGACCCGGCGCAGGAGAAAACGTCATGCCGCAACCCCATCCACTATGTTGCGACCCAATTTGGGGTCATGACTCACAGTTTGGGAACTGCTGATCTAGAGGACAAATTTATATGAAAACCACCAATATGAATCTGTCAAGACCCCCCCCCCTCCCATCAAAGCAATCTAATTTGTTTCTTTGACAAGATGTCTTGGACTGGCGAATAAGTAGTAAGTGGAAGATTTCAAATATCTCGACTCTAGTAAGGTTTCGACACAATCTCTCATGACTATCTCCTAAGCAAATTAAGGAAATGTGGTCTAAATTAAATCACCATGAAGTGGGTGGACAATTCTTTGAAACACTGCTCCCAAAAGAATAAGCACTAGTATTTCACTGTAAAACTGGGGGCGGGGGATATTTTGTGTGGAGTCCCACAGAGGCCTGTGTTGGATTCAATTTATTTAGCATTTTCATTATTAAAATGTGGATGACAAAATGTGGACACTTAAACCACTGGCAGACGACACCAAGCTGGTACGGGATGCAAATCCTTTGGAAGAATTCGATATATTTTTAAGAAACTGAAGAAATGGCCCAAGACCAACAAGCTGAAATTCAATGGGCAGAACTGCAAGTTCCTGCAGATAAGAATTAAAAAAGAAAAATCGAACGCACAAATAAAATGGCAACTGACTGGCTAGGCTGCAGGACTGCAGAAAGGGTCTGGGGGTTATAGCGGATCAAACTAAAATGCAAGTCAACAATATGTGAGCTATAGCAGAAGATGCAAATGTCTTAACATGTGCCATACATGAAACATGAAACTATGCTTTACGCTACACTGGCGAGGCGTCAGCTGAAGCACTGCATCCAGTTTGAGGAACAAACTTTAAGAAAAGAAGAATTGGAGGGAGGGCGAAACAAGGCAACAAGAACAATTACACTTTTAAGGAAACATAACTCGAGGAATCATTGAAGGAAGTGGGCTTGCTCCATTCAGAAAAGAAGCGTAAGGGGTAGAAGACAAATCTTTCATTATGTAAAATATTGTTATGAAGGGGTATTTGCTGAGTTCTTGATCTCCACACCCCAGGGTAAATGGCTTAAGTAGCAACACAAGATATTCAGGGTAAATATTAGGAAAACGTTTCTGGCTATGACGATAGCCTGTTCTACTGCTTAAATCGGGGGGCTGTGGAAGCTCTCTCCTGGGAGGGTTTTAAAAGACATAGACAAGCATCTGTCCAGGATGGCCTCGGTCTAGGATGCTAGATCCTGCCTCAGAGCAAGGGGCTGAATTAGATGACTTCTTGAGATCCCATCCATTCCTCCATTTCTGCGATTCCCCAATGTGCTGGCAGCAAACCTGGGATGACAACCAAAGCTAAAAGTAAAAATTAAAACCCACATGCCACATGTAAAATGATCCCTCAAATACTGATTCTTTTACACACACAAGCTAAGTGGTTGCCTGAGAGGAACTGGAAGAGATGTTAGCCTGAAGAAACACACTATTCATCCTGGTAAATAGACTTTAAACATGCCCTCCCCATCTACTGTGCTACTGGCCCATCTTCAGTAGCTTTCCTTCAAAACGAAACATTTTAAAATAATGTCAACTGTATTTGGGGGGAAAAATAGAGCACCGAGGTAAAAGTGTGATTCACATGTAACACATAACTGAAGATCTGTTTTGCAGCTCTGAGTTCATTGCTACCTTTAAAGATCCTTATACCCGACAGGGTATGTGCAAGAAAGGACACAACGGAAAAAATACCTAGAAAGAAAAGAGGCAGGAAGGTCATCTGATAGAGGATTTTATCGAGGCAAGCGTTCCCAGGACTAATTTTAGTTATCTAAATGGAGACATGCCTATAGGTTCCAGTGCATACCTATACCAGTCCAAGTCTTCTCTACATGATTTCCAGCACAATAACATTGATTGGAGACGCTTTAAAAAAAAGTAACATGTTCCTGACTGATATTGTTTCAAATACCTGATCTGTCGACAAAGGCTTTGAAGCTCCTTACAAAAGCACCTCTCTCCAGTCATTTCTGGGCCAGCCCAAATCACTTTTGAAAATGCAAAATAGTGACGGCATTTTTATAAAGTTTCACTGTTTTAAAACACGCCAGGACTAAAGAGCAACAGCGCTTTCAAAGCATGTCAGGTCTGTGCACTGTGCCTGCCTTACACCAGGTAAGCACAACCGCAGTCGAGCTCTATCACCCAACATTTTCCAAAAGATGCTAAATGCTGTTTTCCAAAACCGCACTGATGCATTAAATACATTTTTAAAAATGCCTGTTTCCCCAATCTGGACAAGGCCTTTAAGCCAGTGGTATCAGTACTTGCTGAGTTCCCGATTCATACCAGCCTCAGTCGCATGCTTCTGTGCTCCCAATTTGTGTTCATTCTCTGACAAATTAACAGCTTTTTAAAACTACCTACAAGCAAGCAATTACTATGTTCTCAAGCCACTGCACAGCATCTACTATCCCTGTTCAGGGAGTATGCAACCTCGGGCCCTTGGGAGTTTTGCCTGTGCCACTCATGGTCGGGCAGTGAAGACAAGTGGCAGCAGCTAGGTCCTAGCACTGGCCCAATTTGGCCTTGTGCAGGGTCATTCTGGCCCACCACTGGAACAGTGCTGCTGACCACTGCTTTATATTAAGCTGATGAAAGTGACACTGCTAAAAATAATTAAGACAAGTTGGCATCATTTAGGCCCTAGGGACAGAGCAATAGAAAAGCACAAAGCAGTGCTTTGGTGAAGCAAGAGCTTGTACAAGATTTAAAGATTATTGATACAACAGTGATTATGAAGGAGACTGAACCCCATATTACAAGAGCCAGTCTGCTGGTCAATAAGCAAGATCATTATAGGAGATTTAACACACTAAGCAAATCTGCCACAGTAAGCTACAAATGTTGAACCCGACTTGGGGCACGTCTACATGCACATTAACGTGCTTTAGTTAATGCGCATTAAATCTAGCACCTCCACTGTGAGGTACTAGGAAAAATGTGCATTAGCCTGGCTTAATGCACATTAACTAAAAAGCACAGGCATTTTTACACATGCAAGGGGCGCAGCACCAGGCACTTTGAAAAGCACCCGGCGATGCAACGCTTACAGTTGTATAAGCAGCGAAATGCACGTCAGCTCTGAGAAAATGGCAGCAGCATGCTTTTGAGATAAGACACATCAGAGGTGCTTTGGTTCAAGAGCGCACTGCTGCCATTTTGTGTGTGCTGATGTGTATTTTGCAGCTTATACAACTGCACGTGGCACAGCACAGTGCATTTCAGCTCGTGTGCAGAACAGACTCGATTAATCGAGTCTGCTCTGAAGCAGCAGGTCTCTGGCATGTTGTGGGATGAAAAAGTATGCGTATAAATGTCCCACCACTTTTGAGTGATGCTTAATGCGCATATTAGCCTATTTCAATGCACATTAACTGACACTTTAATGTGCATTAAAATAGGTGAATAGGCATGCAAGTGCATGTGGAAACACATCCTTATTATTATCTATGGGTCATGCCCTCTCTTGGCTACCGTATGTAGCTTAAAAAAAAAAAAAAAAAAAAAAAAAAAAATATATATATATATATATATATATATATATATATATATATATATATATATATATATATATATCCATAATGCGCGGTCTACCACAATTTACCCAAACTCACTCATCCTGAATATTATTCTTTCCAGATTAGCAATTTCATGTAACCCAAGAAGGGTAATTTTGCATGTGATTTCATATTTCTTCCCTTCCCTCCTCCTTTCTCTGAAAAGCAATGAACTGAAAGAAGAAACTGAATTAGTAGTCAACTTGAGATCTGTACCTCATTTGGATGATATAGCTGTGTCCCTTCATGTCATCTGTGTTTTTTATTATGCTACTCTATCGTTATTATGAGCGTGACAGATGCTTGTGTATTTCCATTAATGTCAACTGCTCTGCATGTTCCTTTAATTGTATTGAAATAAAAAAAATAATCTGTTCAAAACAAAAACAATAAAGCAAGGAAGAGCCCACACACTGAAGTATGAACACTTTACCCCCAAAACAAAGGCAAACAGACTCTCAAGTAAAGCTCTTGCATTCAAGAAGGAAGGGGGAAGGGGAGAGAATTAAAAAGGAGAGAATCTCATAGGACAGAATCTTATGAGCCTCAAGTTAGTCCACCCCAAATAATAAACGTCTCTATTAAAGAAGGCAATCAAAACTGAATGGAGTATGAAGAGCCTCTAAAACGTCTCAGGCTCCTTTAAGTTTGGTTCTACCATGATGCCTGCCCATGACAGCAGGTACTGGTCAGGCCAGGAGACACCCGAGACAGCTTTCCACCCTCATCCTCACCGTGACCTCTCCTTCCACTCTGGCCTGCTCAGCGCCGATTATATCTCCTTACAGTTTTGGAGAGCGACCTCTTGAAAGCATGCATGTCCTATGCCTTAGTAATAGTACCCAATTCTCATGCCTGATTGGAGCTGCAAGCTCTCCATGTAAAACAAAAACAGGTTTGTTTGTGTTTTTGAAAAAACAAGAACAGCAAAATCTTAATGTAAGCTCTTAATCTTAACGTAAACTCGCTCCAGAAAGCTGATGAATATTAACCAAAGCAGCCATCCTCCAAAGGAAATGTACATACGTGAGTTACAATTTGCAATACAACATTTAGAACTACTTGCAGTCATGATATAATGGCTCCTGGGCAACGTATAAGTAATGGATTGCAATTATCTTTGTCTTTTTTTTTTTTGAAGAGAGGAGCCTGACTCAGAAGATATGCAGTACAATTTATCTAGAAATGAAGCAGTGTGAGCAACATCTTTGAACTAACGAACACTTTTATTTGTCTGTATACCCAAGGCATTTAGCTGAAGAGATGCCAAAAAGGTTCAGAAATGACTTCGTGTGGACTACCCGCAACACTTTCCGCAGCAGCTCTTGTTATCCTACGATTCTAAGCTCCAAGCCTCAGCTGTCCTGTAAGATTAGATAAATGCCACCCCATTTTCCAGATGAATATACTGAGGCACACCTCAGTAACAAGCAATACTTTGAATAAAAAAAACATTGATACTGGCTGAGAACATTGTCAATGAGAGGGACAGGTGCTATAGGCCTCTGTAAGGTTCAAGGCCACAGCGTAAGTTAGGAATCTAAATACTGAAGTCATCAAAAACAAGGAATGACTTTTGAAGATATTGCTGTGATTTGCCCAGCACCACAGGATGCTGGGAACAGAATACAGATGAAAAGTGTTTCCATCGTCAGCTTTAACCACTAGAATTGCTGCTTGTTATTTTTGCATAGAAAAACTTAAACTTGAGAACAGATTTTTTGCAGAACAAGGTTAGCGGCTTGACACAAGTCATGTCGGCAGAAAATTAACAAGAATTCCATTTTATTTGTCCCCATCTAACCCAATGCACAGTTCAGTACTGTTTTACTACAAGGTTTTCCTTCCTAGACTTTTTAATCAATTGCCATTGAAAAAACTGCGTATCCTAACGGCTCAGCAAATAAGCCTTGCTTGGATCCTGAAGAGTTAGCTCATATTAAATCAGCTGCAAGGCACAGATCTAGAGTCCATGGGATCCATCCAACAATACCTGATAATCAAGGGTCCTGTTTAAAAATTATGAATTCTCCGATTAAAACCCCCAAAATGTCTTTCTCAATGAAAATGAAACGTGCGTGTGAGTTGAGCACAATACTTTATTGATACACTTACAATTTTAAAGCAATTTGGAAGCCCACCAGTGTCTCAATCAATATAATAAAATAAATTCTAAATACCTGTATATTATGGTGTTCAATTTTGGTTTTTTTGTCATGGAAAAAAAAAAAAAAAAAAATCACAGCTGCCCCTGCCCTCTTCGCTCACCAGGACACGGATCCAGCTACAGCTGTCCCTTCTGCTGCTTTATGGTGTCGAGCAGCCCTGATATGCCAGTGCCCTGCTTATGCCATTGCCCCTTAGCTCCCCACCCACAGCTACCCCAGGCCTGCTGGTTCCCCTTACTCCCCACTCACAGCCCCACAGCCTTACTGGTGCCCCTCAATCCCAACCTGCAGCTCCCAATCCCCTCCAGGTGCCCCTCACTCTCAACCCACAGCCCCCTGGCCCTGCCAGTGCCCCTGACTCCCCAATCCACACCCACCCCTGCTGGTGCCCCTCACTTGTGACCTGCAGCCCCTGCCCCCCCCACCCCCCCCTGCCAGAGGGGGCTCCCAGTTGCCAGGGCTACCGGGCCAGGGACCTGGGTCCATAGCTGCCCTACCAGCAAAGCCTGAGTTCTGGCTGCTGCCCATGGGAGGTGACAGTTGCAGTGGCCAAAGCAGAGCCTAGCTCTCCCTCCCCCACGGGTGGCATGGCTGGAACAAGTGCCCAGGTTGGGGGGGGGGGCGGGGGGGCGGGCACGCGACTGTGGGTTCGGGTCTCCCCACTGTGCTGGCCTCCTCCCAAGAGCCTCTGCAGCTCAGTGGGTGAGCCCCAGCACAGGAGGGCAGAGTGGGGCTGGTAGGCTCAGTGCTGCCACCAGGAGCCCTGCACTGCCATAGCAAGATGCCCCCCTGCCATGCCCTGCAGCTCTGTCCCGCTCCCCAGCCGGGCCCTGCAGCCACACATTCCTGCCCCAGGCTGGACCCAAAGCACCAGGCCCCAGGCACTGCCCCGGCTGGGCAGCACCCCTAGCCCCAGCCCTGTCCAAGTCCCTCCCTCGCTTTGGGGGCCTCATTCCCTCGTACTGTCCAGACTTACCTGTGGGGAGCCGCAGGCGCTGCTCTCCACAATGCCTGGCTGCCACGTGCACGTGTATGTACGCACATGGCACCCCCTGCCTGACCACCCTCCTCCTGCTCCCCCCAGCCCCTTGCGGGCTGGAACTCTGCCTGCATGCAAGGGAAAACCCGATGTTTCCTGTGTTTTTCTCCTTAACAGGAGAAAATCCACGTTTTTCCATGATGAATGGAAAACACAGGTCCTTCTGATAATTCTGTCAAAATACAAGCTGTTAAAAAAGTGGCTGGGCTAGCATGTCTTAATAAGGTCTGAGGATAACCAATTCTTTTTTTTTTTGGTCAACAGACTAGGAGGCAGTTTATGATTAACTGAGTATTGAAGCCCAGTAAAACTAAAATTATTATCTAGTTTTAAGTAGAAGGACCTTTCAGAGAGTGATGCAGTATAAAAAAAAAACAAAACAAAACAAAAATCAGATCTAGGACTGGAAACCAGGAACTTTGATTTCATATAGTGCTTATCATCTCAAAGCATGTTAAAAAGAAGTAAATAAGAGTTATTTGTGCTGAAACAGAGATACCAATATGAATAAAGGTGTCTTGCCCACAAAGATCCTCTGACAAGACTGGAAAAAGAACCCATCTCTCTAGTAGCGCGGCCTTGTCCTCTGTTAACTAGACCACAGCATGCTGCAGATACTGGCTTCTTCCCCCCAAGAAGGCATTTGCAAGTAAACCGACAGAGACAAACTCATTACAATTCCAAGAGAGCCACAGGCAACAAACTACAACTTAGTTTGCAGCTTTTCTAAGACATGAGATGTAGTTTTATGCTTGCTCTACTGGAAATCACAAAGGAAGCAGGACTCACACATGACAGCATAATACCCCAAGGAAATAATGTTTTCCCTTTTAGCAGATGTTACAGGAGCAGACAAACAGTAAGGACAGAACTGGATTCCAGCAATGCTCCGCAGAAATTAATCAAAAGAGTCTAATGTACCCAAATTATTGCATCACATTCAGCTCAATGCCAGTGGGTAACAAGGTAGCTAGGTTACCCTGATATCTCAGTGTATTTAAACTAGGATTTTTATCTTGTTAACATAAAAGGAAGAGATCATTAGAGACTGCTCTGCATTGCTGCATTTTCTGCAACTGTTACATAACTCATTTCCCATTTTAAAAGGGCACAACAGTGTAAACTGGCTGGGAAGCCGGGGGGGGGGGGAAGAGACAGGGAATGATATCTGCTACATCTAATCCCCTGTCCTGTCCCACTACTGCAAAGTCACCCACCTTTATATTAAATGATGCTGAACACTAAATTTGCCTCACCAAACCTTTTCTTTAAAAACGAGCGATGTGTTCGGGAACCCCAACAGGTGCAGCTCTGTTTCAGGTTCAGGTTGCACTGGGTTTCTATACTCGCTCCATTCCTGGTGCCAGATCCCATCCTCATCACCACAGATTGTATTTCTGCTTGCTCTTCACACAACAGGCACAATATGCAGAAACCCCAAATGTCAGGACTTACTATACATATGAGAAGACATTAGACCCTACCTACCTCCTGACTCTGGTTCTGGCTGGACTGAGGTGGGTGCCAAACGAAGACCATGGCACAAATTACTACAGGGCCCAAAGCTGTTTAAAGGGACACCAGCCTAACCATATGGGATCTGTTATATTGAACAGCAACAACAAGAGCCCCCAAAACACTGATACTAAACAATGCTGGACCTCCCCACTCCCCCTTCCCAAAAAAGAAAGGCATTTTACTAGCACATGAAAATAAGGAAGCAAAACTGAACAGTTTGCTCACAAAACTTCCAGGCTTCCCATTATTCTCCAGTTAGCTCTAATAATGCTAACATACATGTCAACTGTGTCATTGGGGTTCCCTTTAACAGAAGGTTTTAACACTGTCTCACCTTGTGGATGGAGTTTGAATAACATACCAGTCGCTCATATCCTGATTGCTTTCCAGTCAACATGGTTATAATTTTGCTTATTATCCTTTCATTATTTTAAATAATAGTGTTGCCCTGGTAACACTTCTGGAAGTTGAGCTATGCATAATAAAAATACAGCGGACAAGGTTCCAGATAGTCCACAACAAATGCAAAATGTGAGTCAAAGAGCAGCGATTCACTTATCCCTGCAGACTCCCCCACAGCCGATGGACTTTTTGGATTTCTCTCAGTTAATATTTCTCTACCAACCCCTGCCCATTTCATTCATTTCCACGATTCTAGTGGCCACTTCCCTTTTTCAGCCCAACATTAGCAGGCTTCCCCCAGTCTGCACTTAATGAAGCACTCTCCTGATCTCACAGGGAAGAATTTGGGCTGCACCAGACCTGCCTCCATGTGCATTATGAGAAGCTCCTTTAATCTCACTGTCTCAACAGCAGCATTGTTTTCTGCTTTCTAATTCGCTTTCAGCGAGAGGATGGATGTGATGCTGTCGGCGCTGCTTGTGAAATTAAATCTAGGCCCAGCCATCAGAGTCAGAATGCAGTCAACAACAACCGAGGAATTTCTTTCATCTTTTACTTGGTTTAAAGAACATATAACTACTCTGGGTTTTAGCTTTGCAAGATCAAAAGCTTCTAGTGTAAATCAAGCGAGTCCTTTGCCTTGAGAATGCAGCTAGTATAAGGCTTTCGGAGGGGGCAACCTTTCTGGATAAATCTACCAAAGGAAGCTTCAGATAAGAATTATGCATTGCAGGAGTAGTTCTGTCTTTATCATACTTACAACTGTGCCATGGAGTATTTGCTGCCGCTGCAGATGCCATAGCCCAGCAGGCTACTGGCAGTCCAGGGGGTGATGGGGAGTGGGGCCTGCCACAGAAGCAGATGCTCTGCTGGACACAGCCATGTGGCAAGTAGAGCTGTGTTGGCACAGCCCTCACTTGCCCTTCTGCCACCAACGGCAATCTGTCCTGCCACTACCACCACCTGAACTGTGGCCAACTCCCTACCATCTCTGGTGCTGGCCCTGCCTCAGGCACTGCTGCCTCCCCTACTACTGCTTACCCCGCAATCCGGATCCGGGCATAGGACAAGTCTGATGCCCCTGCCATTGAACTAGTCACGTGTGTAAGTGGCAAGCACTGTAGCCAAAACCCAGATTGCTTCAGGTGTATTCTACCTCCTTGCAACCTCCTCGGTGTCAACTACATATTAAATTCTTTGCTACGTGTCCTAAACTGTCACATAATGTTGTAGTACACTGTCAGAAAGCTGCTGCATTCCACTGCAGAGGTGGGCGAAATGATTCATGGGCTATCTATCTATCCATCCATCCATCCCCGGTGCTGAAATCCAGTTTAAGATAAATAAATAAAAATGATCTTAACATATGCATTTCCCATTCATTGGGGGTGGTTTTTTTAATGGCATGCTGAACATTTATCAGACTGAAATATGCATTGGCTGTGCCTTACCTTGCAGACCAATAGACAAACTCATCACGGATTCAAGGTTCCTAGTTTTGCTCAAGTTTTCTAGCAAACCTACAACCTTAGTGTAAGAGTCTTTTTCTAGGAATCACTACTTGTGTTCAGATATGCAAACCCGATTCAACTATTTGCACAACCTCTAGTTGTGCCTTTTTTGCAAGCCGTCTGCAGTTGGAAAATTAATTGTTAAGAGTCTGACTGACGAGACCAATAAAAGATCCACCCCGCAGGATTTGCTAGCTAACACAGTACTGAAAATTCTTGGGTTCAGTTCTCACATGCAGCTATGTTAGTGTGCCCCTCCTTTCCTCCTTTATGCGATCCAAAACATGGAAATGAGGGAATTCCCATTTTTCTCTAGTCCTACTTTTTTTTTTTTCCAAAAAACCTACAATAAATAAGTTGAGCGTTTCTAAATTTATCTTTGGCTTGACGTTCTGCGGAATAGGTAAAAGGGAAGGCTGCCTGCCTGATACTTCCTTTGCTGCATTTCCTAATTGACTTTTCCCTACTCTCTATTGTGGCAAAATTAAAAAGGTATGTCTTAGGTTTGTTTAGTCATGCATTCACCAATTTTACTTTCATCCCGAGAGCAAGCCTATGCTTAGTAACTGTCACCTCATATTAACAGCTATATTCAATGTTAACAATGGCTCCTTTTCATCCCCTACTCCTAAACTTCAACTCAAGTCTATCAATAGGTGAAACTTAGTTTTTGGATGCTAAGATGGAGACAGGCAAATAGTTCATAGCACCGAGAACTTGTGGATTTTTTCTTCTCCGTTAAAAATAACAGAATTGACACAAAGTACAGAGCTGGAAAGGACAGAAGTATTTATTTCCCTAGAAAACAAGAAAGCCATCAACACTGTGCATTTGCCATGGAAGAAAAGCTCCTGGTTATACGTATTACCTCATCTGATTAATCAAGTAAGTTAGCTCCAGGTCAATGGAGATCCATGCAGGCCCCTTCTACACGTTACATGCATTATGCAATTAACTGGTTAACTGCGCAATTAATTTAGACCGGTTACACGTGCAAAGTAACTGTTATGCCCTAAAAAGGTCCACCTACCTATAAAACAAGGGCTGGAAAACATGTAATAACTTTATAGCTGGTTGCTATCCAGCTTTAATTTGCACATGAACCAAGGTAGTAGCTATGCCCCTGTGGCTATACTGGCTACAGCAGAGGGGCTCCCAGCTGCAGAGGTACACTATGCACTGCTGGGGCTGAAAGTCCCACAGCTGAGGGCATGGCAGGAGGTGCAACTGTGTGGATGGCACATCAGATCCTATTATGTCTTTACTGGAACGTCTAAAGGAGACACAAGAATGCACAAAAAACCCTAAGGTTTGGAGGATTGGGAATGACAAGATAAGTCTGTGAGGACACTTGGCCTAGTTCGGACCCGTTTCTAGAACTCAGAAGTAGGTGATGTAATAAAAAACCTGGGGGGATAAGACAGGCAGAAAAGCAAGATGCTTTGCTAGTGGGAGCTGATCTGTTCCAGCCAGCTGGGGACCGCCAGAACCTCCCTCACCAGCCCAGCTGTAAATAGTCTGATCAAATACTCAAAACTAATTGTTGCGTGGGTGTGGGCTTTAGTAAGTATTGTAACACTGCTATTTCATGTGTAGTTAGTATTTTTTTTTTTTTTTTTTTTTTACAGTATTTTAGAACATTCATTTAAAGTATTTGTACAACTACTCTTGGCCTTTGGATTTAATAAAGGCATCTTAGGCGAATTACTGACTGGGTCATTTGAATTCCAGCAGTTTGGAATTAGTCATATGATTAATCTCTAATCTTCCAACTAGGAGACTCACCCGTTACAGATTATACTTGACAAAGATCATACCTTGAGAAAAGGATTCCTAGCCCCTGCACTCCTCATTTTCAAGTAACCTCCTAGCCTTCCCCAACTTAGCATCAGAAGCAAATTTCCCACTCTTCAACAGACGTCAAATGGGACCCAGCCTTTCCTTAATAGATGCAAAACCTGCCAACACATCTCTGGTGCTACAACAACGAACACTCCCCACAATGAAGCCAGCAGAACCCAACACATGCCGTTCCCAAAATGTGGTGCATCTGATCCAGTACATCAAATACCCTCATAGTAACTATGTAAGTGAAACTAGACCGAAACTACCCACCAGAATTAACTCTTACAGGAAAAAAAAAATAAAGGACAGAAACACAAACACCAGTAGAAATTTATTTATTTATTTATTTATTTATTTTTACAGAACAGCCATTCTCTTTCTGACCTCACTAACCTTTGGCTCAAGGAAAATTTACAGAACACCTTCATAAGACGAGCCTGGGAACAAAAAAGAAATCACAAGCTGGCCGGACAATAAGACCCAAGGACTGAACACTGGTACCGACTTTAGGGCATCATACTATCTACCTGTACTTCATTACAGGTGATAATGACCCTTTTGCCTTTTGAAAGGTCTTGATCTCTCATCAAGCAAGCTATTTTTCTTCTGTTAATTGTTTGTCTGCTACCCCTGGGAATTTCTCTCTTTTCCAATTTCACAGCCCTCCACACTGCTATTGCTGTGCCTACTTCTTCCTTCAGACCCGATGAAGGATGCTTTGCATTCAAACACTTGCTTAAGTCTATCCCAACCATATTGTCCAATAAAACATCACCCACAAAAATCCTTACCTCATATTACTGATTCAAGTTGACACAGCACTGTGGTTCTTTATCACCCAGCTGTTTAATGACACCTCTTAATAAAAAGTGATAATCATACACAGTGACACAAATTCACCAGACCATGAAAGCCAATATTTGCTCAATTCCTAATAGCCACATAATTCCTCAGGAGGCTTTGAATTTGCCTATTACCTCTCCACTGGAAAGCAGTTTTCTTCTTTTCAAATCCAGTATTAAAATTAAGCAAGACCTATTTGAAATTTTTACCAAGTTATTCAAACTTAACATTTCCCATCAGGTGCTACAACTATTCTACTGCAGAGTACAAGCGAGACTCCTTTCTTTATGAAGAAAGCCTGAGGTTTAAGCACTAAAACTGCAACAAAAATATACCTTCAACTTTGCATTTAAAAAAAGATTGGGGCCGGGACAGGGACAAAAAAAAAAAAAAAGAGACAGTCGATTACAACCTAGATAGCAAGAGACCAGTGTGAAGGCCAGTCCACAGCTTCGGAGTTCAGGGAATGCAATGGGACAGGGAATTTCAGTTCCTTCCTTGCATCATATGTCAGATCTCTTATAAACTGCTCCTGTTATAATCTTCCTGAAGTGGAGGAGTATTGAGAGAGCAAGAGTGAGGCCGACTGACTGGACAGACCCCGCCATGCTCCCAGCCGGACCCTGTTAGACAGCGCTACTGTAAAAGCACACCCTGTACATACACTTGCTTCCCTTACACAACCAACACACTTTGGCATATGGGGGGAAATCACTTAGCTGCCAGTAGGGATGTGTTATCACCAATAATAACCAGTCCCAAGGCTGAAGAACCTGGCTGTGACAAAAAGCAGCTACATGAATGTTTCACCATTCAACCCACGTGGAACAGAAGTGAGTGTACGGAGCACGTTCACAGCAGCCCTCCTGAGCACAACCAGACGCAATGTGGCTATGCCTGGATGACCTGCCCAAGATCCCAGGGGAAGAATTTAGCAGAGCATGAAACCGAGCCCAAGACTCCAGAGAGCTCTGTGCTAATGCTGTAGCTATAGGGCCATAAGGGGCAGCTATAGGGCGCTGTAGCTATGGGGTGCACAGCTCAGGTAACCTGGCAAAAATGAAGGCTGAAAAGGAGTGTGATAGCTCCATTTACATCAGTAGGGTAAACATCAAAGCAGAGGAAAGGCTCCTCGAGCTACAGGACAGAGGTCAGCAGATGACCAAGCGAGTATGATCTAGCCATGAATGCATGTAAACTGGAAGTCAGATGGTTTGTCGCTGGAGTGAGGTTCTTCCAGCAAAGTACTCAGAGTTGGGTGGGGATCCCTAACTACTTTGAAAAGTGAGTTCAATCAGTTTAGGAGAGAGCCTGACACAGTTATCTGTGTAACGGGAACTGGACGCGATGACCCAGAAGGTCTCTTCTAGTCCTCACTCCACACGCAAAGCCCGGAGTAGTGTTTCTAGGGAGACGAGGCAGGGGAGGACGCGTGGGCAGGTGAGTGCATGTCTTCCTCCCCCTCAAACCCTCACGCGCTGTGAACAGCAATGCCGTCAAATGACTCAATCTAATGAAACAGTCATCTCCTCGCAGGAGGAAGAAAATATGACAAAAATTCTTCAGGTAAGTTATGTGCTCAACTATGTACGATAAGGGAACAAAAAACCATACAAATAACCAGCAGGAATGAAAAAGTGCGCGCGCGCACACACACACACACACACACACACACACTTGCCTATGGCATTAAGAGGTTGACTCATTTGCCTTTGACACTCATTAAAAATCAAGTCTAATCTTTGCTGTACAATAAGGGGGGGGATCCAAAAAAGATAAATAGCAATTATTTAATGAAATCATGGAGCTAGCCTCCCACGTCTATAGTGACTTTTATCCAAGGACCCTCGCCTGCTTGCAAAGTCATTGGGCTATCTTCATTGCTACCAAGCCCTTGGTTTCCCTGAGGAACGCTTTGCAAGACATTGCAATAATGAAAGTAGAGGGCAGAGGTGTGTGCATCTCTCTCCACAAAAAACAAAAACATCTGGTTAAATGCACAGCATATTGCTCCTGACAAGAGCTATTACACATCTAAGAGAGAGAGAGAAAAAAATCATATCAAAAGAAGAGAAAGCTCCAAATCTCCTGTAATTTACTCCTGGAAAACTCAATTGCCTTTGACGGATTTCTCCTGATGAGCAGCAGTGTAAACGGGGAGAATCGTTGCCTCAAGTCAATAAAGGCAGACTGGGTCATGCCAATGCAGCGGTTTTCATTCTCGAGGGCCGCACTGCAGGAGGAGTATATTGGAAATACTTTCTACTGCATTTTATTAAAGGAGTAATGTATGATCCTATATGTAAAGACTGTATTGCAATGCACATGCACAAGGGGGCAGAGTTAAGGTTGCATAAATCAACCTTGAATTTCAGACCTCGAATACTTCACTTTTGCGGGCTCAGTGATCCCTGAGGAGAATTTTATAGCCCTGAATTACTTGGATAGTTAAGGAACAAGATGAAGCAAGCTCTTAAAAATGATACGTGTTCCTCTGCATTATGGGACGCATCCAGAAAAGGCTAAATTCAGGCAGGAGGACAGATTTCACAAACAGACAGTTTGTGAACAAAGTCACGTTCCAGGTACTTCCTTCCTGCTGAAATCCCCCTTGAAGCATCAACAGGATAGAAAAGTCATTCTCACTCTTGGTCCTAAACTACTGTGCAGCAAACAACAGCTCAACAATGGAAAACCAGCCAGATTCCCCATAGGGGAGCTGCGTTTTGCTGTGGGAGAGAAAGATTTCTGATACCGTCACTGGTAAAGTGCCTGGTGATGAGCGGAGTAATACCATTTATGTAAAAAGAATAAAACAGCTTCAGGGACAGGGACCAGAACCCAGGACTCCTCTCCAGCAAGTAGCTGTTTTAGCCACTAAGCCAGTCGTGTAACCTCTCTCTGGCCCAACAAATCTTGCATTTTTTGCTTCAGTAGCACAGCCAAAACAGGGAGGATGGACAACGGGCCCCACCCAGACAAGCTTGTCAACTGGGGGCTGGCGTATTCTCCAAAGGGGCAAGAACTGTGGGTTTGAAACCCCTCAGGCTAGGAGACCTGAAAACCTGCACACAAAAAAAGTTTGAGTTGATCTAATAAGAGATATCAGATGTACCCTGAGAACCTCGTCTGCCTCAGGCTAGGAGAAGCACTGAACCAAGTCGCTCAACTGCTGGGAGAGTCTTCTAACCACCATCAGCACCTCCAGGTCCTGGGGCCAAGCTTTGAGACCAGAAGAGCAAGCCCTGCTCAGGCAGGTGCCTCCAGGCCCAAATTCCAGGTGGTGGATCTTGAAGAGACAGAGGTGTCTCCCTCCAGACAGAGGCAGGCTTGCTGTTTTGGATCTCCTTTGGAGGAACGGAGCTCTCCCCCCACATCAGAGAGGGAGATTAGGTACCAGCAAATGGTTTTGGATTCTTCTCTGAGGCCAAGCATCTAGGAGGTAGGCCATGCAGTGCCTACGTCCTTTACTGGGTCTACAACCAAGTGTTTTACCAACAGCATCCTTAGGTTTTACAGAGCTTCTATGACACTCCCCTGAAGACCCCCATGACTCCATTTCCACGGGCAGGCGCATCTCCTCCGAGGAGCTCAGTGTTTGCAGCAGCACTGTACGCCGCTACTTTGCAAGTGCTGCTGTGACGACCAGCACATTTAGTGCTGCAGTATGGGAGACCCTAAAACCTTAAAGTCAGCAACAGAAGTCTATAATGTGAAAAACGGGTCCATCTTTGGATCTGGAGAGAGCTGTTCAGCTCACCACGCTGAATTACTGACGCTGCAGAACAGCACTGGCAGTTGCTCCACTCATGAAAGCACTAAATGGATAATGTTATTTTCTTTTACTCAGGATCATGCTACACAATTTCCAGCTCTTATAAAACAGATTAAAATGGCAGATGCTGCTACCAATTGGATGGCGGCTACAGAGTCTAAAAATACATAAGGAAAAAAATCTGGCTGTTTTTTATTAAGGTTTTATTACTAGAAAGCTTGTCTATGGCGCCTGCGTAGACGTCTGTGAAGTGTACGAGCAAAGTTGTAGTCCCAGGATGGGCTATCCCTCCCGTCCTTGCTGTATTGATCTGAATGCAGCTATTTTTTCATTCTGAAACATAATAAATTCCCCCGGATTCAAAAATAAAAGTTGTTGCACCAGACTGTACAAAAGATGCACCTTCTGCTTCCTTTCTGGCTCGCCTTTTGTTGCCATGGAAACACATTTTCCTGCAGTATTGTAATCTCCAACCTGGCAAGATGATTTCAAGATGCTGGATTACAATCGTTTCTGCTTTGTTGGGGGGAAAAGCAATGGGGGCTGGGGACTAAACCCACCCGCCCACCCATCAATCCACACACTGGTTCTAGATTTGCATGCAGCCAACTGGCTTTTAAGTCACAGCCTTTCCAAAATCAGGTGAAATGATATCAAGTAAAAAGGATGATCCAATAGTTAGGATTTAGCCTGGAATTTGGAATGACTGGATTCAAATTCCTCCCTCTGCCACAGACTTCGTGTCATGACAGGAGAGCCACTGGGTGCCAGATCCAAAGATGGGTGTGGGTGGACTCCAGACACCTACATCTGAAATTGTTCCACCCTGTCCTGCAGATCGTGAGCCCCTAGAAGGAGCCTAAACTGACCAGGAACTTTTTCTTTTGACCTGAAATCTTCTTAAGGGCCCACAGTGCTGTCTTCTGCGCATCCCCAGAACTGCCCTGCTCTAAGCAGCTAGATGCCTACCTCGCACTGGGGTCCAGAAATTAGGTGAAACAGTGCCTAAAGAGCCACAAAAAAGAGGAGAAAGGCTGGGATTAGAAACATAAAACCCCCCCCAAATAAAACCATGAAATATCAACCACTGATCTCTCAGTGGAACCTAGGACAGTTAAATATCCCAGTTGAGGAAATCCATAGCAATATTACCGACACACTCCAGCTTCTTACAGGAACTTGGGAATAAGTGACCCTCCGAATAAAAGAGGATGCCCCACTTTGCTGATGTCCAACATGACTGGGACAGCTCAGAGTACTTGCAAAGAACCGTGGGAAAAAACGAAACAATCGGGTAACTAACCTGTGAGCATCCATCACAGCAGCAAGAATTGACATGAAAGCCAAACCAGCTCAACCTCCGATCAGGCAACTTCCACCTCGTATTTGGAAACAAACCTGCTTCATTCAGCAACCTGAAAACACAGCTTCTCATCTGTGGTGCCATAGGTCTAATTTACTTACAACTGTACTTCATGATTTGAAAAACCATAATGAAAAAACCCCTCAAGTTCATAATTAAAATCATCTTTTGGGACCTGAATCACAGCTACTTAAGGAAACGCTACTCAAACAGTCCAATTACAATTAAGTGCATAGCCAGTTTAAATAAAAAAAAAAAAAAGAAAAAAAAAGCAGCAATTTCAGGGAATCCATAAAGAAACAGATTACTTGGTTTCACTCATTATGGTGATTTAGAAGTAGATGAGCCATTGCCAGACCTGCAAGCATACAAATTATTAGAAAGAAACAGTCTCAATCTAGCAATAGGATGTGGGTGCCATGACTACAAGAAAATATCTTATCAATAGATAAATTTCACTGTCTGTCACAGAGAGTACAGGACCCATTTTCCCTGCATCTCAAAGTGTTTTACCAATATAAATTAGGTCTGCAAGATAGTTATGATGTCCATTTTATGGGAACAGAAAAATTAAATGACTTCTCTTAGGTCACACAGGTTACCCCCCCTTCCATTTTTCTGAAGCCCAGTTGTCTGCTCTAGCCAGCAGCTAACCCACACTGTCTGCTTTATCTGATCTCTAAGGCAGTCTCATGTTTGGTTAGTCTATTTTATTAAGATCTGTTGTATTGTTATTCCTGATTAGACATGGGACCTGCATAGATTAACCTCCCTCAAGTATAATTATGCACTCACTGAACATGGCAGAGGATCAAGATTGCTGATTTTAAGACTAAAACACGCTAATTTCCCAGAACCACGGGCCCTCCAGTGCGCGACAGAAAACAGGTGATGATCCAAGGGCAGCAAAATGATCAGATGGTGCTGGCTCACTTCAACATTTCCAGCAAGTAAATAGTACTGAAAAGGTAATACATATCCCATGCTTCCTAATGTCGATTTTTCTGGGTAAGCAGTTGCCACAGGGACAGTACTGCAATAGAAAGAGTTTCTATTAGGATATGGCTTAGACCTAAGGGAAGCTAAATCAAGTACCCAGTCACAAGGGACAGAAAAATGTTCTCATAGCTATAGATATAGCAGCAACCAGTTAATAGTGCATTCTACTGGATTTTATTCTCAGCTCTCCTACTGACCTCCTTTGTGACTTCAGGCAAGACACTTTACCTCTGTGCCTGTTTCTCTTTCTGCAATACAGGAGGAATATTTCTTTATTCAATTTCATTTCTTTATTCATTTCTTTATTCAATATCTCTTTCTAGTTTGGAAGATAAACTCGATAAGCTAACGCTCACACTTTCTCGCCTCAAGTGAGCATGCACACAGTACTACTCTATCTAAGGAACTTTTCACTTCGGTGACTGATCTGAAAATAAAGCCTTTGGTTTTGGGTTTGACTCCACTTTTAGCTGTAGGTCCATTTAGAAGTCCTAATGCCTTTTTTTTTTTTTTTTTTTTTTTTTAAGTTGACATTTTTAGACTCCTGTCCCCTCCCCAATAGTTTTCAGTCAAGACTTAGCTGAAATTTGATATTAGCAGGTTTTTGACCCTCCTGGAAAAAGCTTTTTGGTGGATTTGCTGTTCAAAAAGTTTTGCATGAGACACATGGTTAAATGTCTACCCATAGATGACTAATAGCCACTGAAAAGGTGGCTCAAACAGATTTATGTTCAGCTGCTAACATAATTGAAAATATGAGAACAATTTTTTAAAAATTCACAGAATCCTTTAGGTCAGAACTATTTTGAAGGTGTTTGCCAGTGGACTGAGGAGTGGAATGAAGGAGGCGGTACTGCTGAGAGTCAAGGTGAGTAGGAGAAAGAGCAAAAAACCAGAACAGTTAGCCCTATGTCCCTCACTGGGTTAATAAAAGCTAATACAGGTAATGGGATAGGAATCAGTAGTCTTGATTTAGATGATACTTAATGCAATCTGTGGATGACTTCTTGTTCAGCAATTTTCCATTTAAGTTTGTTTTCAAAGTTTTGTTATCCAAGATCAGCCACTCCAATGGAGCATCCCAAGTCAAAGTGTTCTGCCATAACTTTGCCTGGTCTTTCCAGTGCATCAGACTGATGTTTGTTCAAAGATACACATGGAGATTGTCCCCATCCGTCCAATGCAGACAGTAGAGGGACACCGGCAGCAAGTGATAGTGTATATAACATTGGTAGAGGTCCAGGTAAATAAATCTGGGACATATAATCATTGGACCAAATAACATGGATTATTGTTTGTATTGATAAGGCAGCGGTACAACAGACATCTGGGTGCAGAGCAAGGCATGGTGCGTGGGTGAGAAAACAAGTTAGGTAGTCTGTTGCTGGAAAGACACTGTTTGAGATTGTGGGGATGCCGGTTAGTCAGGACTAGTTTCCACCCCCCTGACTACCTTGAGATGGCCATCATTTTTCAGGACTGGTTGGAGGAAATTACTGACATATCTGAGGTGTTCAAGCTGGGGACTGTAGGTGAAAACCAAAAAATCTGCTGTCCTCGTCTTGCAGCTGGTATTGTAGCAGACAAAAATGGAGTCTGAGACTTACTGTTGATTAGAGTGACTACAGTTTTAGGATTGTATTGTTATTGTAGGAATCTGTGCTCCAGATCCTTACAATGTGTATCCCCGTCAGCGAGATCAAAAGAGATACAGCTGTAATATAGAGCCTTGCTGTAGACAATGGATCTAGTAGCGAGAGTTACTGGGAGGCAGCTGTAGCAGTCAGTCGGTTACCGATGCAGGCAGCGGTAATAAGGCCATCACAAACTTTCACAGTGGTGTGTAAGAAATTAATTTGCTAGGAAGAATATTCCAGAGTCTGTTTGATGGAAGGGTAGAAGTTGTTAAAAAGTGTAATTTCTTTTGAGATTCTTTTCCATACATCCACATGATGTCATCATCAATGTATTCTGAGTGTACCTGGGGGAAGAGAGGGCAGCTGTGGGGGGGAAGCTGACTTCAAGGTCTACTGGCATACTGGGAAGCCATGCATATGCCTATGGCAGTGCTGTTCACTTTCAGGAATAGGGAGCCCACAGATCTAAAATAGTTGTGTGTGAGGACAAAATAGTAGAGTTTAATGAAAGAAGAAGCAGTGCCCTCATTCAAGATAATGTTCTTTATGACCTGTAACCCATCCATGGTAGGTACTATGGTGTTAGCTGAAAGCTTGTCATGGGAAGCTAGTTTCTTTAGGAAGCCTGTGGTCTCTCTTTCCAACAGCTGGCAGCTCCCGTAGCATATGGAAACAGGATTGAGCCCATGTAGCCAGAGACTCCCTCTGTGATGGTGCCAATGCCCGAGCTCCTTCTGGTATTGTGCCATGGGGCCCTTGGGCAGGAGTTTGTAAAACTCTGTGTTAGAAAGTTGTTACTCATCTTCCTGTGGGTCTGCTGTTCTGCCCGTGACAATGGTGTACATTGCTCACTCCTTCCTTGGCAATCTCAGAATGGGCAAGGAGGCAGAAAGAGTTTACATACAGGTCCAGAGTGTCTGTGGCCCACAGGTGGAGCTCGGGAGCTGTCCTTCT
Organism: Alligator mississippiensis; assembly: GCF_030867095.1. Taxonomy (NCBI): domain Eukaryota; kingdom Metazoa; phylum Chordata; order Crocodylia; family Alligatoridae; genus Alligator; species Alligator mississippiensis. The sequence goes on along the minus strand of NC_081827.1, from coordinate 245,876,825 downwards.
TGTGCTGTGTATGGTTCAGCTCTGTGGGTTGATAACTGTCTGGCTTCTTGTCATGGAAATGTTCCCTTAGACTTAGGCAGCAGGGGGAAAAAAAAGCCTGAAGGTCTGCCTACAATTGCACCTTATTAAATTGTGTAGTGGGGCAAAAGAAAAGCACAAGATAGTACAGTACAGACACCTCATCCAGGCTGAGGGTGTGGCTGGACAGAGTGATAATACTACCTTGGATTGTGCAGTGGTTGTTGGAGCATGTGGGTTTGGAGAGGTTTTTTTGCTTCTTTCATTTCCTTCAAGGGGTGAAGGCATTTGTGATAGGCTTCACAGCTGGATGAAGATCTCCCCTCTTGGTAAACGACTGCTACATCTGGGTGGTGCGGTACTGTTAGTTAGTTCTGCAAGTCTGGCGTTGATCTGTTCCTCTTTGGTGGTTCCTCAATTTCTCAGCGACAGTAAAGCACAGCTTGTCAGAATAAGCTGTATGGTACATCAAACGCAGTGGATTCATCACCCAGCATCCACTGGGCTTCATATTCAGCTACTTGCATCTAGCAAGAAAGAAGATATCTGAGCAAGTTTCTTGTGTAGTTTGATTGCAATCCATTTAATTTGGGTGAGCATGGTGCTAGCCATTAGCAGAGACATAGTTATATGCGTTTTGTCTGCAGTCAGGAGGAAAGCAAGGTAGATGTTCCTCTTTATAGACTAAATCAGAGATTTAGTAGACTTTTGTAAGCAGAGGGCTTACTTCATCATGTAGTGTGAATAAACAGAGTCATTATTTACATAGGAAGGCAGCCTGCTTATACAGTTGCTTAGTTTTTGCAGCTGACAATTAGGATGGATTGTTCTCAAGAAATTAATCCATGGGCCCAATGCTGATTTTAAACAAGTTTTATATCACATCTAACTCTGGGGGCTTCTTCCAATTTATACTAGAATACGTGAAACCAGACTCAGGTTGCAAATGTACAAAGTCATTGTGGTAAACTCAGGAGTACATGCCACCACCACTCATCCCTTAGTGATGAGAATGCGAAAGTCTGGCAGCTGCCGGTGGCCAAGGAACGAGGGTGAGGGAAAAATAACCCAAGCAAACTTATGTATAGACAAAAGTCAGCTCAAAGTTGACCAGAGTCTGGAGCTTCTTCAGTTATACCCCTTGGGACAAGACACCGAGCTGTAGTTTCAGCTGTTGGGTTTTCTGTTGGAACCAGACCAGGGAAGGGAGCCGATAGCTTTGAGCAAGAGTGAGTTAACGTGGACTTCTTGGTTCTTCCTGTTTTGCAAAGCAATTTTAACTAAAAAAGTCATTCCCTTCTCTGTACTGTCTCCTTCCACACAGATAGGGCACAAACAAGGAAACAAAAGAGGCGCATTTATTCCAGCTCTACTAGAAACACAAGGGCATTGTTTTGGTGGATAATTTGTTTGCTTGGGAAAGCTCAGCTCAGTCGCAGAAGATTCTGCAATTCCAGCAGTGAGCTCCTATCCTGCTGAGGTTTGGGGGGATTTTTTTTTTTTAAAGTTCCCCCAGTTTGTGACCAAAATAGACCTCACTCAGTGATTTCGAATCAGCCCTATTCACTTCCTCTAGTTCTTTATTTTTGGTTTTCAGTGATAGATATTTCTATTTCTATATTTCAATGAAATAAAATGAGTAATAACCCTGTCTAAACTGAAACCATCTTAAAATATTTCAGTACATCTCAAGACACTCATTCCCCCTATAGAATAGCTGAGGAAGCTTGAGTATAATTTAATACGTTTAGTTTAGTTTGCATTTAAAAGGACTGAATATTCTTCGTATATAACCCAAACGTGCAATGTATTTACATAATGCATCCAAACACACATCTACATAAATCTAGGTTTGGATGGGCAAGCCCTGGTGACATGGGAAAGTAACTGGACTTGCTATTCCATTTTATCCTCAACTCAGTCTTTTTTTACATCTGTGTTTCCCCAAGATTTTCACTGTGTTCCTCTCCAAGGAAGAGAAAATGAAATGAACCAAACAAGCCCAACAGCCCAAATATGTGTTTAGAGCTCCCCATATTAAAGCCAACCACGTAATGGAACCACCTCTTCATTTTGAGCCCAGTGTTTTTCAGTGGATAGGCAAACACTTTGGATGCTACAAGATCCTGTGTGAAGAGTCACCAAGAAAGAGCTAATGCGAGCCTCCCATTTTTGTGGGTTTGATTTGCACTCTCTAAAAAGATACTCAAAGCATTTAGATACTCAAAGAATTTATTAAAGAAGAAAAAAAAACAAAAACATTCTGCTCTATGGTATGGCTAACATCTTTCCTCTTTTAGAGCACACCTCTCCGAATATGTTCTCTCTCTAGCAATTTAATAATGAAGTGCTGCCAGCCAGGCCCGGTAGGAAGGAATTAGGACACCCAGGTCTAGTCTCAGCATGGCCACTCCCCTGCTGCAACACTGAACTCCCCCACGCTGTTTCTCCCACGTCCCCTCCTGCCCCTTGCCTTCTATGGGATGTTATCTTCAAGGGCCTGGCAGAATTTAACCACGATACAGGTTTCCCTCAATTTATGTGATGCACATGCTCCCCGAGAACGGCACATAACTCGAATTTGCATACAGCGAACCCACTTTATAAAGTAATAAATAGGGATAGGTTCCCACGGCGGTGAGGAAGGGAGGGAGTGAGGCACTCACCCCGGTCCTGGGAGCAGCTGACACCAGGTGCCTATAGCAGCTGGGCTGCACCGTGCCCCAGCCCCCCAGGGCTCTGCTGGTCCCCACTCACCCCAGCTCGTCCCAGAGCGGCTGACACCAGTTGCACCGTGCCCTGGTGCAGGCAGCTGGTGTCAGCTGCTCGCGGGGCTGCACCAGCACAGGCTGGGGTGAGTGGGGACCAGCAGAGCCCAGGGCAGCACAGGGCACGGCACTCACCCCAGCCCCGGAAGCAGCTGACACCAGCTGCCTGTAACAGCTGGGCTGCACCACACCTCAAACCCCTCGGGGCTCTGCCGGTCCCCACTCATGTGGTGGAGCAGCTGCCTGCACCAGGGCACGGTGCAGCCCAGAGGCTGCAGGCAGCTGGTGTCAGCCGGTCCCAGGGCCACTCCAGCGCGGGAAGGGGTGAGTGGGGCCATGTCCCTTTCCCCTCCCCACACAGACTTACCTGCTTGGGCATGGGGGGGGGGGGGGGGTCGTCAATGCTGACTGCATAAGAGCGAATTTACCTCAAATATAACAAATTGTGGGTCTAAATATGCTCATCACATAAGAGTGAATTTGCATATAGGGAACCCACATATATCGAGGGAAACCTGTACTCATAAACCGGCCATCACATGAATGGACAAGCAGCACGCAGAATCTGAACGCTAATTTAACAAAGAATCGAACAAAAGTAGTTTTGGAGAGAGCCTTACCAAAGTGCCCTACATGAAATCTCAAAAAGCTTTACATTAAGTAGAAGCAGAGCTTAAACGATTTTATTCCAAGTACGTCCCATTTCACCAGACAGCGTCTCACACAGTCTACTGGAAGACAGCAGCCCCGTCAGCCTTGCTGAGGGATCTGAACCAAAGGTTCAAGTAGTCCAAGTATTTCATCACCAATCCTCCTCCCCAAAACAGGAACCCCTACCCACTCATATTCATGAATGCTTAAAATCAGTGATCTCCAACCTTTTTAAGTAGATCACCTTTGGCATTTAAAACCGTCCCAAGATCTACCGTGCGCTGCCACCACACAACTCCTGGCCAGCAGGTAATTCTGTCCCAGCATGGAGGGACGGTGGTGGGGTGGGGAGAAGGTAGGAGATCACGGCAGTGAGAGAAAAAAAATTATTTGAGGGCGCACCTCCCCAGCAGATAAGTGCCACCCGGCTGGGGCCCCACTTAACTTACCCCTGCTCTTGCCTCTGCAGCACTGTCTCTCACCGCGGGGGTCTCAATCTAGCCACCACCCCCTTCCTTCCCCACGGACTGACCTGCTGGGCCTGGGGTGGGGAGCGCACATGCATGCACGCGAGTACTCAGCATCCCAACCCCAGCCTCAGATCGACTCCAAGACGCTCCAAGATCTACCGGTGGATCGAGATCCACTAGATGGTGACCACTGGTTTAAATCAAGGGATGTACTTAACCAAGAGATAGTCTCGTTGCCGTGCACTGCTGAAGAGTGATATTGAGAAGCTGTGAGTCACGTATCTTGCAGTTTTGCTTACTTCTGAGAGCGGGCTGATCTCTGAAATCAGGTAACTGCCAGAAATGAGAACTGATTTAAAGCCATGCGTGTTACTTGCAATGACGTTTTCTTTACAGGTTGATTAGAAAGAATTCACACAAAACAAACAACCAAACATCACTTTTACACTAAACAAGCATCAACAGTCCAAATTTTGTGCAACGGTCTGGGCAGCCTATTAGGAGAGGTTTACCAGTATCAATCAATCAAATGCATTCATCATCTGCTCTACTCCTTCCAACACTGAGATAAAAAAAAGATACTAAAACATTCTCCATCTTTGTCCACTGAAGTGCAAAAAGAAAGCCCAGTCACTACAGTGGAAGCCCAGTTGGTCTTTGCCCCTATGCTACACAGTTCAGAGTTCTGCTCTTTTACCTACGAGAGCATCTGAGCAACTCCCACGTGAAAACAGACTGGAAACCATTTACTTCTCAAGAAATACAAGGAAGTCTCTGGCTTTTTACCCTCTGCAACTTATAAACACGCTGTTCGAGGAGATTAAGAAAGGAGGCCAGCAGCAGACCACAAGTTCAATACTTCAGTCCAGTTAGTGCATTGGGACTACTGCATCACCAAATACTGTATTTAGTTGACTAAGATGCCATCAGCTGTTTCCAACTTTCCTCTCCCATCACAGCAACATAGCTTTTATTTCGAGTTGCAGGGTTCAGCATTCACACCGCTCCCTTATCAACACAGCCCATCTTACGCATAGCCTTAATCAGCTACACATGGTTCATGAACCTTGACTGCAGGCCACTGCACTGTAACCACTAACATCACACCAAACTACATGTCTAGCATATTTATAAAGGGGGGGGAGGATGCTGGACCTAACTAACACCATTGCAGATCTACGACAAGAGGAAGAGAAAGTGTCTAATGAAGACCCAAGCCAAGCAGTGTTTATGGCCAGCTTGTACATGCGACAGGGGTTTGGTGCGTTTTTAATTGCAACAATTAAAAACCCGGTGTTTCAATTTAGGGGCTTCCATTACTGTTATAGTAAGGAGCCCGATCCTTTTTCCTTCCCCTCTGCAGAGCTTGCTCACGTCTCTAGCAACCAGGGGGCAAGCTGCTGGCGGGGCAAGCGGCCCCTCAGCTGTGGGGGGGCCCTGGTCCTTCCCTCTGTGGTGGTGGTGCCCCCCCCCGGGGCCACCTGGGTAGGCTGCTAGCAGGTGGGTGCTGCTTGGGGGCGCTGCTGCCATGGAGGAAAGGTCTGGGGCTCCCCGCAGCTCAGTGCCCATCGGCAGCTCGCCCCCCAGCTGCAGGAGAGACAGGCAGGCTTTGCGGAGGGGAAAGCTCAGTGCCCCCTTGCAGCTTCGGCCCCCACCCCCCACATCTGAGTCTGTCCATGCGAGCTGCCACTGGGCCGTGCAGCCCCTGAGCCAAGGTGGGGAGCTAGCTGCGCACATGCTGTCCCAGCTCACAGGCACCACATGCCAGATCCAACTCTTCCCCAAGCCCGCACGCTGGAAGCCCACAGGACGCTGCTATCAGCGTGGGCTTGGGGGAAGAGTTGGATCTGGTTGGTGCTGCCTGCGAGCTGGGGCAGCATCTGCACTGCTAGCATGCCCAGGGGCTGCCACCACCACAGAGGGAAGGACCCCGCCTCCCCACAGCTGAGGCTGAACAGCCCGGTGGCTGCTTGTGCAGGCAGGCTCTGCTGAGGAAAGGAAAAAAACCCCCAAAACCCAAAAGCAGCAAGGGGCCTGATCCTCCCCGCCTCTCCCACGGCCAGGGGATGAGCTGCTGGCAGGCTCTGAGCTGTGTGGGGCCCCGGACCTACCCTCTATGGCGGTGGCACCCCCCGGGGTCACCTGGGTGGGTGGCTAGCAGGTGGGTGCTGCCGCAGCTCGTAGGCAGTACCCAGCCCAATCCAACTGTTCCTCGAGCCCAAACTGGGTGAGCGCCAGCCTACTAGCAGCCTGCCTAAGCAGTCCCAAGGGATGCCACTGGCATGGAAGGACTGGGGTCCTCCGTAGCTCAGGGGCCGCTCGGCCCACCAGCAACTCGCCCCTCTGGCCGTGGGAGATGTGGGCAGGCTCCATGGGGAGAAAAAAAGGATCAGGCCCCTCACCACTTCTGCCTTCAGCTCACCTCTCCTGCGGCGGGGGGGAAAGCTGTCAAAGGCTGAAACGTTACAACGAACTACCTTGCAAACTACACTACATGCACATGTGATTTAGTTTGCAATATAGCAAACTCATTTAAATCATAAAAAAACCCCACACATGTACAGCATGATACAATTAAACTGCAAAACGACCAACTTTCGTCACATGTACAAGCGCCCAAGTTGGCTAAAGGTCTTCAGGCAGCCACAACCCCCATAAGGACTCTAGCTAACTAGCTCTCCAAGTACATATACATTGCACACTTGTACAGAGAGATAAAATGGCTATTTAAAAGGAGTTATGTATTCCAGCATGAAGAATAATCACATTAAGGCTTGTTACAGTTCCCTCCCATCATCTTATTATTACAGGATGCTTCAGAGACTATGTTGGGCAAAGTGTCATGAGTAGAAACAATGAAGGATGGCCCATCGAGCATTAGACCTCTCCTGCCAGGGACTGCTGTTTCATCAGCCTGTTTAAGTCTTCTTTCCTAGCTTCCCTGCTGTGCCCTTTCTGGGCACCTTGGCTTCAGTACTGTAACAGTTACTCTGCTTCAGGGATCATTTGCACAGGGTTTATTCCAGAATAAACACAGGGTGCAAGTTTAAAGTGGCATAGCTACTCTAAAGAAAAGTGTGTCCACACAGGGAGATAGTCCCGAATAGCTTTTGCCATAAAGTTTATTCTGCAGTAGTTACTCTGACTGATTTTTCTCTGCATAAGCAAGCACCTGACAAAGTAGCTGTCACCTACAATACCTCCCGGCTCTGAACCAATTAGTCTGTAACATGCCACCCTGCCCTATCCTCTGCTCTTAGGCTGTACACTTCTGCAAAAGAAGTATTGAGCTTGTGCATCTGCAGTGTTTGAAATCATTTAGGTATCCCAAGGGCATACAGTCCATGTCTTCTTTAGGATAAGCAACTGGTAGGACTTTCACCTTGGGTGAGAGCCATCATAAGCGCACTTCTCCGAGGCCTCAGTGGTGTGGCTTTGGGATCTTCAGTGACACTTGCAAGTTGCATAGGATTATTAAAGCACTGGACTGGACACTAAGGGCATTTGTACACACATTAATGCTGCAGTGCTGAACACTTTTAAAAGTGCCCGGTGCTCCGTCACATGCATTTGTATAAGCAGCAAAATGTGAGTCAGCAATGACAAAATGGCAGTGGCGCACTTTTGAATTAAAATACAAAGGTGTTTTTATTCAAAAGTGCGCTGCTCCCGTTTTTCAGTGCTGACATGCATTTCACCATTTATACAAATGTATGTGACAGCACCAGGCGCATCAGCTTGTGCACTCCGCAGACTCAATTAATCGAGTCTGCTCTGACACGCCAGATCTCTGGCACTTCGGAGCAGACAAATGTATGTGTATAAATGCCCTGGGAAACAGGCCATATGGAACAAGTCTTGAGGAAGAGGGACTTGACAGTCTAATCAGTCCTTCCATCTCAAACTTGTACAAATCTAGGTGGTAGAATTCAGAGTTACCTTTTTTGCTAACAGATGATAAAATGCACTTCAGTCTCCTTCGACATAAACCAGACACCATCCTGAAGGAGGCTGATTTATTCAGAGGCTTCAAACCAGTTTCAGCTGCTGCAAAAGCATAGGCTACAATGGTCAAGCAAAAGGATTCTCATCTTCATAGATTTCACAGACGTTAGGGCTGGAAGAGACCTCAAAGATCATCAAGTCCAGTCCCCCGCCCCAGGGGCAAGAAGTCAGCTAGGGTCAAAGGACCCCAGCAAGATAAGCATCCAAGCGTTTCTTGAATGAGTCCAGAGTAGGTGCACCACATCTGGAGGTAGTCTATTCCAGGTCCTGGGAGCTCGGACAGTAAAGAAATTTTTTCTTACGTCCAGCCTAAAACTATCTTGTAGAAGTTTATGACCGTTGGTCTTTTGTTTTTCCTTGGGGCGCTCTGGTGAACAGACGTTCTCCCAGATCCTTGTGTAACGCATAACGCAAGGATGGAGTTAGAGGGAGGAAATCTTCACTGTCCATTCAATACATCTATGAACTCTGCCATGCTGCTGCTGAAATAGTAAAGATGATAGTTGTTTAAACAGTACTTCAGTGTATAAGCAATTCTCTGGGGAGGGGAAGGCAGCAGAGAGGGGAAGGGGAGGAGGCACTCAGCAATTAGCCATACATCTAAAAGTCAACCTTTGCACAGCCAAGAACACAGCCCAGGGCTCCTGCGTTGCACACTGTGTTCCTAGCCACTGGCCCCCATTGCCTCTAATTCTGGGAATGGCTCTTATAGCCAACACATCTTTTCCACTGGCTTCGCTTTTCTCAACACAATGCTGTGCTGAGGTAGTTAAAATTATAGCATGTCCTCCTGAACAGAGCTGGGCTTTTACCCTCTTCCAATCAGGTCTTCTTTCATCCACCAAAAATCTCATGAAATCTTAAAAAGTGCTCCACCTTTTAAATTAAAACCTCCTTCTCACAGAGGGTTTGGAATGTGCCTCACGTTTGACTTTGCCACTGAACAAATATGCAAAGCCGTTTTGTTTTCCTTTTATGGTCTCTGCTTTTGGAGGATCGTGGTAATTTTAGTTCGCATCCTTGAAGCACAGCTAGATTAGGATCCTGTAACGTTTACACTCTTTTCTAGTGTGTATTTTGGAAACACAAATACAAATATTTTGGGGAGAGAAGAAAGAAATCACATTCAAGTCGCTCACTAAGCATGAAGAAACTAATACAAACCCATGTCAAGATTAGTTACACAACCTTTCAATTACTGAGCAGTGTCCTCAGAGATTTATTAGACTCTCCCTTTGGAATAACCTGGAGTTGCCAATCCACTCTTTAATTATGCAGCTTTATAACAGAGTTACAACACAGACCAAGAGCAACAAAACCGGCGGCAGGACGTGCACAAGCCTATTCCATGCCTTGTGATTTAAGTCTTTTCATGATGTAACTTCCTAACATACAAACCACTTTTACTCCGAAGTTCAATATGTGGCTCACAGAATAATGCACAGCAAGACCATTTACAGGAAGTGATGCAGAATCCTGTGCCTATGGACAGTTTTTTATCCTGTGTGTAACCCTTCTAGCCGGCACTGGTCGGCAGCAAATAGGGGCAGGTTCACATTTTGGGGTACCTCAAATTATACCAGTGGCTTGAGCCCACAACTAGAAATCTAGGAACACTATTTGCCGGGGTATCCGGTATAAGCAAAACCCCCTCCTCACAAGCAGTGTAAATACTACAACCTAAATTAATTAAAGAATTTAAAAAAAAAGTAAACACTAAATATAGTTTTAAAACACTATTAACTACAAAGCAAAGTTTATAGGTGGCACCCTCTTGGGGAGCCTTCACCCATACCCCAGCAGTCTGGGACTTGGGGCTCCCCAACAGGTAGCTCCAGGGGCCTGCATCTCTATACCTGCCCTTCACCAATGGGCTGGAGAGGGTGCCCACATCAGAAAGTCCTATGAGCTGCTCCTTGGGTTCACTGCACTGCAGGGCGCTGCTCGAGTGTGAATCCTTCTGCACTGCATTAATCCTCGGGACGTGGCAGAACGCCGACCTCCACTTCCGCAGGGTGGCTCTGAGGGGTTAACTGCGGCTTTCGTCAGCATACTGCACCCCAAAATTCCTAATCCCAATCCCAGCTCTGATGGTCAGAAAAATGCAAAACAACTTGAAGGAGAGGTCAGGCCTGTCTTGGCTATAACTGGCACCCAACCACACCGCTTGGCTCACTCTGGCCCAAATCTGCCAGCCAAACAGGTGGCCAGGGTTCAGCCACACAGCTAGTTTAACCATGATAGCTGTGAAACAGCCAAAAGGGCCCAGGTGTACGGCTGCAGCTTGGACACCCAGTCTCAACTGTACCACAATGCTGAGACACTACAATTTGCAAACACAGGGGTCAGTAACTGCCAGGACCCATTCCTGGCCAGTCTGCTCCAGGAATTAACACCCCCACAGTATTATCCCGCTTAAGGCCTGTGTGGCCCAAACTGCCAGGACTCCATTCCTGATCCCTGGAGCAAACTGGTCAACAACCCCACTCGTGAAAGAGGGGCGAAATACGAGTCTCAAACTCCGAGACAGACTTTCTCTCCCTGTATCCGAGGCTTTCCCATCATATTTTGCTTCCCTCTCCAGTGAAGAAGGGGAGCAGGTTTTCTGGCTCCCAATGCAAATGTGCAGCTCTTAGCACATGGCCAGAACAACAGGGGCCATCTTGCCCACATAAAAACACAAACACACAAAAAAACCCCCACAGTACACAACCAAAAGCACACACTTTACCATATACAACCCAAGTGTGTGTGGGTGTTACATTTGCATTACCTTGAAAGTGCTACCTTTGTAGCACAGATCCTATATTTATGTGCACTGCCAACTCTGAAAGGAACTGCCTGTATAAAAGCCAGAAGATCTATGATGGCATTTGGGGTGTTCTGAGAAGAGCTTCTTTGTTAAGGGTATTTTTTCCAGTTTAAGTGAACAAGCTGTAATACATCAGTTTTTTGATCATAAAGGAATCATTGAACGGCTACACACGTAACTACTCCATAATGAGAAGGCTGCAATAATCACGTGAACAACATCCCGAATATTAAAAAGAAAGACAAATATTTAACAAAGCATTAGGAAAAAAAACAGCTAAGGTTTTTCTACATGCTAATACCAGGAGTTTTTAACCATTAAATTAAAAGTGATCGAACTCACTAGCTCTGTATTTTTTTAAAGAAACTTTAAAAGCTTCACATACGTGATAGATTTCTGTCGTGCTATTTTTTCCTGTTACAACACAGGAGTTTCCTTAAAGTTTCAGACTGATATCTGCAGCATCTTGCAGTAACTTGCATTATTGTGTGTATGAACCCAGAGTGAGATTCAATGCCACAAATTTAAGGGGGTTGCAGAACACAATTTATCGCCTGGGGTGAAGAAAAGTTAAAAGGTAGACTGCTACTTTGGGGGGCTCCAGGACTGCTCTGAGTGCCAAACTTCCCTACTGTAACTTAGTCCCTGACCAGGCTGCCTATAAACGTGCTCAGAGGTCAGGGGCATTTTAATTAGAGTGGTTCCTGGAAAGCTGCTCTAATTAACACACCTCAGCATCACGTGTATTAAGCCCCTGCATATTTCAAAATGACCACAGGATGCCTTAACTAAAGCTCATTCAACAAGCTTTAGTTAAAGCGCCCCAGTAGCCATTTTTAAACCCGCAAGGGCTTACACACATGATGCTGGGGTGATGCTAGAGCGTTCCAATTAGTATAGGCACCTTGGTCAAGTACAGACAATCAAAATGCCCAAGGCTGAAGCTGAATCTATTCAAACTTTGCAGGTTGGTCTACGCTGCGTAGACTGAATCGATAAGCAAGTGAACAGACATGCACTTTTGATTCTGGAAATGCAGCCACATGCCTGCAGTGGCTCAGGCCAGAAGCTGGGGGTGGGGGTGAGGGCTAGAGCACACCTCCCTGCTCAACTGGAGTGGAGATCTTGAGCCAAGGCTAGCCCATCCACCCTGTGGGGAAGTGGGGGTGTTCAGGGAAGGTGCAAAGTGTCCTGAGATGCTGAGGGACTGAGTTAACTTGAATCTGGAGGGGATCTGGGGCAGAAGCTCAATAAACCAACTTAACCTAAATCACTTAAGTCTGATACTACATTCATCCAGGTTTATCTTAACCTGTTTTGGCCATTCTGAAAGTAGTTTATGTGCATTACAGATTTGAATCGGTTTCCAATCACTTATACCGGTTTGTGTCATTTCTGTCCCTAGCCCCCAAGTTATGGCAGTATCTGCAGAATGCTCCTATGGACCACTAAGCTGTCCAAAATTTCTGCACTACTTTGTGCTGTAACCCTCTACAAACACCTCCCTCTAGGCCCAGTCCTATGCACTGAATAACTATCTTCCAGCATCTGTTCTGTCCCCAAGACAGAACTGGGCCTAGGGCTTCTATATACTCCTGAAACCTCTCCACCCAGCACAAAAGGGAGAACATCTTACACAGAGCCCCTGAATTATATTTATAAATAAGGTCTCAATGACATGCTTCATTTGGTGCACATATTTCAAGGCTGTGCAAAAAATATTGTACATTAGAATGGATTAGTTGTGGAGTAATGTGATGCAGCACATTACAGCACATTATAATGCCCATGCACCAGGGGAAGGCATTATACTTGTATGTGCCAACTTAACTATGCTGTTCCCTGCCTTACAAGTTACAAAAACATGCAGTGAATGATAAAGGGTTTTCAGACTGCATTACAGATGCACCCATGGGTCTTACCAAGCCAGCATTAATATGACTAAAACCTGTGCTGGAAGAAGGTCTCAAGCATCTTTAGAGGTTCTTAGATGCTCACTTCCTACTGAAGTTACCAGAAATAGGCCTGGGTATCTTGAGGTGACTGCATCTCTCAACTGAACAGTGTGCACTAAGACCTGATGAAGGCCAAATTAGTTATCAGCTGGACACTCAAGGTTGCATCCTCTTGGAGTGACAAAAAGTTGGAAGTAAATGAAAAGAAGACTAGATATACTTGGCCAACTTTATTTGCAGCAATCACATTAATGTTCTAGTTACAATACCAACTCATTATCACAATCCATTGGTTAGGAAGGGAAAGCAAGTCTCTAGCAACAGTCCTGCCCTTCGGTGTGAGAGATGTGGAGCAATGGGCTCTGACAGGTCTTCCTATAAAAGAGGCGAGTTTGACAGAAATACTGTGACTGGGGAGATCAACTTCTGGGATCAACAACTGGGGAGATACAGTGATACAACCTCTAGATGTTACAAGACCAGTGTCACACAGGGCAGTCCCTCCCTGGAAAAGCCCAGTCTAGTCAGTAAGGCACTGGACTTGGAAGCAGGAGACCCTGTGTCCAACTGAGCTTCAATCATTAATGCCCTGTGACTTTGAGAGAGTCCATTCATTTCTGCAGTAATGCCCTTTTCCCAGCACTCCCCATTTGTCTCTTCTAGATAGAGTGCAAACTCAGAGCAGGGGCAGTTCCTCGCCCTACCTAGGACATGGGGCCAGGATTCTTGTTGTGGTCTCTAGGCACTGCATTAATAACAGTGAGGAGCTTATACATTATCCAGTAGCAAAGATGCACTGACAGCTTTTTTTCTCCCTGAGCTTCTAACAAGGTAGTTCTGCATAGGCTGATTGTTCACTAGTCCAGGTTGTCATCAGCTCTGACAACCTGCAGAGTCTTGACACTTCAGGTTTTTGTTGTTTTGGGGGTTTTTTAATGCAACTAAATCATTAAATTGAAGTGTTGCAATGAACATTTGCCTCTTTCAACTTTAATCCCAAAGCTTCCTTATCGCAAACGTTTTCATAGTTTCTAGGGCTGGAAGGGACCTGAACAGATCATCAAGTCCGACCCCCTGCCCTGGGCAGGAACGAGTGCTGGTATCATAATATCCCAGCCAGATATCTATCCAACCTCCTCTTGAAGTCCCCCAAGGTAGGGGAGAGCACCACCTCTCTTGGGAGCCCATTCCAGAGCCTGGCAGCCCTAACCATAAAGTAATGCCTCCTGATTTTCTCCCCACCTTTTTTTAAATCCAGTTTTAAATGTTTTGAGGAATCATTGGTAACATTCAGGTATTGCCAGACACGCTCCTCATCAAAAGAATCAAAGATGCAGAAGCTTTTGTAAGCAACAGCTCACTTCATCAGGTGCTACCAATGAACCATCTGCTTAGTCAGATGCTTACGAAGCTTTCACATCTTATTCAATCAGTCCCTGCCTTTTGCCCGACTTCTGATTAACATGACTAACTACCTCGTCCCCTTATAATTTCATTTTTTATAGATAACTTAAAAATACAAAAACTCTGAAGTGCTAAATTTAATCCTCTTTCCTAAATGAAAGGGCACAAACCATGAGAATCGTCCCAGTCCTTTGTTCAGCAAAGTGATAGAACGGTTCTCATCTGTCCTTTTTGGAAACCCGAGTCTTTGGCCCTTTAGGTGTGGCATGAGAGCAGTTCATAAACAAAAGCAGCTAGATCAGAGTGGCAATTTGTTGGAAATTAAAAATATTTTTCTGAGCTATTCTGAAGCATCAAATAAGCTGTAGCTTTTAGTTTAAAAAAGTAACAAATATTTTTGGAGAGAGATACATGGGCTGTCATTATTCAAGGAGACATAAAGGGGTTGAGCAAGTGTTTGAAAGCCCCTTTGATAAAGACCATGATTGATTAAGTTTGACCTTAGCATTTTAGAGCACAGCCAGACACTGAAGCATTTCTTTGAAAGGTTACAACTTAAAAGAGATCCACGAGGATTTTCAGCTGCATAACTTCTATGGTCTTTTGTGGACAGTTGGATGGTTGGTTTTCACCCTTATTCAAAAAATCAGATATAGCTACAATATTTTTAGTACCTGAACCTATTAATTCATCCTACTCAAAACCCTTTAAAATTCATCCAAGGTAATAGGAAGCTATAAATCACTTTTAAAAAAAATACAATTTATTGCAACTCTAAACAACTTAGAAAAAAATTAGCAGACAAAAATCTTGAGCCGTAATGTTTTCATCAATAGTCATTGATTAACACTGTAAAACACTGCAGCAAGTTGCACTCTGAACACAATTAGGGTCAGGGTACCCATCATAATAGGGGCATTATCACACTTCATGACACAAAAAGGTTGGCATGATTACAAAAAGCTAGAGGTAAAAATAAATAAATAAGTAAGGATTTGACAATGCCGCAATAAACAGTAGGCTTGTAGCAGATGTCACAGACCTGCAAAAAAATTAAATTGGTCTGTTTATTTCCACAGATGGCAAATTATTTGAAAAGAAAAGGGGAGAGCGGGTGATTTCTAATGCTAAAAATCACTACTGTTCTATCTGAAGCTTTAAAGGGATGCATTCATATTCCAACTGTGTATGGAGGACACAAAGTTTTCAAAACTGTCCAAAATTTGCTTAAAACCTATTATTCTCCAGCTTGTGTTCCTTGGCTTTGAGTGCCTCAGACATTTTCACCTGCCCTGACCCCTCCATAGTGAAGACCTGTCCAAAACCTTCTGCTTCTTCCTCAGTCCATCTCCAATCCATCCCTACACCCCCGCATAAAGCTTTTACTTTGGCCTTCATCACAAATCCAGTTCTGATTATAGTCAGTTCCTCCTTTTGGTCCACACAAAGCCTATATAAATCCTTCTCCTTGCCTAGGGATTTGGACCACGGTCAACCTCCTTCCAGCAACTTTTCTTCTATCTCACCATGCTTAGTTTCAGGTATCTATCCTCAAAACCATGCTTAATTTGGATCCTTCAATTTATTCTCCATCCCATATCCATGAGATTAGCTCTTTTTCACACAAAGTGTCTCTACACACACCCAGAGCACTGAGAAATTACTTGAATTCAAAGTGGCTCGTATTAATTGAAAACACATTATTAGAGCCAGCTTTATTCTTCATATGTCCAGGCAGATGCTGTTTCCACAGTACACAGTATGGAACTGGAGTCACGAGACCACAGCTCTAACCCTCAGCTGGCGACTGTTTGATTTGGACCAGTCTTTGCCCTCTGCTCCTCACTTGCTGGAAACCGGGATAAGTGATGCACACTTTTGTGGATCTCATTTAAATTCTCAGATGAAAGGTGCTCTTTTAAATGCAAATTATTGTTTGGAGCTTTACAGCTTTGCTCCCTACCCTCTCAAGTTTGACAAGCCCACCCTCCAAAAAGTACTCTAGGGCTCAACACTGTTGGCTTAAAAGGAAAAAGAAAAACCCAAAAGCACTCTAGTAGGGACTACAGTAAAAACTCGTTAATTTGACATGCAGGGGACCAAAAACTACGGACTTTGAAATAAACGGGTTTGAAATAAACGTGCCTGTAGCAATTTGCATATAGAGTTCGTTCACCTACGTGCGGACCTTGCTAACTGATAAGAACCAAGTGAGGAGTTATCTCGCTAAGTAAGCAGGTTTCGTGGGATGTAGCACAAGGAGTTCCTAATGCAGACCAGCAGCAATCATGTAGGAGCGGCTCTCTTTCTTCTGCTTAGATCAATCTAAGCATGAGATTGGGGGGAGTGGGGCGGGGGAGATAAACTCCCTACAGACCCGGCATCCCTCATCCTGTGAAACCACCCTGGATTGTGCATGCAGCTGGGGATACTGCCCCCACATCCCGCCCCTGCAGACTCCCTGTGCCCCGGCACTTTCTGTCCTGAGCCCCAGCTGCTCTGCATGCTCCCTCCACCCCCTCAGGCCAAACCCTGATCATGCCAAACTGCATTTTTTCCAGGCTATGGGACCACAGTGTGATTCCTGCAAGGAGTACTGTGTGATAAGAACCTCACAGGCAATGGCTGGAGGGATGGTGGGGGCTGCATTCCCCCCTGCCTTGCAGTATGGTAAAGGACAGCCAGGCATGAGGACCAGCCTCTGCAGGTAGCGTGCAATGGACCCGGGCAGCTCCCTGCCACAGGAATCCCTGGAGACTGGAAGTGCCCGAGGGGATGATCTAATTAGAAGAGAAATAGCGCCTAGATCATCACTGCTGGTCTCCATTAGGAGCTCCTTGTGCTACCTCCCATGAAACCTGCTTACTTAGTCACTGGAATAACTCCTCATTTTGATCTGATCAGTTAATAAGGTCTACAGGTAGGTGAATTACATTTGTACCTACACAGAGTAATCTGGATATAAGCAAATTACTATTCATACATTTATTTCAAACAGATTTACAGTATTTTAAAGTTGGTATTTTTTGGTTCCTTGCATTTTGAATTAACGGGATTTTCCTGGTCCAAGGGACCAGAAGAGAGCTTCAAATTTCAAAGCAGATGCAATTCGAATTATCCATGTTGTAATGCATATGGAAACTTGCCCTTTCGGCTGGGGAGTGACAATAGTATACAGGTATTTCGAGGTATACAGTGCTTTGAACGATCTGATATCAAACTAACAAAGTTTTACTGTATTTCTTTCCTGCACGTTAACAGATTTCCGTATAGCTCTATCCTGTTAAAACCCGACAGAGAAACTCCTGAAGGTGCTCTCAGTAGTTCGCTGATTCTAAATGGACCTAGTATTTGTTTTCTTTGACAAGCCATCACTTCTGTTTAGGAAAATCAAGCCATATCTGTATTATGCTCTATAGGAAACATCTGTAAGACAGGACCAAACTACTCTTGTTAGCTGGCAGAAGGTGTTGGCCTTCAGTCAGTGTTAACCCTCCCACTGCCAAATTCCTTCTGGCTGCCTCACACATTTAAGAGATTTGATTGAAAGTCATTTTTTGCACAGAGGTGGACTGTTTGTTCCTATACTTCTACCATTTTCAGATCGTGTTATACAGCTACTGATGCAAACAGCTGCTCAGCTTATGCTGGGCTTGTATCATGCACTGTTACTGAGCAATGCATAATACATTTGATCACTCTCTCCCCTGCAGCGAGCATAGCAATCTACCAATCACACAGCCCACACAAACTTTCCATTAGAAACACTTATGCAAAAATTAGATGAAAAGATTATTCAGTATGACACAAGATCAGCTAAGAGGAGAAAAAGAATGCACCTCATTATGTACAAAGCCATATCTGGATAATATGTTTACATGGATGCAATAGGGCCTGATTTGCAGATCTGCAGGGTACCCACAACTAATGATGGAGGCTATTCCTTGGTTGGGGCCATGGCCCCTTCAGAAATCCACAAGGTTGGACACTGTACAGGTAAATCATAAGCAATGGTGATGGCCTCAGGGAGCATACGAACTAATAGGCAAAACTTAACAGATGGGCCAGAGAGCTAAGTGGGCAAAGGGGAGTGAAGTAATAAGAGGATGCTTCAGTGCAAACGGGCAATTAAAGCTGGCCAAAGGTTTTTTTCTTTTTTAATTTCAAAATGTTGATGAATTTATTTTGAAGCTGCAGCTGGCGAGGTGCAGGGAGCTAACCTAGATTACACTACTGATTTAGCAGCTCTTTCCCACTCCCATCTGCAGGCAATGCTAACTTTTCCCCCAAACCTTGGCAGAAGAAAGAGAAAGCTTGCACCAGGTAACCAGGAGGCATGCGGAGCCGGGAGGAACGTTATGCTTCTCCAGCAGAGACTGGCCCAGGTGAAAACTTACACAAGACAGGACAGCCCATAAGCTTTCCTCTAAGCTACACCTGCCTAACAAGTTGGATGCCTTTTGCACCACGCCAGGGTTTGTGCCTCTACTGAACAACATTAAGAATAATCTCTGCTGTAGAAAAGGATGTTTTAAGTGCACATTAAATAAAGGGCAAACTTGTCCCTGACAACTCCCCGACTCAATAAAGCTACACCAGAGTTGACTTTGGCCCAAACTTACCTCGTTGCAATTAACCACCTCAGCAATCACACAGCTCTGGAAACTGCAACGATTCCAGACTTTAAAGAATCTCTCTTCCATTCCCACTCTTACGATTTCATAGGCAAAGGTCATCTCGAGAGAATAAAAAAAAAGTAGCAAATGTCATCCTCATTATGAGATTTCCATGGAAACCCTTCATATGCAGCTCCACACAATATGTTGTTAAAATGGGTTAGCTCATAAGAGACTGCTCTTTGTCAAAAGAAAATGGATACGCTTGTATTACTGCCTGCAATGTGCTTAAAATAAACAATGTCTTGCACTTTTTTTCCAGGCTATCTTGCATTTTTCTCCTGGGGGAAAGAAAGAGATGGCCCAGAAGATGCAACACGATACAGAACCCAGGTGAAAGGCAAATGGAGAAGACTAGGGAGTGTCTTGGAGCTTGTCTATGGGAGACAATTTACTAGCAAGCTTGCACCATGTTGACAAGCCCCAAGACAAAAGGCAAACGGTGATTTTCCAAGCATCAGTCTGATGGTCAGCGTGCACCCACCACTCATCTCAGACAGCTGTGTGCAACTAAACTAGTACTCTTTTTGGAAAACCTGGCAGAGGCTGAGGAACAAAAGGGACATGGAAACCAAGCTCTACACAAACTCCTAGGGCTGGGCTCATCAGAACAAGGTGGGAACACCTTGAGTAGGTTTCCCCAACTCATCCTACGCTGTCCCTGCTCTGTAAAATACAGTTAACTTTGGTTACCAGGGAGATCGATCCAACACATCAAACAAGCATAAGAAATAGAGAAGAAGGCAGCTGTGATGCAATTTCTTTTTATGACAAGTACCAAGAAATGTTTTGTACAGCAGCTTTTGCTATACTGTGACAGTTGCTCAGTGTAGTTTTTAAAACTACACTAGTAGGTGAATCTGGATTAACCTGATTAAAAAAAAAAATTGCAATGGAGAACTGCCCAGCAGTTTCTTGATTTTTTAAAAACTGTATTAAAAACCTGATTTCATAAAGTAACCAACTTCTTCCTAATCTGGGCTGTAGCACTAACACATGTTTAGGCATAGCAGGGATTATCCGCTTGTCCCAACATCGTAAATGGGAAACATGTGTTGGGATGTACTGCAGTTCCAGTCCTGCTCTGAACAAGATTTCAACATCAATATACGGATAGAGGTAAAACTTTTTCAACAAGTTCTATTAAGCAGAGTCTACGGTGTGCCAGTAATGAAACAACATTTCATTTGAGATTTTTGGGGGGGGGAGGGAGAAGTCACGTTGAACGCAACGAATACTTGATAGGACTTTATAAAATTGGAGCTGCCAAGCAGTGCATGTTTCTGTAATCCAGAGAAACCGGAATGAAGTCGCAAGGACCCCTCTTCCAGGTACAGCAAGAACAGCTGCCACCTTCGCAGCATTCAGAACAAAAGGACGGCGTATTCCAAAGTGCTCAACTTCGACATCACTCTGCTCTCGCTGCATTCAGATGGTCCGACTCCCCTTGACTTCAACAGAAGCAGACAGAGGTCGAAGCCGAGTGCTTTTGAGAAGTGTCATCTCAATGCAAATTGCACCTCTTTAACCCAGCTCTCCTACAATAGCTTCCACACCATAAGTACTTGAGGCCTCCAGGTGCTAACACAGGGACCACACAAGATCAGGAGCCTATCTTGCTAGACACCATGTGTTAAGGACCTACCTAATTCATGGGGGCTGCCCCCCCGCCCCGATTTCACAGGCAGAACACAAGCCATTCTGTGGGCAGAGTGCAGCAGGCCCCCCCATGCCTCCAACTGGCCATCCCCTACCTCTCTCATGCTTTGCCCCCCCCCTGCAGCACTTCTGCTCCTCCAAGACCAGCAGCAGCAGCATGGTACCAGCCTGACCCCAGCCCAGCCATGGGGCTGGAGGGACAAGAGCCAGAGCAGAAGGCAGGGGGGAGGGAGAGGGAGAGGGCAGCAAGAAGAGGCAGGCACAGGCACCAGGGGTAAGGGGTTGGGGGGGAAGGCTGCAGGCCCCCTCCCTGCAGTCCCCCTGACATTCCCATGTGCTTCCTCCCACACCAAATGAGCTATTCTGGGGTGGGCGACAGCTCAGCTCTGACTCTAGCCCAGAGTTGTAGTCGAATCCAAGATGAGTCTCCCCCCCTCCCCCTATGCTGACTGGGAAAAAAACCTCTTACCTTGGATTTGAGTAAATATGGCAGTATCTACTTATATATATATATATATACACACACACACACACACACACACACACACACACACACACACACATATATACACACACACACACACACACACACAACAATTCTTGGTTGACTTCCTGCTACCCATGCAGGTACAGATAACTAAATACAGTCACAAATATACAGGCTGATGAAGGAGCAGTGAGCAAGGAAGTATACAAAAGAAAGCCATGCGACTTGTGTGGCAGAAGCAGGTTACTTAGTGTAGGAAAGGCAGCTAACAAAAGTTTATACAGAGAGAGGTTTTATTTTTTTAAGCCTCTTGAAGGACGGCATCCTTTCCAATTGATGCAGAATTTTACTCTCAGCTTCCAGTATTGTAATAAAGGTCATATATCCACACTGAATTTATGAGACTTTCCTCATTCACTCACAATTGTGCCTCGACCCATTTCTGTACAGTTATTTCTATTCATTGTAATAGTTTTCCTTCCTCAGGCACTCAATCTGGCAAAAGTGTGCTGCTATAGATTCCTAATATTTAAATTGTTTCTAAGTACATGTTAGTTTTTTGTTTTTCTACTGCCAACAGTCTGGTGCCTCCGCACGAAACCTTTACTAGAAAAAAAAAAGATGCTGTTAAAAAATGGCTTTTCAAAGCAAGTTCCCCAGATAGGTGACACATACAAAGCCAGAAAGACTCTGATAAAACATCTGTAACTGGATAATAGCCTGTTTTACCAACTATGCCACAGCAGAGCTTGAGGGATCCAGTGCAGGACTGCTCCATATTAAGAAGTTTTTCACGCTCACTTACCAGACGAGTCCAGCTTCACCTTCAGTGAGAAAAGCCCTATCCTTTTCTGGTCTCTCTCTTAATCCTGAGGCCTACGCACCAATCCATTCAGGGAAATGACAAAGCAATGCATCCACCTCGAATCTACCAGCAAGCTATTAATATTGACGTTTGATGAAATAAAAATGCATGTATTCCTCCTCTCCCCCTACACGGGACAAATTAATATTTTTGTGTTTACAACCACCCCAGCATAGCGTGGTATACGGCAGCTCCAAAAAAAACGGTTTAACTGAACCTTAGCTGTCATTTAATCCTCACTGACACACTGAAAAAAAATGAGGTAGGGAAGCAAATGGTCAACTCAGAACCTCTGAGGCTAGCTAGGGTATATGTTTTTAGTGGCAGTGCATGTGGAAGAAGCTGAAAGATTTAAAAAAAATTCATCAGAAAAGGTGGGGGGCATTTTTTCCTACCCCTACACCCCCCCGCCACAGACTTGTACCTGCAGAACCACCAAGAGTTATCTTCAAAATATTGCCATAAAAATCCAGCTGCATACCAGCATCTTTCAGAACAGCTACAGCCACGGGCAATCGCTGCCCCAACACTGCCAATATTGTTTTATGGCTTCAGAGCAAACATAAGAACGGCCCTGCCCACTATAGCACATGAAACTAATTTAACGTGTTGGTGGTTTTCGAATCATAGTTTTGACCTTTCCAGTTTTCAATTATTTCTTTCAGTGACTGAAGAGATTTGTTTTCTGACACTCGTAATTTAGAGGACCTTGGCAAGCGGACACAACATCTTTCAGGACTGCTGTCAAACAACTTGGCTTCAAATTATAAATCAAGCCGTAACTGTCCTCTGGCTGATAAGCAACACCAGCAGTAACACATGTTTTATAACTTAAGGATACCAGTTATTTATAGGAATTTAAACCCTGGTGTTACCTGAGGGAACTACATGGGAAAGTACAATTGCAAAGCGGCAGTGAAGTACTGCACAAACAGCGCTAATAATTTTATTTTTTTTATTGCTTTACTACTTGTCATGATTTCCAAAAGCTTCGAGAGACAGTAACAGCAAGCCATAGCACTCCCTGGTCAAAGAAAAATGGAGCTGGAAGAGCAAATTTATTATCCAGCTGGATACAGATTCTATTCCTTTCATGAGATTCAATATTGTTTTAGCTGCTTGGACTTTGGAAAGGCAAATACTTTATTAAATTGACTCAAAAACTTTCTACTACTCCTGAAGCTTCCACAAACATTGTATTAGGGTTCAATCATGCAAACACTTGCTTTTGAGCCGAGGGCTTTACTGTTGCCGCTGAGAGAATAAGACAAATCCAGCAATACAATGTTCTGCTCTGCGGTTTCTCAAGCTTTCCAGGTTGCCAATCCCTTCTGCAGTGAAAAAGTTTTGGTTCCCCCACCCCCTATATTTACCATAAAAAGAGGTGGTCAAATGCTTCAACTGTTATCTGCATAAGCCATCACAGGTGTGCGTGTGTGCACGCCTGCAGAAGTGTTGGAGAACACGACCTTTCAGGGCCTCTTGCAGCAGGAGCAAGGTTGTCCTTGCTTTCCAGCGTAAGCCGTTTTTCAATGCCGCCTGGCTCTGACCCCCAATTTCCTTTTGTGACCCCCACCTCAAGGTTCGCAACCCACTGGTTGAGGACTCTGCTCTACGCTACTCAAGGCTGGTTTCCCGTCTGCTCCCCTCCCCTGACACATGCACTGTGCCCCCCGCAGCTTTGCACGCTAGCTTCTGCCTGCCGATTCCCTTCTCACTGCTGAGCTGATCCGAAGTACGGCTGAAATAGCTGGGAAACAAAGGCAAACCAAATGCAGTCTCTCTAGGGGCTGTCTCCCGCTGAGCTGGAGATGGGCTGATGGGGCAACAAGAAGAAGGAAAGTAGCACAGGGAGTTCTCCCTCTTTTTGTGCTGTTGTGTATGGGATGGTTAGAAAGGCAACAAGGACTAGCTAGTGCTGCCTTCCTGACCCTCTTCTCCCTAACCCCTGGCCAAGATTTCAAGGTGCCAGGGAGAGGAAGAGTGGTAGCAAAGCTGTGCATGGCTACCCCACCCCTGCCATCTCTGCCAGCCTGAAGAGTGGCAAGAGGGAATGTGATGCATGCCCGGGCAGAGGCAGTGCAGTGATCGTGCCAGCCTGTGCCATCTGCTCTCCCCTTGGAGGTATTCTAGCTGAACTCTGAATTCCTCCTGGCTGACCGCAGGTGCTGTCTGGCCTCTCAACATGCTCAAGTACAGATTCAAACTCCAAGAGACTGAGCAGATCTATAATAGCAATTTTCTACCTTGGCTTGCTACAAAGGGCATTGTGGACAAATGGAGAACTCCTAGAGACTCGCCCTTACCAAAACAGGTAGGACACTAAGTACAAGGTTGGAAACGCTTCCTTGTGTCCCGCTTCGTTAAAAAGTGAAAAGGAAACGTGACCATAAAAGGGGATTTTTCGCACAGAATTCTAAAAATAATGCAAGAGGGGGCTCGTTTTTTATTATGTACGGTATATGCCAATTACAAAAGACATTTTGTTCAATCTCTGAATCTAGAGGAAAAAAGTTTTAAAGTGAAATGCATGCTATTTTAGTGCCACTCGGTTCATTTTTCTTCTTCCCAAAGGAGCGTATTTTTCACCTGACACTTTCTTAATGCAGCAGTGTTGAGCAGAAGGGATGTCAGACGTGGAGAAGCTCCACGATAAAACGGGACCTCAGGGGCTCCGCTCTCTCTGCTGAAGAAGCCTCTCCCTACCACAGAGGTGGCACAGAGAGTCGGACTCGGGCTGCAGCTGTCCCAAAGCCATCTCCTGTATTTTGCCAACATAGAAAAACTCTCAGGCTGAATTAATTTCTGAGAGCCGCAGAAACGGACTGGAGCTAGCAGCAGCATTCTCCACAAATCATGTATTCACTGAAGAACGCAGGCTAGGCTTTACCAAGATTATCGGGACATTTGGGTTAAATTTGGTAAACATTCCGTCAAAATTCTGAAAATGTCAAAATTGTCATTTTGACAGTTGAGGAGGGAAAGCAATGAAAGAAACCCAGCTGCAGCATTTTCAATTTTCTACTTCAAAACACTGAAAGAAAGAAGCCTTACCGAAGTTAAATTAAAATATCCAGATTTTATCCTTTTTCTTTTTTTTGCCACTTCCATTGCATTAAGAAAATCAAAACATTTTCTTCCCAGGTAAACCCAAAATCCTATACCCACTACCCTCAAAAATTATTCGGTTTGGCTCTAAAACTTACCTCCTCCCTCTATCCTCATCGCACCCCGTATTTTTTAAATAAAAGCTGGCTCGGTGTATCTGCAGTGACCATTTACTATTGTTCTCCCTTCTCTCTCTTTCACCACAAGGATCGTAACACTGATTCAAAAGTGAGGGTGGTATTCACGGTGTGGAGGGAAGCAGGGATTTAGACTGAAGAACCAAATTCAGGAATACAGTTTAAAGGGTTGGGGTTTTTTTGTAAACTTAAAACTTTATCCGGACCCTCCAAAGCCACCTGCAGTGTCCCCACCATGCTGAACCAATCCTCAAAGCTATTCTAACCTGGGATGACCCCCAGGAGAGCAAGCGGCTGGTAGGCAGGCGTTAGATAACAGCACACTCCCAGCACGTCTCCTTCTTGCCACTGAAATATTCCAGGGCCATACTGATGCAATCACAGCCCCTCCATTTCCCTGAAAGTGCTGCTTCCAAATTTGGGACCCCACTGGCTCACTGCTGTCCTATTTTTAGTGAGGGAGTGGACAAGGGCTCTCTCTTTACCCTTTGCTTTACGGAAGAAAAAAATCACTTTGGGTACAAAAACACAATCAGCATGAGTCCATCTTCTCCATGCCTAGAGAAGCAGGAGGGGCAGCAGGAAGGGGGACAATTCAGCCCCTGGCTGCTGGGTCACTCGCTCAGGCAGGCAGACAGCACAGGCTTGCTGCACACACTTTGTTTCTGCACAACAAGCCCACGGCCCAATACAGCTGAGAGTGTCCCTCCCCACCAAAGCAGCACTGTGTAGCATGAAGCAAGTCGGTGTCCGCCACCTCCAGATTGGAGGAGCCATCGCTACATCGCTTGCACCAGGGCATGGCTCTGCACAACTGCAACCCTTCTAATAAAAATTAAAGTCTAGTTCAAAAGTCACAAGTGCAGGAACTGATGTCCCAGGTACAGGCACAACCCAGAGGTGATCCTCCATGTGTAAGGGGCATTTCCCGCTGTGTGTACGAGCTGGGTCGGAGGGCTTTACATTCAATTCCTTGTGCCTAGAAGTTAGACCATCAGCTCCGCGTTTGTTTGTTTTTAACTGCGTTTTTAAATGGCGCTGCAGATCTGACTAAACAAGGATCCTAAACAAGGATCACCAAAATCTAAAAAGATACTCAAAATACCCAATGCATCAAACAAAACCATGCAATTATAAGGGACAGGCAAGTTCCATGCTCTCTACCACCACCAAGCTCCAGTTCCTTTCTCCAAAACGAGGCATCATCCCTGGCACCGGTTCAACTCACCAAATTAATCCAGAAAACACTGGACAACGTTTTGTTGGCAGGTTGAGTCATGATCTGATCCCCACCATACCATACCCCTTTGTCTGCAGCTGCTCAGTGCTAAAAGCATTCTTCTTTGGGCCAATCCTAAAACCCCAAATCCAATCTTGACTTAGAGATGTTTCGCCAGGCTGTGCTTCACTTCCCCCACCTGCAAAACATCGATTTATACTTGCCTCACAGGATTGTACAAGATGCACTGAAAATCCTGTTTTGTCCCACTCGCATATACGACCAATCTGAACATCACCTTTCTTCTAGACCTCCCAATACCAATTCGAGCCACAAGCAGTTTTAACTTAGGTTGGCACACTGGGAAATTCATCTCCATTAACTGGTCCAGAATATTGCCATGAACCAAGCACTAGGCTCAGCCGAGGAGCAGTAATACATTATATGATGTTTAAAGAGGCCACTGTCCAGGACAGCAGTGCAGGTGTGGCAGTCAAACACCACATTTCCTTGCCGTTTCCGGGGACTTGATGAAAACTTCATCAACTCAGAACCCAAAATCTTGACATCTCCAAGTTACAAAAGGAGCAATTGCAGCCACATGTTATTTTTCTGCTAGGGTTTGACTCATTCTCCCAAACTTTAATTTAAAATCAATTGTCTATTATGTTATTTCCATGACACAAAGACAGCACCAGCTCTTATTCCCCCACGGTGGCTTTTAGGAGACCACAATATAGTTTGGGGGATAAGTGGCACCTAAAGGAAAAAAAAAAAAGGCAAGTATAAAGCACTGAGCTGATCAGCTCACTTAATTAGCTAAGCATTCTAATGACTTTCTATTTATTTCAAAGGAGCAATACTGGAAGTCACGGGGGCCTGCCAGCTTTCACAACTAGGAGCTAACAAAACTCTTCAATTGTCACTGGGTGGGTGGAAGTTCTTCTAAATCAATTTGGAAATGAAGCTGCCCACACATTTCTATATTTGGAAAGGACCAGGGGGCAAGTGACCACCTACCCGCATACGGGGAAAGAAAAACTAAAGCAGAGTGCCACAATTTTCTAGCTTGCATTTAGTGACTCGAAGCATGGCTACCCAGTTTTCATTATTCTGCAATAAAGCAGGTGAATGTACAGACATATAGCCTGCATGACAGTCTTTCTTTCTCCACTGAAGTGAGGGGGAAGGATTCCTGGTAGACCGCCACAAAATGTTTCTGTGGAGTCAGAGATCAGCATGGTGCCCTGAAAGACTAACTTATCTGCCAATCAAGAGCTCAGCGAAAGACATGCAGATAATCCTGATAACTGAGCAAATCTGGCATCTTTGCAAGCTATATAAGAAAGTAATAAATGTCCCTAAAATCACAATGCCTGGAGGTGGCTGAAGTGTATCCAACAGCGACTTAGAAATGGCATAAAACAGGTGGGGACTTCCGAGGAAAAGTCAATAATTAAAGCTTCAGGCGCACCAGCACCATCACAGTCATAGGGAGCAGGGCCTTGAAAACATGCCCTGCCCACTTGTTCCTGCTCTGGCACATGCTGCAGGCTGACAAAACAGCACGTAGCCATTGTTAGAGCAGCTTTAGGTGCACAAAGTGCTGCTCTTGTGAGTGGGCGAAGACAGAGCAGTGCCAGGGGCATGGTCCAAAAATAATTGTGGCATGCGTGCAGCATGTGCAAGAGAGTGAGTAGGTAAAGCTCGTTCTTGTGGAGGCCCTCCCAAGCAGTCTGATATAGTGCAGATGCTCTTAAGTGTTTCTCCAAAGCACGTGGGTTTTGCCGTGTGCTGTTAACATTTTCATCGTACGACAAGATGAGGAGTTAAAAGGTTGTTGCAATCCAGAGATGTCCACATACGATATGATAAACCCTGAACCACGTACCAACAGTTCTCCTGGATGGATTGCCCCGACTGCGTTAGTGTCTGTGTTACTGGGCTGCCACGTTCTGGTACCCCCACTTTTGAAAGAAGACCAAAAAGTGAAAGGCGGTTACGAAAAGCTACTAAAATAATCTTTAGTCCAGAAAACATAACTGAAGGAGTGCATGTATATCAAAAGAAAAGGCTTGAGGCTCTTTAATTTTAATTACATAGATGTGGAGTAAAAGGTCTGATACGAGAAAGCTCTTTAACCTAGCAGACAAACGCACCACTAGATCCAACAGCTAGAATCTGAAGAAGTCTAAATAAGTCACATTAGCACCAAAATTAATACTAACATCACAGTGAGGCAAAATTTCCCAAATGCTTACCACAGGAGCCAACAGACACCAAATGATGGGCAACCAAGACTGGACTGCTCTTCCAGAAGAGGCACTAATTTATCTATGGCAGGATGCAGGAATGACTGTGTGAAATTATGACTCATGGTATGGGGAAGCTAGTTTCACTTCCCATGTAACACTTTCCAAAGCTATGTAGAGATCTAGGTTCTGCACAAAGTGATTATGGCTTCACAAAGTGATTTACTGAAGGGTGTCTCTCCACTTACTCGCAGAAGAACTGAATAGTTCCAACACAACCCAGTTTTGAGCTTACATCAACTAACACACACATCCCACACAGGGAGTGGTGACGACTATGAAGCAGACTGAATTCTTTCTGCACCATTTGCAGTTTTACTAAATTTGAAGTGGACAGAGCTATACCCAAGCCATTTGGCAACGTTCAGCAATTTCCATTTAGGGAGAGGAAATGACCTAGGACATAAGAATATAAGAAGTACCACGCTTGGTCAGAGCAACGGCCCATCTAGCCCCGTATTCTGTCTCAGAATGGCAGAAGTGGATGCTATTCAGTTCGATCCTCTCCCTGTATATCTCTAGAAGGATCCATCCCTTATTCGATACCCTCTTGGCATCCACCATTATAGGTTTAGAGATGATGACACAGCAAACAATCTCCAACTATTCTGCTCAAAAGCAATTAATAGATCCAGCCTCCATGAATTAATTCAGTCACTTTTTGAACCTGGCTATGCTATCTGCCTCCACCACCTCTTGCGGCAAGGAGTCCCACAAGTTGACTGCACGTTGCATAAAACACCACGTTCTCTTGTTAGGCGTAAGCCTGTAACCTACTAACTTCAGTGGGTGCCCCTAGCTCTAGTATTCTGGGACTTGGTGAACAACAGGTTTCTGTTCACTTGGTCCATCCTCTTCATTTTATAGACCTCTATCAGATCCCCTTTTCCTTTCCAAACTGAACAGTCCTAGCCTTTTTAGTCTCTCCTCATATGGGAACTGCTCCAGGCCCCTGGTCATTGTGGTTGCACCTTTTCCAATTCTACTCCATCCTTTTGTATATGTGGGGACCAGAACTGCACACAAGCATTCAAGTTCTGGGTACACCATGAATTTGTATTGGCATGAAATACAAAGTGGACAAAAGGATGAAAGTGTTGATGTCTGCCACAAACACTCAAAGGCAATCCTTGGTAACCTGTAGCAAGTAACATGATTTTAGCTCTGGGATTTCTGTGTGAAAAGCATATTCACCATCTCTGTTCACACCTCAGGGTCAAAACAGCTAGTAGTATCAGACCAGGAACTAGTCTGTGACTTTTACATTTTCAAAGTGTAGCAAAGCCCCATTCTGAAAGTTTTTAGAGATGTATTAAAAAGAACACGTTTGCCTCTTATGCTGTAAAGATGTTTTCTGTTAGTCGCAAGACACAGGAACTAAAGCAACCCACCTTTAAAAAAAGGTGAAGATGAGCAAAAAGTAGTATTAACACAGGAGACCTTTATTTATATATACTGGGTGCATCTACACATGATTATTAAGGCTATACAACGAACTCCAGTGTGAGTATTGCTTCTGGACACTGCATCTATATGCGTGCCTGGGACCACAGCGCACTGAGCCAGGCTGCAGCAAGAGGCCTGGCAGGGGTACGCCTGCCAAGCCTGGGTCTGCTCCAGGCTAGGCACAAGGGGCTAGCCGGTACGCAAGCCCTGCACTGAAGCACCCTTATGCCCCAGCCAGCTGCGTCCGCATCTATACACGTGCTGCTGTGGACTAAAGCACTTTGTTTAGTACTTGTATTTACAAGTGCTACCCTGCTGCAGAATTATTTAGTTTACTTCAGCCTAATAGGGCCACACATGTAGACGCGAGATGTTTACTGCAGAGCCAATTAGTCTACTGTGCAGTAAAACCATCTAAAATAGGTTCGCCTAAAACATACGACTTAAAGCAAAATGCAGTGATGTGGCAGAGATTGCTTTTACTGGCACTTCAATGCAATGAACTGCATTCAAGTGGCGTTGCTATTGGTGAGTTACACACAGCCCTCTTGCACTCGTGCCAAAAAAACCATTATACCATTTTGTAATTAAATTTATTTTCATATATCTTATTATCTGCAGGATGCTCCTCTTAACTCCTCCAGTAGGAATTGCCAACGCTGGCCAAGGGCCAAATAAAGGTGAGACAGAAGTTGAAAGAAAAGAGCTTTTAGAGCTATAACGTGAATGGAAATTGGTAATACGTACAAAGGCAAGAGTAATTACTTATTTCAGGATGTCTACATTTGAAGTGAAAGTTAAGAGAAGGGAGAAAGTCCTAACCAGTTATTCAAAAAAAAGTGTGCATGACGCCTTATGAACGTAAGGATCTAGGTTTCCACATAGAAAGTGATTATGGCCCCTCAAATTAACAGCAGTGGAAGAGGCCCAATTCATTCAACATAAGATCACAGCATCTGAGCCAACAACCAAACCTAATCACACTTAAATACGGCCCACCCACCTTATATACATGCACACAATTTTCTACTGAATATCAGTGCATTTAATGGATAATAGCTAAAAAGAAATGCTCAAGCTGTAAGAAATGAAGATGCAAAGATTAAAATATCATAGTGTAGGAGGATGATAGCGGAGAAGCTAGCTTCTGGTTGAGCTCCTAAAGTACTTCTACTGATTGTACATATTGATACTGAACAATAAGGCTGGCAGCTCATTACCGGAGTTAGTAGGCAACTTGAACAAATGGATGAGACACTAACGGGGTTTTTCTTCCTAGTTTTACTTCTGATCTGCTCTAACCCAGCAGGCAACTTTGCTTCACTGTGCCACAGTTTCTATATTTCTGAAACAGGTGGGATGGTACTCTCTCTTCACTGTACAGTGCCTGGAAGATCCGTGGAAGGCATTCCACAAGCTAGCTGGTATTTGTAAAATGGAAATAACTCTCATGCTCAGTAGTCCATCAGCGATGCAAAGTAGCAGATGGTATCTTAGACTGTATTTACATGTCCACAAATATTATACATCTCCCACTGTAATTATATATACAAAATATACATCTCCCACTGTAATGCTAAAAGGCTGTGCACAATTCATTCTTACAACAGCACAGGATGCTGAGAGCGTGGAGAGCACAACATGTAACTACAAGAGAAGGTGGGAGAACGAATTCTCACAGCAGCACTCAAACTGTGAGGCAAGCAGGCAGCGCTCCAGGAGAGGGTGAAAGAGGAAACATCCATCTAGTCTTTTGGGAGGAGTGTTGTCAAAACATCGTGGTGTGTATAAGTGATATGAAACACTGCCAGGGCCTATCTACAATGATCAGCATCTCCAACCAGGACTGCAGACCCACTGCCTGACACAGAATAAGTAACAGAGTAGGCTACTTGAGATGCTGTAGCTAGGCACAGAGAAAAAGCAGGAAGGGCTTTTTGTTCTTTTTTTAGAGATGATTTCTACACAAGCTCTGTTTCATTCCCAGATTTTGGAACAGTTTCTTCAGCCTCGTACAAAACAGGAAGAAACTTTTAGTTCCCATTTAACTGTATCTGGGTGATGTCTGCATTAGAAGTGTGACAAAGTGGTCATGCTCGCAGGGAGGACATTTGATCCACTTTTACAGCAATGCTTGGGCCCCAGAGCTCCAATGACTCCTCATTAACACAGATATCAAGTAACTGAAGTGACAGTAGTAATTAGAAACCAAACCTTAAAAAAAAAATCCTCATCGCTATATTATCTGACTGCCTTCTTTCCATGTGGATCATCAAGAGAATCCTCTCTCACCTTCCCAAGAAATAATACCCCCAAAAAAAGTCACCTATAGCAACATGTGGGTTGTGATGTCCAGGCTTACTTACTACATAAGCTCTGTTTGAAAACAGAACTTCAAACCCTGACAGTGCTTCAGCTGGGACAGTATGACGACCAGGGCTCCTAGTTTCTCTGTTTAAAAGTCCAAAGTTTTCTGATTAAAAAACCCCAAACCTGAATTTTTCCGTGATTAAAATGAAAGGCCACTATATATAGATAGGTATCCAGCTGAACACAAGGTTTTGTTGATATATTTACGATTTTAAAGCAATTTGGAAGCCTACCAGTGCCTCAATCATTATAATGAAATACATGCTCAATACCGATAGATTTTGGGGCTTTTATCATAGAAAATAAGAGCTTTCTCTGCCCCTTTGCTCACCAAGATGAGGGTCCAGCTGCAGCTATTCCCATAACTGCTTTGTGGCACTGAGCAGCACTTATATGCTGGTGCCCTGCCCCTTCCCATGCCATTGCTCCTCACTCCCAACCCATAGCCCCCACCAGCCCTGCCTGTCCCCACTGCCTCTCTCCTGGCAGCAGCTCCCCCCCTGCACTAGGGCACAGATCCAGCTGCGGCTGCTGGCTGCTTTGTGGCTCTGAGCAGTGCTGACCCCTGCTGTTCTGCTCCCCACACCTGTGTCTAGGCTCCAGAAGTCCCTGTGCCCTTCCAGGGAAACCCTGGATTGGGGTTCAGGGACTGGGCTGGGCTGGGCTGGGCTGGGCTGGGCTAGCTGTTGCCGCTCCTCCCCTTCTCTCCCCTCCCCGTGTCCTGCCATGCAGCACACCCTCAGCCACCACCTCCAATGCTAGCTCCAGCAGAGCTGCCAGCAGCTGCCAGACACAGCCCAGCGGGATGCAGTGCAGTAAGCACTAGCATAGCAGATGAGCACTGCTCACCCTCAGTGCCCTGGCCCTGAGCACTGCCACGGCTGAGCAGCACCTCCGGCACCAGCCCCCAACCCTGCCCTGAGGGTACCTGTGGCCTGGTGTCCAGGGGCGCAACACGTGCTCCTTCCCTCTCTCCCGCACTGAGCTGCTGCCACTGCCACCCCAGCTGGACAGCACCCCCAACCCAACTGGTGTGCATCACGGCAGGACAAAGAAGCCTGCACTCACCCAAGCCTTGGCCCGTGGCACAGGACAGGATGATCACCACCCATACACCCCTGCCCTGCCCCCCACCCACCCTGCCAGCTCTCCCCATAGGCCCCAGCCCCCCTGGCAGCTTGACCCTCACCCGACCCAAAGGACCCCCCCAGCCCTTCCAGATGGGACCCCCAGCTGCCCCCCACCCCCAGGGCCCAGCCCCAAAGGCTGCAGGAGGGAAAGTGAGTCTGAGCCAGCCCTGGCAGACTCATTCTCTGGCCCTGCCCTTGCCCCCTCTGGACAGGGCTTAGGGTTTCCTGCCCTTTTGCAAGTAGCTCTTGCAGGCTGGAACTCTGCCAGCCTACATAAAACTGTTTGCAAAGGAGGAAACCTGCATTTTCCTGCTTCAAAAGGGAAAATCCACGTTTTTCTCCTTAAAAGGGAACTGTCTGAGTTTTTCCATATTGTTCCCCGTGGGAAAGGGAAAACCCGGATCCCTGATGACTACCAGTCCAAGCAGATACTAGTTCTCTCCAAGGGCTTTGAATTTAAAGCCAAATATGGTAGCCTTCAAATGCCATGTTCTTACAGGTGATGTTCAGGTTCTCCTAGAAAACCACTTACCATCACAATCATGGCCTCCTGAGACAGCCACATTCCTCAAACTACACAGAATGAGACAAAACCTTCTTGAAACCAAGCCCTCACCTTCTGAATTCAGTCCCATGAGTTTAGACCTGCACCACCTTCACACACAACACACAGCTCACCCTTGCACCAAAGTCTGACTATAACAGCGAGCAAAAAGAAACCAACCAAGTCTGGTCTTGTGGAGGGGGAGCTTTTGCAGGCCAGTCATTTGGGCTTAAATCTGCAGACTGGATTTAAATCTACCTAGTTTTCAAATTCCAGGGAGAACTGTGGTATACCTGGACAGATATAGGAACAAAAAATGAAAAATCATCTTGATTTAAGGCCTCTCTGTTGCTACAGTGGAAATATGAACTACTAAAGTCCTCCAGTATATTTTGTGCACACTTTAACCAAGTGGTTCTTAACCTTGTTAGATTCAAGGCACCCCTAGGAAAATGCCAGTTCTTAGCTTTCACTTATTTCTTGACTATGGAAGAAACAGAGCAATTGTTTTATCGCAAAGGGCTCAAAAACCACAACAGGTCAATATTTAAGACTGTGGATTCCTATTTGAAATTTCTGGGTTTACCTTGTGAATCAAGGGAAGGTATTTCCACACCTAGCAGTGCTAATATTGCAGGGCACCCTTAACAGGATCTCACAACCCCCAGCTGAGAACCACTGCTCTGCCTACTAAATTACATAAGTAGCAGATTAAAAAAAAATTTTTTTTTACCCAACCAAGTCACATTCTTAGTGCAGTGAAAATGCAGAAAGCAAAGAAACCTATTTTAGCTCCCTGAGCAAAGCTGGAACTCAACCCAGGGGTTTAATCTATTTTGTTTAATAGGTTTATGCAACATTTTAGATGTAAAAAAGGAAGACATCAATCCAAGCATGTGAAGTAATAGGGATCATTTAGAAGAAGTTAGCAAAAAGCATGCCATTTGTTCCAGCTCTGTCTGCATAGCTAGGGATCGCTGTTTCAGCCAAATCCCTTACCTTTTAAAAATGCAAAGACTGGTGTGACAAAAGAGGCTAAGCAGGCTGATTCTAGCCTGCAGTCTTGCTGGGGACCATGTCTTTGTCTGTATCCGTGTCAAAGGGACTCAGCTTGAGCACACTTTCCTGTAAACAGTTTCATGAACAGGACACCTTAACGCCCTTTCCACCCCAGGTGCAGATGGCAGTCTAAACCTGACAGCAGGCCACAGACACTGCTCTCTAATCTGCTCCCCATGATTTTGTTTCATTTTACTGTTGTGCCCAGTTTAATACTCTAGCTTTGGATTTGTTTTATTGCAGGGGTAGCACACTGGGCCACAGAAGAATGAGCAAGGGTCAGAAAGCTAGAGTCAAGAGGAAAAGTCCCAGGGGGAACAGAGAGCTGAGAGGAAAATGGTAATCCAAGGAAGGGCAAAAAGAGGAAGCCCCAGGGAGCAAGGACCACGTGAACCACGGTGGTACAGTACCGTCGGTTTGGAGCACGGTTGCTCTGCCGTTTGGGATGTCGGCACTCTGACCCCCTTCCCCGTGGAAGGAGAAAAAAAATACACCTCTTCCCATGAGCTGACCACAGAGGAGCTCTCCAAGGCTAGGGTGCTACAGGTAACTAGGGAAGCCAGGGACAAAGAGTCAGGTCTCAAGCCAGAGGCTTGCTCCTCGAGAAGCCATGCCAGAGCTGCCTTCAGGGGATCCTCACAGGAGAGGGAGACCAGACAAGGCTTCTTCTTGGCAGATCCCGAGGTAAAGCTGCTCCTCAAAAGCGGTGTGATCTGTGTTGAGTGGCACAGTAAAAAGACTGTTTGCCATGCTATTTGGGATGTAAGCACCGACTCCCCCCTTTCCCCAGCCCCTGCCGGCCAACCTTTTCCTGGGAGCTGACCAAAAACAAGGGGCTCTCTGAGTTGGGGGTGCTATGGCTTGGAGTCATTCCCATTGTACAGAAGGAAGTACATTTCTCACTCCAGCAAAGTACAGCCCCCACAACACAAATGCTGTACACAAAGGAGGAAGGAAAATGTCAGTTTTAACAGAGGTTTGCTTCAGTTTGCCGAAAAAGGTAGATTGTATTGCCTTGTACCTGTGTGCACACAACAGGGGAGCCTGGCGCATGCTGGAAAAACTCAACGTGTTCAGTTTCCATGAATTCATTTCTCCCCAAGGACGACTGCCATTTTAGTGTCGGGTTGAAATAACAGCATTTTAAACAAACAATCTGGGAATGTTCTAACCCAGAAGAAGGCGATTCCTTCCTAAACTGTTTGTTCTTTGGGGAATGTAAAGTTATGAATCATCCAAGCCTTGCAAGAAACCATATAATTTGCTTTTAAAGGCAGCAGGTTAGCCCAAGTAAGGCATGAGACTTCTGGTCTACAACAGCAACCACAACCACCTAGGGAGGAGAGTCTCCCATGCTCTCCTCTTCATCTAGAAGAGTAATGACTGCGGTTGGAAACAACTGTAAGGCACAGTAGAGGGGCACTGGACTGGGAATCTGGAGGCCCAGTTCGATCCCTGGCCCTGTCATTGATGCACTGGACAACACTGAGTTGCCTTGTGGTTTCCAGTCCCACTGCTTGCCTGCCTCATCCAGTTAAACTAAGCTCTTTAGGACAGAGACTGAAGCCTAACACAACCCTAGATGGCGACTGCAAGTGTTATAATGAAACTCGCTGAGTGCTAATTGAGATCAGGTATAATTTTTAAATGTACATTATAGTGAAATAGTGCTAAGTGAAACAGCATTAAGCAGGGGTTGCCTCTATTTTTCTGCAGTCAAAAAACAAATGAAAAAAAAACCTAAGAGCTGCCCCCCATTTTCCAAGGAGTGCCTTCAGCCAAAGGTTGAGAACCACTGTGTAGGCATTCCTGCAAAAAGTATGCTCTTAAATAGGCACCAGACATTAGAAGGAGACACAGAGTGGCAGCCAGTCGTGGAGCTGAGAGGTGGCAGTGTGGCGGGTGGTAGATAGCAGTGGCAGCCGCCGCATGCAAGCTTTTCCCCCTCTGCTGCTCCCTGGAGTACTGTATTTTTAAAAAGTGCCCGAGTTTAAGAATTATGGAGTTTTGCTATCCAGATTTATGAGGTTATACCGTATTCCAATTCAAAACACTGCAAAGGCCTTTCACTTTGTAACAACAGCGCAACAAAAATAAGGCCCGGGACCTTCAGCTCCAAAGCACAGGCTTCTTCCACCAGAGCTCAATTAATTACTGCTCTGTGGTAGAAGGAAGATGATGACTTTTCCATGCAGGCCATTGTGCATGCACATGTACATATCTACTCACCCCGTCACCCACCCACCACCTCCCTCCTTCCAAGCATCACCAATCACTGCCAGATTGAAAGTTTTAGGCTTTTGCAACAACTCCTTGTAAATCATAATGGGTCGCAAACCCCACTCCCTTGAAAATACCTTAGGGCACCTATACATGTGCACTGAGGCTGCTCCGACACGTTGTAATTACAGTGCATCGATTATTACTGCACTCCAGAGACTACAGCATCACGTGCATCTGTGTCCCCACGCTGAAAAATGATGGCAGGGGGCGCATTAACTAAAGCTTTAGTTAAAAGCACCCTCGCTGCCATTTTTTAGCACAGGGATGCTGATGCGCATAACGCTTCGGGCAGCACATGTATAAAAACACCCTTAGCTTCCCTACAAGGGGCTGTGGGAAACTGTATATAATGATTCCAACTGCTGGTACAGATGGCAGAAGTTTCTTGCAGTTTCTTTCCCAGGTCAAAGACACTGCTTAATCCTAGACCAGGGGTGGGCAAAATGTGGCCCGCCAGGCCATTCTATCTACCTGCGGGGCACCTAAAAATATCAGAAAATTAACATTAATCTGCCCTGGGCTGCCTGTCATGCGGCCCTCGATGGCTTGCTGAAACTCAGTAAGCGGCCCTCCGCCCAAAATAATTGCCCACCCGTGTCCTAGAGAGTTCATGGCTTCATCTACATGCCACCAGGTTAGTCAAGCCACATTCAGCTAGATATTATGTTTGGTACAGAGAAATGCTAATTTTTTAAAGCTACAGCTGATCAAGTCCACAGCTTCAGGGATTTTTCTTGAAATCAGCAGACAAAGCCTAACATCTGGGGTGAAAGCTGGAAAGCCAGCAGCAGGAAGTGAAGGGACAGAGATAGACTGAGCATGCATGCAAGTGGAGAACGTTATTAAGAAATGTACAGTAATGTTGGGGCATAATATAGTTACGTTTCACTATAGTGAAAGGTTCTGTGTTATAATGAAGGGACAGGAGTCTTGTATTTACACATGGTTAACTACATAGGATCAGGCTTCCATTCTTAACGGGACCAGCAATTTATTCCAGCTGGACCCACTCACTTTTCCTAGATGCCTGGTTCTTTTGGTATCAACAATAAAAAACAACACTTGAATATTCATAATTTAACAAAGTACTGCACAACCATGACTTTGAGCTGGGAAGGGCAAAGAATCTACTTGGAAGAGACTATTGTTTGCTTGGTACAGCCAGCTGGATGGAAAAAGCCAGTGCTGATCCTCAAGTGCATTAGTTTTTAATAAAGCTATCACAGAGAGAGTGCAAGTTGTCTTTTCCCAGTATAAGCATTTGGTAGCATGCAACCAGTTCCTAGCAAGAGCCCTTGGTAACAATTAAACAGAGCTCAACCTGAGTTTTCATGCTCTTTTCCCCAGGGAGGCAGCCTCCTTGTTCTGCAACTCTTGCAGACAAGCTCATACTTTCTGTTTTCCAGCTGGTGGGAATTCTCCATTTTGAGATGGACTAGGGTTTTCCTCGAGCA
Organism: Alligator mississippiensis; assembly: GCF_030867095.1. NCBI lineage: Eukaryota > Metazoa > Chordata > Crocodylia > Alligatoridae > Alligator > Alligator mississippiensis. The sequence continues at coordinate 245,837,993 of NC_081827.1, read as the reverse complement.
TGGATGCAAACGGGTCAAGGCAGGATAGCCCTCTTTTGAGGATGCACATTTCCAGTCTCACTGAAGGCTTATAAGTAGATGTGCACCAATACATCGGTCCCATATCAGATCGGCACCGATATAAAGCAAATTGACTGTATCAGAAATCGGCCCGATGTAGCCGTTTATTTGGCCATTAAATGCCCGTGCACGCACACAGCCACAGCACAGCACATAGGCGGCGAGGAGCACAGCCCGGAAGCTGGGAGGGCTGCGTGCATCTCTTAAGTCTGCTGCAGGGGAAGGGGAGGGGAAGGGAGGGGAGGAGCATGGGGGGACAGATCAAGGCCCCCTGCAGTGAGGGAGGGAGGGAGGGAGTGGGGCAGGGGCTGCCCAGCTGGGGCAGGACATGGGACAGAGCCTTGGCTCATCTGGAAGGCACGGCTCCTGTCGCTGCGTGCGCCCTGGGAGGCATGGGGGGCAGAGGGGGCCATGTGACCCTGGATCTGTGCAGGGCGGGTAAGCTACAGCAAGTTTTGGGGTAGCTGCAGCCCCCCCTGTAGTCTCCTGCTGCTATATGCCCCAAGCACAGCCCGGCCCAGCCCCCTGCCACCCCAGTCCCAACCTACCCCGCGCAGATCTGGGGGCACAGGCCACCCTCCCCCCACACCTGTGCGTGCAGCAGTAGGAGCCGCCCCCCACGAGCCATGGCTCCACCCCATACCCCACCCTGGGTGGGCAGCACCTGCCCTAGCCCCTGCCCCACTCCCTTCCTCACTGTGTGGGCCTTGATCTGCCCCCCACATCCCTTCCCTTCCACCACAGACTTACCAGGTGGACACAGCTCTTCAAGTAAATCAGATCGGTATTGGCCTATATGCCTCCTTAAAAAAATCAGCTATCTGTATCAGCCTCCAAAATCTCTATCGGTGCACCCCTACTTATAAGGCCATTCCTTTTCAGAAGGTTTGATTGTTTTAAATTTAGGAATACGTTTGTTCTGACCCTCGCTTTGAATTGTAAGATTGCTCAAGCCCTTCACAGTTAGGCTTGGATTGTTCCCATTTCCCTATCCAGCAAGCTCAGTGAAGACAGAAATAGAGCAAGCACAGCTCTGTGAAACAGGTAGTAAGAGCCTTAACCCCATCAGTGCTCTGGATCAAGTCAAATAGAACCCAATCCTACAACAAATCCCCAGGGGAGTTTAAGGAACTCAGTATCGCGCAAAATGAAAGCCTGAAGGCCTCATTCTCCACGACTGTCTGCCGTGTGTCATTATCTCTGTGCAAATGGGCGCTTAGAAGGGTAGCATCTTGACTAGTAAATGTTGCGCGGCTATAAGGGATCCAATGAGCTACAGCGCAGGGAAGAATCTGGAGTGGCAAGATCAACTCATAATGCTGTTAGGTGACGTAGCAGTACACGTTGTGAAGGAGGAAAATTTTCAAACTCCCTCTCATTTCTCCTCCATTTTACAAATGCTAATTTGTAGTTCTTCACTAAAGCAGGAAATACCATTATTTCATATTGGCCTTTAGCTGTGATAAGGTTTTTCAAACTATGGCTGTACTGCAAAGCTAAGGCAGCTCTTTACAGCTCTCCGTTGGATAAGACTTGTTTTCTTCTGTAGCCCAGGAGAAAGAAAACTCTTCCTTTCCAACTTGCCACTGGGTAAGTGGTTCTTTAAAAGACAGCTGCTCACTGCACTGCAGACCTCACAAGCCTGAATGAGGTGAATTATATATAGACAGTGGGAGCGTCTAGATGGGACCTTTGTGCTACAGATTGAATAGGGTTATGACAGACTGAAGACAGAGTGACAAGGAATCCTCTCTCTCAGACTTAAGCGACAGAAGTAGTAACTGAGGGAATATGCAAAGAGCAAGTAGACTTTCCTTATGAGTGCTCATTAAATGCATTCCTCGATGCTGTTGCTTAGCACTTCAAAGCAGAGACTTTCCGTTTCTAAAATGTTTTACCCAGCACTATGCCTCACAACCCCCCCCACCTCCCCAAGATATCCTTTTTTTTTTTTCCCACTTAATCTTTATGTGACTATATTCTTACGTTGCCTTCCAAAACAACAGAAGCTAGAACCGCAGTTCAGCTCTCTGAAATCCAAGCTTTTCTCTCCAGAGATTTGGGAGTAGAAGAGCAGAGACTACTGAAGATGAGGACTGAGGTACAGGACTGCTGAGCGGAGACAAGAGCAGCCAACCCTATGACGTGCTATCCGTCTTTCAGAGCCATCTCTTCTCCCTTCTTCAGTGCTGTGGGATGTTATTACTTCAATGGGATAACGAGATAAAAGCACTCAAAAGGCATTATTATTAAGATTATATATCCTCACCCCCCTCCAATTTATATGTGTCTCAGCACTTTGTTAGTAAGAATCTTTTTATATGATTGTCTCCTTAAGCCTTTCTGAAATAATTTTAGAAGCCTGAGTCAACTGGAAGTTGAATTTTGACGTGCTTTCCCGGAAGAGCCCCACTTAACAAGTGAACTAAAATGTCTGTCTTAATTCTAGCTTTGAGAAAGAGATTTGATTCATAACAAAAAAATACCCTAACAACAATGACCCGGTTTTTCTTACAATCTTTATAATCTCTGTCCTACTTCAGAGAACATCACTTGTTAATTGTGGAAGCTGCTAAGCAAAGGGTCTAAATAACCCATGGTACAAGTGCTAGCTAGAGTCTGAATCCTACTGTATGTCATCAGCAAAGTGTCAGCTTATTTTTGGCAAGTCATCATTTGCCCTTATTATTTATTGAAAAATGCTTTGAAGATGAAAAGGATTAAGGCCAATGTAATGCATTAAAACCAATCTAGGATTTTGACTAGACTGATTTCCTTATGCTGTAGGGCTCTGTGGTCAACAGTGCAGTTGGACATCACTTGGGTGCACTGAGCAGAGTTGTGGGTGTCTAAGGTGAGGCAAGCAGGTGCCCTAACTTGTCTGGATTCTACTGTAGAGAGTCATTCAAGGAAGTTCATGCACAATCATTAGCATTATTCTCTCTGAATGCTGGGCTCATGCACTGTTACAAAAAAAATTGATCAAAAAATCCAGCCTAAAAGTAAAATGTATTAACTTTAAACATTGTACTAAAAAGGGCAGGGGGAGAGGGGGACAGGATTTAAAACAAAGATGTGATTTTTCTATAAGCTGTCTTAACAGTAGCTGTAGTGCATCTCAATGGACTGATGCAAGTCACCACAGCATAAGCACAGTCTGAGGTCCGATAAAAACATCAGAGCAAACTCTTAGCATTTACAGCGCTGCACCTGGCTGCTGCAAGCACAGGGATAGGGGGAAGAAGAGAATTATGACGTTAGGGTTTTTTCCTGCTTAGTGTTCTCCTCTCTCCTCTCATTAGAGCAACTAAAGGCATAATGGCATGCAAATTTTCTTTACTCAATTTGGTCCACCAGTCTCAGTAGACAGAAGGGTACTCAGAGTGCATCATCTCTCAACATGCAGTGCTCTGCCTTTGTGAACGTGTGTGAACAATGGAAACTAGGAGCTGGATCAAAGGCTCATTACAAAAGGTTTATTAATAGTTATGCTGTTAGCGTTTATCTTTGAATGTATATAGAAAGGACTCTTACACTACAGAAGAGTGGAGCACAGCATCTGAACCCCATGTAAGTATTTAGTTCAGGGGCGGGCAATTATTTTGGGCAGAGGGCCGTTTACTGAGTTTTGGCAAGCCAGAAGGCCGCAGGACAGGCAGCCAGGGGCAGGTAAATATTAATTTTCTAAAGTTTTTAGGGGCTCTGCGGGCCAGACAGAATGGCTTTGCGGGCCACATCCAGCCCCTGGGCCGCATTTTGCCCACCCCTGGTCTAGTTCATGATGAGGCCAGAAAGTTATCAGGCTGGGGAAGCATTCCCATGTTATCTTGGATAAGTTACTGATTCTGAGTAGATACAGGAGAGACAAAAAGGTGTCCTGGCAACCACCTTGCCAGAATAAAAAAGGAAAAAATAGCCTACTTTAGAAACAAAAGGACATTCATGGTTTCTACTGCTGTGATCTTTTTGTCACTGGAGGCAGACAAAGTGATGCTACTGGGAAAGTATTGCTAGAGATTCTGGAAAAGGAGGACAGATGAAGTTGATCTTTATTTATCTGCAGTGATATATCTGTGCTCAGTCACCCTTTGAAGCTGAACACAAGACTTGGCTGAGGGTAGAGAAGGAAACAGAAGAGGATCCAATGCAAGTCTACAACATGAAGCCTAAGTCTTCCTTTCTCCCCTTAAAAAAAAAACTTTTACTATGGTATGGTGCATGTTAAAACAAAGGAGGAAACACCTTGAACAGCTTGGCTATTCATAAAAGGGGCTGTTACCGTAATGACCCCATTTGAGCTGCAGGTATGCCACTTAACTGCCCCCGCCAGTCTGATGCCTGCACTGCAGAGCTGTGGTTCTGATGACAGCTTCCTGTGAAAACTGTGACCAAAGTGAACGGACCTGCCACTCCACTGCCCTTTGCAGAAAACCCTCATGGCATAGGTTTCCAATCATCCTTCCAGGCTTGTAACTAAAAAGGTATCAAGCATCCTTAAGCCCTTATCTGTAACTCTTTCCCTTCACAAGATGATATATTACTAGGAAATAATTGCAGCCTGTGATTGGGTTTCAACAACTCAAAAGATCTGCCCTAATTAAAGCCTGTGATCTGATGAATTTCAGAACTTATATATTTTCTTTTAATTTGCCTGTTTAAAATTCATGCATACTTGGCAGATTTTTAAATGAACAGACTCATGTTTGTAAATCAAAACCTTGGGAAAACTTTGGTGAGTATCAACACCATCCTAGCAAAGCAGCTCTTGCTGACAAACCTTATTTTGAATAAAAACACGGGCCCCTCGCTCTAACAGAAGAGCTCCCTGGTTATGTTACCAAGCCTCGTAGGTTTTCTAAAACCACATAAAGGTTCTAAAAACTGACTGGCAAGGTTTGAACTTAATGAAATCATAGTCTGATTTCTCTAGGGTTTCATTTCAGAGCTTAGTCTAAAAGAGAGGTAGCAGACACTAATGGTTACAGCCCCAGACTGTTGCCAGTAATCCAGGATTATTTCCAGCTCTGCCACTGACTGACAACAACAAAAATTCTGAGTGCCAAATACTATCCTTTAATAAATGCATCAGCAGGAGTTATGTACTTCCTCTACTTTAATACACTAGAAGATTTCCTTCCTATAGCAGCTGCAACACTATTTTGCATTTCTCTGTCTCCAGAAGAGAACAAACCATTTTTCTTACCTTTGTAAACAGGGTTTTCAATTCTGCAATATAAATCTTCTAGGTTTATGTATTACCCAACAGGTGCATTAAACCCAAGCAGGGTATATTTAAACAGGATGTCATTTTCCTTTCCTCAGGACATCTGGTTTTCTTCAGAAGAAACACACCCTAAATTTAAGCACTAGGAAGAAGTTATCTGGCTGATTGTGCCTCTCCTTGTGCAATTAGTCTTGGTCCTACTTTCCTATTTGCTAATTCATGATATCCTCCAATCTGAACCTCAAGAAATAAGTGCAGGTTTATCTTCAACTCTGTTGCACTATTTTAGTCACCATCCCCAGTAGCTTTTACCACATTTACGAACTTACATTTTTAAGTGTCTGGATTTTCCTCCAGTCTAGGTCTTTTAGCTGTCTGTAGTGACAATGTTTAGCCCTTAATGCCGTCAAGCCCTAGTAATACGAATTTCTAGCCACTATGGAACGGACCGAACTGAAACAGCAATGAGCTCAAACAAAACTTTCAACTGCTCATAACCTCTGCTGAATAACAGAGAGGGGGAGATTTTTTTTCTATCCAGGTGATTTCCCCACACATCATCAACGCACAAGAACATCCCCAAAAACTGAATGGAGCCAACGAAGTGAGCATTTTAGCCACCATGAATATAGCCTCCTTTTCCTTTCTTCAGGTTTCTCCCTTTTCTCCTTTGCACAGAAAAGGTTTGCAGACTACAATATATAGGCAGTTTGCTTCACTGCCGGGGCTGGCCATGCCCCCTGCCACTCCAGCAGCAAGAAGGGCAAAGTGCCCAACGGGCTGCTGTGCCCCTTCCTGGCAGACCGGAGCTGGGGTCTGTACTGATGGGACAGGGGAAGGAGGGGAGAATTAACGCCCCCCCCAATCCATCTCTGGTCCCTTCAGGCTGCCACTGGGGCTGGCCATGCCCCCACTGCTCCAGCAACAAGGGCAAGGGAGAAAGTGCCAGAAAAGGGCTGCTACACCCCTGCCAGGCCGACCCCAGGTGGGGTCCCCCAGAGGGGAGAGGGGAATAAACCCTGCCCGCTTCACTGGGCCAGTGTCTGGCCATGCCCCCACGCCTGCTCCAGCTAGGGAGCACAGGGGCAGGGCTAGCTCTGCTCTCTAGAGTAAACAGCACAGCACAGCCAGGGCTGAAAAGCATGCTGGGATGCTGGGGGAGTCTGATTTACCTTAAACCAGCAACGGGTCTGGGACAGAAGTTCCATAAACCAGTTGGATCCAAATCAGTTCAGACTGATACTACATTCAACCAGGTTTATCTTAAGCCAGTTTCAGCCATTTTGAAACTGGTTCATGTGCACTGAATTTCTGTTCTGTTACAGGTTTAAACCAGTTTCTAATCACTTAAACCGGTTTATGTGCAACTTCTATCTCTAGCCCTAGTGACTAGGCCCTGAAACATTTGAAGGCTATTCGCTTGGGAGAGCTGGTCCTATGTCTTCATATTACTAAGGAGTAAAATTGCAACAGAGGAAGATCCTGGGTAGATTATTCCACTGTAATCTTATCATGTGATCACACCCAGGCCCATATAGTGAAACTGAGGAACCTACTAAGCACCTGGCTAACAGAAAGAGGAGTCCTTTAAACAATAGCATCTTATGGGTTTAGGAGCATCAAATGGTGACCTGTACAAGGTTTTGAGCTGGGGAACGTAAAAAGTATGTAGAGTTTTTCCAGACGCATCCTAAAGAGGTCATTCTGACCCAATTCTTAGCAGGTCGTTTCATTGTTAATATAGCTGGATTGACTTTGGACAGAAAGAGACAGCCATGGGTTCCCCAAGAGCTGTACCTAAGGGGGAAAAAGAGGGAAGGTGGATCGCTAAGGCAGTGTCCCCAACCAGGCTGCCACAGCACCCTGGGATGCCGTTAGATCCTTTTAAAGGTGCCGCAGGTGCCACGCAATATCAGTACTGTTAAGTGTGCAAACACCTCCACATGCTTCACAAGATACACCCAGAGATTTCAAATAGAAATCCAGAGTGTCAGAAACCTTCTGACCCAACTTGGTCTCTCCGAGCACTTTGTTTTCTTGAAAAAAATAGTAGAGTAATTCTGTTACGAGTGCAGACTAAGAACTGGTATTTTTTGAGGGGTGCTTTCAAATCTCGCAAGGCGGAGAACCACTGCTCTAGGGTTTAACCACACACGGTTTGACATTTTCAGACACAGATTTCTTGTCCATATTAGGTGTTTGCTAGTGACTGACAGTTTATTAACTAGCATTTATTGACATTTCCTGACATTTCTTCTTTCTGCAAGTGTAAACAGAAGCCTTAGAGTAGAAATCTAATCCCCCTTACCCCTCTGAGCAATGGAGAATGGGAACAATTAAGATGTTCTACATTAAAGGCTCAGGGCAAGGTCTAAAGCAAGAAAGGCTGGTTCTGATGTTTTCATGGTTTTAAGGGAAGAAAAAGATACAGTAATTGTTTTGTGGATTAATTGTCCAAATATTGCCAAGCAACGTACCGTATGTGTGGCAGCTAACAGCAATGGTTTACTGGAAGTGGGCAATACATTCTTTAAAGCTTTTTTTAATGCAAATTCATTGGATAGAAATCAACTACAGTGTTTAATCACATGACCAACCAGATTTCCACAAACAACTTTGAGATGGTGTAATCAGGAGCTACCCAAGGGGCTGAAGTCACAATTTTTAGACCCACTGTGCTAGGGCTCAGAACAGACAGAAAAGGACAGTGCCTATATTTTCTTAAGAGAAATATCTATTTCTAACTCAGTGTACTCTTGCCACTAAGCTCAAGGGGAATGAAAGAGGCAATTAAAATCACTCAGTGACATGGATCCTGCTGAACCATTTTTCCCCAGCAAAGCTGATACTGCAATTAAATGTGGCAAGCAACTATAATAAACACCAATGCCAGATAAGCATCTCAGACAGAGTTTGCATTTTATACTCCCTACTTCAGAGGGACACTTGCGTTATAATCAAATGAAAAACAATAATTGAGTAGTCGTTTACTTACGCCACTTAAGCTTTTCACTCAACTTGGGCCAAGAGAAACAGACATTTGGGGGTTGTGTCATGTCTCTCTCGCACACGTTTCATTTTCTGGTTCTCAGACACTAATGTTATACATTGCAGAAGAACACTGACATACAACCCAGATCATAACAGGTATTAAAAATTACATAAAACCATTAACATTTTATACTTCATGTAAACACTAGGCCAGGACTTAAGGTTGCCAAGAACATCTTTCAAGAGTGCCTTAGAAATCCGGCTGAGCTGCATTCTTTCTAGCATCTTTTCAAACACTCACCGACTGAAATAGCAGCAAGAGTCCAAATGAAAAATTAACACATATTTGAGGAAAGTACTTTATTTCCTAAACATTTTTCAGATGTTAGAAGGCAATCAAATTTATGCAAATCCTTTAAAAATAAATACAAGCAAACAGAGTTGTTTCCAATTTTGTCATATATGGTGCGAGAGAACACAATTCTACCCGTTGCTCTTGTCCCTATTGAAGTTATGGCTTTAAGGATTAAACTGCCAGAAAGGGTGAACAGCAGAGACTATAAATGCTAATTGCTTTGGACAACCCTCGGGATGAGGCTCAGACCAGTTTAATTAAGGCATATCATGCAGCCCAGCTGCAGATTAAGAAAGAAAATTCCACCCAGTTTAGCACATCCCCAGTTTGGAAGCTGAAGTCGCAAGCAAACTGAGAAATATATCCTTGACATTGTTTCTATGACCACAGGTGCGTCTTTGAGGTGAACTCCCAATATCTCATTAAGGATGGCACAGTGAGGGCCTCTTGGAGCCTCACACTAGTTCTGTGGGGAGGAGAAAGATGAAGGAGCACTGAGCATATGGAAAAGATCATGGCCCAAAATTCACTTTCTGATCACCCACAGGGAAAGATGGCACTATGGTTAAGGCAACAGCTGACTACTGGAAATCCATCTTCCAGCCCTGAAATGAAATCCTACCCCTGATGAAGTCAACAAGAAGATGTTTTCCTTCTCAAAGGTTTTGTTGGACTGAAATGTCATCTCTGGGCTCTAAAGTGATATAGGCCATATAGGCAGGCATGCCACAAATTAGCCCTTCACCAAGTGCCACTGATCCTCTTCTTCCGCTTGATCTGCTACTCTACTATCTGCTTCCTGCCCTATGTTCCTTACCCAGATCTGCTGCTCCGCTTTATGCTTCATGGCCTATCTACCACTGTGCTGCTTGTCCCCTGGCTGGTATGCCATGCAGAGGCTACCTGTGCCATTTGTCAAACACATGCTACGTTGGCCACCACTGATGCAGGCCACACAAGCTGCTCAGGCAAGCTCAAGCAGCAGCTTGCTGACTCACAGCTGGTGCTCTCCCACAACTGAACTCACAGACCTCTGAGGATCCACCCAGTTTTGAGTAGCTGGTGGCTAAACGGTGAAGCAGGCAACAGACCAAGCCTAACACACCAGATGAGATGCACAAAAAGAATAGCATTGGCTGAACACAGAAAATTCATAAGATGTTGTGGGGAGGGGAAGGAAGACGCACTAAAATATTAAGTGGGGGAAGAACCTCCCCACACACACACAATGACTGTGAAGCAAAAGAAACAGAAATACAGCAGTGGCTGAAGTAATTTCAGAGCCATTGGCTAGCCTCTCTGAGTGCTCATGGAGGTAGAGTGAGGTCCCAGACAACTGGAAAAGTGCGCGTCTGTGTGTCTGCATATGAAGATCCAGATTACAGACCACTCAGTCTGACCTCAATACCTGCAGAGATCATGAAGCAGGTCCTCAAGGAATCTATTGTGAAGCACAGAGGAAGACGAGGAGATCAGGAACCGGAAGTCTGGATTCATCAAGAGCAAGGCATGCCTGACCAATCTGATTTCCTTCTATGACCAAATGACAAACTCCATGGATAGGGGAGCACCAGATGCTATATACCCCAACTTCAACAAGGCTTTTAACACCGTCTTCGGTTACAGTACTCTCATTAACAAGTTAAGGAAATACAGAGTAGATGAAAAGTATCGTAAGATGGATACATAACTCGTTGGCTCATTGCGGTCAACTAGTCATCATCAATGGCTCAGTCCATTTGGGAGGAGGTATCAAATAGGAGTTCTCCAGGGATCTGTCCCGGGTCCAGTACTGTTCAACATCTCAATTAATGATTTGGATGATAGGATTCAGTGCATGCTTGGCAAATCTGAAAATGACACTAGGTTGGGTGTAGCTGCAAAACACTCTGAGGGTAGACCTAGGATACAGAATGACCTGCATAGACTGGAGAAGTGGTCTGCAATCAACTGGAAGAAATTCAGTGAGAACAAGTGCAAAGTCCTGCGCTTGGGACAAAAGAACTGCATGGACAAATATAGCCTGGGGAATGACTGGCAAGGCAGCAGTACTGCAAAGAAGGGCCTGGGGGTTACAGTATGCCATAGCTGAATACAAGCCAACGGTGTGCTCTTGCTGCACAAAAGCCAGCAGCATCCTGAGTTGTATTAACAGGAGTGTCGAGGGAAGTAATTCTTCCACTCTATTCAGCACTAGTGAGGCCTCACCTGGAATACTGTATCCAGTTTTGGGCCCTACACTTTGAGACAGGTGTGGACAGACTGGAAAGAGAATCCATCACAGAGGAGCAAAAAATGATTAAGGGCCTGGGAAGCACAACTTTAGTGGTCAGGGTTATTTAGAAATAGGGTTATTTAGTCTACAGAAGAGAAGATGGAAGAGGAATTGGTAACAGTCATCAAATAACTGAAGGGTCAGTATAGAGAAGATGCCGATGGGCTTTTCTCTGTCCTTGCCACTGGGGACAGGACTAGGACCTATGGCCTCAAGATGCAGCAGAGGAAATTTAGGTTAGTGATTAGGAGGAACTCTCTGGTTGAGCACTGAAACAGGCTAGCTGGAGAAGTTGTGGAATCGCCACCCCTGGAAATTGAGAGCAGGTTAGACAGACAGGCTGGGATGGTTTAGTTAGGGATGATCCCGCTTTGAGCAGGGAGCTAGCATAGATGACCTCATGAGGTCTCTTCTGGCCCTACTTTATGACCCTATGATAATTCTCTCTTATTTCAAAGATCATCTCCATCTGGCATCCCATCTCTGCTAGTACCTTGAACACAATGGGGTGAGAGTCTGAAAGAAGTGAGCACTATTGTGGTCAATTCATACTAAAGCAGGAAGTAGCATCCCCTGCTCTGAGTCTTTCCCATAGCTTGGGGGGGAGGGGGGGGGGCAGAGCACCAGGATGTAGAGCTGCAGCAAATATTTGCATGGGACTGCTGATGAGCTCCACCCGAGTAGAGGAGTGGTGTCCTTGAACTAAAAACCACAACAAAGAGCTGAGCAGCTCATCCTTAATTCAGCAACCCGAGTGCAAAAATTAAGCAAGTTGTGAACCACCCATATATAAATGATCTAGGTATTTGATGTAGTTGCCAGCAGCACTGGGCACTGACAGGCCTCTCATGTGGGTGCTCCACTTGAGAGTCACAAACAGGAAGCAGACAGTTGCAATCATCCTTTGTTGTCCTCCGGCAAGTCTAAAAGGGTCTCAAAACCTTGAATATATGAATTCATGGACTAAGTTATAGTAGGATCAATTTACTTATATCTACATAGTTAATTCCTGAACAGAAAAGGGAAAGAAGCCATCCTAATATAAGGTACTGTTTTACCAGGATAACAATAGCTATACTGGGACTTGGACTGGTGAAACAACTGATAAAACCTATCACCACCTAAACATAACATACTGTTACAATTAGAAGTTGATCCTGCATCTAAAGGCAACCTGACTTTTGTTTTTTGGGTTTTGGGGTTGTTGGTTTTTTTTTTTTTTTTGGGGGGGGGGGGGGGAGAACAACTTCTACGCCTCAAATATAAATCTATAGCTGTAGACTATGGATTAGCAACCATTTAGGAACAGCAGGCTGAATTAACACAACTCAGTCTGAAGGTGGGCTGCTGATGCTGCTGCCACTTTTCTAGCCCATGCATGCTGTCACTGATTCCCTATCTCCCAAGTGCTGCCAACACCCCAGCTCTGCAGGCAGGATTTGGCCTGCAGGCCATCCGTTGCTGACCTCTGCTATAGATGAAAGTCCTTGAACAAAATCCCACAGGAGAAATCAAATAACCAAAAGAAAAGACCTAAAAGATTTAATGCACTAAAAATGCTAACATCAAAACTGCTCTGGAAAAAGAAAGCCTGGCTTAAAAAAAAAAAAAAAAAATAATAATAATAAAATAAATAAATAAAACCCCACACCAAACACCACGCACAAAAAATGTTGCAAGTCAAAATTATAAGGTGTCTGATTATAGATTAGCTCAGAGTATAAAAATCAAGTGTGATATTTTAATGAATCTTCTGAAGGAGGAAAAAGGCAGATGTCTAATCAGAACAATACAATAAATAGCTACAAGATTATCTCCCCACTAGGCCTAAAACACCTCGTTAGAAAAGAGAAAACATTTGAGTAGCTTTGTCTAACTTCTTCGACTGCTCAAACTATGGTCTTGTGGAATGAAGCCACAGTTTTCTTACTCCTGTTGTTTAAAAAAAAAACCTGGGTACCGTATAGAGATCCGATAGCTGTAAAATAAAAACGGGGAGAGCAAGCAGGGAGAGTACTTTTCAAGCAAACTAGAATCAGCTATTTGCATAAAGTTAACACCTAATCACACGATAAGAAAACTAACAGCCTGTAAATTGCAACATTTTTGGAACCACTCCTTCAAGAGAAGAATTTATAAACTCCCCCCCCCCCCCCCCCCCGAGTTCATGGGCAGAGAGAAGCAGCTCTATGCATTCACACTGTAGTTGGTGGTAGGTGGAATAGTAAATTCAAGAATAATTTAATGCCAGCAGAGGTTTTCCAGTTTTCCTCAAAAACATCAGCTACACTTTGGCCTCATTACAGGTTATCAAATAGGGTTACTCAATAATTAGTGGGGTGGTTAGCTGTGTGGGTCTGAAGTCAGGCAGAAGGTAGAGAGCACCTTACAGACTACAGCATTTGGTTCAGAGAGGCACGAGCTTTTGTAGGCAAGTTACTTCAGATGCCAGCATAGAGATGAAGCAGTCTCTAAATGTGCCACTCCGCCCTACCGTCTACCTAAATAAATAAAGAAGATGTCAAGTTAAAGTTTATTGAAGTAAAATATTTTGTACAAAGTTGCAGGGGAAGAGAAGAGACAGACAGGCAAGGCAGTACAGAACATTCCTACTGCAAATAGGAGCTATTTTGAAATGCTTACAAAAAACAAACAAAAAAACAAAAACACACACACAAAGGACATGGAAATAAATTTTTAAAAACTGAGTTTCTCCTGGAGACTCGAATGACAATATCACTAATTTCTGAGTGTCTCTTGCTCTCAATCTTCCCTGTAAAACAGAGAAGTGCCGTTTCGCTCCTTCTCTTTTCTGATGGACTGAGGCACTCGGAGAGAGGCTAAAGGCCCATTCCACTGATATCAGTGGGAGTTAGATGACTAGAATACTTTTTTGGATTGGGGTTCACTTGACCAAATATAGTCCCAGTCTGTGGCAGAGCAGAGACTTGAACCCAAGATCTATGCTCGTGTCCTTCCTCTCTGCTCGCAATCAGCATTCAGGAAAAGCTCCCATTTGAAATGAGAGGTTCCTATATTCGTGTCTTCCTTGCCAGCGGGAGAGGAAAGGGCAGAGCAGACTGAGGAAGGAGCAAAAGGAACAGACAAGACTTTCCTCAGTATTGCTAGCACTTGTGCTACCCATACTGAATAGTGGGAGCACTAGGGCAGCCTGAGCTGGTTCACTCCAGTCTACTGCCAGGATATGTTGCCTACTGTTGACCTTGACCGTTAGCCAAGAAACTCCAGAGGAAGATACTCAGTAACTGAATGCAGCTGTATGGTACTGGACATTAACCAGTAACCCAAAACAGCAAATGTTACTGAACTAATGCCTAACTGTCAGGGTTCGAATTACACACAGACTTTGGGCAGGTGGGTGGATGCAAAAATGTTGGCCGGGGTTAGGGCTGTGCGCACAGCGCCCTACTAGTACGATGGGGCTGGGCCAGCAGCAGCCAGATGGATCCGCCACCACTTGGACCGCTTAGAAAGGCACAGGGCGGGCTGGTGGCTGACCAGCCCACTGGGGAGTTCTCGTCTCTCGTGGCGGGACTCAGCCCCCCCTGCAAGTTCCCGTGTAAATCAAGCCCTGCTGAGAACCTATTGAGCTTAATGGAGGCTGCGTGCCAGTGTCAGGCTCTTCTAAAAAGAGAGAGGGGACCTTTTTCCAAGCAGACTCTTATAGCTAAATCACCTGACAGACTGCCTGGGGCAAGGCACAATTAGATCAAACCTACATCCATCTACATTAGGGGTGTCAAATGGATGACCCACAGGCCAGATCCAGCCCAGAGCCGTATCGTCCAGGCCCCAGTGCTGCCCATGTGTCAGAGGCAGCATGCACCAGATGACCCGTGCAGCACGCGAGGACACCTGCAGTGGTGGAGCAGTTGCCACATACAGCACAGTCCCAGAGTGGCTGTGCACCACTGCGGGGCCATGCTGCATATGGCGGTCACTCTGGACCTATGCTGCTCGGCCTCACAGCAGCGGTGGCTCCAGGCCCCGAATTTTGGGCTGCCATATGGGTCTGATATGGCCCATGGACTGGTCCCATGCCACTCTTCCAGCCCATGGGGCATTTGACACCCCCAATTCACAGCAATCAGTGGGAAGAACCAAAAATGAAAGCCAAGTTGAGAAATGGAACCTGCAGCATTCAGCTGAGCTCTGAATTCCCATCTACACTCCTAACACGGGCTTCTTTAGAGAAGTTTATGAGCCTTTGGGGAATTCCCATCAGCCTCTTTGTTGGCTATAAAACATCTATCTCCTAGGAAGTCAGTAAAAAGACTCCCAGGGTCTATAAAACGTCACTTGGATTGTGGTCTAAATACATTAGTGTGAATCTGGTATAATGCCAGCAAGGTGTTAGATGTATACCGGCAGAACAGGAGAATCTCTGCCCGAGACAAGACATTTGGCTCACAAGACTTTCTATAAATCTCATAATTGGGTACCTGGAGCCCTCAGCCTGGCTTCTACCCATAGCCCACACCAACATGAAGATGAGGTTTCACCTACCTAGGAAGGCCTTTTCTGGAGCACAGTTCCTTAGCATAACAAACTAGAAGCTGCACAAATTGAGCAGTTCACATGTAGCTAGAGTCTGCTACCTGATAGGCCATTTCCTTTTGACCCAAGCAGTATTTCCCCTTCCCCCTTCTAAAATGGCTAAAACTTAGCTCTCATCCACACGCTTTGTTACAGGCATCCATGACTGTATACATATAATTTGATCGGGATATAAACCATTTCATCTATACCTTAAGAGAGCTTAGGCTTCTATTTTTTCCCTTTAAAAAGGCATTAAAAAAAGAAGGGGATACAAAATTGCATTTGCTAGCACAGAAAACATAAGAGAAGCTCTAATAGAACAACCTAAACTAACAGTGGAGCTTATTATACATATTATACTGCAGTGTGGTAATAAGCATAGTCAACCTACGATCCAGGAGTCACGGCAAGATCATCTCTATTCGTGCAATATCAACAGGAACAATATGTTGCAAGTTAAGAGAGGACATAATCTTACATCAAGGCCAGCGATTCTCAACCAAGGTGCCATGGCACTATGGAGAGCCACAAGATACTTCTAAGGCTGTACAGTACAAACATCTGTACATAATTCACTACATAAACTCAGATATTTCAAGTAGGAACCCACAGTAACGAAAACCTGCTGTAGTCTTGCAGAGTTCTTTGCAACAGAGGAATGACAACGAAGAATGCCTAGTATTTTTTTCTTTAGTCAAAAAGCCAGTAAAAATTAAAAGCTAGCATTTTCTAAGGAGTGTTTTGAGTAAAAAAGAAAAAAAAAAAAGTGTTGAGAACCACTGATCTAGGCCATCTATTATACCAGCATATTTAGTAGTCAATGGCAATAAGCCCATATTTGTGGGTCTATACAGCCAGTGGGTTAAATCAGCAGTAATAAAGAAAATGAGTTTTTGAAAAACCTGTTTAATTTTAATTTTATAACACCTTTAAGAGAAACTCCACATGCTTCTCAAGCAATTTAACCTCAACACAACCCTTTAAGATAAATCAGCATAACTCTCAGTTTACAGACTTTGGGCTTCGGTGCCATGGCCCCAATCAGCAGCTCAACAAAGAGGAGGAGTTGGGGAAAGGAAGTTATGCAGCTCCCTCAGAAACACCAAACCACAAAGAAAACAAGCTGTTCACAGTGAACAGATGCCCAAACCAAGATCATTTAGGAAGCTCCCAGACATTACTAGTTCAGTTTGGTTATCAACAAGCACTACAGCTCTCTGGGAAGTGTGTGACCTGGAGTGCAAGACTGAGAACCAACCTAAGATGGAGACACCGTGCAGCGCGCTCATCTTGATTGGGGACCTTGCGATTTATTTTGTGCCGAGACAAAAAACAAAACAAGATTAAACAAGGAAATATTTAACCCAGCACCAAAAGAGTCTTTTTTTTTTTTCCTGGAGCAGGAGCCAAGTCAAGCTTAAGCCAAAGCAAGTCTGACAAAGGGGACAGGAAGCAAAAAGGATGATGAGAACAAGAGTCACTTTTTCCACACCTCCATACTTAAATTTTCTTTACCCCGAGCACAAATATCTTTAAACCACTTCATTGTTAACATTGAAATAGGCTTCCATTTATTCCAAAATAATGCTCTCCAGACATACTCGGGTTTCACATGACTTAAAAAGTTAAACAAATCTATGAAAGGTAAAAATTATCTAAGTCTTCTGAGCATGTTTCAAGGCTCTTATCACATTACCACCAAAAGAGTTAAACCAATAAGGGTGTTCTCACTCCGTGCCAACCTGCTGCCCATTGAAACCTTGTTGTTTTCCCCTCTCAACATCCAAGAGTTATTTGGGTACTTTACAACATTTTTAAAGGGCAGAAGGAGCTGCAATCTTTGTCTATTCCAACTGCCTGTATTAATACATTTAAATGCAAGAGACTGTTCCAGAGAACATAAAAAATTACTGATACAGCACTCTCCATCAACAGGGACTTAAAGGAGGTCTGTAACATCATTGTTATCAAGATGAGAAACTGAGGCACAAAGCAAGGAAGTGACTTGCACATGCCAGTAGCAGACCTGGGAATAGGGTCCCCATTTCCTCCATAGGAATGGAAGCAGAGGGAAGCAATTCAAGCTCAGGTTTGGTCCTGGCAGCAGCTGGGAGGAGAAAAAAAAAAAAAAAAAAAAAAAAAAATATATATATATATATATATATATATATATATATATATATATATTGAGACTCCTGTAGCTAACACTGGCCTTTTAGCATCTTTACAGCTCTTCTACACGCACAGCTCTGCCTGTTCGCCGAATGCCAGCAGAACAAGCTCCATTACCACAGTGCAAATGAATAGGCCATAGTAGAAGGGAAGCACCAGATTTCTGTGAGGTCAAGAAAAGGCAAGTGAAAGCACCAGGGGTTTTTTGTTTTTATTCTTTTCCAGTCCTGGTAGGAGGGCAGGCTTGAGGATAAGGCTACAGGAAACAAATCTGACAAGACAAAGATGGTGTGCAGATGATGCAACAGGAGCAAAATAAGGTGATGGAAGAGACCAAGAATGACTCAGAAGGGTGAGAAGTGGAGACGGAGCCCGCTGGAAACAGCAAGGAGACTTGAGGAGGAGGGTAACAGAAATTCAGATGCTGACAGACTGATTAGCCTGATACTGTGACAGGGTCAGTCAAAAACTATGGCAAAAATCAAATCAAATGAGCAAGTGATGGCAACTCAGTTGGAGTAAATAACCAGGGGAGTGACTGAAAAAAGCAGACAGTGACACTGGGCACAGCTGAAAGGGGGCCACATCCCTGACGCTTGCCAGAAGCTGTGAATGCTGCTTCCCTTTTGTGGTGACCCTGGCCCAGCAAAGCAACTGAGTGGAGTGACTGATCCCAGCACTTTAAATAGCAAGAGAGGCTGGCAGCATCTTTAATGTGTTGCAATAGGGATTAATTGGCCCCAAGTCTCTATTCTGATCCGTCTGTCACCCACTCACAAGAGACTGGAAGTTGAAATCAGAACAGTCTTTCCCTGCTTTTACCACTTTAGAAAAATCCAAAGCAAAAGTTTATCACTGTGGAGGTGATCAAACTCTTGTTGCTGTGGGAATCTCTCAAGCACATCATCTAGTATAAAACTGAGTTGAGGCAAGACAGGACTCTGCCAGCACAGTAGTGCCCTTCCTTTCTAATTATGTTTCTTTGCCAAAAGGCAATTAGTTTACCAGTTTGATCCTCCTCCCCTCTCCCCTCCCTCCTATGGGCAGATTCTGGTCATTGCTTAAACGCCATAAAGTGAGACACCTTATAATACACATGAAATGCACTAGACTGGAACAGTTCAGTTGTCTATTAATCCACTAGATCAGCCTATTGAACCATGCAGACAAGATCTTCTTGCTCTGTCCCCTCTCACTTCTCCTCAGACTGTGGTGGGAACCACATCTCTAAACATAAGACATGATAATACAAGATCCAACGCCTATTGAGGTTAAATGGGCACCTTTCTACGGAGTTGAGTGAGCCACTGAAATCAAGCCCTACAAATGCTTGAATATTAGCCAACTTAAAAACCAAAATATGTAACTGCAATATTTTCCTATGCCCCGACCAACATTGGGAGGACATGACCTACATGCAGTAAAGAAATATGACCTTGGAGAACTTGGTTTCAGCCATTCCTCTTGGACAGAGGATACTCAAACTACTAGGAACAGCAGCTGACCCACTGCATCTCAGGTTATTGGCAGTGGGGAAGAGGGAGTCACCGGTTCCAAGCAGAGCTCCTGAACTCTTACTCCATGAAGAGTCAACCCAATCATTCTGTACAGCAGATTAAAACAGTATTTGGGAGTGCCTGCAACACAAGAACTTGGCTCTGCTAGCCAGCAGATCACGCTATTAATTCACACAATCACCACGACATTGTCTTGAAAGTGATTTCACTGTTTATTTTCATTATTATTATTTTTTCCAGTATAGTTGATGCGCCTGGTTCTAATGGGGAGAGAAGGAGAGCAGATATTTGAGCTTTGTATGTAAAAGGAAGAGTCCTTATTAAAGAGCATGTATTAAGCACTTGCATAGCCCTCTTGCCTTGCAAAGAGGATATAGAGGTTCAAGAGCCAATCCAGCAGACACTCGTGTGTCTGGAAACCAGTTATTCTACGCAGAAGATCTCATTCTGAAGATCACACTCCCAGGCTACTTTGCACTGGCAAGAGATTGTAAAGGCCCACACAGTTTTAACATGCTACAGAGCTAAAGCTTCCTTGTGAATGCCTAAAGCTCTTAGTCAGACTACTGGCTCTGGTGCCTCAAGTTCGAAATTTCTGGTCATTTAGGAGTTTTAAAGCAATTAGCAGACTGGGGTTATAGGGCTGATTTAGGAAACTGTACTCATTTACTGGCTAGTTTGAGGTGTGATAGCAGAGGAGCTCAGGCTCCTTGCTATGGTCTGGGGACATGAGTTCAAGCCTTCTTCTAGACTCACCCCCACCCAGCTCAGCTTTGAACTGGCATCTGCTCATTCAGGCTGAAGTCACAGAACTGTAGAAAAATACAGCTTTAAGGGACCCCAGGAAGTCGTCTAGTCCAGCCCCGTGCTCAAGGCAGGATCATCCCTATCTAACCTATTCTTTGAACTGTACAAGCAACCCTCATCCACAGCTACCAACACGGTGCCTAAAAACATCAAGAACACCCTAACTTCCCACAGGTAAAGAAGGGGAAAAGGGCATGGTCGATCTCCTGCCACAGTGAGTACAAAGATTCAAAGGAGGCCAGATGCAGAACGAGTCATATCACCTGTCCTCATGTGCTGCTGGCTATAGAAAACTGATGAATTTCAACTACCCAAGGCCAATAAGCCTGACTTTTTGACTGATTAGTTTGAGAATACACCTGGGGGGGGGGAGTTAGCTCTAAAAGATGCTCTGATCAAAGCTATACTCTGCAGGAACTGTACTTATTGCTAATTACAAATAAGCTGGTACAACTTTATCCTTGTTTGCCCGTGGAGCTCTCTCCTAATGAGCATCTCATTTCTCAAGACAAGATCATCTCACCCCACAGGAGACTGGGCTAAAACTCCAGGGAAGCAAAGAAAGGCACTTTGTCTCCGAAGAGACAAGCCATGCACGTTCGAGAACACAAACTCCTGGAAGGTTCCCTAGGAACAAAAAGGGGTCTTTCGTTTCAAAGCCAACTTCCCAGATACCTCATTGAGGCAAGGACATTCCACTTGCTATGGCTCCAGCCCGGGGTTTAGACGACCTCTGTTCAAGTCCCAGCTCAGCCACAACCCACCCGTGGGGTGACAGGCCAAGTCACATAGCATCTGTCTCAACTTCCTGTCTGTAGACTGGCAATAACACTACGCAGAATGCCCGCTCAGTAAAAGTTTAAAACTTTTCCTCTTGAATAGGCAAGCCCACCCTGCAGCGATGCCAGAGTGTTTTCACCCTAGAGAATGATGCGCACACGGCAGGGAATTAAGGTAGGAGCGTGTGCACACAAATACAGAAAACAGGTTTTAAAAAGCTAATTTGTAGGGAGTGAGGCAAAGCTCCAGAGTTTGAGTTAACTTTAGATTTCAAGTGGAAGAGCTGCTGGCAGACTGCCCAGATTCCTTGGCCCACTGCCTGCCAAATCCTCAGAGACTATTTTTAATCTTTATTTATTTATTAAATTTAACTATCGTAAGGCTGGATTATGGACAGTCTTCAGGGGAAAAAAAAAGTGGATGCTGGCACATTATTTGAACATAAAACTGATTAGCAGAAGGAAAAGAGGCAACAGGTTAGTTATAATGAGAACATCCAGTGCTCTCCCATAGCAAAGTGGAATTCCACAGGGAGCTGCTATGACTAGCTTACATCCTTGCCAATCCTTTAATGCTGAACCACCCAGAATGATAGGGTGTTTGCTTACCTGACCGGGGTGCATGTCTGAACACTCGTTAGGCATCACGTAATGCAAAGTGACAGTGTGCAAACTCAGGCGTCTTGACAAAAGGCAAGAGACTGACATGCTGAAAAGCTTCCCCCCTCCCCTGTTCTAGCAGGTATATCACATCAGGTCTGCACCCTCTCTGGGTGACAATGACCCCTTCCTCCGTCTTCGGTTTCCTGTCCCCTCCCTAATCTGTCGTGCCACACAGGTTGCACGTGCCACTTGTGCTCCAGGTTGGCCATCCCTGTACTAGACACTGAAGTTGTACAACCTGGTAAGGCCAGCCTACCAACCCTGCAGTGGAGAGCCAATTTGTGAAGGAGATCAAATAGTTCAGCTTCCTCCAAGCTTCAGCCCTTGAGCCCAGATTGCAGCTGGCAAACTGCTGAGTCTTCCAACCAGGATGGCACATTGGCCAAAAAAGCCTTCCCAACACTGGATAATCTGGAGACACTAGTTTTTACAAACTTGTCTTCATGCCCAAGGGCTTGGTGGTTTCAGGTATGGATGGATGCAAGTGAAAGCTGTGGCCATTCAACGCTTCTCAGGTTAAGATGTAAAGAGAAGGAACTACTTTCAGTTCAGCATGCAAGCAGGCCACCCTCCCCGCCCCCAGCAAAGACACGAGCAAACTCACTGTACCAAATTACATTTCCAGATGGAGCAAGGTGAAATGCAGAATGGCGATATAGAGATTTACATCCTGAGATGAAGCTGTATCTTATCACAGTGGTATCAGGTCTGGGAACAGGAACGTTTTGCAAATAGGGACAATTCCCATTTTAAAAATAGAACTATTTTGCACTCAAACAAATACTTTCCATCCACAGACCACAAAGAGTTTGTTACAAAAGCAAGCATTATTCCTGTTTTACACAGTGGTTCATACCAGGCAACAGACTCATCCAGGGTCACAACACAATATGATGCTGTCAGTCCTTCTGACCTTGCTTTTCCAGGGCTTACCTTTCTCCATTGCGTGTCCATTGGTCAACATGGTGACAGACAATGGACGTTTTAACAGAGAGCTATAAGTCACAGCTATGGATCTACTCATGTTCTCAGGCTAAACAATGTCAACACTGTCCCTTCAGTTCGCAATGCCCCCGCGTCTGACTGAAGCAAGTGGAGGTGGCTGCAGCTGGCATGACAAAAATCAGATGTAGGGAAACTTAACTGTGTAGGTTCTGCGAGTACAGTCTAGCATATTCTGGGTGGCGCCAAGCAGAAGCAATTCGTCCCCGCTATAAAGTTTCTATTGACTTCTGTAGGGACGCCAGGTATAGAAGGGTCTTGCAGGGCCAAAATATGCTAAAGACCACGTGATAAGAGCCAAGACGTGCTTGGATTGTTACACAGTTTGTACTGCAGCTCCCTCCATTTCCTGCGAGGAAGAAAGATCATCCAGTCCTGGCAAAATACTGCCGGGTGTCTCTGGTGCCATATGCCCTATGAGTACCAATGTAATGGCAGAAACTTATTACAGAGAGCACAGCTTGCATAGAAGGATTCACACTGATGAAACCTCATAGGTTGCAGACAATTAGCTTTTAAGTACAGCCCCTTCTTTCCTCCTGTACAGAAATACTGCTAGGTAAGACATTTCAGTTCTACTCAACACACAAGCAGTGGGGCAGAGAAAAGCTGTTTGACTGTTAATGAATCAGCCTTGTTGAAAGTTTCCTCTGTGGCATTTTGCTGGCTGAGTCACTTTGCAGTGCACGCTTCTGACAGGAGGGACTTCTTTTGGGTTTATTCACCTGAACTGTGCTCAGGTTTGTAAGTCTGCTCCGAGGCACGCCTCCTCCCAGTGCTCTTGCAATGCCACATGTAATTAGCAGGCCAATGAATGAATGAATGCAGAGCTATTATTTCAGTCTCCGCAGTCTTACTGATTAAGGGAAACAATCCAAGATCTATTTTTTTAAAGCATTTCCTTTTGAACATCATCTTAGTAAAACATGCAACTGTACGGTGGAAGTCTGTCTCAAAGCAGATACAACATACATTGCCTTTTGTCAAAGCACTTGGATAAACATTAACTTGCGAGTCCCATCCTCATTAAACAGAAGGCAGTCGTTAATGCTTGGCTATAAACAACCATCTCACCAGAGCAATGCAATAAATAGTGATTTACCCAGGACCGCAGATTGAGTCAGTATCAGAGCAGGCATTCCTGGCCCCCACCCATCATTCGAGGCATACTCTTAACACAGGGGCGGGCTATTATTTCGGGCAGAGGGCGGCTTAACCAGTTTTGGCAGGCTGTTGAGGGTCACATGGGTAGCCCCGCCTCTTGGTCACCATCTTGGGACCAATGTCCCAGGGCCAGCACTGGTGGGCCCAAAGCAGGGCACAGGCTGGCAGGGGTCTGTGGAGCTGGGCTGCACCAGCAGGGAGAAGGGGGAGCTGGCCCGGCTCCATAGAGCTCCTGCTGGCTGGGACCCCATGCTCCTGCCACCCTGCTCTGGGCCCTGGGACACCGATGTGGGCCCCGTGCACCCGCTGGCTCCCCACCCAAATCACTCCCAGTGCTCCCCAGCCCCGCAGTACAGGTGGGGCTGTCCAGAGCAGGCATAGGAAGCCCCACATGGGCTATGAGCAACTGCAGCGCGGGGCGCCAGCCACAGGGCAGGCAAGTGGCCGCTCCCCCCCCGCACTCAATTTTTCCTTGGGCCACATTTCCCCAGGCTCCTTCTCTGCCTGGGGTCCTCCCCTGCCCACTTCCCCCTCACCTGCTGTTCCAGCGTGGGGCAGCCACATGGTCCCAGGCCAGAAGGGGGCAGCCTGGGACTTCCGGCTGAGGGGGCGGGGCTGGGCAGGCCCTGCTGTTGTAGGAGTCCACCGGGCTTGCCCTGGGTCCTACTGCCCTTAGTTCCTGTCATTTTTGACAGGAACCAAGGGCAGAGAAATATTAAATTTTCTAAATTTTTTAGGGGCCCCGTGGGCCGCATCCGGCCCACGGGCCATATTTTGCCCACCCCTGTCCTAACATCACTGTGGTATGAACAACCTCCTTCCTCTTCAAATGTAGGTGACAGTCCTGTTCAGGAACCTATGAGTGAGGTCTATTAAGCAATTATATTGACATGAAACTTTAAAAGAAAATGTCTCAACTAAGTGGTGCCCAGCTGGCTGGGTACTCAGCACCTCAGGAAAGAGAAACAAGACTGAATTCTGCTCCATCCATGGGCAACAGCAGGAGACACTAAGTTCAAGAGAAATCAAGGCTCATTTTACTAATCCAGCACAGACTCTCCCTTTACCTCTGCACAGCTCACTCAGGATTCCCACAGGAAGAAACTGAGAGTTTTGTCCTTTAGCCCTTGGTATTTCTGCTTCTCCCACTTTCATCCTAAAAGGTTTCTCCTGCTTTCTCCTGGAAGAAGAATTCAATAGACTAAGGACTGCTTCAGTATAAGGGCCGTGTTTAAACAGTACCAAGCCTGACTAGCAGTGCTCCTTCTGGTCAGAGAAGTGCTCCTTCTGGTCACTGCTGACATGTTCGAGTGGTCAGGTCACCTGGAGGGAGGGTTTGTGCAGTGACCTGCTCCCTCCCTCAGGAGGCTTCATGAGAAGATGAGATGTTGCAGACCTCTGACATCCTCCAAAGAGAAGCTGATGTGCATCCCACTTCGCTGTGTGATGCTGAATCACTGCAGGAACTGCATCAGCAAGTATGCAGCGTGGGTGCAGCTGAAGTGACACATTCCCTTTGCATCCAGGGCTCCATCACTTCCTAGCAGCTCTCCTCACTTGGAACAGCATGCGGCCACCCCTCCACAGGCAAAGTTTACTTTGCACAATCCCACAGACATGGTGCTCAGAAAGGAGGCAGCTGCAGCAATCTGACAGCAAAGTGCAGCAGCCTTTTCCAGCAATGACACCAGATGAATGCTAACCCCACAGTGAAGTAATATGCTAGTTTATGGGAATGTCTAATCCTTGCACAACCACATAGCACAGATTTCTTCTAACAGATAAAAGCCATAGAAGAAGGCAGGAGTTAGCCTTTACAGCAAACAATTTAGTGGTGTTTTTCCCACTACTGGTCCCAAAACAAGATATTCAGGCACCCAGAGGAAAAAGGGAGAGAGCATGTGTGCATGAGTATGTATGCGCCCACTCCCCTCGCAAAATGCTACTGACACCAGTAATTCTCCGCTCCACTCTACTATTAGAGAATTATAGTGAGACATTCCCGATTTAGGTCGGGCTCCTTAAAATTTTGCTCTGCAGTTACCATATAATGCTTCGTAATTCACATTAAATTGCAAATTCTTTAAGACATTTTCTCTGTTCGAAACAAGAGAATTAGAGAGGAAGTCAGACCTGCACCATTTGTAAGTTACTGTAATGAGCACTTTCCAGTTCCAATGAAAACTCGCTCCCTTCTTCTTTCCAATATCCCCTCTCCTCAGTGTTGGCAGCTGTCCTCCTAGAGCATAAAACTTGTTTTTAAACCCTTTAATTTTTAGGGGTTTTTTTTTTTTTTTTTAGCAGAAATTTGTCACACAGGGTTTGTGAAAGAGTCCAATCCAGTTAACACATACCAAATCCTATTACTTAACGTATATGTAATAGTCTCAATATACAGTATGCCAGGTTAGTCAGACAGTCTCAAATTTTTACTAGTTATTGCCTACCGAAAAAAACATACCACATTAATGCTCCCAAGTAGGACTGTGTAGGAATAAATGCAGAATCCCAAAAAGTCAGTTTGACAACACTGAATCAAGACAGGGCCCTATTCAAACTCAGGAGAAAGACAGTTCATGCATTTACAGGACTCCAGATTCATAGGTTCCAATACAGGGACCAGTGATATTTTGGGGCAAAGTGGCAAAAATACCCGCAACCTCAACTTATATAAGATGTTGGCACACCAGAGGCAGCTGGCAGGGGAGCTGCAAGGGGCCCAATCCCTGTTGTGGCAGCACAGGCCCAGCTGCCTCCCCTGCTGTCTGCCCTGAAGCACGCGTGCAGCCGCTGCCAGCAACAAGATGGGGGAAAGGCTCCACAGACCCTGGTGCAGACACTTGCAGTGTCAATCCTGGCTCTGGGCTGGCCCCTGCTGCCCACGGTGGAGCCCAGGCTGCTGACAGCTGCACTGGGGTCTGTGGAGCCCTGGCCTGGCCTGACTCGCTGCCAGTGGCAAGTGCACATGGGTTTCAAGGCAGATGCCGGGGAAGGGGCTGGGGCTGCACTGGCACAAGAAGGATCAGGCCCCTCATGCCAAGCAATCTTCCTGTGTGTGCCATGCTCTGGCACATATGCCAAGGGTTGCTTACCCCTGCTCCAATACCATTCCTGGGTGCATCAAGCAACAGGCACTTAGGCAAGTTACAGATAGTACACATTTAAAAGTAAAGGTGATCAGAAACCTGCCTACCTGTAACAGAACAGAAGTTCAGCGCACAGACTGGTTTAAAAGTGGCAGGACTTAGTCTAAGACTTGCTCCCCACCCCCAAAGGATGGATGCGTGTTCTGTTCGCTACCAATCTAAACTACACCACTTACAGAAAACCACGCAACTTAGCTCAATTCTGCCTCAGGTTTTTTTGAATATCTGTACCTAGACTTAATTATCAGTGCATATTCTCCTCCTCCTAGCACTTAAAAAATTACATTCTGATCGCAGTCAGGCAATTCTGATGAGAAGCCATTAGCTGTGCTTGTGATATGCATTTATGAAATAGGATCAAACAAAACTACATGATACAACTGGTTCATCATGACCAAGACCTGAGGCTCACAAATAAGGTGAAGACCTTTGGTCTTTTGCTGCTTCCCTTAGATTATTAGACGGACTGGGTTCTGTGCGCACACACACGACTAGCTATCCTACTATGGACCTCTCTACAGTTTGAACTACATGTCATTTTCTCTTTCCACTTCCCATCCTCGCAAAAAAGCAACTTAAAATTGAACACAGTTGTTCAAATATTACTATGTTGCTCGATATTTTCCTTCAGCCAAGCTTACGCTGGCCGGAGAAAATACTAGTTCTGGGAAAGTTGCTCTGTTTAAACAAACTTGCTAACAAAGTGCTAACTCAATTTTCCTGGCCAGCACATACACAGTTCAACTACGGTCATCCACTACATGAGTTCATTAAATGATGTAAAGCCGATTATAGCATCCAGCCATGAGTACAATGGTCGCAGACACACTGAGACCAAGAAGCAGTTTAAATGCAGTTCTGGAAAGAGGTGCCAACAATTTCCTTGGCCACTACAGACAATGCTTTACTGTCTTTTGGGGTTTTTTTATTTTAAAATGATGATGTTTTGTTTTGGGGCCCTCTTTGGAAATTACATGACAACACGTACAGACGCCAATCTCTTCTGTCGTAGTCTTCACAAGAGTCAGTATGCTACCCCCTCTAACCTCCTAAGGGGTTGTCTGCCCTGTGTGTTTTTATGGAAGAGCCCTCTTTTGGATGTTAGAGAGTATACCTTAGAGCTGTGAATCACAAAAGATGCATGTTAAAGGAGTCTAAACCACACAGCTGGGGCTCTCATCATAGCCAACACTTGTCTACTCAAGAGACATCTG
Organism: Alligator mississippiensis; assembly: GCF_030867095.1. Lineage (NCBI taxonomy): Eukaryota > Metazoa > Chordata > Crocodylia > Alligatoridae > Alligator > Alligator mississippiensis. The sequence goes on along the minus strand of NC_081827.1, from coordinate 245,810,064 downwards.
TAAAGAGAGGCCTCAGTGCTTTATGTTGAGAAGAAAAACTGAAGCACTAGGTATGAAAACACTTCCTTTATTTCTTCCAATTTTAAACATACACAGAACTGCAGGTGCCCCAACTGATAGTGTAAATGGTCAGGATTCAGGCATCTCTGCAAATCAATCCCTCTCTAGATGCTAAAGTCCCATGTCTCACTGTGTAGTAAAGCAATAACACAGGAAGCACAGCACAAGGAAAACAGGATAAGAAGTTAGGTTTAAGAATGAATATCAGAGATACAGGTTGACTTAGGGGTGGGCAAAATATAGTCCATGGGGCATGGGAGGCGGCCCAGGCCATGGCATATGTGGGCAGTCCGGCTGCCCCCAGGTGCAGAGGTGCCACCTGGCACAGACTGCAGCCTGCCCTATCCCCTCACACAACCCTCAGACATCCTGGGAGCTGTAGTCTGCAGGGCTGGCAGGGCACAACAAACAACCAGACTTGGCTTCCCAGCAGCTCCTGTGTCAGCAGCTCATTCTCGCTGCCAGCATCTTCACGGCTGCCACTGTATTTGCCCCTGCTGTTCAGGCATCCTCGCCTGTCTGCCCTGTACTCAGTGGGCTCGGGGGAGGAAGCATGTCTGTCTGGGGTTCCAGTCCTGCACTGTCACCGCCCCACGATCCCAGCCCCGCTCACCCTACTCCTGCACACCACTTCCCAATCACCTGCAGCCCCATCCCATCCACCCAACCGAGCACAACCCGCCGGCGGGGGTCCCTGCCTGCCTGCTCCATCCAGTGCTGCTGGCAGCAGGTGCAGGGCAGGTGAACCTGGGGCCAGACAAGTTCATTTGGCATCTCCCTGATGCCCCTCCTCCCCATCACTGCACAAGACCATGTGATAGTCCCTCCCAGCTCTCAACAGCTCACCAGGACTCCTAATGTGGCCCTCCAGCCCAAATAATTGCCCGCCTCTGCCCAGAAGCAAAATAAGTTTGTGTACGTAGGACACCCAAAAGTAACCTGAATTAAAGCAAAATAAACTATCTAGTCTCAGCAAGAGACAGCTGATCCGACAGACAATCCAAGTACACAGAAGAATGGCACTGAGCTTGAACTAGACTCTGGAAGCAGCTCGATTCCAGGCAAGAGAGGTAGCAGGTTGTGCGCAGTGGGAGCGAACTGGCTCTGGTGCCCTGTGGGCTGGGCGCTCTACCACAAGGAGGGGCGTGAGCAACAAACACAAGAGCTGTGAATGAAAGCCTATGCCCTACATCCATACACACAACACTATCTAACTTAAAATGCGTTTCCCAACCTTGTCTCCAGTCATTCTAGTCCACAGCTCTTCTCCCGCCCCTCTCCTCTGCTGCCATCCCACTCCCAAAGTCTACCCCATTTTCAAGTCCGACTGCTAGCCATTCATCTGGCCCACAGGGACAAAACACTGGAGCACCACTGATGTAGCCTGTAAATTAAAGTCACGTCAGTCAGTTAAAATGGGCTTAAGAGCTTCAGACTGCACCTTCCAAATAAGCCTGGTCAGTGGGACATTACACATCCACAATATTTTAAATGCCCTCGTCAGAGTGGAATCTGACCCCTGGGTAACCAAAGAGCACTTCTGCAATTTCCCCACCTGTATTCTTCTGTTGGATCATGCCACTTTCAATACAGCTCATCGGAAAGCACTTATGGCTTTTTATTTAAGGGAGTTAGTCAGAAGCAGAGAGTGACAAAGCCCTTGGATCAAAGGATGACCCGAGATCTGCCAGCTTCCGCTCCCATCACGATTCTTGAACCATGCTAAGCAAGCCTCTTGTGGGCTGATTTTCTAGAAATACTTCCACAGCTGTGCTAGTAAGAAGGTAAGAGTGGGCAACTGGGAGAGGCAGGCACGGAAGAAGTGGGAGGAAGTGAAAGCCACATTAAATCTTAACCAGGCTAAGTCTGTATGAGAATGCAGCTCCCTCCTTTGAAGCCACCTGATTGCTCTTTTCCACAGAAGGAAAGGAAGCCATTAAGGAGGCAGAATACACCTGTGTCTCCACTTGCAGTACTAATTACCACACTGGGATAATAAATATCCCTCAAGTGAAACATGAGAGCTGGAATTACTCTAATCCTATAGAGAAAATGAAGCTAAAGTTAACGCAGAAGCAGTTCACACAGGTTCTTGTTGTCTCACAGCTCATCCAACAAAAAGGGTTGAGAGAAAGGTTGTTATTAACTTAATTATGTTTCTAAAAGGGCAATTTGTATGAAGGTAGATTAGGGACACGGTGTTTAAACCTGGCTGCCTGCATCATTCAAAAAATAAATTTAAAAAAGAAACAAACTAAGGAAGGGTTTAATGTTCTCTCTCCCCTCTGCAGAGGCAGCCAAAGCAAAAACAAGCCCTGCTCTATCACTTTAAGCATGCTGGGTAATAAGAGGACTTTTACCAGCTACCAGACTTCAGTTTTTAGTTGCAAGCACCTTATACCACTGGTCCCTTGCTTGCTAGTGATCAGGTGTCATTCTTCACTAACAGTTTGGCTCACACCCTGTACATAAGTTTGCCAGAAAATCCACAAGGTGAACACAGGGCTGCATGGACTTCCTGATTCTCCCCCATGACCAGCTTACGTTGTGGAGGGGTGCAACCGAGAACAGGCAAAGGGGTAGTTTGTAGGTGACCATCCTGACTACCCATGCAGGTCATCCTCACAGCCCCCTTCCCCTGCTTAGCCCTTATGGGGGGGGGGCAGATTTGATGCCAAGCCCCAGACACCTTTCAAAATGAGTTCCCATTGAAACTTAGCAATCCACTGCCCGACGGGTAGAATCAAATAGGGAAAGGGTGCTTTTCAGGATCAGTAGGAAAGAGTCAGGTTAGCAAGGAAAAGCAGAGCAGAGACTCTGCAACACCCCTTGTCACTGGGATTCAGATGTGTCCAAGCAATAAATGAAACCAGGCAAGGAAATGAAGGATCTAAAAAGTGAGAGTGACAAGATTTCTCAGTCTGTACTGGGGCACAGAGGAACTCAAGCCATTAAAAATTCAGAAGCATTTGACTTGGCTTAACAATCACATCTTTACTGACGGCCATCTGTCACTGCAGAAGGCACCTTCTTATTCAAAAGAAATCTGAGCTCTAAATAGCAAGGCCATGACCAATTCCCATCAGAGGAGAGAGAGTGCTATAACACCCACAGTGCTAGCAGAATGCAATACTGCTCCTGTGATCTTTGGCATTAGACTCAGTCAGCTGGGCTGAAGACAAGTCCTCTCTCACCTGCCTTCCTAAGATTTTCTTTTAAGAGCAGTAACTCATTTGCTTGGAGCACATGGAAGGAAGTTCTGTAACTAACTGGCTACTGCTCAGCAAAGCCAGTAGTACAGGTAGATTACAAGAGGGAAAGGTGGAAATAATAATAATTGGTCAAATTAAAGAACACGGAAGAAAACCTTGGCTCCTGAAGTGATTGTTAAATGAAGAGCAAGATCACCTGGCACTTCACTACTTGGAGCCATAGGTTACTAGTCTACTAAGATCCATTATAGATCGGAGGATACGCTAAGGTACGCTATAGATAGCCGAAGGTTCAGCCCCAACTTGGATGAGGAACTGAAAGTTGCTTGTTCCGCAAGGAAGCTGTTGGAAGCCCTAAGAGCAGCTTCAAGTGACCACAGGAGAAAGCACTGCCATAAGAGGGGTGGCGGATGAGTGGGGCAATTGCCCTGGGCACTGAAGCAAAGGGGCACCAACAGGTGCTGCCCAGCCAGGACGGGGGACAGAGCTGCAAGCAGCTCATTTGGGGATGCGCAAGGACAGGACAAGGGTAGCTCCTGCCGTTGGGTGCGCTCCCATGTGCCCCCCGGATCTGTACGTGGGGTGAGGGCAGGCTGTCACTGTGGGCTTTTTCCCAGGTGCCAAATTTCCTTGCAATAGTACTGGGAGAAAGACAAACTTGGCTTCCTGAGAAGCTGTTTCAGCTACAGGGTCAAGGACTGAACAGGACAACTAAATTGTTCTCTTGCTTCTAGAGACAGTCAAAGCCTGTTGCAAGAGGGCAGTAAGAAGCTTGTGCCACAACCTGTGTTCTGACGGACTATGTCTACATCCACGTAGCGTGCCAAATTACTAAGTAGCCCTAACTTGCTCAAATCATACAAAAGTCTTACTTCAGCTATGGGCTACCAAGCATTCATCTACAAGGGGACACTCGGGAAAGTTAAAATTTGAAATAACTAAAAGGTGCAAATTCAAACCTTCTTCTAAAACGAATTTAATCTTAAACAGAATTATTTTTTAATAAAAGCATCCATGCTCAAGGGCTTTAAACTAATGCGCTCTGAAACAGTATCTTTAGCCTATTCAGATCAACTCACGAGTGTTTGCATGTGGGCAAGCCCTAACAATTGCAACTAGTTTTTTTAACATTTAATTTCCCAAACCTTTTTTTTTTTTTTTTTTTTTTTTTTTTTTACCTCCTTTCTTCATTTAAACAGATGATGAGCTCTCCCAAGAGATGCAGATTAATTCAGAGGTCTTACAATGGTAGTTGCTAGGAAGTAAATACTATTAATTGCACCATTAATATAAACATTACTTCAAGTAATGGGCATTTCACTTAATGGCTCTTAAGTGGTTATAAAGTGTTGCCTGTATGTCAACAGGGGAGGGTACTTACTCTCTTATCCAAGGACAGAGAGTTGATGGGGGATATCTTGGCCCAACTGCAGTTGAGATATACTTAGACATGGCTTTGAATGAAAGACATTCTTCTTCAGGTCTACTCATTTAAGCCAGCTTGAAAGGACCAAATGTAAAACCCAGAACCTATTTCCACAGTGGACTGAAAAGTTAGTATTTGACATTATTACTTGTGTTAAAAGAGCTCAGAGGCTCTGTTGTACCAGGTGCTGTAGCAGAAAGCATCTTACGGTGCTTAGAAATAGCTTCAATGGATTCAACAAGCAAAGCCATGACAGCTCTTCTCCCCCAAGAGGAGAGAAGATGCCAGGGAACTTGCTTCCAAACTACCTTATTCAGAAGCTTCCTAGTTCCTTAAAGCTCTGGTATATTTAAGGACAACAGTTCACACTTAAGAATATTTGGGACCCAAGAGCACAAGAAAATAGGAAGTTTTAGTTGCGTATACAACTTTCACAAACGTCCACGTAGTCACACAGGAGGGTGGTAGGACTAAACTTGGCCTAGCACATTAACCCCACTGAAACAAGATTCGAAGTGGAAACTTTGTTTCTCCTGCTTGTCTACAGCTCTACAAGTTTCACACACACCAGTGTCACTCATGCACAGCAGCTGATTGATAGTGCTGAACCGTTCAGTGCACAGCAGACGGCCAAGGAAGAGCAGCACATCCATGTGAAGAGGCAAAAAATGTAATTGCTCAATGTGAAGTCTGAACAGAGGACCTGAGCCCTGCACTTAGGAAGTGTCCCCTCAGATTTTTTTATGAGAAAAAGTGATCAGGACCCATACCCTCTTTTTTTGGACCCCTGTGGTGTGTCCAGGCAGGTTTTTAAAATGATAGCAAATGTCTGGGTTTTCTGCTCTCCAGGGCTGGCTGCTCCAAGCTGGGAGCAGCAGGCAAGGCGATTGGCTGTGGGGGGTCGCATGCTCCCTGTGATCAAAAGGCAGAGAGAGAGAGAGAGAGAGAGAGCTTGCAATGTGGGAGCTGCTTGGGCAGCAGGGCTGGAGAGGCAGGGGTCTGCAGGTCAGGAGGGCTGGGGGGTTGGGGGCAGAGGCTGCAGGTCCAAAGTGTGGGACACTGGCAGTGCTGGGGAGGACACGGGACAACTGTGTGCAGGGCACTGGCAGCACCAGGGTTCTGCAGGCCAAGAGTGAGGGGCACCAGCAGGGTTGAGGGGGCAGGGGTCTGTGGGTCAGGAGGGGCACCAGCACAGCTGGGGGGCAAAGACTGCAGGTCCAGAGTAAAGGATATCGGCAGTGCTGGGAGGACGGGGGCTGCAGGTCAGGAGTCGGGCACAGGGGATGGGACGGGCAACTGTAGGTTGGGTGTGCAGGCCACTGGCAGCGACAGGGGGCTGTGGGTTGGGAGTGAAGGGCACCAGCAAGATGTGGGGGGCAGAGGGATGCAGCTTGTCAGTGAGGGGCAACAGAATGGGCAGAGGCAGGGTCAAGGCACCAGCATGTTACTGTCCCCCCGCCCATATTCCCTCTGGTGACAGGTGTCCTCTTTTTTGGACCTGGAAATATGGTAACCTTATCCATGACCATCTCATCTAGAGGACAAAGCTTAGGGCAGGGGTGGCCAAAATAGGGACTTGGTCTGGCCTGTGGTAGGTCCCTTGGTCCTGTCTGGCACATTCCACCGCTCTGGGCATGCAGCAGGGCTGCGGCAGCTGGACTTTAGCCCTGGCCCCACAGACACTGGAGGGGGCCCACACTCACAAGCCTGGCCATAGCCCAGTCCCAGACTTGCCCCAGCCAGAGTGGACCAGCTCCAGACCAGACAGGATCCACATGCACAGCCTTGACCCTGGCCCTGCCCTGCACCCTCTCCAGACCCACCTGCCATCACCACCACCACCAGCATCGCCTCCGGGTTGCCCAGCGGTGGCAGTGAAGAGAAGCCACAGGGCAGCCCAGATGCAGGCTCCAGGTGGCCAGAGCAAGAAGGACCTAGAAGAAGTGAAATTGCTCTATTATTTTTCTGTAGTCAAAAAACCTGGTGAAAACTATAAGCCACATTTCTGAAGGGCGTCTTGAGCCCAGCCTGGTTGAATTCCACTGCTCAGAAGGTTGCTGTTACCTTCTGTCACATAAGAGAACTTTTTGGATGAAGTCGGCCCCCCCCAACCAACTATGTAGTTTCCTAATTTGCTGCTCACGTAAAGGAGACGGTTACTACCCAGCTACCTTAAAATCCAATTCCTACGGAAATACTGTCTTCGTTAATTATCTGCTCCTAGAGCTACCCATCTTTGCAGTTCTGGGTGGGTGTAAAGCCACACACAGATGTAGGTACCAACAAGCATCTTCTAGAAAAAGGAAGAAGTTAGTCTCTTCTACAAACATGGATGGATAGATCCGTCACCTGCAGACTGGCTGGCAAACTTGCTATTCTGAGAAACACTGATATGACTAGTCTCCTACCACCTTGCCAGCTCTAGCAATTAGCAGTTTCCACAAGTTGGAGTGCCAACGGATCAGTGCTTGCAGCAACTGGCCTTGACTTTTGCCAGTGTCTGAGGCTGCAACGCTTCTAGTAAGAGGGCAGAGAGCTGGGCACAACTTGCACAAGTGATATGTCATCACTGAGAAGCTCACGGCAACACAACAGCTGGTCTGACTGCAGAACCAAATTGCACATTGTCTTTACCATGAACAGCTTCAGAGGAAGCACAGAAAAAACACTGACAATTAGTTGAAGTTACTACCTTACTATTTCTAACACCTGGCAAAAACCATGTCTCCATTTATATTAATCTCCTCTGTACTAACATTATTTCTTTACTTTCCACAAGACCAACCCATTCCCCAGCCTCATAATGTACATTAGGCTTCAACAGTTTTAATCCCAAACAGAACCACTGAGCATTTTACACCATCACTGAAATGCAGCCACTACTGAGGCAGTGGGTGACAGCAGCCCAGAGGTGGAGGGGAAGACGGGCCAAGAATACCCTAGCAAAACTCCTACAGCTGTGTCACCGATGCTAAAAAGAGGTCCCTGGAAAAACACAGTGCTCCCAGAGTTTGGAAAAGTCTCCCCTGAAAGACCTCATAAGCCAGAGAGCTGCAGAAAGTTGTTTCCCTTAAAGGACAATGATAAAGTGGTTATGTAGGCAGGATTCGCACCTGCCACACTAGGGAGTCTGTGTCCCCGTCTAATACTCGTAACACAAAGCCATCACATAGCACATGTAGGCTACTCCATGGGCATTACTTGGCACTGTCATCTTAAAAGTTCAGGGAACAGCCAGGATACATAATATTGTTTAGGGATGGAAAACGCATCCCGACTACATAAGCAATGTCTTGTGCTCGGGGGTCTTAAACACCTCCAAGCATGGAGAGTCCACAACCTCTGTGGGTAGCCTGCTTTACTAACCTCATGAGAATTTTTTTCCTAATATCTAACCTAAGCTTCCCTTGCTGCAACTTGAGCCCATTGCTCCTTGTCCTGTCATCTGCCACCACTAAGAACAGTCCAGCTCCAACTATCTGAAGCAGGATTTACAGAGAGGAAGGCTACCATTAAATCCCCTTCCAGTCTCCTCTTCTGCAGACTAAATCAGCCCAGTTCCCTCAGCCTCTCCTCACAAGTCATGTTTCTCAGCCCCCGAGCCATTTTTGTCACCCTCTGCTGGACTCTCTCCAATTTGTCCACATCCTGTCTGTAGTGGGGAGGAGAGGGCAAAACTGAATACAGGACTCCAGATGTGCCCTGGAGAATCACTTCCTCAATCTGCTGGCAAAGCTCCTACCAATGCAGCCCACGATGCCGTTAGCCTTCCTGACAACAAGGGCACACTGCTGGCTCCTATTCAGTGTATTGTCCACTGTCACCCCCAGGTCCTTTTCTGTAGAGCTGTTGCTTAGCCAGTCTTTTCATCTTTGTCCTTCCACACTGAGTGCATCCACTGCCACCAACCCAAGTATTAATAACACCACTGAAGAAGTTGGGAAACATTTCAAATGAAACCAAATCCAGCAGCAGTGCTCCCAATGACATTTAAGGTAGCCAAGTCCAATTAGTCCATTTTGTCCATCTTCCTCAGTCATTTTAGGATTGTACCCAGCACTCAGCTCTGTAGCATTTCAAAGCTACTATTTCACAATGCAATTCCAGCTGGTGCCAACAATATGGCTAGTGAGTAGTTCTAGCATTGTGGGAATACTAGGAAACATGCAGTGAAATTATCAGGAATCGGGGTTTAAAACAAGCAAATAGAAGTTTTTTTCCATGATGCACAGTTAACTTGTGGATAGTTGTTGCCATTGGGGTGAATCATTTAGTGAAGTTCAAGGAAAGATCAGACAAGCTCATATAGGATGGGTATGAAACACAAGAGTCGGGCTACGACGTCCAAATTAGAAATTCCCAAGCCTCTAAATGCTGAGAATTGAAGGGAAGAGGTGCAGGGAACGGATCAGCCTGGATAGACCCTGCATAAATACTCAACTCAGCACTGTGAATTATAGGATACTGGGCTAACTGGACCTGTGGTCTGATCTACACCAGCGTCTCGCGTATGAGGAGGTGACCCAAGCAGAGCGCCATGGGTACAATTCTGCTAGGAACGAAAAGTGAAAAACATCTTGACTTCTCATATTGTCTGATAAGAGGAACCAATAACTGTTTCAAGGCACTACTTTGTAAGTGGCTAGAAACTTGCACTAAGTGTTTGGAAAGCTGGAAATGCAGCTACTGCAGATGTTCAGGAAATGTCCCGTTAAGAGATATTCACTCTACCTCATCTGCATTATTTTCTTTGTGGTTCAAAGCATGTATTTCAAGAGACCCTATGAGACCGCTACTGCTCCCCTGAGATGTTATTGTACCTTTGTGTGATAAGCAGGCTAACACCAAATCTTTCCTAAGCATGAAAAAAGCCACCAAATTAAAATATCCCTAAAACAAAACCCACACAGTCACAGGCAATTCAGTGTTGCATAGAAAAACCCCAAAGGAAAAAAAAAAAGGAGTCAAGTGTTTCCATTCCTACCACACACATATACCTCTATCACTCTACCCTTCCCCTTTGACATCCAGGCCAAGAAATGATACACACCAGGTTGCTACCTGGAAAGGCAAGGGGAGATTCTGATACACTATGGAAAATGCATGGTCTCTGCAGAGCAATTTATAAAACCTTCAATAAAAATATAGCCAGCCTTAGGCTCACACAACTAGCTATACTTGGAAGTTCCTCTTAAACCCACGCTTGCCCGAACATATCTGCTTTTGTTCTTTGAAAACACACCCAGCTCTACAGCACAGAAAAGAGGACAGGAACTAGAGAGTGTGGTTTCTCAGAAGCCGCTAGACAGCTCCCAGAGCGGGCTACCTGACCACGCTGACACCCCCAGTGCAAGCCAGGTAAACACAGTCACTTTTACAACCGAGTTAAGAGTGCATTTAACTAGATGCTGAGGATTCTTCTTTGCAAGCTGAGCGACTGTGCCAAGAAATGAAGAAAATTCTGTTGATTTGACCAGAAGACATTCCACAAATGCTCCATTTAAACAAAAAAGCTGGACAGTCAGTCTGCAAAAAGATAACAAGCTTCAATCCCTGCACTCCAAAAAATCAGATGAAGCTTTGACAGACAACTGAATGGTTGCAAGCCAAATCCAAGCCTAATGCATTTGAAGAATGGCTCCATGCCCAAAGTTCACATTCCAGCTGTGAAAAACTCTCAGTCTTCTTCCCTGCCCCAGACTGTGGGCGCAGGGAGGGGGAAGAGAGGGAGAGGAAAGTGCCCTATTTGATTCAGGCTCTGGATGCCTATGAACATCTTATACTGAAAGCCTTGTAAGCATGGCCACGGTTATAATATATTTGCATTTCCCACCCTACATTCTGGAAAGCAGCAGCTCAACGTCACAGAGTGGAGTTAAAACTTCCTCAGCTCCAGGCCTGCTCAGCAAGTGGCCCAATAGTGGACAGATGGGGTCTGTTTGCAACAGTAGTTTTAAAGGGCTTTGCTTCCTCTTTGCTAGCCAGGAGTGACTGATGCTATAAGGCTCCAATGAAACTTTGTCAAACAAAAACTATGGAGCTTGAAGCTTAAACTATCAACCAACCCTGCCTTAAGAATCAAGGAAGCTTGAAGCCATCAGCTCCCTGTATGTTAAGAATGGTGAAAGCAGTTTGCCAAAATACCTTCATTTACACAGAGATTAAACAGGACCATCATGTCCTGCCTTTCCAAGACCTCCCTGAAGCAGCTAGGCCATTAAATTAGAGCATTTGGCCAGAAAGTGCCTAAACCATGCCCATCGGGAATGGTTTCAGATTCAAATCACCTGCTCTGAGCTAGACATCCACCTGTAATTGTTTCTGAAGAGATGAGAGATTCAAATAAAGGTGGACCAGTCTGCCCAGAGGATGACCTTACAACTGAGTCTGGGAGCAGGGAAGAACCTTAGGCACCTTCTCCAGTGCTTCTTTGGCACCAATGTGCCTTGTTGGCACTCAGTGACTACCAAGTTACTCATCTGATTTGCAATCATCAGAACCAATAAACACAACAACAAACCTTCCATATCTAACAAGCTTCCCATCTGGCAAGAGAAGGACCTTAATAAAGCTTAGAGTAAAGAAAGAAATACTATGAGGGTTTTACAGGATTTCAATTTTCCAAACCAAGGACCCCAAATCCCACACCTCTTACTGATTCCAGAGGAACTATTCATGGAAGATCCCATCAACTTCACACACAGTAAAGCAAGCCTCCCTTGAGTGGCTCTGCTGAAGTCACTTAGATGTGTAGCATCTTGCTCTGGGTAAGGGGAGCATAACGTGAATAAGGATCAAGTCTCAGATGAGTGTTGCTTTTATTCACCTTTGCCCCACTTCCAATTTACAATCTAGATAGAAAGCATAAAAATCTACAAATGCAAGAGGATCACACATGGCAATTTGCAGTTCAGGCAGCGTGTGTATTTTTTCCCCTATGAAAGAAAGACAACCCATTTTATTACCATTCCCAGAAGTTTCACAGTGACAACAACAGAACATTTCAGATGATCTGCCGGTCTCAATATCAGTCACCACTCAGACATCCTGCACGATACTGCAGCCTCAGCAAAGCACAGAGTGCCACTCCCCCCACCCGTCCCACGTGCAATCTGCACTACGCTATTCACTGAATGCTAATTAGAGCACATCCAGTGAGAAGCATCTTGGTGAGAGGTTATGAGCTCAAGTGTAACAAGAGTTGATGTTCTGTTACAATAAAACACTGTTTTTATTCAAGTTGGAGCAGTGGTCTATTTTAGGGAAAAACAAAATAACACAAAAAGCATGAATAACTAGAGATCCCAGAGTGAAACAACTTCTTTTGAGGGTTCAGCATTCAGCTGCAGATCAGACATCTATCGTTAATGCAGATCTCCAAAGAAAAAAGCCAAAAGGGGTTAGAGTAGCATTGTTAGGATATGACAGAGGTATTTGTAATGGGGCTGAACTGCTAGAAGCTGGCCTCCAGGAGACTTGGATCAGAAGGGGCTATAGAAAGAGCCACATGATGGTGCAGCTGTTAGAGCCCTACTTTTAGGACTCCACTAGAGGAGGGAGGATGGAGAGCATTGTTTGAAACAAAGCCTCAGAACTGTCCATCTTCCCACTGAAATGGAACTGGAAAGGCAAAAATCTTTCCTAGTCTGTTCTGGTACAGGCATCCCATATCTTACGCGCATTTAACTTGCGCGAACTCAACTACACGTGGGTGGGGAGGGAGGGCAGGGCTCGAGATTGCACGCAGCGCTGCTGCTTACCTGGAGGCCTGGCCACCACCACGCTGCCAGGTTTTGGAGGCAGAGGTGACTGCCTCTGCCTCCGAAACCTCCTGCCATTGCCATGAAGCTGTGCCCGGAGCTGTGTGGCTGGCCGCCAGGCACAGTGGGGGCCGGGCAGCATGCAGCCATCCCCACCACCACCCTGCGCTGTGCGGCTCCATGAGGTTTTGGAGGCAGAGACAGTCACCGCTGGCACGGTAATATGCAGTTTCACTATATGCGATTTTCATCTTTACGCGCTGCCTTTAGAATGTAACCCCTGTGCGTAAGATGCAGGATGCCTGTATGTTGTAATAGGCCACCCTTTTCACCCTAAAAGTACTAGAAGTTTAATAAGCTAGAAGTACTTTTTCCTCAACCATGCTACAAAATCAGAAATAGGCAAAATGATTCATAGATCGTAAGAGGCCGGAAGGGACCTCGGAAGATCATCAGGTCCAGTCCCCGGCACCAAGCGGGAAAGACAACTGGGGTCCAGTGACCCCAGCAGGATGTCCATCCATAGAATCATAGAAGTAGGGTCGGAAGGGACCTTGTAGATCTTCAAGTCCGACCCCCTGCCTGGGCAGGAGGAAAACTGGGCTCAAGTGACCCCAGTCAGGTAGGTATCAAGCCTCTTATTAAAGACCCCCAGGGTACGAGCCAGCACCACTTCCCTCGGAAGTTGGTTCCAGATCCTAGCCGGCCTGACTGTGAAGTAGTTCTTACAGATGTCTAATCTAAACCTACTCTCCAACAACTTGTGGCCATTATTCCTTGTTATCCCAGGGGGCGCTAGGGGAATCAAGGTCTCCCCCAAACCCTTCTGGTCCCCCCTAGTGAGTTTATAGACAGTCACCAGGTCCCCCCTCAGCCTTCTCCTTGTGGGGTCTGCCTTGCTGTCTCCGTATCATGCAGGTGGCCCTCCTCTGGACCCTCTCAATGTTGTCCACATCCCTCTTGAAGTGGGGTGCCCAGAACTGGACACAGTACTCCAGCTGTGGCCTGACCAGTGTCGTGTAGAGGGGGAGGATCAGCTCCTTGGACCTACTTGAGATGCACCTATGGATGCACGATAAGGTCCGGTTAGCCCTGCTGACCGTGACCTCGCATTGTTGGCCCATGTTCACCTTGGAGTTAGTGATGACTCCAAGATCCCTTTCTGCCTCCGTGCTCTCAAGAAGGGAGTTTCCCATCTTATAAGTGTGCTGCTGGTTACTGCTGCCCAAGTGCAGCACCCTGCACTTGTCCATATTGAAACACATCCTGTTTTTGTTAGCCCACCCCTGCAACCTATCCAGGTCTTTCTGCAGTCTTTCCCTCCCTACTAATGTGCCCACCTCACCCCAAATTTTGGTATCATCAGCAAATTTGAACAGGTTGCTTTTCACCCCATCGTCCAAATCGCTGATGAAGAAATTGAACAGTGCGGGCCCAAGGACCGAGCCCTGGGGGACTCCGCTGCCCACTTTCCCCCGGGTCAAATATGACCTGTCCACCACCACCCTCTGAGTACGACCCTTCAGCCAATTAGCAATCCATCTGACTGTAGGCATCAATGCCACAGACGCCTAGTTTTTTTAATGAGGATAGGGTGGTCGACAGTGTCAAAGGCCTTGCTGAAGTCCAGAAAGACTACAACCACAGCGACACCTGAATCCAATGCTTTTGTGACCTGATCGTAAAAGGTGATCAGGTTGGTCTGACATGACCTGCCCCTAATGAAACCATGCTGGTTGCCCTTGAGCATCATCCCCAATGCCAGCCCATCACAGATGTGCTCCTTGATGATCTTCTCAAAGAGTTTCCCCAGGATTGAGGTAAGACTGATGGGCCTATAGTTGCCCAGGTCCTCCCTCCTCCCTTTTTTAAAGATGGGGACCACATTGGCTATCGTGGCCAACCGCTGGCAGCATGGTGGTGGCCGGGCCTCCCGGTAAGTGGCAACGCTGTGTGCAGACTCAAGCCCCGTCCTCCCTCCCTACCCGCTGTATTGGGTCGAGTACCCGTAGGACTATTAGGCCCGTGTTTCCCCGAGGACCCGGGCCCCAGACAGTCCCTTCTCAGGGTGGTGGCAGCACAAATTACCCCTGGACTCTGCAGTGGGGCACGAAAGGGGGTCTGCCAGGGCTTAGGCACCTCTGGAGAGACACGTGGAGTCCAGAAGGTGGACAGGCGGGGTGAGGTGGGAGGCTCAACGCAGGAGCTCCCCTTACTAGCCTGCCACAGCTAGCATGGCCCCCGAGCCAAAGGGGACAGGGAGGGGATTTATTCCTCCCCCTACGCCCCTGGGGGACCACAGTCAGGGTCTACCAGCCCCAACCACTGCCTCCAGGTGCTTGCCCAATGCAGGGAGCAATTGACAAATAAGCTCCCTCCCTGCCCACTTCACCAGACACTGGAGAGAAGGGGAAATAGACCTCATCCTTGCCCCCTTCACCTAAGGGGTCATGCCCCTACCCCTGGCCCTGCCCCTGGAGTGGCAAACAGGGAGCACCAGGCAGATCCCAGCCCAGGTCTGTGCCAGTGCGACAGGGAGGGGGAACTGGCCAGGTCAATCCAGGCTACTGCTGGGGCCTGGACATGCCCCCCCCAGCACAGCTTCTCTGCAGCTGAGGGCACACTAGTGCCCCCCAGTGTCTGGGCTGAGCCACTGCAGGCATGTGCCTGCATTTTGGCCAGCCTATGTGCAGCAGCCCCTGTCATGGTGTCTCGCGGAGCACAAACCTCTTCCTGGCAGTGGGGTTGCATTGTGATGGAAGCAGGGAGGGCAGAGCTGCTGCAGACCGTGGGGCAAACGGCAGTGCGCTAGGGGAGTTTGTGGGGGGACTATGGCCACCCCTCTGAGCCCCGGTGCCACCACTCACCCCATGCAGTCTGCATCAACTCTACCCACGCCCCCCTGTCAGGAAGAGGCTTGTGCTCCCTCAGGCATCATCATGAGGCTGCTGCACCTGTCAGAGTCCCTGCCCCCTTGCCACTCCAGCAGGGATAGGGATGTAGCCAGAGGCTGGCTGACATGGTCCCCTTAGGGGAAGGTGGCAGGGAGGTGGTTTATTCTGCTGCTAGCCCCACCTAGGGAGCAACAGGCGGAGGCAGCGGCTGACAGACATTTGCTGCAGTCCCCAGGGGGAAAGGGGACAGAGGGAAAAATTAACCCCTTCCCTGCCTGGCTGCAGGTAAGCAGCAGATGCAGTGACCAAGGCCTGGCTAAGGCCCCCCGGGGGGGGAGGGGGAAGGGACATAAACCCCCTCCCTGCCCCCTTCACCTGAGGGGGCCACAGCAGGCCAGTGCCTGGCCATGCCCCTGCCCGGGCTAGAAAACAGAGGGGCAGGGCCAGCCCTGCTCTCCGAAGCAGACAGCACAGCCCAGCCCAGGGCTCCTGGAAGACTCCGGTTTAGCTTAAAATGAGGAAGGAGTCTGGGACAAAGGTTGCATAAACTCGCTTGACCTATTTCAGTTGAGTTTGATACTACATTCAACCAGATTTATCTTAAACCACTTTCAGACATTTTGAAACTGGTTTATGTGCACTGAACTTCTGTTTCATTACAGATTTAAACCAGTTTCTGGTCACAAACTGGTTTGTGTGTAACTTCTGTCCCTAGCTGTAGAGGTCAATGGGAGAGTGCACATGTATGGAGTTAAGCGTGAATGGAGTTGTTTTCAAGCCTGTAACCTCACAATGCAAGCTCTGTAGTTTTCCTGTACGTCTGTGAAGTGCTTGGTAGTTTTACCTTTGTTACAGTAAAAAGCCCATATGAACTCTCAATATCCTATTTACTGAATGTGGAGAAGAAATAATAGTTTCTTCTTTTCTTCCAACTGAGGATGCTATTAGTAAAATGTCTCTTATAGAACGAGACGGCCTGACAACCTTAACTTCTGAGATGAACTCCAGTGGTAATACATTATCTGGAAGTGTATCAGACCCTCATGGAAAAAAAACTCAGGACACAGAGCTAAAACAGTATGTATATACAACCCTTGGGCACTAAGTCACATTTGTAATCCAAACATTCCCAAAATAAATCTAAGGGCATGCAACTGGGAAAATAAATGGAATTTTGAAAGCAGAATACTTAACTAGCTGCAGACACAAGAAATATACAAGCAGTTAAAATATTTGTAGGTTAAGAGAAGTGTTATTTATGGAACATACATTGCTTCTATTGACCAGACTTTGGCTGTTAAGTGTTCTCGTATACTAGATTTCTTTCTTCTCAGAGTGCAATTCTGGTTTTTGAAAGGTTATTCATCTATTTCCTCACATGTCCTCCCTCCCCTGCCCAATCATCTAGAGAAGTAAACCAGCAATAAAAAACAGACAGACTCAAATTGCCAAAGAAATCACAAATTTGCGTGTGCGCAATTCTCAGAAAAGTTCACTGCCTGCAGCACCTGTTGATCTCTGCTAGAATTGCTAGTACTCTGCACTCCTGAGAGTACATCCAGCATGTTTCAAAACAGGGGGAGCAAAGTCAGAAGTGATTTATGTAACTTCCCAGGAGGGGGAAGAGAAACGTGATTCCATTGTAAAAAGGAACAATTAAAACAGTCACAATGCTGTTGGCCTGTCCCAGAGCTGAGTACAGAAGAGCAAAGGAACTTTGAGACCCTTTATGCTTCCCGTAATCCCATTCAGGGGCAGGTGCAGTCCCTAATCAGAAGACCAACAGATACTTTATACTCCTCTTCTCGTACTAGTCTTGCTAGCCCCAACCTGGACCCCCTCTCTCAACCCCCAACTCTACACATGTCTAATGCCAAGGAGCAAAGATATAGAGAAAAGAGATCCTTTATATAGAATTTCTTCTTTATGACCCATTTCACTCCCTTTACACCAAACAAGTACACCATCCACTTTTAAGGATGAATTGTGATGAATTGACCCTGGACCTTTAAGAGTAGCATATCTGGATATTGTAAGCTTGGATCACAGGTAATCCGGTCATAACGTATTTCACAAGAGATGTCCCCCATCTTGTGTGCTATTTATTAGAATATGCCGACTCTCTTGCCATCAAGATGTACAAGAAAAGGAAAAAAAAGTCTCTCAATGTTCAGTAACATTTATTAAAAGGATTCAGAGTCTTAAAAAAGCACTCAAGAATACAGGAGGCATGGACTGCAATAGAATAGTCCACGGTCCTTGAGACAAGAGTACATGCTTCTAGCTTTGAAGCTATTGAACAAGAGACAAAATAAAGACACACATATACACCTAAAAACAAAACAACAAGAAGCAAGGAATTTGGTTTAGGGAGATGGGAACACATTCAGAATGGTTTTCTAAGGGGTCACACAGATCCAGAGCCAAGGGGTGAAACAGCAGTGAGTTCAGCTACTGACCAACTGGACAGTCGCGTCAGTCTGAGATTCATCAGACGGAGTGAAATCACAGCTGAGAATAGTGTCAGCTGAGAAGTGTTAAAAAATGATTTATCTGGCCTTCATCCACCTCCGCACATTGAGGTTGAGAGAAATAGGGCTTATATGCATCAGTGGGACAGAGTTAAGCAAAAATTAGATTTCCATGGCAACAAGCTACAGCCTCAGTCAGAAAGGCCTGCTAAGAGTTGTGAGGCAATGTGCTTTGTAGACACAGATTTTAAATGTTAGACAGCTCTAGATACCAGCTTATGTACATACACAAATATACTGTGCACCAGATCCTCTGCTGGCATAAAGGAGGCTTCAGTAGAGGCAGGCTTATTTATACTGCATGAAAATAAAGGCCTGATATTTAAATTAAGCTCCCCTCCCCCTCAAAAAAAAAAAAAAATCACACAGTACAGGAATACAATACAGAGGACTAATTTCTAAGAAACGGTGAAATGCAAACCCTGCAAAATGACCATTTCATTAGCTAAATGCTTCTTTTTTGTCTGCTGTAAAGAAGCTCATGCCGGCAGAGGAGCAGGCCACATGAGGATTGCAGAATGCTGCGAATTACTAAGTGGGCCCGGGATACTGCAGCACAGGATTGACCAAGTCCGTTGTAATCCGTACACTGCTTCCTCAGGCCATATTGTTAGGGGTGCCATGTGAAGTAGTTAACTGCAAATAAAATGGCACTTATCAAACCTAAACTGAGAGCCTGAACTGTTAAGCACAGTTCTTCCAGCGCACAAGGCCTATGGCCAAACTCTCCATCTCTACAACTCACTTTCCTCACAGTTAAACCAATGCTTTCTGATGATCAGGAGACCCAAGTAGCGCTCCGAAAATACGACATTACCAATACTGTATTTGGTGACGATTTTAAAGAAAACTCTTACCCTAGTACTTTGGTGCTACATCTTCTGGTGCTTATTTGGGAGGCATGCATGCATGCCTAAGGTCTATGCAACTCGAGCAGTCTCCTTGACCGAAATGGGGTTACTTGCATTGGATGAAGTTTAGCAAATGCAGAAGCAGCAGAATTCCAAGTAGTAATATCCGAATGCGTTAGCAAATCTTTACCCTGCACGGACGAAGATGACATACTTGCCACGCTTGTATTAAGTACAATAATTAATGAAATTCTGCTATGAACCTATAAACAGGCCACTTAAATCATGCATGAGAAGAATGAGCAATGTAAAAGGTCCATTTTAAAACGTTTTAATAGCCTCAAAACATAACTAAAAGCTGCTTAGATGCACTAATTTATAAGAAAAATGGTTTTTCAGTAATATTTTGAACTAGTACAGAGCACTACCACTTCAAATTCACCCAAGCGTTGGCTAGCTAATATAAAGAGTCCTAGAAGAGTCTTTCCTGAATTCAGGATAAGGTGAACACTAGAAAGAACTATCTTAGAAACTGCAAGACTCACTCAGCCATGGAAGAAGTTTAATACTCTTATACTTAGGACTGTGTATTGGTAGCTGATAATCCTCTCTTACTAAGTGGTATAAGAACCGAAACAGTAAGTTACACCCACTTGCACAGAACCCCCAGCATAAAATAAGCTGCTTAACAATAGCTTGTTTATTCATCCATTTTTTTTTAATTGTGAAAACACAATGATAATTTCCTATTGTTAATGCATTTGCTAAGCTTAAGCAAAACAACCCCTCTAAAATGCTTGCTCTGCTTAGCAAGGAAAAGAAGTGCCTTGTATTACTGTTGTCTAAACAGACAGGGTAATTAAAAATTGCACTGCAGTGCATTTCATAATTGACTATTGTTTTGACGAGCTGAACTCCTCCAGCTTAACACTTTATTTATTTTAACTGTAATCTTGATAGAATAAATAATTATAAATGAAAAAAAGATCTGTGTCTAAAACTTGAGTTAGTCGAGGCTGTGTGTGGATTGCATTTTGGACTTCTTTACACTCTAGGTATGTACTACACATTTCAAAGAGCAAACACTTTTCCTTAGGTCACCGAGATATTTAGCTTATATTAAATACGTCTCTTTGAAGCCCCGAAAACATTTTATTGGTATTTGATATGTACGCCTACATTTATAGGCAAGAGCCGTTTCCCCTCCATCCTGATGGCAAATCACAACGTTTGACACGTTTTTTTCAGGACCACGGCATCCAACACATCCACCGTTTCCACAGGTGTGCTTAGGGCCGGTCCGTTTACGGGGACTAAAACCAGAAGGCACTAGCTGTTAATAGGGCTAGTCCGTATCATTGTGCCAAAAGATCAAGAGACGCGTGGGTACACCGTTACTTAAAAGCAATCAAGAGGAAGCAGGACCGTAGCAGGAAGAAATCAAGGTTAGAGTAGCTTGTAACTGGGTACGAGGTCCAGGACAAAGTCCCATCAGCCTTCGCCCCAAAAACCAACCTACAAACCTGTTTTGCCTCACCATCGGAAGCCACCAGCATCTCAGGACACACAAGCCTTTTCGGCCCCAAAGCTGAGGCTTGCCTGACTCACCTGCTTTAACAGGAACTTGTCTTCGGCGTTGATCTTGAGGGAGATCGCCAGGTGGATGGCGGAGAGGACCACGCCGCTGATGACCGCCGCCCGCATCCTGACGGGCAGCAGCGTGTAGATGCTGTAGATGAAGAAGACCGTCCACCAGATGCCCTCGGAGGCACTCCTGGGCCACACCAGCAGCACGCCCACGACCTGCACGGCCAAGATCACCAGGATGACCGAGTAGCACACGAGCCACATGTGGTCCTGGTGGAAGTCATTGCGGTTGCACACGGCACACAGCACCACCATGAGCAGGATGGCGGTGGACAGCACCGCCACGTAGGGTACCTCGTAGTGTCCGTAGACCGCGTGGAAGATCAGCATGACCACGCACACCAGCACCAGCACCGCCATGAGCATGGTGAGGCTGCTCTGGTTGAGCCGGAAGAAGTAGCGCTGGTAGAGGCGCTCCAGCTTCTCCGACTGGAACTTCTTCGACCTGAAGATCTGCAGCAGGCCGCCGCAGCAGCCGCCCACGGAGAACGCCGCCGCGTCCGAGTCCCCGTCGTCGTCCTCCTCCTCTTCGTCCTCCTCCAGCTCCTCCGCCTTGGCCTTGCCGCGCCGATCCTCCAGCCCCAGCTCCACCGAGCGAGGCCGCACCTCGCCCTGCTCCCCGAAACGCCGGGGGCTGGCGGCGGCGGCGCCGTCCCCGCTGGACGGGTGTCGCGGCGGGCGGTGCCGGCGGCTCTGGGGCCCGTGGTCCTGCCACGCCGACTTGGACCGCACGCTCGTCATCCTGCCGCCGCCCTCGCGGGTCCTGCCGGGCGGGGGCTCGTAGTCGTCCTCGCTCCGCCACCGGCGCGACGCCTTCTTGCCCGAGGCCCGGCCGGGCGGCGGCGGGTAGGAGTAGCCATTGGCCCGGGACTCGGCTTCGCCCCAGGCCGAGCGGTGCGGCTCCCAGGGCGCGGGAGCCCCGAAGCCCGGGGGGCTCACGCTGTTGGAGCGGGACATGCCCCAGCACCCCCTCAGGCGCGGGAGGGCCCGGGGGCCGCGGCCATGGCCGCGGGGGCGTCGCAGCCTCCCCCCTCAGGCGCGCGGGCAGCGGCCGGCTCTAGCCCCGCGGCCACGGGGGCGAGCGGCTGCCGAGCGTCGAGGACCGGCCCCGGCTCCGCGCGCCGCCCGGGGCCCGCCGCCCTGCCTCGCCGCAGGCGCGCGGACCACCCGGCATCGCCGCCGCCGGGAACCGGGCGGGCCCCCCCCGCGCCGCCGCCGCCGCCGCTGCTGCTGCCGCCGCCGCCACTGCCTCACGCGCGCATCGCCCCGCGCGCCCGCGCTGCCCTTCTCCCGCACCTAGCCCCCCCCCCGCCTTTTATACCCGCCTTCCCCGACGCCCATTGGCGGACGCGGCCCCGCCCTCCCGTTGGCCGCCCGGCTTACCTGATGGCTCCGCCTCCGCCAATCCGCGCCCGAGGGGGCGGGGCTTTGCGGCTGCCGCTGCGGCCCCGCGGGGAAGGCGGGCGTTTAACCCCTTCGCCGCCGCCGCGGGGGGACGAGGAGGAGGAGAGAGGAGAGCTGCGGCTGCTGCAACCGGGGGCAGCTCAGGGCTATGGCGGGGGGTGTAGAAGGGAGCGGCGCTTGCAAGGATAACGGACTCCCTCAGCCCTGCCTGGCTAGGTGTGCGGGTGGCTTCCAACTTTTTGGGGAGCAGGAGTTAAAGGGGGGGGTGCACCCTGGTCTGGAGCTTTACCAGGGAACCCCCTGGGACATTGGCGACGCGCAGGGGGTGCACGCGGGTGTGGTGCACCCGAGTGTGGCAGTGCACCCCTGAGTCGGGGGGTGCACACCCTGAGCGGGGGGGTGCACCCGCTGAGTGTGGCGGTGCGCCCCGAGTGTGGCAGTGCACCCCCAAGTGTGGTGGTGCACCCGAGTGTGGCAGTGCACCCCTGAGTCGGGGGGTGCACACCCTGAGCGGGGGGGTGCACCCGCTGAGTGTGGCGGTGCGCCCCGAGTGTGGCAGTGCACCCCCAAGTGTGGTGGTGCACCCGAGTGGGGCAGTGCACTCTGAGTGTGGCAAGGCACCCCCAAGTGTGGCAATGAACCCCTGAGTGTGGCAATGCACCCCAAGTGTGGTGGTGCATCCCGAGTGTGGCAATGCACCCCCGAGTGTGGTGGTGCACCTCCCCCGAGTGTGGCAATGCACCCCTGAGTGTGGCAGTGCACCCCAAGTGTGGTGGTGCACCCTTGAGTGTGGCAATGCACCCCCGAGTGTGGCAATGCACCCCTGAGCATGAAAATGCACCCCAAGTGTGGTGGTGCACCCTTGAGTGTGGTGGTGCACCCTTGAGTGTGGCAATGCACCCCTGAGTGGGGTGGTGCACTCCGAGTGTGGCAATGCACCCCCGAGTGTGGCAATGCACCCCTGAGTGTGGCAGTGCACCCCCCCAAGTGTGGCGGTGCACCCTTAAATGTGGCGATGCACCCTTGAGTGTGGCAGTGTACCCCCCGAGAAAAGGCACTGCCAACACCGACACTGCTGGTGGTGCCCGCAGGTGGTCATTGCCCACCGTTGACACTGCTGGCAGTGTCTGCGGGGGGTCTGCGATCACTGCTGACCAACGACACTGCCAGCAGGCAGGCACCAAGCTCGCCTCTGGGCACGTGGTGTTGATGCCCTGGAATAACCAGGAACGAGGGCCAGGAGCCGACGGAGAGCAGGTGTAGGTTGGGCATCAGAAAGAATCTGGAAGGGGCTTCCAGGGAGGTGGTGCTTTCCCCTACGCTGGGGGTCTTCAAGAGGAGACTGGGCAAGCACCGAGGAAGGCTTGATTTGGCTGTGCAAATCTGAGAGACCGGTATTTAATTCTAATGACTACAGGACTAAAGAAACAACATCTTTTCCTTTTTTTAAGCTACTTTGTTGTGTGTTTTTATACACAAGCTCTAGACAATTAATGCACATTCCAGTAAAGTTATGTTTTTGCTTTGAATAATGCAGCCCTAGGTTCCTAATTTACTGAAGTTTATTTTTACCTTGAGGAAAATGTGTGTTGTGTTTTATGGGATGATGTGCCTGCACTCCCCCTTTCAAAGTCCTAGAGGAGCCCATGCTTTGGTTAGTTTATAAGGTACAAATCTACCTCATCCATGGGCAGATCCAGGATTTTGAAAAGGGGGATAGAGATGGTGTGGCACAGCATCACCTATAACACAACATGTACTCTTCTCCAGTTAAAGAAATACAAGATGCTTTTCTGATATGCTTGGGAGCAGTTTAAGATCAAAGCAAACACAAATATAACTTTTGTAACGTGCAAGATTATATTTAAAGTTTTCTTAAAAACACAACAAACTAGGCAAAAAAAAAGATACATCATTGGTCCCCTCTCTTGTGTATGGCCTCAGAAATCAGCTTCCAAATCTCTGAGCCACTGCTTGGCGTTACCGTTCAATGTGCAGACTCCAGCTGCCCCGTCTGGGCATTTGTAAAGACTGCAGCTTTCGATTAAGTGCCGTGCTGTTTGTTGGACCCCGCAGTCACATGGGGCTGTCCAAAATGTACAGCTTGTGAAGTGCTGTTTTGAAGTGTCCGTGTCCAGATCTCAATGTGTTCAGCTTTTCTGTCAAAGTTGTACCTAAAGGGGGACTTGTTTGGCGTTGGTATAAAACACTGTAGAAATAGGTCTGATCTTTCTCAGCAATCAGCCCACTCCATTGCCACCCACTGGTTTGGTTCAACATCCTCAATCTCTTCCAGGAGCTTGTGGGCTTCATGTAAAAAAAGGGTTTTTGACTCTTAAACCTCCATCTATTCAGGTCTTCAGTTAACAGGTGATGGAGCAGGTGATTTCTGTCATCTCTTGCCTCTGTAGGCAGTAATGATGTTAGAGTTTTTCTTATAGCTAATGCCCGACAGTACAGGGAGTGCATCTGTGTATAAGTTGTGCAGCCTGTTATGAGTCTCAGTGCACTGTTAAGTGCAATGTCGAGCTTTTTAGTGTGACAACTTGATCACACAGCAGCACAATATTCTGCTGGGGCAGAAGTGGTGGTTTTGAGCACTTTGAAGTTGGCACCATGTCGGGCTGGCTAACCATCTTAAGCCAGCTATCCATGCAGAGTTTACTGCTGACCTGAATATGTTTATAGGTGAGGGAATTGTCTAATGCAATTCCTAGGTAGCTTGGGGGTACGCTCATGGGAAAGGATGTGGTTGCCTACTCTAATATTTGGCTTGTTCCTGGCTTGACAACTATCCAGGTGGAAGAATGATGATACCGATTTACTGATGTGCAACTTTAAGCACCGCTTGTGAAGACAGTCAATGATAAATTCCATGTCAGTACTCAGTATCTTTTCCAGATCATGTCACTTCCTTGGGCTACTATGGCAATATCATCTGCGCACATGTATTGCTTGGAAGTTGTATGCTGAAAGTCTGAGACATATGCACTGAAAAGTATTAGTGACTCTTGTGGGTCATTAGTCCTGTAGGGTCTAGACCCTGAGGGTCATTAGTCCTGTAGTCATTATAGTTAAATGTAGATCTCTTGCTCAGAGATCTAGCCTTCTTGAGCATTCTGGCAGTGCCTCCAAGGCTTCACGTTCAGTCATTCCTATGCCGAGGTTAATTTACCACACCTAAGTTAAGTGTTTTTAGTTCTAGCTAAAAAAAATCTGCAGGGCTGTGAAATAAAAAAAGACATTACCAGGAATAGCTAAAAGACAGCAAAATTGCAGAAGAATGGGTAGTTTGAGTAGTGGAACAGAAAGATCATTACAAAGGATAGAGAGTCGTTAACAACTGTGGAGTGGGAGATTAGCCTGAATCAGGGAGATGACAATGAGTCATGAAGTTAATTGTCTCAGCTCTGCCTGGATAGAAATTAAGCTGCCCCTCCCAGCAGTTGGTTTTAAACTTGGGGTGGAGCAGGAATCAAAGGAGGGCTACAACTGCACCCCCTTCCCCATATCTACCCCTGACCTATCTTCTCCTTGACTTCAGACAAACAGGAGTAACTGCCCCTCTGATCTCCAGTGTTGCAGCTGTGCATGCCACATGCTACCTAAGCCCCTCTGAAGAGGCTTGACTGAGAAAGCACGGTGCGCCTGTTCTCAGGAGCATGCTCATCCCAAACAGGTGTACAGTTCTCATACGAGGTGTACAACTTGTCCGTCATGTGTAAGATGGAAACTAGAGCATCCTTGAATACAACGCTCTCTCTTAAACAGAGAAGAGCTGCTCAGATGATTAGAGGCCTGAAGAGCAAGCCATACAAGGAAAGGCTGACAGATATGGGACTGTTCAGCCTAGAAAAGAGAAGACTTCAGGGGGATTTATTTGGTGGCAGCTCACAAACCTATTGGGGTGAGCAGCCGGGGCTAGGCAAACAACTATTTGCTACAGCGCCCAAAGGGAAAACCAGGAGCAATGGTCATGAACTCCCAAAAGAAGGTTTTAGACTGGATGTAAGGAAGACCTTCTTTATGGTTCATGTGTCCAGACTCTGGAATAAACTCCCAGCAGGGGTGGTGCAGGCATCTACCCAGAAGCTCTTCAAAAGGAGACTGGACCCACACCTTGCCGAGGTTATTTGACCCCAAGAGTCTTGCTGGATCCTATGATCTCACGAGGTCCCTTCCAGCCCTAAACTTCTGTGAACCTGTGAGTAGCCCCTTTATTTAAATTGCAAGGTTTTGTGGAGGAGCAAAACCAGGGTCCCAGCCTGGGACCTGGTTCCTTGCTTTTGAATACACTTTGTCAAGAAAACATTGTCCACTGAATCAAGAAAGTCAAGTGACATCCTTTCTAGCTGCATCCATAACAACCCTATGCTCAAATTAGGTTCTTTGAGCCTACCCATGGTAAATACTCATTTCATAGTAATTTTTTGTTGTATCACTGACCCTACATGTTGAAAAATTATGCAGTCAGCCTCCAATCATCATGAGTAATGAGATTTAAAAATAAATCGATCAATCTGGAATCTTCTCATTTGCTTCCTGTTCTTGAATATTTTGGATAGAGATTTGAAAACTTTTTTTTCTGCAGTGAGGAAGATTAGAAATGTACTTCCAGCATCCAAAATGAATGTGACCTTTGCAGACATTACATTCATCATGATTACTGGTAACACATCACAGATTAAATAATTTTATCGTACATAAAATGGCAAACCAGCAGCACATTTAATGTGGAACATTAGCCCTTAATTCAGATGTGGATCCTAATGTGAAACATTTTTTGTGGCTAGTTAGGGTACTTTAAACTGAATGTGCATCAGGAAATCAATAGGCTCCTCTCACCTGGCACTTGTAAACCCACATATGGGACAGTCCCATTGGGCTGCCCCACGCATGAGATTAAATTTGCAGAGGGAGTCCAGTGACTGTCCTCCCCCCAGCACCTGTAAATTTGCAAAACAGGGGAGAAAGTGAGCAGCCCTCAGTGCTGAAAGAGCAGGTTAAGGGCTATTTAGCAAAGCTGGACATGTACAAGTCCATGGGGCTGAATGCAGCGCATCCAAGGGCACAGAGGGAGTTGGCTGATGTAACTGCAGAGCCACTGGCTATTATCTTTGAAAACTTTTGGCAACCAGGGGAGGTCCCAGAGGATTGGAAAAGGGCAAATATAGCACCCATCTTTAAGAAAGGGAAGAAGGATCCAGGGAACTACAGACCAGTCAGCCTCACCTCAGTCCCCAGAAAGGACCCCAAGGAATCCATTTCTAATCACTTGGAGGAGAAGGCAGGGATTAGGAACAGCCAGCATGGACATACCAAGGGCAAGTCATGCCCTGACCACCTGATTGCCTTCTATGATGAGATGACTGGCTCTGTGGATGTGGGGAAAGCAGTGGACATAATATACCTTGACTTTAGCAAGGCCTTTGACACCATCTCCCACAGCAGTCTTGCAAGCAAGCTGAGGAAGTATGGATTGGATGAATGGATTGTAAGGTGGATAGAAAGCTGGCCGTATTGTTGGGCTCAATAGGTAGTAATCAATGGCTCAATGTCTAGCTGGTAGCCAGTATCAAGTGGAGTGCCGCAGGGGTCCACCCTGGGACCGGTTTTGTTCAGGATCTTCATTAACAATCTGGAGGATGGCATAGAGTGCACCCTCTGCAAGTTCATGGATGACACTAAGCTGAGGGGAGTACTAGATACATTAAAGGGTAAGTCTAGGATTCAGAGTGACCTAGACAGATTGGAGTATTGGACCAAAAGGCATCTCGCAAGGTTCAACAAGGACAAATGCAAAGTCCTGCACTTAGAACAGACCAATCCCCTGCACCGGGACAGGCTGGGGGCTGTCTGCCTGGGCAGCAGCTCTGCAGAAAAGGACCTGGGGGTGACAGTGGAAAATAAGACGGATATGAGTCTGCAGCATGCCCTTGTTGCCAAGAAGGCTGTATTAATCAGAGTTTTACCAGCAGATCGAGGGAAGTTATTATTCCCCTCTAATCCGCACTGGTGAGGCCACATCTGGTGTATTACGTCCAGTTTTGGGCCCCCCACTACAGATTGGCTATAAACCAATTGCGGAGTCCAATGGAGAGCAACAAAAATGGTTAGAGGGCTGGGGACCATGATTTATGAGAAGCTGAGGGAACTGGGTTTATGTAGTCTACAGAAGAGAAGACTGGGGGGACTGCATAGCAGCCTTCAGCTCCCTGGAGGGGGTTGCAAAGAGGATGGAGCTGGACTGCTCTCAGTGGGGGCAGACGACAGAACAAGGAGCAGTGGGCTCAAGCTGCAGCAAGGACATTAGGAAAAACATTCTCACTAGGAAGGTGGTAAAGCACTAAAATGGGTTACCTAGAGAGTGGTGGACTCTCCATCCTTGGAGGTTTTTAAGGACTGGCTTGACAAAGCCTTGGGTGGGATGATGTAGTTAGGGCTGGTCCTGCTTTGAGCAGGGGGTTGGGCTAGATGTGACCTCCTGATATCCCTCCTAATCCTAATTTTATGTGATTCTATGAACATGGGCAGCCCGATGCTGTGGTGACCACGTGGCTTTCAACTTACCAGTGCCCATGGAGCCCAAGACTGTGGGCTCTACACAGGCGATTAAGTTGAAAGGCTGCTGCAGGAAAGCCTGGTCCTTGATGCTGTTGCAGGGAGCCCGGACACTGCAAACTGGGATTTCATGACTGTCATCCCCAATCCCCCCAAATTATGCATTCTGCCATGCATGTGTCACGGGGAAGGGTCAAAGGATGGTGGCAGCAACCCCCAGGTCTGCAGCATGTGTTGCATGCAGCCGCTGGCTGCTCAGAACATGGAGATCCCAGAATTATATCAACCTACCTACCTTGCTAAAGAGTTTGCAAATTCCCATGCTAGATCTCCACTGGCAATTTCCAAAGCTCTGCATGCAACGCTCACCATGCATAGTTGTAAATTAAACAAGTAAAATTCAGCAGTTGACTAAAGTGGTACGGTTGTGGGACAAAATATATAGGGTGCATGTTTAAAAACATTTAAAGAATCAAACTGTCGTTCTCTCAGATACTGAAAGGATAATTAGTCTTTTTTTGTTCTTAGCTTATGCACCTACTGCCAGGACCCACATACGGCGTGACCTGGAAGTTACTGAGAATTCGGAGTTCTTTGATTTCTCTAGGCACGCTGGCCCTAACTATTTCATGTTACGGGCATGAACAGTCTTAGTGATTCTATCAGAGCTACATGTGTAAAGTCAGACACAATCTCCCTGTACCTGACTGAAGATGCACTTTGCTAAAGCAAAGGATTAAATTAGTTAATAGAGTGTTTGTTGCAGTAACACCAAGGGGCCTCCCATCAGGCAAGACCCCCGAGCACTTACCATCTTATGAGCAAGATACAAAGGTGAAGAGACAGAGAAGATGGGGACAGTACAGGTTACCCAAAATAAGTTGAGGTTCTGTTTTATATCTTCTCAACTGTCTAGGAAGACGGATTTCTTCCATCCCTCAAAAATGCCTTCCATTTCAACTGGGAATGGTACTCTTCCTCCCTGCCCCACATTGCTGGGTATTATGTTTGTGCATTTTCTTCAGAGGTTATCACACTTCTGTGGTGAAATAAGTCATCCGGAATGTGGCAACAATCACGTTATTTGTACTGTGGCAGCTTTCGAGGCACCAATCCTGCAGCACGGCTTCACTGTGCAAAGGCACTGAGCAAACACATAACCGACCCTCCCTATCCCAGAAGACTTACAATCTAAAGATAAGGGGTGGATACAGAAACAGAGAAATGCATGAGAAAACTAGGCTAATCAGGATGACAAAACAGCAATCACAGCCATAAAGTACTTCCCCAAATAATAGTTGACTCCCTTAGTCCACAACAGCACAGACACCTTCTAGAATATGGCCATATATTTTCCATGTTTAGCACCTCTATTCACTACTCTGCTGCTTTAGGGACATGGTTAATAAGGTCCTATACAGCAATATTATAAAAGTTTGGTATCTTCTGATATCTAGGATGGTTTGAGTCACAACTTGAGTATCATGTTCATGTTTGCCAATCTTTCTCCACCAAGTAAAGGTTTTAGTATGAATTACTGTAATATGGAGACAGGAGTCAGATATAAGTGTATGATGTTTACTGTATCATAGATGGTAAAATAGTAATAATTTGATCCCAATAAATTGCTGACTTTAAGTAAATCATAAGTATTAATTTGCACTCAAATAGCTGTACAATGTATTCCTTATTCAAGCCAAAGGACTAAATGCAAAAAGGCATTCATCCAGAGAATAGTATCTTCACTCAACTTCAGAAGGTCTAAACTGAAAGCGCAGTTCTTCCCCAGGACAAATAATTATCCTATAAACAATGTAATTCAAGATTGCAAGACCCTACTTTGCAGAATAACTTTGTGTTATAGTAGCGGCTTACTGCCTTATTTTTGCTGCGTGTGAAGCACAGGGGGTATGCACAAACACACATTTTAGCTACTGTAAAAGGGAAGGGAGGAAGCGGCTGCTGCTCAGGAGCACCGATCAGCTGCTACAATTGAACTTATGTCTGCATGCGCCTGTAGATGTGGTTCTCAACCTATGAAGGCTTGAGGCACCTCGATAGGCTCGAGGCAGCCCTTGGAAAGTGCCAGCTCTTAGTTTTCACTCATTTTTTCACGACAGAATTTAAAGGCAACAGTCGATCCTCTAGACCGTGGCGTACACATAAGAAGTTGAGTCAGATGCCTGATAAATCCATTTGTGGCTGATATGCCCAATTCGAGAGTGACGCAACTTGTCACAAGTTTCACAGATCCATACGTTGTCTAAGTTAAGAGTCCAAATTTACAGCATGCTGCTTTCTTTTTCGTTTTGCTTCCATCCTATGGATCAAAGCCGCTTCGTGTTGAGCTTCACCCAGTGCCAGATGGTTCCTCCAAACCAGACGGGATTCTGCACGCTCCTCCCAGCTGTCCACATTGATGCTGGTCAACTTCATATAATTTTTGCACACATTGTGGTACCGCCATAGAGGGTGGCCCTGCTTTCTAGAGATGTTTCCAATTTGGCTATACAAAATATTCTTGGGAATATGGTCTCCCATTCTCCTGGTAGCTGAGCCTTTACAACCTCCTCCTTTTGATGGTGCTTTTTAGGTGTGTCAGTGTTGCATGCTCCAGTACCCGTGTTTGGTGTTCTGTCTTCCCACTTTATTTTCAGGATCTTACACTGACATCTCATGTGAAAGCTGTTCAGTCTCTTGATGTGCCTAGCACATGTAGTCCACATTTCTGAACCATAAAGCAGGGACAAGAACACACAAGTCTCCTAGACTCACATCATCAATTTAGCTGATAGTTTTCTGTTATTCCATGCACGTTTCTGTAATAGCCTGAAATTCTTAGCTGCTTTTCTGATTCTGTTAAATTAGTTCAATCCAAAGGTCATGATTTCTGCTGACCGTAAAACCCAAGTAGCAAAAACTATCAATACCAAGAATTTTACACCCTAGAGTAATGTCAGATATTGGTCCTTGCACCCTTTGGTACACGATCACAGTTTTTGTGAGACTAATTGCTATCCTGAAGCTGTTGCATGATGCAGTAAAGCTGCCCAAGAAATTTTGCGGGGAAGATTCACTATGGTCAACCAATGCCATGTCATCCACAAATAGGAAATCTTTCACCTTAGATTTGGCTTTAAACCTTGTGATGTTGAACAAGACTCCATTTAGTCTGGTTTGAAGATGAATGCCATCATTGTTGTCCTTGAATACATGAAGCAGCAGGAATGAAAAATAGATGTTAGAAAGCACAGGGACCAAGACACACCCATTTCACCCAGTTGCTTATGCCAAAGATGCTTGCTTCTTTGTTTTCATACACTACAGTTGCCTTCATCTCTTGATACAATAAGCGACTGTTCAACAGTTTGATGGGATAATTCAGTTTCTTCAGAACTGTAAAAAGATGCTGCCTGTTGGCTGTATTGAAGGCCTTAATCAGATTGATACAATGGTACTTGTTTTTCTCTACACTTCTCTTGTAGCTGCTTGGCCAAAAAGGTGGAATGTCCTGAGCGAAAACCACATTGATTTTCAGGACAGATCTTTCACCTAGAGATTGCAAACTAGGGAACATGATGCAAGTGAGAACTTTTCCGACGGTGTTCAACAGGGAGCTCTCTATAGCTGTCACAGTCATTTTTATTCCTTGTTTTTATATAATTGTACAAACCAAGCATCTTTGAAATCTTGCGGTATCGCTTCCTCTTTCCAACAGAGCAGTATAACATTATGAGCCTTTCAAAGTAATTCATCATTGGAACATTTGTAGATTTCAGCAAGCAAACAGTCACTGCCAGATGCCTTGTTCCCAGGAATTGATTTAATGGTTTTCTGCAAAGCTTCTAATGTAGGCTCATTGTCCAAATCGATCATAGCTTTGGACAGTGGTAATCCTTTGAGCGCTTTGTGTTTGATTTCAGTCTCACTGGAGTATAGAATTCCATCGCGTTCAATCCAACACTTGAGTTTCATAGATGTTAGGGTCAGAAGGGACCTCAGTAGGTCATTGAGTCCGACCCCGTCCTGGGCAAGAAAGAGCGCTGGGGTCAGACAACCCCAGCCAGGTGCTTGTCCAGTCTCCTCTTGAAGACCCCCAGGGTAGGGGACAGCACCTCCTTTGGAAGCCCGTTCCAGATTCTGGCCACCCTTGCTGTGAAGAAGTTCTTTCTAGGAGTTGTTTCTGTTGATCAGTAAATGACATTTCTGTTCAAGTCTTTCAGCAGAGCTGTTTTCTTCTCGACTGGACCAACCGCTCGTTTGATGCCCTTCTACATTCCACGACTATTACCTGCATCATCTGTCGTCTGAAGATCGTCACAGAGATTCAGCCAAAAATCTTGGGCACACCTCTTAGGCTTGAAGAGAAATAAAAAAAAAAAAAAAAAAAAAAAAAGGATTCTCTCGGATATAAAAATAGCATAAATTGTAATCCTTCTGTTGGAAAGAACTCAGATAGACCACAACAAGTCAGAATGGTTTTAACACTATGGATTTCTATCTGACATTCCTGGCTTTATCTTTTGAACTAAGTTTGTACACCTAACAGTACTACCACTGTGAGAGACACCATGACATCCTTGAAAGGAACTCAAGCCACCCTGGGTGCTGTGGCTCACTAGCCTGTGGCAATACATATCAGCTAAATACCCCAAATATTGACCCTGGACAAAACAGGATTAAAGTTGGAGTGTTTTTGCTATACTTCCATCACTACAGATCACGTAGACGTTAACAATTGCAGCCTAAGAATATCAATACCCTTTGATAGCAATACAATCATTAGGAAATTTTCTGCCCCAAACAGTTTAACTGTATAGTGCATTGTAACATCCAGGTAAATCAGTAGAGGAAAGGTGACTCTTTGGTAGTTAAAAAATGTATTGCTCAGACCTGGCAGCCAAAGCTCCAGGGACCTGAAGCAGACTTAAGGTCCTAATTCACTTAGGACATGTCCATGCTGTTTCTGAAATGATCCAGAGACTGCTGCCAAGAAACAAATCCTGCTCACTCTCTCATTCAACATATGCCTCAAGAAAGCTGTGCATTTGCTTTATTTACTTATTTTTTGAGGATCGCCAGGGGTACTTTTGGGATCTCTGTCTCTTGTGGGGGACTACGCACCATTTTGTTCAGTGTGTGGAGCGGGGCAGGCCTGTCAGGCTTGTTTCTCAAAGGTGGTCTCTGGATCACAGTGGATGCAGTTTAGATATATCCATGTCTATAGAAATATTATACAGACAAAAAATAGCTTTCTTTACTGTATGGGTCTTTTAATTGGAAGTGGTTTGATATACTACACATTTGGCTAAGAAAAAAGACACTCAAACTTGATTTCTTTTTAAAGGCACATGAAGACTTGTCATAAGGATGTAATGGTAATGGAGATGGTAACTCATTCTCCTGCCATGAAAGCTCTTCTGGGGAGGAGAGGGGTGTTTCTTGGGATCTTATTCCAGTTTTAATACGTGAAATATGAATGTGAAAGCCTGGAGCTCCAGAGTCCTAATCCCACCTCAAGTCCTCACTAGCCTTGTGACCTCTGCCAAAACAAATACTCAGTTTCCTGATTTGTAAAAACAGGACAAATATTTACCTGCCTGACTTGCAGATGTTAATGAAGGTGTATAACACTTTGACAATACAATGCAGAAGTGCAAAGTCTTATAATCTCTTATCTAGAAATACCATGCTTTGCACCTCCACCTTCAGCCAACCTTGCAAAAATTCGACTCAACTGCTTATTTGTGTGAAGTGAAACACAGGACTGCTTTTTTGCATATAAACTGGAAAGAAGATTTTGTTTTTGCCTGAGCTGTTAAATCTTCATATTTTAAAAAAGCTGCCCTAGTCATTAGTTAGTATTATTTAGGAAGTTTTAATTTTTTTTTCTTCCAAGTCAGTTTTCTAGCGATTCTCTTTTTTTTATCCCGCTACCTTACAGATTCTCTTCACAATTCATACACTGAAACATGTAGAAATGCACAATATCTTTCTAAATCTGTAGAAGGCAAACCATGTGCTGAGAAGACGGCATTTCAAAGCTTAGCAACCAGCTGTTGTGATGGGACGGCCACTACCAGCAGAGCTACGTGCAAGGATAGGAGACGAGATCAAGGGGCTCTTACAGTAACGAAACACTCCAAAAAGTTTACACAAATAGAGAGGACTGCTGCAAATCATAGCTGCAGTCCAAACTTTTTTCACTTTATTATAAAATACAATCTAATAGATAAAATACAAGTGGACATGTTAAAGAAGGAAGTTTTTTCCTTTCTCCTTATTTATTCGGCATTATTTACTTGGAACGGGAAACCATGGGTAGTTACGTGTCACTCGAACAGGTGGCAAATATTCTGCTATCACACCATACTGTGCAGGAGGTTTGCAGGTTACTTAGTTCTGAATTTTGGAAATGTCCATCCGGTATTTATCAACATTCAGCTTCCTAGTCCTATAAAACAACTTGCTATTCCCCTCAAAGTATCCTTCTTGCATGGTACAAGGTAACACTGAACTGCAGAATTATTAAATAAACTTAACACTACAATGTGGAAAGCTAAACCTCCAAGCAAGTTGCATCTATACATTCTCCCAGGCCTTTTCTTATAATATGATTCAATAGGAAAAAACAAACCAGGGGA
Organism: Alligator mississippiensis; assembly: GCF_030867095.1. Classification (NCBI taxonomy): domain Eukaryota; kingdom Metazoa; phylum Chordata; order Crocodylia; family Alligatoridae; genus Alligator; species Alligator mississippiensis. The sequence continues at coordinate 245,775,074 of NC_081827.1, read as the reverse complement.
GATGAAAGCAGTTACAGCTTCTTTAAAACAGTCTGACTCATAATCAACCTTGATGTCTGTAGGCTAAACTAGCTCAAAGAAAAAAAGCGAGCTGCACAAATCCTCGAAAGACTTAAAATTTGCTTCTTGAGCTGGATGTCTCTCTGATACAGTCAGTTGTGCTACCCTGGCTGCAGTATTTTACTCAGACCTGAGAAGGTGAGAAGTACTTTGCTCTTTCTCGGTACATAGGACCACCCTTAAAATGCTCAGAGCCAAACCTGCTGTGCTGCATGGGTAGGTTCAATGGAAAGAAAAACTGAACGATCAAATTCACCATAATGCAAGTAAGTCAGGAAGATATTTGCTTTGCTTTTAATTCTGGTATGGGGAAATACCAGAATTAAAAGAATTGGCCAATTCCCAGAATTGGCTGGGAAGTTCTCAATGGTTTAGAGACCAACCCTGGTGTGGGAATCCACAATCACAGCTCACTTAGATACCCCTGACCTATTCTGGATACAGCTAGATCAATTATGGACAGCAGCACAGCAGCTTCCACCTGTGCCTAAGAAACTAAGTATTTACTCAGGAGTAAAGTTGGGCTGGGGCAGCCTGCACCAGAGTCCACTCCACTACAACTTCACCCTGTATAAGCCAGACAATTTAACACTAGCTAAAGTATGTCTACAAGCTAGTCACACCTCTAAAATGAATTACAGACATTGTTTAAGCTGCACAATGCCTTTATCATCGTTTGGTAGTCCCGTTATACACAGGTAAGAAAGGGTAATGAGACTTCAACCCACAATTGTCCAAGGTAAGCATCTACATAATCAGACTGATTTTCAGAAGTGCCAAACAACAGTAGCTCCTATCAACTGTAACCGGAGTTTAGACCATTTGGTACACCTCGTGAGCCAGGCCCGATTTATTCATCCTCTCCCATTACAAATGCAAGAGGCCAGTCTCAATTTCATCAGCAGCAGTGGTAAAATTAAAAAAAAAATTACACAAATGTAAAAGGGAATTGCAATATTCCCTGAGATCAGCTAGAATGAAATTAATTCAGTATATATTGTACAATGCAGACATTCATTCATTTAAATAAATCTGTTTATTATGGTTCCAATGAGAGCTGCCTACAGGTTTTTCAATTTTTTTTTCCTGATGAACTTATTTTCAGGGAACAGGGATATGGTTATATAGAGAAGAATATAGCAATAGAGAAGGTAAATCTAAAAAAAGGTCAAAGATTTCCCAAGGCCCATGTAATCCACTTAACTATCATGATTAAGGCACTCCAATTTTGTTTGGCCAAAGACACACAAGGGTTAGCATCACATCCCCCTTTCCTGGACTCTGCAGCCCAAATGACCAAGTACTCATTTACAGTTGGGTCAAATAGGAATGGCTACTGGTACAAACCCAGAACAAGACTCAAACTCTGGATCTGCAATGAGATGTCTAAATTGCTTTGCACTGTGCCTCTTAGCAAAGGTAAGTAGCATACTGTAGGACAGCATTACAAAAAAATCTCTCAACTTGATCCAATACTAACTGCATACATGTATGTATTCATTCTGATAAAAGCAAGTGCCTTTTATGTTGCACTGTGAAGTGTTTGTCGTACTGAAATCAGTGAGCATAAAGTACCTTTCCTCTAGCACAATGCATAACAAAAAAAGGTTAATGTATTTTAAATAAGGGTAGTTCGTAGAGGATGAAATTGGTTTCAATTGCTTCCTTTACTCAACAGAATGACAATTACATGGAAAACTTCAGCCCAGCTCAGCTGCTGGAGAAAACACCCCAAAGCACTGTGTTATCACAGGGAGGGTATTGTAGTAGGCAGGCAGTATCCTAGGTAATTTATAAAACTGCTCTACAGTCTACACCTTGGATGGGGCAACCCTTTTAATATTCACTTCTATGATGCTTTGCTCAGTTAATCTCCACAGCCTGGCATCTCAACCATGCTTCCAACCCCTATCTGTTTTGGGCATTGTAGTACTCATCAGATTGTGAGCTCTAAGCACCAGGAACCCTTGGTTTTGTTCCATGACATAAAATGCTGCATGCCTTGTACAGTGGTACAATAAGAAGAGTTTATCCCTTATTTCAGAAGAAATCTTCTATAAAAGAAGCATCCTTGGGCTGATTTTGCACCCTAAAATGAAGCCTTCTTAGGAGTATTAGTTGTACAAGGATGAGCCCTTAGAAGGATATTACCCATGTTAAACTGCATTTGCAGAGGGATATAATCAGTTAAAAATCCCGTTTCTTTCATTCTTCAGGGAAGCATTCAATTGCTCTAGCTGTGAGCTTATCCTATCATAAGGCATACACATAAGGAGGTTGAATTAAGTTTTCAAAGGCAATTTAAGAATATACCATTTTGTGTATTCAACTTCAAAGTGTTAAACTTTTTAAATGCAGCGTTTTGTACATAACATTTATAAACAGCTATCTTGGTGCTCAAAAGCTCCTGTACCAGTGACAGCATTCAGCATATCTTCCCTAAACTACGGCGGTTAAGCGTAGGACCAACACACAGGAATAAATGTAGTTTAGTGCCTATTCCCATTCCACTAAGGACATGTCTGCAGACACTTTCAATAAAGCATTCCCAGTAATACCAACCTTGTGGCTGGGAACACTTGCCCAGAAGGAACCTTCATTTATAGAAAGTCAAATTACCGTGTCATTTTGGAACTTCCTTAAGATTGGAAGCGTAACATCAAGGTGAATAGTTTTATAAATATTTTGAGCCTCACTTTATTACAGGGGATTTAAGAAAATTAAACCTATTTGTCAGTTATTTACATGGGTGCACTAGATCAGCTGGCTTTGATCTCCCAAGACGTCTTTTGGTCTTCTCTAAACAGAATCAGGACAGGACGTGGCCAATGTGGATTTGTTACGCTGATGGGGCTGAAATAGCTCACTGCACTGTGACTACGGCACCCTTTTTCAAACTTTGAACCATTTCATCTCTGAATGCCTTCTCTGTGCGTTTAATGGAACCCTATGGATTTGCACAATACCACACCTGAGGCAATCAGCAGGCTGAACAATCTGGACATAACATTTTGAATGTTTTTTTTCCTTGCTTTGAGATCGTATGCTAAAAAAAGCTGCAAATACACTGCCACGGCTCTGATAACCTAGATGCCAAGTTAATTTTTCAGTACACAACATGTACATATTTTCAATGGCTCTTCAAGAACAATCACATCTTTGGGGGGGGCAGGTGGAGGAATTAGTGGTTCACTAGATTAAATCTGTTTAAGTTCCATAGTCAAATACTATTCCGCTGCCCGAAGTACCATCTCCGTCTGTAAGCACTGATAAATATGAGATCCTTGAGAACCTGCCACAAAATTAAACCATACAGGCATAAATCTATTCATTCATCCTTTACCACGATACCAACCCCTCCCCACAAAAACCCTTTTCTTACTAGTCAAAGTTCTGTCTGTTTAGGCGAGTGAGTAAGTAACATTTCAGAGCTATTTGAAGCTGAATAGAAGGTTCAGGTTACCAGGAGGCTTGAACCATTTCTAAAGGACACAGCAGTGGCTCTCTAGAAACATTTTCTCTATACCAAATAAAACTGGACCACGTAGAAATCCAGTTTTTCACTTTATCGTGTTTACCCCAGCAAAGAGTTTTACACAAGCCTGAACCCATCAACCTGCTCCTAAAACATGAGCCTTGATGGCTATTTGTAATCAATTCCCTTTGCAAATTGCTCCTCATACTTTGCATCTTTCAGATCTGAGCTAGCAAATTAATATTGCTTCCATATAAACTGAATTCTTTAGTTTGGAATAAAGACTATAAAGGTGATATTGTCAGTAAAGTGCATTATTTTCTTGGGCAAAACTAGAGAATTCAGCATGAATGCTGAAAGGGAAAGTGTTATTTACACTTTATTTTATTTACACTTAGTAGCACTAAGCCATCACTATCATGCATGGGACATGCTATCTCAGGATATGAAAACAATGTTTATTCCATCTCTTTTGCAAATAGACAAAAAAAATCACTGTAGTTATGAAATCTTATGACGAGCATATGGTTAGAATTATGGTATTCTTCAACCATTATCCATTTTTACTAGAGCACCGATTCTCAACCAGGCTGCTACAGCACCCTGGAAAGCCTTCAGATACTTTCAAAGGTGCCACAGAGTGCCATGCAATGCTAATACTGTTAGGTGTGCAAATATGATTTAGAAGATAAATCCATATTTCAGATAGCTTTAAATATTATGACTTCCTATCTGATCTGTCATGGTCTTTGAATTCTTTGCAACAGAAGAATTGCTTTATTATTTTTCTGTAGTCAAAAACCAGTTGGCATTTTCTAAAGGGTGCCTCAAGTCTAACTAGGGGTGCCTTGAGTCTACAAAAGGTTGAGAACCACCATATTAGAAGGTTACACTCCTTATCTAGATATTGAAATCTCTCTCAGAAGTGTTTTAAAGCATTAGAGAATACCTAAAATGCTGCCTTGGTAACATACAATTTGCATTATATTTAGTGAATACACTCCTAGATAGTCTACTGCACTTGTTAAAACATACCATTGCAATTACCTGTACTTGTAGGATAAGACCAGTATCAAGAGAACAGATAACATCAGAAGAGCAAAAACCTGATATTCTAGACCTGGGCCATACAGGATGCTGTATAGCATATTTGAATTTGCACATGTCTGCAATACATTTGTGATGGCTATTTCTTGAAGCTGGAAAATAAAACGTTAGTTACTGGACATCAAGTTTACTATGTTTCAAGGTTCTGAGTGCAAAAAGGTTACATATGCTAAAGAAATCTGTAACTCAAGTACACTGTAATAAAACCTAAGGATTAACCAAGCTTCTATTGCATGTCCAAACAGATGTATGCTTTTGTTCCTGAAATACTACCAATGCTACGTTTAACTCAGAATTATTTTATTTCGATTACAAGAATTAACATCACTTGTCAGTAGTCCAAATCCAGGCAGAGAGCACAGAACCAATTTATTTCACAATGTAACACCACCAATTGGTATTTAGTGAATAAACCATTTCACTACATTAACATCAAGTAGAAACATCTTCCATACATGGATAAAAAGTCTATGCTTAGTCTTTCAGAACTGCATGTATTATCAGCTTTCTAAATATACAAAAGATACATTTAACTTATTGTAATCTTAGTGAATCAAATACTTATAAAATTACAATCTTGTTCTTCACAACATAGAAAAAAAATACAAAAACAGCTGTATATCATGTATAATTTTCACCCAAACTGCATCACATGAATATGCATCAAAATATACTGGATCTGATTGATGCATATTCATGAATATTTGACTATGAAAGATAGGTTTTTAAATGACACTGCAGATTGGTCCACACAAATGCTAACCTTTTTTATTGGTAATTAAAAAAAAATCTTTGATAGAAACATTACATTGTGAAAAATTACCATTTGTTTGTCTGTACTACAGTCTGCATTTCACTGTGATTTACAATATGAAAATTTCTACAACTCCGTGTGAGATGTGTCTACTGAAAAGGACCGTGGTCTTTTCCATGAAATGATAAACATGGATGAAGAAGCATTGTAGGGCACAAGTTAATAACCTGTCTACAAAACTATTAGGCTCAGCACAAAAACCACCAACGCAGATAAGGGACGGCTGCTATGGCAGTTTGGTAATGCTGACAGGAGAGAAAAGTCAAGTCAAGCTAAAAGCTTGTGAAAAATTACCCTAGATTGTACCAAAAAAAAAAAGGGAACTACAAAAGCTTCCAGTATTAGGTTCTCAAACTCAAAGAAATTTTAGGGACAGACACCTACCACAGAGGAGGCTACTAGTTTTCAGTTTATGAAAAGAAATAAAACTACAACTAAATATGCATTAGAAAGAAAACCTCATGTATTACAAAAGATCTCTCAGAGCCTGATGCTACAGTTAAGCAGGAGTTTAGCCTGAGTAACCACTGCAGGATCAAGTGTTAGATTTCTCCTTTTTGTGCAAAATGGATTTTGCTTGTTGTAATGTTTGCTTGTTTTTCCAGTGCAAGAGGTTTATGTCTGGTGATGCTTTCTCTTGTAACAAAATCCTGAAAACAAAACAAAAAAACGCAACGCAACGCAACACTTTTTGGGAGTACCTTTTTTTTTTTTTTTTTTTTTTTTTTTTTTTTTTTTTTACAAAGGGGTAGGATTTCATTTGCATTTGTGTGGTCAACTATCTTTGTATTGGTATCATGATACTGATATAGATTAAGCATTTCAAAACACAACGCTTATTTAATTAAATAGGTTAGTTGTAAAGAGCCTTCCCCCAATTTGCAGCAATTTCTCTGCTTCATAAGAAACAAAGTAAACTAATGTATAATTTCCAATTAGAATTAATGTACTTCATTTCATATGTCATTTTTAAAAAAAATGAACATTGGGAGCATAAGACTCCTAACTATAAGCCACTCTAAATCAAAGTGGCTTCTCAAAACAGCTGAGCATCCACAATCCCCACAGACTTCAGCATTTCTGGAAATGTAGGCCATTTTGCTTTTTTATTTAGGTGCCTTCCACTGAAAACACCCTCCATCATCAACTTGGATAGCTAGTTTGAAGGGAACATATTTTTGAACAATAAATCTAAGTATACCCTATTTTGTTGCAGTGTGTTTGAGCCACTCTGCATTTCTCTAATTCACTAAAGGAAGCAAGACATACACAACATTTTACTGCCTTTAAAATACATAAGCACTTTTACTTAGCGTAGGCTTTATATTTTTCCTACCCCAAAGGAAGAAAGTGTTTTAATATGAACTACAATTTTAGACTGCCTATACGTGTGCTCAGGGGTGGGGAGGGGCGTTCTAACTAGAGCAGTTCCCAGAGAGCTGCTCTAATTTAAACACCTCACCTTCACGTGGATTAAGACCCTGTGCGTAAAAATGGCTGCATGGGCACTTTATCTAAACCTTCTCAAATGAGGGTTAGGTAAAGCATCCCATGGCCATTTTTATACATGTAGGGGCTTATACACGTGACAGTGAGGCCTATTAGGATGCAGAGCAGACTCTATTAATTGACTGCTCTGATGTGTTCTAATTAGCCTGTGAGCTAAGGCAGCCTTAGTTTTTCTTCCCTTCCAATTGCTAATACAGCACCATTTGAACTAAATGTTAAGGTCTGTTTATCTGTGGAGTGCTCTTGACCATTATGAGCTCTGGTAAAATCCTGCTTGGTTTCTGGATGGAACCGGGAACAAGTTGACAAGAGTCATAACAAAAAGATTAGAGAAATTTCTCTCTAAAAACAGCTCTTTTAGACAATGTAATCATAAACCCATTCATGGAAATACTGTTTCTCTAAATGACTAGGTTTAAAGAAAAACATTTGGATTTACTAGGTTCATATTGGATTTAACAGCATCATTGAAACTGCTGACTATGCATCTAAGTCCAATCATCCAAAACAATTTGGAAAAAGGCTCTGTGTGGAACATTTAGATTCCAATTATCTACACTTATTCTTAAACTATCTGAATCCTATCTGTGTTTACAAGTGCATAAACAAAACAGACTTAAATGAGCTTAGCAGATACCAACTGGAAATAATAATTTAAAGCCAAAAAGGAAAGAAAACACCAAGTTACTAAGTGATATATTTCACATTATCACATTGTATATGTTCATTATTCATGACATTGCTCTGTCCAGTTATTCAGAAACATTAACATTTCACTCTCCTTTTAAAAAATAAAAAAGGAGAACCGAGGCTGCTGTATTCAGAACAATTTTAATACTTTAGGGCACTTCATGACCTCTGCAGGAGTAGCACTAAAAACATCAGTGTTCAAGGTAATCAGTTTAAATTGAATCTTTAAGGAACACACTCCTGTCAGACACGGTACAGTATCATCTCCTAGAGAACTGCATTCTCTCTGTTCCAGTAATTGTTTCCCTGCTCTCACCCCCACTGCCTTTTAAATCCACAAATTATTTTACTAGATTGAAGTAATCTGCCTGGGCTACCCCCTTTGCTGGAGTCCCAGCCAAAATGTTAGAGCATTCCAGGGAATATAGTTTGCTTCTACAGGAATACATACAATTTCTGGCATGCAGTCAAGCACCTTTAGAAAAGCATGTCAATAATATAAATCCAATTCAAGCACTGCATTTAGTGAGTACAGCTTTGTCACTCATTCTTCAACTCTCAGGCATATAGCAATATATGCTAAAAAAGGTTTTTATTTAAAATAAGGAAAGGTAAAAGGCTAAAATGCCTAAGCCACATAAAATTGAGAAATTCTCCATAGCAGTGCATGCTGAAAATGATAATCCAGTTTTCATATGATAGTCAACAAAGTTAACAAGTGTATTAGTTATTCTTTCTAAGTTATAGGCCTTTTTTTTTTTACCTCTGATTTAGTTTTAACTTCATTCTCTATAAACGTGCTGGCTATTGAAAAATCTGCAGCATTCGGATGTGTGAAAAGTTCTGAAAAAGTGCTGGAATTACTCCGACTTCTTGTGTTCTTCAGTATGAGAAAGTACCTTTCTCCTCTGATGTAGCATGTGGAAATACAGCTGAGGGAAGACTGAAAAGAGAACAGACTTATGTAAATAACAGAATAAAGTCAGGCTCGTGACCTGACAGAAGGCACTTACATACTCAAGGTCACACTCTCTCTCTGAAAATCTGAAATTGCTTATCCACTTTTAACTAAAATCCTGCAGAAAGAGAGGCAGTAGTAACAGAGGAAACGGAGATGCAGATTTTTCTTCACTAGAGATCTGATGTGCAATTCATCAGTTTTGGCCGGCCCAATCACTTTTTTTACGTCAAAAAGAAAACCTTATTTTTCTGTTTGATTCAACGTAGATCTTCATTCCAGACTACGTTTCAACATTAAAGATCATACCACACTAGTCCCAGGATGCCAGTACCTTTTTAAGCAACTCGCACTTAACTTCTGGAATTCACTGCCACAGGTGCTGGAGAGGCAGATAGCAAAGCCTTGTTCAAAAAGGGACTAGATACATTCATGGGCGATAGAATTATTAATAGCTACTAAACAGAATGGTTGGAGATGTTTCCTCCGGCATCTCTAACCCAGTAAATGCTGGATGCCAGGGAGTAGTGAATAGGAGATAGAGCACTCTAGATATATCCAGTCCAAGTCAGTGCTCTCCCTCTGCAGCATCCACTTCTATCACTGTTGGAGACAGGACGCTGAGCTAGATGGACCACTGTCTGACCCAGTGTGGTGCTTCTTGTGTCCTCAGAGTGAGTATGCCAGACCATCTCTCTAAGCAGAAGCTATCTGTATATAGGGAGAAAAATAAAAAGGCCCCTGAACTGCATACACAAAATAAGAAAAAGGGTCCTGAAGGGAGATTAAAAAAAATAAATGAAAAAAAATGCACCAATTCTGGAACAGTTTCTTGGATCCTGAAAGTGGGAAGCACAGGGTTGGGAAGCAAAGGGAATGGAAAACTGCATTTATACAAGATAAGCTTTAAAGAAAAGCACAGTAAAATGGGAGGTTGGAGAGATGCACAGAAATAACTGAACAAGCCTGAATGCTCAGCTCCAAAGCAGTTCGTCTAGTGAATGACATGACCCAGACAAGGCTAGTTTATACCAGCTGTGTGCTCTAAGCAATTTTTGCACACAAAAAACCCCAACAACAACAGTCCTGCCCTACTTAAATTGAACACTAAAAAAAAAAGTTTCAGGTGCCCCTGTTCAGAAATCGGCAATATTATTTGTTCAAGCTTTTTTCACTTTGCTCTCTCTAGCAGAGTACAAAAGTAGTATTTCTCACAAAGACTACAGTCCATTCTCTGTACTAACTTGTTTCAAACTCTTTTTGGAAGATTAAAGTTCTGTTAATGGAAAAAAAACAGACACAGGAAAGTGATAAAAATGGTTACCATTTACCAAAAGGGATTATTGTTATTTTATATTTCAACTAGGGAGAAGAAACAGACTACCTTCGCCTGATCTTTTTTTTTTCCAAGTAACTCTTAAAAACGATGCTACTACCTGTACAAGTAGCTACTGATGTGTGTACTTTAATCCCCCATTTTCTAGTTGGCCTCTACTGTTTTAACATAATAATCTAATTTAATGCTGTACTTACGTGGAATGTAAGAGATCATAACCAGGATCAGGAATGTATAGTAGTCAAAGGAGAAATTGTATTTATTAGGTAAACTAATGGAATACAAGCCAGACTGTCTGACGAAGGGTAAAGCAGCATATATTGTGAGTAATTCGCCTAAGACTCCCATTGGATACAGTACTATGAACAGCGTGTACCTAGAACAAAGTATTTGGGAAAAGTTTTAAACAAGTCAGACTGGATTCTTACAGGTTTTTGCTAAACAAAGTTATGCTTACTTAAGTGTCTAAACCTCTCAAATAAATTTAATATTTATATTGTTTCTCTATTAACTGGTATTTGATCACTGCATCCATTACCGCCTATGTAAAATGAGTCAAAATGAACTGAAAGCTGAGATGCTTCCAATGAGTTAAAAACTGGATTGGAGAACAGCCCTAAAATAGTATAAATTGAATTTCTAAGCCACCCACCAGTAGAGGTAGCTCTCTTGTTTAAAAGGGTTAGTACCTAGTTGATATAAAAAGTCAGGTAAAAGTAGTCTTGTAGATACCCGAGCTCTAGATCATTTGAGGATGTTGGCTTTAAAAACGAGTCTCGCCTCACTGCCAAAACTGAGCAACGAAATGCCCCATATACAAAAACCTGTCAAACATACAACATATTTTTCAAGCTAGATGACCAATTTAAAAAGGAAGAATTTACAGTAGATAAAAAAAATACACGATGGATATATTACTACCATTCCAACTCATATTGAAATATTAAAAATATGAGGTTTGAAAAAAAACTGTAACGGTACAACTGAACACAATGAAAGGGGGCCACAAATATAACATTTGCCTGAACTTTTTCAGATGAATAGAAAAGACACTAGATAATGCGTTGCCTGTTTTTTCATATTTGTTTACTTTGTGCATTTAACTACCATTCATTTACATAGTCAGACAACCCCTTTGTATGGCTTTTTCATCCAAAACAGGAGGGAAAGATCATTTTTCCTTTAAAGAAAATGTGACAAATTGGCAGGGAAAGTTAGGCACAAGTTCAGTACCCCAAAACACCTTTTTTAATTACTTGATTGAAGAGAGCGTTTCAGCTTTAAAGTTTCATTTACACATTTACCTAAAATCTTAAACTCACTTTTCATATTCACCGTGGTCTACCGAACGTGAAAAATAAGAAGGACTGTTGCTACAAACCAATAGTCTCATCTATTGGATTACAACGGTTTTCGAGCACTTTTGAGCTACAAGACTGCACAAAAATGAAGTCATTCACTCTGACCCGCAGATTATAGCAAAACTCAAATACTGAATCTGATGCTTTATCATGTTACCAAAATGTCAAACAGTTCAAAACAAAAATTTATTTCTTTCGTGATCATGAAGAGAATGAGGCCTCTCAATTGGAGAAGTTAAAGGTCTTACAAGGTCTCAACTCCCATTTTTACAAAGGTGCCAATTTGCTAACGATCACCAATTCTTCATACCACCACCATTTTCATTACTTACTGGATCATTTTTCTGTTTTGTTAAAGGGTACATTTCTGCCATGTCAGTAAAAACATTTTGGTGTTGCAAGATTTATAAAAAAGTCTTACCTGGCCCATTTGATAAGATAAGGGAGATGGTTTAGTAAATTAAATGTATAAAAGGAATAACGGATAATCTCTGTGACTGTCCAGGCAACAACAAATAAGAGCACACTGTCTTCACTCTGTACCTATTAAAGAGAGAAGGAAAATATACAATATACGTTGAAAAATGTTATTGGTTACTTATACACCAAGAAATAGTTCACAAAGAAATTAATCTTTACAGATGGTTTCAGTACATCAGTTACGAGAATGAATTCCAAATATTTTAAGAGCAACACAGTGCTTTTGCAATCGTATTTAGAATGAATAAATACTTGTCAATAATGAAAAATTCGCAAGAAAATTAGACAATGTGAATGGTGTAAACCTGTTGCCTGATCACTATGGTTTGTATTCAGAGCTCTACTATGCTACGCCGTCGTTAAGTCCAAGCGATGTGCAGAAAATGGAACAATTCAGTAACCTGACAGATATATACAGATTGGCTAACTCCAGTTTTAATCTTGCTTTCTACCCCACAGAGCAGATGATATTAGATTTAGTTAAAAGATGAAGGGTGGATAACGACTGGGGTACAACTCCTAGGACTAGAACAGATTTGGTCCAATTTCCTGCCTTGTCACAATTTCTTGTGTGACCTTTGACTTTAGTTGACCACAGTTTCTCTGTGCCTCAGGCCCTCCATCTGCAAATTAGGAACAACAGTATCTCCTTACCTTATGAAGAAGTTATGAGGATAATACATTCAAGAGTGAGAGGCATTCACATATTATGTTGATGGCAGCCCCATCAGTAGATAGATTTACACAGTCCCATATATTTAGTTCTCAATGTGATTCAGAATTTATTTTGGAAAATATTAACTCATCACAGAAGCTGGCCAAGGGAAAATTACAGGTTACTAGTTTGATTCGGAACAAGGGGGAGCTCTCCTAGGAAGACAGAAGTCTATATTTCAATTTTAGACACTAATTAAAAGGCTAAGGCAGGACCTCTCTAAACTCAACTATCTGCCTTTCCCTACCTTGGCTCCTTTTCTACCACTAGATCTAGCACAATTTCCACTAAAAGGATCATTTAAAAAGCATCCTTGGATTTCAGTGTAGATACAGAAGACTGGGACGCTTCCTACCTCTCAGAGTCGGTGTTTGGGACATATCACAGAATCAGTGTTACTCTGTTCACATTTTTAAGGCTATATTCCAACCATAGGTATCTTTTTTAAAGTGCTAGATTAGATTTGGGAACGCAACTATCTGTCAAATTTGAAAAAGAATGGCAACTGTATGGCAGTTTATGTGGCCATATAATTGTATTATGAACTGCTGTAACCTATCATACATAATATGTATTTCAGCAAACATTTTTACACTTAGTTTTTTCCAGTAGCGTCATGCATTTTCTCAGCTGTATTAGAACCCTGAGCCAAGTTTTACTAGACTGTGAGAACAAAAAACCTCTTCAACCAGTGCCTGCTTATTTCCCCCCCCCAATTCTATGGGAAAAGGAAGTCACTTGATGCAGATGATACAAACGACTCACAAAGGGTGAAGTACGTGCACACGCACAAAAAAGAGGAACAAGAAAAAAATATGGGCCCATTGAAACCTTTGCACATAGACAGAGGTGATCATATGTTTGCTTGTAAAAAGCTCAGGGGGGACAATAGGTAAAAAGGCATTTGTAGTAAGCAGACTGCAAAGCGTGACCTTACGTAAGGAAACGCAGCAGCTCCAGAAAAGGCCATTGTTATTATTCTTGATTATAATACTTTTATTTTAAGCCGCTTCTACCTCACTTGATAGCAAGTTTTCTTTGTCTCTTTTGACATGAAACCAATTGCTTGCATGTTGTATAGTAATTCCTCTAGTTTCATGTATAAAAAAGGGATCTTCATGGAAGAGGACTGCATTTGCCTATCTATTTCTAGAGAAGGCGAAACAATGGACTCTGAAACCTAACTGGGACCTTTGGATGCTTTTGCTTTACAGACAGCAGGGCTGACTCCTCAACTAGAAAGAAGTACAAGTATTGCAGAGATGGCAGTGTTTCCCGGGCCAGGCAAACTTCACAGCACTCAACAGCTGCACCTTCTGGTCAAATCAGGAGCAGGATTTAATTAGTTCATTTCAGTCACGCTGTTTCACAAGGGAAAAAAGGTATCCTGGGGACAGTTTAATCAGATAGGTCATTGTACAAGCCTTCACCTGCCTTGGGAGCAGAGGGGCCTAAGGGTGGACATGAGCAACAAAACTGTGGTTAGATATAGCACAAAAATTGGAGGTGTGAGTTGAGGAGGGGAAGGGGTGGAAAAGAAGACCAGGGCAGAGAGCAAGAAACTGGTTCTTATGCCTGGTGACCAGAAAACACAGTTTGAGAAGAGGGGGAAAGTATTCGCTATCAAATCTGTGGTATAACTTTTCTGTAACCACTGCTTTCTCAAATCATAACTCTTTTCATTCCCAATCTATTCTTACAGAAATGCATTTGAACATGATTCATAGTGGTTGTAGTGCTACTACAGGAACCTGCTTCTATATCTAATCAGCCAAACAAACACGGTTGGAAAAGAGTTTGGTAGGAAGCATATTGCAATGTTTTAGAACAGTCTGCAAATAGTGAAACAAAGACGCAGGTGACTAGTACTCCTTTCTTTACCATGTTTCTTCTAATGCAATTACCCCACTAGAGAAAGAATGAGGTTCCAGATTAATTATCAGTATGTCTGGTGGTAAATATTTATAACGACTAGAACTCCTCATTGTGTGTGTAGGGTTTTTCTTTTAATGCTTCAAATGAAACAGATTTGTGAATCTGTCTGAAAAGCGCATCAAACCTCAAAAGATCTGATTTGCTAAACAGCCTCATTCAATAATAAAGAATCTCATTCAATCAGACACAGCTTGCATCAATTCAGCACAAATATCATCCCTTTCCCTAGGACAGCATACCCGGGGCAGTGTAAGGGAGTGATTGCAGGGCTATACTTAGCAGCCTTGTGCTCTCTGCAAAAAAAAACAAATCACTGGACTCTTATTAAAATCCCTCTTCATTTTATTTTTTACTTTAAAATATACTACTTCCCCTGTAGACATTTGGATAAACCTTTAGTACTGCATTCAAAGCATTTCATGCTCTTAACATGACTGATCATTTAACATGCTACCTTAACTAAGCTGTTCAGACCATGGGCTAAACTGCTGTTGACAGCTGTTTTAAACTGATTCATCACCAATGTGGGTTCTGCACTTATTTTTGATTATCTTGATGACTGTGAATAAGAGGCAGTCTTTATATTAGTTAAGAAAAACTGTCAGAATACAAAATGAAGATTCATAACTCAAGAAATGACAAGTAAGATTGTTCATGCAACCTCTACTGTTGTTTCCTCTTGCAGATGCATGAAAGGGGTTGTAACTGTACGGTGTAGGAACAAAGAGAGAACTTGACCTTTCTGGGGAGGCAGGGTGTGACATTTCTACTGGTAGATGGCAGTCAGCAAAATGATTCAGGCATTTGGTGTGTGGCCCTATTTAAAAATCAATCAGAAAAAGAAGCCCAAAACCCAGAAACTAATCCTGGGGAAGAAGCCTAAATTAGTTTCCAGAAACTAAATTCAGTCCACAGGATGAACACATCAAAAAGCCACAAATGATTGAAAAATGGGCAGAGTTTAAAACAGAAACACTAAACAACTTCAAGTCCCTCCATAGTATCTATATGTGGTCTTCACACAGAAAATGGGGGTTTAGAAAAGATGCATGGGTCTTGATAATACATTTAAATCTACTGGTAGATCACTACAAAAACTACACTGATGTAAAACCAGAGTACGCAGTCATGATTAACTCACAATGTTCTGTCACTGACTGTCAAACTTTTAGTGTGGACTCTGTCTTATCAATACCAATAAATGCTACAGACTAAAAAGTTCTAATTATCCCAGAGCAATAAGCTAAGCTATTAGCACAGTTAAATGGCAGTCTCCCTTTTCTCAAGTATTTTTTGGTATACTCGACAAATAGCAGATGGCAGTTTCATCTGCCCACACAAGATACTGTAAAGCACAGATATACTTCCCTAAAATACTCTGATACAATTCAATTGTTTTCTGAAAAGGCCAGTTTTAAAAATTAAAAAGCTTATCTACATTATACACACTGTTCAACTTTTTAGTAGGATTTGAGTGGTGTTGTAGCCAGGAGGGTCCAGGAAATATATAAGAACCAAGGATTTCTCTTTGGTGAAACAACTGCAGGGTGGATAAAAATCAACGATTTAAAAAAAAATAAAAATCAGATTTTAAAATTTCAATCAACTTCTTTATTTAACTGTATTTTAATTTTTTTGTTAAGATGCTTTTTTTTTTTTAAACATAAACCTATATACAGATAATTTAAATTTAAGATATGCTAGAGCTCAAAGATGTAATCATGGAAGAGGTATTATAACTTCTAATTATATATTATTTGAGACAATATATTCATGTAACTTATTTAGAAAAGTTTTATAAATAAGTCACAACAGGCCATGGATTATATTAGGGGCCCAATTTTATAGGGTTCCCAGATGCTCTTCTATATATTAGAAAAGATTATAGAAAACCCAGTGGGAGTCAGTGCTCAGCCTTGCAGATCCCAGTAAGCATCTCTGTGATGCCTAGTTTCAGTTCTCAAACTGTGGATTTATGCCTCCTGAGGTAACATCCTCACTAACAGTGGCATATGGAGATGAAAGATGATAGACTTGCTACCTACCCGTCAGCCCTATTGGCTCTCTGCAAGTCTGTGTACAGAGTCAAGCCCTTGCCTCTTTCTAAAAGTGCAAAGTTGGAAGAAGTTAAATGAATATTGTTGGGGGTGGAGTAGATCTGGGCAAGGAGGAAGAGTCTGGAGAGAAATGCAGGAGGAGGGCAGGGTAGTAGAAACAAGAGAGAAACATTTTGAGCAGAATATTCCAGAAGTCTTGAGGGATATGTTTCTGAGTCCAGTCTCTCCACTGATTTGAGATCTACTGAGGGAATGGTATGGTAGAAGGGAAAACCTCTCATGGTAGCAGGCTTGCCAGATCATAAAAGAGAGCCTGTGTGGGAATATTTTAATGAAGGTTATATCAAACAACAAAAATGCACTTTTGGTTGAAAACAGTGATTAAATCAAGGCTTACTAACCAGTGGTTTAAATCATGAATTAAAATCAATTTGATTTAAATCAAATCCACCCTGACCAACTGTACTAATTTTTTTTAAATACTGGACTTGAGGAAGGGCACTGTTTGCTTGAAAGCGCATCTAACACCTCTCCCAGCTTTTTAATTGGTTCCAAACAAGATCCCATAATAATAATGCTTTTCTACTGGAGTGAGAAATCATCAAGCAACATTACACACAAGCCACTGACAAGTCACCAGATGATTCCAACGTTGTCATTGATGATCTACATAAAACAGGTAACATAAAAAAACTAAAAGGCTCTATTGTTCCACTACTTACTTTTAATTGAGCTATTCATTCCTGGCCATTCCTTCCCTTTCTTAGCCATTGTCTTAACACCAGGACTCACGAGAGGCTAAATAGATTCCCATAAATACCTGCTGGATAGCATGTACTGCACCGTACACTGGACCTGTCCCACATAGCTAACAATTGCCATGTCCCAGCTGACTGTAGAAAAAGAATCTAATCTCTCCCCCAAACAGTGAACAAAGTGCAATGGAAGTTTACCATGCAGCTACGGTTGACTGTTATATTTAGGAATAGGATGACACCATACAAAAATATCATGAAAGCACACATATGTTAAGAGCAAAAATCATGCTTCAAATCACGTCAAAATAGTTTTTTAAATGGTCAAAAGAACAAGAGAATATGTTACTAATGTTTCTTCTTCCAAAGAATGAACCATATCTACAAGCAATCTGGATAAGCAGGATATTAAATGCTTCTCACTCAAGTTAACATAAAAACTGAAGTGTATTACAAAACCTCATGCATCCACAGGTCTTACTAAATCCACACAGGTGTGTAAGACATTAATCCTGGATTTCGTCAAGGATCTCACTTGTCCAGACAGCCCTTTAGAAAAAGCAGAAAACTCTCATGACAGTGTAAAAACATCTACCCAGATGCTATGGCATCATTGCTGGTGCACAAAATCGAGAGACTCTCCTCACCTGACCTGCTCTCTGCTTTACTGTTACTGTTCTGGGTAGTAGGAAAGCCATTCTTGAAGGCAGCTAGCATTACCCAAGTCCTAACCATCCATAAACCTAAATCTTAGGATAATAAAACAGTAGCACAGACAGCCCAATCCTTAATGATTATGGTGTTAAGATTGAAAAAAATTATTCAGCATGGATAAGTCCTTTACCATTATTCTTACATTAAAAGAACTATTCAGTTCAAAATGCAACGGAACTGGCAAGGACAGTTTCATGTATTGTCTAAGGGGGCTTCTTAAAGAATTAATGTTTTAGATTAATCACTCTATTTCCTGAAGCCTTTGCTTTTTAGCTTACTTGAAATTAGGCAATTACCACTAGTGAAGTTTCCCACCCCACACTCCCCCTTTAGAGCCGATAAGGACCCTAACTACAATTATCTGGATTCATAGTGAGATCTGTCAGTAGAGCACAGTATTTACTCAAGCGAAAACAAATATAGGAATAAGGAAAATGTAGTAGACAGCTTTGCAGACTATGGTAACAGGGACACATACTCTTGGGTATCTGTCCATAAAAGGAATGCAGGAGATAATTAGCCAATAATGAACCAAGATGTACTTTTGGCAGAAAGTTATACCAGAAGTAACTTCAATCTCTGATGAGATAACAAGTCTAGGAAACTTTATAGATGTAAAATAATTCTAAGGCATTTAACTTGGTAATGCCTAATATTCTGATGAAAAAAATAACAATAACAGGTGAAAGTGCACACAGATGGAGTCAGAACTCGGCAGCAGATCTCCATGAAGTGATTCTCAGCGGGATATCATCAAATATGGGTGTTTCTGTAAGGTTGCACCTGGATGAGGACTAGGATCACTACTTTAGACACCGTTGATGAAATGTGCAGATGATGCAGTCTGGCTAGTAATGAGGACAGCACAGACTGCAGATTTTCTGGTTTCCTATGCAAGTTGAAGCCATTCAAACAAAACACATCTTAAGACAGGCACATTTAAAAGGTATAGATAGAGGAAAGAAGGATGCAGAGCATATTTTCAGAACTGGGGACTATATCCTAGAAAACAGTGCCCATAAAAATGATTTAAGGGTCAGGAGGATCTCTTTTAAAATCTTAGTTAGGCTTCCGGGGCAGATGGAGGTAGAAAGCATTAGCTTTGGTTTGGTTCATTTGTCTTCCTGGGCAGGTGTAAGACAATACAGAAAACTTACCAAAATCACGGTCGGTTTAGAAACCCAACAAAATCCACTCTGACCATCCTGACAACGTTGTTCATATACTATATTCTTTTCTTCTGTTTTTTTTAAAAATAAATTAATATTCTTATACAATCATCCCACACATTTGGACAGTCCATGTCACACTTTGGGAACTATTATAGTACATTTAACTATTCTTGTTGTTTTCTTTACCATTAAAAGGCAAATGAGTACCTTTTAAATATTTCATCTCTGTACAAGGAAAATAATATTAGAAATTTTATTTAGAAAAGTAATGAGAGCTTCTTAGAGAATGGGAATTGGCTACAATGCTTGATCCTGCTCCAGCTCTGAGTAAAAGGAGCTTTGCTATCTGCTTCAATGAAAACAGAATGAGGAGCTGAATGGAAAAGGACATTATAAATTATCAAGATTCAGGATATAGCAATTTGGTGTTGCCCAAATCAAAATTACACAGTGGAATCGAGTGCCATGAAAGAATGATGAAAGGAATTCCCGTGAGGAATTTCACTAAGAGAGTGACAGGGGTCTAGGTTGTAGCTGTGTTGGTCTAAGGGCATAGGCAGACAAGGTTCTTTGGGTGAATCTGATATCTTTTATTAGACCAACTTAAATAGTTGGAAAACAATTATTACGCAAGCTTTCGGGTTCAAAAACCCTTCGTCAGGCTAAGGAAGTTTCAGAAGTTGGTGTGAGCTCTTCCTGGATGGAATGAAAAGTAAAGAGAATGACAATCTCTTACTGGCTCTAGTAGCCCCATGACCTGTTTACAAATATTTCCCAGAATATCTAAGTTTCAGTAACTAGCAAATTAAATATTGCATCCTCTCCATCAAAACCTAGACCAGGGTGATAAAATACCCATTTTGGAAAGTAAGAGCTTGGGTTCAACTACAAAACACTTAAGAGTCCAGAAGACTGTAAAAGGGAGAAAACAGAATCGGAACAAATGTTTATGATCCGAAGAAGTCCTGTAGTATCTGGAAAAACAGCAGGTTATTCTATCTTTATACTTTTATGTGGAGGGTCACCACAAGTGAAGTAAAATACCAGCAAGCAAATTTTTCCAACCATTTCAGTAGCTTTAGGATGGTGCACAAATATAATTAGGGTGTCAGAAAAATAGAATACTGCATTATAATGAATGTGATTTGAGCTGAAGTAAAATATTCTTATGTAGAGAAACTCATATAAACTATTTTTATATTGGGAGGAGAGGGAAAAGGGAGGAGGGAGAGAACATTTGTAAATACAGCAAGACTATGACAAATATTAACTTCTTTCTACCACTCACCCATTCGCCCTTCATTCTGCATTGGTTCACTTACCTCTTTTACACTGTGTGTTACTGCCCATGTCAAAAAAACCCTTGACATCACCTGGAAAGCAGTCAGGACAACAGAAGAGGGAACGATGCCTGAAAAATATTTTAGGATTGGTGAGCATGTTCACATGAACTATATTAGACAAACAGATTTAATAAAGCAGATATTATCAAAACTAGTCATCCTGAATTTTTAGAATGCAAGAACTTGAACTTAAAAATTAAATATTCATTTTTTGTAGCAGTATCGGTTTTCCATGACGTCTGTAGAGCCTAGTACATTGGAATCACCTGTGAAGTTGACTAATTAGCTCCACCGTAAAGTGTTACTGTCTACACATGCGCCCGTATTACAGCGCAGTAAATGAACTAACTCCGCTGTAGGACAGTGCTGTCTGGGACAAGTACTATCCTACAGTGGAGTAATTTACACTGCCACAACACACATGTAGGTAGTGACCAGGGCTGGCCGGGGCACGAGGGTGCTGTAGTGTTGGGGCTGCCTGCTATGCACTGTAGCACCCAACCAGCCCTTCCGCCATGACCGGGGCTGACCCCCTGCGGCTGCTGCCAGCCCAGGGCTATTCCGCCCTGGCTTTAACTGCTGCAGTCCCAGGCACACATATATACACTGCACTAGAAGCCGCCGACTGCAATGGAAACTGTGCTGGAGTTTATTGCACCATGCTAATTACACGTGTAAATAGATGCCCATAGCCCGCATCCACAGGAGCATGGACATTTGTTTCCCTGGGGACAAGTAGCAGTGGCACACCTTGTGCCACTGCTACTACTTGTCCACAGGGAATGCCTGTGCCACACGCGCTCTGGCGTGCAGCAGGTTACCCTGGGTGAGATAGGAGAGGATGGGGCCAACAACTGGGGACCCTGGGGGCTTTCCAGGGTTGCAGCTGCAGCAGGGAGCCTGGCTGGCAGCTGGAGTGTGGCTCCGGCCAGCCAGGCTCCAGTTCAGGGCAGCACACACTGCCACTGGTGTGCGCTACTCTGCTTTTTTTTTGGCGTGGGTATTTTTAACCCCGGTATCTCCCGGGGCCAAAAAATACCCCTGAGCTGCTATGTCTGTGCTCATCTAGATGTAGTTGTAGCAAAACCCCCTGGGTTTTTTTTCTTCTTTTTTTTTTTTTGGTATTTATTTTAAAATGCATTCCCCCTCCCCTTCCCCAACCATTTCTGTCTTTTTCTCTCCCTCTCTATTCCCTATAGATAAGTATAAGTGAGCTCAGATTTAGGATAAGCTTTAAACATTTTTATTTCGGTAGCAAGTTTTTGGTTTTGGATATCCACTGTTGTATATTGTATTATTATCATTTTCGTATTGATTTTTACTGTTGTATATTGTATTATTATCATTTTCGTATTGATTTTTATGGTTTCATATGGATATTGTATGGCTTAGGCCCGTGTTTGTAAGTGAACCAAAGTCACGTCAAGTTTCCATTTTATATGTCAAGCCTCTATCTTCTGTCCTCTGCCTGGGCATCCCCTGTGTCACAACTGTATGAGTCACATACCCCTCACATGTAAATTGGTTCCCGGATGAATGAGTGTGATTGGAACTGATTGAAATACAATGGTAGCAGGCCTCTACTGAATGGCCTGTAACGACTGGACCATCACCTTGCATTGATTCACCCAGGAACCACGGACCTCACCCAGGAACAGAGACAAGACCAGCATTTGAAAGTCAAAAGACCCTGCATAACCAGCAACTCTCACCATTACAGACACCCGAAACTGCACATCCCTGCATGGAGCACACATGCTCAGTACGCCAGGGGCTGACCCTTGCCTGGGCATGCCTCCTGTCACTAGGGTCACACAAGGTCTGCCCCTATAAAAAGGGGCAGTGAAGACAGACCCAGGGGGAATGCCATTTCCACCAGGACCAGCACCATGCCACACCACCTATCCACCCAGAGGCCCTGCCAGAGACCCGCCTCTGGACAACACCTACTGGACAAGGACCCCTTCTAGCCTGGATAGGTAGATATTACCTGCCCACCTCCGCCTACAATTTGGACTCTCTCTCTCTCTGTCTCTGTCTCTCCTCCTGGACTTCAGTGGACTTCAGCCCCTGCACCAAGCCTCTTTAACCCCTGCAAGGGTTAAATATATAACTAATATATATATTATATATATATATAATGCATTGTGCGCATGATGTACGAATCAGTGATCAGTATCTAACTTTTGGGGTGTATAGTGTATGTGCTTGAATTGGTTATAAGTATGCATGTGCCTAGGCTGGTTTGGGTGTGTATGAGCCTGAGCTGGTAGTGTGTGTGTATGCACCTAATCGATTTGTGTGCATTTTGTATATGTGCAATTGTGTCACACCCTCCTGTCTAACAGGGCAATATTGAGATCCTGACAGTTGGCCTGACCCCCCAGGGCAACATAGATATACAGTTTAACATGGGATGTTCATCTAGTTCAGCAACACAGATACAGAAACAATCCTGAAGCTTTCCAGTGAACTGCCAGCATTCACTGGCATTCTTAAAATGAGTTTTGAGGTGCAAAATAAAGTGACCCAAACTTGTATCACAGCTAAGGCCGATCTACTAAATCATTCAAGATCTAATAAACCAGGATTAGTTTTAGTTTTGGGCTTCAAGATCACGTCCAGTATGCATTTCTATACCTTTATGACATTATGTGTTATCTTCCTCAACAGCACAGTGCACAAAAAAAAAAAGAAAAAAAAATTATATTATATATATATATATTACTACTAGTGTTTCAAATAGGAGATGCTAGATGCACTTCCAGTTTCTGAAGTCTACCATCAACAGAGCTTCAAAAATTACTTCCAGCTTCTAAAAGTGCATTGGAGAGAAAAGGGAAGAGAAAAAGGCTAGGATCTGAGTGGATCAGGAAGGAACATACAAAAATGATTCTCAAGAACTATCTTCAGAGACATCATACAACTATCACAACAAAACAAGAGACACTCATTAGAAAGTAATAAAAACGATGAGAAAAACAAAGGTACCTGATCAACAAGATAAACAGTATCATACAAATTTCTGAAATATACCCCAATGGCTGAACAAATGCGCTGCCTAAATAAAGCAGAAAAAAGGCCGGGGGGGGGGGGGGGGGAAATCTGATCTGCTTGCTCATTTAGGACACATCAACCATGAGGAGGTATCATTTTTCTTTTTAATCAACTTTTGCTTCATGACAACTGAGACTATGAAAAAAAGTAAACAGATTCCAGAACTGAAATTAACTTTCATGCTGCAAACAAGACTTGGTGAAAATCTTACTTAGTTTCTGCATTCAGCACTTTGTAAAGCTCAGTGCCACATTCAACACATCGGAGCTCCCAAAGCAGCTTCAAGGAACAAAGTTCCTTGTTAGGCATGCTCTCTCATCCAGCTATCTTCCAGGGAATCCATAAACATGCCAAAAAGATATGTGAAACAATTCTTTAGTAGTATCTCAAGACTGCGCAAAAGCAGCACTGTCTCACCCACAGTGAAATGCAAGGGTCTATGTCTTAAATAGAGATCAAATTAATTAAGTGGGCAATTATGATAGTGTCTATAACAAAACAGGACAGACCAAACAAAAACCGTGCACCAGAATGAACACACACCGGAAATCAATCAAAGACAGGAATACCCAAGTTACCAGTGGGGGCCCATTTCTCACAAGAAAACCACTCCCTCTCCAATCTCTCAGTTCTAATCCTCAAAGGAAATTTACAAAACACTTTTCAGAGACGAGCCTACGAACTTCACTTAATCGACCTCCTGGATACTAAAAATCATGGACTAAATATAGACATTGGATTTATGACATGTTATAACCTGCTTGACATCTGACTCCCCAAGTACCTTTCCACTATTGAACTGATACATTCATCCCCCTTCTCCCTGCAACCCAGCCTGTCTCTCACCCACTCCTCAATTTACATCTTCATTGACTGCCCGTCTTGCATGTATACCAGCCCAGCCTCTGGCTTCTTTACTTTTCATTCCATCCAGGAAGAGCACCCTCAGCCTGACGAAGGGTTTTTAAACCTGAAAGCATGCTTACATTTTTTCCCCCCAACTATTTAAGTTGGTCTAATAAAAGATATTATATTCACCCAAAGAACCTTGTCTGCCTATAACAAAACAGGCATTCATCCAACTACCAGCCAGCACCAAGATACCTCCCGATAGTGAAACTTTAAATATCGATGCTAGCAAGTCCATTATGTATTCTAGGACGGTTTTAACCATAGCTATTAACAAATGAAAGGATTGCACTTCATTGTTTCTGTACACAGAGCTCACTAAACACATGCCATCTGCATCCCATTCTCTTTTCCCCCCACACCAGCTCCATGTGCCACTTCTCCAACCCCAGCTACATAAGGCCCCATCAGTCAGGCCTGCCCCTACCCCCACCCCTACCTTCACTCCAGTGGTCCTGTCTGCCCACCCATGCCTGAGGTAGCTTGTTCCTTTCCATGATATTTGGCCTGCATTCTCTCTTCATTCACTAGGCTCCCCATGCCCCAGGCTCTGTGTCCCTCCATTCTTCACTCCATTACATGCCATGGTTCTGTTCCAACAATCCAGTTGTCCCTCTTTCCCCAAATGCCACTTACCCATTCCCCTATTTGAGGACGCCATCATTAATTTCCCATCACCTTTTTGTTCTGAGGGATGTCATTCCAAGCATCAACAATTCAACGCGTGGTTGAAGCTAATGTCTGCTACACAGATCCCAGGTCCCCAATTCCCCTTTCAGGTGTGCACCAAAATCATAGAATTCTGACCATTAAAGCCTTGAATATCCCCGGTAGGGCAGGGTGGCACTTCAATGTACAGATACATTTGATAAACATTGATGGTGTTGCCTGTGAAAGCTTATGCCTCCCTGAACCAGCAAGTCTCTAAGGCCGTGTCCAGACGAGCACAGCCGTGTGGTATGTGGCACTGCAGACATATCTGCAGCACCACATACCACACATTCAGGTGTTTCCTGCAGTGCAAGGTAGCAGTGCCGGGTGGGGTAGGGAGGGTTGACCCTGCTGTGGCAGAGCACAAGTTGTGCCTGCCATTTTAAGAGGTTTCAGGCAGGCTTTGGATAGCTGGCAAATGTGGTTTGGCCTAATTAGATGGTCATATGACTGAAAGGGGCCATCAGATTGCAAAGGGGCTGGGCAGCCTCAGTATAAGCCCAGGCCCTAGGAGCAGAGCTGGCAGTTAGACCTAGGGAGCCAGAAGTGCAACATCACCCAGCCTGCAGACTGCAGCTCCCAGAACACCTGGAGGTCAGGGGAGGAACTAGGGTATGGAGGAGGTTCCTCGTCCTGGGGCATGACCTGAAACTGCACCCTGCTGGGATTGGATGGTGTGATGGGGCTGTTCAGGACACCTGAGGCCAAGTTTAGACCACAGGCCAAGTGCGGTCAGGCAATGGGGCCAGGGGAGTTGGAAGTGATTTTTGGATGTCATCTGCAAGGCATGGGGGACAGTGTAGGGGTGGTTCAGAGGCAGGTATTACGCCCTTAGCATCAGGCAAATAAATGGGCAGCCTTCCACCTACGAACAACTTCTTAATTCCAACAAAGGCATGGCAGGTGAGTCAGGTAGCTGGACTGCCCTAGACAGGTGGGCAGGCCGATGTCATGACCAGCCTCGTGACAGACCATGAGGGTAGAAAAATACGTGCATGAAAGAAATGTGGGGGCAATGTGCGCCAACCAAAACCAAAGCCTGGCCAACCAGAGCCATATTCCAGCTGCTCGCTAGGCTCTGAGTGGCAGAATCCAGGAGGCCCCCAGCCTCCCTTACGCGACCCGGGGTAACTGCCAAGCGCCAGAGGGTGCACAGGTATTCCCCAGGGACAAGTAACAGTAGCACAAGGCATGCCGCTGCTTCTTGTCCCCAGGCAAACAAATGTCCATGCTTGTGTGGACATGACCTAAGATGCCACCCTGCCCTACCTTCTGCCTGACTTCACACTAATGCAGATAACTACTTCTCTCTAGGACATTCTTTGAAATTTGGAATTGATTAGATATGGCCTTCAAAAGTTGTCATGTTACAGAAACAGGGGAGTGCCATCAAGCTGGCAGCAAGGCCTCACTCTAGGCAGCCAACAAAGGTTCTCACTAGACAAAAAGAAAAGCACGCACACATCTTGCTTTTAACAAAAACATTGCTTTGAGAAAAGCAAAGCAGAACATTAGATTAATACAAAATATTTTGGGACATTACATTAATGCCGAGAGCTAAAAAACATTACCGATTATATAACTGAGACCTACATGGATCTACACTTCAAACAAACTGGAATGCTCAAAAATGAGATTCACCAAGGCAACTAAATGCACAACTTGCAATAATGATCAGTTTAAAATTCCAAATAAAAACTTCTTGGAAACAAAAATAAAATCATCAAGATCAACAAGAGTAAATGTTCCGGAGAGACAGAAAAGAGAAAAGAACAATGCAGCAATTTCTAAAAGAACAGGGGCCAAAACAGTTCTGACAACGTAAAAGTGATGAATTGTGTTCACAAAGATCTGAACTAATCATTTGAGCTTTCTGCTAGCAGACACCAGTTGGCTGAAAACAGGCCAGCTGATGCTCCAAATCGTGCTTTTCAGCATGTGAAGATCGCAGCTGGATTTAAAAGAATAAAGACATGAAATTGCTTATAAAAAAAAAAACAGAAACAAAACCACCACTGATCCCCTGAGAGATGCAAAATGCACCAATAAAACCCTGTTGGAGAAAGAAGCAAATAGCAAGAGATTTTGATTTGACCAAGAGGAATAGTTGTTAAACACAAACAAAATTGGTAGATGTTGATTTGTGGCTGGAGAGAAGAAAAAATGTGCAGCTACATGGATTTGCAAGTGCAAACTAATAATGAACTCCGTGATATGAAAAAGCTCTGAAGCAAGCAACCTCCATAACAATAAACAGAGTCAACTGATAAAAGGCAAGGGGTCATTTGACCACTCAAGCCTACCAGATTTTCAGGGAACTACATGATGTCATTCCCACATTGCCATAACCCATTAAACAAACTTTTAGGTCAACAGCCAAAAAAAAAAAAAAAAATCAGGTTGACAGAGTCAACAAGTACTGTTTGACAAGTGGCGGTTGTGTGAATGCCTGGGGGGCTAAATGCAAGGCAAGTCCACAAAGTACAATTAGATTTTATTGGCAAAAAGGCTAAGAATATAGTGGAGACAAATTCCTAAGAGGTGTTTCTGAAGCACAATGAAGGAGAGAGAGCAGGACAAGCTGGAGACCATCCAAAAGATGTCCGAGAAGAAATTGTGAACACAGCTATCAGCAGCCACTTGCAAACAGAGTCGAAAAACAAGGGGGAACCAGCAGAAATAGTAAAGTGCTGATGCTTTTGTATTACATGCCTAACAGAGCATAACCACCGTTTAGTCTGCAAGTCAAAGCGTATACCATTTTAGCAATATCTAAAACTGAACCTTTCCTGCCATTTGGTAAAAATGGAACGGAAACAGTTATAACGTTTACTAATATTTCTGGATGGGAAATCTGACTCATCTCAAGCTTTCTACCTAACGAGGATTTTTTTTTAATGAGTACAGATTATTTGACAATAGGAACAATTGAGGGTTTGATCACCTGAGTGCAGCAAAGCAAAATAGGACAGGGAGGAACCTCCTATGTCAACAGTCCCTTGCTAACAGATCATATAAATCCCGGAACTGACAACCTAAGGCCCACAGAGCCATTGGATCTGGTCTGTGGAAGTTGGGTTTCAGTGGTGTTTGGCAGCAAGGGAGTTCAGCTGCGAGTAAAGAATCACAGAAAATAAGAGTCGGAAGGTCATCAGGAGGTTGAGTCCAGCCCCCTGCTCAAAGCAGCATCAACCCAGCTAGATCATCCCTGCCAAGGCTTTGTCTAGCCGGGTCTCTAAAAACCTTCAGGGATGGAGACTCCATGACATCTGGGTAATCTGTTGCAGTGCTTTACTACTATCCTCATGAGACAGTTTTTCCCCAATATCTAACCTCAACTTCTCTTGCTGCAACTGGAGCCCATTGCTCCTTGTTCTGTTATCTGCCCCCACTGAGAACAGTACAGCTCCGTCCTCTTTGCAACCCCCCTGCAGGCAGATGAAGGCTGCTATTAAAGTCCGCCCCTGCCACACTTCAGTCTTCTCTTCTCTAGACTAAATAAGCCCAGTTCCCTCAGCCTCTCCTCAGAAATCACAGCCCCCAGTCCCCTAACCTTTTTTGCTGCTCTCAGCTGGACTCTCTCCAAATTGTCCACATCCTTTCTGTAATGGGGGGGGGTCCCAAAACTGGACAAAGTACTCTACAGTACGTCAAAGTCTGTCCTTTCTCAGGAGAGAAAGTTAGATAGCATCACCTATTTTGGTCATATGGCTCAAGATAACCCAAACTTTACCAGTCTCCTGATAATTAACTAACAGCTTTGATAAAGGCAAGACCTTGGTCCCTGGGTCCATATGACCAGTACCTAAACCACTGCAGTATGCTATTAGGATATATTTAATATCCCGCTAAATTTGAGTGCTTAAATTAATAATGAATCTTCATCCAATCAAAATAAAATCTAACCTTAAACTTTATTGTACCTCTGTGACTGAGCTGGGGACAGGGGGCGAGGGTAGCGGGGAGCAGAGCAGAGGTTTTGGACTGAAAGGCAGGAATAGAATTGAGATATCAGTTGAGCAAGAAGAAGTGTAAAAATGTACACTCTGGTTATGCACGATCTTTGCTAAGCCAACCAATTTTAGTTCATTTAAGTAGTAATCAATTCTTGTTGCTGGTACACTCCTCTGCCCAGGGTGGATTTGATTTAAATTAAATTGATTTTAAATCATGATTTCAATCACAATTTAAACCAGTGGTCAGGAAGCCTTGATCTAATCATTGTTTTCTACCAAAAGTGCATTTTTGTTGTTTGATATAACCTTCAATAAATAGTCCCAAACAGGGTCTCCTTTACGGCCTGCTACCATGAGAGGTTTTCCCTTCTACCATACCATTTCCTCAGTAGATCTCAAATCAGTGGAGAGGCTATACTCAGAAATGTATCCCTCAAGACTTCTGGAATATTCTGCTCAAAATGTTTCTCTCTTGTTTCTACTACCCCGCCCTCCTCCTGCATTTCTCTCCAGACTCTTCCTCCTTGCCCAGATCTACTCCACCCCAACAATATTCATTTAACTTCTTGAAACTTTGCACTTTTAGAAAGAGGCAAGGGCTTGACTCTGTACACAAACTTGCAGAGAGACAATAGGGCTGATGGGTAGGGTAATCAGGTCTGTTATCTTTCATCTCCACATACTGCTGTTAGTGAGAGTGTTACCTCTGGAGGCATAAATCCACAGTTTGAAAACTGAAACTAAGCATCACAGAGATGCTTACTGGGATCTGCAAGGCTGAGCACTGAGTCCCATTGGGCAGAGTGGTTTTCTTTAAATCTTTACTAATCTATAGAAGAGCCTCTGGGAACCCCATAAGATTGGGCCCCATGGCCTGTTGTGACTTATTTATAAAACTTTTCTAAAAAAGTTACATGAATATATTGTCTCAAATCATATACATTTAGAAGTTATAATCTCTGTTTCATGATGATATCTTGGAGCTGTAACATTATCTTAAATTAAAACTATCTTTATATAGGTTTTTTTTAAAGCATCTTAAAAAAATAAAAAATAAATAAATAAAAAAAAATCTGATTTAAGTAGAAAACCCATTTTAAAAACACTTTTAAAAAGTGTTGATTTTTATCCACCCTGCCTCTGCCTGCAGCATCAAACAGGTATCCTCAAGAGAAAGGAGATCTAAAGCTGGTATCAGTGTCAGGATGTAAGGTTACTGGACCGAGTAATGACAGGCTATGCTGTACTCATTGTGCTCCTACCTGCAGCCTTGCCAAACTGGCACTGAGCAAAGATGGTTGTAAAACTAATAAGGACAATGAAGTAAGAGGAACAGTTTTAATAAAAACAAAATTGAGGTATTGTACCCACAAATTCAGGAATTGGAGCTGTATTTTTTCCCTGGCTAGCTTGGTCTACACAAGTATGCAACTTGACAAAAGTTATTGCTGCTGTGTCAGTAAGAATCCTTGTCAAACCCTCACTGGAACAAATTTAAGCTGCTTAATTGTATCAACCATTTAAAAGGCAAATCTGGATCCTTCTGCTAATGACAGCTTTGGTCAAACTGCTATTCTTATAAGTGAATAGGGAAAGGGCTGTGTGGAAGACGTTTTACATTTCTTTCTTATTTTGAAAAATATCTTGTTTTTCACTTATTGGCAAAACTGTGCATGGTTTACTAATTTTCCTTGCTACAAATAACCGTGGAGCAACTGAACTGTTTGGAAAGCCAAGATTTATTGCATTACTCAGTGTTACACTGCCCTCTGCTGCTGAATATGCAACTACTGGAATGTAATTTTTCATTTGTTATAGTGAAACAAGCTTTAAGCAGAGAATAAACCCAGAGGTACTGTAAGTATGAGGATATATGTTAAATTTGGAAAGATGCATAGACAGTATGTGGGACACAGTGTTCTGATTTGGTTGGGAATCATAAGGGCACCTTATTGGTTGGTTCTGGCCTTGAATATGAATTGGTCAAGAGCTACACAAACAACTGCATTCCCAATCACAAGAGGAAGTTTCTGAATAAAGAATTCTCCGTCTTCTTATGAAAAGTAATTTATTTGTATAAATAGCTAGATTTGGCAAAACAGTGGCAGTTGGCTTCGTAACACACCGTGGTCTTAATTCAGCAGAGAATTATGCCTGTGCTAAATTTTACACTCTGTGTGTAGCACCTGTATAGCCCATACGACTGCTGAAATGGTAACAGGGACTAACGCACTGCAAAAATACCCCCCTTATCTAGGTGAGGCAGGGCTTTGTAGCACAATTTACTAAGAAGCACTGAAACTCAGAATGATTACAAAGATTACTGTTTCTGCTTTAAGTCAAGATATTGCTTGTGCATAGAGCAGACCTAGTTCTACTGCTAGGGCCTAAATTTGTCATTTTTGTTCATCTGAGTAATCCTCAGTAATCCAACTAAATTCACTAGTCACTTGAAGAAAGCCCAATTATTAGGGGTCTACTAAACTCGACGCAGCGGCCAACCAATTTTGTGGGCAGATCCTGGGGCCAGCTGCCATTTTCATGGGCTGAATGCAGCAGGCTTCCCATGTCTCTGATTGGACAAGGGGCCCCAGTAGTCTTGCCCCTCCCTGCAGATTGCCAATGGCCCCAAACCGCCGCTTAGATTGCAATATGTCAATGGTTTCTGCAGGCTTAATCCCCGGGGAAGCCACTGACGCATTATTAAGTAATCTAAGCAGCAGTTAATGGCTTCTGCAAGCCTAATCAGGGGATTAAGCCCCCAGAAACCAATAACCGCCACTTAGATTGCTTGATAACACGTCAATTAATGGCTTCCCCAGGCTTAATAAGGGGATTAACCCCCAAGAAGCCATTAATTGGCATGTTATTAAGTAATCTAAGCACTTAATTAAGCTCTAAAATTAAATATCTTATTAAAATAGTTATGCACACCATGAATTGCAAGTAATACCAACTATATATACTTTATTAACGAATACCAACTAAGCACTTAATGAAAATAAAGCTATACACAACATGAATTATAACTAATACCAACTATATACACTTTAATAAAGACATAAAAAGGAGTTTACTGAAAGTGAATGCTAGCCTTGAGACAGACAGTTCATGCTAGATATTAAATGTGAGCATGCTGTACCCAGCCACAGTCGCTGGAAATGTTCTCTGGCCTCTGTGCGGTGAACACTTGTCCATACGCTGAGATAGCATGCTCAGCACCCACTGAGTTCACTGGAGCGGTGAGGCAGCACCTTGCCAGGGAGTAAAGGTGTGGAAACAGGTCACAGACAGAGCCCGTGAACACAGACACAGGCATCTGGCACTCTTTGATGAAGTTCATGTACGCAGCACGTGGGTTGTCATGCTCTTATCCCCTTTCCCAGGATTGTGTTCAGTAGTCAAGGGTCACAACTCAGAACAGGCACCTGGTTGGGGTCCAAATTGTGAACAGCACTAAGGAAGGGGTTGCCCTTTGTCTGAACCGCAGTGGCAGTAATGGGTCATACCTGTAGTACTCGTTCAGCTTCACAGCTATTCCCTGAAATAGGTCCCTTCTGTGCTGGTTTTCACGATGACAGCTTGACAGTAATTGCAACGTCCTGTCTTTCGACCCAGCTTATCAAATCCATCAGCTTGTTGTGTGCATGGTGGATCACAGCCTGCTAGCTTTCAAAATGCATCAGGAACTCCATGAACTGGGTGGCATTGGCAGCCACAAACGTCACTTGATTCTGAACGTCAACTCGACCTAAGACATCACGAAGCTTAAGCTGGGTGCGATTTCCAGCTCCTTGCTCACCAACTGCTGGTAGTACTGCATATGCCTGGTGTGGTAACGGGTCATGTTGAATCATGAATTCCACCATCTGATTATGGGCTCTGGTGGCAGTGGGACAGTGCTATGAGAGTCCCAACTTTGACTGGCTATGAACTCCCTGTTCCAGACCTTATGACCTGGACAGTGTTTGAAGGCTTTCTTGAAAGATGACACTAGGCTATCTTCTGCGGAAAACTGCATTTGCTGACAGAATATGTACATTGCAGGTGACATGAACAGCTTTGGGCAGCATTCCTTGGAGCACATCGGAGAAAGCCTTGCATATGTACATAGCACTGGCACTATCAGACAGGAATGCTGAGATCTTGTTAAAGTCTATGCCATAGCTAACAATTACCTTCACGACAGCTTGAGATACAGTAGAAAAATTGACAGATGTGAGGTGGATTGGCCCAGTTTGAAACACAGGCAGATCCTGGGCTGTCCAGCTCCCTGGTACAAATAAAATGTGCAGCATGTAGTTATCTTGAGGGTCAGTGGCTTCATCAACTACAATGGAGGAGTCATACTCTGCAAAGGTAGCCTTTGCAGACTGTACTTATGAAGCAATCACTACAGGGAAATAGTCTTGGCAAAGCTTGCTGGCATGTGGAAAACTGCAAGCATTTGGCACATTTTGATTCAGGGGTAGTCCCTTAACTTCAGGTGATCAAGTTTCTCCAGCAGGATGTTTGCCGCCACAGGAAAAGGCCACCTCTCACCTTGCCAAGTTGCTTCCTGTGGTCCTTTTAAAAAGAGGGAGGACATGGTCACTTGCTTCTTGCTCTGACCTTCAGCATCTGCAACAGCCTTCTGCTCCATGTGCACCTCAGACTCTAAGTGTCTACCTATGCTGGTTTTTCTTGACACACCCAAAGTTACATTGCCGGCTGTACAGAGTCTGTCTCCATCTGCATGCAAGGTCCCTGCAGGATAATGTCTTACATGGTCCAGTGTTGAAACATATTTGGCAGTCTTAAAGGATTTCTTAGCGTTCATCCCTGCTCCTCTTCAAGCGGCAGCATGCATGCTGCATGTGGGTACTTTAAAAGCCAGCGCCAAAACCCTCCCAATTCCCTGGCTGGCTCCAGACTGTGCCTATGTCAGGGACTCAGCCTCTGATTTGCTCCCTCATCTCCCTTCTCCTCTCATGTTTCAGGACTCCAGGGCTTCCTGCCCTTTTATCATCTTGCAGCTCCACCCCACCCCACCAAAAACATGCAGCCCGTGCTTTTTGGCAAAGCCCACCCAAAGTTGTGGTTTCTGCAAAAATCACATAATCATGATTGTGGTAGGTCCCTACCAATTATTAGTAATATTAGGATAAACAATAGCTTGCCTTGGTGAATTCTAAATACATCCCTGGGTAATTAATAACAGACAAATTAAAAAGCGGGGATCCTGCTTTACATTTGCTGTCAATGCAAAGCATATATACCTGGACACAGGTGTCGCGGTGAATGTAGTCTTTCTGGACTTCAGCAAGGCCTTTGACACTGTCGACCACCCAAGTCTCATTAAAAAAACTGGGTGACTGTGGCATTGATGCCTACACAGTCAGATGGATTGCAAATTGGCTGAAGGGTCATACTCAGAGGGTGGTGGTTCATAGATGTTAGGGTCGGAAGGGACCTCAATAGATCATCGAGTCCGACCCCCTGCATAAGCAGGAAAGAGTGCTGGGTCTAGATGACCCCAGCTAGATGCTCATCTAACCTCCACTTGAAGACCCCCAGGGTAGGGGAGAGCACCACCTCCCTTGGGAGCCAGTTCCAGACCTTGGCCACTCGAACTGTGAAGAAGTTCTTCCTAATGTCCAATCTAAATCTGCTCTCTGCTAGCTTGTGGCCATTGTTTCTTGTAACCCCCGGGGGCGCCTTGGTGAATAAATACTCACCAATTCCCTTCTGTGCCCCCGTGATGAACTTATAGGCAGCCACAAGGTCGCCTCTCAACCTTCTCTTGAGGAGGCTGAAAAGATCCAGTTACTCTAGTCTCTCCTCGTAGGGCTTGGTCTGTAGGCCCTTAACCATACGAGTGGCCCTTCTCTGGACTCTCTCCATGTTATCTGCATCCCTCTTGAATTGCAGCGCCCAGAATTGCACGCAGTACTCCAACTGCGGTCTGACCAGCGCCCGATAGAGGGGAAGTATCACCTCCTTGGACCTATTCGTCATGCATCTGCTGATGCACGATAAAGTGCCATTGGCTTTTTTGATGGCTTCGTCACACTGCCGACTCATGTTTATCTTGGAGTCCACTAGGACTCCAAGATCCCTTTCCACCTCTGTGCTACCCAGCGGGTCATTCCCTAGGCTGTAGGTGTGCTGGACATTCTTCCTCCCTAGGTGCAGCACTTTGCATTTCTCCTTGTTGGTGGATGGGTCATTTTTGACCTGGAGGGAAGTGGGCAGTGGAGTCCCCCAAGGCTCGGTCCTTGGGCCCGCACTGTTCAATTTATTAGTGTTCCTCCGCACTGTTTCTTTATTAGTGACTTGGACGACGGGGTCAAAAGCAGCCTGGTTCAAATTCGCTGATGACACCAAGATTTGGGGTGAGGTGGGTGTGGCAGAAGGTCACCTCTGTTTCTCCCCAAAAACTGCTCTGTGACAATTTGGTTAGGATGGGCCCAGCAGAGGATACACACCTTACCCCATCTCTTTAGGTAACCTGAGCTGGATACAATCCTGAGGGAGGAGGGAAACCTGCTCCCTCTGCCTCCGTGACTGGTATCACATACCTGGGTGAGGGACTTGCTCCCTGGAGAGCTAGAAACTGCCAGTCTGCCCAGCAACAAGTGATCCATTTCAAATTGGTTGGCTGACAGCCAACAGGTGCTGGCCTCCATTGGACCAGGTAAATGAGGTCACAAGAACTATATAAGTTAAGGACTGCCCAGGAGGAAAGGGCAGCAGCCATGAGGAAGACTGAGAGAAAAAGAAGAGCTGAACCATCTGAAACTTGCCCTTTCTCTCAAAACTCATGATCAAGGAACTGCCTGCCTCCAGAGGGAACTCCACCTGCCTCTGGACGATACTTGTGAGTAAGCTACCCAAGATCTAACTAGGTATATCGCTTGCAGTAACTCAGATGCGTGATCAAAGGCTACCCAGCCATGGGAGTTTGCTCTGTGGGATTTCTCTGATATTGCTCTACCCTGTACCCTATTCCAACCCTACCCCTTGTAACCAAAAAGTTCTCCTTTGTACCTGGTGTGGGAGACTTATTGGGAGTGGGTCTAAATTATGCCTTGGGGTCCCCTTGGTTTGGCTGACTAAGGGAGCCCACTACTTGTGCTTCTGACTAAGGGAAGCATCCCAAGTTCTTGAAGTGAATCAAGTACCCTCGAGGGCTACTAGGCCTGTGTTTCCCAGGGTGCACAGAGCCAGAATCCAACCCAGCTCTGGGTGGTGGCAGTGGAACCCCCAGGCTAGCGGGTGTGCTCCAGGAGGTGGGGGGGGGGGGGGGGGTCAGCCAGACATAAGGCATCCCCAGGGAGGCACTGGGAGCCTGGAAGGTAGTCGGGTGCAGCGAGGTGAGTGGCTCAATGCAGGCCCGCCACAGTGGGCATGCTAGTAGGGGAGGACAGATTACAGCAGGACCTGGACAGGTTACAGGGGTGGGCTAACGAAAATAGGATGGGTTTCAATACTGACAAGTGCAGGGTGCTGCACTTGGGCAGTAGGAACCAGCAGCACACTTATAAGTTGGGAAACTCCTTCCTCGAGAGCATGGTGGCAAAAAGAGATCTTGGAGTCATTACTGACTCCAAGATGAACATGGGCCAACAATGCAGGGTCACGGTCAGTAGGGCTAACTGTACCTTGTCGTGCATCCACAGATGCATCTCAAGCAGGGCCAAGGAGGTGATCCTCCCCCTCGATGCAACACTGGTCAGGCTGCAGCTGGAGTACTGCGTTCAGTTCTGGGCACTGCAATTCAGGAGGGATGTGACAGCATTGAGAGGGTCCAGAGGAGAACCACCCGCATGATCAGAGGACAGCAGGGCAGACCCTACGAAGAGAGGCTATGGGACCTTAACCTGTTCAGCCTTCGCAAGAGAAGGCTGAGGGGGGACCTGGTGACCATCTATAAACTCACTAGGGGGGACCAGCAGGGTTTGGGAGAGACCTTGTTCCCCCAAGCGTCCCCCAGGGTAACAAGGAATAACGGCCACAAGTTGTTAGAGAGTAGGTTTAGACTAGACATCCGAAGGCACTACTTTATAGTCAGGGCAGCTAGAATCTGGAACCAGCTTCTAAGGGAAGTGGTGCTGGCTCCTACCCTGGGGGTCTTTAAGAGGAGGCTTGACATCTACCTGGCTAGGGTCATTTGATCCCGGTTTTCTCTCCTGCCCAGGGCAGGGGGTCGGACCTGATGATCTACAAGGTCCCTTCCAACCCTACTTCTATGAATCTATGAATTACCTGATACAGTTATTTGATCTTTATCATGTTTACTTACTTTCAGTTTGAGCAAATTTTAAAATGGTGTTTTGCTTGTTGAAAAATCAGACATTAAATTAGAATTCTAACACAACATTGTGATTATACTGAAAAATAAGTTAAAACTAGTAAAATTGTATATAATTGAGGAAAAACATGCAAATTGTGAATTTATATAATGTTTTATTTTATTTGATTTTTCATAGAAAAATAGTAAGAAATGAAAAAAAACCCTAAATTCCCAACTTACCAAAAGCACAATGTAGAATCTAAAAAAGAAAAAAAATTCAAGTCAGAAATATTTCAAAATTTTATCTCCTTAAACCACATTTATTTACTTTTATCATAATAGTATCCAAACTGGAAAACAATACAGTGGTTTTTTCAAAGTTTGCACTAGCTGTTGTAGTATTAAAGTGTTAGCGTCTTGTTTTCCAGACAAATATTTCAAGATTTCAACTCTGACGCTCTCTCTCTTTGTAAATTTAAGCAAGTTCCTGTACTACTCTAACCCCAATACAATCAATCAAAGGAGGGTATCTACTCCACCTGGTGGAATAAATTTATTCCATTACAAATAAAAAGTATATTAAAAATGAACAGTTAAACTATTATTCAAAATGAGATGATGTTCAACAGACACTTCTCACTTCATTTCATCAAACAATAATTCAATCATCAGTAACATTAAAAAAAAAAAAAAAGCACTATACCTACCTCAAGCAGAGCTCCAGTTTGGAAGAATTTCAAGGGCTTTTCTATCGAATAGTACAGATTATGATAGCTACCTTTAGCCAGATATGCTCGAACTAAGCCAACGGCTATAACAAGCCACCTGGAAAAAGAGAAGAGGAGACTGAAGACAAGTGGATACTAACCTGAACATGCGCACTGAGAATGAAGGCAGGCAAAGTCACCCGCTGACTGATAGAAATAGCCAAAGCAACTCATAAGGACAGGAGCAAGAGTCATATAATAGTGCACAACAGCCCACACCCACAAACTAGGCAACACACAAATATCTGCCATCCTTCAAGTGTTACACACTTTTTGAACTTCATATTTCTACACACACACACACACACACACCCTTAACATAGGGGCAAGGCCAAAAGTTTTTCCTTAATATTCTATTAAACTATAAATTACTTATCAGAAATCACGTACGTTGTTATAATTAAGGTTGATGACAAATTCCCATTATCAGCTTCTGTTAAGAGAGATTTCATTACTTCGTAATTAATAAGCAGCAAAATCTGCACTAATGTTCAAATGTCTCTTCGGGTACTACAGCAAACTGGATTTGCCCCCCTACACAGCTTGAGTTGTTAACTTCGTTTCTCAGCAAGTACAAAGAATGAGAGAAGCAGGGACCTCATACACAGGGTTGAATCAGCTCATTTAAAAAATATGCATTGTGAAGGATAGTCTTACTGGTATTACAGAAAAAAATGGGTTATTTCAATTTGTAGTGTCTGGAGTAGCTAAATAATTTGTCAAATAATAGCAGAGGTTGAACTAAAATAGCATTTTAAAATCGTGCGATGGTCTGCTAGAGAGGTTCTCAACCTTCAAGCCATGCGGCTGAAGCATCCAGTCCGCAGGGCTCCCTCTGGGTCCAGAAATGTGGCGGTGGGCAAGCAGCAACAGTGTTATTTGCAGCTCCTCTGCTGACAAAAATCTGGACCTGTGAGAGCCCCATGAGATAGATACTGTGGTCCTACACATGCATCCATGGGGCTGGAAAGTTGGGCACTACTGGTCTAATGTCATTCAAGTGCAGATCTGCCACTGAGAGAACATTATGTACTTATCTGAACTTAATTTAAACAACCAACGCTTGGTATATTCACGGTATTGTCAATAGCGTGGCGTCAGCACCAGTGACACTAGCTAGTTTCCCTTGCTTTTAAACTTTTAGCAGCCCCAGAATGACTACTTCGAACTTTGAAAACGTGCAGAGCTACTCAGTTTCCAGTCTGCAAGTACTCCGGTATTGATCACTTGCTAAGTAGAGACCCCTGTAGTCTTAACAGCCCAGAGTTTACTACAATGTCAACAACAGGGCCCAAATGGGGACTGGCATCATTATGCATTTAGAGAAGTTCGCCCTTATCTGGCATGAGTAACTGGAGTACACCGTAATATGCTGTTACAAACACTTCTTGGCTTCAAAACTCTTTACATAGGTGTTGAAGGCCTAGGTATTATAGGAGATTAAAAAATAAATTACAAATACAGTATAAAGGCTAATATTTAGCTTTAAAATTGTAATAGGATATGTACATAAGGCACAGAATAAAAAGGCAAGACAATGTCTCTTAAGCCTCCAGTATGTAAACCCAAATAGATACGATCTCTGCAAAATTGCTATCTATAAAATCGTATTACATGCTCAAAAAGTTACTCAATCTTGCCTTATCCTAGTCCCAGCCTCAGCCCACAGACAAGAACGCAGCCTTCTTCCTCTTATTCCTGCAATAATTTAAAATGGATGTTCATTATGTTTGCATCTAATAAATTCACTCCTGGTAAAACTGTAAAGCCAGTATGAAGCAACGTGCATTTTGCTGCTCCCTGTAAATCCCCCGGCCCTGAAGAACTCTGAAATCCGGGGACAATTGATTCCCCCCACCTGCTCTTGCAGTAGTATCTAGTATCATTGACTGTGGAGATTTGCTTTGAACTGTAACCTAACCCAACCCAAAAATTAAGGTCTTCCAAAATTTAATTTGCTGTTTATATTTTAGACTTTAAAGCTATAGCAGGGTAAATAAAATCACTTGTATAAAAAAAAATCATCAGACATTTTAATTGAAATTACATTTTTTACTTAAATTATAATGATTTTTTTCCTTTTTAAAAAATACACCATTTTAAAATTAAATCTGAATTTAATATAGCATAAGCTAAACTTTAGATTGAATATAGCCTATTCAAATAATTTAAATAACATTTTATTTAATTTGACAGATGGATCAATGCACACAACCATCCAGGAATATGTGCTTTTGTGACAACAGAAGGCAGGACTTTTTTTCTCTCTCAGAAAAAAAGGTACATCAGGAAATGCCCATACTGCAGAATATTTAAAAGTAGAAGCAGTAAATGCTATAAAAAACAAGTGTCATGTGCGTAGCCTTGGCACAGATAATGCTGCAAAGATGAGAAGAAACTTAGAAGAAGGCAATGACGTAAACCTGACACTTATAACATATGGGCGCAGCGCTCACGTGACGCATCTTTTAGCCAAAGATTTAAGTACTCCAAGAATAAAGGAAAATGTTGTTGAAATTGTACGTGACTTCTGTAACAACTTTTACTTCAGTTTAACTGAAGAGAGCCGAGGGTGCCGAGCTAATTTTCCCCCAAGGTATATGCCACAATTCAGTGGTTGACTGCTCTGAGATAGTCATTAAGAACTGACCTATGCTGATCAAAAGAAAATCGTGACAAAATTGATGGACGTATCACAGCTAGAATAGTCAACACTGGACTAAATAAAAAGTGTAGAAGATACGCTAAATGCACCAAAACCTATTTCCACAGCCTTGGATAAACTACGGAAAGATCGTGACTATGTGAATGCTGTCGTAATTTAGAAAGAACTTCACGAAATATTAAAGCAAGAAATGTCCAAGAGTAAAGTTCAATGCAGGCAGTAAAGGATGGATCAAGCACTAACTCCACCTCATTTGTGCTAATAATATTAGTGAGCAAAATACCAAGGTAAATGCCTAGCTGCTATAAAGATGTGTGTTTGTGTGCGTGTATATAGTGGTGTTTCATTTTAATCGTGGAAAAATGCATATGTTGGGTTTTTAATAAGAAAATTTTTGGGGAGGGGTTAATTTAAATCAGAGAATTTGTGATTTTTAAACAAAGAAAACCAGGATCTGGTGCTACATAAAAAGGAAGATGCTGTTCTGACACGACACCTACTAACCCCCATCGATCATGCTGACCATGATACACTTCAGGGCGTGAGGTGAACCATTACAGCAGTACATGGTCTGATGAGGAGGTTTTAAAGGAAGTCACACTGCTGAACTGGCTGAAGTCCCTAGCAAAGCACCTGGAACCAGAGCGTGTTGAACTGCGGCACCAGCTTTCACAGCAGCAGCCTCTTCGGCTCGTGAAGAAAGAACATTTGCTTCGTTTGGGCGGGTTCGTTCAAAGCGGAGAAATCACCTGGGAGCTGACCAAGCAGGAGAGCTCGTTCTTCTCTTCCAGTCTAGGAATAAAAAGGGGGAGGAGGGGGACATTTACAAACTCTGGAAACTTGAAAGGGGGGAGAACACTTTTAAAACAGCCTTGGTAGAAAAAAATAAATTTTAAAGGGAAATAGCTAGACATAATTAGTTAAGCTCAACTGACTTTCACCTAGACATTTTTTCCCAGGGTGACCTGAAATAATTGGTTTAATTCACTGACCACAGTTCATACTTCTAATGTTATAACAGTTAATATTAGTGTTTAATAAATGAGCTAGTTGTAAAATGGTCACCATACTTAGATAGAAAAAGGTTTCTGTATCCAAACTATTAAAGTTTTGTTTAATAAATTTAAAGTGCTGGTTTTGTGTATTTAATCAAATACAAGTTACCATCTTAATAAAGCTTGCTACAAACACAAGCAAAAAGATAATTATCTAGTGAATAAGAAATATATATTTCACCATTTTATAGCATACTAAAAAGTGGGATTTCTAACCATCCAAATATTTTAAGCTATATATTTTTTAAATACATAAATATATCTGGTTTGTGTACCTAGGCAACACATGTACGAAATCTATTGTAAAAACTTATTTAGTTGTAAATCAATATGTTTTAATTGTTATATCAAGGAATGAAAAAATACACCTTTCTTTAAAACAAAAAAAAACGTGGAAAGCTGATAAAAATCAATGACTGAAATCAGGCTTTTGGCTTGCTAGCGTAAATCATAATTGAATCACTCCATCCTGCCAGTTTCTTCTGCACTAGACTCGGTTCCCACACTCATCAATACACTCGTAGGTAGATGCGACTTTCAAAGCAGCTACGCCCCTTCTCCCGCATGCCTCCCTCTTCTTCTGGACAGCCGATTTTAGAAACAATTCTTACTCGGTGAAGTGTAACGATCTCAAAGGCTGCATCCCTTCTAATTATAAAATGACTGGATTTTAAAAGTGCATTAGTATTGATGAAAGTATTTACCTGCCTAAAATTCAAGCTTTGCCTACTAGTCTTTGAAGTACTTAATACCTCAGTCCTCACCTTTCTTTCCTTCCACACTTCACGTTATGACCTCGCTTCTTGTCCGACGGCTCCCTCGATCTTTTTTCCATTCCCAGTTTGTTGCAAATGAAGGGGATGGCAGTGAAGAGCCTCACAGTTAATGCAGTTCAAATGTTGTTAGGCCCTGGGACATGTACAGCTACAGCAGTCATAATGTAAGCTTTGACACTGTGCCTAAACACCATGGATCCTGGTTTTCTCTGTTTAAAAATCACAAATTCTCTGATTTAAATGAAAAAGCCTAAATTTTCTTATTAAAAACCCAAAATATGCATTTTTCTATGATTAAAATGAAACACTATATACGCACACACAAACACACATCTATATACCTATACATGTTTATATATCTTTAGAGATAGAGAGGTATCAGTTTAACACAATATTTTATTGATATGTTTACAGTTTTAAAGCAATTGTAGCTTTCAGCCTACCAGTGCCTCAATCGTTATCATAAAATAAATTCTAAATACCTATATATTTTGGTGTTTGATTTTGTTTTTTAATATTGTGGAAAATCAGAGCTCCCCGTGCCCGCTTTGCTCACCAGACACGGGTCCAACCCCTGCACCGCATTGTGGCGCTGAGCAGCCCTGATATGCCAGTGCCCCGAGCCTGCCCATACCAGTGCCGCTCACTCCCCTCCAGCCCCCCATGAGTGAGGAAGGGGGTGGGTGTGTGGGGAAGGCGGGGTGTGGGCTGTGAGGGGGTGCCCCACTTTGGCAGCCATGGCAGTGCAGTGCTCGCTCCAGCCCAGGGTCCCATCTCCTGGGCCACAGAGGCAACTCCTGCCTGGAGCTGGTCTGGCCCAGCGCCTCACTGTGGGAGCAGAAATCTGCGGGGAAGTGGGGGCGGGAAATGGACACATGCCCCCTCCCCAATGTGTGGCCTGTGCCTCCTTGCATGTCCTGTGCTCCTCCCTTGCCCCCCCCACTCCCATAAACTTACCTGAAGGAAGCTGCGGGAGCTGTTCTCCACTGCTGCCTGGCTGCCGCACACACGTGTGCGTGTGCACACTTGCATGTGGCGCCCCTGCATCCTACTCCCCCTAGCCCCAAGCAGCCCCTTGCAGGCTGGAACTCTGCCAGCCTGCAAGGAGCAACCTGCAGTTTCCCCTTTTTTCTTTGTTAAAAAGAGAAAATCCACTTTTTCCCACAGCAAACAGAAAACCCGGACCTCTCCTCAACGCTAACTTGAAGAACCTCCCATGTTAAGGTCTGGATTCATGTACATTCACAAAGCCATCAGCAAGTGTTAGCCAAGTAGCAAGGCCGCTGTTGTTGATTTGGACACACACTCTCAGAGAAATGAATTAAGGCTACTAGCTCATAGTACAGCGCAAAGAGAGGTAGTTAGCTACCTTAAGTTGCAGACAGAAGAGCAGATGGTGCTGGAAGGTGGGGCAGGTAGACTGGAGCCCCCCCACACCTGGGGGAGGCTTCAATCCATCCGCCCCACCCTCCAACTGACAAAAGCCCCAGACCAAACTCCCTCAGCTTTCTTCCCCCCACTCCCATTCTGAAGACAGCACCGGGAGTGGGGCTGAGTTGCATAAACTGAGCCCTGTTCCCAGCACAGGCAGACACAAGTTACTAAAGATGCTCCATTTTGGAGCATCTTCATCTGAACCCTCATGTAATGAGGGTTCAAATTGTCGCAGCATCTGGCCCTTTGAAAGCACTCTGCAGCCACACACTTACATGTGATCACGGCTGTAGAGAGCTTTCAGGGGCCAGATTGGGTGAAAATTGTCACTTCTGTCTGCGCCTTTAGAGTCTCTAAGGTGCCATCCTCTGCTGCCTTCTACCTTCAGGGTGACTCGTTCAGAAAGACGTAAGGTTTTGCAGGGGATAGCCTACTTTGTCAGAT
Source organism: Alligator mississippiensis (assembly GCF_030867095.1). NCBI lineage: Eukaryota > Metazoa > Chordata > Crocodylia > Alligatoridae > Alligator > Alligator mississippiensis. The sequence goes on along the minus strand of NC_081827.1, from coordinate 245,730,544 downwards.
GCTATGAATAAACTTGCAGGGAGCAAAGGTACTAAACAGAAAGGAATTAAAGTAATTTAAATACAGAGACAGGGAAAGTGAGAGGAAAGGATGGGGGGAGGGCGCACTACTGAGAGAGGCAAAAGTAAGTTGAAGAGATCAAAAGATCAGACACGATTAACAAACTGGGGGACGTAAGAGTTATAAAAGCCTGTCCAGGTAATGGGATAAGACCATTGTCGAGACCATACTCAACACAATCCAGTTTGTGGACATCCTCTTGCTCTGCAGTTTCTCATACTATATAGGAAGAGTCATGTCAAATGGCTGCAGCCTTCGGTGGTCGTTGAGCTCTTGTTGATTGCAACCAATGATCGAGTCCATGCCCCACTTTCAGTTTATCCCATAAATGTCTAATTCTCAAGATCTGTTCTTTAAAGACAAACCCCTCCTAACAATCAGCTATTTTTAAATTTAGAAACAGTTTGATATTTTCTCTGACTCTTCCTTCACCAAGCTTGATCTAGGGCAGCATGAGGAAGGTGGGGGAGGCTTAAGTAGGAACTTCAATTTACAAACAAGATCTCTCTTTTTTCATCAGTTCCTGCTGCTTTTTTCTCACCTCAAGTGACACCTCTGTTTTCAGGTCACCAATTAGTCTTCACAGAGCCTGAATGCATTAAAACTTCAGCTGAAGAACAAACATCAGGTGAGTGCCACTCTGAATTTCTTCCTTCGCCTGATCTGTTGCTCACCTTGAGCTCTGTGCTGCTCTCTGCCCGATCTGCTGCTGTGTTGCCGGTCTCCTCCAAAATCTGCAATGTGCCACACATGTAAGATACCTGTGCCACTTGTGGCACATCTACCACAGGCTGGCCACCTCTGAACTAAGCAACAAAAGATCCTATCTTATCAAGATGCAGAATTATGTTGAAAAAAAACAGTTAAAGCTGAAGTGGCCATTCCTCCCAAACCTGTTTTTCCATTAATTTAAAATACTCAAAACTCTCTGTGGGATAAAGCTCCCTTTGCTTCTTTTGAACCAAAACGATTTTTTAAATTATATAAATATGAAATATTTGTTTCAGACTGAAATTTGAGATTTTATATTCACTTCCTTTGTCTGACAGCTTTTTTACTTTAAAGCGGGCTAGTAAACAGAGCAAACTTTGTGCTTCTGAAGTTTGAACATAATTAACATTAACAATTTGATTTTAGCAGGCATGGCACTATATTTTTCTTAAGTCAAGTTATCAGTGAACACAGCAGATCAGATAAAGACAATCAAGGCTGGGAAGGCATTAATAACAAAATGCAACTCTAGCCATTTTATACAGTTAACCTTTTTTGAGAAGTTTCTCTTCTCTTCTGTATTGACTTCAAGTATTCTCTCTTTCATCATAGTATCATAGAAAATATGGGCTGGAAGGGACCTCAGGTGGTCTTCTAGTCCAATCCCCTGTTCCAAACACAACCATCCCCAACTGTATCATCCCAGCCAAGGCTCTGTCTAGCCGGGTCTTCAAAACCGCCAAGGATGGAGATTGCACCACCTCTCTGCATAACCTGTTCCACTGCTTTACTACCCTCATCAGAAAGTTTTTCCTTACATCTAACCTAAACCTCCGTTGCTGCAACTTGAGTCCATTGCTCCTTGTTGTGTTATCTGCCCCCACTGAGACCAGTCCAGCTCCATCCTCTTTGCAACCCCCTGCAGGGAGCTGAAGGCTGCTATTAAATCCCCTCTCAGTCTCCTCTTCCCCAGACTAAATAAACCCAGTTCCCTCAGCCTCTCCTCATAAATCATGTACCCCAGCCCTCTAACTTTTTGTTGGCCTCCGCCAGACTCTCTCCAATTTGTCCGCATCCTTTCTGTAGCGGGGGGCCCAAAACTGGACACAGGACTCCAGATGTGACCTGCCCAGTGCTGAATCGAGGGGAAGAATCACTGCGCTCAATCTGCTAGCAACGCTTCTACCAATACAGCCCGGGATGCCGTTAGCCTCCTTCGCAACAAGGGCACACTTGGCTCACACTCAGCTTACTGTCCACTGTGACCCCCAGGTCCTTTTCTGCAGAGCTGACGTTTAGCCAGTCAATCCCCAGTCTATATTGGTGCATGGGATTAATCCACCCATCCAAATGCAGGACTTTGCATTTGTCTTTACTGAACCTCATGAGATTTTTTTTGGTCCAGTCCTTCAATTTGTCTAGGTCTCTCTGAATCCTAGCCCTACTCTTCAGAGCTTATCTGCTACTCCCCGCCCGGCTGGGTGTCATCTGCAAACTTGCTGAGGGTGCGCTCCATCCCATCTTCTAGGTCACTGGTGCAGACATTGAACGAAACCAGGCCAGGACCAACCCCTGGGGCACTGCACTTGATATTGGCTGCCAACTCAACATTGAGCCATTGATTACTACCCTTTAAGCTTGATAATCCAGACAGTTTTCTATCCACCTTACAGTCCATTCATACAACCTGGACTTCCTTAACTTGCTTGCTGGAATGTTGTAGGAGACCGTATCAAAAGCCTGACTCGGTCTTTCACCACTGCTGGCTGCTCACCTCTTCCCAAAACTGTGCTGCCAGGTGCAGTAGCCTGAGAGCTGATCGTACCTGTGAAGACTTGATGTAAAAAAGGCATTGAGTATTTCAGCCTTTCCCACATCATCTGGCACTAGGTTGCCTCCCCCATGAATCACTCCCTGTAAGTTTAGTCCAGCCCCCAGATCTTCTTCCACAACCCACCCAAGCTTTTCTATCCCTTTAACTTGTTCACTTTTATCCCCTGTTCGGGACAGCCACCTGACACATGTACAAAACTTCCACGCTCATAAGCTACTCTGGAAATGGAGAGTCAACCAAATCCATTAAGTATTCCAGATCTGACTCAACACTGTTCTCTGTGGACCCATTACAAATTTTCTAGGGCTCATTATTGTACTGCAACAAGATCAGATCAACTACATAGTTAAGACTAAGAACACTGACAAGCCTCAGCAAGAATACAATGCAGCCAAATTAACCTAGTAGTGGGAACACGACTATACATTTCTGGTGTTTTGTAGTTGTACGTTTCTGCAAATTCTCCACGGTTTGGAAAAAAATGGACAATATTTTCTAAAGAGTGTCAAAAATGTATATTATGATGTAAAAGTAAATGGAAACAGCAATCTTTTAAAAAGAAGCATGAATAAATGCATCTCTCTCTCTACATGTCTTGCAAAGTTTTACATAAAAAGGGTCTAAAGATTGCACAGGATTAATATAAGCCATTCATTTTTTAAAGTCTAGCTAGAACAGGGCTGTGAGCAGGGGCTATTCAAACTGATACTAGGTCACAGACTCCTGCCATGTCTGTAGATGTTTCAAGATGAAATGTTTAATACACAGAAGCTAAACAACAGGCATTGATGATCCTCTCAAACACCTGTGGAAATAAGGCAACAAACTACGGTCCCAATCCTGCCAACAGTTATATGAATGCTTCACTTTAAGAGCAGGAATTGTCCCCAAGGACTTGAGTGGAACTACTTGCTGCTTAAAGTGATATATGCATTGAGTGAGTCCATGCTGATACAATGCCCAGAACAAGAGTCTTGCACTATTCCACCTTGCTTTTCTTACTACATAAAGCCATGCCCATCAGGCTGAATTCACTGCAGAAAACCCCCTGGGAGAATCTCAGTAAATACGGTGAAGGTGTGTGGGAGGAAGTCAGTACACAAGCCGGTTGTTCCCATCTGACAACACAGAAGTGTACTTCGATCCTTAGCAACCAGTCACTGGGGAGCTGGACCCAGGAGCCCACAACCCTGAACGGTATTTGGTCTGTAATAACAGGATATACTGTTAGCAAGTTAACACTTTAAAATTAAATCTAAAAAAAAATCCCCAAGTCTTTTCACTAATTAAAGCTTCACACTAGACAACCATCTTGAGTGGCTGTTAAACAAACAGCAATCTTGACACTTCACTAAAAATGAGAGCAATATGATAATTTTTGAACAGCTTTAATGAAGCCAACATTCAGTGTCTACCCACCCTCATCAGTCATTTTCTGTTCCAATTCTAGCACCATTTCCAGGAGATTTTTTTATACGCTACAATTTTCACTTCTCTTATCTGTGGGATTAGCTTGTTTGTTGAAAGACACCCCCAGACCACCTTTGAGCCAAAATTTAGGTAGATGTGAATTTACAAATCTGAAATGACAAAGATTATTTTCCTCGCAAAAGAGTAACATATTCAAATACTTGCAAGCCCTGTTTAATGTAGGAGTTCTTGAAAACACAATTAGGAACTATGTTTATCCTTCCCACACACACAAATCTGACTACTTATTTTCCCTAAAACAAGAAAACACAAAAAGCAAACACAAGTGAAAACTTTATTTTTTTTTATCGACACTTGCCCCATTGTAAAACAAGTTCTTACTGGCAGTTAAGGCAACTAAAGATTTAAAGCATGTTCTTCTAATGCGTACGTAAGGAGAGCAGTGCTCCATTTTGAATTTAAAATTTAACTCTCCCTTTGGTACTTACATGCCCCCCCTGAGCATATTACCTGCGCATGTCTCAAGCCTTAGCATTGCTATTCTAATAAGTACTGACTCCCGGGGAAGGTTAGAAAGCATCTCCTTTTTTCCTTTCTTCTTTCAGATCGGGAATCCTGATGCAGACGGTTTAAGTGGGTCTGCCAAAGGTCACGCAGGAAAGTTGATGGAAAAGAAGAGATTTCAACCCAGGTTTCCCCGAGTTCCAGCTAAAGTCCTAATTACTTGACCATCCTTCTCCATAGCCTCCCATAGGATGAGAGCCTTTCTGAGATTCTTCATGCCGCATCCCATCTAGAGAGAGGCATTTCTTGGGGCATTTGGCCAAAATTAGGAAGTGACTGGATAAAGAATTTAAAAATAGCAAGGAACCATCCAGATCCTTTGGCCATTTCCCCACAGACATCATAACACACTTTTTTAAGGAATGAAATTTGAAAGTGTATTACTTCCCAGCATTTTTCATCGTTTGCATTTCTACTGCACCTTTCACCGGAGATTTTCAACGCAAATTACAAGTTTAAATGACTTCAATCTCACAATAGGCAAAGCAAGGCAGGAAAGCATTTTTTCATTTATAAAATAGAGGATGAGTGAAGCTCAGAGAGGTTAACTTTGCTAGTCGTGCAGGAACATCATAACTGAAAGAGCAAGGAGTCCTTGTCTTCTAATCCTGAGGGTTAGTTATTGCTCCTACATTTAAATATTGAACAGCAATATCCATTGTGTAATCAGCTTGCGAGTCCACTATTTCAAAAGCACATCTCCTGCAGCTGTCACAGCAGGCGTACACCGAGCTACCCGCACCTGAAATGGGTCGGACCCTCTTAAAGCACACAGGTGTGTAAGGAAAAATAAAACTACAGAGCAGGTTGAAATCTCATGCCACCTCTGCTGCTAATGAGAACGACCGAGGCCATTTTAATAATGAATCGATCCACCCGGCACTCTCATAGTATACACAGATCTCGTAGTATAATCAGATCTTCTACAGTGTGTTATCTGCTAATCCCAAATGAAGACATTTTTCTCCAGGAGAGCAAGACTAGTCGCATGTGTCTGCCTGGAAGCAAACAGCCCGAGTCAGGACTGAGGTTACGGTTTCTCTCTCTTCCTGCCCCACTCGCAAGTGAAGATTTTTATTCTATGAATGTTTCAGCAAGACTCTTTAAAATCTCCCTCAAGGTGTCCTGGCTTGATACCATCCCACATTTGCACTGCACCGACACCCAAGAAGCCCCGTCATGAATCCAAGACCCGGTTTTGCTGGGCGCAGCATAAAAAGATTAAGACAGTCTTTGCTGCATTCAACTTGTGCGCTACAGGCTCATCTACGTGAGAAAATTAATATGGAATAAGCTCCAGTAGGAATTTAAACATGTGATCTTGATCCCAAATCCCCCAGACAGATCTCCTTACTCCAGAGTTAGCAATATACTGCGGGGTAAAGGTTATCAATATACACCACGAGCCGCCACGCCTGCTTAGCTTCCACTTCGCAAGGGATCAAAGGACGCCCAGAGCAGCGCGTGCCCAGCACAGCCCCGTCTCCCCTTCACCCAGAGGGGAGCTGCTTCTACATCCACGTCTCGCCAGCCCCTCGCAGCCGTTTAGCTTCACATTTTTCAAAATTAATTATTAATACTCCCCAACGAAGACACCCTGCATTCACCAGGCTTCGTGCATTTTAAACAGCGTCCTGCTAGGGATTTACTGCAGAACCGCGACTCTGGGCTCCTGCCCCGGCCGCGCTTTCATAACCTCGGCAGACGCGACAGATTTAAGGCACCCGATTTGTAGCTTTTACTACTGGTTTGGGGAATTTATTTTTTGATGATTGGAGCAATTCTTCCCCCGCAAAGCTCACAACGGGACCGACTATTTTTGAACGCGCTTCAAATCCCAGTTGGGGACGGGGGACGCGCACCTCGCCGCGCCAACCTCTCCCCAGGCTGGTTGCTCTTACACGACCGGTCCTGGCTCGGCGCCGCCCTGCGAACCCAGGAGCCCTCCTCCCCCTCCTCCATGGCGCGCGCAGCCGGGTCCGGGTCCCGGTCCCGCCGACGTCCGGGGGCTCAAGCTCGGGGACAAGAGCCCAGCAAGGGAAAGAAAGGGGCAGGGGGAGACGCACACACACACGCACGCTCTTACACACGCACAATCACACATGCATGCACGTATGCACACGCATGCACTAACACATGCACACCTTACACGCACGCACACCCACACGCTCTCACACACGCACACGCACCCACACCATGCTGACTCTTACACACGTGTGCACGCACATATACGCACATGCATGCACACTGATACATACACATGCACGCACTCACACCCTTCCACACACCCCCACTCTTACACACACATGCTCACTCTTACACACACACTGATACATGCACACACACACCCCTACACACACATGCTTAGACACACTTTTACGCACACGTGCACGCACACTCGCACTCTCGCACGCACACGCGCTCACACTCTTACCCCGCCGTCATCACCACGTTGTAGATGACGAGATAGGCCGTGGCCAGGGCGCTCGGGCCCTTCCTCCTGCGGGCCGCCTGCCCCCCGTAGCCGTTGTCCGCCCGCCCGCCGCTCGGCGCCGCCATGTTGCCTCCCCCGGGCCTGGGGCGGGCCCCCTGCACGGCTCCGCCCCCCGCCCCCCGCCCAGCGCGCCCTGAAGCGCTCGCCGCCATCTTGGAAGCGGGCAGAGCTGCCTTTAGTTCCTCCCTCCCTGCCTTCCTGAAGCGCTTGCCGCCATCTTGGAAGCGGGCAGAGCTGCCCTTAGTTCCTCCCTCCCCGGGAGCCCCTACTTCCTGAAGTGATCGCCGCCATCTTGGAAGTGGGCAGGCTGCCCTTAGTTCCTCCCTCCCGGCTGCCTCTACTTCCTGAAGCGCCCGCCGCCATCTTTGAAGCGGGCAAGGCTGCCCTTAGTTCCTCCCTGAGGCCCTTCAGGGAAGGCAAGGGCCTCCCTCCACCCTGGCCCTGAGGGGGACAAGTGGGTCCCTCAGCTGCTCCTTCCCTGCATGGGACCACGAAGTCTTCCCAGAGCAGGCTGGAGACCACAAGCGCCTCAGACGCTGGGCCAGTTTCCGGCCCTTTCCATCACCCCTGAAAATAGCAGCCGCCCCCGGTCCTGGGCCGCTCCCGCCGGGCGCCCGCCTGTGTGCAGCTGGACATTGCAAAGACGAAACCGGTGGCGTGGTTTACGAGGCAGCAGCTTGGCGGCGGTGGAAACGGGTGGACACGGCTGCTCCGAGCGGCGGTGGTTCAAAATGGCCAGACGACAGGAAAGCAGGGTCGTTGCGGCCCCCTCGGCCCGAGGATCGCCTCTCTCCCAGCCCGGCGTCTGTCCGACCGCTGCCAAAACTGTCCGAGGAGACATTACAACGTGTCTGAGGAGCGCCACCGCCCTCGTAGTCAGGAAATGCCTCGTCCTCCCCAACCCGCGCCTCCTCCACCGCCGCGTGCGGGCGGCGCGCCCAGTCCCGGCCGCTGCAGCCGCGGGGAAAGCCCGTCGCCGGTCTTTCTGTCATCGCCCTGCGCGTATTTGAAGGCGGTTATCAGATTCCCCGATCTTTTCTTCTCCAGACGACCTCTTCCCCCCGGACGGACAGCACAAGCCATGCGTCCCGGGCTTTTCATCACTTCTTGCTCCTCTGGACTGGCCTCGCTGCCGGCTGGAAGTGCGGGGCCCACGCAGCTATTTGCACACGCAGTTATTTTTGCACACGCAGTTATTCCATCCCGAGCGCACGACGTTGCGCTCGTCCTTGTTGGAGCTCATCTGATTGATTGCGGACCATTTCTCCAGTCTGTCCAGGTCGTTTTGGATCCTAGCCCTGCCCTGCAGCCAACTTGGCATCATCCGCAGATTGATTTGCTACGTGTGCATTCAGTTCCACCGTCCCAATCGTGAATGAAGGTGTTAAGCAATCCCAAACACAGGACAGACCCCAGGGAAACACCGCTTGATACTTCTCCCCAACCAGGCGTTGAGGAATATTCATTGAGCGTGATGATCCAACTAGCTGATGTATCTATGTTACAGTACATTAATCTGGTCTGTATTTCCTTAGTTTGTTAACATCGTGGACCATGTTGCCGCAGAAGAAATGAGTTGTAAAAACAATACATTCAGGTTCTTCATATTTGCCTTCCAGATGTTTGAGCCAAGCGACCAAGAGGGCTAGAAACTTTTTTTTATATATAGTGAATGTGGATAGTCATGCAACCACGTGACTTCATGAGTTGAAAGGAAAGAGGGAAGAGCATCTTTGCATTCAGGCTACTTAATGAGGAGGGCTTTAAGCTAGGGTCAGTGGGGAATGAGGTAAATGGGGAAGTGGGTGACCTAAGGAAGCACAAGAAGGAGGGAGCAACATGGAAGGCCTTCTAATTCGTCCTGAGAAAGGAGGATAATTGGCTAATTACTTTAGGGGTCTCTGTACAAATGCATGGAGCCTGGGAAATAAGCAGGAAGACTTGGAAGTCCTCGCACAATCATGGAAATACGACACGATTGGAATAACAGAGACTTAGTGGGACCTCGCATGACTGCCGTATGATCATGGATAGGTACAAGTGTTCAGGAAGGACAGGCAGAGAAGAGGAGGAGTTGCACTTCATTTAAAAGAGCTGTATGATTGCTCAGAGCTCCAGCATGAAATCAGAGACAGGCTTGTTGAAAGTCTCGGGGTTAGTCCGAGGGGAGAGCAACAGGGGTGATGCCACGGTGGGGGTCTGCTACAGATCACCAGACCAGGAGGATGAGATGGATGAAGCTTTCTTCAGACAAGTAGCGCAAGTTTCCCAACCGCGGGCCCTGGTTCTCACGGGGGGCTTCCGTCACCCTGACATCTGCTGTCAGATAGCACCAAGATGGGGAGAGTAGTAGATACACTGAAGGGTAAAGCTAGGATTCAGGGAAACCTAGAAAAATTGGAGCTTTGGACCAAAAGAGATCTCACGAGGTTCAATGAGGAAATGTGCAGTCTTGCACTTGGGACAGAATAAACCCGTGCACCGGTACAGGCTGGGGGTGACGGGCTACGCAGCAGCTCTGCAGAAAAGGGCCTGGGGGTGGCAGTGAACAATAAGCTGAATATGAGGCAAGTGTGCCCTTGTTGTGAAGGCAGCTAATGGCATACTGGACTGCATTAATAGAAGTATTGCCAGGAGATCGCGGGAAGTAATTCTTCCCCTTTATTCAGCCCTGGTGAGGCCACATCTGGTGTATTATGTCCAGTTTGGGCCTCCCACTACAGAATGGATGTAGACAAATTGGAGAGTCCAGTGGAGGGTAACAAAAATGGTTAGAGGGCTGAGGCACATGATTTATGAGGAGACGTTGAGGAAACTGGGCTTATTTAGTCTGGAGAAGGGAAGACTGAGGGGGGATTTACTAGTAGCTTCAACTACTTAACAGGTGGTTACAAAGAGGATGGAGCTGGACTGCTCTCAGTGGGGGCAGATGACAGAATAAGCAGCAATGGTCTCAAGCTGCAGCAAGGAAAGTTTAGGTTGGATATTAGGAAAAAAATTCTCACTAGGAGGGTAGTAAAGCACTGGAACGGGTTACCCAGAGAGATGGTGCAGTCTCCATCCTTGGAGGTTTTTAAGACCCAGCTCAACAAAGCCCTGGCTGGGATGATGTAGTTGGGGCTGGTCCTGCTTTGAGCAGGGGGCTGGACTAGATGCGACCTCCTGAGGTCCTTTTCAACCTTAGTTTTCTATTATTCTATACCAAATATTGTGAGACTTGTGATAAAATAGAGCTGGCAACAATTGTGCTTTATATTAATAGAGTAGTCATCCAGGAATGCTAAAAGTACTTTGCCCGATTGGCAAGAGATAAACTTTAATCTTATCATCTGATGACTTCCACTGGAATCGACTACAGAACGCCCATTGATTTCAATAATAATATTTACCCAGAATGGTTTAATGATTTGTCCCCCAGGGTCACTCCAGAAGTTATGGACAGAGTTAAGACTAGACTCTAGGTCACCTTCTTCTTTAACTGCTAATGCCCAGGTCCTGCAATCGAAGCTGTGAGGCGAATATCTGTACCTGCAAAAAGTCCCGTTTGACTTTGCCAGGACCCTGCCCAGGTGTCGAGATCTCCTTGAGATGCCGGAGCTTGCACCAGTGAGGACTGGAACTTGGATTAAAGGATAAATCATACATTATTATTATTGTATGATTTATCCTTTAATTATTATTTTATTTAAAAATGTACGGTCTGTTCTTTTTTTTAGAAGGATTTTTGCCTTTTAAAATTAATTTAAGAATTAGAAAGGTAGAAATCTCTTTTCAATATCTCACTCCCACAGAAAAAGCTAATCTATAATTTTCCTCAGAGAAACTAAAAAAGATTACATTTTTTAAATCCAGAAAGGGCCTTCAGTTTCCAGTTGCTCTTGATTTTTTCTGAATAGACTTTCATTGATTTTGTACTTCAATAAGCTACTACAATGAAGGTAACTGAGAGTTATAACTAATTTGTTGCAAATATTCTACACAATAGCAAAAGATTAAGTAATATTACATTCATAACAGCACAAATTTCAGTAACCCTTGAAGGTCCGGATATAGAGAGAGCTACTTTTTAGATAGCTTATATGTAGTCAGTCATCAGATTATTTTTTTTCTTTAAAGTGCAGCAATGAAGGCAGAGAGATAAATCCCCTACTGAAATTGTAACTATTCCATAGACCTATTTCTCAGTCTCCCACTGCATTTTCCAATGAATTTTCTATGCTACAGATCTTTACAGCATGCTTACTTGATGTGCAATGCGAGGAAGTCAGTGTCTGCGGAGAAAGTACAGGTATATATCCACCCCTTCCTAAAACACAACATGAATAAAGGATCCAATTCTGCTGCCTTCTGCTGTATTTAGCATATTCGTTGCCTGGATTGAAAGGCTCTAAAACTTTAAGGAAGATTAGATTAATAAGAAATGTTATGAGTAATGAGTAATATTTATCATAGTGATTTGGAACTTTTCAGTAAATATGGTAAGAACATTTTGAGGCTATTTTGGGCCATAAATCATGCATGCAAGTGCTTCTCATTTCACAGGCTGTAATTCCCTATTGGGTTGACAGCTTCACCATTTAAACCTCCTTTGTGGGCAGGCCGGACTGGATTACCATTACAGAGGACTCTTGCATACTGAAGTAGGGGTTTCTACACCAGCCACAGTGTACTGCATGCCTGGCTGATTAGGCACAAATCAATTTTTTAGGGTAACGGAAAAACAGTGGCCGTTGCTGTATGTTCTCACATATAACACACCCCAGAATAAGGTATGCACCTTCTTTGTGCAAAGGCAGAACGAAGAAAAAAAGCTTTATCCAGAGTTATGGCTGACAGATCAGGGACAGAGCTAAAAAGTCTGCAGGCTATGAACAGGAGAGACCAGTAGCTAGCAGACAGCAAAATTGCCAGAAGAAAGGTTAGTTTGATCAGTGGAACGTCAAGACTGTTTAAAAGCAGAGACGATTGTTCGCACCCGTGGAGTGAAGAACAACAAAGCAGTAGGACAACTGCCATCCTCAGCTGCCTGAAAATAAATCCCATTAATGCTGCTGCTGGGCAGGTTTTTGGAGCAGGACTCAATGTGGGGGACTTCTACTCTGGGCAGAAAAATCAGCTTTTCCACTTAAGACATGCAGCCCAGTTCTTGGGGAAAACTATGTGATGTGTGCAAGAAAATATGGTATTATAGAGAGGGACCTACCAAAATCACAATGACGTGATATTCATGGAAACCGCAATTTGGGGTGGAAAAATGGTGGGCTCCATGACTTTGGTAGGCTTTCTGCAAAAAAACCCAACTTACCAGAAAGCAGAGAAAAGGCCAGGAAGCCCTGCAGCCTTGTGGGGTGGAGGGGCGGGGGGCAAGGTGGGGCTGCCTCTGAGCCTCCTGCTGCGAGGCCTCCTCCTTCCAGCTCCTTTCCTGTCTACTGCCCCCCCTGCCCTTCCCCCTCCGCCTCTCCCCCGCGCCCCAAGGTTCAAAGCTAGCCACCTCCTCGAGTTCAGCAGACCCCTAATTATAGCTCATAGGCTCTTCTTGGGTTTTAAGTGAGAAGGGGAATTTCAAGCAGAAGGAATATAAGCAGACTTAAAGCAATCCGGTTTGTGGCAGCACCACCATCTTGCAACAGCCGAAACTCTGAACTAAGTCCTCATTCAGATGCACATTCCTTTAAGGAAATCACCTGACTCTTGGAAGTCAATGTTCTACTTCAAGACATATATTTAGGCTGTGATCTCAGAAAGACACTTGTGCAATGTTAAAGGATTGCTTAAGAAATGCAATATTTGAAAAGTTTCTTCAAACACATTAAGCTTTGCCTTGGACAATTATTACATGGTGCCTGGTCTGCCTGGTCAGGCTACAGTACTGGGGGAAATGGATCTGCGGGGTTATAGTGGCCCATAAGGTGGCAAACAGCAGGAACCAACATGTGCTCTTGGGCCAAAACGAAACAAACAAATGAAAACCCAGTGGCATCGGGCTCTATCAACAGGAGCATTGCTTTTAAGCCAAGGGAAGCGATTCTTCCACTCTATTCAGCACTCACCTGGATTACCACATCCCATTCAGGGCATGGCAGGGCAAGAAAGACTTGGACAAATTAGAAAGAGTCTGGCAGAGAGCAACAAAAATAATTAGAGGTGGAGGAAATATGGATTGCAAGGAAAGACTGGAAGAACTGGGATAATTTAGACTGGGGAACAGAAGACTAAGGGGGACTTAATTACACCCATCAAAAAGTTGAAAAGTCAGGGGCAGATCCAGCAGGAGTGCAGGGTATGACCATGCCTCCCCTTTCTGACCACACTGCGGAAGCAGCAGCTGAGACTTTGTAAAGTCCCAAAGAAGGTACGAATTCTGCCCCGCGTCCCCTCTGTGCTCAGCGCACCCCCTCCCCTCCATTTCTCCCTCTCCCTCTCCCTCCTGCTGCTGCCAGTGTCCCTGGTGTCACAGGAGCAAGGAGAGCTCCTCTTCCACTCCAGCTGGTCTGCACCGGGACTGGTGTGAGCACAGCCCAGCACAGCAGCAGCAGCAGATGTGTCCCCCTCCCACCGCCACTATCCCCCCAGGTCCAGGTATTCCCCGCCAGCCTGGGAGCAGGTGTAGGGAGGGGGAACCCACCTGCTGCTGCTGCTCTCCAGGACTGAGCCCAGCCCCTGCACAGCATGGCTGGAGCAGGACAGGAGCTCCCCTCACCCCCAGGACAGCAGCGGCAGGCAGGGGAAAAGGGAGAGGAGATGCCTCTGAGGATGGCGGGGAAAGGCGTGGGGAACTCTGACCTTCTTTGGGACTTATAGTAAGTCCCCGACTGCTGCTCCTGTGGTGCAGCCTGCTTGCCCCTGTGGATGGGGGCAGGAGGCTGGAAGTGGAGGGTGCAACCACCCCTGGACCATCATTTGCTGCTCCCACACCCCCTGTTGAACAATCCTACATATGCTTCTGTGAAAGGTGGTTACAGAGAGGATGGTGACAGATTATTCTCTGTGGTTGCACAAGACAAGAGAGGGAGCAACAGTCTTAAATTGAAGCAAGAGAGATTTAGGTTGGATATTAGGAAGATTTCTTTTTTACTAGCAGGGGTTAAGCATTGAAACAGATTACCTAGAGAGGTCGTGGAAGTTTTGAAAAGCAGATTAGACAGACATTGGCTGAGATGGTTTGGACAAGGATGATCCTGCCTTGAGCAGCTTTGATCTAGATGACCTACTGAGGTCCCTTCCAGTCCTACTTTTCTATGCTTCTATGACTATATATTAGAGGACTGACTACTTATTTTCTTAATAGGGGCAGTGGAAATGATACCGGTAAATATGCTGGGTTCTGTGGTTTCCAGAAGTGTAGGATTTTTATACATTTACACATAGAATTGTCTAAAATGGAGGTCAGGTTCTCTTCTGTTGTGTCAGTGACAAGAAGTAACACCGTGTGTCACCAGCTGAAAATGTCCCTTGGTATAGGAGGGCTCTCGGGTGGCAAACAGCAGTATATCTAGCTGCACCCGGCTGCTCCCTTCCTGCTCTTCAGGTGCTGAGGATATTTTGGGGCTAGAAATTAATGGAACGGAGCAGGCCTGTGCTTTGCAAATTCACAGCTGCTTTTTAGGGATTACAGTCAGCGGCATTCATTAAACAGCCTCCTAGCAGCCAGATTTATGCTGATAGGTAAAAACCAATGTGATTAGTGAGATGAAATTGCTACCCCTCCCTGCCCTCTCCCACAACTGCATTCCGGTGCCAAACAGCCCTCAGCGCAGGAGAGCATCATTAGACATCACTGTTTCCCTTCCCTAGTCTGGATGAATAAAACAGCATCTTGGATAGATTATACAACTCGCATGCTCTGTGGTATTATTTATTTAGAAATCGTGAGTAAACTACAGCTGTAGTGTTCTCATTTTTCACAATTCTGATAGTTCAACAAACTGGGAAAACATTGGCATATTTTTATTAAGGTACAAAATACACCCCCTTGTTGCCTAAACACATATTTAAAACTTGTGAGAAAAGCTCTTATGCTCTAAATCAGATTAAAAATCTTTTCCTTATAAGGAGTCGTGGCAATACGGTGTTTAGTATAACAAGAGTTCTTTATCCATTTAAAAAGAGAAGACATGCTGGCAATATTAACCTAGCAACAGAGAGCAAAGCAGTTATAAAAACCATTGTGTGATCCACATTAGCAGAGTTTGAATTGTTATTTTAAAAACACATAGAAGAGCAGATAATACAAAACACATAAAACTAGGTCATATCAAACATCCTAAAGTTGATATTGTAGACATCTGCATTAAAGTAACTCGATACTTTATTCTGAGGCTCTAAATTAATCTTTTTTTAAGGTACCCTTTAAAATCCTTGCACTTCAAAAACACACGCAAAGTGGAAAAAGAAAATGACCCCATTTGGAATGATGTACAGCTACTGAAATTGTATTGTCACTGGATTATGCATATCAGCTTATGGCCTCTGATATTACCCATGAGCAACAAGAATTAAAAAGTGCCATTATTGTGAAAGGAAAGCAAAGTTACTAAGTCTGAGTGCATTAATTGCCTCTGAGAAGAGATCAGGTTTTTTAGATTTTTTTTGTTTGGTTTTTTTGCTTTTTTTTTTTTCAAAAGGCAGCAGCCTTCCTGACACAGCTTTAACACAGACAGTAGACTGTCAGGCTCTTAGGGCACACACGATTCTTTGGAAATTGCTTGGTATAAAGGAGTTTACCATCCAGACTCTTTTTTTTTTTTTCTTGGCTATTTTAAAACCTCTGGTAGTTTCCAGCTAATCATCAGTTGAAATCTGTTCCGTAGCGGCCACATAAATAAAGTAAAAGGACATTTTTAGCTAAGCTGGCTTTCTGCACACACAGACACACAAGTCACTGGATGTGCAATAACCTATATTTCACAGCAGCACACATATGAACCATGAATCTTTATTAAACTGACAAGCACAATAGGAAGTTTTGTGGTGCTATATATTTTCAATCTGTTACCTAAGGCACACGTCTGTGACTTCACCAAGGTGACAGATACCTCAAGGGAAAGATGACAAGTTAGAACTGCTTGGTTAAAAGGAAGGAAAGAAATATTCTCTCAGAGAAGCTGCTGGAGATCTAGGATAAGCAGTATTACTATGATTAACAGCAAACTGGAAGAGAAAATCAATGTATGCTTAAAGGTAAGACACAAAAACCCACTATTAAAGATGAATGAAACAGAAGGAAAGACCCAGATTGTTTCATTTCATCCCAACGTGCAAATTGCAATGCTAACTACAGTATCGCCTTCACTCGCAGTTATGTGAAGGAATGACTTCACTGTGGGAGAAGTCCATGGCCATCGGACCAAACCGGTCGACTGTGTGTTTGACAGAAGATATCTAGCCCAATGGTAAATGCAGATCTCGGGGAGCCATCACAGCTACGGTATTAGCCGATGGAAGTGATCGTGTAAACCAAACAATCGCGCTAAATGCAGGTTTTATGAATCCAGGGCATAAGTAGGGATTTGCTTTCCATATGATTGTTTCAGTATAAAATCAGGCTGGGCAACTTCACTGATTTATTTAAACTAAATCCAATCCCAACAGCAACTTAAAGTGCCTGCCGATTCCAACTAATGCCCATAAATAAAACAAACAGGTATCAACTGATCATGCTGAAGAAACAACCCTCCCCCGGTGACCTAAGCATCACTCTAGGTGCTTTTAATAACTTGGTTTTCTGAGCCTTGGAGATAAAGTCTTTGTAATGTGTTTTTTCAACTGTCTCTTCTGTTGAGTCGTTTCATTCCTCCTCCTCCTCCTCTTCCTCCTCCCCTTCTTTTCCCATTGTTTCCACAAGGAGATCTGCGGTGCAAGTTGCTTCCCCGAGGCTATTAACAGCTTTGCAGGTGTATTTGGCATCATCGTCCCCACAAACTTCAGAAATAGTCAAAGAACAGTTTCCGTCCTCGTCGTAATCGATCTGGAAGTGCCGAGACTCCTTAATGGACTGGTCATCTTTGTACCAGATCACCTCAGGGTCAGGGTAGCCTGTGGCAGCGGGGAAAGAGTGGCCGTTGCAGTAAACCAAGATATTAAATCGCATTCATCCCTACTTATCTTAGGTTCACATGGATTTCGGCACGTCTGAATCTAAGTCTGTCAAACCCTAATTAAAGTACATTAAAATGATCTACTATTTTAACTATACCTTTATCTGGTGCCTCTATACTACGAATAATACAAATGTGAAATGAAGGCTGTAGGTATGGGAACTCACCTTTTCCTATACTCTAACTAGAATATAGTAGAGAGCCTTTCACAGCAACTCATTCATCGACCAAGAGAAGACTTGAAACTCTTAGGACGAGCCTCCACAGCCCTTCACAACACAATGTCTTTCTCTACAGTCCCCAGTGCTTAGATTCTGGTCCGTAGCTTTACCTTATGGCAGCCTCGCAGGCACGAGAGCTACTCAAAATCTTTGCTGTGTTCACCATGGTGAGTTTGGGAGGAGGGGGTCCTGAAAGGCAGACTCTGGTTGCCTTTTGCAATACCTGTGCAGAAATATTCTCGGAGCCAAATTCAGGCCTTTGAGAGTCCTTTTGTGCTACTCTGTAAAGGGGCCAGAGAGGGGGTGTGGATCTCACCCTAGGAACAGAACATGTAAAATCTGTATATCCCCTTTCCTCCTGCATTTATTACTCTTTTGCCATAATATTACACCAATGATCACCTGTCAGATGCATGTTTTCCCTTCTCTCTTTTGTCATGAGTTGTTTTAGAAATCCCTCCTAATTTTTCCACCCCTTTTAGAGGCCCTCAATAATATTTTTGGCACCATCACTCATACTGAAAACAAGACAGCCCTCCTCCACACTTGTTCCAGTCTGAATTCATTCTCCTTGAATAGAGATAACCCCGTACCCACAATGAGATCTTGCAAGTGTCTTTTATGTCACTGACACTTCGAAATGCACTGCTTGCTACATCCTAGGGTTGCACTTTCCCTTTCACACCCCCATGCCTTGGTGGCTTCTAGTCAGCTTGTGACTAATAAACCCAGGTCTTTCTCTTCTTTGGTCTTTTCTGACTGATGAGCCCCAAGCTTATAGCTGAAATGCTTAATAGTCCCTAAGTGTATGACTTTCCAGTTTGTATTATTACATTTTATCTCATTTTTATTACTCCCATCCTCAAGGTCATTGTGACAGTTCAATGAAGTGCAGCACTGTAATACCCAGTTTCTTCTGCATGGCAAGCACAGAATATCGCCAAGCTGCTCAAAATGTATTCTACTATTGCAAAAATAAATACATATTTCAAAAAATCACACTGCAATGCACAGATATTGGTAAAGCTGAAGAGAACCACAGCAAAAAGGCAGGCTGGAGGCACAGAGATGGCAGAGTAGGGGGAGAAGAGAAATGAAGACACATGTTCATTTAAAGTACCTTCAATTTTGCAGTCAAATCTAGCAGCACTTCCTTCCACAACTTCTATATCAAGGATGGTTTTAGTGAAATAAGGCTTTACATGGGGCTTTTCCTCTACCACCTCTTCAAGGAAATCTAGGAGAACAAAAGGAAGGTTAGTTTTCATAGAATCATAGAAGTAGGGTCAGAAGGGACCTTGTAGATCTTCAAGTCCGCCCCCCTGCCTGGGCAGGAGGAAAACTGGGCTCAAATGACCCCAGCCAGGTAGACATCAAGTCTCTTCTTAAAGACCCCCAGGGTAGGAGCCAGCACCACTTCCCTTGGAAGTTGGTTCCAGATCCTAGCCGCCCTGACTGTGAAGTAGTTCTCACGGATGTCTAATCTAAACCTACTCTCCAACAACTTGTGGCCGTTATTCCTTGTTATCCCGGGAGGTGCTAGGGGAAACAAAGTCTCCCCCAAACCCTTCTGGTCCCCCCTAGTGAGTTTATAGACAGTCACCAGGTCCCTAACATCAGTTATGTTATAGAGGAAAATCTCTAGTGATGAATCGGAGGTTTGGATGACCAAACAATTGCTGAGAACTACCCATTGTTTCATTTCTCTTACTGCTAGATACCGACTGGAAGAGTGGAAGAGTTCCTTTTTGCTTTCATGTGTCTTTAACAGTTACACAAAGTCAGATTGTAAATAGGAGCAGGTATGTATAAGGCAACACAGTGTAAATTCTTCTCCTTCCCCTGAGTTTGTCCGGATCATGGCATTGGGCCTTTACTGGCAATTGGGGCAAAAAGTTCTAGCTTGGATTCTGTTTAAAAGAGTTGCTGTTGAGTGACACATCATACATCCTTAGCAGAACTCACTGTATACATAAAATTATCACTACATTGTACACATGACTGAAGTCTCTTACCTTCATTTCTATATTTTCTTTGACATATGCAGATACCTAAAGGAGTGATACAGTTCTCAAGACTGTTGAACACCTGCAGGTCTGACTGACATGCATGACTGTTATATGTAGTATATCTGAACATCAGGTAACTTTTTTAGGACCCTAAATATAGATTTGGGTGGCTAACTTTGGGCACTCATGTTGGAAAATTCTGGCCTTTGAGGAGAAGTGGCAGAACCGTGTTTGGGAACAAAGGATGGAGGACAGGATCCAAGGAGGAATACTCTGCACTGGCCCGGACCTGCAGGGAGCAAACCAGGAAAGCCAAGGCTGTGACTGAACTCCAACTAGCTACAAGTATCAAGGACAATAAAAAGTCCTTTTTCAGATATGTGGGAAGCTGGAGGAAAAGCAATGGCAGTATTGGACCCCTGCTAAACCAGATGGGACAATTGAATACCGATGCCCAGGAAAAAGCCAACTTGCTAAATGGGTACTTTGCATCAGTTTTTCACCAGTCCCTGGGGGCGCCCCTGCCCATTACAGGACAGGGAGGTCTGGGTGAGGGAGATTCCTTACCCTCTATCAATGCTGGCCTCGTGAAGGAACACCTTGAGGGGCTGGACACCTTCAAGTCAGCCGGCCCTGACAATCTACACCCCAGGGTACTTAAGGAGCTGGCTAGCATCATAGCCCAGCCCCTGGCACGGATCTTTGAGAACTCCTAGCGCTCTGGTGTAGTGCCCAAAGACTGGAAGAAGGCCAATGTGGTGCCTATCTTCAAGAAAGGGAGGAAAGTGAATCCAGCAAACTACAGGCCCATCAGCCTGACCCCTATCCTGGGGAAGGTCTTAGAAAAAATCATCAAGGAGGCCATCCTTAACAGACTGGCTGATGGCAACATCCTGAGGGATAGCCAGCACGGGTTTGTTGTGGGTAGGTCTTGCCTTGTCACCTTTTATGACCAGATGACCTATCACCTGGACAAGGGCGAGGTGATTGATGTCATATATCTTGACTTTAAAAAAGCCTTCGATCTGGTGTCCCACAATCACCTCTTGGCAAAACTGGCCAACTGTGGCCTCGGGTCCACCATGATCTGCTGGCTGGGAAATTGGCTCCGTGGTTGGACCCAGGGGGTGGTGGTTGATGGAAGTCAATCGTCATGGTGCCCTGTGACCAGTGGGGTCCCCCAAGGCTCTGTCCTTGGGCCAACACTATTCAACATCTTCATCAATGATGTGGACACTGGAGTCAGAAACGGACTGGCCAAGTTCGCTGATGACACTAAACTCTGGGGTAAGGTGTCTGCACCTGAGGACAGGAGGGCAATCCAGGCTGACCTTGACAGGCTCAGGAAATGGGCAGACAAGAACCTGATGCTGTTTAACACCGAAAAATGCAAAGTTCACCACCTCGGGAAGAAAAACCCACAGCATGCTTATAGGCTCAGCAGTGCTACTCTGGCTAGCACTACGGACAAAAAGGACTTGGGGTCGTGAGTGACCACAAGATGAACATGAGCCTTCAGTGTGATGCTGCGGCTAGTAAAGCGACCAAAATGCTGGCTTGCATCCATAGATGCTTCTCAAGCAAATCCCAGGACGTCATTCTCCCCTTGTACTTGACCTTGGTGAGGCTGCAGCTGGAGTACTGCGTCCAGTTTTGGGCTCCACGATTCAAAAAGGATGTGGAGAAGCTTGAGAGCATCCAGAGAAGAGCCGCGTGCATGATCAGAAGTCAGGAAAACAGATCTTACGACAACAGGCTGAGAGCCCTGGGGCTCTTTAGCCTGGAAAAGCGCAGGCTCAGGGGCGATCTGATGGCCACCTACAAGTTTATCAGGGGTGTTCACCAGGATCTGGGGGAACGTTTGTTCACCAGAGCGCCCCAAGGGATGACAAGATCGAAAGGTCACAAATGTCACAACCCAAGGGTGTGAATTGGTGTGTGTGTGCTTCGGCACTGCTAAATTATTTTCCCGCCGTTTGTAGCTTTCTTTGCAGGGTGCATTTCTGAGCTGCAGAGAGGAGATGCACGGTGCAAAGGAGTTCCCGCCACCCGCATGCAAATTTGTGTCCCGCTATTGGCCAGTTCTAAATTATTCCCACGTGGCGGTTAGCAATTGGTTTGCTAGCCGTATCAGAGGCTTGAGTGGTTTCCGCCCAAGTTGGAGGACTCCACGAACATCAGGAGGAGGAGACTTCATGTCTCGTGAAGATCTCTAAGCGCTGCGGAGCCTATCGGACCCAGCGTGTATCTCAAGAAGGCTACAGGGGTCTGATCAGCCTCTCGCCTCTCCCCGTCGCCGCCTGATCCCTCGACGTACCCTTCCCTGCGCGCAAAGTTCCATGGAGCCTAGCAAACTTCGTGCGAGTGAATTTTGAGTGAATCCAGAGCTCTGTCCGAGTCCTTAAACTGGGACTTAAGCAAAGTATTCCTGGAAGTTTTCCAGCCTACACCGCGACCATCTACGGTGTAAGTAAACAATCTTAAACAACCATTAAGTGTCCGTGCCTAATTCTAGCGTGCCGCCTGCCTTCCCCGACCCAGCATATCCGGGCTGCTGGCCACAGCCCGCTGCGCGAAAAAAGGGCCCCGGATCATTCCCAGCCTGCACAACAAACTCCTCCATGACCATTTCAGGCTGGACATAAGGAAGAACTTCTTTACTGTCCGAGCCCCCAAGGTCTGGAATAGACTGCTGCCAGAGGTGGTTCAAACACCCACTTTGAATGCCTTCAAGAGACATTTGGATGTTTATCTTGCTGGGATCCTATGATCCCTGCTGACTTCCTGCCCCTGGGGCAGGGGGCTGGACTCGATGATCTTCTGAGGTCCCTTCCAGCCCTAATGTCTATGAATATATAATGTCTATGAAACAGACACAGAATACTGCCAGCGCCCTACTTCCGCTGGTACGATTCCTCTATTACTTGCATGGGAACTAAATTCTCCCATTCAGTGCTTCTAATTATAATCACTATCCTCCCAGACTGAAACAAGGGCAGCTGATAAATACACCTTTACAACGAAACATTAGAACAAGTATTTTTTGCTGCTCAAGTGTGTGCAGTGCACCGTTCTGAGTAACAGATCAATACAGGTGGAGACTGTAACCAAAGGCTCCTGTTCCTAAAAAGGGGAAAGCATGGCAGGCTAACTACGGTGTAAGCAGACAAGCAGCTGAGGCAAGGGCTGAATGCAGCAGACCCAAGCTGCAAGGGGGAAGAGCAAGCTGCCCGTTAGACCTAAAGAGGAACATCTGTGTGGGCTAGAGCGTCACCTGGCTCAGAGTGGGCAGCGGTAGATAGGACCCCTGTCAGAGGGGGAAAGAGGATGGCTATCTTGCAGAGAGCTGAGATCTCTGGAGAGAGGCTGCATGAACCCCACATGGAAGCACACAGAGGGCAGAGAGGTGAGAGGCCCCAGGGAGGCGGTCTGCTCAAATATTTGTCTACCCAGAGTGGGGGAGGTTTTTGTTAAGGTGGTAGCTTACCTTTTTTTCCCCCTTTCTTGTTTAAACCGATGGACCAGGTGTGGCTATAAGGGGTGAAGAGGAGCCACGGTAGGGTGCCTGAGGGGCACAATGAGATTTAGAGACCTGCCAGGGGCAGGGTGTAAAACATAGGTGGCCTGAGGCCAAGGGAGCTGAAGCCTGAGCCTGAAAGGGACAACAGAGGCAGCCTGAAGCCAGGTCGGCTTGAGTTGGAGCTTGAGAAGACAAAGATGGGGTGCTGAGGGCGCCCAGAGCCTGAGAAAGGTGAAATGAGGGCCAGAAGGGCCCAGAGCCCAGGAGGTGTGAAAAGAGGGCAAGGGCCCAGAGCCCAAAAAGGGACAAGACGAGGGGCTGAAGCCCAGAAGCTAAGGTCCGGTGGAGCAGACCTAGACTAAGAAAGGCAAAGCCAGAGAAAAGGGGCCAAAGCTGGGAAAACCAAAGCCCCTACAAAGGTATTGAAGCCTGAGAAGGCCAACCAGTGTGGTGGAGCCAGGCAACCTCTCTGAAGATGTATCGTGTACCATCTGTACCATCATGGGTATGGCAACAAGGGCAGACAGAGGCCATGAACACAACTCTTAAGGCACCCAGAAGGCAGGTTGGCAGTGGACAGGACTCCCCCTGGGCAGCCTCCCAACCTTTGTTTAGAACATCAAGGCGTAGCAGGCGAGCAGTGGGGAAGGGCACCCCGGGGAATGGGAGGAGGCAGGAGTTGTGTGTCCACTCAAGGGGACCACAGCACCACTAGCCCTGTTACATACAAAATTATGACTTTCTGACATGGTTCTTTAAAGGAGAAAAATGAGGGAGCATCAAGAGTTGACAGGAGTGACTGACTTTGCTGGTCTCTTGTATTTTGTTTAGCTTCTACTTTGTGTGACAGAGGCTGCCCAAAAAGTTAGTTTTCAACTTGCTCGTTGGTTGGTCTAAGAAGTGGAGATTGCACAGATAAAGCCACCACTCCATCTTACACATCAGTGAAGCGGCTTACCTTCATTTTCTATCTTTTCTGTGTTTATGGGACTGGTAGGTGAACTCGCAGAGGCCTTCCTTCCACTCAGGCCAGAGATCATGGCCATGGATGACAGTCTTCCTATTGCTCGGACAGCATGGCCTGTTTTCTGAAAAGTAACATAAAGGCTTCTAGTCAGTCCAGCTCCCACAGGCATCCACCTTATCTCTAGCTATATAGCTGCAAACATGCAACTTGAGGTCTGATCCAAAGCCCACTGTAATCAGTGGACAGATTAATGAGAAACCCTGTTCAAGATTAGAGAGACAGACTTGATTTACCACTTTCAGATGCAGACACAAACTTTTGCAAAGGATTCAGATCCATGGACCACATGTCTCCTTAGCAGGGGATGAAACACATCCCTGTACAGAGGGCCCACACGAGGCCTATCCACAATTTAAATGTCACTGAAGTCCTTAAATTATAACTTAAATACAACTTGTGTGATTGATAGGCCCGAGGCTGAAACAGATTACCCAGGAATCTCCATCCATAGAGGTTTTTAAGACCCAGGTAGACAAAACCTTGGCTGGGATGATACAACTGGGGATAGTCCTGCTTGCAGCAGGGGGTTGGACTAGATGACCTCCTGAGGTCCCTTCTTACCCTAACTTCCCATGATTCCAGCTATGATGCTGGCCCTTTGTGGGATGCTGAATTTCACCTTGAAATAAATAGTTTATAATGATTATAAAGGTGCAACTGAAGTCACCTAAGCAAGCCTCTATAGTGACATATTAGCTGATGTGAAAACAATCACCAAGCGATGAAAATACTCTCTGCTGACATTCTCTATAATATGGACACCAAGTGCTGTACCTTTTGTAAGGTCTGTTTATAAGCACCTGAGAAATGTATAAATAGGACATGGTCAAAGGCACGAGGGAACCCATGTAGTTCAGTATTTTGTATGGTGGCCAAAAGATTTCATCCAGGCCACGAGGCATCTGCTTCTCTAGCATCAAGAGAAAAGAAATAATGAAGCCATCTGGCAGGGAACAGATAAATGTCTGAGAAGGCTGGTGCTCAAAGAAGTGGGAGACACTGGGCTAGAAGAATAATTCCCTAGTACATCTTTCCAGAGACCAGCTTGGTAACATCAACATAACTGCTCAGCTCAGCTTTTTAAGCACACAAAAAGCACCCTCTTCCTCATAACCCCATAAACAGAGGAAGGGAAAACCCATACTTAGAGTCAAATGTTTCAGCACAATTGTGATGTGCCCCTGCCCCTGCCCATCATTAAACTAGCAAGAGAAACCATAGCTGTCTCCTGCACTTATGTTCGGAGGACTGCAACTGGGGTTTTGCATTAGCAGCGGCAAGAGCTGTCTGCAGTAAGTTCTTCCAGGATCACGGTAATTAGAAATAACGAGACTCATTAGGATTTCTAGCCCACTTCCTTGCCCTCTTTATTACCTGCCATTTTCTTCTGGCCATATATTTCTTCATCCTGTCTTTGGAAAGTTTTTTGGCTTCCATGGTTTTGGTGTCTTTTTGCAGCCAAGGATGCTGAAGGCACTTAGTACAATCTAAACGACTCCTGTTTTTACATAAAGAAACAAAGTTAGTATGCCCAATATGCAGGATAAAACCATTTATGTCATTGCTTTGCCTTTTCTATTTTAAGCAAATGATCTCACTAGACTGCACTAGTTTTGGTGACCCAGCTTGCATGGTATTGCTTATTAACTGCAAATTCTTACTGCCTGTGACATTCTCTGCCCATTCTAAGACTTCACAAGGTTTTCTATGGGGAACACTTCACATTTTTAAAGGACCAATGAAGTACTGTCCAAAAAGAAATATGCATCATAGCTGAAGGACAAGTACAGCACAGTCACAGTCCACAGCATTCATTTCTGCCATAAGGCCTACTCAGAGTCCTGCTCGTCTCCTTCCTATCCGTATGCCCTTATACTTACTAACTTTCCCGTTCTTGCACACCATGTCTATTCCACCATCAAATAAATTAAACAATTTATTTAACTGTATGTTATGTGTATATAACTCTTTGTTCTGTGTTTTCTGTTTTGACAAGATGCTATCCACAACACTCCCTTGTATGTCGGTCACAGACACTGGCATGCTTTATCCGAGCTAGACCAAATAGCTGCTAGGCTTAGATGGACCTTTCACTTTTTTTGACCTTTGTATCTTTTGGATCATAAACCTTCCAGGACAGGAGCTCTCTCTTCCCTAGGTTTGTTCAGTGTCTGCTGCAATGGGGCCCCAATCCTGATGGGAACCTGTGGGGGTTACTGTAAAATAAACATTTGCTATTATTACTAAAACATGTGTGAAGCTCTGGTTTTTGTGAGGCTGCACCTTATGAGAACCATTGGGAAGTGTACTGTCATGGTAGTGCCACCCATTGAGGGGCACAAGCAGCACTAAACAAAATCCTATGAGCAACCCAGTCAAACCAAAAGCAGCACATCATGCAGACATCTGTAGCTCTCATGTGCCGCAGCAGTACATTCAAGATGATGATGGCCACACAAACTACATAACACAACTTCCATGCATTTGGGCTATGGGTCCAACCCTGCAGCAGACATTCAAGTGAAAATGCTCCACCCAGTCTGTGCGATGTAAGGCAGACGATGGCTGCGTGCACACGCACAGGCACTGGTGCGATCAGAGCCCCTTCCACAATAACACCGAAGTGCTTGCAAAAAGGGGCCTGCAGGGTCAGTTAGATGCCAAGTGTGTCAAATGCAACAGTTTTACTTCATATCCTTCTTTAGAAGATTGCTGATGAAGTCCTTGGCATCATCGGAGATTTCATCAAAAGCTTCATCATCAAAGTCCCATGTGGCTGAGGTAACGTTAGCTAAGGTTTCGTTGTCATTGTCTCCCATGAACGGGGAAAGTCCACTGACCCTGGAGATAAAAATGCACAAAACAAACCATGTCAGTCTTCAAATGGAGCAGACAGCAGTTCAAATTCTCAGTGGCCTTTTCCCAATCTTGGCAGATCTGTACCAGTACAAGTTGTCCTATAACAATTTAAAAAGCAGATAGACCTGAACATTAAAGCCTAGACAAAATTCATGGGAACAATTCTACTTCTTACTGGGCACGTCTACACGAGACATTTATTGTGGAGGTGCCTAATTAGCTACGCAGTAAAGTCTCAGCATCCACATGAGACTGCAGTAAACTAATAAATGCCACCGTAGATGAGTACTCGTCAATGCAAGGACTGTCCTAAGGTGGCATTATTCACTGAGCAGCAGCACCTGGGGCTGGCTGGGGCACGGGGGTGCTAGTGTGGGGGCTGCCTGCCAGCTAGCCCCACACTGGAGCACCCTTGTGCCCCAGCCAGCCCCTGCACAGCACGCTGAGCCAGGTCAGAGCAGCCCTGGGCTGGCAGGCTGACCCCAGGGTCCTCCGCCAGTCGGGGCAGCTCTGCCCCAGCTCAACATGCTGTGGTCCCGGGCACACGTGTAGACGTAGCGCCTGGGAGCCACAAACTCCAGCATGAACTATGCCAGAGTTTATTCAATCGCATTAATGACACGTGTAGATGCACATTCTTTGAGGTATTTTGTGGGGAAATAACTGCCGTTTGGTAAAGATGAAGAGGAGAGTAAGAGTTTGTTACCAATTTGTTATATAAAGTTCAGTTCAGCTCTGGCAAGTAACTAAGTACAAAAATTACATCTGACTTAGAATATCTGCTCCCTGAGCGCATCCAGCACCATCCTGCCAACCTGGTAACAAAAGTGCTTCTTGTTCCTGTTACCCCCCGAGGGCCAACACAGCTGAGAGAGAAAGAAAGAGCTGGAACCTGTCCCCTCCCACACGTTAACACAGCTGTGCTCTAAACAATCATTACAGGGCCAGATATAGCCCAGCGACTTCATTACAGTCAACTGAATTGCACAGATATATCTGAAG
Organism: Alligator mississippiensis; assembly: GCF_030867095.1. Taxonomy (NCBI): domain Eukaryota; kingdom Metazoa; phylum Chordata; order Crocodylia; family Alligatoridae; genus Alligator; species Alligator mississippiensis. Next base: position 245,702,715 of record NC_081827.1, on the reverse strand, counting down.
ACATAATTTTGCCTTCAGGTCTTCTATTAATGATAGAGGTGCGTATAAAGGAAACAACACCCGCTGATTTCTATAGCCTGGGTTGAATCTGCAGGGCAGGCAGAGTAGAAATCTTTGTACTGAACAGCTTTGATCTGTGGACCCTGAGAGACAACAGGCAGGAGGAGCAGGTAGAGGGCAGCTGGAGCCAGAGTCCCACACACCAGGGCATGAACCGCCCGGCTGAAGCTTCTTCCCCACCCGGAGGGCCGCAAGACGAGCCACCGCTCGAGGCGAGGGGAGCGGAGCAGCAGCCGCACCGGGAGCAGCCCTGCTGATAAGCTGTGCACGCTGGCTGGGGCCATGCCGACAGGAGTGGGCTGGAGCACAGCATGGGCTACCCCGGTGGGGCTCGGCCCCATATGGAGCGCCATGGGGCAGCCACGGACTGCACTGACTGGGTGAGCTCTGCTGCACGTGCCCCCTGCTCCCACCTCACCCCCAACCGGCTCCTGGGACCTAGCACCCAGGCAGCCCCCCTGCCCCCCAAACACACGTGTGGACATGCCCCCACCCGCCGCGCACACCCCACACACCTTTCCCACTGGGCACAGACTGTCCTGCGATCCTATCGCATGCTCCCTGCCTCTGCCATCTCCCTCCTGAACACTGCTCCCCACCTGCCCGTGGCCCCATCCTACACAGGGAGTTTTGGTGAGTTGCTGCAGCACAGGGGGACTGGTGCTGACCTGGCCTGCCACAAATCGTCAAAACTCCCCGTGTGGCCCTTGGGCACAAATAATTGCCTACCCCTGAGCCAGGCTGTTCTCAGCGGTGGCAGATGACAGAACAAGGAGCAATGGTCTCAAGTTGCAGCAAAGGAAGTTGAGGTTAGATATTAGGAAGAATTTTCTCACGAGGAGGGCAGTAAAACGCTGGAACAGGTGACCCCGAGGTGGTGGAAGCTCCATCCTTGAAGGTTTTGAAGACCTGGTTAGACAAAGCCTTGTCTGGGATGATGTAGTTGGGGCTGGTCCTGCTCTGAGCAGGGGATTGGACTAGATGTGACCTCCTGGGGTCGCTTCCAACCCTCATTTCTATCATTCGAAATCATTTTTGCTTACAACCACATGGTTAAATTCAGGCCGTAGCGTGACTGAGAGGGGCCGACCAGGGCAGCAGCCGCAGGTGCCCCCTTCGTGTGTGTCAGGAGAGGTGGGGAAGAGGGTGCAAGAGCAGGTATTGCCATGGTGGCAGCAGTGCTGTTGTAATCAGCATGGCAGGAGCCAGTGCTGGCCTGGATGCCATGTGGCTGCCCCACTGCCAGGCCTCTGAATCCAGGCCAGTGAGTGAGACACGATGGATAATACCCCACAAACATACCAAAATTGTCCAGATTCCCCAGGCATTTGCTTTGCTGCTCTTCATTAATTCATTAATACTTTTTATTCATTTGTTTTTCAACAGACAATCAAATTAGAAAACCACATCGAAGAATGCTGTTTCAAGACAGCTTGTGCTCTATTAAATACTTGTAAGGTGACAACCTATTCCCGGTTATAACATTTACCACTAGGGGGCAACTTAGCCCAAACCATTTTTTTCAATATACTTGGATTCTTTTTGTCTTTCCTTATTTTTACAGTTATCCATCTTTATAAAAGCCACATTCATCTGATAAAGGAACAAGAAGAACACAGATTTTTTAAGCTACTATAATGAGCTTCAGGGAATGGATCTGGCCCAAGCCCTTCCACTGTCTTTTTTTCTACATTGAGGCAATGATTATAGGCCACGAACATAGATGTTCAGTTTTATACATTTAGTTTTCATTCTGACAAAGTACATAAACAGTTAGGCGGGTCTATATAATGGGAGGTAGAGTGTACCATGTTATTAAAAGCGGCAGGAGAGATTCCTAGAATATTTTTCTACTGGGGCTGGGTCCTTGCATAAAATCCAATGGAAAATCTCCTATTGACTTGCAGAAGACCAGGGTTTCTTCCCCTTGTATGTTTTTTTCCTACTACTACATATGCATATAACACTGAGTTAAGAAAAGAATAATATGAAGTTCGCTGTACTTCAAAATGTTCACAATGGCTCTGAGAGCTCCCTGCTACGCGTCAGCATGGAGCAAAAGGACGAGGTAAAGAACTGGACTTGGTCTGCTGGGGAAGTGCTAGTCAATGCAGTATCACAAGATAAATTTATTTTATTTGCATTTAATTACCTCTGTTTCAGTTAAATGCTGTCTTCAGAGCTGATGATTTAATGGCATGTTGCTTCCATCCATCGCCAAAAAAGCTGCTGAGACCACTTGCCAAATAGTACAGAATGGGGTCCACATCTGCAGGACTTCAAGGAATGGTCTGCCCCTCACTGAACAGACCTGCCACTAAAGCCTGGGATCCAGGGACACTTTTAAAAATCTCCTTAATTCCTAAGCAGGCATGAAGGTAAGAAAAGGATGAAATGTAAAACACCAGAAAAGGCTGCTAGTCTGGACCGGCAGGGAGTTGCAAGGGATGGTATAATGCCTTTTCCGGTAGAGGTATCTCACCCAATATTTTGACCTGGAGGAGGTTCTAGTGAAATAGAGGTTGAATGTTGCAAGATGCTGATGAATCGGACCCCAATCCTGAAAAACATTTTGTATACGTGTAACTTGAGGCATGCACGCAGTCCCACTGAAGTGAACAGGATTCTACAATGGCCAAGGCAATATTTTCTCACGTTGTCACGAACCTACAATATTTTGAGGTGTTTGTGGAGTGCTATGCATGTTTTCTTGAGCTTGTTTCACAAGCTTAAAATCAAACACATACTTAAGCTCCTTGTAGAATCAGGGCCAGACTCAAACCCTGGGGGTGAAATCTTTGCCTCGCTGAAAGTCAACTGTTTTTGCTCTTCATGGGACAGAATTTCATCCTTTTTGGCTAACTCTTAGTGAACATCAACAAATGTTACAACTGAGGGCTACCTACATTGATTCGATTCACTTAATCCTTTCTTTAATTATTTGCATTTAATTCAGACAGATGAGTAGACATCAGGGTCAGAGTCAGGACACTGGCCGTTTTGTGATGCTTGAGTGCTATATTATAAAACTTTTTGACTAAGGCAATTTTTTTCCCACGTTGTCACAAACCTACAATATTTTGAGGTGCTTGTGGGATGTCGTGCCTGTTTTCTTGAGCTTGTTTCACTGATATGGCATGTATAGTCTTCAAGTATAGGGAGTGTCAAGCTGTATTAACCCTATTGTCCTTCCGTTTGTATGCACTGTGGTACTGGATAGACATGTACGGCACATGTTATAACGAGGCCAGGACTGCATTCATGAGAACGATCTCCAGGTATTGCTGCATAAGCAATGGGTTTCCAGTAGCTGTTGCACTAAAAACCTCAACACTGCACTTAACAGTGTGCTGAGTCTCATAACGGGCTGCATATTAACTTACACACAGATGTACTCCCTGTACTCTTGGGCATTAGACCAAGCAATATAAGAAGACAGAATCGAACATCATTGCTGGCAATAGAGGCAAGAGATGATGTGTATCACCTGCTCCACCAACTGTTACCTGAAGACCTGAATAGATGGAGGCTTAAGAGGCTTAAAAGTCATAAACTGTTTATACATGCAGCCCATAAGCTCCTGGAAGAGATTGGGGATGCTGAACCAAACCTATGGACAGCAACAAGTGGGACCACTAGGAAAGATCAGACCTATTCCAACAGCATTTTATACCAACGCCAAATGAATCCGCTTTTGGGCAAAACCTTGACAGAAAAGCATAGATCAAACTGAACAGATCTGTGAATGGATGCTTCAAAACAACACTTCACAAAATGAACATCTTGGACAGCCCCTGCATGAATATGGTGTCCAACAAACAGCACAGCACTTCATCGAAAGCTGTAGTCTTTACAAATGCCCAGATGGGGTAGACTGAATCCGCACATTGAGCAATAATTTTAGACAGTGGCTCACAGATTTGGAAGTTGATACCTGATGCCATATGAAAGACAGTTTCACACTTGGGAGAGGCTCAAAGCCTAAATGACTAGAGAAGTAATCACTGAGAATTGGCATCTGACATGGTTATGTGTCTAATGGACAATCAAATAGACCCTGGAGGACGTGGTCTGAGGTACAAGCCAGGTCCTTCCAGATAATGATGAACTTACCTTCTATAAGGAGAGGCCTGTGGCAAGAACAACACCTTGGAACAGGCTATTCAGGAAAGGATATTTCTCACAGCGGGGAAATTAAATGAGACGGTATCTTTAGGATACTGGATAAGTAATCTTTATGTCTGAAAGGGTATATATATTATCCTGATCATAATGACATCAGGAAAGATTTCTGGTTGAATGGACAAATATACTTTTGGGAAGGGGAAGAAGCTGTATGCAGCGTGGGCTCCCCAAGAATTCAGTGGATATTGTATGTAAATGGCCAGATAAGAAACCATACTCAAGCTATGCCTGGAGAACAAGTGTTTGGTCCTTGCTTTGGTATCTGTAACAGAGCCAAAGAATTTACCTGATGCAAATACCGCAGAACTAGCTGTGCTGCAGTAGCACCATGGGCTAGAGCCTTGCATGGAAGACAGGAGCACAGAAGAGGCCAGTAGCAGTAAGTCACCTTGAGGCTGAGCCAGCAAACTAAACCAGGAAATACCTGAGGCAGCTCAAGGAGGCCTGGGGCCAGCAAAGGGCAGGGCCAGGGAGGTATATAAATACAAGCCCTGAGCCAGCAGGTTGGTCTGGCCCTGGAGGCTGCAGAGGCAAGAGCTCCAGAGCAGGGGGAATGCAGGAGCTCTCCTAGCTGACACTAGGGCTACCTGGAGGAAGGTGAACTGGGTGCTGGTGCCCTACAGGAGAATATAACCAGGGGTAAAGGGAAGCCTTGTTATGCAGGCAGGTTGCCATGGTTTACGTTTGGACCCAGTGAGGGTTTAGTGTGTGTTTGCTAGAAGGCTTACTCCTGGGTTACAGAGTCAAACCAATGTTCTGGAGTGGCTGAAAGGGGGGAATGTGGAGGCCACGGCGGGGCACCTGAGGGCACGTGGTGATTTAACCTATATGCCAGGGTCATGCCAGGGGCATGCCAGTGTTTAGAGCCCCGCTAGGGGCCTTGATTCAGGGCATGCCATACACTTAGACCGGAAGGGGAGTTTAAAGCCCAGAGAGAGAGGAAGAGAGAAAAACTGAAGCCTAGCTTGGGCAAGGGCAAAGCCAGGGCCAGGGGCTCCTGTGCACAAAAAGGACAGAGACAAGGGCCAGGGGAGGCCCAGGAGCCTAAGTCGATTCATTGAGTGTATCCCAGGACAGGGCAAAGATGAAGCCAAATTAGGAGGTCAAGGGCTAGAACCAAGAAGCCAGGTCAGGCACAGTGGGCCCAGGCTAAGGGAATCAGTGGGAGAAAAGGGGCTGAGGTCAGGAAGGATGAGGGTATAGAGGCCTGAGGTGACCTGCTATCCGGTTGGGTCCAAGTGCCCACTGAAGTCATTAACTGGTAACATTTGAGAGGCATGAGAATGGCTGCAGGGGAGGACAGGGGCTGTGATTAAAGCTCCCAGGTACCCTGGGAGAACTAGCCGGCATCTAGAGGAACTGAGGTCACTCTAAGACCCATTAGGCAGCCTCCCTTCCAATCAAACCATAACATCAAGGCATGGCAGGCAAGTGAGAAGGGAAGGATAGAGCTGGAACAGGATAAGGGCTGTGTGGTCAACAGGGTATTCCAGCCATCCCTGGAGCCCAAACCTGGTTATAGTATTCTGGATATTCTGGCTGACAGGAGAAAATGCAGGATCTTGTTTTTATAATAAATCCTGTTGTTACCTATTATAATTTACTATTGTCAGTGCATCTCAGAAGCACATCTGATCACATCTTGGATGGGTGTGTCACATATGTGATATTATATGTAATAGCCCTTGGAGCCCATAGAGTGCAAGATGGATTCTGTCCTGTCTTTCTGCATCATCAACACTGTTAAATCAATTATTGATGCAGCTAGAATCTCTGGCTTAAATCAGCAAAGTACATATGAACGTACTTAAGGGCAGCTATGTTCAGCAAAGCATTTAAGCATGTGCCTAAGTTCAACAGAAGTCACCATTACTAATGATGATATAGGAGGCAGAAAAAAGTCATTTCGCTTCTCTGATCAGGTGGGTTCTGCAATTCAAAACCCACACTCATTTTTAAGCAATATCTTTTCCAACTGTAATCAGATCATAAGTGAACCCAGCCCTCAATCAGCAGTTACTTAGCAGCTCAATTTAATTGATACAAATTAAGTGTTCTCAAATGACTTCTCCAGTTCCTTGAATGCAACTGTACACACATTTAGATAAGATGTGCACATCTTTTTCTATCTATGCTTCTTGAAGAAATGCTGGCAATGGCCACTGCAGGGGGAAATCCCAAGCTTGGTCATAATTTGATTGCAAATGTGACCTCTGCTGCATTTCTATGGATCACAGAAACTGTTCCATGCTGGTACAAGGAAATGAGGTTTGCTATAATACACAAAAGCTTTGCTTGCTTTTTTAGTAGGGTTACCATACGTCTGCGTTTTTCTAGACATAGCGTCTTCTTAGATACTCCGATCTCCATCTGGGCAGTTTTTAAAAACTACGATCAATTGTCCAGGATTTTGCTGTGCTCAGCATCAATGTTTTTCCCGGCACTTCCCAGCTTGCCCTAGTAAAGAGCTGCTTGGGGCTAGGGGGAAACTGGGGGGAGGCTGACTGAAGGCAAGGGACACCATGTGCGTCTGCATGTGCAAATGCACATGGCTGGCATATAGGCAAGCAAGATGGTAGGAGCAGCCCTGGCAGCTGGATGCAGATAAGTCTATGGGGAGCAAGGGTTGGAGGGCCAGGGCTTGGGGACTGTCCAGGGGTGTGTGTGTGTGTGTGTGGTAGGGTGTGTGCAGGGGATGGGTGTGTGAGGGGGGGCAGGTTGCCTGCTTACGCTGGAAGAAGCTGTCTGGGTGCTGGGACTGCATCAGGGCAAGGGGGCTGGCCTACCCCTCCAGTGGGGGAAGGGGGCAGGGGGCCCTTCAGCGGTAGTGGTTAGTGGGCTGGTGCCCTTGCTCACAGGGGCAGGGAGGCCAAGAGTTGCTGCAAGGCTGGGAGGAGCAGGGGGCTGCGAGTCAGGAGTGAGGGGCACTGGCAGGGCTGCGATGGATGTGGCTTGAAAGTGAGGGGCACCAGGGAGACGGGGGACTGTGGATCAGGAATGGAGGGCACTGGTAGCACCACAGGGCTGTGAGTTGAGAGTGAGGGGCACCAGCAGGGATGGGGGGGCTGCAGGTTGGGAGACAGGGGCACAAGCATGGCCCAGGGGGTTGGGGTACCGTGGGTTGGGACTGAGGGGCACTGGTAGGGCCAGGGGTCCGCGGGTCAGCAGCGAGGGGCAGCAGCAGGGCTGGGGGTGGGGGGCTGTGGCTTGGGAGCGAGGGGCAACAGAATGGGCAGGGGGAGGGCACCAGCATATCACTCCCCCCAACAATCATATATCCCCCTCTCACAGGTATCTTCTTTTTTGGAACTGGAAATATGGTAACCCTATTTTTAGGCCTGATTTCTCATATGTAGTACTTGCAGTGGCTGGCAGCCTACAGAGCAGTACTGCAGCGCTGACACCCCCTTCCATCATCCCGCAGTGACCTCTCAGGCGTGCCAATGAGAAATTCCTCTCATACTTTCTAGGCTAAGGAATATCACTGTCATGCACTGTGCTTGTGGAGTCTGGGCAACGTGGGCTGAGGTCTGGAGAATAAAAGGGTGAGAAAAAATGGAGCGGGAAATAAACAATGGTCCGGCAAACTTGAAAACACATTTCCTTAAATCGATCCTTTCTGCACTGTTTACTGTATTTAGAAAACCCCAGCACAAGTAGCAGCCCATATTTCTTTAAGCAACTGAAACTCTGCTCTCTTCTGTGCCGTCCCACCACTGATCGGTCTTGAAACAACCAGTTTTTCATGTTTCTGAGCCTTCCGGGCTGCTGAGGATTGATAACGTCTTTTTGCTCCACAGCTGAAGTGCGAAGCAGCTGATTTGTCTTGGGAGTATTTGTAACAAAAGCCAGATGCATTCGTACATACACAGAAAGCCCAACATTTGGCAACTAATGGATGCTAGACCCAGAAGTTCTTATCTTTAAGACAGAGCTCTCTGACCTGGGGCCTTGGCTGTTCTTTTCTTAATAGCCATTTAAAATAATAATGGCCTAGAAATTGTTTTGACAGATTATGAAACCAATTTTCTTTCTTGCAATGCTAAAGCTATGTGATAAAGATGAGCTGCATCTGCCCTGGAAAATTAATTCTGAACTTATGCTCTGAAGTGACTATTACACAAACAGCACGCTGTTTACTGAAAACATTTTTCCAGCTACTTAACTGGGCTTCTTCCTGGCATTTGTTTCAAACAGTCCTCCACAATTTCCATTTTTAAGTAAAAGATGAAGAGATGTTCCCTTAGAGGATTTACACATCTATTCTTGCAAGGGACTGAATGCCATTTAGAGCTGTTAAAGCCAGAAGGAACAAATAAGACCATCTAGTCTGACCTCCTTATACAACACAGGCCACAGCCTTTCACTCATAAGGATGGGCTAAGTCCATAATTCACCCAAGGAGTAGGAGCATGCTCATGCCCTTACAGAACTGCACTCCGACTCTGTTGACAGAGACTTGCTCAACACCGCCCACGACTGGGCTTTAGGGAGAATACAGTTCCCAGCACGTCCCAGCAAGAACCCCCTCAGCAAGTCCTACCACTCCTGCTTGGGCACGCCAAACCTGAAACACAGCCGTGAAGGTGCTTCGGAGGCATCCCCCATATATCTGCCCTTGTGATCTGATGTGCTGCCGTGTGCTTGACAGCAGGTGCTGGAGCTGCTCTGGAGTGGATTTACTGCCACCTTTCCGTGGCAAGTGTGAACAGGAGCAGGAGGCTGGGCTCTGCTTGGAAATGCCCTGTTCAGACATGCCAGGGCCCCTGTGTAGACATAGCCAAGGATGCCGAGTTCCTCTTTCTGACCTCTTCAACAAGCCTTCTATCAAAAACAAACAGAACTGACAGACTTGCAATATGAGGAGCAAACGCTGGTTCCTGAGCCGGTGCAGGGAGTGTGAAATAAGCACAACTGGGCAAAACCGAGCCTTGAGATCAGACAGAAATCGTCATAGAGAAGCAATGCTGGAAGGGACCTCAAGGGATCATCTAAGTCCAACCAGGGATCGAAACCTGCAACCTCGGTGTTATCAGCACTACCGAAATGTGACTTTTGAAGATACAGTGAAATAAAATGGATGCTGTCCATCCAATTCCCAGTGAACATACTGCTACGTGACAACACAACCCAACAGCTGATGAAGTGAGCTGGGGTTCACAAAAGCTTATGCACTCTGATTCAGTTAGTCTATAAGGTGAACCTCCTTACCTTGCCTTCTGCCTGACCTCAGACTAACACCGCTGGCTACCTCTCTAAACACAACCTCCATCACAGCTGGTGCTGTCTCCCATGCTGAATTTCTCAGCAGAGACATCAAGAATTAACTGGGTCTGGGATCATAGTAGTAAGGGACAAGGAACACGTCTGCACTGCCTGCACCCTGCTCGTGAACAGATACGGGGACAGAGCTGCCACTGATAATGGTACACTTCAGCTGTGTTAAAAGGGGAGGGGAGCTGCTGCTTGGGAGAGCCCAGCAGCTGTTGCACCCTTACTATTATACATGCCTGATTCTGCAGGAATGTGTCAGCCTAACTTCGACCCTGGACGAAGCAGAGTTAAAGCTGGAGGGGCTTTGCTGCACTTGTACTGCTAAAGAACCATGCTGACAAAACAGGGGCTAGGCAACTGCTTGCATCCGTATTCTTTGATAATGATGCAGTCACATCTTTCTGTGCCCAGTGTCACTGACCTTCTCACTTTTTTACAAGCACTGAAAAGAACAAAACTTCATTTTGAGAAAAGAAGTGCAGTCGTGACACTCGAGGATTACTTACTGGCTCCATCTAAAGAACAGACGGTGCATTCTCAGCTTCCCAGTTTAGTATGTCTAAACTTTTACTACTGACTTGAGCCAGATATAAACTAGTTACCTAAATATATCCAGTTACCAGTATCTTGATTTATTCCATCCCTCTCTAGAAAGACAAAAGGCTGTGAAAGCAACAGTAAGTCACCAGCATAAAGAAAACAGAATGGGAGCATTAGTCTTAGGAGATTACGACTGGTCAGGTGAGCACACGTCATATTCCATCAACCTTAGGAAGACTGGAAGTGGATCACAAGTGATATACTGGAAGTCCAGTACAATCCACATCAGAGTGGAAGGTTACGCTGTCATGTGGGTCAGTTACTTTAGGAGGACAGAGCAGAACTGAGGCTAATAAAGTGAGCAGAATTAACAGGAAGGTAATGTAAGCAGGGAAACTAATCAGCAATACTACATCTATGCTAGCTTCAGCCAGGTGTCTAGATATGAGTGGGGCAAAAAGTACCATCAAGTCTTATAATCAGGTATATATGCAGCTGAGCTCCCACCCTGAAAGTATGCATGGGAATTAAAACAGAATTTTAAAAGCATTTCAGATTACTGAATATTAGGCCTCCAAAAGGGTTCATCTGGAAAGAACTAGGCAGAAGGCAGGGCAGTGTGGCATTTTAGAGACTAACTGGTCCTGAAAGGCATAAGCTTTCATAGGCAACAACTTACTTTGGCAAATGCTGAATAAAACTAGGACTCGTTAAAGCAACAGGTTCTGTGAATGCCTACAAGCATCACTGGAATAGAAGAGGAGGGCTGGAAAGAATTGATCAGGGTTAGCCCCATTAGATAAATGTTGTTATAAACACACAGACAACTTCTGAAAAAAGTCATATATGCTGATGATGCCCACAACTCATGTGTTGTAGCAAGCTACTTCAAAGGCAATAAATTGATGGAAGAGTGTGGGACAGAAGCAGAACAAGACAGGTGGTCAGGGAGATCAACCAGGAATATAAAGATGCAAAGGATACACATTGTGAAGTAGAACCAAGGATAGTGCTGGGACGGAAGAAAATCAGTTATTCTGCAAGAGAAGAAGGACTGAACATGTGTCGCTTGGAAAAAATATCTAAGTGGGGTTAATGCTACATAAGCACAAGTAGTTTCCTCGTGTGGATGTCTACAGCGAGATGAAAGAGAAGTTGTTTAAAAGGGGCATTCCTAACAGTACATGCAAGCATGGAGGCAATTAAAGATAATAAAGGCAATGAATGTCAGGAAAACCTTCATAATAGCAAGGCCTAAGTGACAATGAAATAATGTTATTGCTGTTATTTTTATTCTATGTCTATTCCGTTGTCTCTAAAAGCAGCCCAGTGGAGTGGGGGAATCACCTTCCTTGGAAGTTTTCAAGAGGAGGCTGAATAGGCATCTGTCTGGATGGTTTAGGAACAGTGAATCCTATATCAGCACGGAGGGTTGGACTAGATGACCCCTGAGGTCCCTTCCACCTTATCGAGGTAGCACCAAATAACCCCAGTCATGGAACGGGCCCCACTGTGCTAACTGCTGTACAGACGCAGACAAAAAGATAATCCTTGCAGCACCAAAGAGCTCACAACCTAAATACAAGGCGAGGCACAACGGATGGATACAGCCAGGAAGAGAGATGGCAAAATACAAGGAAACGATGAGACAACACTGGTCAGCAGAACAGGCAGCAGACTCAAGACCTCAGAAGTACCTTCACTTGAGGCAATTTAAGTGAAGCTGACAATGCAGTCAACTCATACTGGGACAAAGTGCCCCTAGAATTGGTGTAGGATCAGAGGTAGGAGAGAAGCAAAAGGGAGATGTCCTTGCAGCAAGGTGGATTTCCCCTTTTAAGGCTAGAAAGTTTGGGACCAACCAGCCCCGTCCAGTCAGCAAGCCCGGTATTCTTCTGGCCAGTTAGTACATAAAAGAGATAGACTTAGACAGACTTTATGTCTTTTCTTCTATAAAGGGTGAATCTGGAGTCGGTGAGAAGCCTTGGAGAGGAAAACTAGCATAAAGCTCTTGAGAGGGAGATAGCTCTGATGGCCAGTGTTCCTGCACACGGTATGGGGTGCTAGAGGAGACCCGTAAAGCACAGATGGCGTTGAGTTGAGGGCTTTTCTTGAGTTGAGGTGGGGGTGGCAGAAGGGGAAAGGGGAAACTCCAGAAAGAAGTCCTAGGTCTTGTAACTTAGAAAAGAAGAGCAGACTTGAAGAAGAATCCAGGAGGGAGATAAGACTTGGCATTGAGAATCAGATTACTTGGGGCATTGTTCATCTCAGCTAGCGGTTCAAGGATGCTGACAACCTTGTTAGGGGTGAGGCTACATGTGTCCTGGCCAGAGGGTTCGGTGACAAAAGTAGCAGACCCCCGTAAGGCTTGGAGTGGCAAGGGCCAGGAGGTGACAGATGAGCATGCCACATCTAACTACAAAGGGCTTCACTGGGCAATGAATTGCCACCTGGAATTAGTTTAGTTACCCTCTGTGGAAGATGAGAGTCCCATGATAAAGGATTGTGCAGCTTATGCACAGCATAACTGGAAGTGAGGAGAAGGGCTGTGCCCGAGGCCTCAAGGGCAGTGAGGAGGTGAAGGTTGCATACCAGACCTGCCATGTGGTCTCGAAGAAGTCCTGTCATCTTTCCTGTTTCTGTTTTCTGTGTCATGTCTAGTACCTATTGTAGTAGGGCCTTGCTCCTGGCTGGGACCTGTAGAAACTACTGTACTATGCATTACAACTATCACCACTCATTTTTACCTTTTTAGTCAAATGCCCCAAACTCTTCGTGGGCAATGACTGTTCACAGAAACTCAAGCTTCAAGAAATGTTCTGAACGTGTCACACAAAAGGCATGATGTTTTTACTCTAAATATAACAAAGCACCAAAATAGATGAAAAACACTTTTAAAAAGTATTAAGAATCCTGGTATTATTTTCTGCGGTATGGACTATTTTAATTCAATATAGAAAATAGCCTGTAGGGGGCACCTCTGCATTGGCTGAACCACGAATGTAGATCAATGTTTCTCAAGGTTTTCAGACTTGAAGCAGAGGCGTCCCTGGGGAGACTGTAGGCATCCTTTGAAAAATGCCAGCTCTTAGTTTTAACTTGTTTTTTGACTACCAAAAAATAACAGAATGATTCTGTTGTAAAGAACTCGGGCAGAATTTTTTTAACACTACGAATTCCTCCTTGAAATCTCTGGGTATATCATGTGAGTTGTACCCATCAGTGCTAACATTGTTATAGCACCCTTGAAGGGATCTCAAGGCACCCCAGGGTGCTGTGGCACCGCGGTTGAGAATCACTGTATTAAATGAACAAACAGGCCAAGGTGGAGACATGAGCAGTCCTGTTGCACAAGAGGCCTCTGACAACGTAAAATAAATGACGGTGTATTGTGAACACTGCTTGTGTGGTCCAATTTACTTGAGCCACAGATGATTCAGATGAGCCTTCAGGATCCGGAAAAAAATGCTGGAACTGAATGAGAACAGTCCAGGAAATACAAGGCCCAAATACAAAACAGCAGTGCAGTCTGACCTTGAATGCTGAGCTCAGTTTAGTGCTCTGTATCTAAAACAGGATGGGCCAAGCAGGATAAGGGAAATGTTCAGAGCCTTCTCTGGGAGTGGGCGAAATAACACAGGAGGTGAGACATAACATGGGGAATATCAAATTTGGAAATGAAGAGTAAGAGGAGATTTCAGTAGTATCACTGGAGCAGTGCGGACTATGAGGGGGTACCAAAATCCCTCCTGGGAGTCTTTACCAGGCAGACACTGGCTCGCACCCAGCAATGTATCTGGGGGGCTAGAGGTGGGTGAAACGGAGCTGCCTGCCATCCTGGGAAGCATTTGCAGCAGCAGGTGGATCTTTGAGCCCAATAACACATTGGGAGGAAGGGACCAAGTCCAAAATCTCGTGTGGCTCTCAAGGAGCCTGCAGGGCTCCTGCTGCCTGAGCCATTGCTGTTAGCGCAGTAGCAGCAGCAGCAGGTGGATCACCTGCCTTCAGAGCACAGAGAGCCGAGGCAGGCGAGGCTTCCTTTCCCCTGATCCCAGCCTGTCTGTAGTGGTCAGCATCCCCCCTTCCCCACGGTGCTGAATGAGCTTTCTGCACCTCCAGGAGATTTCACATGGATAATGGGCGGTGTGGAGAGCTGGGGTAGAGACTGGGCAGAACAACTGAGAACTTCTACATCTGCTCCCATCTCCAGGAAAGACTACAATCTTGGAAACAGAAAGACCATGACATTTAAAAACCAAAGATGCTGGCACACAATACTAAGCTCTCTGCCACAGGTTATTACTGAGGCACGTAGCCTAGGAAGGATTAAAATAGGGTTAGATACCTGCAGAAAGAACTTGTCATAAATGACTACATATACGACCCTCCCCTCCAAAAAATCAGTCATTTTAGGGTGATGGCCTGCTTACAAAAACGGAGCAGTATTATACTTCATTAAAGTGAAGATATTTTGATGCTGCATCTTAAGAAAGGAGATTGTCTAGTTGTGTCAAACCTCGTACGATTAACAACTGGACTTGCCCTTACACTGCTCCTAGATAAAAAGGACATGAACTTCCATTCCTCAAGTTTCATGGCGAAATTGAATATCATGAAGGGAATAATATCAGCTATAGGGGTTGCTCTGCTTTAAAAGTACATGGTACCAGTCACTTCTGAACCTGACAACTAGCTTATCCTAGTACAGCAATGCCCATGTTTCTAACATCATCACTTTAATTAATTCGCAATGTTAACATTTGTTAAATAGGAAGAGCATGGCTGCAAAGCCTGCAATGATAGTGAAAGATGGAAGTAACAAGGTCCAGTCCCAACTTTTTCACTGTGTCAAGTATTTGGCTTTGTGCAAAATACTCCATTTCTTTGAACTTGAGCTATCTGTGTGCAAAATCAGGAATTGTATTAATATTATATATACAAGAAAGTGATATACAGCAATCAGACAGCTGTGTCTCATCTGTCAGGGCATTTTTGGATAAAGTCTTATTTTTACACAGCAGAAAACCAGTCAGCATAACAGAACTAGCATAAGTGAAAAAGAACAGCAGAGCTTGGAAGGAAGTTGGATTATATTATAAACCAAAGCCAGGCTTCTGTGGGAGCCTTTCAAAAGAGCTAGGAAAAAAACAGATCTGTCAGGACAAAAGAGCTGTACAGATTTGCAGCTTCAGATAGGTTTTGATGATACATCTCATAGTTCTTGATTAAGAAATCTCTAGTGCTATTGCATTCATTTTTTATTATCTTCATGCTATAAAACATGTCTCTATGGTGTTGGAAACAGGATGCAGAAAGATATGAGTGGAGAGGGAGGAAACAAAAACCCCTAAAATGAAAATTTATCAAACATTTATGAATGACTGTATTTCATATTTGGCTAAGATATTAATTTTTTTATTCTTTCTGGGCTCTATTAATGTTACTTCAAAAAAAAAAAAGGAAAGACTGATTAGATTCGAGAAAAGAAAGGAAAGAAATCTGAGCATGCGCTTTTCACAAAATGCTTGAAAACAAAGTTCCCCCACTGTGCCTGCCTTCTTCAGCACTATTAACAAATATAATAGGATAATAATTACTCTCAAGCCTTCTTCCCCAAGCATGGCTACTGCACAGGCAATACACTAGGTCCCTGGGACAGCTCAGCCAACACACTAGGTCCTGTCCCTGTAGAAAACACTACTTTTATCTCCCCTATAGGCAGCTGGAACGAGTCACCGGGCTTAGCGAATACGCAGAGTAGTTGGAGCCCACATACTCCCTTCCTCAGGGAGTATGTGGGCTCCAAAGAAACACTGCTGTCCTGTTTCAGAAGCATAAGTAAATGGATGCTGGGTGTTAAAATGCCTGATACTGGGGGTGACAGAAGGAGACAGGAAAGGTGCTGTTTCCAACAGAATTATTCTCTCAGCTTGTCTATATAACCTCAAATACGGAAATGTCACAGCTGGAATCAGATCCCTTGTTGTTCTACACGTGCAACAATGGAAACCCTGCTCCTCTGGAGCCTCCTCTCAAGTGCTCCCCTGGAAGATCATGAGTGTATATAATCAGTCACCTCTATAAAAAGACCCTGTAGCAGAGCCTGCAATCCATCAGTGCTCTATAACATTTGCAATAAGTTGATACAGCCCACTTATAAAAACCTGGTCTATCCATTGTTAGTTGTATAATACTGCATTAAAAATCACTTTATAACAGATACAGCAGCACTGGGATTTGTTAGTGTTTCTTACAGGCTTTCAAAGGATAAAGTTAGATAGATAAATTAGATAGACCCCACATTTAGCTTATCTTTTTCATAGATAGATGATTCATAGATGCTAGGCTCGGAAGGGACCTCAACAGATCATTGAGTCCGACCCTCTGCCTTTCATTGATATAAATTGGTTAAATTGACCTGATGAGGCCCATGTTCTTTTTGGAAAACAAATATTTCAATGCTCTAATTTTCCAGTAAATTATATCAATGGCAGTAGACTAAGGATTCAAAAGCAACCCTACAAGTCAATGTGCATGGATGAAAGAAGGGAAAACAACTTCATAGTCATATTTCCTTAGCACATTTCAAGACAAAGTATTCTTTTAAATAGCAGGGAAGGAAATAATCATTTCAAGATAGTGTAATAGCATTATTATATGTCTTTTTAAATCAGTAGGAAGCATTACTGGTTTATATTAATTTATTCTGCTTCCAAAAAGCCATGATATTCTGAAACCACCATACAATAAAAGGATAACAATGAATCAGTGGCGCCAATCCTGCATATGTATCAGTGGGGCTCTGCAGAATACCAGTGCTCCAGTGCGTCTGCACTTAGATTAATTACACATGGATCTACCTTTCCTTCACTATTACAACATATAAGAGACTAAATCCTGAGAGGTACAAAGCAGCTTTGAAGTGAATGGACACGAACAGGAAAGTTTTGTGTACAGAAGTTCCTGGAATGTGGCCAAGTACTCACAGGATATAGCAGATAACGCCTATACTCCACATATCTGTTGCATATCCAATAGGTTCATAGTTTATAACTTCTGGAGCCACGAATTCAGGTGTCCCAAAGAGAACTTTGAGAGAACCAGCAGTTTCTGCAAAGAAAGAAAGAGAAAATCTTTCATGGTTGTAACATCTTTTTCAGGGGGGACGGGACGGGACGGGACAGTTTTTTGAGCAATAGGTAAAACATCTTTGCGCTCATTTATTTATCAGACTGCTCTTAAGCTCCCTCAAGCAAATGCCTGCTTGAGCTGCTACCAGCTTTAGCAACTTTTTGGCTGATGCACGAATAGCACAGGAGAATTACTATTTGTTAAACATGAAAAACGCACACAGCGCTATAGTAGACACATAATAAAGAAAGATTCACTCCTCTGAAGAATTTTCTTTCTAAACAGAGGCCCTGGACACTCTGGGAGCCCAAGAAAAGGGCTCATTTTTAATGTTTGGATTCAGATCTGAACTACCCCAAAGCTTGTGGAAGGTCTCAGCTCAGAAATCTCCACAAGAGGTAGACTAGAGCTGAAAGAATGACCATCACCATTATCAAAGCCTGAGCGTCTTGTGTTGAACGGCAAAAATGAACTGGCAAAGGAACTGGGGGGGAAGGGTGGAACAAAGTCTTCCTCTTCTCTCTCCTCCCATCCCGATTTGCTTACAAAACATTTTGTTGAATAAAAGCAATAAAGAACATTAACAAGGGACCCCTGGTACTCAGCTATATCTGAAGGTGCCCATGGAGGGGAGGAGAAAGAAATGAACTACACATGGTTGATGCCCTCCTGAAAAAAGTCCAGATACTCCAGTAATCGGGCAGAATAAGATCCTTATACAGAACAGAAACACATCACAACATATAAGAATCTAAATCACTATTACTGTAATAGTGCCACATTATCAGCTAAAGTAACCAGGTCTGTGCACTATCTGTGCTGCATCCAGGTTCAGATAAGGTTTTTAGACAACGCCTGGAACTAGTGTAGAACGATCAGACAAATCGAGATATGTTCACGTTATCTGGAATGCATTTTAAGCATATGGGGAAATATGGATGGAAGCAAGCGCAGGATGGGAGGGCAAGCAATGCGTGGGAGAAGGCAGAGAACGGGGATGTCTGCGGACTGGAGAGGGGAAATGATCCAGTGAAAATTTCAGTAAATGATATACGCTGCATTGAAGCAAATGGATTTGTCTTGGAAGCCTACTGCTGTGCAGACGGTGTGACTGCCTGGACACTCAGCGCTTAGCTTAAGTGAGGCCCATTGTACCACTGTTAGTCGCTGTAGTGCAGTTGCAAATCAATGCCACTCCACAGGTATGTAGTGAAGGACAGTCTCTGCCCTGGTGAGATTATAGTCAAAGTAAGCAAGACAGACCAGGAATGGAAGGGAAACCTGTGGTAGGGATTCTGGTCCTCCTAAAGTTAAAGTAATCAGGGTCAGAAAGTGTTGCTTCTTTAATGATTACAAAACTTTAAAAGTTGAATCAGTATGTTAGACTACAACTGATCCTGTGTGGGAATCAGAACAGACACTGCTATAGTACACATTTATTTCCCCAAACCTCCAGGAGATACAATTTACCACATCTTAACTTTTGAAGAATTAGTATCCCTACTCCATGGATGAAGAACCCAAGGCCCAGCTAGTTAGGTGACTTGCCTAAAGATCACACAGTAATTTGGTGGCAGTCTCAGCTTCATGCCACCCACTGACGCTCCTCTTTGCCCGTGGGTGTACACTGGACACTGCCACGGGGTATTCCCTCTGTCTCTTCGGTTTCCCATTTTAAGCCTGGCAAAACCCTTTTTTTCTTCTTCCCCTCATAAATCGTGCTGACAAGTTCATTCACACTATGTTCAGATGACACATTAGTAGTGCTACATATGCCCTTGTAGCACCACAAAAATCGTGCGTTCAGACATGTGCACCACGTGTAGTGCTACAGAAATGGTGCAAGTCCTCCCTCCCCTCCCAGGGTTGGGGACAGGGTCTGCTGGGCGGACAGTTCATGAGCGCTGCCTGAGTGCTCAGATGCCATCAGGGCTTGGGCGAGGAGGGACTACAGCAGTCTCAGCGAGAGCCCCACTGCTCTCAGACCTGTCTCTCAGCGAGTGCGGGACTGGGCCCACCCATGGCAGACAACCCAGCCCGGTTTCAGTCCTACAGTCATCGACAGCCTGGTCCAGGGGGCTGCAGCTCTGCTTGCCATGCCCCAGAGGGGAAGCAGGCTATCAGTGTTTGGGCTTGCTGAGAGCCTCCTCGTGAGCCTCCCCAGTTCACTGACTGGGGTGGGAGGTGGGGGAGAAAATGTGGGTGATAGGAACAGAGCTGCATCCCCCAGATGCCTTTGAGACGACCCTGTAACGCTCCAGCCAGAGGTCTCTGTGCCTTTGTCTATGCCTCGCAGTGCTGTATTTTTGTCGTGCTTCAAAGTGCTGCTGCACTTGTAGTGTTACAAACGCCCATCTGAACACGGTCTCAGAGATCTGTGCGATACTCACTTTCTAGGGAATCAATCATAGGAATGTAAGGCTGGAAAGTACCTCAAGACAGAAGTCTTCTAGTTCATCCTACTGCATGGAGGAAGGATCAAGTGTTGCCAGAACCCTCCCAACAAATGCTTGTCCTAACTGGTCATCATAACCTCCAGAGAGTGAAATCCTGTAGGTTGCCTATGTTCGTATTTCTTTATTTGTATAATTTGAAAAAAAATGCTAATATTCAACCAACATCTCAATTAGATTGAATTCTTCTGCCTCTACTATACACGAAGCACAATAACCATCTTCTACATGTCGAAAGAGTTCTGACCCTCTTCGCTCTTATTTTTTAGATGAAATAAACTCAGTTCCTTCAACTTTTCCTTGCTTCTCTCATGAAAAATTATTTAAACTTATCACAAAGGACCAATTTTTTTAAAGTAACCTCAACATAATCTCCAGAACCTCGGGCACAATTTTTCACAACCAAGTTTTTTGACGTGTTTGTAACTCTCGTGAAACACTGCACATGCAAAAACCAACATGCAAAATGCTGTCCACAGGTTAAGAGGCAGCTTTTGAAAAGACAAGCTTTAAAGTACAAACATATTGTGGGACAGTATCACTCTTGCACTGGCTATACCCAAAAATAGGCATCTCCTACTCAATAAAGACCTCAAAACTTTGCCCTGCTGTTTACAGGCTTGGTACACAGGCAGGATCCTGTATTTGGTTACCATTTAAGTGAGACAGACTGTGGAAGAGCTAGTTGGAAACTGGCCCTTTTTCTGTACTGTGTGTAACAAATTGATTTAAAAGAAAGTCTTAACAGCACACACGAAGAAACCTCCTGTGTCCCCAAGAAGTTTATCTTAAACAAATTTTTACATGGGCTTCTAAGCACACCAAAAAAGGTCAGGAAAATATACCACTACAGCTTTGGTATTTCCTGACAAAATAAGAGAATTAATTAACTGCAGAAAATGTCTGCAGAGGGATCTCTTAAGTACCCCAAGGTAGATCAAAGTCCTGAAAATGTAGATGCACTAGATTGGTACTGGTTACAAAGCAAAACTAAAAACCCCTCTATTGTTATAAAGAAAAATCAGTCGACTGTTCCTCGGTTGCCACTCCCATTGGACTTCTGACTAAGTAAGGTTTTTGAATTAGCCTCATAAATTGTGGTCCTAAACCCAAATCCATGTCGGTGAGAGCCAACAGATGTAGGAGTATGCTTAGAATATGTCAAATGAGATGACTAGAAATAAGAAGGGAGCAAGTAGAGAAGCCAGTACAGAATGGCTTAGAGCTGTTGCTAATATAGACTGTCTTCTTATTCCTGGAAAAGGCTTACGCTGAATGTGAGATAGCTTATTGACTAGCACAGGGGTTTTTTCTTTCTGTTGGACCATTCAGTGCAATACTGTCTGTTTCTGAGGGCTGCTACACTTGCTACATCTTGAATTTAGATCATTTTGACACAGCTGGCCAAATTTAGCCCTGGCATAAAATGAGAACTCTGGATTTGCAACAGAAATGAATTTGCTTCGTAGATAAGAAACAGTGCAAATGCCTATAATGTCACCATGGCAGCAAGAGCAACACACAGGGCCAAATTCATACGCTTGGTAGGAAATTAAGGTCAATCTAGTGCCCACAGCCAGCAATTTACTACTCCTGAGCAAAGCATAAACTGATTGTAGATTTTGTACATGTGATGAAAATGCCATAAATGAAACCCCAGGTTAAGAAGGTAAGAGTTCAGTGTTTCTTTTACTGCACCTGGGTTAAAGTAATCTAGAGGTTCTGCTTAGAAAAGTTCCTGTGAGGACATCATTCTGCAGTTTCATGTTGTGTCTCAATGATAACATTTGCTCACTTTACGAGCAAATAATGGTTCTGCAAAGTGACAGCTGGAATTTGATGGCCAGCCTGGCTTCTTTCACATCCCCACTGAAACCCAGTGAACAATTCTGTGGGTGATCCCTGAATTGGAACAAAATCAGGCTCGCTACGCACACATAGTGAGTGCTAATGGAAGCCTCAAGGGTAGCACAATCTTATTTCAGTTAGTCAAAAATCAGGCCTAAGTCTGAATCCAAGCAGGGAGCAGACTGCCTGAATAAGAATGCCACTTTCACAGACACCCTTTCCAGCGCATAACCACATCCAGCAAAGTCTGACAGCAGGATGTTCTGCTCCAATTAAACCAACATGTTCTTTTAGTAAAGAATTCTGTTTGCACTGGTTGGTGGCTTTTAGGACTGAAAGGAAAGGGAAGGATAAAGGGGTATATAGCATAAAGAAGATAAAAATTCCAACTCTCACTCATGTTAGTAATTTGTTCTGCCCTTTCTGTAAAGGGAGCAGGTATAAGTTCATGTAAGAAGGAAAAAAAAATCACAACCACAGGCCCCTTACCGACAATGGAGAAAATAATTTGCGCAAATTGTCCTTAGCCCACATTGTTGGGCTAAGTCTACAGATCTAGTAAGAAAGCAGTGTGAGCAAGAGATATGGAATCTGACCTTAAGCAGTTTAAGTTTTGGAATGATTTTTCTTCTCCTGCTAATTAAAAGGTAAACCAGAAACTCATGGCAAAAGAAAGAGAGCCCCTGAGGTAGATATTCTTCTCTTAGATGATCAATTTGCAGTAATTCTTTGCAGCATGTGATGTTCCCTGATCAAACTAGCCGTGTAGCCACCAAAGGCTAGTTGCCAGCTCAATTAATTCACTTTCGAGCAGGGGCGGGCAATTATTTTGGGTAGACGGCCGCTTACTGAGTTTTGGCAAGCCATCAAGGGCCACATAACAAGCAGCCCAGGGCAGATAAATATCAATTTTCTAAATTTTTGGGGGGCCCCACGGGCTGGATAGAAAGGCCTGGCGGGCTGCATCCAGCCCCCGGGTCGCATTTTGCGCCCCCCTGCTTTAGAGTGACACTTAAGGGAAAGTTACAGCTCAAAAGGCAGTGTAGGGGGAAGTTATGTATCATTCAAGAAGCAGTTCAAAGTAAAAGGGGCTTTTTAACATTAATTATTTACAACTAGTAAATGCTATGATATAAACCCATCTGACCAGCAGTGCATCCCTTTAGGATGAAATTTTGCAATGGTCTGGTATGCACATCAATTCAGAAGAGGAAGCATATCAAACAAAGGGTAAATGTAAGTGGAATGTAATCATACAAGTTGGAAATTTCCTAGAATATCAAGATAACTCTTATTTTTGTAAAACCATCAAAGATCTTTAATGAGCATAAGTGATCAAGATACAGATTTCAATATCTTCGTAAGATTTTGAAGGTTGTAAGATTGTTTGGAGTAAATGTGATGTATTTATCTATGCATATACCTACTTTCAATCAACAGGGAGAACACTATCTAGAGACACACATGCCAAATACAGACAGTCAAAAATCCCAAGGCTAAATAGATTCAGTCTTCACAGGTTAGTCTAAGCTCCATAGATTGAACCAGTAAGCAAGTGAACAGACATTCATTTTTGATTCTGGCAATGCAGTCACATGCCTGCAGTAACCCTGACTAGAAGCTGGGGGGCACCAGAGCACGCCTCCTTGTTGGGCTGGAGCAGACAACTTGGGCCAAGGCTGGCCCACCCACCCTGCGAGCGGCAGGGTTTGTGGTGGAATTACAAAGCATCCTGGGATGCTGGGGGACTGTGAGTTGATTTTAATCTGGAGGGGATCTGGGAGAGAAGTTCAATAAACCAATTTAACCTAAATCAGTGAGGTCTGATACTACCTCTATCCAGGTTTATCTTAAACTGGTTTTAGCCATTTTGAAAGTGGCTTATGTGCACTGCACTTCTGTTGTGTTACAGATCTGAACTAGTGTCTGATCACTTCTACTGCTTCATGTGTACTTTCTCTCCCTAGCCACAGTATCTTTGTAGTCACTTCTATGCAGACTCATGGAGAACAGACACACTCTCTGCTTTCTCATCTACATTCTTGTTTTATACTTCTAACTATAATAAGAATAATTGAACTGAAAGTATGTGCTTGTACTTATTGAAGAACAGATCAGTTATACAGTGCTGTTCTACCTGTCATACAGCTTGTCATTTCAGGAACAAAATTAGCAAAAGATGCCTTTCTTACCTAATCGTCTCGCAAGTCCAAAGTCAATGAGCTTGATACTTGTACCAGTCTTGTTGACACACATGATGTTTTCTGGCTTCAAGTCCAAGTGGACAATGCCCTGTTTATGGATGTACTGAACTCCTTCTGAGATCTGCTTCATGTATTTAATGCACTCTCTCTCTGTCAGCTCAAAGTCTTCATCAATGATTCGTTCAAAGAGTTCTCCCCCAGAAACACTAGAAAAGACAGAAATAAAGGTTTTTGGTAAACTAGATGCTTTAATTTTTTCAACAGATATAGTTCAAATATAGCAGAAGTTACTAAAAGTCTTCAGGCTACAGCCTATGTGCTGTAATGGAGAGATTTCCATAGACCCAAGACCTCTTTCACCCACAGGAAGATGACCACTCTTGTACAATCTGCATTGTGCATGGTATAAATCAGCAGATCTCAACCTTTTTCATACTGTGCTCCTAATTTCCATGTTTGGGTACTGACATCTTAGATAGCTGGGAACTAACCAGGAAACTTTCAAGTTTTGCAACAAGAAATGGGTAATATGGCCACGACTCCTCAAAATCTGTTTGCAACTGGCCCCTTAAACAGTCACAGACTGGGAGTGTGAGTGACTTTCCTCCTCCAATATCAAAAAATGTATATAAAGCAATTAAAAATTAAAAGCAAATGCTGAGTGGAAAAAGAAACTGGGACATAAAAAGAGAGCCTGAGTAGTGTCCACCCACTTATATGTTAACTATTTTTCAGGGAGCAGGATTACACTTAGGTGCCTAAGGCTACTTGGATGCTTAATAGATGGAATAGGACCTATCAAAAAGCATGAAATCCTGACCAAGTGAAATAATAATGCTTTTTGACATTGGCTTTAAAGGGGCCAAGATTTCACCAAGTTTTTCTCAGATTGATTTCTTTCTTTCTTTCTCAAAGCATCGCCCTTTTAGTTGCTCATCTCTATTCAGATTCTGTTTTTCCCCATTGAAGTGTCAAAATCACTGCTTTTTCCAGGGCACAATCAGCTGTATCAAACTGTTCCCAGAGCTGAAGGTGGACATTCTTCGTATGGTCAAAATAAAGCAAAATGTTATTTCTGATTCTTAGTAATCACTCATCTGGTTCTTCTCCTAATGTCCAAAGATGGGAAATACTTTTAATTATGGGGGCGGGAGGGGGGTGACATACAGAAGGGAGCAAATGGTGAAAAACAGCTTTGCCCTCATAAATCTGTTCTAAATGAAATGCTACATACTCTTTATACAGCTTAATATTTGGCAACATTTATTCTCGCTGCCAAATGTAATTGCACATTTCAGTTACGGAAGGTAAGCAAAATTGAAACGCAGCCTTTTGGTGTTTACAGCTTGTCTGATGCAGGATGAGAAAGCCCGTGTATTAAGCTGAAATTGAAACATCTGGAGTTCTGGACTCGTTCTGTTGCTTTCTCTATAAGGTTTCAGAAAATATATCATTAGAATAGCTACTGCAGTTTTCTACTAAAATGTGATGGAGAACTAAACGTAGAAGCAATAAGGGCCGCATACGTTTGACAAACACAGAAGAATACACTGGATTATTATGTTTTTGGAATGTAAAACCAATGTAATCGCTAGACGGCTCAGATCAACACATCCGAAATCGAAGTGCCCAGGTCCTGATATTTCATGAAGTCGAATAAGTTAGTTACCAGTACTGACATTTTTATGAAAGCATCGGCACCCAGAAAATATTTGTTTGGAGCACTAGGCAACTCCAAATTAAATGTCATCCTTGTATTTTCCAAGAGAGATCCAGAAGAAAATGCAGATTGCTTCTTATCATAGAAAACCATATTTTTTTGGGTGGCTAAAAGCGAATTTCCAACAAATGAGCTTTTAAACAAAGAAGCAAGAACAAAAAGCTTGAAGTAAAACGTATTTTGCTGGCTGCTTGAAACAGACCTAACATCAGGTTTCAGCAATAATTTTTAATCCTACAAAACAATGATCTCTGTGAATGTGCAGCCTTTGTGAGAGTACGGCATTGTGTCTAGTACAGCCTTTCAGCCCTGTTACACAAAGATGAATTAAAGTCAATTTATCTGCTTGTTGGTCTCTTCCCTGCTTCATCCAGTTATTGGTAATGTCTTTAAGATAAACTGTGTTCACATTTCCTAGATGCTCAGCACTTCATTTATTTCCTGCAGCTCAGACTGTCTTGGAGCAGTGAAGCTGTTTAGAAATGGACTCAATTTTTCTGTGACTATGCTTTTAAAGATACTTTAAGATGCCGGATCAACGCAGGGATTAGCAGAGGGCGTTGTGTTTTCTTCATGCATGCACAAGTCCGAGGAGTCTTCTCCACTTTGAAGGTACCCTCAAAGATTCACTCACGGCAAACACAGCCTTTTCTTGTTTTAAAATTAGAGTGGGCCTGTAATCATATAGAGGACTTACTGTGGCTCTTCCTTGGGAGAAATCACACTGCGTTTAAATGTATGCCCCAGTGCAAATCAAACAGGAAACCATGCTGATTTGTGGCAATTTAATCCCATCAAATTTCTACCTTCTGGTTTGCAATTTAATAATCTCATGTTTAAAATAGGATATATACTAATTAAAACTGACCTTCTGAGAGGAGTGAAGGGTCTGAAGACAGTTACTCCTAAACTTTCAAACCCACTCACACTGCATTACTTTATAAAAAATGTCTTCCCACCAGAATATTTTGAGGGTATCTACTGCTGGACAGTACCACTTGGGAAACAAACTGTCTGGGATCGCCTCTGGATTGCAAAGCCAGGTGATAAGGTGCAAACAAATTGGAGGGTTTTGAGGAAAGGGCAACTGAAATGATTTAAGGGTCTCCAGGGATTAATAGAGGAGGCATGATCAAAATAGCTAAATAGGAATAGCTTGCCTAAATTAAGCCTATGCTAAGTAGCAGGATTAAGTGATCTAAAACATTTGCATGGTTTAAACTCCAGAGAGGGAGAGTAATTGTTTAGCCAGATTCAAGGAAGAGGAGAATAGAGAAATTGAGAGAGGAAATATTAGGCTGAATATTAGGACAAATTAATCTTCTTGGTGGTGAGATCTATGAGACAATGGAAGAGCCTTTAGTCAACAGCGTTCCAGTGGAAATCCTTGGAGACATTTAAAAGGAGAGGATGTAAGTTATACTGCAGAAATGATAGGGCAGGCATACTTTAGGGACCAGGCCTGTATTGGAATTCTGGAGGACGGACCTACTACATAATGCGTCTCATAATACAATCACGTGAATGAGAAGCACGCCCGTCCACCCACCTAGTCAGGATCAGATTTTCTAAAGCAATGTGGGTTTATTTGCAATGAATTTTGATGGCACAGCCCACATCACAGGACATGGGCAGTGAACCAATTCTTTTTCCATTCAGCCCATTTTGATTCATAAAAAAATAATCTGTCTTTTTGGAAACCCTAAACTAATGAGAATTACACCGAAGCAGATCCAGGCAAAATGAAAGCAGCGTTTGGCTCCAGCAATATATACAAGATCACAGTTTTAAAAGACCTCTGCTCCAGTGAAGCATCTCAATGAAGTGGTCACCGAGAACTCATGAAAATCTGGTCACTTCACTGGAAACAGGCTGGCAGCAGGTGAATTCTTTTGAATTTCTGGCTATATACTTAAACCTTGATGAGAACAAGGAGAACAATATGAATGCAGGGAACTTCTGCTCTTCTGAAAATCCAGACCTACCCTCTTTGACATGCAAACACAACCTAGTTTAATACCTAAAACTGCATCTCAACACAGACTAAAGTACGTGAAATTCCCTGGTATTTGAATGCATTTTAATGTTTATGCAAAGCTGGGATCTTTTGGTGGTATGAAAAATCAACAGTACATGCAGCTACAGGTTCCCCAACTCCTTTTAAAAGCAGTTCTCTGTTTTCCACTAGATTTGCCAGCTCCCACTTCCAAGTAAAGTAGAATGAACTTTCCCTTCTCAATCACCAGTTTTAAATCTAAAAGTAAAAATCCACATCTAATATTTTATCACCAACATTTACATAAACAGGATTCAATCTCTGAAATGTGCCTGTGTTAGAATAGCTTTTTTGCCCAGTCTGAATATACACCAGTTCACCAAAGTAGAATTCTATTCTCTTTGCTTAAAGCAATCTGTATTTTGCTTGGAGAATTAGGCTGGGGAAGAAAAAGAAACCCACACTTTCTCTGCTTCTCTATGCATCAAAATGAGAAACAGCTGCATGGGAGCCATAGTGACTGACCTAGCCTTTTGGACAAGACACCCGCAGAGATCAAGACTTGATTTTCTTTCCTGCTGCAATGGTATGGTATTCTCATGAAACAGGTGCACGAGGGGTTATGCAACGGACACGTTGGTCATGCACGTCCTCACTGCTCCTAGAGTCTGACTGTTGCTTTCCAAGCTGCACTGAACAGATTCTCTTCTGCAAAGAGTTCTGGCACAGCGGCACCTTCTGAGCCCGGGATAAAAAAGATACTGCACCCTGCATATAGTTGTGGTGTATTTACAGTGAGATTCATTAAATGTTTCACTACAAGTCACATGAGCATGATACTGGGATGCTCTGCCCTGAAATGTTTATGTTGCTTCTCTGTTGCTTTCCACAGTGCTGTAGGCTGGGAGCACAAAGTGAGCAGCATGCATAGCCTCAAGAGGAGTAGGAAGATTCGGTGGGGTTGCTCTGTTCAGCAAGAATCCCAACAACAGATGGGATTTAAATGCGGCCTCTTCTAGTTGTTCTCTGCATGGAGGAAGGAGGGATTTGAAAGTGGTGGGGCTACATGGAGAGAAACAAAATGGATTGCCCTTCTCTTCTACCATGGCTACATCTGGGACATAAGTTAGGGAGACCCAGTATGGCTACATTACATTGTGCTTACTTACTTAGGTGCTAGCCAGGAAGAACCACAGCATCGTGTCTATGCCCATTTATGTCAATTTAGAAAGTTTGTCGTGTATCAAGGTTTTCTAAAGGCCCACCACTGTTTTGCCTACACGCTATGTATCCAAACCCTTTCGTTCCTCTTCCAGGAAAAAGGTTCTAGGTTGATCCCTCCGAGTTCTCTTCACAATGCAGAAGGGGAACCTCGACCTTGATGGAAAATAAATGTTGTTTCAAACTGGGGCTGTCCAACTGGTGGCCTGAGGGCTGCATGTGGTCCGTGTGGAGCCAGGTTAGGACTCAAAGGCCCCTGAAGTCACATCTCCCACTTCTGCTTGGTGGGGAAGGGCCCAGAAGGGGGCTGAGCACTGCCCGTGCAGCAGGCACAGCAAAGATCAAAGCGTGCCACTTGTGCAGCCCACGTGGTAGGGCTCACAGGGTCCACATGCTGCCCACATGATGGGGGGAGGCAAATTCCAGGGGTTCGCCCCCACAGCATATGACCTGTCTGGTCTCCAGCTCAGGGGCCACATGACGTTGGACAGCCCTGATCTGAACTATCATTTAACTGTATGTACCTCAAACAGATCCAGCTCTAAATGTGCATGGTTAGATTTTTTGTAAGACTCCAACTTTTCCTTTAAGAATTCAGCTTTTGGGTTTGTAACCTGCAGCATATCTTTGTCTTCTGTAATTCAATCTGAACAGCCGTTGCATTCACAAGAAAATACAGTGTTTTATTTGGTGCACGTGACAGATCTCAAAATCAACAACAACAGTCCCTTGCTCTAAATGTTTCTCATGTCTAAAGCCAAATAAAATTGACAGTGGTGAAATATAAAGCTAACTTTTTCTGTCCGGTAGGCAGTTATTTCTAATTTTCACATTCCAGAGGGTTTAGAGAAGAGGAAACACTGTAAAGTGCCTTTATTTCAGTAACAGTGACTGAGCCAGAAGCAGGATGTGCTGGAAACACCATGACTGCTGGGTCTCAGAACATTTCTAGCCTGACTGTGCAGACTGGTGCATCTATTTTGATTTTGAGGGAGAGAGCTGAGAGATGAACTGGCCAAAGATGTTTAAATACCCTGAATAAACAGAATAACTTTGCCATATGTGTAC
Source organism: Alligator mississippiensis (assembly GCF_030867095.1). Classification (NCBI taxonomy): domain Eukaryota; kingdom Metazoa; phylum Chordata; order Crocodylia; family Alligatoridae; genus Alligator; species Alligator mississippiensis. The sequence continues at coordinate 245,673,015 of NC_081827.1, read as the reverse complement.
AGAGAAGAACACCTGGACTCGTTGAGAGAGTCACCCATGACTAGATATTCAACTGTCCTTTTTTTGTACAAATAATTTTAAATTTTCTCTCAAAGTGTTGGCAGACCTTCACATATTGAGCACCAACAACCAAAATACACTGCTATTAGTTTACCCTAGTGTGTTCTGGTGTATACTTACATTTCCAGGACCATGACAATGTTGGCTTTTTCTTCAAAGGCGTCTACACACTGGACAAGTTTTGGGTGATGTAGACAGTTCATGATGCCGATTTCTTGCCTTATATTTTCCTTATCTTTAGCTGAATATGCTTTAAAAAACTTTCCAGCCCAAACTTTTCCAGTTTTCTTCTCAACAAGTTTGAAGACTTGTCCAAATTTTCCCCTGAAAACATATAAATATTTATATGACGTGATTTTAATATGACATAGTTCTCTAGGATTAAAAACAATTTTAGAAAACCTCTTTTCAGACTGGGAATGGCTGCACTGCAAACTCATGATCATAAGCACTTGTGCACTTCTGTACTGAACTGGGCAGAGCTGCTTGCCAAAATATCTTTCTGAACATTATAGTCAAAGGGTGAGATCAGATTACTGTAGTTTCTTTGAAGTCAACGGAGCTGTGTCGCTCTATATCAGCTGAGGATCTGCCTGAGACATTAGTAGAAATTAAGTATGTGAGTTGCTTGAATTTTTATTATAAGTTAAACGCTTATGGACTCATCAATTTATCGTCACACTGCCCTTCCTCTCCAGTCATATATTCTTCTCATTGTACAGGCGAGTTGTAAGAAAATAATCTCTCGGGGCAGGGCTGTCTAACTGCTAAACCCCTGGGGGCCACAGCCTGTGCCTGCAAATGCTGCTGTGAAAATGCACCCTGCCTACTCACTCCCACTCTGCATATAATAAATGCCAAAAGAAACATAATGAAGTTACCATTACAACAGAGTCAGACATGCCCCCAAACCTCGTTACAACACATTTTTTCAGCGTGTGCCCCACACTGAGTGGCAGGAAAGGGCAGGGTGAGTTTGTGCTGTGTGGGGCAAGGGGGCTTCCCTCTGATACAGGACAAACCTGTTCCTGAAGACTCCCCCCCCTTTATCTAAATCTATGGTTGCAGCTGGGAGCTTGCATACCATTTCACTTTAACCATGTGCCTTTCACAGTGAAAGTGTTAAAAAAGGGAGGTCTGCCAGGGGAGAGTTGTTACAGAGAGGAGTATAGAGATGCAAGATCTTAATGGCTTTGGTCATCACTAGTAGGACAAATCACTCAAGGACTGTCCTGGCAAACAGTTCAGCTATTCACAGGCCTGAATGCTGACACAGCCATCCTAATCATTGACCTTCACTGAGCGAGACTATTAATCCTTTTGCTTTTAGGATTACAACCACTGTCCAGAGACTCCAGGCGACAGGCAGGATAATCTTGTTATCACTAATGGATATAATGGAGCTGCAACTGCACAGTGGGTTGCTGCTTTTCAGTGAGCTTTTACAGCAGGGAACAAAGAATAAATCATCTAGCTGTATTCATTTATGGGCTCCATTTTCCTTACTGCAAGTACATACAATTCCTATATAAAATGATCAATTAACAGAGTGATGCATCATTTATGAAGAAGAGACCAGACCACTTTAGAATCTATTTTTATTGAACATGAGAAGTCTGGTTCAAATGCTAAGAATGTCCAAGTACTGTATTATAGGCATTTAAGAATGCACTTTTCTAGCTTTGACTTCACTGAAAGCCTGTAAGATGCATTAGTCCAAAAAAGGACAGTGTGCTACTTACGATCCCAATCTTTCTTCAATATTGTAGAATTCTGCAACTTTTTGTTCTGTATTGATGCTGACGGTCCGATAGTCAATCTCTATTTCCTTCCCTTCTATAAACGAGGATAAAAAACTGTGATTAAAAAAACTCCTCATACAATATGAATGAAAGATGTAACAATCAATTTGTTCTGATTAAGTAATGGACTTCTTACCATCATCAGATAGCTCGGCTTCATCTTTAGGTTCTGTTAAAAAAAAGGGGGGAAGAAAAAATATGGATGACTAACTCCATACTGCATAGGATGTTGATGCTTACATAAAGTCGGTTTATTACTTTCACATTTGATCTTGTGGTTAGATAAAAAGAAGCAGGTAGATATAAGAAACAAGAGTTTGCACAATTAGCATACAATAAAGTGAATCCATTGACTCAGTCTCCATTTTTAACTAAATCAAAATCAGGTGGTAGAAGCCGGGTAACCTTTGTTGCTCTTGTCAGTGTGGACTATCTTTTGAAGATAGCACAGCTGGTTTACATATCTCCTAGGAACATAAGCTATAATGAAGCACATCACTGGATCATTAATATGTTGACTTTGGAGTGCTTCAGAAAAAAGGAAAACATTTTAAACAACGATCATTGACCAGATGAAATACCTAACTGTCCTAGGTCTGTGCACAGGGGCAAATGTACTTCTGACTCTTCAAGTTAAAAAGCAAAAAAAAACCTAAGCCCCGAAACAACCCCCCAAAGAGAGCTTGTTTTTGTCAAATGTCCTGCCAAATTTTGCAGACCCAAGGGTTTCGGGTAGCTCAGATAAGCAGCCATGTTTTATTAAGCTTGACTGAAAAGCACTTCCATATTCTGTGGAGTCAAAGTATTAATGGCGCCTCATTCCACTTGTGCATTTAACTGCAAGCACAAATGCCAGGAACTTTAACAGCATAAAACAAAGACAGCTTAAGGGCCTCAGGACTGGCATGTAGCTTCAGTGGTGTTGTGCCAGTATAACTGGCTTTGCAAGGGGTGACCGTACATCTCGGCCAACTGGGACAGCCCCAGTTTGTGTAGTCTGGTCCCAGTCGGTTGGTCAAAAGTCCCAGAGTGGAATCCAGCGGGAATGAGGAGCAGCATGGTGCACTAGGCAGGCAGGCACCACTAGTGCCATGTGAGAGCAAGGCAGGCAGACTGGAGCAGGCTGGAGCCTACATTCTCTACATCACAGGGCTTACGGCCCCAAACAGGGGGTCTAGCTGCTGTGTTTCTGCAGTCTCTGGCTGTCACAGTGGCCTAGGGGAGGAGGGAAGGGGTAAGGGGCCCAGGTGTTACAATCAGCACAGCTTAGAAGGGATTTATATTATTGAGGGTGCTTGAACTTGCTCCTGAAGAACAAACCAATGCTCAGTGGCTGGCAGATCAAGGACCTCCATAGCTCTCTGTGCAGCTCCCCATCCAAATGGCTGCACCTGGCCATCCAACCTTGCCACAGAGTTTGTGCAAGCCTAATAAAGTGTCTGAGCCTCTCTACCCCGAGGGAGTTTCACCGTGTATTACTTTCACAGGACCCAAAGTGTGCCAGGTGCTTCCCAACCTGGAACTGGGCTCAATGAACCACAGCAAAACAACAGAATTGGATGGTTGGATGTAGAGTAACAAGATCACACAGTTATGGCAGATGCACAGCCCAGCGTGATGATTGTAGCAATGAATTTGACCCCTCTCCTCTTTCTACAACAGCAGGTGCAGCAGCAGCAGGCAAAGGTGACAGCAGCAGAGAAAAAGCTGAGCAAGAGCAGGCGGAGATGGTTTGGGCCTGTAGGTAGTAGGCCTGACGAATGTGGGAAGACTGTTCAGCCGGGGGGCAGGAGAATGAGGGAGGAGAACCCAAGGAGACATGGTGGGATTGCCTGAACAACACCTGGGAATGAGGTGTTTCTGAGGAGTTGGCAATGGATGAAAACTTGTTGGAGTACATGGACTTGAAAAAGCAGACCCCATCTAGTAGGAACATATTCAGAAGACGGTCTTCCTATTACAACCAGTACATGCTCTGTAAACTGGCAGTTACACAGGTCAAGTGGGCTGGCCCAATTAACGAGCCCCTATCACCCCTTCTCCTTTTTGTATCTGTGACATTTATAGACCCGCGTCGGACTCGCTGCCTGCTGTCAGCCAAGCTACCAGCATAGCAAGGAGGGAAGTTTGCCCTCCCCACCCCCCTGCACTAGAAACTGCTCAGATTTTTTTCATCTGGAAATCACACTCGCATGAAGCACATCACATTTTCCTCCCCTTTTAAGGGCTGCATGAGGGAGCTGATTCCAGCCAGGCTGCCAATAGCGGTGTCTGCCAAATGGTGGCCAGATACTTGAAGCAGTCAGCTCCCCATCCCTCGGCTGTGTATGCAACCTGTGCAGCACTGCATCGCAGGCCTGAACTGGGAACCTTTCTGTCCACAGGTGGAAGCTCTCAGTTAGGTAAAAGATGCATTTTCTTTGTGTTTAAGTGCATGAAGCTGAGTTCATGTCTTCTGCAGCTAGAAGGCACTGTACATCCAAGCTGGAATCACCTCTTTGGTTCCTTTATGACTTATTACATCCCCTTACCATTTGTAATGATGGTGACCTTATGGCAACATGTCTCTGTATTCCTCCACAGTAATAATCCTACTCTGCATCACCAAAGCATCTTTCACTGGAGTATCTCAGGGTGTCACCAGCCTCCATGGTGACTACCAACACTTTTGTGAGGCAGGCAGCGTGCCTTAGTGTAGAGATGAGTAAACTGGATCTAAGACTGTCTTCAGAGCCAGAGAAGCTGTATTTTCTTACACTGAGATAACTAATGTGTGTTAGCTATCTTGCTGCCAAATCCTATTGGAAAAGGCTCGGTAGGTTTTACTGTGATGTGGCAAGGTAAGGTCAACATGGGTGGGCATACAGGGTTGACCTCAGATAGTACTGACCTCACTTACGTCATGGCTCAAACAACCTGAGCATTTTTTCCACTAAGATTTTATAGTGAGACAGCTGTGTGCTATTGATCTTGATCTCAATGTAAAAATCAAGCACTGCTTTTTTTTTTTGGCAGGGAGAGACAGGGCTTTAGCTACTTGGCTAGGAGTTTACAGTGGAGTGAAATAAACAGCCTGATTTTCCAACATGTTGAAAACCCACAGTTTCTACTGACTTTGGTTAGAAATGCAGATATGCTTTGAACTACTGAAATCTATCCTGACGTGACTTACCCCAGGTCACTCAGCAAGTCAATCACAGTGTCATTAACAGAAAGCCCTGGTTTGGTTTCCAGTCTGCTGTTGAAACAACTAGATCAGTGATTCCCAACCAGAGTGCCATAAGGGGCCTTGAGATCCTTTCAAGGGTGCCACAGGATGTCACACAATGTTAGCACTGTTAAGTGTGCAAACTTGATTTACAAGATAAACCTAGAGACTTCAATTAGGAATCCATACTGTAAAAAGCTTTCTGACCTGGGGTGGTTTTTCGGAGATCTCTGCAACAGAAAAACTGCTCTTTATTTTTTTGGTAGTCAAAAAATGAGTAAAAACTAAAAGCTGGCATTTTTCAAGGGGTAGCTTAAGTCTAATGAAGGGTGCCTCAAATCTAATGATGGGTGCCTTGAATCTAAAAAGGGTGGGCACCACTGAACTAGACGAACCTTTTACCCAGATACAAGGAGCTACCTTTCCACAGTGGGTTTCTTCACCCAACATATTTTTGTTCCTGTTACCGGTTGTTTGTCTGTGAGTATCTCCTAGAAGCCCCAGCTCCACTGTGGCTTCTAAAACCTTCTCTTTTACATTAAAAACAACCCCTGATCTCAAAATGTATGTTGCTGGTTCCTACCCAGTGCAATTAGTGATAATGTTTGGAAGTGCAAACACTTGGAGTATCCAAAGTTAAAATGTGTTCTTTCCACAACCAAAGAGGGGAGAGAGCAATACAGGGAGTTTTTGCTTTCAGAGGTTGACTGTCCCGCTTTCTTATAGTCTTAGTGCCACTCTACTTCTCCCTTGGAGAGAATTTGGCCCTTGATTTATTTTAAAGTGTTTTAAATAAAGAAAGCAATTATCATATACCTTGGAACATAAGATGCACTTGAGAAAATGGAATATTTCTTCTAAAAATGGCTTGTGTTTTAAGTTGGAGTTCAAAAAAGGAGAAATAATTATATGCACCACAGAGATCATCTCCCTGTACATGTCGTTTATTTGCTGTTTATTTTCTTCTTAAAATGAGAGTCAGAAAACACGGCTAGGCCGTAAATTCAAAGGCATCTTATATTCAAAGGAATATTTCCATTGAACTAGCTTCCATTTAGCAGCCCCAGCAAGAGAACCAATTACTTGCACAGGGAAATATTTGTGGCAAAACTGCAGAAGGTCCATAATAACAGTATTGCCAACCTCCTAGGGCTTTATCCAAACAAACAGTAAATTAAAACCAATGAATATCTAATATATAAGAGAGAGAGCAAGCTGGAACTGGTGATCCACTCCCCAAAGATTAGCAATTAGTAATCTGAGAAAAGACTTATTCTCCTTTATTTTCTAAATCTGGACTTTGCTGTGGTGCATGAGATTGTTTACAAGGTTCTCCTCTCCTCCTCTCCTTATATGTGTACTCTGTGTGCGATGGATCATTTGCCGGACTACAGACTGATGAACACTTTTTGTTTTTTGAATATATGTTCCATGCTCAGGATAAGTCCCAGGATACTTCAGCTTTTGCCTTTGAGACTTCTCCATTGCTAAAGGCTCAGAAGGGGAAAAAAAAAGTTGAAATATCCCCAAGAGCGTATTCCACAGGAGAAAAATATTCCGGGATGTTAACTAGTTCAAAAAAATATTTCAACCAAATTTACATTCATGTAAGGTGCCAGTTTGAAAGCACAGTGTCAGTGGCAAAATATTTAACCCAGCGACTAGTTGCCTCATGGGTAACAGAGCAGTAAGCTTTCCCCCAGTGACCCAAAACAGATCTGAAATGTAAGAACTACCTATAGAAATGAGAGGGGAAGCCATCTCTAGCCTATTCAAAGATGGCCCATAGGTATGCCAACTGGTGTCAATGCTAGTGCTGGTTTTTCTGAGCTATGTCTACTGTAAAGCAGACTGAGCCTCCCAGGGCATTTCACAAAAGTTGCTGGACAGCAATGGCAGGCTGGATTAAATCTGAACCCATTCTTCTTGGACAAAAAGTTGCATCTCTCATTACTAGTAACAACAAATATTAATAACCACATGCATACGTACAAGTGCAGAGGACAAACTAGTCATTGCAATTCTAAAGACGACAGAGAATTATTTATACAGGGTTTTCAAGCTCATCAAAAATATATGTACAGTAAAAGCTCTGTTATCTGGCATCCATGGGGACTGGGGAATGCCAGTTAATCAAATATGCCATGTCCAGTGCACCAGGGCTTTCACTCCCTGGGGTTAGTGTGCCAGGGGAACAGGGAGGGGGGCCCCGCGCAGGCTGCTTTGCCCTGGGCTGTGGTCCACAAGGAAGAAGTGGGACTTCTGTGGCAGCGAAACTGGAAATGGGACTTCCAGTTTTGCTTTTACCACGTTCCTCGGAAGGAAGATTTGTACTGACAGATGCTGGTCAGTGGAGCATTCTGGATGGTGAAGTGCCAGATAAACCCAGCTTCTGCTGTACCCAGATACCCAAAGGAAGCACGGAAACAGGGTGTTTGCATATTCATATAAGGCACTAGCATTCACAAATAACAAATAAGCGTGTGCAAAGGCATGTATGTAATTGCCTGTGCCCCATTTGGAGATTCCCACGACATCATTCAGTATTATTTGTTTCTCTCATCAGGACTAACCTTCTGGTTTCTCTCCTACTTTTACCAGTTCCGACTCTTGGCTGGGCTCGCTGATGCCGTACACGTTAGCGGCTCGCACACGGAATTTGTATTCCCTATCAGCCAGCAGGTCTTGTACATTGTAAGAGGTGCTACGGCAAGTAGTGAGGTCTGTCCATTGGTTGTCCGCTGAGTTCCAAACTTCCACCGTGTAGGACTGCACAGCACTTCCACCGTCGTAAGAGGAGCCATACCAGGAGAGCGTGAGGGAAGAACTTCGTATGTCTGACGCGCAGGGCCTTCCAGCTGGGGGATCTGGCTTGTCTGCAGACAAAGATGCACATATGAAAGAAATGCTTGGTTAGAATAAAGAAATGCTTTGTTCCTCATTTCTCTCCATGGGGAGTTGTAGAACGTGACTCTCAGTTCTGTTCCCTCCATGCCACCGACAGACCACTCTGCCTCAGAGGTGATGTCTACACGGCAGTCACAAGGTAGGAGTCCAGAAGAAGCTGGGTATAGCTGAGCTAGGTTTAATCCAGCTAGTCTAGGTAACAGTAGTAGTGAAGAAGTGGTAGCACAGGTGCTTATACCCATCAGGGACACCATTCTTTCTTGTTACTGCTACCTAAGATAAGGCTAGCACAGCTCTGCTTACACACGCTGCAGTCATACCTCCAACGGCAGCAGCAATGTCCCCTAGGGCTCCTGATTAGATCAATGCTGTAATGGTCACTGTGCTTTGCTGACCATCTTATTACCAGTCCCCAAAAGCACTCCTTCACCCTGAGTAGCCTATGCTGACAGTAAGGAAGGAGATCATTAATCCATTACTACTGTGCCTACATATCTAAGATGCCAAAAATAATTTCAGTAACACAGAACTGCTGCTATGGGTAAATGTTAACTTTTAAAACAGCAATCATTGTACCTGTCAACAGCTCAAAATGCTTCTTCCATACGCTGTGGTTTGAAGCCTGAGAGCTATTTTGTACACCCTCAGGAATGTCTCCCAGCTTCTGGAGCAAGCAAAGTCTGCAAGCAGGGCAATTATGAGCTGGGGCAAAAGTAAATCTTGTCTTTCCACCACTAAATCTCTCCCAGCTGTCCCCCCTGAATCATTTCAGCTGAGGTTCAACCTTACCATGAATTTGAAGCTTCCATAAGACACAGGGTATTCCCAAGCACAAACATAATTAATGTTCTTTTAAAGTTAACTGAGTGTTTTATGGATCCTTTCTAATGTCCCTTTTAAAAAGCCCAAACGTTAAAAGCCTGAACGTTTACAGCAAAGGATCCAGCTAGTTCCTTACTCCCATAGACGCTGTCGTTAATCACTGCTTCCCCGTCTGACTGACAGAACCTACGCATTCATTTTGACACCTTGGACCCTGCTTGTTCTGTCCCATAATGGTTAGAGTTCATATATGGTTTATTAAATCCAGATCAGCCAACTCTCACAATTTTATTAAGAGTCTCGTGATACTCAGGATAGGTGTTACATCTCCAGCTACTAGAGTCATGTTATTTCATAAGAATCTCTGCTTTCATTAAAAATGCAGGGTTATAAAATTGAAGAGCAAAGCTTGAAGGCATGGCCTACCTGCATCCAAAAACCAGGTAGGAGGGACTGTCTCCAAAAAACAGGTTAAAAACAATTCAACATTTTATACACTTTTAAGACTCATGATTTTATCTACAAGGATGCTGGGAAGGGAGACGACCCTAGGACCTGGATGGGTAAGCAATATAATTGTGAAAGAGCAAATGTATCATGCAGTCTATCAGGCAAAGTAGGACCAGAAGCAACAGGGAACATTGTGTTAATGACATTGTACATGGCAGTTATGGTGACCGATGTTCAAGGAAGATGAATTTAAATGGGAACAGGTACAAGGAAAAGGCTACTAGGAAGATCAGAGGAACAAAATATCTATTATGTGAAAGGAGACTACACTCCTGGGTGATGAATTTTACTGACAGTGAATGGGACAACTTGCTAAACGATTTAGCTGGGATCTCCTGAGGTGCTGTCTACTATAAGTAGGCTAAGTCACAGACACTATGGCTGCCTATAGACATGCTCGTTCACAGTGAATGAGTTTTAGTTAAAGCACCCTGTGGCCATTTTAAAATGCAGGGAGGGCTTAATACACATGACGGTGAGCCATTTTAATTAGAGCAGCTGTCAGGGAACCACTCTAATTAAAACTGCCCCTCTCTACCCCAAGCATATGTATAGGCACCCTTGATTTAGTATCCAATGGGCATATCTACATGAGACGCTTAATGCGCAGTAGCCTAATAACACTGAGCAGTGGCGCATCACAGCACAGACAGTGCTAATATGCTACTGCGCAGTATTATTAGGCTGTTGCACAATAGTATCACTAAAAAGGCATTTGCTGCTGCTACTGTGCAGTAACTCTAGTTACTACTCATTTAGTTAGTACTTCATTAAGCAAGTACTAAATTAAATGTATAGTAACTACTGTGCATTAATGAACGTGTAGATGCGCCCAGTGAAGTCAAAAGAAAGACTTCTATTGATGTCAATGGAAGTTGAATCAGCCCCTGGCATGAGCTTCTTTCTCCTCTCCTTCGGCACTGGTGAGGCCTCACCTGGAGTAGTGTGTCATTTTGGGTCCCATACTTCAAGAAGGATGTGGACAGATTGGAAAGAATCCAGCAGAGAGTTTCATAAATGATTAGGGGCCTGAGAAGAAAGACTTAGGAGGAAAGGTTGAAAGAACTAAGGTTATTTAGCCTGGAAAAGAGAAAATTAGGGAGGGAGGTGGGGGGATTTGATAACAGTCTTCAGATACCTGAAGGGTGATCACAAAAAGGATGGAGGTAAGCTTTCCTCTGTGGCTGCAGGGGACAGGACTAGGAACAACGGTCTCAAGTTGCAGCAGAGGAAATTTAGGTGGGAGATTAGGAGGAACTTTCTGATTATAGAGTAGTCAAGGATTGGAACGGGCGATCTAGAGAAGCTGTGCAATCTCCATCCATGGAAATGTTCGAGAGCAGGACACTTGGCTTAGATGGTTTAGTTAGGAAAGATCCTGCCTTAAGCTGGGAACTGGACTAGATGCCCAGGGATGTGAGGTCCCTTACAGCCCTACTTTCTTATGATCCTACAATCCTAAAACAGGGACAAAATGGACAATTTCAACACCAGGGAACTTTCAAGAGCCTAAAGTTTTTTCAAAACCCATCCAAAAAAGTCTACCGGGGCTGGAATGTGATATAAGGTGAGAGATTTTTATAATGGGCTGTCTCACAACCTTAAGCGTGGGACAGCTGTTTCTCAGTGAAGGGCTCACTCCCACAGCCTTTTTTATTTGTGTAAGGAAAGCCTGAAGGACCAGCGCCTACTGAATGGATGTGCAACCATGCAGGTGGCTCTCTGGTAGATGACACAAAGAAACCTCTTGTTTTTACTGACTCTTTCAAAATGAAACATCAGGATTATCTCAAAAGCCAAGTAGACAGAGGCAGAAAGATGCTGACACTTATGTTTTTAAAAGTACTTGTTTAAAAAAAAAATTATTATGATCTTAAATGTTCTGGAAAACTTGAAAGAGAACAGAATATCTACTCTGGGAATAATCCTTTCAGACCTGCCCTTACCAATAAAACCTAGTGTACTGATGATGTTGGTTCAGATGAATTAACAGCCAAAGCTACATGGGAAAGTCAAAAAGGGGAGTAAAGCACTGTCAGCTGGAAGAAGGCAAAAAGGTCCATTGGGGATTGTTAATACACTGAGTTACTGCAAGGCAAGCTATGGTGCAACCTTATAGCACATTAGTTTTTCTGCACTAATGTGCACACTCTTAACCCGTGGTAAATGAAACATAGCTAACCCCACCTATGTTGAGGGTAAGACCATGTACATGGGGAGCTGTGGAGAAGTAGTTGGCATGTGGTAAGTTTAGTAAGCTGTTTGTGTAGTCAGAAGGCAAAGACGCAGCTAGATATATTATAGGGAATGAAGATGCATGAGCTCACCAAGGACTTTAGGGGCACACTAACAGGAGCAAAAATGGTGGATGGACATTACTGGCTTGAAATTACTAGAAAAACTTTTCCTTTCTATAAGGTATGACTCCACCCTGCTTTCTGCTTGACTTCAGACTAGCAGAGATAACTACCTCTTTTTACCACCATCCTGAGTCTCTCAATGATCTTAATGACACCAGTCCACACTCACTTGATGCCTAACTTCCACAGTCTGTTTCCAGTAATTTCACATGTAACTGGTAGCTCCTTTTTCACCAGTCTTTATCATTTGTTTACTGGAAACTTTCTAGGCTGTCAGGGATTGTGTACAACCCAAAGGTATTTCTGTACAAGATTCATTCAGATGCAGCATCATGGTGTTTTTTTCAGAAATATGTAAAAGTGGGAAAGGTCAGAGCCACTTTTTAGGCATTCAAAAATCTTGCCTGCATTTCCCCCCCCACAGATTCATTGGTATATACAGTTCAGAAAAGCAGCGGCATTACCAGTCAAAGAGATACACTTGAAATGAACCACTGCAGCCATAATTATGCATTGGGTCTTAAGGATAAAGAAAAGAAATCCCACCAATGCACAAAAAGTGGATTCTCTTTGCATGGTTAGTAAGGGATTCACATGGGCCATCCTGTCACCAGTAACAGAAAGTTCAGGCTACCAGGCATATCAGAACTTGAGAACATAAGGTGGTGGAATACATCACGGGATACATATCTCTGCTGCCGTCTGACAATTTACAGTGGCTTATGCTAATGGACACTACCAGCACAGTCATCAGAAGGGCAGAATTGCCAAGCTACAAGAAAAACTTGTCAGCCTGTCTGCTACTCAAAAATTCAATATTTGGGAAAGACTCCCTTGGATTTTAATGGACTTTGGATTAAAACCTTGCTATAGAAAACTCCTTCAGCAATTACCTGCTGCAGATTCCCATTCCCAAATAAACTACAGAGTCAACAGTGACCACCAAAGCCATAAGCATGCATTTGCATCCTAGACTCAGAAACAGGTTGGCAGGGCCCTTTTTTCCCCTCCCACTGCTACGGCTGTGTCCTGGTTAGAGGAAGGGGCCATTATGGTTCCCTGCTTGATGTGCAAAGAGAGGAGGGTTTAAAGGAAAAAGAGATAGTTTAATCAAATCAAGTCAGTTCTGTAGTAGGTTAAGCAATCAGGCCAGTTCATTGGCTGGAAGAGGGCAATTCAACATTTTTTTGTGCTTTTAACTGGAACAGCTTGTCCAAAATCTTTTTCTTTGTGTTTATTTCAGGTTCCACCAAAACACTGTGTTTTTTTGCATACAACATCCACTTTACTCCCTGAAATCAGCCCCCCCAAATTAGGATTCATGTATTAAGCAGGGAAGCTGATTTTCTGCCCAGGATAGATTTCTGCTCCACAGTGCAGCAGTATTACTGTTCATGCAGCTGAGGGAGTCATTTGACTCAAGAGCCAGGTTTTTACTCAAAAGGTGTTAACAATTATCTCTCCTTTTTAATGGTCTCGATGTTCCACTAATCAAGCTAACCCTAGGACAAGTTTGCTGTCTACTAATTGCTCTTGTTATCCTAAACAGGAAAATGAGGGTGCGTCACCTGAAGATTAGTCTCTGTCCCCGCTCTATGAAGTCATAACTATGGGAACTTTTTTTTTCTTCACTGTGCCTTTCAAAAACAATTATATTCTGGGGTGTGTTGTATGTGAGAAATCATGGTAGTTTCTCCCCACCCCCATCAAATAGGATGAAATTAAAAGATTACACCTTTAGGGTGACAAGGTTCTTTGGGTAGATGTGATATCTTTTATTAGACCAACTAAATGGTGGGGAAAATTGTTCTTTGCAAGCCTTTGGGTACAAACACCCTTCTTCAGGCAGAGGGAGAGTCTCTGCCTGAAGAAGGGTGTTTGTACCTGAAAGCATGAAAGAACAATATTGCCAACTACTTAGTTGGTTTTATAAAAGATATCACATTTACCCAAAGAACTGCATCTGCCTACATCTTTAGATCAATACAGATACAATCAACACCCCCAAAACACCTTTAGGATAGCAAGAATTTTTAGCTACTTTATAAGAGCCTCCACACAGCGTATAAAAAGGCTTCAGAGCTTATGTCATCTGCAGTTCTCTTTTGGCAATATTTAAAAGACTGTCCTGCAATGAGTCATCATTATCATACAGCAGGTGTCTAAATAAAACCTTAAACATCAGAGACCATTGCAATTCTACCCTTAATCTCTGGAATGGCCTACTTCCTTTCTTAACTGTCAAAGCTTCCAGGGCCTGAGTCTGAGGCAGGGTAAAGGGGCCTTAAAATGGACACAAATTCCCAATTTCTAGATGGGAAACTGAGGTGCACAGATTAAGTGACTTGTCCAAGATTAGACAGACTGTGGTAAAGATGAGAACTCAATCAAGATCTCCTGAGTCCCAGCCCAATGACCTAACTATATGACCATCCTCTCCATCTTCTTGTCAGTGCAGGTTAAAATCCTCCTCTTCCTCCTCATGGCTGTGAACAAAAGGGAGAACTCGCTGCTTATACCACGGGCTCTGTCACCAGCACTGTCTGGTATATCACAGGCTTGGTACAGATGGCTCCAATCACCACACTCCATGAATTCTGGCAGTGATCTCTTCCTCTTCATTACAAGTCGTTATCTGTGGAGACGCCACAGAGACTTTTCCTGTCTATCCTGTCCTCTTCAAAATGTACAAGAAATCATGTGGAAAGACAGTAGAATACCCCAGGCTCTGCTGCCAAAAAACATTTGGAGCAGGTGGCTGGATTTCTCATGTTCCACATGAATATAAGCAACATCACCACCAAGACTGGCTCTTGGATAAAGGAAAGTTGGCTAAGACTCAAGCCAAGGAAGACAGAACTAAGGTTGGCAGGAAAGGGAAAACATGCTGAAGAACTAGCTGAGATGCTGATCATCACAGGCATATCTGCCAGGGTTTGTTAGTGTGCTATAAAGCCTCTGGGGCCTAATTGTGAACAATCTGGTAACATCAATAAAAAATTATGCCTTGCACTATCTTCAGCAGGCTATAAGCCCTGCCCTGTCCTCTAAGACAGGGATATGGCCATGGTGATCCCCATGGATACCACTACTGAATGGGGGTGCTGTAATGCAATATATCTTGCCATGAAGATGGAAGCAATGCAGAGCTTCCAGCTCACATGGACCGTGGCAGTGTGCTGCCTTAAGCTTATCTTTACTTGTGGCTGACTCCCAGCCTGGTGCTATAGCCAAGGCAAAGCCCTGGCTTGGGATTGTGGAGATCAGCAGGCTGGGACCAAGCTAAACGAGCGACCTCTCTACCCCTGACCGGCATGGACAGCTGCACTTGGACTTGGACAA
Organism: Alligator mississippiensis; assembly: GCF_030867095.1. Taxonomy (NCBI): domain Eukaryota; kingdom Metazoa; phylum Chordata; order Crocodylia; family Alligatoridae; genus Alligator; species Alligator mississippiensis. The sequence continues at coordinate 245,658,004 of NC_081827.1, read as the reverse complement.
CAGAGCTGGCAAAAAATCAAAGCAGCAGCATGTAAGGACCAGAACCGCCCTCCCCCCAAACAAAAGCAAAGCAAATTATTAGATTAATTCAGACAAATCTTATAATTGGTGCGCTTTCAGAACACTGGAATGAACTCCTTTTTCTGTACTGATTTTTGTATAGAAAGCCATGTCAAAAGACAGACAGATAGTCTAACCCAATTGCTGCATGGTTTTGTGTGCCATCATATGCTACTACCTAGGTCTCTACTCCAAACGCTCCATGGTTCATTTTATCATGCTTACAAAAACGATGCGGAGCTACAAACTGGATGGTGTATTTTAGCTCTGGATATGCGGAGAAATTGCAGAATGCCCCTCCATTCATCTGGTTTGTTTCTCAACAGTTTATTCCAAGGGGACTTAAATGGTTGCCCTGTGTTTATGTCTCTATTGAAGGCTAAAACATTTTGCCAAAACAGCCCTTGCTGGAATAGTGAAATCTCCTTCAGACCAGTTTCCAGGGGAAATATTTAGTGGTTTGGAAAGGGCTGAGGAGGTTACGTATACTTCTATATTGCCCTTCAATTTTACTGTTTTAATATACCATAAACATCCTTGGGGCAGGTTTACTTCAAATTTATATTTCATTCTTATGTCAGGCTCGCACCTTCACATACACAAACATACGGCACCTCAGGCCGACTTCGTTAAGGACTGTCTACAGCCCATTATATCATAATTTACTATTTCCTGTTCTGGACCCACGCCATAACCATGATCCAAAATGAGAATGAGAAGTGAGAGTACGTTCAGAAATATGCCATTGTTTGTGTTTATTTACAAAAGAACAAAATCGACTGGTTTAGACAGGACCTCCCCGATGGAGGCCTGCACCACACGTTTGCCACACTGCAGGGACTAGACAAACACAGGTACGCATCTGAGACCAACACACATGTATTTGCATTGGTAAATGCATGACCTAAAACTGAAATGAAACAGCTCAACAGATATTTTCGGCATGTGATTTCTCTTCCGCTTTCCACTAGAGTTGTACTCTACTGACTTTTCTTTCACTGATATTTATTTAGCTCTTCATTCGCTAAAAGAGAATGTCACTAGAGTAGTTCACATTTTTTATAGTGAAACCTGAAAACACATGAAATTCATACAGCGGTGGGGATTGTTACAAATCTCAATAATCAAATAAAATACATCAGAAGGCTTAAGGGCCCTGGGCCATGTTGGGAGCAAAACAGTAATTACTTTCCTTGTTAACCTTAAGAGACAATCCATCTCTACACTTCGCTACACAACGTATCGGGAAAGAAGAAGTAGGGTAAAATTCTCTAAAGAGATTTTAGAGCTTAGGTTTTCTGTAATGACTTGGGAGTTTGGAAGCCAAAGCTGCACTGACATTTAGTTAGCCTGGGACTTCTAAGTGCTTTAATCCATTTTTACCATGAATCCACCCAATTAAATGATCAGTGATCAACATAAACAGTGAGGAGGAAAAAAAACAATGCGTGCCATAGCTGGATGTGATTTTCATATTCTAAAAAGGAGAACTGAGATTGCAGAGCACTTTTCCTTTAGGATTATTTTCCCATTTCCTCTGTCCTTATTTTGATGAAACTAGGTGTAATCTAATCTGCATTAACCGCAAACAACCCCTGAAGTAAAAGTTTGCTGTGTAAAATGATACAGAGATGGAAAATAACAAGAAGCTGAGATTGTGTCTTCAGCTGCATAAGGAAGAGCAAGGTCTTCCTGCCAGTTATATCTCTATTAGAAACAAGCTGTGGAGGAGGGCAAGGAGTAAAAAGAGTTCAGCCTCTACTCTCTTCAACTCCAATGTAGTAACCTGGGCACAGAATGCTGCATAAAACTGGGGTAATTACTTACCTTCTTCAGAGCAAAGCAGGAGAGGGAAAGATGTGCAACTCTGTTTTGTTCTCTAGCCTGCCCCTGGGACACAAAGTCACCAATACAAGAATTATTTTTTTTTTACTGACAACCTGCAAGCTTTTTACTGACAACCAAACTTTTTTTACTAATTGTTGTTTTACACAATATAAATGTGACCAATTTACATTCTGGGCCCTATATAGCAATAACAAGGCCTGGGTTTAAATTTAGGGTTTAACATCAACTTTCTAACTCTGCCTTGAGTGCCCACCCAGAATACAGTCTTACTAAATGGCAGAGAGAGATTCATACTTTCCGTTTCCTCCCCTCCCCCCCAGGGGTCCCCTACTCGTTCTCTTACCTCAGTACTGCTGACTGCACTTGACACCATGCTGCCTCCGTCCTAGCCCACCCCCAACACCTTACCTCCACTAGCCTAGTTTTTCCCTGCCTTATCCTTGTTGTGCTTGGTGCTTCAGACTGCCTTAGGCTGTGTGGCCCTGCAAGGCAGTTAGGTGATGGCTGATGGGACACAGCAGCAGCACGTAGCTGAAGGTGGGGGTATGGAGGCTCCCGTGGGTCCAGCAAGTCATGATAGAGAGCTCCCTGCAGAGTGCTCCTAGTCAGGCACAAGGTGGGACTGCACTGCTCCATCTGTTCATCAAACCTTGCTCAAGCCTCAATCAAGCTACTATGAAACTATGAAGTTCACTGTTCTTCATTTTTTATGGACATCTCCAATTTCTAATGGACTTCATGGATAAGCATTTTAGTCTTGTTTTTTTATGGACAATCAGCAACCATAAAGGGATACGGTACCTATTTGCCATCTGTGAGGGGGTCAGATGGCAAGTGTAAAGTAGAGCCATGTATGCCTCAGCTAGGGTAATACCAACTTCCAATTTAACAACACCAAAATTCCCACTTTCTGTTTACATCCCAATTGGATCCAGCGTCACTCCTTCCTAAGACAAATTATTAAAAATATTTTGATAAAATATGATTAAATACAACCTGGAGTAACCCTTAATTAATCTGTTAAATCATTTATACCTTTTGAGTGCAGAGAAGTACACAGACTGAGCCTCCTTGGCCTTAAATCACTGCTACTTATGAGATGAGTTTAACTTGTATCCCTGACCTATTTTTAGGTGAAAATCAGATGTGAACTATTTACTTTGAAATTCATTGCAACAATGACCTTCCAGCTTTCTCATGTGGCCATGAGATGTCCCCATTCTCAACTCTCTGGTAGAGCATCAGAAAAACAGCTCATTCAGCAAACCCCTGCAAAAAGATGCCATGCTATCTCAGCATCACTGGTTTTCCTAAGTGGCACGATCATATGGGGTTAGTCTCAATCCACAACAAACACATTCTGTTCTAGGAGACCAAAAAAGGTATTGTCTCTTTATATAACTCATGGGGCAAGAAAATGGAAGTTGTTCCACCCAGTGTCAAGGTCATACTGAGCCAAACCCTGCTGTAAACCAAAATCTTGCAAAACTATACAGGGCTCTTACATAGAAATCTCCTGTTCCAACAAAGAGCCCCTGAAAGCAGGGATTATGATGCCCGCAGCCCATGAAAGAAAGGGATTTGTTCTTTTTAAAAGTAAGACAGCACTGCAACACAGTCTGTAAAGTGGTTTTCTTTATCTGCTCTCGAAATTGGTTTGCTTTTCCTCTAAATCCAGTTATCATATTACTGTACAATACTATTATTAGCTATTGCGATATTCGTCTGTCAGATAAAGAACAGACAGAAAGAAACAATTTAATTCCATTCCACAGGCTGTTTAACCAGAGAAGGTATTTAATATACTGCGAAAGCCAGTTGGACATTGTCCATGCCGACAGCACTGGCAAAGCCTTCATTTGAAACTCATCAGCAGGAGAAACTCAAAACCATAAAAGGTCATAACTGAACTCTACGTTATTGCTGACAGGGCTTGGGGTCATGGCAAACCTTTCTGCTTTGCTTGGAAAACTGTGCCCTGGAACTTATTTTGCAAGGGAAGAGAAGTGCTATAATTTAAAGGTATTATCCCTTGTGGATGTTAATGTACCATACATTTAGCATAAAACTCGACTAAGGAAAATATGGCTTCTTCCCATGCAGTAAAACAGCACAAGAGAAGCTGAAGTTTCTCTCTCATAAAGCAACTAGCCTTAATGCTGATTTGCACTTCATGGGTCAAATCCTGCCCTGTATTATGTGCGCAGGGACTGTTAGCTCAGTGACAGCCCATGGTTGAGGGCATAATTAGGACTTTGACTCCACTGCCCCTGCTTTTTTTTTAAATTCCTCTACAGATTTACTCCAGCCTCCCTTAAATGTCTCATCTCTCACCATGCTCCGAGCCTGATGGTTGCCAGCTCCCCTTGCCGCTCCTCTCCACCATTCAGAAATAAAGCTGCTGTGTTTAATAACTGCACTCACACATGAAGATCTCAAAGCACTACACAAAGAACTAAGGCTTGCAAACAGCACAATGCGGTAGGTCAGATACTTTCTCTGCACTGCAGATGGAGAAACTGAGGCACACCAAGGTAAAAGAGCCTGGGTTCTGGGTGCTCAGGAGAGCAGAGAGCTGGAAAGACAGCCTCACTCCCAGGCTCCTGTTTTAACCACAAGGACATGTCCTTCTGTGACAGGCCTGAGAGAATAAATACCCCCAGACTGCAAAATACATTCTCAGGAGATCTTTTTTCAAACCACTGCTTCTGGGCCTGGACTCAACATGGTTCACTGACATGTGAGTAGCCATTCACGTCAATGAGACGGCTCGTGTGGAGCAGGTCAGGCATGTGCCCTGCTCCCTTGCCGAATCATGGCTCTGATGTTTGTCTCCTGACGAACGAAGAGATGCTGTGGCTTGCCATGGACAGACAGGACATCTATGTTCCCATCCTCACCCGAGTAGGCTCCGGGTCTAGCCACACTATATATACAGAAGCTCAAGACTCATTAAGCTACTGTAATTAAGCAAACTAGCACTGAACTAAAACCAGGGGAGCAATGATATAGTACAACTATCAAGGGAGTACTAACAGCACTAATAAGATGATCTTTCCTCTTTCTTACCAATGACCCTGGCGCTCTTTCCTGCCTATGCAGGGGAGTCGGACTCGATGATCTGTTAAGGTCCCTTCCGACCCTAACATCTATGAATCTATGACAAAGTAAAAATGAATATCTGGAAAAAATAATTACATAGTGAAATCTACTGGACTGTATCAACAGAGGTATTACTGGAACAATACAGAACTGTAAGGGATAATCCTGGATTGGTAGAGTTATGAAGTAACCTAATTAATTAGTAGGGGGAGCTTTCTATGAACATCTGTTGCTATCTCTGCAGCGCTTTGTCATGAATCTTGAGAGAAGGAAGCATTTGCACTCTGCTGTCAGTGCGTGTCATGATGGTAAAAACCATTGGGGGACAATATAAAACAACCCTTCTTAGCCCATTGGCCAAGCTACCCTTTAATGGCAGAGCTTGGGATGAAAGTCTCTTAGCACAGCCCAGAGGAATAAGAAGGGCACAAGGCTGAAGGCAAAGGAAATGCCTGTAGTCAAAATCTGTCCCATGCATTGCTGGGCATTTTCAAGTTCGGTGATGTCATCTGTAAAAGGGAGATCAGCACCATTATCTCAGGGGTAAGGTGATAATGAGATGCATGCAAAGAGACAATGAAGCACGCTGCAGAAGTATTTGGTATTAATATTCTGGAGTTAATGCTATTTTCTGCAGAACTGCCATTGCTCCTCTTCGCTCTGTATTTAAGAAGCACAAAAACTGGTGCTTGACACAAAAATGGAAAGTTTCCCAGTGAAGCAGAGTTCTTAAGCAGTGATACAAACTGCCAAGAGGAAGTGCCAGTGTGAAATTACTATTTACATGGCTACATTTTCTGGCAGCAGCATTTGAGGGCAAGGCTCTCAGGCCAATGCACCATGTGTCCATCTGGTTTTGACTTTTAGAACTGGCTGCAAAACCAAAGCCCACTCAAATCAGTACATATATCTATACTGGCTCCAAAGAGATCCCAAGACCATCGCTGAGAAACAAGTCCTGACTCTTCACAGTTGCATGCTGAAAAATGTCATACGGTCTTTTTCTGAAGCAGGTCTAGGGATGCTCTCAGGATCTCCATCCTGGGTGTCCTGCTGTTGGAGGATACAACAGGCATCAATCACTCCCTTGGGGACCAAATGATGGAGGGAGGTAGGGGGGTTGTTTTTTGGTTGAGATCTCAGAATGAGTGCAGAGGTGGAGGAGATGTGAGAGTCCTCCTGCTGAATTCGACAGCTTGTCAGATCAGGAGTCAGCTCTCATCCTAAAATCAAACAGACCTGTAACTCTAAGGTGGGAATACCCGTTCCTTTGTAGAATATAATGCCTGTATTCCAGCCCAAACAAAAAATTACGATGTTAAATAGAGAAGCAGATGGTACTTAGCACACTGATATCCTATGTAAGACTATTTACTGCAGTGGGAGCCAATCTTTTTGGCAAGTATGCCACAGATTAACCTTGCACTCTCTCTTAGTGCCATTCTGATCCCCTTCCTCTGCCTGATCTGCTGCTCTGCTTTCTGTTCCCTACTCTGTGCTGCCTGCCTGATCTTCTGCTTTGCCTTCTGCCTCCTGCCATATCTGCTGCTATGGTGCCTATTTCCTCCGTCACTTGCCATAATGCCACACACACAGGCCGCCCATGCCACAGGTTGGCTACCCTGATCTACAGTAACCTAACACAGCACTGTTACATATAAGTATACTAAAGAGTTTGGTATGCAATCCTTTAGCCTTATATAAACACAGTACATGCAAAGCTATTTTGTATGACAGCGTAACAGGAACTCTACACCAGCTATCTGTGGGCCCATCAGGGTAGAGTAATACTGCACTGCCTTCCTGGAATTCTGCCCATCTGAGATATTTATCATTTTGCTATCACCAGTGCATTTCATTTTTCATGTGAAAACACCAAACAAAGAACCCAAGCACGAGTCAGGAGTAACCTACTGCATCCAAAGAAGCTAGCTTACATTAAAACCAACATAAGGCTGATCAAAACCAGACCCCAGAGTATGTAGTACACGTGTTTTCACTTTTATTAAAAAAAACCTGCACTGATGTCCGAAAAGCCTAGGTCAGTGGTTCTCAAACTTTTTTTTCATGGACCACTTGAAAATTGCTGAGTGTCTCGGTGGACCAAATAATAAGCTTGTTTTTGTTCTACAAATCAAAGCACACAACTCATATTTTAATATCAGTAGTCTTGCCTTTCTAATGCGATGGATGTGCCTGTTTTTTTGAGCAAAGTTCTGGGTAGTCGGGTGTAATGTTTGTCAGCTTTAGCCTTCGGTCACCTTTCTGCAGACCACCTGAATGGAGCTCACGGACCAGTAGTGGTCCACGGACCACAGTTTGAGAACCTCTGGCCCAGGTAGTGTTGGAGTGACACTGTAGCCATGATGCGCTGCGAATTGTGAGAGGGAAAGAGTTTTTTGGGTGACATCTTTTGGTGGATTGACTGCGTGGTTGGGATAAAGTCAGACATGCTTTCGAATGCAAGGTATTCTTCATCAGATCACTTGGCACTGTGCAACCATAACTGAATCCAAGTTCAGCACACAGGACCCTGAAGCATGGAGACGTTAAGCGACCTGCCCAAGATTAGAAGGAAAGCTCGCAGCAGAGCCAGTGACAGATCCACAGCCTTCTCAGTACTAGGCGTCATAGTTTCATAGGAGCTAGGGTCAGGAGGGACCTGAACAGATCATCTAGCCTGACCCCCCTGCCACAGGCAGGAATGAATGCTGGGTTCACAAGGCCCCAGACAGGCGATCGTCCAACCTCCTCTTGAATTTGGCCAAGGCAGGGGCGAGGACCACTTCCCTGGGAAGCTGGTTCCAGATTCTGGCCACCCGAACTGTAAAATATTGCCTTCTGATCTCTATCCTAAACCTATTCTCCATCAGCCTATTGCCATTGTTCCTTGTCACCCCAGGTGGTGCTGGGGAGAAAAGGGCTCTACTTATTTGCTGTTGATCCCCCCTGATGAGCTTGTAGGCAGCCACCAGGTCCCCCCTCAGCCTCCTCTTGCTGAGGCTGAACAGGTTCAGGTCCTTCAGTCTCTCCTCGTAGGGCCTGTCCTGCTGCCCTCTCACCAAGTGGGTGGCCCTCCTCTGAACCCTCTCCAGGCTGGCCACATCCCTTTTGAAGTGCGGCGCCCAGTACTGGACTGGTTCTTTCTATAAATTGCTAGGCCTGTTCTTTAGTTTCAGAATTAGTCTTTCCTTTTATTACTGTGTTAACTGACCAAGAAATCGTCATACACCGGTCAGGAAACATTTTTTGAAGAACGTAGATGACTTAGAAGGCCAAGTCCTATTTTCTAACGTAGCTGGGCTTAAGACTTAAGGACTTTGGCTTCTAAATCACTCAAGGGAACTTTGGGAAAATGTAGTCATCATGCAGGTCTATTTAAATAACCATCTCTACAAAGCACACTTTAAAAAGGAATACTAGGCCTGGCTTTATTACACACTTAGGTAAGTAAGTTGTGCAACTACACATTTGAAAGTCTCAGCTTACACTCAGCCTATCACTGGTTCATTTGGCAACACAAGAAATCATAATCTGACACTGAGTACCAGCTATAAACTGCTAGGTTGGTCTCAGAAATGACAGTTATGGATTGGTACCAGAACTACATAACAGGGAAACCTCTCTTAAGTGACCGTTCAAGAGAAAAGCAAACTGGCCGACGGAAGATGGTGGCCTTCTAACAGAGACAGAACAGCACAGCAGCGGATGCTTTGAGCCAACTCTTACGATAACAGGATGTTTCTCTAGGGCGACTGGCTTCTGGTAGAAACTTCACAGGTTTACTGCTGGTTATATAAGTCCAAAGTCACAGCGAGACTCACAAGACTTGAATGCCCCCCTGATCTCAGCCGTGTGCACTGCTTATCCCACTGCACTGTCTCTACATATTCGGCTGAAGGAGTCTCCCTCACTTGCCTGGGTATCTGAACAGTCTGCTGTGCTCAGTGCTGACTCTTCAAAGTAGAGCTGGGCTTAATGAAAAGTTTAGTTTGTGGACATTCATTAAGATCACAGGGGAAAGAAAAAAAAACTTCCTAACTGGGACAATCCCAGAGCTATTTTTTTCCATTGCCAAGAATGAAGCAAAGAGTCTGATGACTCAAACTCCTTAAACATCAGGACCCCTGCCTGTTTCACATATACTCCCTGCTGAAGTCTGAGTCTAGCATCATAGGAGCCAGATTCATCAGTGGGGATAACACAGGGATATTCTGTTCTTTTTGTCCAAATATTAATGAAAAACAGCATTGCTATTTATAGAAAACGCCTACAGCTTTTATACCCAGTTGCAACTCCTGGTCTAAGATTTAGGCCCAACTCAGTGCAAACCTGGTTGAACCTTAGCAAGGTCATCTCCAATATGAATCCTGACAAGATGAATTCAGTCCTTTGCCATTCTGTTGAGGACTCACCAACGCTGCACTTTACTGTGTACGGGGGCTTTTGGCAAGAGCTTGAAAAAAACATGCTTCTGGATGACCTTAAAGCTCCCATGACACTGCTGGTCTAGTGCCATTGGCCAACATTTTCCCTTCACCACTGTGCTGTGCGCTGTTTTTACTATTTTTTACTATTCCTACCCCAGAAGTGGCTGCAATTCAGCAGTTTCCTCAGTCTATAATGTGCAAAGTGTTTATTGAATCCTTTTGTATGAGGAGCTGTACATACGGATGTCAAGTTGTCTCTATCACCCATATAGCGGCTAGTTGTCTAAAAATCTAGATACTAGTATCACTATAGTGCTTCTTTACTAACTTCATTTTACCTTTTACCAAATAGCACGTATCCATTAGTATTCAGAGACAAGTCTGCCAGCTCTCGCAGAGGAGATAAGCCCCAGGTCACTCCTGGTCACTCCTGCAGCAGAACAGGCACTCGAGACTACCTCTAGTACATCCAAGACCCAAACATTTGGTCCACCAGATGTGTTCTTAATTTGTAACCGGCTAAGGAGGTAGCTCATGCTAAGTTCACACTGTCTTCTTATAAATAGTGGAGGCAAAGAAAGCTGATAGCAAGCACTAGGGCTTTGTATTGCAGCCACTCCATAACTCCCCAGTGAAGGCAGGAGAGGAGGAAGGCTCTGCCTATATGCTGGAGGAGGTAAAGGGAATGGATGTACTTGGATTGAAGCCTTATGGAAGAACTGGGCCCTTGGGGTTTGCATGGTGGATCTACTGCTTAGGGGTGCATGAAATTGTGCTCTGTCTGGTGCAGGCTATGGAAGCCAGGGTCATGCTATTCCCTTTACACAGCAAGTAATCAGAAGGTGCTAGCAGGGACCAGGAACTGGTCTCTGCCATGTGATCAGACCCTGAGGACCCAAGAGGTAGAAAAGCACCTTGTTGCCTTTCCCCGCTCGGCAGTCTGGATGCTTGCATACGGGGTGGCCCATCCAGCACACCGAAACTTGAGGGCAACATGTCCAACATGCCCAAAGCAGTCCAGCATTCAGTGGGCCCCTAGCCGACTCTTGGAGAACTGGCAAGTCATTTTATTCTTTTCAGCTGGAAACCCTTGGTGTCACCGACAGAATGCGTGGAAAACTCAGCCGTAAGGCTACCAAGGCCTCTCTGGGAATGCCAGTAATCCCTTTCACCTTTTCTGCTAACCACATAGTTAGTGAAGGAGAGACTGAGAGGCAGTTTTAAAAGGCTGAAGTACTCAAGTTTGTCGGCAACTTCTGAACTACAAACCAATTCACTCAGACTCTACTGCAGCTACTTACAGCACATGCACATAAGTTTCACAGAATAACAACAGTACTGAATCGTACACCCTGCTGGAGTCGACTTGATAGCTGCACTTGTCTGCCTAGTCTTTCAAATGTAATTAGGCAAGAGAAATATATGCAAATGGTCAAGAGGTCTCTTTACATAAATACAAACAGATGCATCTGAATGGTGAGTATTCTCTTTTCACAGCATACTGTATGTGAACAGAGCTTACTCTATTAATTAAATTAGCATTTGAGGAGGTAAAATCCTGGTCCAAATGTATAGTTAATGGGTGCTTTGTCATGGACTTTAATAGAGCTTTATACCTACATTTCTTTAAATGGCAAAACTGGTTGCTTTCTACTAGTCTCTTCTCTTTAGGTTGCTGAGTCAATGCAATTATAGTGGATTTTATTTCAGCTCATGCAGCGGTTACAGAAAGGCTAACTACATTGCAACAGCACCAACAAATTCTAGCTTCCGCTCTTACACTGACACATCCCCCTATAGGCAACGAATAACTGAGGATTAAATTTGGCCAGAACAATCACCAGTACTTCAACAACAAACAAATTAGAAGAAACCGGGCTAGCAAGTTAACTGAACGTAACATGTGAAATGCCTAGTTTTCTTCTGAAGTCCTTCAGAGTATGTCTATGCTTCTTAGTGGCTGTATTAGTGCATGCAGAGCTCCATGTGACTGCAACTAGATTGTTCTGGTGCTTGTCTTAGCTTGAGTATCACTACACCACACTCCAGTTCAGGATGTGGCCCGTCAGGTTCTATCTGGCCCGGGGGGGGGGCCCTAAAAATTTAGAAAATTAATATTTATTTGCCCCTGGCTGCCTGTCATATGGCCCTCGATGGCTTGCCAAAACTCAGTAAGCAGCCCTCCACCCAAAATAATTGCCCGCCCCTGCTCTAGTTGAACGTTGCACAGACATACCCCTAGAGGCAGTAATTAAGGGCCACAAAATTCCTTTCCACAATGCTTTTCAGAACACAACCACCTTTTCAAAGCCTTAAACATGATTCTCTCTCAACTTTTCACATATATGCATATAGAAAACCTTCCATTGCCTGCATGTAAATCTGTATCCCAACAAGACGGTATATCTACCTATTCCTCCCTTCTCCATAAAGCAGCAGACAGTGATGATACAGTAACAACAGATTAATCAAAACCCAGGGAATTTCCTGTGTTGCAATCTGCAGCACTACAGACCACATGAACCCTTCAGACTCGCTTATTTCCCAAACTCAAGAGTCTAGTGTATATCTACGCAATACAAATTATTAATGGGAGAGGGACGGCTGGGTTGTTGTCTATACATAACATGCAACATGAGTTTAGGAAAAGGAGTTATTTTGTACTCCTCAGGTTAGAATATTCTCCAAATTAAAATAAAGGACAATGTGATATTGTCTAACAGGTCAGATCACTAGCTCATACAAACTGACTTAGTTCTCCTGACATCAGCTAGGTTGATTTATACGAGCTCAGGATCGGGCCCATTCCTATATATATATTTTGTTTGTTTGCTTGCTTTTGCCTTCTCTTTTTTTAGCATTCATTGAATGGTTTCCATATGCATACAACTCAGTCCTCATCATGCACTTACCAACAACGGTGAGGTTGACTTGCGCTTGTCTGCTGCCTACTTTGTTCTCTACCACAAGCGTGTAGCACCCACAGTGCTCCTGCTTTGTTGAGGAGATCGTTAGCTTGCTGCTGTTTTCAGCATTCTCGATTTTGATGTACTCACTTTCTTGAATCTGTCAAATTAAACAGAAAGATCATCAAAGAGCTATCACAGGAGGTGGTCTTTGCTTCTCTTACAGGAAGGAGTCCACAATTACATTAATTACATTATCAAAAGATGCCTGTAGTTGATGCCATAAGGGCTAGGGACAGAAATTACATGTAAACCAGTACAAGGGATCAGACACTGGTTCAAATCTGTAACAAAACAGAAGATCAGTGCACATGAATTGCTTTCAAAATGGCTGAAACTGGTTTAAGACAAACCTGGATGGATGTAGTATCAGACTTCACTGATTTAGGTTAAATTGGTTTATTGAACTTCTGTCCCAGGTCCCCTTCAGATTCAAGTTGACTCACAGACCCCCAGGTTCCTAGGATGCTTTGCACCACCCCCACAGCCCCCCCACAGGGTGGGTGGACTAGCTTTGACCCAAGTGGTCTGCTCCAGCAAAGAAGGGAGATTCATAGATTCATAGATGTTAGGGTCGGAAGGGACCTCAACAGATCATCGAGTCCGACCCCCTGCATAAGCAGGAAAGAGTGCTGGGTCTAGATGACCCCAGCTAGATACTCATCTAACCTCCTCTTGAAGACCCCCAGGGTAGGGGAGAGCACCACCTCCCTTGGGAGCCCGTTCCAGACCTTGGCCACTCGAACTGTGAAGAAGTTCTTCCTAATGTCCAATCTAAATCTGCTCTCTGCTAGCTTGTGGCCATTGTTTCTTGTAACCCCCGGGGGCGCCTTGGTGAATAAGTACTCACCAATTCCCTTCTGTGCCCCCGTGATGAACTTATAGGCAGCCACAAGGTTGCCTCTCAACCTTCTCTTGCGGAGGCTGAAAAGATCCAGTTTCTCTAGTCTCTCCTCCTAGGGCTTGGTCTGCAGGCCCTTGACCATACGAGTTGCCCTTCTCTGGACCCTCTCCAGGTTATCCGCATCCTTCTTGAAGTGCGGCGCCCAGAATTGCACTCAGTACTCCAACTGCGGTCTGACCAGCGCCCGATAGAGGGGAAGTATCACCTCCTTGGACCTATTCGTCATGCATCTGCTGATGCACGATAAAGTGCCATTGGCTTTTCTGATGGCTTTGTCACACTGCCAGCTCATGTTCATCTTGGAGTCCACTAGGACTCCAAGATCCCTTTCCACCTCTGTGCCACCCAGCAGGTCATTCCCTAGGCTGTAGGTGTGCTGGACATTTTTCCTCCCTAGGTGCAGCACTTTGCATTTCTCCTTGTTGAACTGCATCCTGTTGTTTTCTGCCCACTTGTCCAACCTGTCCAGGTCTGCCTGCAGCTGTTCCCTGCCCTCCGGCGTGTCCACTTCTCCCCATAGCTTTGTGTCATCTGCAAACTTGGACAGAGTACATTTGACTCCCTTGTCCAAGTCACTGATGAAGACATTAAAGAGTATCGGTCCAAGGACCGAGCCCTGCGGGACCCCACTGCCCACACCCTTCCAGGTCGAGACTGACCCATCCACCACGACTCTCTGGGTGCGGCCCTCTAGCCAATTCGCCACCCACCAGACTGTGTAGTCATCCACGTCACAGCCTCTTAACTTGTTCACCAGTAAATGTGAATGTGCTCTAGCACCCCTCAGCTTCTGGCCTGGGCCACTGCAGGCAGGTGGCTGCATTTCCAGAATCAAAAGTGAATGTCTGTTCACTTGCTGATCAGTTCAATCTACACAGTTTATACTAACCTGTGAAGACTGAATCGATTCGGTCTCAGGCTTTCTGACTGTCCGTACTTAGCCAGGATGGCCAAGTAACACCTCTAGGGGATGCCATAACTCCAGTAAAAATAGTTGGCAAAACAGGAAATTGACTAAAGGTCTATAAATACACTTCAGTAATGTACTGGTCTGAACTGTGCAAAGGAAGATGGGAGGTGTCCTTACACCTATGTCCTAGGTCCTTCCACAAAGGCCACAGCCATGAAGAGTCAATGGGAATCTGCTTGTGTATAAAGGTCCTCCTCCAAAAGTCTCTTTGAAGAACCAGGGGCTCAAGCATGTATAGGGGGAAAGGGCCACCTAGGTTAGTAAGAGTTTTATTGCCCACTTGAGTGGAACCAGGATTTGCCTCAAATACACTGGGTTCATTTGCAATTCATTTCTGCAGGCTGGATTTCAAATTCTGACTCAGATTATCCAAAAAAATGACTGTTAGTGTCTTCTCCATTTCCACGCTTCCTCATCAAAGTCACCCTTCTATAAATCAGTAGGACAGTTTCCTGGACTGAAACAGTGGATGCTATCTATGGCTGGTTAGGTTAGAGAGGTGAAGGGTAGCAGAGCCATGCAGAGAAACAAACAAAGCATTAGCTTCTCTAGGGCAATCTTGCACTCCTGAGAACCAAAAACCACTCTCAGAATCCAGAAGGGAAGGGGAAGAAAGACACAGCTATTTGCTGCCCTTCCAAACTTTCGATTCTTGTAAAACACCCATCATTTAACCCTTTAAGTTCCCAACCCAAAGACAACACTACATTCACCCAAATCCAAGACAGACCTCAATTTAAGATGACCTACCCCAGTTTGACTCTATATATGGAAAATTAGAAATCTGTTACATTTTCCATGTATAGAATCTAATTATTGGAGGGTCATCTTAAATTAATCACCCCCACTGCTCTGGCAGAGAAAGCATCAACAGGAGATAATGGGACACACCCCTACCCCTTGCCCTCCCTTCCTGCTCCCTGCCCCTTGTCCCCTTGCACCTGTGCCTGACTTCCCTGCCACCTGTTTCACTGTTCTTTGCCCCCCACTTGCCTGTGCCCACCCTCCTGTTGCCTGTCCCCAGTGCCCACCCCCCCCTTTCTGTTCCTGTACCTGATACCCTGGCCTCCTACCCCATTGGGGCCTGCCCCACTCCTGGTGCCTGCACCCCCAAACCGCTTACCTTCTGTAGTGACTCTGGCTCTGGCTGCAGCCCCATGGCAGCCAGCCGTGGCAGCCCTGGCTCTGGCCCAGCCCCAGCCCCAGCCCAGCCAGGCAGATGCAGTGGTAGCAGCTCCAGGCCCAGTTTGGCTGGGTCCAGAGCTGCAGCTCAGCTGGAGCTGGAGCTGAAGGTAAGTGACAGGGGGAAGAGAGTCAAGTGGCAGGGTTGGGGGCAGGTGATGGGGGGCATGCTATGTAGTTTCCTCTGTGCCACCCCACTACCCTCACACAGTCTCCCCTGGACTCCTTCCACCCTCGCAGCTCAGTGTCATAAGCCCCTTCCTCTGCTGCATGAGCCACCATGGTCCAGGACAGGAAGTGGCTCAGTTCCTGGGGTGGAAGCTAGAGCTGAACTGTCACCTGCCCCAGGCTGGCACTTGAATTTAAGATGAGGCTCCCCCCACCCCCTGCCTATTGATTAGGGGATAAAGCTTTGTCTTGGATTCAAGTAAATATAAACATTTTCCTTACTCAACTTGCAGAAATGGGGATTTCCAGGCACCTTAAGTAGCTTTCATAGGTAACTGAAAGTCACAATCCCAGCTGAAATCCAGCAGCATGCTCTGTACGTGTGACTATAACCATTCCTTTCCAAATGATCCAGAAAAGAACCAGAGCATGAATGTCAGAGACTTAGATTTTGATTTTTATTAATTTGAGACATTACACGGCATTAAAACACTGGCGCTACACTATAATTATAGAAGTAGTACACTGTGTTCTCCCTGTGAAATAGAAAACATAATGTCAGTGCCCTTCCTCCTCCCACCACTTCCTGTAAGATAAGAGATTCTCCACTTATTCTCAGAATTTCATTAAAAACGAAGGCTATTTAGTTCAATTTATCTTGTCTCATATATTTAGAAAATAAGGGCTCATGAGGCTAAGAGCAGGTCTTTCCCCTTAGCTGAGACATAAAACATGCTCTTGTACAAGCCTGCTGAAGTCAACATGAAAGAGCTTGTTTTTGCTGTAATAAGGCAGGGTGGATATGCCTTTATAGCCTAACTAAATAAGATCTAAATAGGGAGCACAAGCTTTGGTGAACCCAAGTTCTTACTGCAGTATGAACAATAAGACGATAATATAGCTTAGACTACACTGAAGCTTCCCACCTCCCCATTGCCTTGTGTTTGAAAGGAAGTTCTCTTTTGCTTTGTGCAGTTTGCCCTATTAGCACAAGTCAAAGTTTAAGCGAAATCTCAGCACCTGACAACTTCCAAACAAAACATCAAAACATTACTGAGCTGCTGCCTTCCTTGCCCTTTGTATTCTGATTACTGGTTTCTATTTAGCAGCTCTGCTTCCTGCAGTCCCTTTCCTCCCTGGGGCAGGCAGTTGGACCTGATGATCTGTTTAGGCCCCTTCCAGCCCTAAGCACCATGATACTATGATACAGCATCTGATGAAGCAAGCTAAAGCTTATGCTGTACATCTCTGATTGAGTTGGTTTATAAGGCTAGGGACAGAAGTTACACAAAAACTGGTTTAAGTGATCAAAAACTGGCTTAAAACTGTAACAGAACAGAAGCTCAGCGCACATAAACTGGTTTCAAAATGGCCAAACCTGGCTTAAGATAAACCTGGATGGATGTAGTATCAGACTTAACTGATTCAGGTTAAACCAGTCCCCCTCCAGACTCAAGCTGGCTCACAGGACCCAGGTATCTCAGGAGCCTTTGTGGGTGGGTGGGCTAGCTTCTGCCAGGGCTCCTCTGCTCTGGCCACTCTGAGCTGTCACATGGCCCTGGCTCCAAGCCAGCATGGAGGGATTACATGGTAGAGGGCTTCTCCCCCTCCCAGCTTTCTATGGAGCTTTCTTTCTCCCATCCCTGCTGCCTGGCACGAGGCTCTAGGCTGCCCGGTGCCTCTTGCTTGCAGCTGCTGGTGCCAGGCTTCAGCGGGATGCAAGAGGTGGCCTGGGGGGCTTGTGCCAGGTGGCGGCAGGGACAACAGTGCTCCATACAGGGAAGGATTGGGCTCTGTTGCCTGGTGCAAGCCTCCTGGGCTGTCCAGAATGTCTCTCCAGAGCCTGGCACCAGCAACAGCTGGCAGGATGCAGCAGGCAGCCCCAGGGGCTTGTGCTGGGTGGCGGGCTCGATCCTTCTTTCTATGGAGCCAGTCCAGCCAGGCAGGGACAGGGGAAGACTCCAGCTCGGGGGGGCCAACACTGGGCTGGGGGGAGGCTTTGTTCCCCCCTCCCCTCAGTGACTCGCTGACCCCCCTCCACAGCTGGGCAGACCAGGACTCAGGGGCAGGCCCCAGATGGGTAAACTCTCCCCCTCCTGCCTCCACGTCAGTGAGTTGTGCAGCCAAGCCTGGCCGGGGTGGGGGTTTATCATCTTCCCCCCCCACAGCTGGGGGGATCCCAGGTTGGCCAGGGGACCCCCCCCAGAGGCCTGAGGCTCCCCTCACATGGGCAAACGCCTGGCCTGGGGTCAACTGGGGATGGGGGGACCAATTCCCCGCTGAGGGGGGACAGCAGGGTGTTGGGGGTGCATGCCAGGCAGCCAAACAGGCCCCTGCCTTTTGGCCTAGCCACTGCAGGCCTCCACCTGCCTTCCCCAGCTCAAAAGTTAACATCTGTTCTGTTCATTACAAGTTCAGAAAAACCTATGAAGATTAAACTGATTCCCCTTTTGGGCTTTTTGACTGTCTGTACTTAGCCTAAAGGTGCAAATCTACCCCACCTTCTGCCTGTGGGAGCCCTGGGGAACAGAAACTAAGGCCCTTGTACTCCAAAAGAGATGGTCACAAGGATTAGAAGAGAATCATACCAGTAATATTAAAGCTAATTTACAATGGCAGCAGGATTTCAAAGCACTCAACTCTGGTTCAATTCCACTCCCATTGAAGGCAAGGGTAAGACGCCCATTGAACTGGGAGCAAAATTAGGCCAGTAAAATTCCACCCCAGCAGGAGGGTGCAGTGCCATTCAGCAGATAGCTGCCATGAATGCCCCAAGTCCTGAAGTGTAATCTGCTGATTTCCTAGGGCATTTTTACATATCCAAGTGCCATAGTGCCGGGCTCTTTGAAAAGTGCGTGGCACTGTGACACTTGCAATTGTATAAGTGGTGAAACGCATGTCAGTGCTGAGAAAATGGCAGCAGCACGTTTTTGAACTAAAACACATCAGAGGTGCTTTAGTTCAAAAGTGCACTGCCGCCACTGTTTGCTCACTGACGCGCATTTCCCCGCTTATAGAACTGCATACGGGATGGTGCAGCTTGCCTTGGCTCGCATGCAGAGCAGACTCGATTAATCACGTTGGGGGACAGAAAAATATGTATATAAATGCCATGAGTGGCCTTGTAAGAACATAACATGATTCTTACATTTTCTCTGACTGCCTCACAGAATCATGGAAGTAGGGTCAGAAGGGACCTTGTAGATCTTCAAGTCCGACCCCCTGCTTGGGCAGGAGGAAAACTGGGCTCAACTGACCCCAGTCAGGTAGGCATCAAGCCGCCTCTTAAAGACCCCCAGGGTAGGAGCCAGCACCACTTCCCTCGGAAGTTGGTTCCAGATGCCTCAGTGCACTATGAGCACTCACACAACAAAAATTGTCACCTCAGGACCCTACTTCCTGAGAGCTAAGGGAGAATCTCAGTTAGTTGTTACCAATATAGGGTCTAAGAAACATAGTTGGCTTGTTGATCCTATCCAGGAGAAGGCGCACATACTTCTTAGGTCATGAGTGTTCTCTCTCTATTGGAATGTGGGAAAGGGGAAACGGGGCACTTGTGCACATGACGAAATTGCCCTTTTTAGCAGTTCAATTGCCCTTTTATAGCGGTTTAATTGCATCACACATTACACGTGCGGCGGCGTACTGTGACTTAATTACGTCATGCTGTACATGTGTGGCAATGTATTGCAATGTGAATGACTTTGTTATGCAGCAAACTAAAACACATCCCAATGTATTTTAGTTTGCTACCTGACAAGTCGTAGTGATACATCCACCCCCGAGCTCTCCTGGGCTTCCAGAACCCTGTGCTCTGTCGCTGTTGTGTTCTCTGACTGCTAGCACACTCGGCTTGCCCCTGGGGCACCATGGGGAGGCACCGGGAGGGCGGCTGGGTGTGCTGGCACCCAGAGAAAGTAGCAGGGACAGTACACAGGGTGCTGGAAGTCCAGACGGGCTCGGAGAAGCTCAGGCTTGGTGGGCTACCAGTGCCCCTGCTGCCATCTCCATCCCTGCTGCCTTCTCCAGCCACCAGCACAACCAGATGCCCTCCTGCTACCTTTCTCCAGTGCC
This sequence comes from Alligator mississippiensis, assembly GCF_030867095.1. Lineage (NCBI taxonomy): Eukaryota > Metazoa > Chordata > Crocodylia > Alligatoridae > Alligator > Alligator mississippiensis. The sequence goes on along the minus strand of NC_081827.1, from coordinate 245,638,300 downwards.
CTGGGGCAAGCCAGCTCATTCCTGGGCAGTCCCAGGTGGCAGAAACAGTGCTGGAAGCCCTGGCAAAGGGGAAAAAAAAAGCAGCAAGGGGTCCTATCCTTTTCTTTTTTTTCCAGGGGAGCCTGCCCGTAGCCAGGTGGCAAGCTGCTGGCAGTGTCTGAGCTGCTGGGGTCACCAGTCATTCCCTCTGCAGTGGTGGTGCCCCTTGGGATTGCCCAGGCAGGCTGCTAGTGGGCCGAGTGCTGCCCCAGCTTGAAAGCAGCACCTGGCCTGCTAGCAGCCTGCCAGGGCAGACCCAGGGACACTGCCACCATGGAGGGAAGGACTTGGGCCCCCCGCAGCTCAGGGTTCACTGGCAGCTCCCCCCCACAACTGCAAGCAGGCTCCGCCGAAAAAAATAAAGGACTGAAGCCCCTAAATTTAAATGGTGGGTTTTTAATTTTTACAATGAAAAATCCACCAATTAAAATCTCACTGTTTCAAGTTAGGGGAACTAAACCCCTGTCACGTGTAGAAGCAACCAGAGAGGCTGCAATATTCCCATGCTCCACAGTGATGCAGTGGCAGAGCTGATATTAGAACATCCCAGTTCCTGAAGCCTGGCCCAGGACCAAATCACTAGTGCATGCTGCCTCCAAGATAATGCTGCTGTGTGGTTGCAAAAGCAAAACAGAAAGCTATATTGGTTTCTGGTTCATGGAACAGGGTTGAGACATTATGGGCTTGAAGTGGGAATCACTAGGTGATGTTATATGGCCTCTGTTACAGAAACCAACATAATATTGATCCCTTCTGACCTGGAAAATCTAAGGGTGACTATACATGTGCTCTGGGGTGGAGGTGAGGGGAAGGTTTAAAGTGCCCGTGGCATCACGTGTATTCAGTGTCCTGCGCTTCAAAATGATGGCAGGGGTGCTTTAACTAAAGCTCATCAAACAAACTTTAGTTAAAGCACCCCCACTGCCATTTTGAAATGCGGGGACGTTGAATACCTGTGATGCGGAGGCTGCTGGAACGTGTTAATTAGCATACTCCAGCAGACTCGCAACAGACTTGATTGAGTCTGCTCCGATGCATGCTAATTAACACGTCAGAGCAGAGATCTGTCATGTGTATAGGTGCCCTTAGTCAATAAGAATTTTTCCTAAGCCTAGATCAGAGTTCAGCATATAGGTAGAAAGGTCCCTGCTCTGAAGAACATAGGCTTTGAACCTTGCAAAATCTGATTCTGAACTCCCCTGGGAGTTCAGAGGGCTACTGTAGTGAAAACAATGCTCTATCTGCTCTTAGATCCAGTCTCCAAGGTATAGAACGTTTTTCCAAAAAAGGACTAGAACTGTACAGTTGGAAAAGTACAGCCTAAAAGAAGACAACAGAAGCATATGAAATAATATAGAAAAGATGAATGAAAGAGAGAGAAAATTAGCTGGATGTGCTCACTGGCAACCAGTTTCACGGTTAACAGAAAGAATCTGCAACGTGCTGTGCAATGAATACAATGTCTTCAACCCCTCCAGGAAATGTTGGCAAAATAAGGGTTGGATCCCACCCTTGCATCAGGGACAGTTTTCATTCCTGTTCTCTACAACTTCAAAGTGATGGTGGGGGGGACTACATGCTGAAGTAGTCGCGGGCCCAGGGCTGCATGCTTTGGGAGCTACAAGCCTTGCCTTCCCCTGCTGGAGTAGCATGAGACCCCCTGTTGCTGTATGGGTAACATGAGCCCACCAAGTCCGCACTGCATGAGTCCCCTTGCTGTGCCACCAGTTGGGTGAGTCTGTCCCTCCCCTACCCACCGCTGCTGCTGAATCAGCTCACTCCCACAGTTAGGTAGCCCAAGCCTCCCTGTTTCTGCCTGAGCAGCAAGTTTCCTGGGCCCCTCTGGCTAAGCTGCTCTGCTCCAAAGACACCGACTGCTGCCACAGAAGCAGGAACAAGGGCCAGGCAGAAGCCCACGTGCTGCGCATTAACCCCTCATAGGCCACCAGCTGCACAGCCTTACTCTAGATGCTGAGTAAATTCCTAACAATATAAAGAAAAGAGCTGCTAGAGCAGCTTGAAGTTGGTCTTGGGCTCTTCAGTTTAAAATGTTTAAATTGGGTCATTGCAGCTCATATCTGGGGAGTCCATCTCTCTTCAGGAACAAAGCTTAAGAACACGAATGACTCGCACTGAATCCAAGAAGGAACCATAAGCCTGTAGATGGAGATGATATTCATATCAACCACAGATATGGTCTGTGACAATACTTGCAGTATAAGATGCACTTCAAACATTTTTTATTACTTTACTTCTACAAAGCAGACAACCTCAAGCATCAATGCTGGCAAGGCAATTTCTTGCCACTGTGGGCAGGAAAGAAAGGTTTAAAAAAAACAAATGTCTTTCCAAGGATGTATCCTTCAGTCATACCGAGGTCTAGGCATCTCTCAAGGGTGAAGTTGTTTCTGGCTAAAATATGGCCAATGCAATTTACCTGTTTGCGGAATTTCATCCAGGTGCAGGTTATGGGGGCAGTTCCTACGACTTTGCAGAACAGTTCCACGGATTCCCCGGCACGGACTTTCCTGTCTTCTGGGAACTGAGTGATCTGGGGGGGAAGAACTGATAAAAAGAACCCTCTCTTTAGAGACCTACACTTTCTATCTTTGCTAACAGCTGAGCGCAAGCATCTCTCAACAGAATTTAGTCCCATTTGATTAAATAGCAAAATGATATGCATCCATGACTTGCAATGTATTGGTTCTCTGGCCCCAGGAAAAAGGCAGAACTGAACACACGGCAGTTCTATCACATGGACTGATGCTGACTTCCACCTTTGGGCGTGTGTATGGTTCACACCTGCCTCTGCCACTTAAGCCAAAAGAGCAGCTGGCAGCAACAGTACACTTTTGCCCTCTGTGTGGAAGAGCTACACGAGAGCAGAGGCACACAGTGCCAGTGGGCAATCTTAGCCATTTGCTGAAGCAGGGGAAGGGAGGGACCTGGGACTGCTGGATTTGGAGGGACGTTTGTGTTAGTGCTTACAAATTCTCCTTCCCTTGTACTTTAGCTCCTGCCCATCCTTCCTCTGCTCCAATCTACATCTTTGGCTCATTTAACCCATTTTCCACCTTCCTCATTCCTCTGCATGTAAATTAAGTACTTTTTTCTTTGTATCCTTGTCTGGGCATCACAGAGCAGGGACAAAGAGCACGTGGAGAGCCAGTCTGCTAGCTCCCTGGGGAGACGATGTGTCAGCAACCCCTGGCAGGAGAGGGAGGCAGCTGCAAGGAAAATACTTCCCATTGCTTGCAGCTCCAGGGTGGGACACATCCATCTGCTCTATGGGGATGGCGCACATGCACCCAGGTTGGCATGTGGGAGCTATGAGGGAATGGGGAATGCCATTCAGAGAATTTAGCTGCCAACCTAACCTGTCTCTACTGAGCATATGCAAACAGAGACTCTTCAGAGGCTTTTATCTTTGCCAAATTTAGGCATTTTTTTCAGGGACAGCAGAAGGCACAAGCTAGGCACTGGATCACTTTCCCTTCCCCTCCTCCCCCAACAACTTTTGAGCCCCTACTCCAAAGCATAAGGGCATTAAAATTAGGCTGCCAGATTTTTTTTTTAACAAGGGCAAAACAGCTCATTGTTTCCATCACCTCTTTCTGGGAAATGGCTAAACATTTTTTGGCTAAAACTTTTCAGATTGCTGTCTGGGGTAGACAGCTGTCACCAGTCTGATTAGTTAAAATATGGCAAAATTATAAGCGACTGAAAGCAAGTGCCTTTAAAAAAAAAGAGGTCAGGCCTCTGAGGTCAGGCACCATAAGTGGTGCCTCAATATAGCCTTATAAAAGAGTAAAGTAAGGGAACTTAGTATTTAATCCCCCCAAAATGCAAGGTAACAATTGCAGTGAGAAAGATGTTACCTTCTCTTGGAAATCTTATCACTTTATTGTCTAGTCTTGAAGAATAACATAATGCAACCATTTACCTGCCTTCGGGGGGGTCTTTGGAGCTGGTTTCTTCTTTACTGTTGCTTCACCTAAGGAAAAAAGAAATTAAACCATTCATGAGAAAATGCATTTTGAGAGGCGCTAGTTTAATTACAAAAATATTCCCATTCCTGGCAGAATTGTGTCAATTAGCTCACTCCACAAGGAGATCTACTTTCTACTAGTAGGGGGCAAAAATGAAAACTTTAAGTACTGTCAGGGATCCTGGCTTCACCCTCAGGATACTCAGATTGACAAATGGGAGTTTCAAAAGCCTCAGGAAGTACCTACTTTCCTGTGTGATGTGTGCCTATATTAACCACTGATTACCCACTATACTCAGCCCATTGAAGTGAGGCCGCCTCATCGCATTAAACTGCTACAATCCATAATAAGATGATTTTCACCATAATGTTTTAATGTTAAAAAAGGCAGAATGATTTAGGAGAAACCCTGGTTAAAACCAGGTAATCCATTTTGTATTTTTTTATCAAGCAACTCCAGAGCCAGCACAGATATCAGCATATGTGGGAGCCGAGTGTTATACTCTACATTTATGAATGGGGACAGAACTTGCCAACTCCAAATAATACGATTAAAAAAAAAATATGGGCCTTCGTTTGAAACCTAAGCATGCTTTAATACAGGTACCTATATCCATGTGTTGGCCACACAACAGAATTGTGGATAGGCTTGATTTTTAAAGATGCTGGGGACCTGCGGCTCCAGTTGACTTCAACTCAAGTTGGATGTGCTTAACACCTTCAGATACCAAACTAGATCCACTTTGGTGCCTAAGCACAGCTATCACAGCCCAACCTTGTTTGAATGATCTAGTCCAGAGGTGTCAAATTCACTTTGTACCCTGGGCTAGATATGGACCACAAGGCTGGACCAGTGCTGGTAGCCACGGTAGTGGCCACTGCAATGGGGGTGGAGAAAACAGCCACAGGCTTAGCAGGTGCTTGTCCCGGCAGAGGTGCACAAGTGGCAGTGGGGCCAAGAGGTTGCAGGGCAACCAAGGACTGTATTGCATGGCTCTTGTTCACCACCCTGCTACTGATGGCCATGTCCTGGAGCCTGTGGCAGGCCACACCCCTTCTGGCCCCTCCCCCAATTCCCCAGGCCCACTGGCTCCAAGGCTGGCATCCAGTCCATAAGCTGTATGTTTGACATCCGCATTATTTATTAAAAATGTTGCTGGTTATACGATAGCTGGCACGTTACGCTAAAAAAAATAAAAATAAAATAAAAATAGCTCTTGTTTCCTTTTAACCCTCCCCTTTAAGGAGATATTTAACATTCTGGACTCTTAAAAATTTGGCATCAGCATTTTTTTCTTGAAGCACTGGAGGATGTAACAAGAACTGCTGTACTTTCATTGTTCCAAGCTTTGAAATCAGTCATGCAGACAGCAAATAAAGCACGAGTACTTTACATTACTTGCATGAGTTAGCAAAGGAAGGCACTGGCCAATGCGTGCTACATGCTCCTGCTGTGCTTGGTTCACACAAGGTCTCAGGCTGCTGCAGAACATAACTGCAGGCCTAACTCTAGTTCAAAGCTGTAGAGACTCACTGCTTTTAACTGTGGAGGTTCCCAGTTGCAAGAGGTGGCAGCTGCCATGCTATCTCTGCATTGGATGGTTCACACAGAAAAAGCCTTGTAAATACATTTTACCTTTCAGCAACGTATTCTTTTCTCTGTGGTCTTTTTTTGGAACCCTTTGCTAATGTAATTTGGACAATGTAATCGGTCTGTATCACTTTCCATAAACAGCTTTGCTTTATGGCATTTCCCCCCAAACCTGTTTTTAGTTTTCACATGTTCTACATTTACAGGTTTTGGTTGGAACAAGTAGCACTGTGCTACAGAGAAAGGCTGCTCTCATTGCGCTTACATCTGAGTCAAAAACAGGAAGCACTTGATCCCTCTCATGAAACCCTGTTCCTTAGAGATTGCCAGACCAATTTAGCTTGTTCAAAGCCTGGTCTGATATCCAAATTTTAAGGTGGTTATTCTAGTGTCACTGAAGCATAACAGCATTCCTTCCTTCTCATGAGACCTGGACCTATTCAAAAGACACTTCCAGAAAATTAAGTTTGTTGCTTTTTTGAGTCAGCTGCCAACTTATCTGTTGGCTCTATTACATCTTTTAGACTTTAATAATGACTATTTACTTATGTAAAGTATATATACTTCCAGCTTGGTCCTTCCCCCAGTAACTCCATGGAAGAAAAAAAAAAGCGATGTCTTAAATGTAGCACCCAGGACTCCTTATTCTAAGCATGCTGTTGGCCTGTTTTTGCTATCTAAACTCATGCTGAACATCCTTCATTGGATGAGAAGCCCCAATGACCTCAATAAAACTGCTTAGGTGAGTAGGCGCCAGCGATTGAAAGCCATGGACTGTGACCCCCTGGTTGTACTGGGAATCCTCCAAGTTGGGTTTCATCTAACTATCACTGAAGTCAATGCAAGATCTGGAATGACTTCAGTAAGAGGGGAAGCCCCGTGTTATTTTTTTAGCATGGCTCTGATACCGTACTATGTCACGAATACTGACCTGATTACACCCTCATCACATATATTTGACATGTGTGTTTGTGCATATTACCTTATTTTACTGTACTGCTCCTCAGTTTTCCCTTCTCCGCTGTGAGGATGTTAGCTGTCCTCAGAGTAATAAGGAAACAGCACCCATGATCTGACTGCCTATGTACCATGATAGGCCTAACTTGAATGACATCAAGGAATATGTGCCATTTGCTAAATACTCATGCTTCACTGAAGGTCCAAATGCCATTTTTCAGAAACTTCAGTACAGGGCAAAAACCACCAAGGCAAAGTGTTTCGATCCCACATGGTTTACCAGAAGCTCTCTCTGATACAAGTAATCTGTTCACAACACAAATTATTACCTGCTGTAATAACCAAGCTAATAGGCAGGGTGGTGAATGAAGTCCCACCTCTCTCTGAAGTCTCTTGCTTTTTCCAAGATTCAGTCCAACTCTGCATCTCTCAAGATCTTTTTCCCCCCTCTTGGTTGCCTGTTTTATTCTCTTTCTTTACATATGAACCTAATTTCAAGGACACACACACACCTTCCATCTACCCATGTATATACACACAGATCTATCCCTTCTCTCTGCCTATCTATCAGCACTGCTTGCCCATAAAAAGGATACCAGATCATATCATCCTGCATTATTTGTTCTTTCATAGTTAAATTCAGCGATATGCACTTCATCACTGGCCACACACAGTATTTAGACAAAGATCAGGATGCACAACGAACTATCTTGCTCTATATTTATGCTGCAAGTGAAACAAATGGACAGATCTTATCCCTGGGCCAGTTTAAAAGAGACTTGCATCAGGGAGGATTTTCATACCAGCTGAGCAAAGTGCATAAACCTATCACCTCACTCAGCTGGGGACACTGTAGTTCATATATAGATCCAGGATTTTTTCAGGACATTATACATACTGAACAGAAGGCATGCAGACTGTCCCTGAACTTCATCAAAAGGATTCAGACTGAGAAAGGGATGCTGGGAGATCTGATAGAGTACCCTGATCTTATTTTGCAGGCATAAGCAGACTTGGGCAGGAAACGAAAGCTGCTCAAGAGCCTCACATTTTTTTGAGGCTGGGGCACCTGGAAGAGGAATGTGTGAGAGAACAGGCATGTGTAGGCATAGAGCCTCTTCCTGCTTTTATTAACAAAATCTGCTCCATTGTTCTTAGACCTTGCCCTAAAAACTCCAGCTTATCTCATATGTCTTCTGCAAACAGCAAAACCAAATTTCTTTTAATAGCTCTGGACGCAGTTACCAAAATAAATAAATAAATAAATAAATAAATCCAGCAAGATTAACCAAGATGACAAGGTCAAATGATTGTTTTCATTAAAATATTTGAGGCTCTTGGAACTGTTAGTTCAAGGCTGCTTCTGCTGTTTAAATAAAAGACAATGTCTCTCTCCTGCTATTTACACTGAGATGGGATGAAGCTGAACACCAGCCTGGTGGAGGAAAAAGGACATAATATTCTCTCCCTAAATGAGTTGGCCTCCTAGAAACTACATAACGTAAATAGTGCCAGGCTGGTATTTACATAACTGTATAGACAGGTTTGTCTGTTAGGGAGTTTGAGTCAGGGGAGGATATACACTGAAAGGGAAAGCCAGATTCCTTTGCCGGCTGCTATCTTATGGAACATTTGATTGTGCTGTTTCCCTGGCCCCGATGTTAAATTCATGGAAGCAGAGATGCTCAGAAGCCTCTGCCTTTCTTTGGTGTTTCCCTTTTTTGGAATTTTACTAAAAATAGTCATAGCCCTCCCTCTCCTGGAAATGGCTCTCTGCACAGTTTTGCTTCATAAAAGCATCCAGTAGAAAACTAATAGAATTGCAACAGGGATACTCGATCATTTGAGCGAAGCCAGAATTTCTCACTGACCCCCACAATTCAACAAGATATCCCTATTCCAGGTAGCGCCTCCCATGAGTCCTAACCCCTCCGGCTGCAATAGGATTGAAGCACATGCCTAAAGTGAAGTACGCTGGCAAAGTACTGGGCAAAGATCTCACTCAGCAGGTCCTCGGCATGGAGCAAGCCCATCTCCATGGAGGTTCCTTCCATCTCAGTGTAGATTGAAAAAGGAGCAGGAGAATCTGTGGCTGTTTGAACCTACTAGCAAATACCACCTACTCATGCAGGGAGACCGGGTAGAAAGAGGAACCAACCAGCTGAATAAGAACGAGGATTGTGCTACGAGACTGCAGTAACTATCCTGCTCCTATGAAACCAGAAATTGGACGTCCTCATCTTGCATGAATGCCGTACCCACCAAGGGATTTGTTAGACTAGGGGAGGAAGTCTCTCTCCTCTTGGGGCTGTTCAAATGAGAGTGACAAAAATTATTAGAGGCCTGGGAAGAGAGACTTATAAGGGAAAGCTGAAAGAATAAGGCTATTCGGTCTGGAGAAGGAAAGACCGAGGGGGGATTTGATATTAATCTTCAAATACCTGAATGGCAATTACAAAGAGGATGGATATAGTCCTGTGCCCTGCAGCCGCAAAACAGCCTCAAACTGCAGCAGAGGAAATTTAGGTTGGAGATAAGAAGAACTCTCTCCCTATGAGGGTGGTGAAGGCTACCCAGACAAACTGTGGAATCCCATCCCTGAAAATTTTTAAGGATAGGTTAGACAGACACTTGACTGGGTTTAATCAGGGATGATCCTGCCTTGAGCAGGGGGCTAGACTAGGTAACCTCATGAGGTCCATTACTGCCTTACTTTCCTATGATCCTATGCATGTTGAATAAATGGTTACACACAGACAGCCTCCCTTAAGAGAACACTGTTAAGTTTGCAAAGTCAAGTTTTCAAAGGTTAAGAAATGCTTGAGCTATTGTTGTCTGTGCAAACTGAATTTCGTCCCAGTATGCACATGCTTTATGACACCCTCCTGCAGGGAGGCTGTTAGGAAGGCCAAGGGAGAGATGGAGCTAGGGTGAGCAACCAGAATTAAGGATAATAAAAAGTCCTTTTTCAAATATATAGGAAGTAAGAAGGCGGCACTGGGTAACATGGGGCCCCTACAGGATAGGCTTGGCAATCTGGTTATTGCGGCAAATGAAAAAGCTGACCTCTTTAATGAATTCTTTGCCTCCATATTCCTGAACAGGGACCGGGACATCTCCCCCAGTAGAATTGTGGACTGACCCAGGGGCAGCACCACCCTGGCATGGCTCTATGAGTGCTCGTGGGGCACTATCCAGGTACCAGAGGATTGGAAAAGGGCCAGCGTGGTCCCCATTTACAAGAAGGGAAGAAAGGAGGACCCCAGCAATTATAGGCCAGTCAGTCTTACCTTGGTCCTTGGGAAGACCTTTGAGAAAATTATCAAGGAGCACATCTGCAAGGGCCCAGCAGGGGAGGAGATGCTCAGGGGCAACCAACATGGGTTCATTGAGGGCAGGTCCTGCCTGACTAACCTGTTCTCTTTTTATGATCAGGTCACAAAGTCCCTGGATGAGGGTGTCAGGGTGCGTATCGTCTTCCTGGACTTTAAGAAGGCCTTTGACATGGTTTCCCAGCACATTCTCTTAAAAAAACTTGGTGACTGCAGCACTGATGCCTACACAGTCAGATGGGTGGCAAATTGGCTAGATTGTCGTACTCAGTGTGTGGTGGTGGACGGGTCATTTTTGACCTGGAGGGATGTGGGCAGTGAAGTCCCCCAGGGCTTGGTCCTGGGGCCTGTACTGTTCAATATCTTTATCAGCGATCTGGATGTGGGTTTGGAAAGCACGCTGTCCAACTTCGCTGACAACACCAAGTTGTGGGGCGAGATGGGCATGCTGGAGGGGAGGGACCAAATCCAGCTAGATCTAGACAAGTTACAGAGGTGGGAGGATGAGAATAGGATGGAGTTCAACGCAGACAAGTGCAAGGTGCTGCATCTAGGGAGAAGGAACCAGCAACACACCTATAGGCTGGGGAACACCCTTCTTGTCATCACGGTGCCTGAAAGAGATCTTGGAGTCAGTGTTGACTCAGGATCAACATGAGCTGCCAATACAAGGCTTACTGCACCTTGTTGTGCATCTACAGATGCATCACAAGCAGGTCCAGGGAGGTGATCCTTCCTCTCTATGCGGCATATTGGTCAGGCCACAGTTGGAGTACTGCATCCAGTTCTGGGCACCGCACTTCAAGAGGGATGTGGCCAGCCTTGAGAGGGTCCAGAGGAGGCCACTCTCATGGTCAAGGGGCAGCGGGGCAGGCCCTACGAAGAGAAGCTAAAGGGCCTGAACCTGTTCAGTCTCTACAAGAGAAGGCTGAGAGGGGATCTGGTGACCATTGACAAACTCGCGAGGGGGGACCAGCAAGAATTGGGGGAGGCTCTGCTCCCCCAGGCACCACCCGGGTTTACTAGGAATAATGGCCACAAATTGTTAGGGAGAAGGTTCAGGCTGGACATCGGGAGATGTTACTCTACAGTTAGGGCTGCCAGGCTCTGGAATGGGCTCCCAAGTGAGATGGTGCTCTCTCTTACCTTGGGGGTATTCAGGAGGAGGCTGGACAGATATTTGGCTGGGGTGATATGACCCCGGCACCCGTTCCTGACCGGGGCAAGGGGTCAGACCTGATGATCCATTTAGGTCCCTTCCGACCCTAAGCACTATGATACTATGACACTATTTTCCACCTGCTCTGGGGAAGAGTCAGGATTTTACAGCAGACTGTTGTCTGTGGCAGAAGCTGGGAAGTGTCAATGTGAATGAGACAGGGGCAGGGAAAAGATGGCTGCATGGTTAAGGCAGTGGATCTGGTCTTGACACTGGAGACTTCAGCAGTCAGATCCACAGAAAATTTAAGCACTTTGTGCTGCAGGTGAAGCCAGTGGGTGCCATGCCATAAATAATCCCAAAGTCTCCAAAAATAGCCATTTGTCTCAATTTGGGCATGCAAAATTAATAGACACTTTTCTTGTCACATCTCTCCATGTCTGCATGTCAGTTCTCAAAGGGGATAACAAGACCCATTTTTCTCTGAGAAAGTAAATTCATTAACATCTGTGAAGCATTCAGATACTAGAGGGACAAATGCCAGAGACAACTCATAAAGGAACGAACAGTTCTGTCTCCAGAGCAGAGTTCAAACAGTGTCCAAAGAAATAAGGCACAGGGTTATGTGCTGAACAGTGGCCATGAAGCAAAATATTGAGAACCTGCTCGCTGGATGACCTCTATCCATCCTGAGTGCTGAAGCAGACCGGGCCCCATGGAGCAGCCTTACTTGCTTCTGCACATTCAGGTTTCATATAGAGCCTGTGAGGGGATGAGACACCCTCCGTGGGAAGGGACATTTGCAGTGCTAGACCTCTCCCAGCTCCTCATGTTTGAGCAGTGAGGATGGACTCCACAGAGATGCTTTAGTTATTAAACCCTAACAAGTCTCCACTGAGCGTGTGCAAGCTGCTACATTTCAACATATAACTTGGTCGAATTTGGGCAGATTTCCCAAGGGGAAGCACAAGGCACATCCTTGACCCAGAGACCGCCCTCTCTGCCAAATTTCAAACCTCTCTTCCAAAGTATGGAGGCACTATAGCTGGCAAAAAATAAATGTTGCAATTTAAAAAAAAATATATATGTTCTCTTGGAAAAAGGTTAAATCTTTAGACTGATTTTTCCCCTCAAAGCCAAGACCAAAACAAAACAGGAAAAAGAATCAGGCTAAGACAAATGAGATAACCAAATGGAAAATTTCAGCTCATATGGGTAAAATCTGGCAAAGTCACTAGCAACTGAAAATGGGATCTTATAATGGGAAGTGTCTGTCCAGCCTAAGAATAGCTCTGCCTATGAGTAAATATTCAGGGAAGCAGGAATTTAAACCTCTTGCATCCCAGGCAAGTGCCATAAACACTGGGTCAGTCAGGCAATCATGGTCTTTCTATAGCCTGAGGAATATGTCATTATTCAGCCAGAGAAAAAACACTCCTACAGGAAAGCCTGAGTGGACCCCACTCTGAGCCACAATACCCAGAATGCTCAGCGGGGCAGTGGGAGACCCAGGTTCGAGCCCCTGCTCTGCTCGATTCAGCCCAAGGATCTCAGCAGGGCTCTCCAACAACCCATGTGAATGCTCTTGGTGACCAAACTACTGCTCAGGGCTTCCTCTCAGTGACGGTTTCCATCCCTGGGCTGAAAAACGTTTCCTGTCATTCCCCTTGTTGAAACAGGCATCTTCCCCCCAAAATGTCTCCGTTCTGATGAATCAGCATCACCCCACAACCCAGTAAGTATTTTTTTTGTTCCTGACCACTTCACTTGATACTCCCACCACCGCAGACAACTGCCTGGAAGACTGATGCAGCCGTAAATCTATTTTCCTCCCCAGGTTGTGACTCTTTAAAGACATAGACTGTTTCTGCCTAGTGCTGTCTGTTGCTTGGGACCTACCCTGAAGTCTCAGTTTAACCCTAAATATGCAAGAGTCTTCACCCGCCCTGGGACGCGACTAAATCATGCATCACAGGAGTTAATATTTGTGGCTTGCATTCTCCCTGCAGTAAAGCATATGAGCGAAAGGTAACGTGGGCAGGGAACTTCTCTAGCAACTTGAAATAAAAAACTTTTGTATCTCACTTGGGCATCAGTTATGCCAGTTGTCAATTATGAGATGCCTCTAGTACCGATAGCTGCTAAAACAAATTAAAAAAATACACACACACAGACATACATACATATGTGTGTGTGTGTATACATACACATATATATGTATGTATGTGTATACACACACGCATATAATTTACGTGTGTGTATCTATATCTATCTAGATATAGATATAGATATCTATATCTATATATAGATACACACACACACACACACACAAACACACACACACACACACACACACACAACATTATTCCATAGGACACTAGAATCAAATGGAAAGACTCTAGCAACATTATCAATATACAGTGACACACTGTTAGTATTTACATTTGATCAGCTGCAGTACCCAGCAGCCTTATTTGAACATGGGGCCTCTCTGTGCTAGTCCTTGTATTAAACCCAAATTATGAGACAGCCCCTCCCCAAAGAGCTTGCCACCATGGGCCTCCACTGTGCGTGCACACACACTTACAAGAGACACTTGACTTTGTTGCTCTCAACAGTTCCATGACTTGTTCAGGACTTACTGGGCAAGACAAAGAATAGAGAAATTCAGTGTTATCACTCAGTGCTGTTATAGATAGTTAACAAAGGTAAGGAGATGTAAAGGCAGTTTCCCCAGGTCCTGTAGGAAAGGCATTGTGGGAAGTGAATGTGTAGCTCCTGCGTTCCAGTCCTCTGACTCACTACAAGACCACCAGGCCGTCCTGGAGTCATTCCACTCTCCTTTCATGTTTAACTACCTATTGACTCTGCATAACAGAAAAGAGCAGAAATGAGAGCGCTGGAAGAAATGTTGTCTGGTAAATGAAGTGAAATGATGGGGATGAAAGCCGTCACGATCAACCAGAAATGGCACCTACCACCTGATTTCCTAGAGCTGGCTTCTCAACCTTTCCCTAGGTGGCAGCAACAAATACATTCAGATGAAAACATTGCAACACTTTCAGCTCTTAAAACATGGAAGACTGAAGAATCTTCTCTATCTCTATCCCCTATATCAAATGGCCAAAAACTTAATATTTTTCTATGCATAGAAAAGCATACATATATATGCGCTCCAGCCACCCGACTGTGATGGCCTGCATCTTGGTAGGCACGCTGGGGGCTGAACCAAAGCTTTCCAGACCTAAAAGCACAAGCTATAAGAATTTCCCATTGCAGGCTGTAAGTACTTCTCACACAGAGGCGGCAACCTACAGTGACAGCCAGAAAGGAAAAGGCAGCAGTGACAACAGAGCACTGCAGAGAGGATGGACACTTCAGGGAGGGCTGAAAACTTAGTTACTGCTTCTCCTTTTGGTGAAGCATCACATTTCTTGCAGCCTTCCAAATAAGTATTTGAAAGATAGGAAAAGTCAGGCTAAGTTTGGTGATACAGAAGCTAGGCTGGGGAACTGCGTCCATGTCAATGACAAAGCTGTTTGAGCAACATTTTTTATCACTTATTTTCTCATTAAAAACGACCGGCTGGTTTGATGGAAAACCCCACATTTAGCTTCCAAGTCATACAGAGATTGCCCTGTCATTAATTCTTCCTTCCCAGTTTCCCTTAAGAAATCTGGGGAGATTCACAGAGACTTTGCCAGTTAAAGAAGAGAAGACTAAGCATAGATCAACACACTTGGAGCTTCCATAACTCAAAGGAACATAATATGGGAGACGATTATTGTCAATATTTTCTTTAAGGAGACAAGTTATGTGAGGCAAGCACTTCAACCCAGTTCTGATAATACAGTGCAATGCATGAAGACAAACCAGGTACTACAGAGATTTAGCATAGAACAGAAACACAGCATCTTGCAGCCTGACTTGGTACTACTGAAGGAAAAGGGAATTTTAGTGCTGACTTCAGTGAGAGGCAGGCAGAGACAGTAAGTGCTTTTAGCTTTTATTGTCTTCATATTCCACTCAGCCTGGGAGGGTCTGAGCCCCAAAACTGCCACCCCCCTCCATCAACTGCAACAATACAGGATCAGGCACTAAGATGCTTCAGAAATAAAAGCCTAAAGCTAGGGTGCTAGATATTTATTTAGATCCTGACTAAGGGAGCTTGATTTTCAACACTGCTGAGCATTCAGCAGCTGTCAGTGTCTTCAGTGGGGGCAGCTCAGTATTTGGCCCTTCTGGATATCATGTCTCCTCTGAAGTCTCCGTGTGGGCTCTGGAGCCCAGCTTTAAGACGGAAAGCTTCCCCCTCTATCTCTGTTCCATCCCACCGGTCCCCCACGCTTAGACAATGACTTCACTGGGCATTTCAAGTTTGCAACCTTACTCCAGTTCAGGCTCATGTTGCAAAAAAACATACCCATGGAGATGCTTTCATTTGTCTCCATGAAAGATGATTAATAAACGCCACTCTCCTCTTCCATCAACATGCAGCTATGTAGGCTGGACTGTAAGCGAAGCCCATGGAAAATACTGTTCTTTGCCAATATTAACTCAGTTAGAAATGTCAGTATAGTGTAAACTATAAAGTAACCCAGCAAAGTCGAACAGCATACCTGGCATAAGTGAGATAGTGCTGAAATGGGCACTTGGGAGAAATGACTTTTATAATAAATTAATATTTCTTTATTGCTTTATATATACAGTAGCTGAGCTCTCTTTTATGCACTGAGCCACTGATTAAAGACTCAACAAGCTGGGTCCCTTTCGTGACATTTCAATTCAGCCAGTTTGTATTTATTAGGCTAATTTTCAGAGTCACAAAGTCATTCTCCATTGTGCCTAGTCCAATGAGCCAGTTCATATCACACAGAGCCATAGGGAGCTTCAGATCCAGAGCTGAACAATGGAGCTCAGGATCTAAGGAGGAAGATTTCAGCAGCAGCTGGGGGCAAATCCAGTGCTCTCCTCTGTAGAGGAAGGGGCCTCCCTGGCAATGGGACTGATCTTCTAGAGAGCTGGGGCATGTGTAGACGAAATGGGGGTTTACTTCACCCTAAATTGAAGCAGTTGGTTTTTTAAAATACTGCTTTAATTTAGGGAGAAGTAAACCCCTGTGTTGCGTACACCCATGTCTTACCTGCCTCTCCGGCGGTGGGGAGGGGAGGGGAGGACGAGCTGCCGGTGGGCAGAGCGATCCCTGGACTGTTGGGGGGGGCTGGTCCTTCCCTCCGTGGCAGCAGTGGCCCCCACCAGCCAGGACCTGCCTGCAGGCACATGGCTTGGGCGGTCCCAGGGGGCACCGCAGCTATGGAAAGAAAGAACGGGTCCCCGTGCAGCTCATGCATGCAGGCAGCTCTTGCAGGTAGGATCAAGCTCACCACTTTTTTTTTTTCTTGGGTGGAGCCTGCCTTCCCGGGCTGCTGCCAGGCTGCCTGCACGGGCTTCCTGCACAGGCCCTGAGCTGCACGGAGCCCGGTGCTTCACTCCGTGGCTGTAGGGCAGCAAACTAAAACTCCTCAGAGGTGTTTTAGTTTGCTGCTCCCCAAAGTCATTTAAGGTGCATTACGCTGCCGAATGTGCTACAGCAGCTGGAATTAATGCGCAATATGCTGCCGAAACATGCAAACACCAACGCTGTTAAAGTGGTGCAAAAGCATTTCATAGATTAATAGATGTTAGGGTCGGAAAGGACCTCAATAGATCATCGAGTCCGACCCCCTGCATAGGCAGGAAAGAGTGCTGGGTCTAGATGACCCCAGCTAGATGGTTATCTAACCTCCTCTTGAAGACCCCCAGGGTAGGGGAGAGCACCACCTCCCTTGGGAGCCCGTTCCAGACCTTGGCCACTCGAACTGTGAAGAAGTTCTTCCTAATGTCCAATCTAAATCTGCTCTCCGCTAGCTTGTGACCATTGTTTCTTGTAACCCCCAGGGGCGCCTTGGTGAATAAATACTCACCAATTCCCTACTGTGCCCCCGTGATGAACTTAACCTGATTTAAAGTGTCATGCACACATGTTCCACAGATGCTTTGCACTTAAGTGCGTGGAAGGCATGCCTGCTCTATGAGAGCCCTCTGCATGGCAGTGTACACGGAGTGGGGTACAGACATGCCGGGAAAGAAAGAATGCACATCTAACCCTTAGGGGAAGCAAGGAAAAGCCTTACAGTGGCGTAACCTTCTTTTCCTGTCCAACCCCAGCACAGCGCCTCGGCCCAGATGCTTAGGTCGAGCACTGGCTTTGCAAAACTCTACATCCATTTCCTCTACTCAGGTCTCTATTCTGACATTTTTATCCTTCCTTTGCAACAGAGCTTTCCCATTGCTCACAGGAGGAAATCACCAGGCCCTGAAGCACCGAAGTGCCCTGCAGAAGATTTCCCTGATCTATGAGTATTTGATTGTCTGTGGTGAAAAGGATGTCTCAGACCTGATTATTTTCTCCCTCCTCTCAAGGACAGGAATAAGTCATTGATCATAACTGGGCATATTGTATATTGAGGCAAAAGAGCTTGAAAAAAATATCATATAACGGAGGGAAGCAGAAGCATTTCATTTTATAAGGGAGAAATATGCACAAATGGCTCGTACTTGTAACTCGCAGAAGCCATCGTTCCCTCTTGATAAGGAATGGAAAACAGTGAATAAACTGAAGTGCTTTATGAGTTGATTATACACTGTCCCAAGCAGACATGTCAAGTCTAGTTCTGCAGGGTGACGTTTACCTAAAATGGCGCCAACACGCTTGGATCTTCTGACAAGGCTGTTTATTGAAGGGCAATAACAAAACCATGTGCTAATTGCTTGGCCATTGACTCCTAATTTTTTGACAGTAATTAAAATGCTCCAAGTGCTCATTGCTACAGGGATAAATAAGTAGCGTGATAAAAAGACCACGACACATTTACATTTATGACATGCTCTTTCAATGATGCCGCTGCTCAGCATGGTATCTGAGAGACGCTGATGTTGAGAAATCAGATCTGGAAAGATAGCCGTGCAGCCTTCCAGAAGATTTGTTCTGGACAGTGTCAGCGGTGACGTTATATTAACAAATGTCAGCAAGAGAAAGCATTGCTCCACTGACTTGTGTTTGACATGAAATTAAACAGATTTTATGTAGTAGCAGATACAAAGATTTATATCACAAGACAACAGGTACTGCTCATTCCAAAAAAAACCCAACCCAAAATCAATGCACTAACGCTATTTTCTCTGAGATACCCTGAAGCATTTCTCACTTAGCAGAGAAAGAAGCTGCATTTGATATGATTAACTAAGTTAGAGCCCTCTTTCAGCATGTGCTATTTAAGTGGATACAGCACAGATGCAACCGGGATGGGGAAATCCAATATATCCCTGAGACTTTTTCTCCATCTCTGATGGCCTGAGTTCGTCACCTTTACTTTGAGACAAGAAATCTTGTGAGCGATGTCTTTACTGGACCACCTGTACTGTTGGTATAGACAGAGGTAATGTCACCGTACCCTAAGCCTGGGGAAGGATACAGCGATAACGGAAAGCTTTCCTATGTCCACACCAACCATAGTTGGTCCAATAAAAGAGACCATTCACAAGAATTCGTGCCTCTTGCATCTCTCCTGGACCATCACGGCAACAACATCACCTCAACATTACCTTTCCTTAATATTCAGTGAGAAACACTGCCTACACAACGCAGTAGGCATTTCTTGCAAGACGTGCAGAGGTTTTTAACTCTTCCACTATATATCTTGATTTAGATTCAGGCAGGATGAATTTCTAGACTATTTCAGAGCTTACATGTCTGCTGAGTAGTTGTAACCTGGAAAAGCTGTGCTACACTAAGTACTGGTTAAGTCTAAAAATCTTGCAAAAGCTTCCAGCATCACCCACTTTTTTCGTTGCCCTTTTGGTGCTTAACAAGTAAATGTTTTCCAAAAACAAATGTGCTTAAGCCTGTAAATCTACTCTGGCACAAGGGATACATTTCATAACTCTTTAGCAGTTAACTTTGAAGAGCCAGTCTGAAACAGCAGAAGATGCTCAAGGCTGGGTGTTAGGAAACAGATGCTCTAATCCTACCTTTGCCATGACTGTGTGGCCCTGGGCAGGTTAGACTAAAGATTGTGCTAAAGAAACTGTACACAACCCGAGATCATGGAAAGGGCCTACACATTGGAAAATGCTGAGTGCACCCTCTGAAATGTAGTCCCTTGTAACTTATCTACTTGAGGACTATAAAGCACTAGTCACTCTTGATAATCTTGGCCTTAAACTTCTGCCTCAGTTTCCAAAGCAGAGAGAGGGGACAACAATATCCCCTTAATTAGTATCTATTGTACAGTGGGGGAGAGACTTTGCTTGTTTAAGTGAACCAAGGGAGCTGGATAACCATTCATTTTTAAAGGAACTTGGAGCCACATCCTATTCTACCTATTAAGTACTTGAGTGGCACTTAAGTATCTATTAAGACCCTATTGCACCCTGCTCCATAATTTAAAATCTCACAAGTAAAAATGAATCCTGCTTCAGAACAAAACAGTTTGGATCACTGTTCTAAAGCTTCTCTCTACAGCTTTTTAAAGATACTCTCATTTTTATCTAATTTTCTTCACATTTCTGTTTTGACTTTGGGCTTTTGAGCAAAGATACTGGGTTGAGCTCTAATTTTAGATAGATAGATAGATATGCCTACAGCCTATCTGAAGCCTATCGCCTTCAGTGGAAATTGTATCTTCTTCTAGGTAATATGGTAACTATGGAAATACAGAAAATTCTGTTGCATGTGGGGATTTTTAAAAAGGCAGAAAGAATATATACATTCTCTGCTACCTACTGCTGTTGCAGCTGTAATGTAATACAGGTGTAGGCCACAAGACAAGCTGTTAAATCAAATGCTGCTCAAATCACCAAATGGGGTATTTCTACTTTTATCCCTTTGGTTGACTTTGGTGGACAGAACCAGGCTACATATCATTCTTGGGATGAGACTGGCAAGCCTCTGACTGCTTGCTCAGCCAACTCTGTAGCTAGAGATCGATGCACCTAGACTGTAATGCTCTCACTTGTAAGTTGCTCTTTTCATCTTAGAGTTAACATCTAGAGTTTGCAGAATGGTCACAAGACTCAAAACTCCTTTGGACTTAGGGATGCTGCACGTTTTAAAAAACACACCAGGTTTGTCAAGAAATTTGTCAAGGCTGTTGCAACTTTGGAGCCCGCAGGCTCAAGTTTCAAGAAGCGGGACAATTTATAGATTCAGTGGACAAAGTGTGCAGTTTCAAATTATTTTACGATGAAACCAAGTGAAATTCAGTGGTTTCAGCTGAGTTTTGCTCTGCGGCCTGTTTAAACCCAAAACCTCATGGGGAACCTCTAGAGGAAAAAGAGGGGAAACAGGGCACAGACAAAGACTAAATAAAAATATTTTTATGAATGCCAGCGTAACAAAGCTACAGGTTTTTTTATTACTATGGAGAGAGTGCGCGCCATTTCTGAACTGCATTTGCCAAAGATACAGTACAGATGTAAATATAGATAGAAAACCCACTAAACCATATGACAGGGTACTTGTTAGGCTGAAATATGGGCTTTCAGATAAAATGTGCGAGTTGGCCAAATTTTCTTTTTAAATAACGTTTTGGCTTTTTATTAGTTTAAATAGATTTGCAAGCAAAAGTATTGTCAGGCAATATAAACACCAGAGCTAAACCAAAAATACAACTGCAGGCAGGCAGAGGGATTTGTGGTTAATGAAGGCTGAGGATGTAACACAGACTAGAGAAACTGGAGCACAATTTAACCCATGTTTTAAGGTAAGTGGGTATTTTATGACTGTTCTCAAGAGATGCTCGCACTTGGGAAAAACAAGATCCCTGAAAGAGGGACACATACACCTAAGTGGCTAACTTGGTTCTTTGGCAGATAACAATTCTTAAACAAAATATTGGCAGCAGAGGGAGACTGCACTGTGTATGTAAACAGGTAAGGGCTCCTGCTTCAGTTATCTACATGTTGCTTCTCACAAAAACAGGCTCCCAAAACAGCCCCTGGGAGACTTGAATCTGAGATGGTCAAAGGTGCTTAAGGAATCTGGAAACCCAATTCTTATTGAAATGAGTGTGAATTGGGTATTCAAACCCCCTTTGTAATATAGACCAGTGTAGGCCACAAAGCTGGCCAGGAGTAGGAGGAATTAAAAGCCTGAAGGTCTAAAGTTCTGCTCAAGAATGTCCCGAGATGGATAGAAACAGTATGAACTGCCACAGTAGATAATAGCATGTAGGAGGGTAGTACCAAACCTTAAACAATAGACGCGTAGGAGAAACTGTAATGGAATAAGTCCTTTGATCAGTAAATTGGAAAGATGCAAGACACAAAAAGTGATCAATCATTAGGAAAGCACGTAGGATGGTACAATGAAAGCCTGGTACAACAGATATGGAAAGGTATGCAGGAATCTAGTAATAATAATGATCTTTGATCAGCAAATCAGCAAACTGTAAGATGCACCGATGTGGGCTTGATGCAAATAGTTCTAATGTATAAAAAGAATGGAATAGAAATACACTTTGGATCTGGGAGAACTATATGCAGCTCCGACATGGAGCTTGGGATTACAGCCTGACTCACTGGCACTGGCTTGGGGCAATGACTCGTGGCTGAGCGGCAGCAGTGCCCTGAACTCTCCCCTTGCTCTACTTGCTGAGCGTATGGGGGAGCTCCCTATCCCTGGTCCTGGCACTGCTCAGCTCCCGGCTCCCCCCAGGAACCAGGAGCTGAACAGTGCCAGGATGGGGGAGCCCTCTGTCCCTGTAGCATTGGGCTGGGGCAGCGCTTCCCTGTCTCCTCAGCCCTGCTGATGCCCATGCAGCACATGCCCCAGCCACCTCCTGCTCCCTGCCCATGCCTGGGGGGAGCTGGAAGCTGAGGAGCTCTGAGACTGGAGGAAGCTGTGGTGGGGGCTAAGCAACACCAGGACTGCGGGGAGCTGTGTGTGTGTGCAGGGGGGGGAAGCAGCACCAGGGGTTTCTCCTGGTCCTGCTGCTGCTTCCCTCTCCGCCCGGTCCGGCACTGCTTACCCTGCCTGCAGTTCCCCCCGGTCCTGCTGCTGCTTTCCTCACCCCCCCTGCCATGACTCTCCCTGGTGCCAGTGCTACTCAGCTCCTGGCTCCCCCAGGCATGGGCAGGGAGCAGGAACCAACTAGGGCATGCATTGCATGGGCAGTGGCACGGCTGAGGGAATAGGGATACTCTCTGTCCCTGGCCCAGTGCTGTGGGGACAGAGAACTCCCCTGTCCCTGTAGGAAGCAAAGCAAGGGGAGAGCTCAGGGTGCTGCTGCTGCTCAGCCATGGGGCACTGCCCCAAGCCAGCACCACTGAGCCAGGCTGTGATCCCAAGCTCCACGTGGCTGGGAGCTCTCCCCAGCTCTCCGGAGCCCAGGCCTGACCCCCGTGCTACCTGCCAGCCCATGACTGGCACCAAGGGAGCCTGGAGATCCCCCTGGCTGCTGCAGGGGGGCAGAGCAGGGCAGTGAGGCAGGAGAACCCCTGGACTCAACTGCTGCCATTGGGAGCAAATTTGATCCCAATGTGGGTGCACATATAGGTATGTTCCCATGTGTACTTTACTGTGTCTTAGTTTAATGCACAGTAATCTTAAGGCGCATTAATTGCACATGTAGATGCGCCCACTGAACTGCAGCTGCCCGCTTATTCAAACAGCACTGCAGTAGGAACTTGGAGGCATCAACTAGCTCTAATTGTCCTGATACTGTTTTCCTTGAAATGCGGGTCTGCAAGCCTGATGAACACTCAGAGAAGCAAGCACAAGAGAGGCAATCACCTTCTGTTCAACTTCAGTTTCTTATCATTCCTAATGTCCAAATTGCCAACTTCTGTTCCTTAATGAGGGGGGACCTGGTGACTGTCTATAGACTCACTAGGGGGGACCAGAAGGGTTTGGGGGAGACCTTGATTCCCCTAGCGCCCCCTGGGATAACAAGGAATAATGGCCACAAGTTGTTGGAGAGTAGTTTTAGATTAGACATCTGTAAGAACTACTTCACAGTTAGGGTGGCTAGGATCTGGAACCAACTTCCAAGGGAAGTGGTGTTGGCTCCTACCCTGGGGATCTTTAAGAAGCGGCTCAATGCCTACCTGGCTGGGGTCACTTGAGCCCAGTTTTCCTCCTGCCCAGGCAGGGGGTCGGACTTGAAGATCTACAAGGTCCCTTCCGACCCGACTTCTATGATTCTATGATTCTATGAATGAGGTCCCCATTCAAGTCAATTGCAAGACACCCAATGATTTTACTGGGAGAGGGACCTGGGCATAGGCCAGAATGTTTGGATGATATACTACCCACTGATTCCCCTCAGGAGCCTGGCACTCCATAAGACTATGGAGGAATCTGGTATAGGTGTGAATTTTAATGTTATTCTGTATAGCTTTGTCAATTCTGGAGATGGGCTTTTCTCTGTGCCTGTAGGGGATAGAACTAGGAGCAGTGGCCTCAAGCGGCAGCAGGGAACATTTAGGTGGGAGATTAGGAGGAGATTTCTAACTATGAAGCATTACCACAGGCTACCTAGAGAAATTTTAAATGTTCAGCCTTGGACATTTTCAAGAGCAGGTTAGATAGACACTTGACTGAGATGTTTAGTCAGGGATGATCCTGCCTTGAGCAGGGCTGGACTAGATGACCTTGCCAGGCCCCTTCCAGCCCTACTTTCCTATGACCCTATGAATTTCTGCATAACGCTATTTTCTGCTGAAGGTAAAGTATAAACCACTGGTCTGTCCTTGCACTTTTTACTAGAGGCTTTGAGCTCAGACACTTAGTTGATGCAAATCAACGTAGCTCCCATGAAGGTAACGGAGCTGTTTGGATTTGTACCAGCCAAGGATGTGAGTTTTAAAATGCAATTCTGAAGTTGCTTTGGCAGCTCTAGTCAGAGGCTGGAAGAAGCAGAAGAATAGGTCTTTGAAGATAGGGAGCCCTGACAGAAGATGCATAGGATTACTGCACAATGTGCATCATTACTAAATGGTTGCATCATATACCCAGACTTGTTACGAATCAAGAGCCCTCTGGGTACTGTTCAAGACTATGTTATGGAGCATCATCAAACTGTATTGGGAACATTTACAATACATTTTAAATATGTCATACAGGAGAAGCAGATGACATCTTAATATAAATAGACAGTGAAACTATTTTGTACTTCCATTAAAAGGCGCTAGACACAGTCAGGTCTTGAAGAGGAAGACATGCTTTTTTCCATAAAGAGAGCTTTCTTTCCACATCTTCTTAGGAGGTACTGTACTAGACAATTTAGGTTACCTTCAAGAAGCACTTTTTGATTTCAGGGACCTATTTGTACATCATGCTATTCTTCCTTTCCAACGCAACCGTACAATTTGGAATTTATAAACAGTGACATTACTGCACTGGATTTAATGTTTCATTTAAAAAGCACTTTTTCTCTCAGCTGAGCAGACACATGCAGAGTTGTACGTGTGCTGTTACTTCAGAGAGGTTTAATGTGTTTTACTGGCATAACCTGGGATTCTTCCATTTTATGGCTAGTGACAAGTTATTTAATTAACATCACAATCAGCCAGACTATTTTAAGTTTAAAAGCACACAGACCCCATAATACATGCCCTATCCCCACAGGGAATGAAGAGAGAAGACTACGCTATAGCCAGCATTTTAAATCGGGAGGTAAGGACACCCAGATCACCTTCTCTTACCCACACAGGATGTAGTGCAACTTGAACAAGCAGAGACAAAAAACTGCTCAAGAATTTCCATGTACATTTTAGAAGACAATTGGAAAATAAGTTGTGTCACGAGTTTACTGCATCCTTATGGGAACTGAGAATTTAGCGGGATAGGTCTGGACTGTAGGTGTCTCCTCCTCCTATTCCCTTCCCTCCCCTCCCAAGGCTCAGTTCGCATGACCTGCATGCAAAGGTTAAAGAAACAACACAAGCTGCCTGCTCAGTTCCTACGCCTGTCAGCGAAGGGAAGTAACACAAGGTCCCAAAACACTGTTATGATTGCAGTGAAAAGGAAGCAATTAAGTCACTACCACTTACTCTCTGTTGCCAATACAAGGGGAAGTGAGCTCTTTGGCTTTTTTGTCTTCTTCTCGGTTGGCTTTGGGGTCTTTGTAGGTGAAGGCTCTGAAAATAAAAATAACAACAACAAAATCTTAATTTGATTTGAAAATGAGCAAGCAGAAAGGACCCCTCCTCAATTACCACTCATTTGTGTTGGGTCTTTATGTAAAGCTAGAGGAAATCATTGGCTTGTACATTATTAGGCAGGATTAACTGCACACAGTTGCTGCATAATGCCAGAGGAGAGAAGAGGAGAAGGACGAGGGAGGCAGCTGCACATGGGAGCTGAGGAAGCAGATACAATCACTTGTGCTTCCAAAACTGACAGGCCTATTTTGACTGAGTTGATTCAAGAGGACTAATCCTGAGCTGCTTTCTGCCCATCCCAGGAAGAGAGGTGCAAGGGAAGCCTTTAAGGTGCCAAAAAGGATCACTTCCAACGTGGGATTCTTATATCCCATTTTCTACCTGACCCATCTGGCCAACATCTTTGCCACTGACAGGAAACGCAATTTTGAAAGTAATTGGCCTTTAACAGAACACAAAGATACAAGTTTCTTGGAGGAAACTTTTATACCTAATAGTTCTGCTTTGATATAGATGACACAAGTGGCACAATGGAGCGCATTTGGTGTCAGTGTTTTCAGTTGGTTTGCAAGACTCCCCACCCCATACCCACCAAATCCTCCGCCCTGAAGGCTCCTTTTGGCACCTGAACGTGAACGTTGTCTCTATCATTATTATTAACAGAGGAATGAAGGACTAGAAGGGATCTGCTGGTCACCTAGTCAGGTCCATTGCAATGACAGGCAACCATGTCAGATAGTGGAGATCCTCACATTTCATCTTAAAACCATCTGTGTGCCTGCCCCCACAACTGCTCCTAAGCCAAATAAAGGGTCTCTGGGCCAAATTATGTCTTCAGAAATACTTCCAACTCCCACACTACTCTCATATTACCCCTTCAGTGGGGTGCAGTTCTGCTGTCTTTGATTGCTTTGGAATTTAGTGATTTAAGTGAGGCAAAAGGAGACAGAAGTATCCAGCATGCTCCCTTGTAGGTGTTTTGGCCCTGCTGGACAGACAAGAACAAGATATAATATGAATGTAGTTTTAGCCAGTCAAATCAGGAGCTGGGACTCTAGAAACACAGAGGACGCCCATGTGCTGAGTAGGAAGGTGCTATTTTTAGTCCCATTTCAGATCAGAACTGTAATTTAAAGAGTTTCCAGTCTCTGGAAACTGTTCTCTGGGGACAGTGATGGCCTCAGGGGATTACTAAAAGCAGGGTTTTGCTCTGGTGTCCCCTTTCCCAAAATCTCTAGTCTTCAGCAGTAATTTCCAATGTGCTCTGCAGCAGTTGGCAGCCCTGGGTGGGAGTGGGCACCAGCTTTGAGGCAGGAGTGTGGTCACTGTAACATCCAACATTATAGGAGCAAGTGCGGAGCACAAGGGGTACCAGTGCCAGACAGCTGCGGTGATGCCACTCCTGTCATCAGGCCTTGAATTAATGTGTCTTTTGCTATGTGCTGACAACCTCATAGGATACAAGACACTGCAAACCTAAGGCTGACCCCAGCTTTCCAGGTAGCGTGTTGCCAGCAAGAAATTTAGCCAGGGAAATAAAGCCATGGGGGTGGCAAGAATACGACTTCATGAGTGGTAAGGAAATAAGGAGGGAGATCAGGCAGGAAAAAGGTACAGAGAAGCCTGGCACTGAGGAGATGCAAAGGCTGATTTAGGGAACTACTTGGTGCTGAGCTCTTTGAAATCCAGTCCTTTGTTACTAAACTGCAGGGGAATCATAGGGGGGAAAAAGGGCTGGAAGGGACCTCAGCTGGTCCACCACTACCTCAAGGCAGGATTATCCTTACCTAAACCGCATAGATATAGGAAGCTGGATCCAGAATCTGAACTTCTTCTCTAGACAGTCTTTCTTATGAACCATACTCCTAGTAGAATCTCGTTCATAAGGTTTAAAGAAATAATGTAGTAAAAAATTAAGCCATGATACTAATTAAAGGGCTCCATAAAATCTTAATTTATTAAGATAATAGCATATTTGTCTACATTGGTCATTATTATGTGAATCAACTTTTGGGGCTATCCAAGTTCCTATCTATTTTAAGTACAGGAAGACAAATTTCATTTTCTGCATCAATTAATGGATGGTATTCTATACCCTGCCTTATGCAGTTCATAGTCCTTTCTGCCCTACAATGCTATAAATATTTGTATCTCAGCTGCCTCTTGACGATAAGTGTTGAAAAACACTGGATTTTTTTTTTTTTTTTTTGCATTGCAAAGTACTGGGTTATTCAAGAAAAATCTATCCTGCTCCCAGGCTGAAGCTAAGTTAATAATTAGCATTTGTTCTACTGGTTTAGTTTGGATACATATACTAGTTTATTGTGGATGAATGTATTGCATTTTGAAAGGTGACCTGTATTTTATCAGCCTTGCAACATTCTGCTTGACCAAGGCAGGAAATATCGACAGGTGAATACAGTATCATTAGCATCATCACCTTGAACATTGGCAACTAAAATTCATGCCTTGGCTGCTATATTATGAAAGAGTGTCTTGTCACTGTGCTTTTACTTCTGCTCAGGGTTGCTTTTCTCTAAACACCTTCTGATTTGCGGATGTCAAAAAGAATTAGGAAAAAACAAACAAAGAAAAGATAATGTATCAGAGACCATGCTGAACAGAACCAGCCATGGCTGCAGACTGAGGACTACCCTTTGCATAGATCTGAGGGAGAGCAGTAGACAGATTTCCTATACATACTTCTTACACACACTGAAAGAATGCAAAGAGCTCAGACACACAAATCCTCAGTAGATTCAGTGACACTAACTGCTCTAAACCATTTTAGAAACTCGGTAGGCAACAGTACAAAAGGATGACACCACAAGGCAGCCACAGCGCGCAGCTCCATGCTGGTTCCCGGCTCAGGCGCCTTACAGTGGGGATTAAGTTCCCATTTTCATGGAAAGAATTTAAGTGTGTGAGGGAAGCAGGAAGCTATTTTCTACAGCTTTCTATCCAAGGAATGAAGTTAGGAAAGAACAGCCACAGAAAGAGGGAGTGGGAGGACATTGCAATGGAGGAGTTTTCCCATTAGGCAAAGGACTTACCATCCACCAACACACTGCAAACACATTCAGCTCTTCCAGCTGCATTCTCGGCGATGCATTTGTATTGGCCTTCATCTTCAGGCAATGCCTTCTCAATGGTGAGTGAACACAGGGACTCTAACACAAAGGAGAAAAGAGGGAGGTCAAAGAGGCGTTGTTTTCAATCCCACAAAAGCATGTCATTGTTGACAGCAATGGGCAACATTGGGTGCATCTACACGTACAATTAATGCAATGTGAGAAATTCTGGAGCAGTTTGTCCCGGAGTACACTGCTCCTGGGTGCAGTGCCTGCACATGCGCCTGGGACTGCAGCTCTTTGAGCCAGAGCAGAACAGTCCTGGACTGGCAGTGGGCTTGGGGGGGGTCAGCTGTGGGCTCCAGGTGATGGCATTGCATGTTGGAGGGGCTGGCTGGGGCATGAGCGTGCTGAAACTGGAGCCTGCTGGCAGTCTGGGGCTGCTTTACCCTTGCTCAAATTGCTACTGTCCTGGTCACCATCCACACGTGCGTTGCAACACAGTAAATGGCTCCGCCAGAAGACAGTACTGTCCCCAGCCGTATTATCTTATAGAAGAGTTAATTAATTTACTGCATCCTAATACTGGTACTTGTGTAGATGGTGATGCTTTACTGCGGAGCTAATCAGTCAACTCCATATTAGAGCGCACATGTAGATGTACCCACTGAGTCCTACTGAAGATCACAACTTCTTTATTGCTGCTGGTGTCTAAAGATAGAAAGAAACAACATTTCCTCGAGCCCAACTCTCAACTTCACGATGGTTCAGGACACCTCTATATGAAGGTTGAAAGGAAATAAATAAATGTACCTAAGCGAGGCTGTCTAAATTAGGGTAGCACCCCTGCACCTAAAATAAACAGCCGGTAGAGATCAGAGCCTTGCCTGTATTACAGCAGTGTCTGACTTGAGACTGGGTTCTCACTGTGCTAGGTCCTGTACCAACACGGCAAAGATTTCCTGAGAGCTCGTAACCTGAGACTGAACTAACAGGACCTCTGCAAAATGTTCAGGGGTAACCTGTTCGTTTGGTTCCACGTGTCTAATGCTCATGTTGGCATCAAGGATGTAAATGGTTAACTTTAGCTACGTGTGTAATTTGAAAAGGCAGCTACTTCCATTTTGATGACATGGCTCACAGAACAAATGTAACACTAAGGATCATCTATTCCACCTGTTAGGCACCGGTGGACTGAGGCAACTTAACCATGGTTTTATTCCACCCTCTTCAAATCCTGAAAATGTATTCATACATCTATTTTTTTTTATGCACACTATCATCTCACCCTTAAGACTGAGTCACTAAACAGGACTTTCCCTCACCGTTTGCATTAACAGTTTTTCAGGGACTCAAGCTGGGAGGAAAAGAACTGCACTGGTGCCTAAACCCACTTACATAGACTCTTCTATTCCACTTACGTGGAACATCAAATTCCTAATAGAACCTAATTCTCAAAAGCAGTCCACCAGATCAACGGTATGAAAGCAGCACACCAAGTCCTAGTTCTGGAAAATGTTCAAGGATTGGGTTTCATGAGTTTGCAGAGACAGGATGCAGGATTCAGCCTGTGCTCGGCTCTGGCCGTGGAAACCTTACCCGAGGGAGATAGAGTTCCTTTTTTTAAGCGTGGGCTACAGTTCTGAGAGCCAAGGCAGGGCCTGTTCCCACTAGCTGGGGCCATGGCAATGGCTTACTCGGTCCAACATTGGGTGCAGCCTCACATCCCCCATCGTCTTTATGCCACTTTGGCGCTCTGAGTGACTTGGCTCATCCATGCCCATGGCAAAGCAAAAGCCAAACACAAATAGCCAGCTAGATCTCCAGCCATCCCTTCACTCTGCTTAAACAGAGGATATGGGGACCGGAGCTTGTGTCTTTCTTCACTCACTGGAAGGGTCTCTAGAGAGAGCATGGTACAAATTCTGGGCCTTCAGCCTAACCATGCTATGTTCTTCACACCACTCTCTGTTTATCCCACTTGCATCTTTTATAGTCTGCCTTTGCCTTCCCAGCTCTTCTGGATTTACTCTTTCTCTCTGCCCTAGCATGGGTCTAAGTTAACTACAAGCTGGGCCTGATTTCCCTGTGCTCCCCACTCCTCCCACCTGGGAGACAAAACGGTCATGGATGAAACCGGCCCCAACGTCCCTTCAAAAGGAACCGCCTCGAGCTGCGCCAGAGGAATACCAGCGCCGTTTGTAGGCTTCTCCAAGGGAAACAGAGACCAGGCTTCAATCCTGATACTGAATTCGTGGGGAATGGATAATACAAGGGAAGGCAAAATTGGAAAAAAATACTAACAAAACAGCTCCTCGCTAAATTGCTTTGTTCCACAAGGAGAGAAAGACCATTTTTCTTGGTCTTTCAGCTGCATACGGAACATTACTTTCCCCCCTGGGGGAATCCAGTGAAAAATTGTTTCTGCAGAGAAGGACTGACCCTCTTTGGAACATGTAATAGGCTTCACAGGAAGGCAAGAAGTGTGTGGTTTCCCCCACGTGACCTATTGTAATGAATCATGCTGGAACCCAAAACACGCTGCGATCAGCAGCCACATTTCAGAGAAGAAATGTTGGAAAAACCCTTGCACAGATAGCCTTCACATTAATATTCTAAGGAATATCTGCTGGCTCTTGAATTTGATGGGGGAGCCTGGCTGATTTCAGTCAAAGGACGGGTACACTTCTATCGAACGTGCACCAAAAAGGTAACGTAGTACCGCATAAAACCATCATTATTACAGCTTACACTACAAAATAGACACACTTCCATACAGTGTGCACTGTCAGACACTTTACTAATGAGAGCAGAGTCCAGCTGGCTGTCCAGAGCACTATAAATATGTCCCTAAAACTTTAGTCAAGCTAATACTTAATGGAAAATCTTCTTTACTCAACATGCTCATTGAAACATCTTGCCCTGGCCAAGAGGTAAGTCCCCATCATTAAATGAATAGCTCCAAGCAAATCCTCAGGATTTCCAGTAACAGAATGCCCTTTGCCGCATGACATAGCATGCTTTGTGTTAACAGTATTTTTAAAATCCAGCCTCTGTGGAGCTACCAGGAAACGCACAAAGCTGCATTTCACAGCAACTGAAGAAAGTTGATTGAAGGTGACATGCTTGAAGGTTTAAAGCAGTGGTTTTCAACTTTTTTAGACTAAAGGCACCGCTCCATAACTTCTGTGTAGTGAGTGGCATTCCACTTCAAACACAAATGTATTTATTATGGTGCTTACCTCCTTACAGAGAGACCAGGCAGTGGGGATGGGGGAATGACCAGGTGGGAACAGCCCGAACTGCCCTTATTTGCTTACCTCCTCACACTTCCTGCAGCACCCTTCAAAGGATCTTGTGGCACCCCGGGGTTGAGAATCACAGGACTTGCTCAGTGGTGTTCAACCTTTCCGGCCAGCAAGCCAGGTGGGCAGTGCTCAGTCTGTCTGCAGGCTGAATCCCACTGGTGGTCCCAATCTGGCATGCAGGGCGGTTGCCGTGGGACCCAATCCAGTTGAACGGAGCGGAGTAGAGTGGGTGGCCAGGACCTAGCCCACAGGGGGAAGGAGGTATGGCCTGGCCTGCAGGGGAACCACGGCATAGCCTGGCCTCACCCCTGCCTGTGGGGTTCAAGGGAGGAAGGGGGCGTGATCCAGCCCCAGCTTGGCCCACAGGGAGCTTTGGGTTTGGGAACTTGGCAATGGGGAGGGTGGCGTTATTAATTGCCATTGCCCCCCCTGCTGTCAAGTTTCCTGACCCATGCGAGCCCTACAGGCTGGAAACCATGGCTCCACGGGCTGTATTTGGCCTGTGGGCTGGAGACTGAGCACCCCTGGTCTAGTTAAAGGATGAATTAAGCTGATATGCCATTCACTCGGAGGTTGCTAGCTCTGAAAGATGTTAGCTGCTCCATTCAGGTACACCAGGGGAGATCGAAAAGCCTAATGCTTTAAACATCACCATTGTTCACTCCTTCCCTGCTTACCATTTTAGTTAAATCATCCATTATTTCCATTACCAGTTCTGAGATTCTAGCTCATATTTGGGTATATTTGTGGCTGGAGTAACACACTAGTCACTGGGCTGCAAAAAAATAAATACATCTAACCCCTCTCATTTCCCCAGCAATATATTGATTAGTACATTCTCACAACCACTGGAAGGACAAAAGCATGGTACTAACAAGTAGTAACAAGGAAAACACACAATGGAAACTCAATATTCAAGTGACAGATGTGTCACTACTGATGCTTTGCTCATGTCATTGGCTTATTTAACTGTACCAAATGCAAACCAGGACTCCAATTCATTATTTAATGAGCATGTGTTGTGCTTACTACTCTATTATTGCCACTTATACAGCTCCTCAAACAGGCTAAGTAAGGTCACAGGATAATGTAGGGCCAGATTCTACCACCTTCACTCATTTTGAAGACTGCCTTAACTTGGCCTGTTACAACATCACTACCTCTGTAGTCCAAAAGGAATCAACAGGATTACTCACGGAGTAAGGTGTTACTCATTGTAAGTAAGAACCTACCCCACAGAAGAGAGGCCTTCTTGCTCCTCAATCGTCCATAGACCTCAACTGAGATACGGAGTCCTATTGTACCAGTCCTGTATATGCCCAGTGAGCGAGTCCGTGCCCCAAAGAACTTATGGGCTAAACAGATACCACAGATATACAGGGTGGGGAAGGGAAAACGGAGGCAGGGAGAGATAAGGAGAAGTGCTCTAGGTCACAGAGAAAGCCAGTGGCATAACTGGAAACAGAATCCAGGCATCTGGCTTGCCGTTCCAGAGCTCTGTCCACTATACCAGTGGTTTTCCAACTTTTGGCTATGTACATCCAAAATGTTGCTGCTTGTACCTCCTGCACCCATCATGACTCTACATGTTCATTCCCTAGGAAAAGCGTCAATGCTGTTGTCAAAGCGCAGCAATGCCATTACTTACTGTGAGATGACTAATCAGAAGCTCCTCCATCATTATTAAAATTTAGGCACGTACCCTTTGGCAAAGCACCACGTACCCCTGGGAGCATTTGCATCTCAGCTTGAAAAGCCCTGCACTAGCCCCAATCTTTTTATATACTAATTATCCACTAACTACTTTAAATATCCTCTTGGAAAGCATTTTCTTATTAAACATGTAAATCTTGGTCTGTGCTGTCATTCCTTAGCGAGTGCAACAGTGTCTATTTAAATGCATTCAATTACAAATAATATCTGATGGGATTTAACAGGAAAAAGAAACGTCCCAAAAGGCCCATGTTCTGTGATCTAGGGCTATACTCAGTTCCCTGGGCTGGAAGGCCAAATGTCTTCCAATGAAGTATTTGGTATTTCCTCTGCAGAAGCCCTTCCTGACCTTCTGAAAAGAGATCCTTTTCTCATAGTCTCAGAGTTGTAGTTTCGTAGCCTGGCGACTTCAGATGAGTATTTTGAATCCTGGCACTTCATGAATTCCAGAGGAACACATAGTTCACAATGAATGTTGTCCTGTGGTCCATTTTTAGCAATCGGGCAACTGCCAATGCACCTGGAAGCTCACATCCCCATAGATGAGAATGTGTTGCCATCAAGGGCAATACAAATACTTTGGCTATACATTTACAGGAAACAGCAATGGGATATCTGAAGTGGTACTGTGGCAGAGGTGTGGAGAATCTCTGCAGCTAGACAGAAAGGAACAGTTTTTGCAGGAGGCTCAGGTTTTAACACAAAAAACCTTTCCTCAGATTTTAGGCTATTCCATTATGTTCTAGTTTAACCAAAATAGCCAGAGTTGACAAAATATCTCTGGCGGCTGCATTCCTTCCATGAAGATTTACAGCCAGTGACCTCCAGAGCACAAAGCAAATATACAATGCAAGAAACAGCAGATGTGTCTAATTCTCTGTCCTAGCTGTTAGGTAGCAGAGCCCCTGACCCCCTGTCCTCATGAAGACAATGAAGTACTTGCCAGTGCAGTACCTGTGCATGATGTTACATATACTAGTGATATATGTTTTTAAGTCAGTTGACATACATAATCCATAGTCAGAAAGCCTAAAAGAGTTGGCTGAGGAGAGCTCTGGATTACTGCTGTTAATTTTTAATGGATCTTGGACTACCAGGGAAATTTCAGGAGTGTAGAAGTTGTGTCTATATTCAGAAGAGGTGAACATAACAACCTTGGACAGACACAGTGACATCAATCCTGAGAAAACAAAGGAAAGCAAAGGAAAAGCTAATATAGGATTCAATGCATAAAGCAGGGATTCTCAACCAGGGTGACTCAGCATCCTGGGATGCCTTGAGATCCTTTCAAGAATGCTGCATATTGTTAGTCCTGCTTGGTGTGTAGACATGATTCACAAGATAAACCCAGAGATTTCAAATAGGAATCCACAGCATCCAGAAAATGAGTGAAAGCTAAGAGCTGGCCTTTTCCAAGGGGTGTCCTGAGTCTAAGGAGGGGAGCCTTGAGTCTAAAACAGTTGAGCACTACTAAGATAAAGAATACGAAAAGAGGAAAATAACTAACTTATGGAAAACAGGTCCAATCCTGATTTGATTCTTTACAAGACAATGTGCTTGACTGATATCAGTAAAGGTGTAGATGAAAGGGAAGTGGTAGCATCCCCTTCACCGGAGCCTTTCAAGACGAGGCCAGATACGCATTTGACAGCGAAAGTTTAGGAATAGCACTCCTGCATTTGTACAGGAAGTTGGACCAGACAACCCTTCCTCCCCAATGAGTCTAATATGCAAAGCATTTAACAAGGTATTTGATTTATTACCACAGAGCATTCAAATGAAAAAGTAGCATTATACAGTATCAAGAAAGGACATGTGAAATGGATTCCAAGCTGGCTATATGACATCTTGCATATAGAAGTAATTCCCAAAAGGGAACCATCAGTAACAGGGCTGTTTCAAGTGTGGTTTGAAGGCAGCAGGACTAGGTCTGATACTAACATCAGACATTTTCATCAGTGATCTGAAAATATACAAATACTGTCACCGATAAAATCTGAAGATAACATGAAAACTGGCTGCGGGTGAATTACCATGAAAACAGGCCAGTCAAATAGAGCGATCTGGATCACTTGGCAAGCTCAGGCCATTCATTTAGATAATGTATGTTTTAATGCACCAGAGATTAAATTATCTACTGAGTTACCAGGAAGGCAGCACTTATGGCACAGGGCACCCTGGGTTGCAACCATGAAAAAGGATGTAGGGATCGTAGCATAAAAGGAGCTGAGGAGGAGTTCCCAGTCTGAGGCGGTGGCAAAAAGGACTAAGGAGATCCTGGCATGAGCGAACAGAGGAGTAGTAAGGAAGAGCAGGGATCTCTGTGTGCAAGCACCGAGAAGTCCTGTGACCTCCCCAGAGTCACACAAGGAGTCGATGAAAAAAACAGACACCACACATGTTCTTTCATACATGTCTACCAAGACAAAGATGGGCCTTTCAGAGGGCTGTACAAAGATGTGCACTATGGACCCCTTGAGGTTCTGCTGCTCCTTTTCTACCAAACTTTTTTATGCTGTGCAGAACCAGCAAAGGTACCTTTTTTCTCCCGAATACAGCTGTGGGTTGCTTGAGCATAATAGTTTATGACATAGGTCAGTAATGTGCTGCCTGCAGGCTGGGTTGGGCCACAGAGCCACTGGGTCCTGCCTATGGCATGGGGGATCAGCGGCAAGAAGCTTGACCTTGTGTGTCTTCTCCCCTGAACTGCATCATGTCACTGAAATCCTTCGCAGCAGTTCCTCTCTCCCCCCCGCTCCCTCTGATATGGCAGCCACTTTCCTCTCCCCGCTATCCCTCCCCACCTACTGCAGAGGAGTGGTGGCCCCTGGTGCAGCTGGGTCACAAGCTCTGGCCTGCTGCTCTAAAAAGGTTGAGCTCCACTGGTCTAGGAGATAATATTTTTCAGGTGATTTTATAACCTAAGATACCTCATCTAAAGGAGTTATCATACTTGGAATAATACATATGCATGCAGTTATTTGCTTGGTGCAAAAAAGAGCAGATAAACATTCCTCTGTTGTACAGTGCAAAGTCATCCTAACAACATTTTAGCTTGTTTAACAAAGGAAGGACTAAATTAGAAAAGTTGTGGACAGCTCATTTGGCAGGCAGACAGACATGCATGACTGAGAGGAAGACTTAGGAGTTACCTTGAGTCACAAGAAAGTTGTTAAAGGCATTACTGCTAATAAGATTAGCAATGGTTTATGCTACCCAGACATCAAGGGGAGGAAAAATAACGTACGGGTGAAGGAGTCATGTTCTGTTCAAATCAATGGGAATTCTGCTGTAAAACTCTATGTTTGCTTGTTGAATACCAAACTGCAGCGTTTATGCAGGTCCAGGCAGAAATGATAATCCTTCATGCCCATGCTGTAGATATTATACTGCAGGAGTACAAATTTAAGTCAAAATGGCAGCGTGTATCACAGCAGGGCCAGATTCTGCCCCTGGCACCATGTCATCTGGGCCATGGAGCTCTTCGCAGGCTAGAACTGGGCTCAGGTGCCACACGCTGCTTCTGCCCAGCCCTGCATGTCGGGATCTGGCCCCAAACCTCCCTGCATGCCTCATTTGGGTCTGTGGGGAGCCCCATGGCACATGGCCCTGCATTCTCGTTTAGGCCCACAGGGAGGTGCTGGGTCCGATCCTGGCACGTAGGGCCCCAGAGCCTGATCCCAGCACACTGGGCCAGGCAGACATGGCAGAGGCTGTGGACTGGCTCCGTGGCACTCACCTGGCCCGTGTGTGCACTATACTACATCATAATTTAACCACCGTAGGCAAGTTTTACAGTTCTGACTTTGACCCATTTCACTCCTTTATTTGTTCCTGTTCCTGGCTATTGATATTTATTATTTTTATGGCATCTAGTACCCATGTAACCCAGTCATGGATGAAGCCCCAAAAGCAGCTTCCACTTACTGCAGGGTAAAACCATGCATACAATCAGGTACTATGCAACAGCTGAAGTGCTATAAAGTCTCGTACCCTTTAACCCCGTGGTAAATGGATTATGTGCCCATCCCTTCAGTCATGGAACCAGGGACCCATTGGGATAGTTACTGTACAAACACTCAACAAAATTACCATCTGTGACTCTACTAGCTCACAGGTTAAGTAATTTTGTTCCATACTACCCTGTCTGACATTTATCAAGCAATCCTTTTTCTGTCTTCTAAATCCTTCTTAATTCATTTCTTTGGTATCACTCACAAAGAAAGGAGTGTCCTCACCTTTTCAAGTGCAATACAAATGAAAGTTAACTATCCATGCAGAAGTAAATATGACTAACCTGAGTAACTGTAAGCCTCTTTCCCTTTCCTGAACATACTTGCTTATCTCATCTGTCTCATTTATTTTGTTATGAGAGATGAAAAAATAATGGGGCCGACTGCAGGCACTGAAACAAATGGACCTTTGGAAAGGCTCTGAAAGAACCGCCGTCATTATAAAAACAGAATGAGCAGAAACG
The DNA here is from genome assembly GCF_030867095.1 of Alligator mississippiensis. Classification (NCBI taxonomy): domain Eukaryota; kingdom Metazoa; phylum Chordata; order Crocodylia; family Alligatoridae; genus Alligator; species Alligator mississippiensis. The sequence goes on along the minus strand of NC_081827.1, from coordinate 245,600,460 downwards.
TCCACCGTATGCAGTAGCAAGCATCCAGGAAGAGCACACACCAACTGCTGAAACTTCCTTAGCCTGACGAAGGGTTTTTGAACCCGAAAGCTTGCTTAATAACTATTCTCCAGCTATTTGGGTTGGTCTAATAAAAGATATCAAATTCACCCAAGGAACCTTGTCGGCCTATGTCCTTAGACCAACACGGCTACAACCTAAACCCCTGAGCCAAAGAAAGATGTTCTCCTGTGAACGTCACACTTCACACAACAAAAGCCCCCCTATAAAATGAGTCTTGTGGTTTGATGTTTGGGACAACATCACCTTAACAGCATGGCAGCAAGCATGAACGTGCATGAGTTGAGGAAGAATAAGTCATACTGTTGATGGCTGCGATAAGAAGCCGAAAGAAAAAGACACTGTTCCAGGATGTGTAGTGATTGTGACAGGGTGCTCAATGTTATACGACCTAAGCTCTGGCTTTTTATAGCTAAACACATGCTCCAACCTGGGGTAGCATTTTGGAAAGCTTAGATTAAACACTGGAGTCTGACGTATGGCTAAGTAGTGGCTGAGGAAAGAGGCCCAGAAATAAAGATCTTTTTTTGAGTAGAATATTCTCTTGCTTGCTGAAGACCTTAGAATGAGAAATGGATTTGGATCTGGTGTTCTGGTTTGGGCTCCTCTAGTGCAAGGCAGCTTGACTCTCGACCCAAAGCTTCACAGCTCAGGCTTAGCTCTTCTTCCTGATGCCACTGACAACTTGGTTCATGGAGGGATAATGGGGCTGAGCTCTTCAAACAAGAGACACTGTAATAGAGGAGTATTTGACAGAGAAAAGGCTTCCTACAAATAAGAAACAAACATGGCTGGGAAAGTTACTTCCAATGAGTCAGTACAATCAGAAGAGCTGTTGAGATCCCTGGCACTACCTAGGTATCATAACAGATTATGTGCAAGATTTTCTCTTTCTCTCTCTCTTTTGACAGATATATCCATCCACCCACCCACCCACCCACCTATCTACCTACCCACCCACCCTTAAATATCTTTGTATTTAACTGGAGTGACCAGATAAATGAATCACTGGTATACAACGGGGGGCCATGTTACTGAAATCAATGGATTGCCATGCCCATACCCCAAAAATAAATTTGACTGCAGGAGGTCACATAACTGAATTGGTCTTGCAGCCTCATTTGCTTCCCAATAGCACTGGGTTGTGTTAATTTGGTTTCCAAAAGGGCAAATAGGTGGTGCTAGGCCATGTTCATGTGTCACTTAAGTTGCAGGTTGTGTGGGCTGGTAGCCCACCTCCATGAGGACTGGTGTGTGCTATGAAAGACAGGAGATAAAGGCCTGCCTCTTTCTGGAAGTGGCATATTCCAGTGCTTGATTCATTAAGTAGGTGTATGCCAAGCATATGAGTTTCCTTTGCTTTGAGCAGTATGTCTTGTGATGCTTCGTCCCTTTGCTATTAGTTTATTCCTCCCCACTGCATCAACCTTTCTTTAGCTGAGGATGACTGGAGGCAATTACCACTCCATGCTGCTCCCAGGTTAGCTGAAGGGATTGTTTTAGAGGGACAAAGCTGCCCTAACTCCCAGTGCCAGGCTGGTACGAGATTGTATCAGGACTTCTGACATGGTGATACAGGGTATTAACTCTTCAGATGTTTTCTGTTCTGAGGTTTTGGGTGTTTAAAGCTTCTGTACTCTCCAATGTAATAATTAGGCATTGCACAAAACTGTGGGAGAAGAAAGAAGCCGCTCAATTTACTTTCACAGTGGGAAAATCAACCCAATGAGTTCAAACTTCAAGTAAGAGTAAAAACATTGGGCATATGGGACCTTGCATCCTTTTGTATTTGAATGGCACCTGGCACAGCATGGATTTTGCAAAAACAAATCATGAATTATCAACCACAATCATCTCCTCAAATGGAAATAAATTCTATTGGGTTAGTAGTATCACTTGCTTCTTTCTTGTCTGTTGGAAAATACAGCTACAAACAAGCAGATACATAAAATGCCAATGGGAAGGTCAAGTGACAAAGTGGCAGGTGTCCTGTTTTCTGCCCTGGCACTTCCGTGATATCCAACTGCATTTTTCTACAGGTGCAAAAGCCTCAATACAGAGTTTGCTTAGGCAGAAAGCTTCTTGTGGAACAGAAGGCTTGTGGGCAATCTGCAGGTTCATTAGTCATTAGAGATGGAAAAGAGTCAGCTAGTCTATGATTCGGTGCAACGATCTTCTCTGTTGACACTATGGCAAATCACAGAGACCACGCAAAGGACATCAGGGCTTTGCTACATACAGAAAGAAGCAGTACTTGTCCTAAACAACTGACAGGAAACGTCGGGAAGAAAAGCCTGGCCTGGTAACAGAAGCCTGACCTCCTGAGCCCAGACTAGATGCCTACCCACCAGCCTCACTGCTTGAGTATACTTACCGCTGTTGTATCAAATTGAGATTTAAAGCATCACATGATGTAGGGTGGCTACTGAGACCGCTTTTACTCTCGGGCAGTCTTTCTCATTATTTAAGCTAAGCTTGGCTTTTCTCTGTTTCACCCTACAGATCCTTATTTCCCGCACCCTGCCTTATTATAAGAACTATTTCTTCTTCCTTGGTGTTGACCTTTCCTCAGATCTTGACATACCCATATTTATGGAAAGGAGAAAATAAATCACCAAGAAAACTGGTTCTTTCTTGCAGTGAAGAGTCACACAATTCTACTTAATTAATTCACAGCAGGCAATGAAGCATCACATCAGGGCATGAGCTGGCTTGCCAAGTTCCCAAGCAAGCAGATATTGGTTGGATCGCTATTCATTGCTCTCCTCAACTTACCAAAGGGTAAGCTAATAGGGTACAGTAAATAATTGTAACCTTACTAGAGTTTATTTCCATTCAAGGAGAAGGTTTAAGGATTGACTTCATAATTTATTATTTGCTTCTAGGCGAAAGGACCATGTCAATGAGCTAATCATGATAAAGAAACAACAGCAGCCACACAACTGGATGCTAAGGACAGCGTGCTGAGTTCTTACAGGTTGGCCATCTTTGAGTGGCAAACTTTGCATCCGGTGATGAGCTTTTCTTTTCAGCCTAGTGAGAAGAACTGGCTGCTTTGGGATGTCACGCAGGACATCAGCCAAGTGTGAGGGCCACACAATCTGATGGCATCACACCAGCCCCAAACGTGCTGGGAAGCTTTAGCATCTTGTACAGCTAAATGGCAAGACACACACTCTGCTCTAACTGTATGGCTTCCAGTCCTCAAAAAAAAAATCCTGTCACAACCCCTATGTTCCTTTCTAACATTTATATTTCTTATCACTCAGCTGCTGTCAGGCAAGAGGGCAGCTTGGGGCTGCAGAAATGCTGAGGTCTTTGCCACAGCTTAGAAAAATGAATCTCAGTTTGGTACAGAGTTTTATGCTGCCCACTTGCTTGCTGTAATTCCAAAGTGAAGAAGAGGACGGGGAGAGGAAGCTTTCGCATGGGTCATATTCCTGCACTCTGATTTACTTCAACAAGGACAACGTGTGAATCTGTCTCCGCAAGACACTAGTCTAAAAAAGCCCACGGGTTCGGCTCAGAGTGAAGGTCATGTGGTTTCACCCTCCATCTCCCCCCACCCAGCAACTCAGTCCTTCTTTCAAGGGGTCCTTCCCTTCCTTCCAACCACTTCTCCTGCATTCAACACCATCCCTAGTCTGCACTAAGGCAGGACATGCCCCTGACAAAGCAAGGCAGATAACTGGAAAAGCTCTCAAGCCACTTCAGGGACATAGAAGAAGCCGTGCACCTGCTGCATCTTCTCATCTTAAAATAAGGGAGCCCTGAGGTTGATTTAGTATTCAAATCTCTATACTGTAAGAAGAAGAGACCCCTTGTATGAAGAGTTGTGGTTCTCATTGTTTCACTAAAACAGCTGGTGCTTTCCTGGGAAGTGATACCTAGCTAAGGGAGTAGGCATTGTGGCAAACTAAGTTAGGGCCACAATCACCTCTGTGCTCTGCAGGATCAGGTCTATTTCTGGTCTGCGGTGCTTCCCAAAATTGACTGACAATGGGAAGCTCATTTGGTGATACTAATATACTCCTGTTTTTCTTCTCTGCAAAACCAGTCTAAAATGACCTGCTTTATATCATGTAGAATACCTGTTAACTTGGAAACACCAAGGGCTCTCTTTTAAGGGCTTTTGCCAAATTCTGATCCATTTGCAGGTCTATGACATAAATTCAAAATCCACAAAGTTTTGAGCTAGTGTCCTGGAATGTTGCAGCATCTTGTAAGGTAATGGGATCATTTAAAAGAGAATAACATTACAACCATCTGAATTAAATACACACAGGGAATTAAGTCTCTCAGCTCTGAGCTTGGCTACTTTTACAGCATGTAGCTGAAACATTTTACAAAACAATCCCTCCCTTCCTTCCATGCTTCTTAACTCAGTTAAACCCAGCTTGAATTATTAAACATACATAAGAATTAAATCCGATGTTATAAACCAGCAATGGTGTTATTCTGTTTTTCAAAGTTATAAATCCTTAAAGTTCAGTTTAAACAAACACCATGTACTGGCTCCTTAAACACTGGTAACATTCAAACAGTATTTGAGAATGCAAGATGTTTGACTTCACAAAAACTACATCTGCAGACTGTTAAAGGGAAATCTGCAGGAAACATGTCAAATAATCCAGTTCCTTGTACACTACCCTGAAATAACAAGGCCAGTGTATCTGGAGTCCATTACAGCCAGAGCACTCAAATAAGGTAGTGCATTACTTTTAATAACTAAACAGAATTCATAAACAGCATGCATGCAACTGTGTGCCAGCTAAGTAATTTAATTTACCTTCTTGAGAGATGACAATGAACTTTGAGGATTTGATGGCTTTGTCATCCAATGTCCAGGTGACAGATGCAGCGGGGTCAGATGAAATCCGACACTGTAACACTAATTTTTCACCTTCTATTACATGAGTATCCTGCAGCTTCTCCGTAAATGATGGAGCTATTCCTTTACTCTCAACTTCCGGCACAATTATCTCACCATCTACCATTGAGCACCCATGCTCACAGTTCCTGTCATTTTCCTCTTCTTTGACTACTGGTTCACTAGGCTGGGTTTCAGCCTCGGCGATGGCGTTTGGCACCTCGGAGTTGGTGCGGGCATTCTGGGCTTGGATGTCGGTGCTGCCATTCTCAGCCGGTGGCTTTTTCTTGGAGGCGAGCACAGATCTGAAATCTGGGGTGGCTGGTTTGGGGGCTGACGCCTTCTCCGGCACAGGGGCTTTGGGGGTGCCCTTCTTGGCGAGCACTGCACGGAAGTCCACCTGCTGAGGACTGTGAACTTTCCTTTCCTCCTCTGACAAGGTCTTGGGTTTGACCTGCCGCTGCAGGTTCGCACGGAAGTCCATTTGTTCGGCTGGGATTTCTTTCAGATCCTCCTCGGAAAAACTTTTGGTGCAGACTTTCTTTCCCAGAATGTCACGGAAATCAAGTTGCTCTGCTTCCTGCTGCCTCAGGTTCTCCTCTGTGTGCTCCCGGGTTTCCACTCGTCTTTTTAGCACCCCTCGCACGTCTTCCCACTCTTCCTCAGCCGCTCTGGTTTCCCCACTGTTCCTTCGGAGGCTGCTGGCTTTCCCAAACGTTAGTGCACTGCGGTCACCACCATCCCTTCGCTCTCCAGAGCTAGCTGGCTCCCTCCCACTAAGGTCAGCAAAAGAGAAAAAGAGAGAGACAGCAAGGAAAGGGTCTGCTTTAAAATGTCAGGGAACAAGCTCGAAGCAGGGACAAAATGTGTTTAGAGAAGGGAAGGTTGATTAGAGGAACACACTCCATTAGTTTATTGCATCAGTGATGACTTCAGGAGCCATATAAGGGCACAAACAAAAAAGATCTCCTCTAACTCTGCCTTGATACAATGATGAAAACAATTTGTTGGGTCACATTTGGGGATTAGGTTGAACCGCAGCCAGCTTGGGTCTGGAAGGGCAGAGAATTAGCAGAGCAAAAAATAGAACCCACCCATGCAAGTCCCTGGGAACTGTACTCACTCTCTGTGCGTTTCTCCTTTGGAAACTGAACTTTCTCTCAGCATCAGAGACACCTGGCAGCTGCATTCTCCAACCTGGTTTCTGAAAAGTTTAAGTGAAATCAGAACAGAAGAAAATGTTTCCTGCTTCCAGACTCTAACATGCCTGAGCTAAATTACTTCGTGTTGCACTAACTAGATCAAGCCCAGGGGGTCCCACTCATTTTCTGAACCAGCATTTGGACGGACGGCGAGGCTGGTTAGGCTCCCTTATGTTTGAAGGAACTGTCTCTTAAACAGCTTGCTCTGCTTGCATTGTGAAGCCCACACACCACCCATGCACCCCCTTAACAAAAATCAAAGTACACTTGAGGGATGAAACCGTCCCAAACAGCCCCAAACAAGCAAGCTAAAGAAACACAAATACAAAGGCTGGAAAATCCAGTCAGAGGAAGGGGCTATTTTGCAGTGTTTAAAATCTTTCCAACTCTGCCCTAGTGTTTATTTATTCAAGTCCAAGCTTTTTTACTTTCCTAATACTAAGATACTAAAAGCAGGGTCTCATTCCCCCATCCAAACCAGCCAATCAGTGCAACCGAGGCCACATGGATTGCTCCAGTCTGTACGTGTTTATATTAAAAAACATAAAAGTGTCACCATATATGGTGCTGAGCACTTATTCTTCCTTTTGCAGAGGAATGCCATGGATGCTTTTGGGAAGGACTCCCATTAAAGAAGTCATTAGAGTGCCTTTCCTCCCCCAGCACCCTCCCCCGCTGCAAATGGCTCATCTCCTTTTCACTTAGGGTTGCCAAAAGCTTAATTTCATTTCCCTAGACAACAGCATACATGCTGCTACTGCACCCCATGGAGTTCTATATTTAAAAGAAAAAGAGAGATTGACCCTTTTCCACTGACAAGGGAGATATTTTATTAGTGGGTGGATTTTTTGGTGTGTTGCAGTCTAGGCAAAAGCGCACAAATGGACTGGAAATTCCTGGATAATTTTTTTTTAAACAAAGATGATTTATATTACTGGAAACATTCTCAGGACATCAGATGTACAAATAGGAGCGTGTGAACATCAAGGGCTTTTTTCCAGCTCTGTTCCTGTTTCAAGAGGCTCTTACTGGAAAAGAACACCTTTTGGTCCCTTCTACACTGAAGTTTTAAACACAGGTGCTCTCAGTACAGGTTCAGCAGAGAGGTTGTCTAGCTAGCTCTTAAACAGTACTACATTTCTTTTCTTGACGGGTCCAGTTCATCAGTTCATCTGAACTCCCCTGAGCACTGCATTAGAGTATTCCCCACTGAGGCCCAAGCTTCAGCAACTTACAGCAGGGATACACTGAGTAGGATCTAGCATTAAGCTACATTTTTATAATGCAATTGGCATTTTTATCATCAGCAGCTTTTTATACTAATTTTGCCTTTGCTTTCTTAAGTGGATCAGAAAGATAAGATGATGCAATGTTTAATGCCCAGGATGGAGAATTCAACCTCCTAACACAACACCTTCCACTTGCAGGAATTACTTCACCGAGAGGATACCCCCGAAGTGGGTATTGTAGCCCACCAAGAACAACATGCCAAGAGACAGGACAACAGACTCACCATCCTCTATCCCAGAAATCAGCCTGTGTACACAAGAAGTCACTGTGGAAGGCAATCCAAGCCATCTCCTGAAGCTCTTACCCACATCCTCCTCAATAGAAAAGTGGCCCTAACACAGACTATTATAAGGGGACCCGCTGCTGCTGGTGCACCAATGGGCCTTTAAACCAACCATAACTAGCTGCTAGAGACCTGGCAAACTACTTCCTGAAGAGTCCAGCTTTCCTGTAGGTAAGAGGTAAGTAAGAAAACAGATAAACAAGCAACAGTTTCCAAGGCCATAAGTTAACTCTCAGTGTCCCAATTTCCTCTCATGGTATTGAGGCAGTACTTCTTGCACGTGTAGATAAGAAATTCTTGATATCCACAGTTAAGAGATGTACTTCTACATGCAACTCAGTAGACCTTTTTGCAGTACCCCACACTTTCCCACCTCTAAGAAGTTTTGGGGACAAGTAGAAGCACTCTGAAATACCCTATTTTCTTATGTACAACACATATCTCTTCCCAACATTTAGCTGAGGGAAAGTGGGTTTTGCATTATAAGCAAGGAAATATGTTAATAATAGTTTTGACTTCTGCTGGGGGAAGCAAAAATACTGCTGTGGTGCTGCAAGTGGGGCTCCCTAGTCACTGGCTGTAGATACTTTCTTTCTCCTTGTGTGCTGCAGAAGCTGATATTCACTTACTTACTGCTACTTACTAATGTTTTCAAGGAACAATCTTTCCCCCTTAATTCTGCCTTTCAAAAACAAAGGGCAGATCCTATTCAAGGGTGTGCTGTACACAATAAAACACAGCAGGGACTGCCTCAGTAACCAGTGCTAGAGACTGCAGTGGGTAATCATTCTTAAAACACAAAAGCCCTCACCTGCAGAATCCCACATGGATCAACTCTCTCCTCTAAGAAACCTAAATTCTCTTTAAGGCCATTGCAAGAGTAGGAAAGACAGAAGAAGCTGAAGTATGTAAGCAATAAGGGGCCCTTTGGGAATCAGAGCTGGGGGGCAGCAAAGGTGCCAGTCACAGGGCTCAAGTGCCTATATACTAATGCTAGGAGCATGGGGAGCAAGCAGGGTGAACTAGCGCTCCTGCTTGCAGAAAACACCTACGACTTAGTAGGGCTAACAGAAACCTGGTGGGATTCGTACCACAACTGGGCGGTACATATTGAGGGTTATAGGCTGTACAGAAAGGACAGGGTGGGGAAGGAAGGGGGAGGGGTTGCACTCTATGTCAGTGAGCAATATACATCGACCCTCATCAAGACGGAATCGAAGGAGGAGAAAGTAGAAGGATTGTGGGTTAGGATACATGGTGGTCAAGGAGAAAGGGATTTGGTGGTAGGGGTCTGCTACAGACCCCCACACCAAGGGGAAGAGCTAGATTTGGGGCTCCTGAGGCAGCTCTCGGAGACCATAAAAACTAGGGAGGCGGTAGTCATGGGGGACCTAAACTACCCAGACATCTGCTGGGAGACGCAGACAGCAAAGTCCCACCGTTCACGCAGGTTCCTATCCTGTGTACAGGACCTCCACCTGACGCAGGAAGTACATGGTCCCACGAGAGGGAATGCCATACTGGATCTGGTATTGGCAACGGGGGATGATATGGTAGGGGACCTACAGATTGATGGTCACCTGGGGGACAGTGATCACCAAATAATAGAATTCATCATAAGACGTCAAGTGGGTAAGGTAACTAGTAGGGTGAAAGTGCTAGACTTCAGGAAAGCTGATTTCAATGAACTCAGGCGATTAGTCAAGGACGCACTGCAGAGTAGGAGTTTTGAAGTGATGGGAGCCCAGGAAGGGTGGCTGTGCCTTAAGAAAATGATCCTTTGGGCACAGAGGGAGATGTCCCAATGCGAGGAAAAAGAGGGAAAGGGGCCAGAAAGCTTCCCTGGCTGACCAGAGAAATCCAGAGCAGCCTACGGACTAAAAGGGGAGCATATAAAAAGTGGAAACAGGGAGAGATTACCAAAGAGGAGTATACCTCCTCTGCTCACGCTTGTAAGGAGGCAGTTAGATGGGCCAAAGCTACCATGGAGCTGAGGATGGCATGCCAAGTTAAGGATAACAAGAAATTGTTTTTTAGATATATAGGGAGTAAAAGGAAGGCCCAGGGAGGAATAGGACCCCTACTCAATGGGCAGAAGCAATTGGTGATGGAAGGGGGGACAAGGCTGAACTCCTCAACGAGTTCTTTGCCTCAGTGTTCCTAAGCGAGGGGCAAGACAAGTCTCTCACTGGGATTGTAGAGAGGCAGCAGCAAGGCGCCAGACTGCCATGCGTAGACCCTGAGATGGTGCAGAGTCACTTGGAAGAACTGGATGCCTTTAAGTCGGCAGGCCCGGATGAGCTCCATCTGAGGGTGCTGAAGGCACTGGCCGACATCGTTGCAGAGCCACTGGCGGGAATATTTGAATGTTCATGGCGCACGGGCCAAGTCCCGGAGGATTGGAAAAGGGCTGACATGGTCCCCATTTTCAAGAAGGGGAGGAAGGAGGACCCGGGCAACTATAGGCCAGTCAGTCTCACCTCCATCCTTGGCAAAGTCTTTGAAAAAATTATCAAGGCTCACATTTGCGAGAGCCTGGCAGGAAAAATTATGCTGCGGGGAAACCAGCATGGGTTCGTGGCAGGCAGATCGTGCCTGACCAATCTAGTCTCTTTTTATGACCAGGTTACAAAACGCCTGGATGCAGGAGTAGGGGTTGATGTCATATACTTAGACTTCAGGAAGGCCTTCGATACAGTATCCCACCCCATACTGGTGAACAAGTTAAGAGGCTGTGACTTGGATGACTACACAGTCCGATGGGCGGTGAATTGGCTGGAGGGTCGCACCCAGAGAGTCGTAGTGGATGGGTCGGCTTCGACCTGGAAGGGTGTGGGCAGTGGAGTCCCGCAGGGCTCGGTCCTAGGAACGATACTCCTCAATGTCTTCATCAGTGACTTGGACGAGGGAGTGAAATGTACTCTGTCCAAGTTTGCGGATGACACAAAAATGTGGGGAGAAGTAGACATGCTGGAGGGCAGGGAACAGCTACAAGCAGACCTGGACAGGTTGGACAAATGGGCAGAAAAAAACAGAATGCAGTTCAACAAGGAGAAATGCAAAGTGCTGCACCTAGGGAGGAGAAATGTCCAGCACACCTACAGCCTAGGGAATGACCTGCTAGGTGGCACGGAAGTGGAAAGGGATGTTGGAGTCCTAGTGGACTCCAAGATTAATATGAGTCGTCAGTGTGACGAAACCATCAGAAAAGCCAATGGCACTTTATCGCGCATCAGCAGATGATGACGAACAGAACCAAGGAGGTGATACTTCCCCTCTATCGGGCGCTGGTCAGACCGCAGTTGGAGTACTGCGTGCAGTTTTGGGCGCCACACTTCACGAGGGATGTGGATAACCTGGAGAGGGTCCAGAGAAGGGCCACTCGTATGGTTAAGGACTTGCAGGCCAAGCCCTATGAGGAGAGACTAGAGAACCTGGACCTCTTCAGCCTCTGCAAGAGAAGGTTGAGAGGCGACCTTGTGGCTGCCTATAAGTTCATCATGGGGGCACAGAAGGGAATTGGTGAGGCTTTACTCACCAAGGTGCCCCCGGGGTCTTCAAGAGGAGGTTAGATAGGCATCTGGCTGGGGTCATCTGAACCCAGCACTCTTTTCTGTCTATGCAGGGGGTCGGACTTGATGATCTATTGAGGTCCCTTCTGACCCTAGCATCTATGAATCTATGAATCAGCAGGCATAAAAGGACATCAGGCATAAAAGGACATCAGGTATAAAAGGACCCATCATCAAGCCTCTCTGTTCACGGTTTCACCTGCCTGCAACCAGTATTTTTGAACAGATCAATGAAGCCACCCACTGCGGGGAGGGGCTAGAGCAGGTTGAATGCTTACAGCAGCGCGACCTTGAATGGACGTGGCACTGCCATTGGAAGTAAGGACCCAACTTTATTCGACCAAATGCAGAACTGGTATCTGTACCGTGGCCCTCTCTCAGGTTCTTCACACATGCAAAAGAACAGACAAAGCAGGCAACAGAAAATGTCCTGTAACTAGCTATGCTGTTTCTCTTGAAGTCTGGGAAAGGAGAATAAGAGAGGGTTTGTTATTTTTTCTATTTTAAAATACTTGGGAAGCAGGCAGATACTGTGGGGACAGAGGGCCACATAAGCACCTAGATCAATACATGCCTCATGCTTGAGGCAAATGGCTGGGAATCGGAGCTACTGGGTTTGCATCTCAACTCTGCCATGCTTCATGGTTTCCTTGGCAAGTCACCTGGGGTTCCTTGGTTCATATTCCTGTCCTTAGTGAAAGGAGGATGAATTCTGCCATTGATTTCAGTGTGGGGCCAAGATTTCACTCTTTTCACTTTTATCTTCACCATCTAAATATCTAAACAATACCTTTTCAAAGTGCGCTGAGACTTTCACAGGAATAAAGTACTATAACTACTTATAACTAATACTTATTGCTGTATTTAGGAGACACTGGATACCTTGCTCAGAGGATTGGTACAAACATAATAAGCCATTCAAGAATAGGATGCTAGAATTAATCAAACCCAGGTTGGTAGTGGTATGGCTGTAATTTCTTGCTGAATTTGTGAAACTTAAAAATACTTAAAAAAACCCAAACAAACAATCCCCGTGCCCCCAATAATTCCCCGAGTGGGACCTTCTGGGCTAAACGTGCTACAGCGGAGTTATCCTGGCCCTTCCAAGTGCTGGAATGATGCAGAGGGCCCTAACGGTAGTTGTGTTCAGCATCCATCCTGTTGAGGACAGTTTTGGAAGTGCTGGAATTTGGAGCCTTACTTTGCATAACACTCTTGTACACGACTTATCTTTAAATGTCAAAGAATTAAAAAAACAAAACAAAACAAAACAAACAAAACCCCAGCTGCAAGGCCTGCAGCAGTTTTAAAAATAGCCACCTGCCCTATAGTGGAATCAGCTTTCCTTGGAATGGCTTTTATGTTCAAAATAACTTAAAATGCTAATTTCTTGGCAGGATCTATTCAAATATTTTCACTGAATCTCAGATGTGATTGCTTGTCTGTTTGTCCTTAGGAAAAACCCTGCAGGAAGAGCAGGAGAGGCGCAGTTCTTCATAGTCAGGGCAGACTGAGAATTGCTGCTGGGCTGTGGTGTGTGGTGCAAAGACTGGAGTGAATGATGTTTTCCAAAAAATGAAGCAGAAAGGGTGAATACATTGACCTCTGGCTAGAGGTCTGGTGCTTCCGCAAGGCTCATTGTGAAGCTTCAAAGTGGTGCTCTTCAACTCTTCGCTCAGAAGCAGTTATAAGCGGATAAAATCCAGATGATACACAGTTGAGCTCTAAGGAAAGTGACTTGCTTTTGGGCTGACTCTTCAGTTGAGGGGCACTACTGGTAACAAAGAAGCTGCACAGATGTATCCTAGCTTGGGGGTCTGGCCAAAATCATGTTCCAGCTTTAAAGGACAAGTTGTTTTCTACAGGTTTGGCATCAAAGGCATGGAAGAGTGGGTAAGGGGGAGTGGAGAGCGGTTTTTGCTCTCCTTCCTTAGAAGCATACTACTTGACAACAGGGTTTGAAATATGGGGAGAGTTAGAGGTGCTGAGCCCCCACATAAGAGATGAGAGCCCCCCATAAGAAATAAGAGCTCCCCCAATAAGAGACAAGAGCCCCTGGCCCACCCTGCCCCTTTCTAAGCTGCCCAGGCTCCTTCTGGCTGCCATCGCCGGAGGCCCCCCCAAGAGTCAGAGTATAATCTGAACACTGCTTGATAATAGCAGCGAGCCGGGTTTGCCCACTGCATTCTGCACAGAGCTAAAGCAACACACCTCTGCCCATAGACATATTTGATAAACGGTATTTGTCACTGGATGCAATCTGGCACTTGCCAGTTGCTCTTCATGGTCATCTTTGCTCTGGGACACTGCTGTTCAACGTTTTGATCCTAGAGGCCAAATGAGGGGCATGAGGCTGCTCTGAGGGCTGAATCAAACCCTCGCACACGGGGGTTGGATGCTGACTCCTTGGACTGCCCCCATACAGCCCCATGCCACCCTGCAGCATATAGGGCCAGGCAATCTGGGCTGCAGGGCTCCCCATGGGTCCAGAAAGTGGAGCATGGTGTCCTCTGGCAAATTGTCAGAGCCGCAGAAGGCTCTGTGGGCTAGACGACACAGCTCTAGGGGCCAGCTCTGACCTGTAGGCTGGAGGTTGAGCACCCCTGCTCTATGAGATTCAAGGAAAGGAGTCTCCCTTAGAATGTATTCAGACCCTCAGAAATTCTACATTAGTATATCAGAACTAACCAACCTCTTCTGGCATCTGGGCAGGAAGGAGGAGAGAGTGAGAAAGCAAGCAGGAATGACGGAGAATTGCTGTAGTCAAACCCTTGGGAAATGCTTTGCTACTGTGCAGGTGAGGATAACATACAGAGTAGAGGATTTGCACCTGAGGGACTACAATGATTCTCAAGCTCTCAGATGTGAGGCTGTTATTTTGAAGACAATGGTTTGACACTAGGAGCTCAGGCCATTATTTCTAGTTTCCTCGTTTGCCTTTGCACTAAAGCTATGAACAGACATCTCATTTCAGGTGGTCCCAATTTTCCTGGGTTTTAATCTGGATCAAAAAGGAGCAGCACAGCCATTTACACACACAGCCTTTCCAAGCTGATTTGCTGCCTCTCTGCCAGTAGGTGGCCAGTGAGAGCAAACAGCCTGACAGCCTTGTCCCTGGAACAATCTGCCACTAATTTAAATGATATGTGATCAATTTACAGATGTATACACCGTCATCCTGGGGGAAAGTGTTAGCACATGAGATCTTGCATACTTCATAGGTACTTCAAGCAGAACAATGGACTCCTATGTCTGTAGGATCCTGGGACAAAAGGCTTTCTCTTGGGACAAAGGCAACATCTGTTTAGACCTCTAGAGCAGAGGTTTCCAACCACTGGGCCACAGCCCAGTACCAGGCCGCAAAGGGCTGGCTGCTGGGTCATGGCATGAGCTTTAACCACTGCTAGCAACAGTTCTATGCCTAGGCCACTCCCACACCATGCCGATTGGCTGGACAAGAATGTCCTCGCTCGGCCGATGACTGTGACTTTAACTTTTGAAATTGGACAGTGGCTAGGCACTTCCGTATCAGAGACTGCTGGAGCTACTAACGTCTGGCTTGTCTCCTTGTGTTCTTGGCAGCTAGCTAGCTAATGTTACCCAGCTAGTGATGTGTATGATTTTTAGCTATTGTCTCTTCCTTTATTGATGATGTTCCTTGCAACCCCCTCCCCTGCCATGTAAAATTTAAATATGTAAATTAGACTTTTCCCAGAGCCTGATGAAGGGACTTTGCTCCCAGAAGCCTGCAGAAAAGGACAATTTTCTTGTCATTTTCCAATTGGTCTAATAAAAGATATCATTTTGGAAACAAGAGTTCTAGTTTTTTGTAGATCTTTTTGTCTCAGACCAACATGGCTACCAAGTACACCCCTGAAAGGATAACATATGGCATTTAGGAAACCATGTAGAAAAGAATCTGAAATACCACACTGAATCAATTTGTGATTCTTTAAAGTTGAAATTTGGGCACCACTGAATTTAATAGGAGTTGGTGGATGCATCGATATGTGTGCTTGACTGTGGAGCTGACTAATCCGTCACAATCTACAAGTGCGTCAGTATTAGGGCACAGTAAATTGATTAACTCTGCCATATGATAGTACTATCCTACAGCAGAGTAATTATGTGTGCTGCAATGCACGTGTAGATAGTGACAGGGCTGGCTGGGGCATGAGGGGCTGCCTGCTACCCAGACCTGCACTTTAGCACTCTTGTGCCCCAGCTAGCCCCTCCGCCACCCAGTGCCGCCACTTGGAGCCAGGGCTGACCCCCTGGACCCTCTGCCAGCTGTGGTCCTGGGTGCACATATAGACACTGCATCTGGGAGTAGCTGACTTGGGTGCAAACAGAGCCAGAGTTTATTTTGCCACCTTAATACCACGTATAGATGCACCCAGTGTAATCCTGAATGTGACTTCAGGCATCAGACAAGATTTCAAGATACCAAAGAGCATATTACCAGCTTGAGCGCCTTAGATGCTGCGGACTGGTACTGCTTAGTTATGGCATTCAGAATCTAGCAGTAGAGACACAGAAACCCCACTAGAACAGAGTTACAGAGAAAGAAACTAGACTTAGCTACCACTATCCCACGTAGTATTGAGACTGGTAAAGAAGCATTTATCTTCTCTGGAAACAACCAAGTGTACAGGACAAAATGGCCAATCCATGGACTATTAACCTCGGGTTAGATTCTCAGCTCCTATAAATCACATTGGCTCCAATGAATGCAGTGGAACTGTGTTGACTTATAGCAGCTGGTAAGCTGGCCCCTTTAATATTTCTCAGGCTATTTCTTATCCACTGCACCTAGTAGGTGATTGGTTACCTAAGGGATGTGTTTTTATTTCTGTTTCCTAACTGGTAACTGGAATTTTACATGTGAATTGATTTTAGGAACCAGCTCTAATTACAACAGTTTTTACTTATTATTGATTAGGAAAAAAATGGAAATCCATTGTGGCATCCCCCACAATTCCCTCCTGTAAAATTGATTAATCTTATGTATTATTTAATTCTTTTTTCTGTTAAATATTTCACATCAGCATCAAGCCCAGTAAAAGTTTTCTGCTGTGCTAGTTTCTTCAGAGGATTTCACTAGAATCTTTTACCTGGACTTTCTAGTTGCATTTACAATGCTGTGAGTCTTCCAGTTTAGGGTATATTGTCGTTGCAGTTACAGCAGGCGATTAGCACAAATGTCTGAGCACCGAGGTTAATGTAGGCCAGGTGGGAGCAGTCATACTGCAAAGCTCTCCTTGAATTACTGTGTTCTTGATGCTGCTATGATCTCTGCTAGAGCTCCCTGGGGCACACCCCATAGTTCTTTGTGCTGCAGTAAAATGAACTACTCTACTACCCTTGTGACTTGTAACAACACTTGTCTGTTCTCCTTGGCAAACAGTGGAAGGTGTGGGAAGGACTGGATGACTATAGGCACTTGAGTCATTTATTGTGTGACCTCACTGTAAAACAGGGGGTTAGGAGCTGAGTGAATGTTTCTAATCTGTAGAAACCTTGATTTCTAACCTGTATTACTACTTGCAGCAGTTAACCCGGGATTAAAACTACCACCGGGCTAAAGGGAGAGGTTTTTGCATGTGGATGTGGGGGTTCAGGGCAATGCTTCAAGTAGGAGTGAGAGCCCAAGCTAATTCTGCTGTGAAGAGACACCCCCATTAAGTCAGTGTTACCACTGCTGTTTCCTTCTTTAACTTCTATTAATTCTTCAATTCTATACATGATGTCTGCCAAGAAGGGAATCATCACAAAATCAGAATCAGTTCACAAATAATTTGCAAACAACATAAAAGGTCTACATTTGTTAAACAGGTTTCATCGCTGCAAAGCAAATAGCACAAGGTAAGGCCACAATGTATTTCTAATTATCAAAATGTTATGGGATGGACTTTAATCCACAGTTGAAAAGACTTTTTTTAATAGGAAGGTCCACATTACGAACAGCTGCACCGCTCTAAACGATCCTACTTTGAAAATATAGTGTTCATTCTGGCTTGGTGCACATGCTATCAGTGTGCAATTGAGGTGAATTAAGGGTCAGTTGTGGACCAGGACTTTACAGCTTCACAATCGATAACAGCTCACAGCGGGCTGATCAAGTAATTGTATATGTGGTTTTGTCAGAAAGACAAATGTGAAGAACAAAAACCTTTGATCTGATGGTTAACTGAGTTGGATTATGACAAAATGTCCTGCTAACTTAAAGATAAAGAGGCATGAGTATTTGTCAGAGAGCAAGCAAAGCACAGCTTATGATTTGGATCTCTGAACTGAAGTACATCAAACAAAATTGTCTTGTTTATAGCAGAAAAAATACCTCCCATGGAAAAGCAAGTGGAATTGAAGTTTCATACAAATATTTTGAAAGCAAATCCGAAGAAGTGGACAGTTCATGCCTAAATTGTCTCCGAGTCAGTATAGACTAAAAAGGTTGTATATGGAACAAAAAGAGAAGATAATTTTTTTCTGCGGTGTCTAAGGCCCAAATGTCCATGTTGCTTAAATACATTTTAATAAAGTCACTAAATTTAACCAAATAAGGCAATACATGTAAGTACAGTAAACTGCATAGAAAAACAACAGCCATCTAAAATTGCAGAACTAAGCTGGTCCAGATCATACCGGGAATATGTATCCAGGCCAGATCCTCATTATCACAGGGTGTAAAAAGAGGTAGTTTATCTGGGCCAAGGAAACAGCAAAAATGTATACCAGCTCCGAAAGTCATCAGACTGTATAAAAGGTAGGTCTTAGAGAATTTATAAAAGCATCCTCCAGGGTTTTAGGGGATTGACAGGGGCACAGATTTTCTTAAATAACAAAAGCAATGAAGCACACTGCCTTAGCTTAACAGAGATCACAAGGAGGCAATTCTCGCTCCAAATTAATATTCAGATATTTCAGAGATGTCGAGAAACCTCTCCCATGTGGTAAGTTATAAATATGTGGAATGACCTTCCATGGCAAGGTTGTTCCCATAAAATGCTGGGCTCATTAAAAACAAATCCAATAAGATGCCATATAGGGTGGACAGTGAGCACTGTAAATCAGCAAAGCCATGACATCTCTGATTAGTAATGCCTACTGCCTTTTACTATGCTGCAAGGAAGGCTTGCTTTTCAGCATCTAAAAAAGGAAATGTTCCATCCTTTTCCTCTGACCTTTTCTTGGTTCCTCTTTCCAATGCACCCCTTTCTCCTCCCCTTCCACCCCAGCTTTAATGGAGTCTCTTCACTTGTCACAAGGACTTAGCTCCTTCATTCCTACCGCAATTCTTACTTTACACTTCTGTCCAAGGATTATAAAGCACTTTACTAACATTAACTGAGCCCCATAACACTTGGCAAAGAGTTGTATTAAAGGACTAAATGACTTCTTAAGATGACACAGGTCAATATAGGAACAAACCTCTCGGTCACCGGCCTGAACCACTGTACCCCCCTTGCCCATCAGGCCAGAAACCAACGGGCAAGGTGGCAGCAGCCAAACATGCTGATTGCAGGGAACACTTCTCATTCACCCAGAGCAGCACCAGCCAAGGCAACAGGCCAGCGGGCAGTGGAGTGTGGTTCTCAGGGTTGCTAAGGCTTCTGTTCTTGACCTCGGGTTTCAGGGAGGAAGAAGTAAATGGAAGCAGGGCACTCTTGCATTGTTCAAAGAGGGAACAGGAGCAGAGAGCTGGGCAGTAGGAGCTTAAGATAAGTACACCATAAATGCTTGGGTGGGGAGAGAAGAGGCTGCACCACAATAAGGGAAACAAGGTATTCCTTCCGTAGTGAACATACCTGAGATGGATTTCATATTGCCCAGCATGACGGGGCTGCACATTCCTCAAAACCAGGGTGAAGATATCTTCATTTTGCAGCATCTCACATCCTGTCCCGGGCTTTATTTCCTGTCCGTTTTTAAACCAGTGAACTGTGGGGAATGGGTCTCCAGCAATGGCACAGGAGATGAGGACATTTTGCCCTGGAGCTGCTGTCACTGATCTGGGTTTGCTAATGAACCAGGGTTGAATACCATCCTGAGGTTCTGCAACACACAAACACAGGAACCGTGCAGGACTCAGAAATAATAATTAACAAAAGAAACATCCAGGCCTAGATGCCATCAGCAAATGAACAACAGTGCGTGCAAAACACCCATGGAGGAACAAGGTTATTTTGCACACTTCACGGAATAATCTTTTAATTTGACAATGCAGCCAGGCTTTATCTTTGTGAGTAGCTCCTATTAATAGGCTACTGATACTAATCAGTTGTATCGTACTTTCTTGGCCAGATCCAAGCCCATAATAAGAGACGTGCAAAGAGACATTAAAACGGCCCTACATGGAGAGCTGAGGATTTTTTTCTTAGCTAGTGCGGCTCGGGGGGTGGGAAGGGCAAGTCAAGGGCAGGTGAGGGTTTGCTGGTGGGCAGGTCAGTATTATAACCCCTAAAAGGGCTCTTATGAGTCAGTGTAAAAGCCCAAACCATGAAGCTGAACCCAACAGGAGCAGGGTGAAGCTAGCATCAGGCTAGACAGCAAAGAGAAGAGCCACTACCCCAGCTCTTCCCCAGGGGTGCCTACCCACACAGTTTCCTCTAACCACGGAGCGAGAACGAATGAAGATCTTGCTCACATAATGACCAGTCAGAGGCACGGCAAGATGAAAAGCCAAGATGTTGGTAGCTCACTATGCTGTATGCCTGATTTCTTCTTTAGAAGAGATGGAGGTGGGCACATCTAAAAGCCCTATGCCCCCATGTGAGGCATATCCTTCCCTATGCTTTCAAAGGCTTTCTGTATGCGGTTGTTTTCAAATGGTGGATATCAACCATTCCTCACCCCTTATTTTTATGGTGCTAATAATAAAAGAAGGCAGAATGCTTGGCTCCTGGGCAGGTTTTCAAAATGCCTGAAGCTTTATAATTAGAAAGAAAACTAGCATTAAAATGGTTTACATTAAGTCCACAGCTAAATGGGCCTCGATAATTATAACCTGAATCAGATATAATAGAGTATTTGTGCAATCCTCAGATTAAGCTGCCAGAACGGGGTTTTTTACATAGTGATAGGACATTTCAGAGTGAAAACAGAGAAACTGCTTCTGCTCAGTACTTCTCTTAGCTGAGTTCTGAGAATTCGCAGCCTCCTCCTTAACACAACTTATGCATACGCTATTTTATTTTAAATAGGCCCTCCTCCAGCATACATATTTTTGTCTTTATGCTCTTCCCATACTTATGGATAGGAGCACTTTCAGCTTCATACCTTGGACAGTCAAAGTTGCATGAGTCTGTGTTTCTCCTAAGTCATTCCAGGCTTCACAAGTATATTTGCCTGTGTCCTCAGGAAATACCTCCTGGATGTACAGGCTGTACTCATTGCCTTTCTTCTCAAAGTGAAAATCTTCTGTCTCCTGGATTTCTTTCCCATTGTGCAGCCAGATAATTTCAGGTGGGGGGTTTGCTGAGCAAAGAAAAAGAAAAAGGCATCAACATGACTGAAAACAGAAGAGGGGTTATCTGCCTTTTCAAATCTCAGACAAGACTAACTTCAGCTTTGGCGCAGGCAGGCACAAATCCCACTGATTCCCCTCTATGTCGAGGGGTGGTTATAACTCTTGGAACATTTTGAAATGAGGTTCTACTTAAATACAGATCAGCCTGTTGTATTTTTCTCCCTGCCTCCTTTTCAGTTTATGGCTTGAGATCAGCATCAAAACAGGAACCATTTGCAAATCTGAATTTGTGTCTGCTCCCTCCTTCACCAAACTCAAGCCAAAATAACCTATGTGTTCAGAGAAGAAAGGGTGGTGGCTTCACGTAGGGAAGTAGCAGAGGCAGGTGGACACCAGAAAAAACTGGGTTGCAAGCTTCTTGCTGAGGTTCCCAATAGGAGCACAAAGCACAGTAAGATCTCTTTCTCACAAGGCTGTCCTTGCTAATCACCTATTCTAATTCTTATGAAAGGCAAAATTGCTGCAAATGGAAAACTTAAGCCAAGGGATGCTAGGCTGGTTTTCTTTCATTGTTTTTAAAGGTACAGTATAGTGATACCTTTACTCGTAATGAGTAGTGCTTTATGCCTATTAATTGGACCACTATTAATTGGACCACTGGAGTACTAATGTACTACTGAACACAAGTTAGGGAATTGCATCGTTTGCAAGTTCATCCTTCAGCGACATCAATGCCCAGACCTGGTACTACGTAACATAGAGTCATTTGTAGTTTGATTAATTAGAGATCATAAAAAGTAAGGTGGGGTAGGCTGGAAAGTGATTTTTACAGACTCTGAACACAAGGTTGCGGTCAAAGATTCGTGCTACCACAGTTCACTGCAGGACTGCTCTGTCTTCTACAGCACTAATCTTATAGCAGTAGACAGCATTTCAGTCTTGTCTAGGCTTAATGACATTTTGACAATAAGAATTTGCTATTACCTGGCTTATTATTCCAATAAAAGGGCACTTCTACAGGTCTGAACACGCCAACAAAAGGCAGTGTTCACTCACCCTGAAGGTTGATCAAGATGACCCATTTTTGCTTTATTAAAATTGGTTCCTGGAAGCACAAAGGAAAGCACTGCATGGTTTAGTGATTTGGTGATCTAGCATCTAAGGGCTTTTCTTTTCAATAATGTTGGTACCTGGGCTCCTTACCTGACACTTCCACGGTCATTATGACTTGACTTCCATCCATTACTTTGAGGTCAGTCAGACCTTTCAGGAAGACTGGTGCAAAGTTCTTGTTAGGCTGGATGGCCTGTGTGCCCTCCACTTTTGTGCTGCTTTTTTTTTCTGTGAAACAGAATAAAATAGTTATCTTCCTATTTTAATTTTTAATAGTTATCTTCCTATTTTATTTTTGGAACACTCCCTACTAAATTTAAGCTGCTCTGAGGCTTGAGTTAACTTCATTTTGAGATCTTAGCCCAGCTCCCAACGCTCAGATAAACACATCAACAAACTACTACCAATGCGGGCAACCCTCGCTTAATGCTGTTTCGCTTAGCGCTATTTCGCTATAACGCTCATTTTAAACTGATACCTAATTGCACTTAGTGCTCATGAGTTTTGTTATAATGCTCGCGGTTGCCATCTTGGGTCATTAAAAGCAATTGCAGTTGCCATCTTGGGTCATCAAATACTTTCAATTTCGCTTAATGCTCGTTTCGCTTAACGCCCGGTTTTTCAGGAACCAATTAAGAGCGCTAAACGGGGGCTGCCTGTATGGTCACATCTCTTCTCTAAGTGTTAATGGAGACCTAACTATCCTCCCGTTGGGAGAATCTCCTCAGAGCTGAGGTTTAATTCAGGATAGGACAAAGAAACGTGCCCTTATTTTTCTTAACACTCCTGTCCTCACGCAGAGAGTTTTGGGCTCTGCAGCTGACAATCCAGCTCCTTTCATGAGTGCACATTAAACGCTTTAAAAAGATGTAATACAAGTAGCTACTCTCATGACCCATGAGTTAAAACTTTGAACTCACTGAAACATGGGATTTGTCATGCTGAATCAAACTACAATTCATTTAGCCTGGTGGCCTGCCAATACCAAATGGATTAGAGGAGTGCAATCAACTTCACAACCCTTTCCTGTAGTACAGCCTGCTAGTAGTGTCATGATGGGGAGGTTTCCTTCACAAGTCCAGAGACGATCAGTTGATGTCTGGCAGCCTGAGCTGTGCTTAGCATCATTTTAGGATTCAGTAGTTAAAACTTATTTGTTCTTTAAAAACATCCAGTTGTGGTAGGAGACTCCTACTACCTGTAATAGTATAGCCAGCTGAAGGGTTTCACATGGCGTGAGGCTACTTTATTTGGCTAGATCCATCACACGGGGTAAGTGCATCTGCCTAATCACTCAAAACAGGGCCATTTATGGATCAGGACAAATGCAACGAGTCATAAAATACTTGTCGGTCATTTGGATACGCTTGCTGCCTGAATCTGTGAGCTCACTGATGGCAGAGATTGTGTTCCCTTGCACAGCGCCAAGCAGAGGCTTGGCTGACTATCAGTCAGAACAACTTCCCATCATCCGTTCCCATCATAAAAGCTTTGGCCAACTTCCCCCGCCTTGAAGATTGTTACTGGTGTGTAACAAGACACTTGAAATAATACAACGGTAATGCAGTGTGCTGGAGTGGGGTAGAGTAGCCCCCAACGAGCCAGGGAAATAGGGAGAACAGAATGGAGCATCTTTGAAGGGAGTTTGTTGAGCTGACCTGAGGACAATTTCCAACTCATTCACTGTTTGTGTGCTATCTAACTTTGGAAGCAGAGCGGACTGGCATTTCCTCTAGCAGAGGTTTTTTTTTGTTTTTTTTTTTAGCAGAAATGGCCCAAGGGCTTATGGCGTTCTTTCCATGAGCCTGGCTAGGAAGGTATTGAACCTGTGAGACAAGAAATGTGGGAATTCAGCTAGGTACTGCTGATCAGCTTAATGGGATTAACTTCCCACTGTGCTGGATACGTCCAGCTCAGAGTTTGTGACAGTATTGATCTGTAACATGACAGATGCTGCACAAGTGAAATGGTCAAAATTTGGGCCTGGCCCATCTCCAGTGATGAGAGTGGCTCAGTTTCTCCTGCCCTTCATTCTTCGCTCCTGGAGAATGCTAGAGAGAATGGCTGAGCTGTTTGATCCTACCTCTTTTTTTCTCTGCTGCAACCCCCCAGAACAGAAACAGATCTGAAACGAAGTAGCAAGCCATAAAAGGGGAAAAATGACAATAAGAAAGGGAGGGAGGAAAGCAGAAGAAAGAAATAGGGCAGAGAAAAGGTGAGGAGAGAGATCAAAGGGGACATTAAAAAATAATAGCACTTCTGTAATCCCCTTCCATCAAGGCATCTCATAACATTTTACAGAGAGAGAAGGAAGGAGACAGACCAAAAGGGGAAGGGACAAGCAAAGAAAAAAAGATGGACAGGGAAGGAAATAGCATCATAACCGATAACACTGCACTGAGACACAAGGGAACTTTTCACTTTACTGGAATATGTATGTCTTCAGTTCTATACACATCTAAATGTAGTTCTGTACACATCTAAATCCCTGGGTTTCTGGCCTTTTATCAAGGAACAAGCTATACTGTGCATGGCCCCAAAATATTTAGAAAATTTGGGGTCATCACTGCTGAAGGAACAGAAGAAAAACAACCCCAGAAAGGAATCTGTCAGCAATGTTAACTCCTCCAAGAGCGTGCCACAAAAATGCATGTTTAATGTGCTGGAATAAAACCAATTGTTCCATAAAAAACCTGCTTCCATATAAACACTAAAGGGAGATTGCAACAGAGGGGACAAGCAAATCATTAAAAAGAAATGAACGCCTCCATTACAAGAGTGATTTCAATTTGGTCCCTGATTTCCGCAAGCTGGTTTTAGCTGAGGAATCCTGCACCTACCTGGAGCCCTACTGAGGGCAGTGTGGGCCCAAGAGTCTGCTTTTTCAAAACAATTTGCAAAATCTAGGTCCAAACAGGATCGTACCCTAGCAACTAGGCAATGCTGACCATTAAAGGAGAAGAAGTGCAGACGACCAACACCAGATCCAACTGCTGCTTAAGAGCCTCAGAAATAATACTTAGAAAGAACTCATAGGCTGGACTTCGCCTTGTGCCAATCTCTGAACACAGGTGAATTTCACCTATCAAAATGAAGATAAACTATGCAGAAATTAGAAAGGAATTGAAAGGGCGAGGATATTTTAAGAACCTGAAGAGTGTTACCACCGTTGGGGGAAATCCAGAGGGGTGTGTCAGCATCCTATTCTACCTAAACCATGGACAGGAAAATTTAAGCTGGTCAGCAAAGAAAAGCTTCCAAAAGTTTAGCAGGATCTTTTCAGGTGCAGAGACAAAGGCACATGTGTATATCATAACCACTCTGAGAACATCCTCATCCTTACAAATAAAATATGTACCAAAACAGAGGCATTTTGTCTGATTCAATCTACTCCTTACAAGAGTAACGGTTGGTCTTTTCGGTTTATCTTGAATGATTCCCCCTTCTCCATTTTCCACAATATACTGTATTATGCTTAGTAGTGGAGATGACACTGTTTTCTGATGCCCACTCTCCTTGGAAAAGTGATATATAAGAAAGCTGGTTAGCATTAATGAAACTCTAGAATTGCCTGAAAAATTGCTAATTGCACAGGTGCTATAGTGGAAAATGAAAAAAGCAGTCATGGCTAAGGTGACTAGTTTTCCCCATTCATATGGGGATAGCTCTATCAAGCCTTCAGTCAGCGCAGATGTAGTTAGGGATCTTCTGGAAGGGCTAGACATTTTTAAATCTGCAGGTCCAGATGCCCTCCACCCAAGGGTGTTGAGGGAGCTGGCAGGGGTCATCGCGGAGCCCTTGGCCCGGCTGTATGAGCATTCATGGTCATCTGGCCAGGTGCTGGGGGATTGGAAACTGGCTAATGTGGTCCCTATTTTCAAGAAGGGGAGGAAGGAGGACCCAAGTAACTATAGGCCTGTAAGCCTCACCTCAGTCCTCAGGAAGCTCTTGGAGAGAATCATCAAGGAGCATATCTGTGGGGGGCCTGCAGGGGAGATCATGCTCAGGGGCAATTGGCATGGGTTCATCAAAGGCAGGTCCTGCCAGACCAACCTGATTGCCTTTTATGACCAAGTAACTAAATCCTTGGATGATGGTGTCACTGTGGACATAGTCTTTCTAGACTTTAAGAAGGCCTTTGACACTGTCTCTCACCCCATCCTCATCAATAAATTAAGCCACTGCGGCATTGATGCCTGCAGAGTTGGATGGGTAAAAAATTGGCTGATGGGGCGCACTCAGAGAGTAGTGGTGGACGGGTTGTACTCAACCTGGCGAGATGTGAGCAGTGGGGTCCCCCAGGGCTCGGTCCTCGGGCCTGCACTGTTTAACATCTTCATCAGCGACTTGGATGAGGGGGTGGAAAGCACGCTGTCCAAGTTTGCTGATGACACTAAGATGTGGGGCGAGGTGGACACACTTGAAGGGAGAGAGAGGCCGGAACTAGATTTAGACAGACTACAAAAGTGGGCAGATGAGAATAGGATGGGGTTCAATGTAGACAAATGCAGGGTGCTGCACCTTGGGAGAAGGAATCCACAGCATACAAACAGGCTGGGCAGTTCCCTTCTTGAAAGCACAGAGGCGGAAAGGGATCTTGGAGTCATTATTGACTCCAAGATGAACATGAGCCGCCAATGCCAGACCGCAGCCAGCAAGGCCAGCCGTACCTTGTCATGCATCCAAAGGTGCATCTCAAGCCAGTCCAGATAGGTGATGCTCCCACTCTATGCAACTTTGGTCAGGCTGCAGTTGGAGTACTGTGTCCAGTACTGAGCGCCGCACTTCAAAAGGGATACGGCCAGCCTGGAGAGGGTTCAGAGGAGGCCACCGGCTTGGTGAGAGGGCAGCAGGACAGGCCCTGCGAGGAGAGACTGAAGGACCTGAACCTGTTCAGCCTCAGCAAGAGGAGGCTGAGGGGGGACCTGGTGGCTGCCTACAAGCTCATCGGGGGGATCAACAGCAAATAGGCAGAGCCCTCTTCTCCCCAGCACCACCTGGGGTGACAAGGAACAATGGTAATAAGCTGATGGAGAATAGGATTAGGTTAGAGATCAGGAGGCAATATTTTACAGTTCGGGTGGCCAAAATCTGGAACCAACTTCCCAGGGAAGTGGTCCTCTCCCCTACCTTGGGCAAATTCAAGAGGAGGTTGAACGATCACCTGTCTGGGGTCTTGTGAACCCAGCATTTATTCCTGCCTGTGGCAGGGGGTCAGGCTAGATGATCTGTTCAGGTCCCTCCTGACCCTGACTACTATGAAACTATGAATCTTGGGTAGAGCACAAGAAAAATACATGGCTAAAAAGGCTGGTTCCATAGCAACCAGAAATTACTGTCTTCAAACATACACAATGCTCACAAAATAGATTTTAAAAAGAAAGATTGTCCCTCTGTAGTAATGCCTCTGATTTTATACTGCTTGTGCCAAATACTGTGTGCTGACGGTGAAAATGACTTAAGTTAAAAAGGCCAAATGCTAAATTGTACAAATGATCTGTCCGGCAAAGCAGCATTTATGCAAGAAATATAGGACTGTTTATTACATGCAATATGCACTCCAGAAACAGCACAAGACATCACCTTTTAATTGTGCTCAGGAAAACGAAACGGATCTGCTGACAACTGTTTTGAGGACTACTATACCTACGTAACATGCCTTAATTGTTATCCAGTTCTACTGTAGTGCACTGATCCCTCTTTCAGTAAGTTGATGCTACATACAGCAGTGATTCTTAACCAAGGTGCCACAGCACCCTAGGGTGCCATAAGATCCTTTCAAAGGGTGTCACACAATATTAGAGCTGTTAGGTGTGCAAACCCCTACAGCTGATAACCCAAGACATTTCATTTAGGAATTTAGAGTGTCAAAACCTGCTTTTCTGCATTCTTTGCAGCAGATTTGCTCTATAATTTTTTCTATAGTCAAGAAATGAGTGAAAGCTAAGAGCTTTTGGTGCCTAGAGTCTAATGAGGGGTGCTTGCAGTCTAGCAATGGTAAGAACCACTGATATAGTCAGGGTTGTCCCGGGGGGGGAGAACTGGGGCAATCGCCCCAGGCCCTGCGCTTTGGGGGCCCCCACCGAGCTGGGTGGAGAGGCTGCAGCTGCCACTTCTGAAGTGGAGCCTCCCACCCACCCGATGGGTTGGCCAGTTTTTGCCTGTTCCAGCCACTACCCGTCCCACCGTGTCCGGTGTGCAGGGGCATTCACTCCCCAGCATAAGTGTGCCATGGGATGGGGAGCGGGGCCCTGCACAGGCTGCTTTGCCCTGGGCCCTGTACCCTGCTGAGATCATCTCTGTATACAGATTCAAAGCTATCGTATACTGCACTCAAACACGTTATGGCCTTGTAGTACTTTGGCAGGGCTGCACAAAGTATTTTCCTAATTTACATTAAAATACACAAAAGTTTCTTGAGGTTCAAACACATGGATGTTTAATTTACCTTGTGTGGATCATGCTTGAACAAATGGCATCTGATGTTTTTGTGAAAAAAGGCAAAAACATTAACATGATTGATATAATCCCAGGCTAAATGAATGATTTTGCTTCCCATATATGGTGAAAGTGTATAGACCCCATATGTTTCCACTTGCTATAGAAAACATTTAACATATGCCTGAATTCTAGTGAGTGCTGGCAAAGAAACCTGGGAGCTATCTTAGGACTTGCAGCCACCCCCAAGAAGCATCTACACACCAGGCACCACAAGTCACCTGCTAACCACGTGCATATGGTGGAGGGACTGAATTCATGACTTACACCAGCGCTGGGGAACTAGAGGCCAAGGGGAAGAGAAACACAGTACCCAAGAGCAAAGGCTAACCCTATACGACATGCCCCACAGGAACAGCTTTGAGGACTTCCTTTATCCCCTCCTCCCAAAGCCCCTTTTGTCATTTGAATAATGGGAACTAGGGTTAGGCTCCCTAGGTCTGAACAATAATGGCTTGCACAGAACAGCCATGGTTAAGAACCAGAGGGTGCTTTGAATCGATGCCTTTTCTAGAAAGCAATGTGAAATCTCAGTCTCTCTAAACTACTAGCAGCAACCAACTCCCTGATGGTATTTTCGCTGCCAGAGGGGGAAAGGCAATACAAGGGGGACATTTTTAAACTAAAACTTGGAACAAAGTTTGGTTGCTGATTTTGATACCTCTCCTTACAATGTCATCATCTCACCCCTACCCCTGCCCTAGCTCTAAAATGCAGGAGCCCCAATCTCTCAGAACAGCAGTACTAATTAGTTACAACCAGCTCCACTCTTTTAATCCCATATGTCCCTGATTCATTACTGTGCTGCTTTGATTCAACAGTTGTTTAACTTTAAAGTGAAAATCCGACGGCCAATACAAGAGAAAACTGTCATAAAGATTAAAAAAAAAAAATCTGTTGAAATCTGGGATGTTTAATTTTTTCTCCAAGGAGTTTCAGCATAGTTGCTTCAACCAGCCTGAAATGGATCATCATCCTGGCTATAAATCATGACGGTTACACAGGAAAGATCTGATGAGGCAGTAATGCAGGTTTCATGAAGAGTTTGTAAAATGTAATCCATTCAGCAGCTAGGATGTTTTACCATAATTTACAAAAATAGCCACCAGTTTTAACTCCGTCTTTCTGCTTCACACAGATGGCCAAGTAACGCAGGCTGGCATATCCTAGGGCAGAGATTCTCAACCCGAGGTGCCATAGCCACAACAGCAGCACTGTTAGGTGTGCAAATACCTGCTTCTTTCACAAGATAAACCAAGAGATTCCAAATAGGTATCCATAGTGCCAAAAACATGTCTGACCTGTTGTGGTTTTTCTGAGTTCTTTGCAACAGAAGAGTTGCTCCATTTCTTTTCCATGGTCAAAAAATGAGTGAAAACTAAGAGCTGGCATTTTCTGACAGGTGCCTTGAGTCTAAGGAGGTTGAGAACCACCAAAGCAACCACACGATCTACAGGGGCTGTGTACCTCGGGCTGCATGGAGCCCTCACAGTGCCTTGGTGGTGGCAACATTACCCCAGGCTTGCGAGAAGGGGGTCAGTCAGACATAGGTACCCCAGGGGAGATACCCAAAGCATGGTTTTGGGTTGGACACAGTGAGGTGGGTGGCTCAGCCTAGTACCGCCCCCTGTCCCGCCACATGGTACGACTGTTCCACTAAGCTGATTAACCTTTGTTCAGCTTACAGTGCAAGGTGTAACAAGGCCCTAACATAATATTTCAGCCCAGCTGGGGCTTGAACTGAAGGCCAAAGTCAACAGAAAGGCTCCCATTGATTTCGCCCAATGTCATCTGAACTAGGACAGACTTTTTAAAAAACAAAGTAAGTTGTACAATTCCTGCAGTTTTCCTTTTGATGTTAATACTTAAAATCTTTGGGAAATAGTAAGTAATAGGATGCAGAGGTCAGTGAGAAACTGGAAGACTCCATAATTATCAGCCAACAGCACACAGTACTAAGGCTAGATGTTTAGGAATAGAAAGGGAAGCATTAAAAGGTTATATTCTATAACCACATGTATTTGACACTATTCTGTGTTTTCCCCACAGTTTCCTAACCCCCAAGGGTTTACTTTTTCTTAGACAGGGCAACTCCAATGAGTGTCCAATCCAGTGTTTCTGAAAAGAAATGGCCACTGAGTGCATCACATCCATAGAGGTTAAGAACAGCTCTAATCCTCCAACTTCCTACTAAAAAGACAGGATTCCCAGCCTGTTTGGAAGAGCACAAGGAGTTCCACATCCAACTGCCTTTGATGCACAGCTATTCAATTTCTACTATGCCTTCATTTCTTTGTGGGCTTAAATCACTGACTCCACTCTCACTACTATATTGATGCTTTACTGTCTCTATATAACTGGCTATAATGTTAAATAATGACTCGGAATTCTATCACCTCTTTTGCTCCGGGATCTCAAAATTACCTTTGATTAGTTTAACCTCTATAAGTTGAAAATTATTAATAGACTCTTATTATTAGCTATGGGCCCAAGCCAAAACACACTTAAATTCAGGAAAGTCTGGTTCTGACTCAGAACCTTGTGACTTGGATAAAACTTTAATTATTATTGCAGAAGGGTAAACTGAGTTATATTATTGCTTATTAATGAGCATTTACATACTATGCCATGAGTATGCCTAGCACTTAAAAAAGAGAAAGTTTATAGGAAATTCATGCTGCACTGTATGAGTTAATTTATCACATACCTGTTTATATATATACACATATTGTGTGTGTGTGTATGCGTGTGTGGATGTATCTATATATATGTATCTATAAATACACACAATTCAGACATTAGTTTAGTGGAAAAAAGTACAAAAATAGTCTTTCTTCTGAGAAGATATACATGAGAAAAAAGCATTATTAATCAGACTAGAGTTTCTCAGATCCTACATCTGATATTAAAAAGAGGGGAAGGATTATGGTGTGGGTCTGGATCCAGATCCAGTCCTTTTTGAAGATGGGAGGTGTAGCGAGATTCTGCCAGGTCCCACTTTATTTCTAGACAAAATAGTTAACTAGACCAGTAGTGATCAATTGGATTTGCCCTGCAGGCTGGATAGGCAATGCCTGGATGGACCATGGGCCAGATCCAGCTGGTGGGCCCAATCTGGCCCGCAGAATGGCGCGGTGGGGCCCAATCCCCAGAGGTGGGGAGCAGCATGGCCTAAATCCAGTGACGTGGTGGAACAGAGTGTGGCCTGGCTTGGATCTGGCTGTGCAGGGAGAAGGGCACATGGCCTGCCCCAATATGGCCACACGTGGGGGGAGAGGATGGGCATGGCCCTGATCTGGCTTTGGTGCTTGGAGACTTGCCAGTGGGGTAGGTGGCTGTATTAATTACCACTACTCTCCCAACTGCAAAATTTCCCAACCCATGGGGAGCCCTGGGACCTGGCCACCACCACTGCCACTGCTTCCCATTGCTGGAGCTCACTGCCGCCAAAGCCCCAAGTCTGTGGGTCCCATCTAGTTTGCAGACCGTGGGTTGCTGAGCCCTGTACTAGGAGATAGATTCCCTTTGCAAGGATTGAGGTAGAAAGCAGAATATGGGCATTTTTAACATTAAGACCACTGTGAGCTGCAAAATATATTTGTGAGGACGATGGTGAGTGAAGCCAAACTCACTGTTTTGAGAGAGAGCCCCCCCCCTCCACACACACACACACACACACACACACACACACACACACACACACACACACACACACACTTCTGGAGTCCTGCCAATGGGTCTACCTGCCTCTGATCTGAGCTGGTTCGTTCTGGCCTGCAACCTGAAAAGGTTGCCAGCTGGTGTCCACTGTTAAAATTATGGCCCTACTTTACAAAATGAATGTGTGTAAATGACTCTTTCAGATTCTGTTCTGTTCCCCAGGTATATTTAGAGTCCCTTTAGCTGACTTCAGGAACAAACCAGTATACTTTTGCCTTTCCTTTTACCCTGTGAGTCCCGGAGAACCAAGAATTCTAATACGGAGCAACCCTGTTTAAACATTGAACAGAAATCTGAATAACTGAGAAAAGCAAGAACTCACATTTGGGTCCCTGTTTAATTTTTGTGGGTACAAACTACTCCCAGGTAAAAGGGAAGCTTCTGCACCCCTTAGGGTGCACCCCAAACTACAAGGGAAGCGGCCTTCTTCCTTCAGCCTGACATGAGATATAGAAGTCACCCAAGAATACAATGAGGGAGTTAGATCTTGGCCCATTCAAAGCAAAGGGCATTTTGCCATTGACTGTAGGCCAGGCATCCATCCTCAGTGAGCAGTGCTCCTTAGTGAAGCTATCCATCTTAATATTTCTGAGGACAAGGTGGAAAATATTCACTAACTGAGGTCAGGAAAGAACGGCACAGTTAGCATGAAACATTCGAAGATACCTTTCTTCTGAAGTTGTGGCCACTCACTCCTGAAGGAAACAAGATACCAAGAAAAGACCCACCAGCCTGTCCTGGTGACGAATGCCCCTTCTGCTCTCAGGTCTCTAAGACAGAACGAAATATGCATATAGGGTTTTTCATTTCCTCTGAGGTCCAGAGTGCTCTTAATCTCCACCAAAATCCCTGGGATCTCAGGGTGCTCATTACCTCACAGGTTGAGCATGAGACCTCCGTCCCCAATATCTATATGCAGTGCTGTGCAGAGAAACCTGGGCCCACACAGGTCCATTAGGACCTGCATTAGGACAGCGCTCTGCTCAGATGAATTAGCCCCGCTGCAGAGCAGGGTAAATTAGCCAGGGTAGAGGGCCATGTTAATACAGCCATAACTTTCCTGGTGCCTGTGGTAGCTCAGGCTTCCTCACATAGCACTGTACTTGCTGTGCAGACATACCCTGGCAGTCCAGGACTGGTGAAGCATAAAATATACGCTGCCTTGTGCTTCTAGCCCAGCAAACCTCCTGTTTAGTCCTTATAAGAGACATGCCAGAGGCATCTGCTTGCCAAAATCATAGGGTAAGGATGCCTAGCCTGAACTGTGCAGAAAGGACTCTCTCTACATTGCCCATTTATGGTGTCTAAATAACACTTTGGCTCACAGGCTAATGAACTGAGCTGAGAAGAAGACTTAACTCCAAAAGTGCTTCTTGCGAGCAAACCTAGGGAGTGAAGCAGCAGCTTCTGCTTCCATCTCTCTGAGAGTGACAGATGTACATGTAGAAAGTCTGAGTTGGGAAGCAGGCTGCCCGGCTTTCAGCTGGAAAGGAGGAAACTTTACAAGAAGTTCCACCTCCCTGCCTATTTCCAAAATAAATATCTCCAGCTGCTTGCAATTCTCAGATTAACAGAGCTGTCAACCCAAAATAAAAAGGGGGCTGATTAAACAGAAAACTGATATGAGGACATTCATCTTGTCTGGCTTTTTTGTTTCTTCTCAGAAAGTGATTTTCTGTGTTAGGCCTAAATTCATGTGGTTAAAACACTCTCTGCCAGAGTTGTAAAGCTTGCAAGCTTGGTTAGAACTGGCCCCAAAATAATTAGGGCTCTGTGGACTTCAAGCAATTATAGACAATTTATTTTTAAGTGAGGATTCAGCTTGGTTTGCAATTTTGCAATGGTAGTTCAAGGTCTAATGATCTGACAGCATCCTTTAGAAACCTAACTCCCATTGTGTATGCTGACAATCAACTGAGTCTGCAGCTGCTTGTGCCAAATGCAAAGCCTCATTTAAATACTGATCCATGAGGATGTACCTTAACTGCACGGCTGACCTGGCCCTACACTCTGAATGCTCTAACCCCTCTTCCATCAGCACAACACTAGATCTGGCCTGCAGGGCTCCTAGAAGGGCCAGCATAAGTGGGGACAGAGCTTGGTACCACCTCTAAAGCCCCTCAGGGGGTACATGTTGGTCAGTGATGTAACAGGGCAGCTGGGTACCTGAGACAATGACGATGCACAGGGCAGCAGTGACATCTGGCTACTGGCATCTCGGAAGCAGCTGCCATCTTTCTCCTTCCCCTTCCTCAAAACGGCACCTGGGGCTGCTGCCCTACTAGTGATGGCAATGTGTGGGGCAAGGGGGAGGGGGCACAGGTGACAGCTGTGTTATGCTCCATGCTGCTGCTTCCCCTGCTGCTGCTGCGACATACCCCGCTGCCACTGGGTCCATATTCAGTCCACAAGGAGACCTGTGGTCTGTATCTGGCCTGTGTGAAGCCCCACAGTTTGAAGGTGGACCAGAAAGCAGGTGAGTTTGACACCCCTGCTGTAACCCACTGCAAGTAAGCTTTTAGCTTAGGCTAGCAGCTACAGTTAAAGGTATAAACTTTCATGTCAGCCCAGCCCAGCAACATAACTGCCCTGCAGTGACAATGCAGGCCAGTCTAAGCCCTGATGTCTTTAGCCTGCCAGTCCCACCCCCTGACCAGTGCCACCTGGGCTGTGTTTTTATGCTTAGCTCTTTTTTTGTGCATTGGAAGTTACCATTTTAACCTTGTGTTTGTCTTCTCCATTTCTACTGCATGGCATAGGCATTTCGAGAGAGATGCCAAGCCAGAAATCCACCTCCAGCTCAGCAGAGGCTGACAACAAAGGATGGAGGATGGGAGTCACCTCCAAGGAGGATTATTCTGCACTGGTCTGGTCCTGTAGGGAGCATACCAGGAAAGCCAAGGCTGCAACTGAACTCCAGCTAGCTTTGAGCATCAAGGACAATAAAAAGTCCTTTTTCAGATATGTGGGGAGCCGGAGGAAAAGCAGGGGCAACGTTGGACCTCTGCTGAACCAGATGGGGCAACTGACAACTGACGCCCAGGAAAAAGCCAACCTATTAAATAGGTATTTTGCGTCGGTCTTTCATCAGCCCCATGGGACGCCTGTGCCTGCTACAGGGCCGGGAAGTCCGGGTGAGGGTGATCCCCTGCCCTCCATTAATGCTGACTTTGTGAAGGAACATCTTGAGAAGCTGGATACCTTCAAGTCAGCCGGCCCTGACAATCTTCACCCCAGGGTACTCAAGGAGCTGGCGAGCATCATAGCCCAGCCTCTAGCGCGGATCTTTGAAAACTCTTGGCGCTCTGGTGTAGTGCCCGAAGACTGGAAGAAGGCCAACGTGGTGCCTATCTTCAAGAAAGGGAGGAAAGTGGATCCGGCTAACTATAGGCCCATCAGCCTGACTTCTATCCCAGGGAAGATCTTAGAAAAGTTTATTAAGGAGGCCATCCTTAATGGACTGGCCGACGCCAACATCTTAAGGGATAGCCAGCATGGGTTTGTTGCGGGTGGGTCTTGCTTGACCAATCTCATTTCCTTCTACGACCAGGTGACCTATCACCTGGACAAGGGAGGTGAGATTGATGTCATATATCTTGACTTCAAAAAAGCCTTCGATCTGGTGTCCCATGATCGTCTCTTGGAGAAACTGGCCAATTGTCGCCTTGGGTCCCCCACGATCCACTGGCTGGAAAATTGGCTCCGGGGTCGGACCCAGAGGGTAGTAATTGATGCAAGTCACTCATCGTGGTGTCCTGTGACCAGTGGGGTCCCCCAGGGCTCTGTCCTTGGACCCATACTGTTCAACATCTTCATTAACGATGTGGACACTGGAGTCAGAAGCGGACTGGCCAAGTTCGCCGATGACACCAAACTTTGGGGCAAAGCATCCACGCCAGAAGACAGGCGGGTGATCCAGGCTGACCTGGACAGGCTCAGCAAGTGGGTGGATGAGAATCTGATGGTGTTCAACGCCGATAAATGCAAGGTTCGCCACCTTGGGAAAAAAAACCCGCAGCATCCTTATAGGCTCGGCAGTGCTATGTTGGCTAGCACTATGGAAGAAAGAGACTTGGGGGTCATCATTGACTACAAGATGAACATGAGCCTGCAATGCGATGCTGCGGCTAGTAAAGCGACCAAAACGCTGGCTTGCATCCATAGATGCTTCTCAAGCAAATCCCGGGACGTCATTCTCCCCCTGTACTTGGCCTTAGTGAGGCCGCAGCTGGAGTACTGCGTCCAGGTTTGGGCTCCACAATTCAGAAAGGATGTGGAGAAGCTTGAGAGAGTCCAGAGAAGAGCCACGCGCATGATCAGAGGTCAGGGAAGCAGACCCTACGATGACAGGCTGAGAGCCCTGGGGCTCTTTAGCCTGGATAAGCGCAGGCTCAGGGGTGATCTGATGGCCACCTACAAGTTTATCAGGGGTGACCACCAGTATCTGGGGGAACGTTTGTTCACCAGAGCGCCCCAAGGGATGACGAGGTCGAATGGTCACAAACTGCTACAAGATCGTTTCAGGCTGGACATAAGGAAGAATTTCTTTACTGTCCGAGCCCCCAAGGTCTGGAACAGCCTGCCACCGGAGGTGGTTCAAGCGCCTTCACTGAACACCTTCAAGATGAAACTGGATGCTTTTCTTGCTGGGATCCTATGACCCCAGCTGACGTCCTGCCCTTTGGGCGGGAGGCTGGACTCGATGATCTTCCGAGGTCCCTTCTAGCCCTAATGTCTATGAAATCTATGAAATCTATGAAACAGCCCTCCTGGTAAGGCTGTGTAAAGAATACCAGTGAACCCCAGCATTTGGGAAATGTACCCAAAAGACATTTCTATGTTGGGTGGAGAGGGGAAAAAACAGACAGAAATGTCAGTCAGGTTTGCTACAAATCACTGCGGTTTGCAGACTGAATTCCTTAATGACGTGCCCATTACAAGTTTTTACTGCCAAATGCTGTTTGCTTTCGCCTTCAGAGCTGTCTGCCTTAAGAATGAACAACACGGCTCGCAATGTTATTTACTTCAAGCATTTGATCTTTTGTCACTGCCACAGACAGCAGCTCTACGCCTGGGCTGGGAGGAGGCGGGGAGAGAGCACGCAAGCCTGCACACAAGTTCAGAGGGCAACACAGCTTTATGCATCACTAAGAAATTCCACTGTAGGACATGCCAGATCTCTATCCCAGTGAGAGCTAGCACTGGTACTCGGGGCAGGAGCGGGGCTCTTCACCCATGACAGCTGGTCAGACCTAACTCTGCAGTAGGATGTGCCCTTAGGGCAGAATTATGGTCCTTACAGCCTTGCTTTTGGCCACTGTGGTTGGGCAGGTGGAACCCAGGGCAGAATTTAGCTTTTGATATGAACAAATCGTGTAAACTACTCTTTTTAGAGGCTATGGGAACTGTGTGTATAGAGAGAGCAAGAGAATTGTTAGATGTGGTAAAATTAAAATACATCCCACCTGAAAGGATAAAGGATATTAAGCTGAGTAGCTCAAATAAGATTCAATGTGTGAACGAGAACAGCATTTGGAGCTATCTTATTATAGGGGGACAAAACTGAAAGGGCTAATTATGTCCATGGTTCAGGGTAGAACCAGGGATCAGGAAGGAAATCTTCCAGGGGTGTTATGAAACCAAAGCAGCTGTGCTCTAAGGTTAATGTGGATCCTCCCAAATAGCCCATTGCAACATAACTCCTAAATAACAAATACTTGTGGTCTGGCAGAAAGCAATGGGAAGTGGCTAAATTTCCCTTTACAAAGGTCTCCCTTCATTGAGTTAGCTGAGTGTCAAGTATGCCCTGCATGGGAGAAATCTGTACCTGCTAAGGACCTTGACCCCACCCTGAACAATAGCTGCCAATGCCTCACAGGCTGTCTGATGCCTACCAGCCTAACCAGTGGGCACCTGCTGGCTGGCATTGCTCCACCTGACATCAGAAGAGCAGTGGTCAGTAGGACACAATGATCAAGACAAACTGAAGATGAGAGACACCTGCTGCATGACCATCCCACAGCACACAAACACCTGAAGTCATGCACCAGCTTCCTCATCAGCACCCAACCTCTCAATGTCACAGCCGAGGAGACACAACTACAGATGTGGAACCAGAGGCTGAAGAAAATACCTGATAGTGAAAAAATGGACATTCCAGTGACCCAGTCCTTATCACCAGGGGCTGATGAACCACGGCAAAGGTGGCAATGTTTGAACTGCCTACGTATTGGGGGTTGGATGCTCCAAGGAACTAATGAAGAAGTGGGGCTATACCACTGGTTCAACCACCTGTGACTGTGGCACAGAGCCTCAGACTATGCAACATCTGCTGCAGAGCCCACAGCTTGGAGACACATGTACAATGAAAGATCTTGCAAAGCAGAATAAGTGAGCACGAGCCCGCTTAACAAGATGGCCAAATGTGGTGTGGAGAACACAGAAGAAGCAGCAGAAGAAGAAGAACTCACAGTTAAAGAGCAAAATAAAACACTGCTGTGAACCAGCCCTTAAGTCTGCTTCACTGTCATGCTGGTATTTACCTGATTTTGTGACAGCATTAGACAGTGGGGCAGAATCTGGATAAGAAACCGTCACCTGTGTTACACTGCACCTTTGCATGTTCGAGACAGGTGTTGAGCAGGTTGACTAGCACTCTTGCAGTTGGGACTTTCGTCCTCCCTGAACCTGAGGCACGAGATATTCCCTGGCTTACAGTTTAACTCGGATGAATACCAGCACTCAGTGAACTATTTCAAGTGTCATGTAACTGGCTGTCTAATTATTTTAATTGGCATGTAATTGTCTGGCAAAGCTCATCAACATCCAGGTAGGCTTAAGGTGAATGCCATAAGCAATGGGCACCAAGATGAATGTCATACAGGTGACAGAAGTACATGAGTTGTTGTCTTGAGCAATAGCATCTGATGACTTCAGACTGGGTTGGGAAGCCATTTACTTGTGAAAATGACTATCACTGTATTCAAACTGAAAGTAGCTCCATAAAAGCACACATAGCACAGGAAAGCTGAATTCATTTTTTAAAGCAGAAGCTCAAGAAACCTTAATTCTATAAAATTACATTGTTCTTCCATGGGGCTGAGAATTGGAAACCGGGTTCACTCCTATGAAATACCCAGTACACCCTATTCTCAGGTCATCCTGCCATGCCACATCACGCCTACTCAGAATCCATTTGCACTGTGATCCTTTTTGAAGAGCTTTAAACATCAGGCTCAACCCAAGACATAGTTTTGATAGGATGACTTTTTGATTTGTAGCCTATTAGCTAATCTAGGTCAGCTGCTTTTGTAAACTCTATTTAGGGTAACAGAATGTTTTAAGTGGTTTGGGGTTTTTTTTGGTTTTAGTATTAGCTTATACATACTTTTGCTTGACATTATTTTTAATGGATTCTGGTGGTTGCCCAGAAGTCAGAGATGGGAATGCTCTATTTAACAATTCAGCCCATCTCCAGCCAAATGCAGGATCATCCTAAGGTTACAGCCACAATAATCTCTCTTCTGGTAGTAGATAAGGATTTCACATTTGTTCACCTTACTATATGAGGACACCCGCAGAGTTAGAGATGTTTTTATGTTAACCACCCACTGGTTTTCTACAGCTCTAGTTTGTTTTTTGCTGACAGGAAACATTCATGTCATTCCCACTGTTCAACCTTTATTCATTCTGTATGCAGAAATCCTCCATTTGCTTCCAAATCTAGTCCTGTTTTTTTCTGGATATTGTTTACATCATATATCTGTCCTTAGAAATGTCACTCACTTTGATTAAATGAATCTTATGGCTATTAAAGCTTCCTTACACGGCTTGGTCTTATCTCTCATGTTGGGTCTCTAGGCTGGTTTGGGTTCCATATGTAGGCCTGGGATGCTGCGAGAATGGAATTTATTAAACAAGAAGCTACAACCTTCAAGTTGTTAGTGAAATACGTAGAGTGCCAGAGCATTACCATGAGGACACTGCTACAACACAATGAAAAAGCTTTCTCTAACGACACATTCGCCCTGATCATTACACCTTCCTTCTGACCCCTTGCTCAATTTCTCAATTAACAAAAACTAGCCCCCAACAATCAGTGCAGTCAGAAGGGTGTTCTAGGTCCATAGCTGGATAATACTTTAGGCTGTTTAACAAAGATGGATCTTAGAAGTCTTCTGTAGTTTTCTACTGATTACATTAGCAAGATGACAAACCTGTGGCACTGATGAGGTACAAAGATAGGCTTAATAGCCTTAATATATGTGAAACATTATAGTTCCTGTGGCCTCAGACAGAAATGTATATCTTCAAGACGCAAATATGCAAAGCCTCAATTAAAGCTTTGAAGAGAGGTTGATAATCTTGTCTAAAGATTAAGGTTCAGGAAAGGTGCTCGAATACGTAAAAAGAAACAACCCATCAAGCAAATACAAGCAGTTCCCAAACAGAAAAAGAG
This sequence comes from Alligator mississippiensis, assembly GCF_030867095.1. Taxonomy (NCBI): domain Eukaryota; kingdom Metazoa; phylum Chordata; order Crocodylia; family Alligatoridae; genus Alligator; species Alligator mississippiensis. Next base: position 245,559,925 of record NC_081827.1, on the reverse strand, counting down.
ATGGTTCCTACCTGAGAACTCGTCCTCTGCTAAGTTACATTTTGTGGCTCCGCTCGCAGTGACTGGAATAAAATGAACTTGTTTCCCAGAAAGCATATTCCTCTGCTGCTCTGATAAACTAGTAACAGCAGATGCTCTGAGAGGCTTTCAGGTGACTAATCTGCTTGTCGTGTGATCAATGATGAATGGCTACAGTAAGAAGATTATGAGGGCTGTTGGCTACCCAACATAGACACTTACGGGGGGAGGCTGTGTAAATAAATACTGACATGAATGGAGGTGGAGAGAAATGGGAACAAAAACGAAGTTGGTGTCAAAGGACAGAAGTGGTGAAGGAAGCACAAATAAGAGCAGCAGATCCCGTGCACAGTAGGGCTGTGCGAAGCTTTGGTAGCCAATTCAATTTGGAGGAGATTCGGCTAGATTCGGGAGGCAAATTTCTGAAACCAAATTGAATTGGGAGACCCATTAAAAGGTCCAAATCGAATCGGCAGCCCCCGAATAGATTTAGAAGCCTCCAGTTTGATTCGGAGATTCAGGTGGTCCCTGCTCGCTGCCGCAGGGAGATGGACCCAGGCTCCGTGCCAGTAAGTAGGGGGCGAGGGGGCTGAGGAGGGGGGAGGGGACCATGGGGGAACCCCGCCCAGCCCCAGCTTGCTCCCAGAGCCCCCCCGAGTGCCCCCACACCTGGCCCCAGCCCCTGCCTGCTCCCCCAGCTCCTCCCCCACATGGCTGCCCCATCCAGCCCGTGTCCCAGCACTTAAAAAAAAAAAAAAAAAAAAAAAGCCCTGAGCTCACTGGCTGCAGCGATCAGGTCCTCTAGGGGCTCATGGCAGAGCTCCCCATGCAGCGCGGGGCAGTGGGGTTGGCTTCCCTGCCTGGCACCTGGGTGGCAGCTGTCTCATTGTGCAGGTGCAGCGTGGCTCGACAGGGTGCCACAGGGCTCTGCACACTGTCTGGGAGCTAGGGCCACTCAAGCTGAGCGCTGCTGGGCTCCGGGAGACTGCAGTAGCCGCCTCAGTTCTGGGACAGCGCGTGGCACCATGCTGAGCTGTGCTGCACCCGCATGATGTGACAGATGCTGCGCGGGTGCCAGGCAGGGAGGGGCGATCCCTGCTGTGTGGAGGGGGCTCTGCCATGAACGCCCAGAGGTCCCTGATCGCTGCTGCTGCAGCCAGTGAGTGCAGAGCCTTTTTTTTTTTTTTTTTTTTTTAATGCCAGGATGCTGGGGCTGGGTAGGGCAGCCATAGGCGAGGGGGGAGTGGGCAGGGGGCGGGGCTCTGCTTGCCGCTGCCACACCCCCGCCACTGACACTAACACTGCTGCTGCTGCCTGTTCAATTCAGAGGAGATTTGGCCCAATTCAGCAGCTGAATCTCCAAATCTGAACTGGCCGAACCGAATCGGGACAGTGACTTGAATCACCGAATCAAATCACTGTCCCTCTGAATTGGCTGAATCTGAAGCCGAAATGAATACGTGCTGCTTTGCACAGGCCTAGTGCATGGTGTTTGCTGAGCCAGAGAGGCAGTTTTACAGAAGCAGACTCTGCTGGGTGAAAGCACTGGGAAGAGAAGGGTATCTGTGAAACGATGGGTGGTACCGATAGAATGGTGAGAATCCTGTTGAAACTAAACCTCAAGCCTGCACTTATGCAGCTGTCGTCGTCTAGAGAAGATGTCTTCAGTGCTGAAATTGAGGTGTTGATGCTGCTGCCTAGCAGGAGGGTAATGGGAAATCCAGCGGAAGACAGTGGGCGTGTCTACATGTGCCGATTTAAGGCGTTAAGTTGGCCATTTTTAAGGTGCATTAAGGGTGCGGGTCTACACGTGCGCACCCTTAATGCACCTTAAAAATGGCAATTTTAGGTTATATGTGCCTAAATTTGATACCTGCAAAAACAGGTATCAGGTTTAGGTATGAATATCTAAAGTGCCTTAATGCACACATAAACGCGCTAAGACACATTAATGCTGTGTATGTCAACTGACTTGAGACTAACTTTAGTCCCAAGTCAGTCTGCACACTACTTTAATGCGTCTTAGCACATGCACATGTAGATGCATGCGTAAATCACCTTAATGCGCCTTAGGAAAATGTGCATTAAGTTTAGGTGCATGTAAAAGCATGTGTAGACACACCCAGTAGAGGTCATATATTGACAGACTTGCCCACAAGCTGGAAAGGGACTTCCCTGGTAATCAAGCCTGGTTACTCTAGCTTGTAAAGCTTCTTCACAGTACAAAATTACTTCCTACTATGTTAATCACCCAAAAATGTAAAACCCTTATGCCAGGTGTTATCTTCAGCCACAAGTCTCTGTGTTAGTAGCACTATTACTCTGCCATAGTTTCTTCACCTACCAGCATGATTGTTCAGTGAATAAGTGCTCCTGCCATACCTCACTTCCTACCTCTTTCTCCTCTGGTGCACCCAAACACGGCTTGCTGTCTGTGCATAAAGTCCTGAGCCCAGGGATGCACCTGGTGGGTCCCATGAGGGGCTGCTGAGTATTAAGACCACTGGTTAGCAGGCTGACCAATATGGTCTAATTGCTTTCTTGTCTCTCTCTGGCTGGTCTACGTTCAGCTGCTGGTTTGTACTTAGGTCATAAGATTTTTAGGCCTTGAAGGACTGTTTTTGTGCTCTGTGTTTGAACAGCACCTGCCAGAGTGGACCTCCTAGTCACTACGGTAAAACAAATTCATGATAATATTTGAAATAATAAGATGCAACTACAAGCCCCATTTAGAGCTGTTCATCTTGCAATTGAGGACAGTATCCACAACTCACAAAAGAAAAACAGGCTCCCTTATATTCATACAGTGCTTCAAAGGGCTTCACACCATTTCAATTTACTTGAAATAGATACCAGGAAACTCAAGAAAGTAATTCATACACAGCTCTTCCCTTATCAGTCGTTGCTTTCTGCATGTAACCACAGTAAATGTATTCTGGGCGATCTGAATGCATGTGGTATTATAAATTCAGACTCTCCATTAAGAAGATGGGAATTTTTAGAACTTGGGTGCCCAGTTTTATGTGAAAATGCCTATATATTAAGTTTTATGCAAAATGACTGCAGCTTAATGTGCTAAGCAGGTCGTTATTGTCATTTAAGTATACAATCAGCCAATCAGAATATACTATTGCACTAATTACACAAGCAAATCAGTCATGCAATTGCAAACACATTTTGTTTACCTAACTTTTTGAAAATGTCAGCACCAAATATGAACAACAAAACCTCGACAACCCAGTGTAATGACAGACATTGCTCAAGTCTGAATAATCAAGGAATTTTCAATAATTGCAGCGGGAAATGGCTGTGCTCCAGAGAATAGGGACGTCTGACATTCAAAGTTTAAATAATTGGGGCTATGCTGTTCCAACACATCTGTTTTCCTCATATAACAATAAGTTAACAAAGCACTCTATGTAGTGCATTCCTTTGGCGGTCTAAGTCAGAAGAGATTTGTACGCTGAAAAGATCTGTCAGACCTGCTGCTCATGTCATAATTCCAATCCCATTCCAGCGCTCCAATACCAAAGTCAAAGGCTGTAAGGGCCTTTAGGAATCCCCAAATCAAGTTAATTCCATCACCAGATTCATTGTTCCATCTGGATTCCACTCCTGGTTCTGCCCCATACTTCCTGTCCAACCTTGGGCAAGTTGTTTCCTTCAGTTTTACCATCTGTAAAATGGCAACGATATTTTCCAACCTTACCTGGGTAATGGTAGGATTGATTAATTCATGCCTGTAAATTAAGTGTAGCAAATTTATCACGTGGATGATGCAGCTGGAGTTGCCCAATGCAGCAAGGTGCTAAGAGCCTCCTATGAAATGTTGATGGCCTTTAGTTGAGGTTGTTACAGAAGATGCTTCGTATCACACAGGTTTGGACTCTATATTATATTAAGAAAGTAATAACCCAAGCAGGTTGTCGTGGTACTGATTCAGAGTATACTGAAGTCAATAGAAGATTTGGATTAGAAGTCTTTTAACTCTATGCAACTCTGAGGAATTAATTTCCCACGCTGATTCCACAATATGAAATTACCACCAGCAGTAACAAGGCAGTAGAAGTAATAATGTGTGGCAAAGCAATGGAATACCAAATGAAGTCTGAAGGGACAAAGTCTTTACCACTATTACAACCTGTTTAGCTTATGGTACTTGCCATACATTCACTATTTCACATTTGATCTAACAGCACATTAAAAGTAGACTTGTTTTAATGCAGAATTTGCCACTCACTTTAAATGCTGCTCAAAAGATACCTTTACGGGAGTTGTTTAAAAGCCTTTGGTTTAATTCTGAATTTATTTCCTTTAAAAACTCAAATAAAAAAGAGCTTTTGGGATGTTTGGACAAAGCTGTGCTGCAGTCTCAAGACATTTCACTTCAGGTAGACCTCCCAAATGGACAGCAGCAGACATTGTTAGTTCCTTCATGAGATCTCTGACTCATTACAATACCTCAGCCAAAATGGTAATGAAGAGTGTAGTTTAGTTCCAGGCAGATTCAGGAATATGGCCATGGTCCAGGATAGCAAGTCAGAGGTGTGGTGATCACAGGGTTCAGTAAATCCAGGCATACAATGAATGAGAACAACTAATAACAGAGAACTTAAACGTGGAGCAGTAGGCAACCTCTGCAGACCCTTTATCTATTTCTGACTACCTAACTGCTACCAGCAAAGTGAGGGACCATCTCCCAATTTCCAACTCCTTTAGTATCTGGTTACGGAGTACTTGCAAATTATAAATTCTATCAGTACAAGGGGAAAGCAGAATTATTTCCTTTGGTGTCAGACTGATGAAGATATTAACCAGGGAACTTGGATTCCTTCTCCAACTTGAATTGAACTGAACATAAATTGTCCATGGCCAATAATGATTTGGGGTTGAAAAGAAAAACGACAACAGCCTGAATTTCAGAGGCATCGAACACCAGCAACTCCCATGGAAGCTAGTGCTTGGCCCAGAGGAAAGTTGAGCCAATAACCCTCAGTTCCCTTACATGTAGAAGAGGGAAGTTATCAACAACTCACCTCGGCGAAGCACCTGGGGAGCCTTTGGTGAGAAGTTGTATTATTTGTTTTGACACCTGTGTTTGTGGGTATGATCAAGTAGACTGCTGCATTATGCTTGAGGAGCAGGTCTACTTTGTCTCCCTGCTGACCTCATGTCTGCTGAGGATGAAATAAGTCCCACCCACACCACAGACCAATGATTAAGCAGTGCAGACAGCTCAGAAAAGCTGTGTGTATGTGCCCCAGAGAAGTGTCCAACCTCTATGTCAAATTCACCCAAGGAACCTTGTCTGCCTATGTCCTTAGACCAACACAGCTACAACCTACACCCCTGCAACCTCTATATCAGCCTTTCAAGGGGAAGGGACAGCAACTTGTACAGACACAAGGGCAACTTGTGATGCCATCTCTCTACTCCATGTCTCTTCTGTTCGGGTCACCACTCTCCTCACTGATATTACACATTATATCACTGTAAGCCAGGCATATGCAGAAACCTGAGCAGCAGCACTCATTACACCCCAGTGCTTTCTCATATGAGTGGGTCATGACAAATATTCATTCCAACACACTAAACATTATTGTACGCTTTGGAATCTCGACGCCCTACTTCCCCTTCAGAACATTTTCTCCAACTTGTGAGAAAAGAACTACCCAACGATGGCTTCCACACACTACTGAATGCATCTCTGGGTATGGCAGCATGGCAGGCAAGAAATGAGGAAGAACAAGGACAAATCCTAGTAAATCCTGCGGTATTATTGAAATATGCACCTTTGACAATGACTTGAGCACTACAGGATGCCCGTCCTGCGCTGTTTTCTGCCAGACAGGTATAAATACCATCATCTTCTGGTAAGGCATCCTGGACGGTCAGTTTTGCAACCCCCTCTTCAAAAGTGGAATGGGCGTACTGGATTGGTTGGTCTGCAGACATGAAAAAAGAGAACTTTTCTTAGTATACTATGTTCAGCTGGCCATGAGTTCCAGGAACACCAATCAGTTTTAATGCACATTTCAACTTCAACAGCTGTAAAAGAGTTATAAATAAGCCAAATTCTGCTCTCGGGTACATCAATACAGCTCCCCACTGATTACAAAAGAAACATCCCAAGTGGATCTTGAGGCAGAAAGTGAATTTTCAATTGCTGCTGTCCACACTCAAGCAAAACCACCACTGACTTCTTTATTTTGAGCAGTAGTGCGGACAGGAGGATTTGGTTTTGTATTTTTGAAAACTATTCAGATTCAGGTGGATAAGAAATGAGGGATGATTGTTTGCCTAAACAACTGTATTCAACTGTGCCCATAGTCTACTAGTCTGAAACTAAATATGCTAGGTGCTAGTACTGCCATCTACGCATGCTATCTTAGACTAATTTCTTTGGGGCAGGGATTATCTTTGAAGTTACTGAAATTTAATGCAATCCAAGGCAAGGAGCAAAAACCATGAAAAAGCTTGAAGAAACTGAGTCAGGAAGGTAAAGTCAATCTATACCAAAGGATGCATAGTTTGGTTACTGAAAAACTTCAGCCTGAGCTGTAAGAGAAAGCTTGACTTACTCAGCTATTTTTCTGCCAACTGGTTCCTCTGAGCAGATAGTGGACATGGTAGTAGACCAGATAAAGCTGCTTTAATATTCTTTCAGAAAGTGAATCAAGTCCCAGGCTCCCTTTTTGCAGTGCTATTGCCATTTGTTTCCCTGGGTATTAAATAGTTTCTGGTACTGGCTCACCAATGGTGATTTTTCCAGTATAGATGAGAGCTCAGGAGGCCCTGACAGCTGTGTAAACAGTAAGTTGGGAGTAGCTTGGGAGCACACCTAATGGAGGATACATGGAACTACAAAAACAAGATTGGGCCTAATTGGATAATAAAAAGTTCAAGTGGACAAAATGGTGGGAAATATCCTCCCAGGAACAGAACATTGTGATTCAAAGTTAGTCAGGGCAGAGAATGGAAGCTTGTAGGAGCCCTGCACTCGGCCCAGTCAGCATGAACTGGATGCTGTCGCAGGCTCTCCTAATCTCTGGTTTCTAAGATGGACAGTAACAGCAGACAAATTTGCTATCATACTCTTATTGCCACTGGAAGACTGAAATTTTGCTTTATAGAACTTATTTTGCTAAGCAAATCCCAAACCGGATGGTCTTGATCCATAATTTTGTCTCGTGAATTGCCACCTTGTCAAGGAAGTAATTTTCTATCTCTTGCAAAGTTGGAGATGAGCCCTTACCACCTAAAACCTGACTTCACAAAACACATGATCCTACTGCTTTTCCCCTGTCCTCCCTCCCACTTTGTTTGTAACATTGCTGCATCTTGTCATGACAATAAGGTTCAGCCCTGCATTTAAACAGACTGCCATGCCATTGAGTTCAAAGAGGTTCATGCGGGGTTGAGGGCCAGGATAGCAAACCCTTGGGAGGCAGGACCTGGTTCTGCACAGCACTTGGGACAAAAGGGAGCTAGGTTGCTCCAAGGTACTGTTACTATAGAAATAATAATAATTCCCATGTCAGAAGAGAGCATGCTTAAATTTAACTCAGGCTACAAGCTGCCTTATCAAGAACAGTATGATGCCTCATTTTTCTGGCATAAAGAAGCAAGAGGGCAATGTAAATATTCCATATGCTAAAGAAAAAAGGGGTTTTTTTTGCCACATTATCTGAATCAAGCCTATTTGTCAGGTCAGCTCTCGCCTTCAAGTCTTAACAACAGAACCCTGACTTACTGTCTGGTTTCACAGCACTACTCGCCATTTCATCAGACCAGGGCACAAGACAATCATGCATCTGCCCAGGGGAACAAACACCGGCCAGATTCTAACTTATGTTCTTTGCATCACCTAATAAAAACAATTCTTCCAGGACTGAAATGTTCCCCTCTCTGAGGACATAACATTCAAATCCCCATGACAGTTTGGCAGCAGGAACAATAACAAAAAAAAAATACCTTACTGCTGGCACTTTATGCCAAAAGAAAGGAAATTTTCCCTCTGACTACATATTTAAAGCTGTTTGGATGGATAGGAAAGCTGTTCTGCACTTTTGAGAACTCTTCTGCTGAACGGCTGAGGCCACATTCTTTTTTAAACCCATCAAAATGAGATTCAACTTGGGGAAAATGGATAAACAATATGAAAAGCAGTGAGAGGGAGATACTTGGAACGCAGAGGCATTGGTTATACAACAGCAGATAGAAGCTAGCAAAAGGAATATCCAAAAGAAAGGAAGCTAAAGCAATTCTGACTATATGCATAAGTAACATGAGTATAGTCAAAAAGGGAGAAAATTCTCCATCACAGAGCACTGAAACATAATTGCACAGATCCACTGACCTCAATACTGGGAAGTTCATAGTAAATTGGTGGGATTTTGGAGAAAAGCAACTAAAATAATTCAAGGGCTGTAGAGTACTGATTTGCAAAAGAATCCAATAGATCTTGCACAGAGACATAGCTATGATTCTCCCCGTTTGCAGCGATCACTGAGTTCAATAAATAGAGGCATACAATGAATGTGAAGAACTAACAACAAAACTTTATTATGAAGCAGTAGGTAGCCTCTGCAGGCTCTTGGTCTAACTCACTAGGTACTTAACAAAGGGGTCATATCCCAATTACCACTTTCTCAGTCTCCTTAGTTAGGAAGCATCTTTAAATTACAACTTCTATCTCCACATCAGTAACCAAGCAATGAGCAGAGAGGATGCTAAGGGACTGGGGTGGCACAAGGCAGCATTGCTAAATGTGACAGAGTTCAGTAAAAGACAAACATTTTAGAGTGAAGAAAAAAGGAAAACTTCCTGGAGGTGGAAGAGGACATCCCCAAAGGAATTATCGGAAGCCTTAAATCCTTTAAAACTTTACCGGATAAAATATAATCACAGTCAGGCTGTAGGCAACAAATGCAAGTCAGCAACGTGACGTTATCACAAAAAGGCAAATTCAAATTTGGGTTGCATTCACAAACCTTTTCTGCGCAAAATATGGGAGGTCAGAGTACCACTCTGCCTTAAACTGGCTAGGCCTTTGCTGGGGCACTGAATCATGTTTTAGCCACTGATTTTTAAGAAAGTTGAAGAGAAATTGGAGGGGCCATGAATAAACAGAAAAGACGATAACGGGGTTGGAATTCTAGGCATGAAGGAATTAATTATGCTTAGTTTGATGAAAAGGAGGTTATAGGGGCACACAATAGCAGCTTTCCAATATTTGAATAGCTGCCATATGGAAGATGCATTAAGGTCCCTGTTTTTCTATAGAACATATAGTTTTATAGAACAATTGGTCTGTAAGAGACATAGAAAGATCATGTAGTCCAGCCCCTTCTTTAAGGCAGGGTCTGCCTTAAAAACATCTGCTTTAGAGCAGTAGTAAGAGATGGAAGAAAGAGAGGGCTCTAGGAAACTAGACTTCTGATGTGCACCTGCGTATGCCACATGTGTGAACTGGAGCCACATGCGTCTCCCTGCAGGTGCTGAGAATCTATTACAGACAGATTTAGTTCATGGTATCTCAGTCTACAGATCTGGCTGACCTGAACCGGGGGTTCATTTGCTTGGAATAAAAAAGTACTAAACTTGCAGAGACTTGCATATTATTTGGGCTGACAATGCAAGGCGTGCTGGATAGTTATAGGAATACTTACATGTGACACGGTTCATAAACCACTTGGAGTACTTCAGGTTTTAGTGAGCGTGAAGGGAAGAGACAGGGGCCAGAGAAAAGCCTCGATGAACTTGGATGGGGAACACTCACCACTTCCTACACAGTCGAGAGAGCCCATCCTACATGGAGAGAGCCCAGCCAGAGCAGGGAGCAGGCTGACGTGCTTCCGCAGTGTGTGCTCCCTCCAGATTGGCGGACAGAACGCCAGGAGAAGTATGTCCAGCCTGGACAGGGGCAGCTGAGTGAGGCCCACAGCTGGTGGGAGGGGGAGAAGGTGTCCCACAGTCCCACTGCGGGGGGAAGCAAGTGGACCCATGGAACAGGGTGGTCGGAGGCCACCAACAGAACCTGGGACACGCTGCACTGGAAAACTGTTCCAGGATCACTGGGAGGACACAGAAGTGGTGCAGGTAGGAGCCAGGACTGAGAGTCTTAAAGGGGCACTGTTCCTTTTTGAGTTCGCCTTGTGTCTTTTTTCCTTTTCTTCCTTGTTTTTTGTTTTGTTTGTGGGATTGCCTCCTCCTCCCCCTGCTTCCCCCCCCCCCACAATGCACTGGGAAGGTGGCAAGAGGGAAAGCTCCTCCCCACGTAAGAAAAAATTGATCCTGACCCTAAGAAACCAGCAACTAGCAAAGTTGATTTTGAGTTGACTGACCCTGGAATAGGAGAGGAATTCATTTTGGTCAATGGCTCCATGAAAATTAAAGGACTGAGATAGTTTGATTGACTCCAGAACCAGGAAGGAATTGATTTTGTATTTTTTTCTTTCAGATAAATTGATGGATCCTGTGTGAAGCTGATTTGGTTGTATCGGCCCAGAAACCTGGGATGAACTGATGTAGGACAGTGGCTTTATAGACTCTAGATGGGCTTACCAACTGATGAGCCTGGGAGGAAATACTGAGTTGATTTAAGGATGGACTCAGAAATCCCAAATGATGGAGCCTAACTCATAAGCCGTATTTGGGGACCAGGAAGTAAGGGCCAATGGTATCTTTAGCCAACACAAGATCCAGGCCCTGATGTGTAATCAGGGATGTGGTATGGGTGGAGTGTAAGGGGAGGAGGAGCCACACAAAGCAACTCTTCTGGGGAGGACCTAGCAGTATCGTCACTCTTCCTACACCCAACTCTCAGTTGTTAAAAGAGATGCATTGAGACATGGTGGGCAAGAAACGAACATCTGAGATAGGTACTGTCAAGACCATCTATTCTCCTCAATGATGCACACAAGTAAGGGGTTGGGCAGGAGGGAGCCCCGGCCTTATAATACACACTCCTGACAGTGGGCAAATATACACATGCAATTAATTCAACCGAATAAACTCTGGCACAGTTTATGCCAGAGTTTATTGCTCCTGGGAGCCACGTTTACATGTGTGCCTAGGACCACAGCATGCTGAGCTGCCTGGCCGGAGCATGAGGGTGTGGCTAGTCTGTGGCTAGCCTGCAGGCAGCCCCTGCACTCAGGTAGCTTCGTGCCCCAGTCAGCCCTGTCAGTGTCTGCACATGTGTTGTGATGCACTAAATAATGTTGCTCTAGGATAGTACTAAAGTGTTTACAAGTACTATCCTACGGCAGCATTTGTTAGTTCCCTGTGGCCTAACAGGGCTGTACGTGTAGACGTTGAGACTTTCCTATGGTGCTAATTAGTCAGTTCCACAGTAAATGTCTTGTTTAGGAAACTGCATGTACCCACTGAGATCCTGCTGCACATAGAAGCCACTTATCTCATGTGCTTGCATGTTCCTTGATACCAACATCTGCCCAGATTTCTAAAGTTTAATTTCAACATAGAGGAGTTGTCATTTTGTCTTCCATAATTTACTATGCTGAACTAAAGACCTGTTCTTCTAACTTCTCTGGCTCTGGTGTTCCAACAACCTATAATCATCAATACCTTGGGAAGTTATTATTTGCGTTTAAAATACTTTGTAGGTGCTTCTCCGACTTTCATTTTACCTAGACTTTATAGACCAGATGATCCCAGTCCCATAAAGTACTTCTTAACAAGGAATCTTGCAGAAAGTGTCATATTTTAACATCAATGCCTGCCCTGTTCCTCACCACTTCGATGCCATCTGGAAGACATAGAAGGGATTCACTTCTTCCAGAATTTTGGAGGAATGAGTCTACTCAAAACAGGTTTAGTTTCCTCCAAGAAGCAGCTGTGTATTGGCTGTATCCATGCTCTGTAGCCAAGGCAAGCCCCACATTCCAAACATGAAGAAAGTACATTCCAACCTACCCTTTTTTGGAACAGAAACTGTCTGTTGCCCTTGTTGTGTTGTATGCTGCACATATATATTATTTTGCCATGAGCATTATTATGTCTGCCTGCAGTAGTATCTATGGACCAGAAACAAAACTTTCTCCTTTATTTGGTTATGGAAAGAAATATGGTAGGAAGTGATATCTATCTAACTGGCAGAGGAGACAGAACTGTTTGCTTTCAAATGGAGATCACAATAGTCAATTTGATCCTTAAGTAAAACAATGGCCGAGAGCGCCTACCCAGAAGAAACGCCAGAATTAAACTACTGTTTATAATCCATTTGAATTTGTTTCCAAATGATATACAAACAGTTATGTATCACAATCAGAAGTGAAGTAGAAGAGAATTAAAATAGGCTAGCAAGTTCTATGAGTCTGGAGTGAAAACAATGTATTTATGTCCTTGGGACGTTCTCCATTTTGCTTTATTATTATTAAAGCTTCTTACACTTCTACTACACAAACATGTCACAGCCACTTGGTTTAGGAGTAGAGTACTGAAAAGGTATAGATGCTAACCTATGAACCCCTTGATGGCTTGGAGCCCAGCCCACCCGAGAAGCTGTCTCTCTCCCCTGCGATTCTGATACAGCTGTAGTTAGAGGAAACCTTAATACTAAAAGGACATGGATAAATCTTAACAAGGTCAGGACCAGACTTAGTTAATGGCAGGGCACTTTCTACAAAAGAACTGAGCTTTAAAATTCTCTCCCCACTGCTTGATTTGCTAGTGATCAAATTATTTAATGATTTAAATCAAATTGTTTCATCTTTAGGACAAGCTGAAAACCCGCCTGAACGTGAAGGAAACAAACAAATTGGAGATATAACTGCAAAGTTTAACTTAGACTGGCATTGACTTACTTATGTGAGGCTTGCAGTAGGCTTATTCCATTTTGTATAATCTAAGCCTTGTTTAAAGGCTCCATGGCTGTAAAATATCTTGGGATAAAGCAGAGTTGAAAATCTGTTCTCTGTAAAGTTTTACCAGGGTCCCAGGCTGCAAGTGGTAACCTCTAATTGAAGGTCCAAAAGAACAGGGTCAAGGTGGTTGGGGAAAAAGCCTCAATAGTTCCCAGTCCTGGTGGGGTGGTGACAGAGAAAGGAAATGGTGATCCCCATGTTACAGGCATGTAGGTTGTAGCCGTGTTGGTCTCAGGACACAGGCAGACAAGGTTCTTTGGGTGAATCTGATATCTTCTTTTAGACCAACTTAAATGGAAAAAAAATGTTAGCATGTTTTTGGATTTAAAAACCCTTTGTCAGGCTGAGGAAGTCTCTGCAGTTGGTGTGTGCTCTACCAGCTGCACACTACCAACCACCTACCAACTCTACCAACAGCACACACCAACTGCAGAGACTTCCTCAGCCTGATGAAGGGTTTTTAAACCCAAAAACTTGCTAACATTTTTTTTCCATTTAAGTTGGTCTAATAAAAGATATCACATTCACCCAAAGAACCTTGTCTGCCCTGATCCCCATGCTGGCATTTCTGCCTCTTCTGGTTACTGTTCAACTGCCAGTGTTGACAGCATGAGAAGCAGGATTTGTTTGTAATACCTTGTATTGGACCAACATTATAGTTGGGAGAGCTGTTAAACAACTTAGGCACAAAATGCTTTTCCTCAGGTCTGGGAAAGAAGCAAGGAGATTTCTAGCCACAGAGAAAAGAAAGAGGAAGGTCAACCCAAATTTAAGCAACGTGCTGGAGAATAGCAAGACAGTAAAAGACATACTGAAGGCTTATGGTCTGATACAAAAGAAACATCTACCAGCAGATGATCTGATGATGATAGTCTTCCTGCCCCTCCACCCCCCAAAGTGGAGCATTATCAAGTATGTAGATGGATATATCTCCTCTGATGCACTGTGTCTGCTCTCTGCATTTGAAAATTAAGTCCCCATAGGGATGGATGTGTGCTTTGTGACATGGACATGCAGTGACAGAGACACAGTGGTGTTACCGTGTCATTCCGTGACTTGAGGATTCCTTCCAGAGCAAGGGAACCTTGGACCATGGCGGAAAAAGGACTGGCCCAGGGAGCAGCCTTTCTCCGTTGCATACTGCCCTAGCATGGCCTGCCAGTCCTTCCATTCCAGACAGTAAGAACAGGAGCACACTGTAGCCTTCAGCCAGCAAAACAAGTATTTCCAGTGGGAGAGGTCAGAGCCGATTTCACATTTGCTTAGTGTCATAAATAAAGCAATGGCTTTTCTATTCTAGTCATGGAGTGATGCTGAGTTACTGAGAAGATCAGTCCAGGGTGTGGGAACATACCAGTCTCAGGATTACGCTTTAACTCACCCTACCACCTTTCCAAGTTCTCCTGCTCACAATGAATGACTTCAAAGACACAGGGGTAATGTGCAAGTAACACACTTTAACATAGCCCAGGGGGAATCTACTTGACAGCAAAACAGTTTTTTCACCCTCTTTTTAAAAAATGACACCCAGTAAAACGGAATGGACTAATAACAGATTGGCATTTACTGCAGATGGTTATGAACCAAAATATCCCAGATGTAAAAATGCCACCTCCCCCGGGAACACTGAGGAGGTTTGGATCCAAAGGAGAACACTGCTACTTGCGGCCCAGCTGGGACTCGAAAAGAAAACTCTTAAGGTTGTTAAGTAGGACATGTCAGGTTTTGTTTACAGATAGTTCTTTTGTTTGCATGGGGTCGGGAGGGAAATTATTGAATTACAGAGAAGCAGAACAGCTGTATACATTTAAAACAATCCATATACGCAGTTGTGGACCAACATCCCACTCCTGTACGAATGTCAGAAGTGCATCTACAGAAGATCTCACTAGTATAGAGGACATCAGAAAGAGAATTTAAATGGAAAGTGAAACTGTCCCAAGGTAATTTCACTATCCCAGCAGATAAAAAGCTACATGAGGAAAAAAAAAGGAAGGTAGAAAGGCAATTGAATTTTAAACATTTATTCACTTTTAATGATATTGAGTATTTTTAGAAAGAATTAAAAAAATAATCAAGGAGTTTTATAAGAGCGTTTCTATTGCTCTTTTAACTGGAGAAGCAGCTAGGATCTGTGCAGTATGGTAGAGGTTAAGTCCAGCCATCTCTAGAGTTGGGATAGGCTCAAGCAAGTTTAAATTCTCTGAGGTTCAATCCCACCAGTCTTTCACACTCCAAGAGACTAAAGGGCCAGCGAAACTGGTGGCACAGAACTGGCCTGACTTTCTAGGGCTTCAGCATTAAGAGGCCGAAATGCAATATGAACTAGACCCAGAGAGCTGAGCAAAGGGTGGAGACAGAAGTCAGGGGAAGATCATAATTCCATGTATGTTGCCGGGTTCACCCTTTCTACACCACCTTGATGCTGATTTGAATCACCCTTGAGAAGGGTGTTGGTACATGAAATAGGGAACTTGACTGGATCACACGGAAAGCTAATTCTCTAAAGTGAGCATCTCTATACTGTAGTCAGGTTTAGATATTCCCATGACAGCTGTGAATTAGTGAATGCGAGAGCAGTTTCAGTGGAGCTGACTAACAACCCAGTATGGGTATTGTGTTGGCCCAGTTTCACAGAAGGGAGTTGCATCCCTGGCTGCTGTGACTACACAGCTAACAGTTAGCTAGCTAGTCTGGATAGGTCAATACAAGCTGCAGTGATTGCAGTGACTGTAGTGCAGACACAACCTTTGTTGAACTGACACCAAAACCAGAGAGTTAGAAAGCACTTGCGTCCCTACAACCTTGCCACAAGAGCCCCCTGCTGGACACGTGTCAAACTTGCAACAAACAACAAATCTTCAGTGAAAATGTCCTCATCGCCCCTTAAATCTATCCAGACTTTTCTTCAAATGATGTGGCAGAGATCCTGTTATGGGAAGCTAACAAGTTTTGTGCACTGCATGGCCAAGTTGTATTTTGAGGTTCCTGAGCATCTGGGTGTGTGTGCACATCTCTGCCATCGGAGGATGTTCTTACCATTGAGAAGCCACGTGATCTGAGGCATGGGGATCCCTTCCACAGAGCACTGCAGCACGAAATCCTGCCCTTCGCTCACTGAGCATCCCTTCAAGATGCTGGAAAAACATGGGGTGACTTCTTCAACTTTAGGCCCTTTGAATCAAAGTGGAAAAAGGATCCTTTAACATAAAATCATAGAAAATTAGGGCTGGGAGGGACCTCAGGAGGTCATCTAGTCCAACCCCCTGCTCAAAGCAGGACCATCCCCAACTAGATCATCCCTGCCAAGGTTTTGTTTAGCCAGGTCTTAAAAACCTCCAAGGATGGAGCTTCCACAACCTCTCTTGGTGCTTTACACCCTCCTAGTAAGAAAGTTTTTCCTAATATCTAACCTAAACTTCCCTTGCTGCAACTTGAGCCCATTGCTCCTTGTTCTGTCATCTGCCATCACTGAGAACAGTTCAGCTCCATCCTCTTTTGAACCTCCCTTCAGGCAGTTGAAGGCTGCTATTAAATCTCCCCTCAGTCTTTTCTTCTCCTGACTAAATAATCCCAGTTCCCCCAACCTCCACTGACAAATCATATGCCCATGCCCTTTAACCATTTTTGTTGCCCTCCGCTGGACTCTCTCCAATCTGTCCACACCCCTTCTGTCGTGGCGGGCCCAAAACTGGACAACAGTACTCCAGATGTGGCCTCATCAGTGCTGAATAGAGGGGAAGAATCACTCCCCTCGATCTGCTGGCAACACTGCTGCTAAAACGGCCCAGTATGCTGTTAACTTTCTTTGCAACAAGGGCACACTGTTAGCTCATATTCAGCTTATTGCTCACTGTAGCCCACAGGTCCTTTCAACTCACTCCTGTTTTGTGACTTGCACTAGGTAGGTTAAATGAAATGGCACCATGATAAATCATTCCTACAACAGTGTATGAACTTAGAGCCACAGAGAAAGAACTGGTTTGGAAGGAAAACTCATGTGGGGCCTATGGACCAATGGGAGTGCCCCCAGATTGTCACAGGTTTTGCAGGCTTTTCTTGTTTGGCACCACTCTGGTTTTGCAAATGAAATCCTGCAACAGGCCACTACAAGGGACTGAAATCTATCATCAGTGATCCCAAGCAGAGCAAAGAATGGGAGGAAACATGTTTTTTCCATGATTGTCTCTATTCAGCAATGCAATGGGAAGAATAAAATACTTTGCCCACAGGACTCTGAAAAGACAGGAAGTGTGTTGGAAGGGGGTACCTTGATCATCCAGGACAAAGCACACCTGGTGCTGCTAGAGAAATGTTGCTCAAACATGATTTGTACTTCACAGCCAAACCTAAAACCAGGAGATACTTAATGGGTTGGGAACAAATCCGTTAATCAGGCCAGGATTGGCTAAGAAGTTCGTGAATCTTCCAAGCAAACCTGCTATTGAATGGTTTCAACCTCAAAGTCAGGTCTGCCTTGGGAGAGGTATCTATGTTTGGATACATCACAGTGTGATTTTTCTTCCATCCCCTTTTCTTGACCTTACTGTGCCACCCAGGGCACTAGAAGGATCAGTGAGCATCTGTTGAACATTTCAGGAATACTAAGTTCTCAGTGGGTGCATCAACATGTGCTATTAGCATGGAACAATAAACTCCGGTGCATATCATGCCGGAGTTTATTGCTCCTGGGCACCACATTTACACATGTGCCTGTGACCGCAGCACATTGAGCCTGGTCAGAGCAACTCCACCTGGCAGGGGCCCTTGGGGGTCAGCCTGCCAGCCTGCAGTTGCTCCCCCTGGCTCAATGTGCTACAGAGGGGCTGGCTGGGGCATGAGGGTGTTTCAGTGCAAGGCTGGCCAGCAGGCAGGCCCCTCACTGAAACACCCTTGTGCTTCAGCCAGCCTCATCAGCGTCTACATGTGCGTTGCTGTGCACTGAAGAACTCTGTCATAGGATAGTACTTGTATTTACAACTACTAACCTGCAGCAGAGTTAATTAGTTTCCTGTGGCCTAATAGGGTCGCATGTGTAGATGTTGAGACTTCACTGCAGAGCTTATTAGACAGCTCTGCAGTAAACGTCTCGTGTTGACACATCCTGTAAGTGCTAAGAAACTTTTTGTTGGGCAGCAACTCTCTTACGCCTCCCATTTTTCTCATTCACACTACATGCATTTATTAAGGAAGATGTAGGATGATTGGGAACCCCAGTGTGTCAGGCATCATACAGATGCTTCAAAACATACTCCTGTCAAATCAGATACAAAAGGCAAAGGGTCAGAGGGGAAACAGGCATGGAGAGGCGAAGTGTCCAAAATCACACAGCACCAATAGATCTGGAAGTTAAAATTTCCACATATGGATTAGCTTTAAGGGGAATTTTGCACCCAAAATCCCTGGACAGCTGTGAAAAACCTACCTCCAGTTTTAGAGTGCAGATTGGCTCACCCTGATTTACGTACTTTTTACGCTCAGAGCCCAGCTGGTTGAAGTCTGGCCCTTGGGGTTGAAGGCTGCACAACTATAGGACCCACTATCTCCCAAGCTGGCTTTCATCAAGCACAAGCAATGAATTCCGTCCTCCTCATAGATCTGGACACCGTCTCTTGCTTTCAGTGGGGCTCCTGCTTTGAACCATTCCACATCTGGTTTGGGTTTCCCTGAAACTAGAGAATTTGGATTTTTTATTAAAGGAATGTTCCCCCATTACAATAAGCCTTTACTACTTTCTATTATTATTGGTTTCAGCCTACTATATTACTTCTAACATCACAATATACATTTCAAAATATTTCAAGATACATAGTTACCTTTCATTTCCCCCCATCTACTATAGTCCTTAAGGAGATGTTGATAGCTTAAAAAATACATGTGCTTCTCTCTGAAAATTCTTCTCTTAGCATTGATATAAGTCACACCTAATACCACTGTAACCAAGAAAGATTAGAGGGGGAAAGGGAAGAAGTGTTCTGCTGTTCCCTCTCCTTATCCACCAAGTTGGTCTCTCTTGTGCACTTGGCAGGACTTTGAATCATCCATTTCTAATACAGAATGCTCCAGTAATTGCTCAGTTTCTGCTTTCTTGCCCAGTCTTTCAGAGCAGCACCAGCAGCAGAAGGAAAATTAGATAAAAAGATGTAATTGTCTTTGCAGCGCTTCCTCTAAACTGTGTGGCCAAGCATACCATGCTCATGCTGCGCTGCCGGGCGCACCTGCGTGACCACACACACCACATAGCTTAGAGGGAACGCTGGTCTTCAGGGGAGCTATTCCCATGAGTAAAGACTTACACCCATGCGTTTGTAAGACTGGACACACAATATACCTCAGCACAGGAGCCTGGAGGATAGCAGGCTCCATGGAGATTCCCAGACACTCTTCTGTCCTGTATGCAACTTTTTGGTACTACTTTGGTGTTGAGGGGTGGGAACAAGGAGTAAGAGTGCAGCAGCAGCCACCAAGAGACAAAATAAAATGGCAGAGGAGGTGAATCTATCATAGCTCAGAACTGGAAAGTGCAGGAAGTGATGGAGGTGGAAGAAGTATCAAGAAGGAGAAACAAGATGTGGTCTGCTTAGAGTTAGCCAGGAGCAGGTCACTGTCAAGGTAAGATGGATACCTGTGATAGCTTTCAGAACACAAAAACAGAAGACTCCCCTCTATTTCCCATAACTTGTATCTTTTAAAATCCTGCTGCAGCAAGAGAACCCTAAGCTCCGGGTTCTTAAAACTTTTGTGCCTCTACCTTTGCTTTTGAACTTGACCTCCTGGCCTTCTAGTGCCTCCTGGCTTTGTGGACAGATCTCAAACTGTGGCAGGAACCCCTGAGGCTCCTGTTTATCCTCCGTTATGCTCTTCCGGGTCCCCACTCTGTGTTCTGCATACCTACTCCTTGGGTTGGCTTGGCCAGCGAGAGGAACAGATTGTCGAGTTGTCATATGAGGTTGTGTGGCCCTTTTCCTTTCTTCAGACTGTCCAGTGACAGTGGACTTGGTCTCTGCTTTTGGTTCTGGTTGCACTTTAATGGCTTGCAGGGTTATGGTACTTGAAGTTTTCTGTAGGACCTGAGAGCCCCTTATTTCTCCTTTGGGTTCCTGAGGAGGCTGCATGCTGGTTTCTCTGAGCTGCCCTTGTCTATAGTCCTTGGCGTCTTTGGAGAAGGTGTAGCAGGCCTCTTTCTTCATTGTGGTTTTCTCTTTGGTTTCAACTGCGAGCTCAGTGCCACTGGATTTCAGTTCTTTTGCAATCCCATTGCTGGTCATCCGTGTGAAATCTGAATTTTCGACGCCTTTAGCTGTAGGGGTTGTTGATTTTGATGGGGGGCTAAAGGAAAATGATATATTTAGATGCATAAGCTATGGTAATATCCATAATTAGGATATAGACAGATGAACAAAGTATACCAATAAGGGAAACAACCTAGTGTGGAGCAGCTGACTTTCAGTGACTGTTTCATGTGTTTGCTCCTACCCCATGGTAAGTGGAAGTCTAAACTACAGCATCTTAGCCCTGTTCCATTCAAAGTTAAGCTGTACCAATGTCCATTTATCAAGGGCAGAAGCAGACATGTGGAATGGTTACCATGAAGCAGATGATACACAGTAAATGCCTCCTCCCTTTATAACTGAGTATAATCTGTGTCTGTCCATATCCCTTGCAGAGCACTTTGATCTTCAAAGCACTTTGCAAATATTCATAGTACTTAGGGTCAGAATGGACCTAAACACTTAACCACTTTCACCAGGGGAAAGTGAGTGTTTGTGTAAAAATCACTCTTCCTCTCCTACAGATTAAGAAACTGAAGCAGAGTGGGTCAAGTGATTTACCCCAAAGACTGAGACAGCAGAACATCAGCTATAATACAGGAGTTTCTGGACCCCAGTCCTCAGCTCTTTTACCTGGGTCAAATTCTGACCTTCTATATATTGCCTTTCCTTTAAGAATGACTTCATTTGAGCCTCTAAAGTGACAGTGCTTTTAAGGTGGCAAGTGTGAATAGATTCAGGCCATATATCAACTCAAGACATGGCATAAACGAGCTTTCAATATTACTATGCTTCAGCAGAGGGTAACATTGTTAAAAGGGCAGGCCTATATTCTGGTGATGGCATGGCCTAGCCAGGACAGCCCTAACTCTACCTCACCAACCTGCTGCAAACCCAGAAATACATCAGTGAAGAAGGTCCAGAGTGTCCCTAGTGGTTATACTAGAGACCAAAGCCTTAAGAGTGGCTACTGGAAGCAACCCCAGAGCATCTTTGCTAGTTCGTTTCTGGGGTTGGAGTGCACTAGTGGGAATAGGTGAGCAGGATTATTGGGATCATCCTAGCTGGCGCACTGTACCCACATGGCATATGCATAACTAAGTAACTTGAAAGTACGGCTGGGCAGGACATTTTGACAAAACAATGTTTCATTAGAAGATGCCAGTTCTTCAGAACTGAATTTCTGCAGGAACTTGTCATGTTTGGGCAAAACTGTCATTCAAACACAACTTTCAAATCCAGAATGGAATTTCTGGTCCAAACCAGACAGTGCAAGAGGGACGCTCGCCCCTAGAATGGGGATGTGGGATATCATGGTCAAGGCCTCGTTCAGCCTGAATGAAATAAAGGACTTGAACTGGTGTTTTTCCATGTCACAGGTGACTTCCCCACCCACCTGGCTCCTGGCTATACTGGAGTGAATCTCAGGACGAGAAATCTCTTTTCATGTCTACACTTGCAAATTATGTAACTTCCCTTTTGTATTCCACCTTGAAGGCAACAAACACAGATATAAAGAGATTCTCCTTTGCTGCATCAGACCAGTGATCATCTAACCAAGGAGACCCTCACCAACAGAAAGCAAACACTTCATAACAGGTTACAAAAATCCTATAATTACAGGGTAATCTGTCATTCTCTTTTAGCCCCTAATCAGAGGCTAGTGTTAGCTCTGAAGCAGGAAGATTTATCTTCTCTTTCACGGGGAGCTCCTTGATACAGGTTCAGGGCCACAGTGTCTTTCACTGATAAAGAGTACTGAATGACATACCGTGACGGGTGGACATGCACCTCTGTCTTGTCTGAACCTGAAATAAAAAAAAAAAAAAAGATTTAACTCCTCAGACCATTACATTGCCTTATAAGAATTTTCTATTATTTCATTAGATATTTCATTTTAAGGATTTAGGTAAAGTATGCATTTTGGAGATGCTCCTTTATTTTTTTGTACTGGAGTCCACATTAAAGATTTCCACCAATGGAAAACTGCTATAGACCTAAAACGTGTCCAGTTACTGCTGAGTCCCTGGCCCACAATATGCTCCTTGACCAGCCTTGACTTTCAGCCACAAGAGCACTGGCTGCTCAATTGAAATGGCTGGAAATCTTGGCTTAGTTTGAGAAGTTCCTGGATCAAGCAGCTGCAAGGCCCACAGGAACAAAAGGATTCCCATCACATAGACACACTCTGTGCTGGACAGGACAGATATGGAAGGTATGCCAGCTGGAAGAAGCTCACCAATTGTTCAGGGAACTTCAGAGAGGGTGTGGAGCTGGGTGGGCCACACCCCCTACTCCACCACGGTTACTCCATCATCATTTATTCCACCATGATTTCACCATGCTGCTGGTGAAACTAGGCATGTCTACACGTGCAATTAATTATATCTGGCTTTCCTGCACAGTAAATTCACTGTGCAGTAGACTAATTTACCGTGCAATAAGTGTCTGCAAGTGTAGACAGTGATGCTGTATTGCACAGTAGATTAGTCTACTGTGCAGTAAAGCATCTTGTGGAGATGCACCCACTGGTGCTTTGTGTCCAGTTGGAAACTCCTGATTCAGCTCTAGCAGGTAGGTAGGAGTTGTGGCATTCAACACAAAGACACATAACATCCTAAGTCTGGAGCAGACATTGGCAAGGCAAAGGGGATGCACGCGGGTGCACAAGCACCCCCTGAGATTTGCGGTGCACCCCCTGTGAAAAGCACTGCTGATGCTGCCAGCAGTGCCTGTGGGCGGTCGCCGCTTACCACCTCCCTCCCCCTTGCCACCGAGACCGCCAGTAGCATCTATGGTCGGTCCCCGATTGCTGCTGGTCGCTGCTGCCGATGGCATCTGCAGGCGGTCGCCGACTGCTAGTCAGCGTTCGCCCCCCCTCCAACACTGCTGTGCTGCCTGCAGGAGCTCCCCGCAGCCATGCCCCCACCACTGACACTGCCACCGCAGCCTGTGGGAGCTTGCCATGCACCCCCAGCCTCTGGGGGCATGCATTGTTCATGGGAACAGATACAATGCATCTTTCACTTTGGAAATTATTGGTGCACTTTGTAGCCTCAAACAGGATTACCATATTTTCGCACCTATAGCCCGCCCACAGGTATAAGCCGCACCCACATATAACCTGTGGAAAATTGTATTTTTGTAAATTAGTCCGTGTATACGCCGTGCCCGTGTATTCCCCACGGTGGCGTATACACGGGGAGGCGGTGCAGCCTAGCCCAGCCCGGCCCCTGGTAATAGTGCCTCATTAAGAACCAGTTACATGTGATCTTGCCCTAGTATCCTACAATGGAGGAAACCATTACCCAGGCATGTGCAGGAGACAGGGACAGCCACAAACAAGCAAGGGAAAATGGTGGCTACACCCCAAGGTTACCAAGCTTGTGAGATGAACAAAGAGAGCTGTCTAGAGGAAGGTGGCATAAAGGACAGCATTAGCCCTAGTGCAGGAAAGCATTCATGTGGGCTGGCACTAGTGAATAAAGGCTCAGTGAACTCAAAACGCACGTTAAGCACATTTAGAGGGCTGCACTAAGGAGAGATGCTTTGTCAACTGGGACTTGGATGAGGCCTCAAGGAAGTTTACTTTCTGGAGCAGGAACTGGTTTTGGCACTTGTACAGGATTAGAACTGGAAAGTACCTCCAGGGTCATCTAAGTCTACCTCCCTTAATAAATGCAGAATTTGTTGTTCCTAAACTATCCCAAGCAGATGCCTACCCAGCCTCTTCCTGTAATCCTACAGTGAAGGAAAGTCTACAATGGCCCTAGGCTGCTTGCTCCTGTCTCACTGTGCTTATTGTCCCCTTCACTTTGGTTGCACTTGAAATGCATGACCTCAGTATTCCCGATGTGATCAAGATTCAGCGCCTTTTACGGTCACTTAGTGGTGTTCTTCATCACAACCATATAAAACTCCTGCAGGACTGGGTGTCCAGCTGCACACTTGTAAATCATATCAATAAAACAAGTAGAGACTGGGAGGTCACACCACATCCAGACTGGACTGTGAGTTCACAGAGACATGCACACATTGCTGTTAGTACCCTTAAAGGACAAATGTCTGGTACCATTATTCATGTTGCTCCCCAAAGAAATCACTGCTGGTGTAAGGTGCTATTCAGGAAAAGGAAGGCATTCGGGATTTGGCCTAAGGTGTTTAGCCCACATTTATAGTTGCTTCTGAATGTTCTTCTTGCTGGAGTATTTTTTAACTTTGAAATCAAGGGCTAATATGGAGAGGAATGCTCAGGAGACAGAGGAAGGACTGTGGCACTCCCTGCCCCTGGAAAGCAGTCTGAGCTGACACCGTGTAAGCTTGAGAAGTACTTGGGGAAGCGTGTGTGTGTGCGCGGTGGGGGGGAGGTCCATTCTGAGGAAATCTTTTGAAAATGCCAGCTGATTGGGAAACGCCAATGGGAGAAAAACAAGTTGCTAAACAGTCAACTCTATGAAGCACCCTCTCTATGCTACCACATACAACAATCCATATTTCATACACCATTTTGGGCATGTGTTCAGCATGCATTACCCTTCTGCTCACAGAGCCTGTATTTAGCTTCTCCCCCATGAACAGGATTGTGTGACACCAGGTCTCTGCCTATAACATACATATAAGCTAAGCTGCTACATCAAGAGTTAGAGCTACTCAAATAAAAACACAGTTGCTAAAATGCTGCACAGAAGGCCTAAGACAGGCATTTTCATTCCTTGTTTTTAATCCATTGTACTCTTACGTTATTCTAAAAAGGCTTTGCCTGGTGTTTTGATGGAAGGAGCCTCACAGGGTGGTCTAGAAGATCCAATGTAGAGCACGTAGTGGCTGGAAGCACCAAGAAGTCCACCTATGGGCATGTCTACATCTATCAGCAAAATACCATGCTAGAAAAATCCACTCTGAAGGCTGGCAGGCTAAAAGATGAGGTCTTTCACCTCACCCATGCCACCCCTGAAAGGTAGGTCTCTGCCCTTGGTGTGGCACTGGAAATAACCAACAACTATGTCCCAGCCCTGCACCAAAGGGTTATACTTTATATTGTTCTGGGGTGGGGTAGGCACACTGTGTTGCCCTATGGTGCTCTGTAGCCTAATTCTTTGATAGTGAATAATGCTGGTAGCAGAGTTTAGGTTGAATGACTTTCTCCTAGTACACAGCCTAGTCTGTGGAATTTAATGGTAGGGAAGAAGGAAGACATGAGTAAATGGTGCACAAAACACGCTCTGAGTGAGCTGTATTTGAGAGGCCTGGTCTCAGGGAAGAGGTAAGAGATGTGGCAGGTACATACAACACAAGAGCATGCAATACATCAAGGGAAAATCCACATTTGAATGCCCAGAGCTGTAACCCGTCGAAGAATGAGAAACAGAATCTAAGTAGGTAGAGAGAAATAACCCATTGATGCCTTTTAATAAAAGTGTCAAGAAACAGTTAAAAAACACAGTAAAAGTCAGCTGAGTCCCAGCTGAAAGATGATCAGATAAAGACAGAGAAGAAAACTGAACAAACCTCAGTTGGCTGCAGACAAAACTGTGCTACGTGACCCTACCAATTAAGAGAACATTCTTCTTCCCCACCCGCCCACCATGGAGACTCAGGGAAAAAAGTAAAGCTCTTGGAGCAAGTTTATCTATATTAGAGGTCTTCATGTCTTTACTTAGTAATTCCAACTGGCTGCCTGATAATGCTTTATGACATTTCCTAATATCTGATTTAATTGATAATGTCAGAATTAAATAAGGGAGGTTGGAACAGTAAAGTCAGCTGATGATACCAGCATGCTGCCATGGGACCTGCTTAGTACAAAATGTCAGGAGCCTGTGGTCCGCTTTAGGTCTGCATGTGCTGATCCAGGAGAGAATGTGCCCTTTGAATGAGGTATGCAGCCAGCATTTGAAATTAGGACATGCTGTGACCAATCTGCTGACCTCCAACCTGCATCATCTCTCCAGGCAGATGTCTCTACCGTGCACAGTAAGATCATTAACCTAGTGGGGGTGGTTTGACATCCAATTACATGCTTTAATAAAAGGTTCAGTGAGCAAGGGAACATGTTTGAATGATACATTCACTCAGCTGACTCCCTCTAGAGGCCAACCTCAGAGACGCTTAGAGTGAAAGTGCTCTTTTTATGTTAAGGGATAAGGGCTTGCACTTTCCGTTTTGAAGATTCCCAGGTTTTATCTTGTCATTATTTGTACACTCACATCCATGGTGCTTTACAGGATAGCACCCCACCTAGGGCAAGAACTCCAGAACCTTGGACAGAATTGATCTGGCCGAGGCAAACGAAATGCAGTGACCTGGTGCTGTGTTAGTATGTGCCCACAATTCAACGACTTCTTCTGTAGCTCAAGGGTAGAGGACTCTGATTTTGGTGGTGATGCACAAGTGCTTTGAGAGAAGGATGAATACAAACAATCACCGTATGCATCATGGCTCATGTTATGTGGTGTACATACAATCCCTTTTGCTATAGTGAAATAAGAATATGGCCAAGAGCAAAGAACTCCCGGTGTTTAAATTCAGTGTCTTTCTCTCCCCCTGCTCACCCCTTCCTGTGCTGGTTTGGACATGCCACTTAACTTTCCTAAGTTTCTTTCCCCCATTTTTTTAGAAACACAAGTATAATACTAATATTTTGCTACCTCAGAAGGGAGGTATGAAGATGAATGAGCAGCCAGTACCCTGAAAGCATAAAGCACCAAATAGGATTAGTTAAATAGCCTGTTAAAAGGATTTGTCTCCCAAATGGGGTGGCTCTGAAGGTATGATTAATTACTGAGGTTCAATTCTACATGCCATATTTCCATTTCTTGAAATCAAAATTTAGATTAAAAAAAAAATTAAGTTCCAAAATGACAGCAGCGAAGTGAAGAAACAGGTCCTACAGGAAACTGGAGCAAGATAATATTTTGACAGTTCTTTCCCCTGGAGTCAATGCAGTGTTTTTAGCTGTAGCACCAGACCACAGGTTTGGATACATCAAAACGTCATTTCACAGAAACAAAGAGAGAGAGAGAAATAGAGTTGGTTAAAAAAAAAGGCAACATTTGTCCTTTGAATTTCACGGCTAGCTATTTTTCAGAACGTTTCTGGTGCACCTGTGCTCTCTCTCATCCATCTCTTTAGTTTTACCTTGAACTGTGAGCTCTGTGGATACAGATGCCTTCCCAGCGCTATTCATCACTGTACATGTGTAAACTCCAGCATCGGCCAGCTGCACATTCTGGATTTCCAAAACCTGGATGCCTGCTTTCTCAAACATGTTGAAATGATCATTCTGTTGCAACTGAATTTCACCCTGCAAGCATCGCAAGACAACACCATTAGATTCACAGCCACGCAAACAAGCAGCTTTTAGTAAAGTACCAATCCGCTGTCCCTTCCACTTATCTGTCTGCCACAGAGGCATGACAGGGCAGCCCTGTGCTCAGTTGTGGTGGTGGCTATTTTTGCACCCCAACCCCCTGCAAAATGCTGAGCCCAGGGCTCCCGTCCCAGTTATGCTACTGTTCAGATAACTTCTGTAACGAATACTCTGAGAGAATAAACAAATTCTGGCTCAAAGACTTTGTAATTGCAGTCTTCAAGAGCCTGCATTCCCGGGATTTTATCAACCCTTTGGTTTTGTTTTATTTTGCATTTGCATCATAGGCATTATCAGGGTCTTCAGAAAAATCTACTTTCACAGTATGGGTGACTGAAGCAGAAACATTTCAGACTTGTTTTATGGAGGTCAGCTTTCCATTTTCTAACAACAAAAGCTTTGAGGGCACCCTGGATTCTGCTTTGGTCCCTCTGCACTGCTCTGGAAAGAGCGGATAGGAAGAATATCCAGACAATGACCCCCACACGGGTGGGATTCATCCATAGCACAGAGATATCAGAGTGAACCTCCTCTGACACTGGAAGCATCTTGGGAGCAGACTTTGGGAAGGAAAGGGCTGGGAGAAAGTAAAGCTGTTCCTGGAGGCCAGAGTCTAAATTAGAACGGAGGGAGTTTCTTCAGCTCTAAAAGGCCCAGAGACACAAGGAAGGATGACAAGCCCACCCTTTCCTTCTGTGTGCCAATAACTGAGCCACTTAGGTTTGTAATTAACAGCAAGGTCGAGGCACCAGTAAGTCCAAGACTCAGGAGAATTCAAAGTTTTAGCTGATATTTCATTACAAAAAAAGTCACTGTCAAGGTTTTGGACACAAAGTGTCTACCTCTGTTAACAGTTATTCCTTATACTTAATCTCAAACCTCTCTGTTTTAGGTTATTCAAGAAAAGGTTAGAGGTTACTTGATCACAGTCTCAGGATAAAAATACCAACTTCTTGATGGCAAAGGATCACTTTTGTTGCTACAGCAAGAGTAATGAAACATTGAAACAACTTACAAATGAATGCATGTGAATTCTCCATCACTTCAAACATTTAAAACAATACCAGGTACCCTTCTAAGAGGCATCTTTTAGCTAAACTGAAAGCCAGAGGCTTGATACAAGACTTGAATAGTAATGTTCGCTGGCCTGTGTTACACTGGGGTTTACACCAGATGATCCAAGTAGTCCCTTCTGGCTTTTAAAAATCAGCCTGAGCAACTAATTAGAAACAATCTATTACAGTGCTACCATAAAAAGGTATCATTTGCTTTCAAATACCACAAGTTTTCCTGCTCTTTATGCAGGAGGGGAAAGACTGAGCTCTCTTTAAAACACGTTGTATATGAGAAATGTTCGGTTTTGCGCACTGTATGCCTCTGGTGTCTCAATAAGCTTTTTATGGTCTGAATGCAATAAATCCTACCTGAACAGAAAGGGAGTTAGAACAAATTGATGCCAGTGTGATCCAACACAAACTGCTGTTCTTTCTGAACGGGCAAGTAAATAAAGTGGGAAAAAGAAAGGAATAAAGCATCTCTAAGTGGACATGATTCTGAAAAGTAGAGTTTTAATTATGGATCTTGTTTTATCACATATAATTTTACCAGATAGTTGCTGTGCTTGGCTATTGAATGCTGATGTTAGACCTGTGTTGAGAAATCATACCCCACCACTGCTTGCTTGAGCAATATATTAAACATTGGGCTAATTAAATGCAGATTAGCCAAAAGTTCTTGGGTTTATGGGACTGTCTTTTATTGTAAGTTTGTACAGTAAAACAGAGCATCAAACAGTGACTGGGGCCTCTGGGCATCACTGTACTACAACCATAGCCAGCTTCTAGTGCAGTGGCCAGACACTGGGACAGAGTTCCCTCAGCTCTGGAACTTTTCCTTTCTGCCACTTGAAAATCCTTTTTCTTCCACTGATTCACAGGATTGTTTACTTTTTGGCAGAAAATCTGTAGGAAGCAGAAGAACATTAGTAAGAAAATGCCCCTCATTTCTCATCATATGGTCAATGCTCCACGGTGTAATGCAGAAGACAACTGGCCAATTACTAGACAGGAGGAAGAAGGTAGGAAATGGAACGAATCTTCAGTTCAATAATCTTGAAGAACCAGACACATCTGTAACTCTGCAAAGCGCAGATTGTTTCAGCTGGGGATAAACAAGTCAATTGCAAGAATTCAATTTTACTCAAAAGCAACATTGTTTTGGTGGAAAACATTTGCAACGAACAAAAATTACTAGCATTTTGTTCCTGTCAGCTTTTTCAATAGCATAACAGACCTACAATTGCCTTACAACAGTAATTTGAATGGGCAAATGACAGGTGCTTCCCAGCTTTGAAATGGACCTGAGTTTCACAGCTTCTGCATTTCATATGCTCAAATGTTTTCCTTCTGTGACTCTTTCACATTCATCATACAGGTGGGGATGAGCTGTTTTCCAAACTTGGAGGGGTGTTTTTTTATTTACAAACATTTTCCCTGTCAAAAAATATACCTGTCCACTACTGCCTTTCGACTGCTGACTTTCACTTTCTGGTAGAGGGGCTTCTCACTTATAACTAAACATTCACTTCTGATGTGAAGCGACAGGGTCTCAGTGAAGCAGGTTTCAGTCCC
Organism: Alligator mississippiensis; assembly: GCF_030867095.1. Lineage (NCBI taxonomy): Eukaryota > Metazoa > Chordata > Crocodylia > Alligatoridae > Alligator > Alligator mississippiensis. The sequence goes on along the minus strand of NC_081827.1, from coordinate 245,529,747 downwards.
CAGCTCTCACACAATTCCCTCTGTGACCATTAGCAAGCTGCTACCTCTCTCTTGGCCTCAGCTGTTAAACAGAGATGACAATACTTATCTTTTCCACCCTTTGTCTACCCTTCCTGTTCATAGCCTAGGTTCCTTGGAGCCAAAGACTGTCTTTTACTTGGTGTTTGTGCAACAGGGTCTTGATCCCCAGTAGTGTTTTAGGCACCATTATGGTTCAGGTAATCAGTATCAGTTGTGAGAGTAAAAAGGCAAGGCACAGGGGAGGCTAACTGTGAAGAAGGACTTTGCTAATTGTTCAGTTGTTGTTAGTTGTTCAGCTTGCAAATTATGGGAGTATGTAACCCTTTAGGTTGTCTGCTGGCTCTTGAGATGTTGTATCATCTGTCCTATAACAGTTGCAGCCAGATCGTCCTCCTAAGCTAGGAGCTTTCAGGCAGAACAAAACCATTACCCTCTTGCAAAATCATACCTTAAACCAAGTTACTTGAGGCTGTGGACGTCCTGTTATTTTACAGGAGAACTTCCCTGTTTGGCCTTCGCGGACAATGACTCTAGTGGGTTTTGTAGCAAACTTCGGTGGGCTCTCTCCCCAGATGCTTGGCCTGTTCTCCACAGCTGGAACAGAAAATCGGCCCCTGGAAAGGCAACAAACAGCTTGATATTACAGGGGATCGGGAGCTTTCCTTGTAATAAGAGCAGACTTCAGGCAGCATTTTAGAACAGTGGTCTGCCAACTGTTAAAACAGGGCAGGTAGCAACCAACACTGAGCTATTGAAATATCAGCAGGAGATAACATTTTTGGCCAAAAAAGTAGTTAGAAAACTGAAGTAAGCTAGTGCCATGTGACCAGTGTAAGGAGCCTAACGCTGCCCTGTGATAAGAGGTATACATTGCAGGTTAACTTGTTGGAAACCACTGCTCTCAATTCTTCATGTAACTGAACATTTTTCTGCTTCATTCCCACATCCGGTGCGCACAGAGCACACGCTATCACGGCTCTTTCTGGCAATCCAGGTTGCTTATAGCTAGAGCTGGGCAAATTAATCACAGTGGACAACAGATCTATTTAATTTGGTAAAATGCTCGCTCTTCAGAATGATTCTAACAATATTTTACCGCAATATTGCATTTAACTATCCAAGAATCCCTTGGAATGATGAACTGGAAATTTACTTTGCAAAACTATCTGGCCATGTCCACTTGGAAATTCACCGCTTTAGTGAGTGTCCCTGCCTGGAAACGCATATACAAAAACATTCACAAGGCGAAAATGAAAAAGGCACAAGCATAAACAAAGCACATGAACTTAGATAAATGGTGGTGATGAATAACTGTTGGCAGGATTGGTTCAAATCTACTTATAAGGATGACAAATTGTGGAACACAGTTCTTTGCCATGGTAGCGAGACTACAGTACTACTCAGTGAGAACAGTCAGTCTCCATCACAGAACTCAGAAATACTAAACTTTATAGGAGCAAGAGAAAAAAGTGCCACTTAGACTCGTTAATATCAAAGAGCTCCAGTAAAGCCACAGTACAACCAAACACCACATTAGTGAAACACAGAAGACAGTGATTTTCCCCCCCACAAAGCCTCCAAAGCAAGCCAAGCCACTTTCACGGCCTTCATTTTCCACACGTGAAGGAGATGCCTTACGCATCAGCATGCTAATACAGACCACACAGCCTCAGTCCAAGGAGCTGCCAAGACACGATGGTTGCCATATGGGCAACTTGAAGACACTAATTAAGACAAAATTATGATGAAGAGGATTGCAGAGAAAAGGCATAGGTGAAAAATCTTGGAGAAGAATGGTGCAGTGTAATATCCAAGAAGAGTATACATTTCACTGTAGAATAAATTAGTTGATGGGTCGCCCTAAAGTGAGACTTTCACATAGTTTACTCTCCGAATTTAAGAGGTGTGGTTGTACACACACACACACGTGAATGTGCATATGCATACCCATGTAGTAAGAAAAAAATATCATTACTGCCCTCAGCTGCAGGTTGGTGAATGTTCCTACAGATTCATTCCCTCTCTTGGGTTTTGGTATACCTAACATTAAATAGCTATATATTTCCCTTTCCACAGAGCTCTCCTAATCAGTTGCATTTCAATGGAGTTTGAAAGGTTTGTCCTCCTATTTCAGTCCCTCATATTTTGTCCCTGTACAGAACTTTTATAATTTGCCAGTTGGGAAGGTTGACATCCAAACACCTTCATGATGTGTGTGTGCATATATATATATATATATATATATATATATACACACACACACACACACACACACATATAAAAAAAGTCATGAAGGTGTTTGGATGTCAACCTTCCCAACTGGCAAATTATAAAAATAGTTGTAAACAGGAACAGAATATGAGGGGCTGAAATAGGAGGACAAATCTTTCAAACTCCACTGAAATGCAACCGATTAGGAGAGCTCTTTGGAAAGGGAAAACTAAGCAACTACAATGGCAGTGTGGGCTATTCCTCTCCCAAAGGAATATTTAGCACATGCAAACTCCCCATTTGTATTTACAACAACAACACAGTCCATTTCATTTGCAAAAGTAGCCTGTTTTCATTGCTGTAGTCTGAATGCCCTCTCCAAATTAAACAAACACTGGCCATTGCAAAACGGAAATTAAAATGTTCAGTGTTAAATCTTTGTTCTGATCACTAACATAAGCAAGGACATTTATTTTTGTTTGGGTCTTTGAGACCCTATTGCTTACACAAAAACATTGGCATAAATCAGGAACAAATCAATGTTCTAGCAGTGTAAACCCAAGCTCAACTGCAAACAGGATCAGGCCCAGAAATTTAAAACCCAGCTTTGCCCATTTCACGAAACAGCAGGCATACAGCAAGAGAAAGATTGTTTTATATTTCAGCTTCAACTTTCAAATCATACCTGGAACACTTTGCTCCACTATTACTAGTGCTAGCTCTAAAATGGAGCAACCCTTGCTCTAAGACATGATTCCAGGGAGAGAATCAGCTTAGTAGAGGAGAAGCACGGAAGTGCAGAACGATGGAACAAATGGAACTCAAACATTTTAACCAACCCTCCGAAGGAATCAACAGCACGGATGGAAGGCAAAAGTCACTTGAAGGAAAAGAAGTGGATTTTCCTTAAAGAGAAAAAACCTTTCCTGATTTCCCACCAAAACTTAAGTAGATCCATGCACTAAAGATCTCCACAGCCACCAGAATTCTTACCCTGGGGTTTTGGCACCGGATGGCAGGCTGTATCTCTTCAAGCAGCTTCCTGAAAGTATATGAATGAAAAACAGCAAGTTAGAAGCCTTGTCAAAATTATTAGATACTACACATGCCAGAGGTTACTTTAATATCGGCTCCTCCTTCTTTCAAATATAAAGGAAAGAGATAGTGGGAAGTAATCCCACTTTCCTAAAGCATGGGATATTTTTCCTATCATCTAGCTCAGGGCTGTCCAATTTCTAAGTGGCTGGGGGTTGCACGCCCCTTAGGCCACACTCGCAGAAAGAAGCCATTGAACTGCACTAGCAGGGGCTGCATCAGTGAGGGCCATGAGTCATGGGAGCCACATGGCTCCCCTTGCTGCACCAAGGGCCTGGATGCCCTCCCACTGCAGCCTTCACCATGTGCCCAGGCAGCTCCATGATGCTGTTCCTCACACCCCTGCCCCGAATTCCCCATCTCCTCCACTGCTGTTCCTGGCACTTCCTTACTGCTACTCCCCACACCTTCCCACTGCAGCCTCCCCCACACCTGCTCTCTGCATCCTCCATGCCCCTCTGTGTCCTGACTCACCCTTAGCTTCCCATTAAATCCCCTACTGCAACACACCCCAGGCGGCAGGCTCCCCCAGCACTGAAGGTACATTGGTGCAGGGGCAGGAAGCAGAAGCCAGGGACGGGGAGCCCCTGGCTGATACTGCAGCTAGAGCAATGGGGGAAAGTTGTAGTCAGGTGGGAGCCTGAGGGCTGCAATTTAACCTCTTGTGGCCTGCATGAATTACTAAATCCTCATCTGGCTTATGCTTATGGTGCTGTGAAATACAGGAGACAGTATTCACTATAGATCGGTTTAGATATTTGAATATGGATCACATATGCATTTGGATCAGATCCTTGATCTAAACAGCCTGGAATATAGGTCCACAATCTAGAACTTTTGACTCACACCAAAAACCCTGTTGGCTGCTGTTTGACTGAGTAATTATTTAAGAACATAAATTCCTCTCTGCATTGTGGTCCAGTGGAGAATGCATTAAAACAGGTGTCTGAAGTCCAAAGATTTGTTTGGTTCATAGATTCATAGATTCATAGATTGTAGAGTCAGAAGGGACCACAATGGATCATCGTGTCCGACCCCCTGCCCCTGGCAGGAAAGAGGACCGAGGTCAGATGACCCCAGCCAGGTGACTATCTAGCCTCCTCTTGAAGACCTCCAAGCTTGGTGATAGCACCACCTCTCTTGGAAGCCCATTCCAGATCCTGGCCACCCTTACTGTGAAAAATTTCTTCCCAATATCTAACCTAAATCCACTCTCAACTAGTTTACACCGTTATTCCTAGTCACTCCCTGGGGCGCCTTAGTAAACAGCGCTTCCCCTATTCCCCGTTGACCTCCCCTAATAAATTGATAGGCGGCCACAAGATCTCCCCTCAGCTGTCTCTTGTGAAGGCTGAAGAGACTCAACTCTCTCAACCTCCCCCCGTAGGGTCTATCACGAAGGCCACTAATCATGCGAGTGGCCCTTCTCTGGACCCTCTCCAGATTCCCCACGTCCCTCTTGAAGTGCGGCGCCCAAAACTGGACACAGTACCACAACTGCGGCCTGACCACTGCCACACAGAGGGGGAGCATCACCTCCTTTGACTTATTAGTCAGGCACCTGCTAATGCACGACAAGGTGCGATTGGCCTTGTTGATGGCCTCATTACACTGCCAGCTCATGTTCATCTTGGAGTCAATTATGACTCCAAGATCCCTCTCTGCCTCCAAGCTGCTGAGAAGGACACTCCCCGACCTATAGGTTCTTGATTCTCACTTTGTAACTTTGGGAAAGATACTGCAGGACCCCACTTCTAGCTGCTTATAGCAGGGGTGGCCAGAGTTACTCACCCTGGGAGCTACTTCTGATCCTCCACCGAAGCTTAAGAGCCGGAGAGCTGGGGGTGGAGGGAGGGGGGTGCTGAGCGACCCAGAGTGGAGGTGACCATCCCCGCCCTGCTCCACTGAGCCACATTGGCTTTCCCTGCAGGGAGCATGTCCCAGAGGGAGGGAAGAAGGGAGGAGCACAGGCTTAGGGCACGCTCCCTGTGGGAAAAGCAGGAGTGGTGGCAGGTGCCAGGCTGCGCTGTCCCCCTGAGTTGTCTCGGGGAGAAGTGGGCGGGGCTTCAACCAATTCCCAGAGAGCCGCAATTACCGTGCTGATGAGCCATATGCAGCTCATGAGCCATGGTTTGGCTACCATGGGCTTATAGCCTCAAAAGTGATGAGCACTGACAGCTCCATGCAGAGTTAGTGAGACCTCCTGAGCAGAGTATCTGACAATAGGGCTGCTATACCTTTATTTACATATTTCTCCATGTCACCTTTTCTTTCTAGAGGCACATCTATACATGCCATTAGGAGGTAGCAATAAACTGTGGAGCTTATTGCTCCTGGGAAGCTCCAGGGCCTGCATCTGCACACGTGCCCAGACTGCAGCACACAGCTGGGTTGCAGCAGCCCCATCTGGCAGGAGACCTGGGGGGTCAGCCTGCCAGCCCAGGGCTGCTCTGACTGGGCTCAATGTGCTGCGGAGTGGCTGGTTGGGACACGAGAGTGCTTCAGTGCAGGGCTAGCTGGCAGGTAGCCCCGGCACTGAAGCACTCTCGTGCCCCAGCCAGCTGGTCTGAGTCTACTTGTGCACTGCTATACACAAAAAAAACTCCGCAGCAGTTTGTTTCATGCACGTGTACACGCTGAGACATTCGCTGTGGAGCTAATTAGTCAACTGCACAGTAAACATCTCATGTAGACGCACCCAGTGTGTTTCTCAAAGGGAAAACAGCATATCCCATCCAACAGTGGTGACACAGGGGCTGTGTGCAATGCAGTATATACTTAGTGCCACCTAGTGTACAGACTAATGCAGCTAGCTTTTTAACATGAAAAAACCTGATAATGGAACGGGGGGTGAAGAGTTCTTGCATTAAACTGCTTTGACAAAAGGAAATTCCTGAGATATTCATAAATATTAACAGTAGATCTCATAAGGCAAGCTTAGTAGATAGAAAGTAACCAGTCACAATCTCTGGATGGATAAGCTAGACTGCAATTCAGTAATGTATCTTCCAGGCAGCAGTTAGCTGTGAGCACTGAAAATCAAATAAATCAATATTGTTTATCAGTGATAAATGGAGGGATTATTGGAACAGAGCCTGCTGCCTCTGCTGAACCCCGAGGAAATCAATTCTTGGGCACTCTATCGCAGTGAATTACTTAACCCTGAATATAGAACTGAGCAAACCAAAGTGGAAAACCAATTTCAAATCCGTGTTGATTTAAATAAATTTGAATCACAAAGGGAAAAACCGTGCAGAATTTTTGCAACAAAAAGTAAAAGCGTTTGTAGCAGAGCCCTGCACAGTTCAAGCTGCACTTGGGGGATTTCCATTAGAAATCTTTGACCTTCAACAGACACAGAAGTCCCCACCCCCCAGGTAGGGCAGATGCTTTGGATTCAGTGGGAAGTCACGACCTGAAGGGCTCTGACACGAGCACATGAGCCAGCTTGCAAACAGCATGACAGAGTAGCTGAATTCTGACCCTCTTCTTCTAACCCTCCGAGTTTCATATCTGGCAGGTTATGGTGATCTAATTAGCAGATGTACCCTTTAAAATTCCTGGATTTGATCTTAGATTTCTCCCACGTGACACAGAAGTATGCGATTAAAACCCGTCTCTCTGCTCTGCAAACAGCACCATACATGGAGGGGAGCTGGGAGGACCGCCAGGAGCACAGTCCTTCACTTGCATCCTGTTGGCTATCAGATGCTGCTGTGTCACGAACACAACTGTGATTGCCACATCCCAATGAATGCAGGGCCATTTCCATGTGTCTCAGAAACACAGTAAACTCCTTAGGGCTGGGGCTGTTGTCTTATGTATTTATAACACCAAAGAACCATCAGGATCTAGTGGAAACAAAAAGAGAGGCCAGGGACACTTGTTGTTTTGGGTTTTTTTAAACTCTCTCCTTTCCTTCAAATAGGTCTAACTTAAAAACAAGCAGAGGTCTTGCAGGTGTCTATGGCTATCTTCACCCAAAAGACTCAGCAGATGCAACTGCACTGGCTCCAGTGAAGTAGCACCTCCTTATGCCCATGGAAAATTTGCCCCTTAGTCTTTAGCAGGGATTTCTACTATCCTTTTTTAAATTAGTATGAAAATGAACAATTCTTAGGCCATGTGCCCTTCCAAAGCCAGCAGGGGCTGGGTGTGCTGCAGAGGGAAAATGGGCAGACACAAGGAATAAAAGGAGGAGGAAGTGAAGAAGTAAACACCTCATATAGCTTAACAGCACTACTCTAGTTAATGAGCTAACAGTGCTGGCAACCTCTTAAAAAAAATCCCTGAGCTCCTGCTGCTACCAACTGGAAGGATGACAGCTGCAGCAAAGGATTTCCAGAAGGAAGATCAGAAGGAAACTAAGCCAACAGTGTAAGGTAAGTGGGTACAATGCAGTACTGGTGACCAGGGCACTTGGGCTGGGAATGGGAAAAGTTGCTCAGGACAGAGCAATCTACAATGGCCGTTCCTTTGCTATTAGGCTTGAGATTCACACCTTGCATGCATACGCTCGTAGAAGATCACCAGATGTGGGAAAAGAAGAAAAAAATGGGCAGAAGGCTAATGTTTCCATCAAATAGGCTCCTGACTGGTTTCAAGGCAAATAGGTGTCCACAGTTCCAGAAAAATTTGATTTTTGCAGCCTCAGGGAGATAGCCCCAACAATACATTCTGCTATGTACGCGTAGGGGCAACCAACATGGGTTCATTAGAGGCAGGTCCTGTCAGACCAACCTGGTGGCCTTCTATGACCAGGTCACAAAATCCTTGGACGCAGGTGTTGCAGTGGACGTAGTCTTTCTGGACTTTAGGAAGCCCTTCGACACTGTCTCTCACCCCATTCTCATTAAAAAATTAGGAGATTGTGGTGTTGATGCCTACACAGTTAGATGGGTTGCCAATTGGCTGGAGGGCCGCACCCAGAGAGTGGTGGTGGATGGGTCTTATTCAACCTGGAGGGATGTGGGAAGAGGGGTTCCCCAGAGCTCAGTCCTCGGGCCCGCGCTGTTCAACATCTTCATCAGTGACTTGGACGAGGGGGTGAAAAGCACCTTGTTCAAATTCGCGGATGACACTGAGAGAGAGATATCAGGAGGCACTACTTCACAGTCAAGGCAGCTAGGACCTGGAACCAACTTCCAAGGGAAGTAGTACTCGCTCCTACCCTGGGGGTCTTCAAAAGGAGGCTAGAGAGACACCTAGCCAGGGTCATTTGACCCCAGCATTCTTTCCTGTCCAGGGCAGGGGGTCAGACTTGATGATCTGCTCAGGTCCCTTCCGACCCTACCTACTATGAAACTATTAGGTCTTGGGCCCAGGGAATTAGGGGATTTGTGAAGTCTTGCTGATCATCCGATTGGCAGGAATCAGCATCTTTACAATAGAAAGAAGGAATTTATGGGACTGGTCCAACCTTCCGCTGAAGTCAATAGGTGCCTTCCCCTGACTTCAATGAACATCCAATCAGGCCCTTAGTACAGGTTTCCCTAGATTTATGTGGGTTCTGTATATGCAGACTTGCTCTTATGCAATGCCCCTTTTTATACCCAAATTTGTTATCTGTGAGGTATATTTACTCTTATGTAATCAGCATAGGTGCCCCTCCCCAAGCAAGTAAATCTCTGGGGGGAAAGGAAAAAGCTGTGGGGCCAGAGCCCCACTCACCCCAGTCCCTGCTGCAGCTGCTCTGGGAGCAGCCAATGTCAGCTGCCTGCAGCCGCTGCGCTGCACCGTGCCCCGAACCCCCCAGGACTTCACTTGTCCCCACTCACCCCAGCCCCTGGGCTGCGCCATGCTGTGGTGCAGGCAGGTGGTGTTGGCTGCTCCTGGGTCTGCTGCAGCAGGGGCTGGGGTGAGTGGGGAGAAGTGGAGGCCCGGGGCTGCAGTAGAGAACAAGGTGGAGGATACTGTAGGTGGGTGCAGGGCATGGGATGTGAGGGCACAGGTCTTGCTGCTACACACACCCCAGGAGGGCTGCAGGCTGGGAAGAGCCCGGCTGGGAAGTGCCCCCTGGGAAGAGCCCAGCACAGCCCCCCAGCCCTCTCGGGGTGTACGTAGGAGCAAGAGCCACATCCTCCCCCGCCTTGCACCCACTTACAATTCCCTCCACTTTGCTCCCTGCTGCAGCCCCAGAAGCGGTTGATGGGCTGTGCTGCACCCTTCCCCCCACCCCTTCCCTAGTCCCAGCCTTACTTCCTCCCTCCCTCATGGCTGTGGGAACGTATCCCTATTTCTTAAATTGTAAACTGGGTTCCCTTTAGGTGAATTTGATTTATGCACAGTTTTCCGGGAATGCATGTACTGCATAAATCAAGGGAAACCTGTACATGACATTGACCCATTTAATGTAGACACTGATCAACTGTTTTTTTATTTCTTGACATGAATTTCAGTTAAGAATCTAGAAAATAAAGTGCCATTCATGATGCATGTGTGCCCACCTTACCTCTAGGGGAGTACATACAGTCTCATTAGGCACTCTGGCACACCTCTAATACAGAGCTGTGCAATACAGTTCAGAGATTTCCACTGTTTCAAAGTAAAACCCCCACCTAAGTTTTGAAAACATTGTACCAAGCTTTAGCAACAAAAGAGCTATTAATGACACTGGATTTTATGGGTTATTTCCTGTTCACAGTTTAGACAACACAGGTGACCACAAAAAAACAGCACCCAAATATGGAGGCCCTTAAATCTAGTGGAAACTCTGAAAGTATAGAGCTACTTGATTTGTTCCTGTAACAGAAGGAATCTATGTTAGAGACGGAATTAGAAATAGGGAATTTCTGGCTCCTCATCCTGTGCTGAGACCATTCTTCCCTATGAGGAGACAAAGCAGCTAATGAGTCCTACTTATGTAACAATGAGAAGCACTGAACACACTGGATATTTGCCTGCTAGCCAGATAATCTGAACCACTGTGCACATTTTGCAATTAATGCCCATGGGAGCCCTTCAGAAGCAGGGCAATAATAATCCTCTTACCTTCTACTGTTAGCTCCACAGTCACTTGCCGAACCCCTCCATCATTCGCAGCTTCACATGTGTATTTACCACCGTCCCCTTCTTGCACACCTTTGATTACTAAACTGAAAATCCCTCGGATGCTGCGGTCCACTACATAGTGCTCTCCCTCTGGGACAGGGTGCCCATTTCTGTACCATGTGATCTGAGGTTCTGGATAGCCTCTGACCTGGAAAGAGGGTTTGAGAAAAGAAAGGGAAGATAAAAAACATCACTAAAGTGATTTTATCAGGAAGAAATGTAGGACATTTTGCAATACAATGGAAACTTCTTGAAGCAGTAACTGTTAAACACATAAACTTACTAAGCCAAATGGCAGAACCTAAACAAATGGCAAAACTATTGGACAACTCAAACTGTTAAACTCATAATATGACTTAGGCAGATATCTGTGCATGAAAGTTTTCCATTAGAATGATTTGCCCATGGAAACACATTTAAAGCCACTAATCAGGCATTCTGAGGTCCAGGTTCCAATTACACAGAGATTTAGAGACATTTAAGCATGCAAGGCATTTAAATCAAACATTTCTAACATTTCTGCCTAGAATTCAGGTCCCACCATAAATCTGCATTTATCAATCTAAGTGAAAAGGATCTAGTTTTTATGTGTGCTGAGCCACAGTGGTTCAAGCCAATACCCCTAGGATCTATACGCGTCTGGCCCTGAGGCTAACCAGCCTTAAGAGGTACTCAGCTCTCCTGGTGGGAAGTGGAGTGTAAGGACTTGCACGGGGCAGGTAATGCCCACCCACAACAGTTATCACAAGACTTTTCAATCTGCTTACTAGTCAGCTAGCAAAGAGCCGTTCAATCCCAAATGAACAGAAGCCACAAGTCCATTACATAAAAAAATCCCTGTAACATATTACTAAGGGTAAAAAAGAAACAAAGCCGGGATGTTCGCTTCACAGACTTCAGCTGGTGTTTTGGGCCAGGAATTCAGCCTTGATAAATTAGCACATTTCCATTGACCCATCCAGTCAGGGACAGCAGACCGCTGAGGATGTGGCTGGTCAGGTCACGGGGAGACAGGGGAAACGGAGAGCTGAACAACTGATTGCCACACAGAAGGGCACGTGCCTAACCCCAGCCACATGCCTTGGAAGCATCATGAATACACATTTTCCAGCCGGCGCAATCACATCACTTACAATAGCTTCCCCTTCTCCTCTCTCCCCCTGCTCTGATCATTCGATTCCCCAAACCATTTTCTAAAGCCTCTATTCTTTGCTTTAACCTCTTACAGAGTCTGTGGATTAAGACAATGACTTACAAGGGGATAAGTAGTCTCCGTCAGCTGCATCCCCCTATTAAAAAGAACCTATCTTGCAGTTTGCTCTGTTTTATTGTAGCTTCCTATCCAATTGCCAAATTACCCTCATCAGTGGGCAAACTTTAAATGCTTTGTTGTCAGCTAGATAAACCTTAGCCGTGCCTCAGCCAGACTCCTCCAACGTTCCTTCTCTGTCCTGATTCAGATTCCTGATTTTTTTCCCTGCACTCTCACTCTCCTAGGTAGGCCAGGTACAGACGTTACACTTTTACCAGTATAAGAGATTGGAAACCGGACCATACCTGTAACAGAACAGCAGTTCAGTCCATATAGACTGATTTAAAAATGGCATAACCTGGTCTAAGATTTGCAACCCCCCAGCCCCGGTCAAATGTGCCTTCTGTTCACTACTGATCTAAACTATGTTGCTTACAGAAAATTGCACAACTTAGATGAATTCCTCCTCAGGCTTTTTGAAAGTCTGTACCTAGCCCTAAGTACAACCCTTGGCCAATGCCAACCTTACTCATTCTTCAGCTCTCTTTCAAAATCAGGCCTTTCATTTTTAATGTAGCCTCACCTCATGCCAGCTGGATTTCTTCTGCAGGAGTTTAACCATAGCATCTTACAGCTGTCAGAAGTCTTTTCCCTTCCATTAACTCCCCAGGTACCAGTTTTTTTGGCAACTGATGTGACAACTTTGGCACGAAGTACCCAGAGTATAGTATGTCTTCGCAGGCATTAAAGTTTTACACTCTGGACAACATCATGAATATGCTGGAGGGAATTTCCATTCCCGATCTAGGCTTTTTTTCCAAGCCCAATTTAATCAAGCAGCACCTATGTTCTGAGCTGAAAGAAATTTGGGACCCTTTGCAACCGGGAGGTATTGTGATAGCTAAATAATGCAAAATCTTTTTTAAAAATCCTGTAGCCACACCCTTTAATTTACATCACATCTGAAATACAGAAATTCCCACATACCGGTGCTCCTTAACATCATGCTGGAGCACTTAGTGGGAAGAAGGGAACCTATATAAATTACCACCACCACTTCCAGCTGAACCTGGGGGCTTCCCCAAGGGGTACCACAACCATGAACTGAGTAGATGTGGCCCGATTTAGCTTGAAAGGAGGGGAGGAGCTCTGTTACACTGCATCCAATTTGATTTGGTATTTCAGAGGCAAAATTTTGTCATGAGATAGGAGGAAAGAAGAAGTTTTATGGATGAAAAGAATCTGTCAGAGGCAATAAATCTAACTACCAGGGGAAAATAACTTACCTCAAAGTCAAGCTACTTCTATAGGGCAATTTAGAAAGATACAGATTTCCTTGGGACATTATATTTTAGTTTATAAAAATCATTTAGCCTAATGCCATAACTGAGCCCAGAAATTATTCTAGTCTTGCAGGAAGACAAACAAAAGAAAAAAGAACTGTAAAAACTTACATCTCTTTTTGAAAATGTTATGAAATATTTAATGAAAACAATTGCATTTGTTTTCAAAATACTGTACTTCCGTAGCTCTAACTTGAAAATTGTATCATTAGGCAAACCCATAGAAGGCAGGAAATGAAAATGACCACTGTATTTTCATTATTTAAATTGGGTGAGATGAACAAAGTAATTAAATACAATTTTAAAGTGTTGTTTTTTTTCCAATTTACACATTCTAAGAAGTTTTTAACAGTAAGGGTAAAGGTACTTCAAATATGTCAATGAAATTATTGGGAATGTAAGTCTTAATCCCTCTACAGCTTGGAAAACCTTTTTTGTAGGAAGCATCCTTTTGATAAAGTATAGTTTAAAAGAGCATGCACAATACAATGCATATTAAGTGTAAGGGGAGGTGTGATGATGCTAAGATACTGTGAACTATGGAAGTTGTGGCTAACCAAAGCAGTGACAATACATTACATTAAAAAGGTAACATGCATATCACAGAAACAACTTATCATCTCACTGTACTCCCATTATCAAACTGCAGAATATGAAATGGTTAAGAGTATTTCTCACCCCATTTGAGATACCTGTTCAAAAACAGAATGTTCTTGTTCCAGCCTCCTAAACTAAATAATTTTCCTGTTCTTAGGGATCCAAAATCCTATAGGAACAATGCACAAAATAAAGGTTTATTTGGTTTTGCGCACTTCCTATTTGCTAGTGACCCTTCTATCCTGCTTACAATGTAACACAATTTATCATGAAACACAAAATTCAGTTGTTTTGGTAGTGTTGAGGTGATGATGTTGCTATGATGGTCCAGGAGATATGTGAAGGGCAAGAAATCTTATGGGTGATATACTTTATTGGACCAACTGTACAGTTGGTATAGACACAGCAAACTTTTGGGTATCAGGGAGGCCTAAGGGTGCTGTGATGCCCAAACGCTTACCTACATTTATGCCAACCATACAATTGGTCTAATAAAAGGGATCACCCGCAAGAATTCTTACCTTTCACATAACATTCAGTTCTGTTCCGAGGCAGCAGATGCTAAAACTTGAGAACTGAAAAATTTCACCGCATTTTGGTGCCCGGCTTTGCATGTATGTACAAAACAGAGTATGAACCACTTTCTCCTTTCTCCTCCTTGCCATTTTTTGACCAAGATAGCATGATTTTCACTGTTTTCAGGAAAAATTAAAAGTTTCTTTCAGGTGGAAAAAAAATTTCCCCCAGTCCTATATAGCATTTCATTTGCAGGAGCCTAAGGCCAGAAGCCTCCCTGCTATAGGGATTCTTTGACTGATTAAATATTGCAATTCTCTTACAAGGAGGGCTCTTCATAGGCACAGAAAGCTGCTTGAATCAATACTGTGCTTTATATCTTAATGCACGAGTCTTCTTGTCCCCTTGTGAAGAATACATTATTATCTTCCCGCTGTTGGGAAACTGAGCCACAAAGAGGGTGAGCAACTTGTTCAAGGTCAAAGTCAGTATCAGAATAGAGATTTTAGCTCCCAGTCCTGTGTTACTGTGTTTAAAGTTAACACAAAATGGGATCTGGACTGTTGTTACACACTTACATCCCGCCCCCCCCCGGCTGGCTTACAGATAGGTATTTCTTTAACAATGACATTAAACAAATATATGTTAAATTAAATTCTTAGCTTGTGCAAAAAGACACCACTCCATGGAAGTCTCTAGCTATTACCAACCACACCTGTGGAGCATCAGGCTCATGAGCATAATTCAACCCCCACTCCTCACTGAAAGATGCCCATGTTCTTGCAGAATGGATATAATCACAGTCATGAGAAGGGACCTGTCGCTCCATTCTGTTGTCAATGCTTTACTGTTCCCTATGGTGCTGCTTCTAGTATACATTGTCCAGTCCAGCTTCTAATGACCTGAGCAACAGCCTTCCATCACTTTTCTTGGAGGAACTATTTCAACTAATATAATGTATTAGGCTGTGAAATATTTTACATGAGATTCAGTCTATATTTTCTTTACTTTATTTTACTGGATTATTCCTAACGCCAACTTGGAGCGCAGCAAACTTTTCTTACCCAAGCCTTCAGATGTTGGTATGCAATTACATATGACCCTTTAGTATCATTTGGCTGAGTTATGATCAAGCGGCTTTCAAATCTTTCCATATCTATTTTGTATGCATTACATCTGCATATTTTTAGACAAGAGTACACCTAAAAAGTTGAGGAAATATTCCACGTAGAAAATGAAAAATACTGGCTGATCAGTATATGCTTTCCCATTGATGGGTTAAGTCAGTCATTCTCCTTGCGAGCTCTGGGTTTTTTTGTTCTTTAATAAGCAGCTTAAAACTGAAATGGAGAGAAGAAGTTTGCAGTATTGCTCTTCTGCATGGATTTATTTCAGGTTTAGGTTTGGAATGTGTTTCAAACCAAGCCAACTGCTCTCCGAAATGCATAGTCTTGCCATGAAAGTGTCAAGGACCCTTAAAGGAATGACTGGTTACTGGGTTTTGATGCTGGTGGACGAATTCCAGAACTGCAGCAGGTTTTATATTCCTTTTCTAACCTTTCCAGAGCTCAGTAAAAAACATCTGCCTTGAATAATGCACCCACAGTGAGGCGGAATTTATCTGCTTATCTAATGCCCTGAAGCATAGGGCTATAAACTGTATTTACAGCCCTGTCCTTCCTTCCTTTACATGAGTACCACCACTCTGGAGGAGACCACTGCTTTTCATTGCAGCCTCCCTCCAATACATAATAAGCAACAGGAAATGATAACGATGAAAAGCAAACTCTGGCATAGAACACTTCTGGTTTTCATTTTTTTGGCTAGCTGCTTGGGTCTTCCTGAAAAATCCTGCTCATACAGACCAGGCTTTTTGTTCCATGCACCAAGGAAGAAAGATGGTAGGTGGATGGGGGGGCCTTGCTGCCTCTGAAACTTCCATGAGAAGGGCTCAGGTCTCTGCACAGGATGAGAAGAGCAAGACATGCTGAAGCTATGCATTCGGGGGAGTGCCACTCAAAAAGGTAGCTATGACCAGCATTCCCTTATTCCAAGGCAGCAAAATGACCCTTGCTCTAGAGATATGATTTTCTAGAACATGGCTGGTGGCTTGTGCTTTTCATAGGAGCCAGTTATATACCCATATCACACACCGGCAGTTTGTACACTGAAGTACGACAAATCACAATGGCAACTCAGGGCCAACTGATGCGCCGCTATATTTATGCTTTTAACCTTAGTCAAATCTTGCCCCTAGGCAGCCATCTGTGGCTCCAAGGGAGTCAACAGTGCATGCAAGAGCACAGCATGAAATCTCTCCTTATGGATGAAGAGCTGCAATCCAAAATGTAAAATACTGCCAAACACATTAATGAATTTTGTGTACTTTTTTGACTGAGAAAGAGGCTATAGGAAATGATGGAAGAGATCCCACAATGTATTCTAAAGTCCTGCATATTCTTATATTGTCAGTTAAAGACTGCATGCAAGTCAGATACCGCTTATTCTCAGGCACAGCAACATACAGCAGAAAAGAATAAGCCCAGGAGATAAATGGCAGATAAAAAGTCTATCTTTGATTCTTAAGTTGGCAGGTAAGCAAAAAGACTTATCAAGATTCATATGCAGGTACAGGTGGGACAATAGTATGACCGCAATAATAATGCCAAATCACTCACATCCAAAAACATTGGCCTTAAGGAACTCAGCCATATGCCAAAATCCAGAGCATGAAAGCTACCTCCTTCATATAGCAAATTTAATCCACAGCAATATGAATCCAATTGAACAGAACATTGAGTCCCTTTAAAAATACAATCATTTTGCTAGAGAACTGGAGGAATTTTGGACCAAGAATGCAGAAGTTTTAGAAACACACAACCTTTGTTCCCGGCCTTTCCTTTTATGTTCAACATCATCCAGAATCAAGCCCAAAGCAAGTAAAGGAAGAATCTGAATGGCTCAAGGCATGTAAAGCAGGAGATGCTCTTAGATTTATCTCTGAAATACTGAGGTGCATAAAAATATGATTCATCCTACTCAGCTCTTCAAACTGCACGTTTGGTTTCAAATGCAGTTTTCTCTAGCTAGCTAATATTGCCAGTTTTTGAGAGGGCTGCCATGGCCATAGGGGGTTAGGACATAACACCCTGGTGAATGTACCAGACGGTTTTAATTCCTCTGACACCAATGGGTGTGCTGCTCCTCCTGACTCTTGCTGTGCTGAGAATTATCATTATTTTTTTACTCTCAGCAGGGTTGAAAGGGAATAAATTCTGGGTATTCAACAGTAAGTGTTTGATAGGGCCTGTGAACACAGTCTATGACATAGGGGTATGGTGCCAAAGGTTCTCAAGGCAGACAAGGTTCTTAGGGTGAATATGATATCTTTTATTAGGCCAACTTAAATAGTTGGAAATACATTTTTTAGCAAGCTTTTCAGTTTAAAAACCTGAAAGGTTCTCAATGTGCTCTGAGGTGTTTAGGCATTTGGGGCACTTTTACACATGCTCCAGGAGCAAGAGGGTGGTACTTTAATTAGAGGAGCTCTAATTAAAGTGCCATCATGTCTCGTGTATCAGCGTCCCCAGCCTTAAAAATGGCAGAGGGAGCGCTTGAACTAAAGCTCATTTGACAAGCTTTAATTCAAGTACCTCCACTGCCATTTTTAAGCACAGAGATGCTGATATACAAGACACAGGAGGCTGCTGAAGCGTAGCGATTGCCATGCTCCAGCAGACTCAATTAATTGAGATTGCTCCAATGCATTGGAATTCCAGCGTGTCGGAGCAGCCTCTGCACTCATGTATAGGTGCCTTTGTTTACTAGGCATAGTCTGCTGAAGTCGCTAATGCTGTTGCACAGAAAAGCACCTCATTCTTTGGCACACATCAAGAAATAATGGCCACAAGCTAGCAGAGAGCAGATTTAGACTAGACATTAGGAGGAACTTCTTCACAGTTCGAGTGGCCAAGGTCTGGAACGGGCTCCCAAGGGAGGTGGTGCTCTCCCCTACCCTGGGGGTCTTCAAGAGGAGGTTAGATGAGTATCTAGCTGGGGTCATCTAGACCCAGCACTCTTTCCTGCTTATGCAGGGGGTCGGACTTGATGATCTATTGAGGTCCCTTCCGACCCTAACATCTATGAATCTATGAATCTATGAACTAGAAAGAAAATGCTGGGTATTGAAACCGGAGCATCTGCTATCAGTAGAAAGACAGACAGATAGACAACTGCAGTTCCAGCTATTCTTTTGTACAGTGAAAGTATCACAATAGCATGGCCACTGGAATTAAAGTGAGAAGGCAACAACAGCACACCAAGGCAGTGAATCAATATTAGGACAAGGATAACACTGGACTATACACTGGGGTGAGCTAATTTTTCAACACAGTCTATACAACTTTTCCATCCTTCTTTCTCATTACTCTTCGTCCTGCTACAGAGCTCGTCAAATCTTTCCAGTCGGTTGATTGTCCTCCTACAATAAGAATGAGGATTCACAGAATATTTGGCACAAGGACAGTTCTATGAGCAACTGAACAGCAGGCCCCATGGGTGATCTAAAACAGCTCTAGGTTCTTTCCATCTCAAACTGGTAGGTTTCTTGAGTGACTGAATACATACCCTCCTCAGCCTGTGTCTGATGGGAGAAGAAAGTGTTGGGCTAACCAATATTTGCATGACCCTACTGTACATTATATTCAAAACCTACTATGGAAACAGAACTATAACCTAGAGATGACAAGGTCAACTTAATAGATAGGAACCAGAGAAATGGCAAGTTTTTTTTATTATCCAAACAAAAATATATAGTTCTGGTTACTACTGCTTTTTCCTCCAAGTCCTGTTCTAGAGATGAGTCCACTTGGGCTCAGACTACAGCCCAGCTTCTCAAATGAAGAACACATGTTCTTCGAGGGGAGGGGATGGTGACTGTGAGGGAAGGGAGACATTTAAATTCCTTCTGAGAGTTTAAGCACAAAAAGACTAACTAAAGAATACTTAATCCTTCTTTTAAAAAAAATCTGCTTCTAGGCCAAAAACCTGTCTGACAAAAATTAAATCTTAAAATGTTGAAGACACTTGGAATCTGAGCTATGATCTCACAAACAGAGCAATGTTACTTTTATTCAAGTGTGTACTACATCCCTACTAAAAAAAGTGGCCTAGAACCTTGTGTGGTCTAATTTAAAGCTATTGTTTCATTTAACACTAGGATTAAAGGCAACTCATTTTAAAGGATGACCTAAACTAAGTATTTATTGTATTTATTTTTTATTTTACAGAGAGTGTGTCCTGGTCAATTTTTTTCTAATAAACAGTTCCAGCTCGTAGGTTTAAATGCCAAATTCTGGTCCATTACATCTGGTGTTTAGATTTCCTGTTCCATGTGGACATAAATCAATTCTTTGGGTGTTACCTATATTAGAAAACTACTCTGCAGAGACATAATTCTTCACAATTGGTGTGTGCAAGTGTCTGGTTCTTTTTCCAAATGATCTGGAGCACCGAGAGAAAAATGATAACACAAATCTTCAAGCAGGCCTCTCCAAAAAAAGTGTTGTGGAATGAAACATCTGTGAAGCACCTCCGAACCCTACAACTAACTTTCATTCTGAACTGGCAGCCTCTGACATTCCTCAGCATTCATTTCTAAAACAATATCAAACAACAAGCACATTGTGCCAGGTCCCTTCTATAGGTTTAAATAACCTTCAAGCAACATCCATTTTGCCTGGACCCTTTTGATGGAGACGTTTAGGAGACTCTGAACTCCTTGATATCGCCTGCAGAGATATCAGCACAGAAGGAAAAAGTTCACATTCTCTTTAAGTCCTTAATGTTAAAATACTGAGGCCACATGGATTTCAATCATTTCTCTCACCATGACAGCAGATGGGAAACAGTTGCCGGATGATACAGTTCATAAAATTCAGGAGTATGAAGAGCCAGGAGGAGTAAGATGTTGCTCTAGACTTGGCACTGGCCTCCTATTTCCTTGCTACTAACGCAAGTTCATTCAAAACCCTTCCTGAAGTGCAAATACTGATGTCCATAACTCACCCTAACCCTTTAGAGAAACCACTGGCTGTTTTCCAGAGGTGCTGATTACATGCAGTTGCCATTGACTTCAAATGCCACAATGAGCACTTGTGGCCCATTCTGACGCCCCAGTCCAGCTGGAGCACCAGTGGAGTATATCTTGGTAAAAGGTAAGGTAACTACATACAGTAATCCTGAATGCTGAATTCTCATATCATTGACCCCAAGTCTTATCTCCCCCTCTCCCATTTTCCATTAAATTAGGCAGAAGCTGCGAATTTAGGGTAGAAAAAATTCCTTCTTCTTTGGCAATCCCTCACAGCCGAGGATGATTGTCTTCCATGATTGTCTTATCTGTGGGTCCAAAGATGGTTGATGAGGCTGAGCTGAGATCGACAGACTCTGTTGCAATTTGGGCATGTGTGTCTGTGTGTGGGTGGGTGGCTCTGGTTTCTTGATTCAGTCCGTGACATGCTGTTTCTACCACTCCCACTTTTCCATCTCCTCTTATCATCGTAAGGTTTCAAAGTACTGAAATCTCCGTAGCAGACTCTTCCTCCGTTTGGGGCAGTCCTGGGCAATATTATCCCATGAGTTGATGTCAATGTTGCATTTTTTTCAAGTTGTCCTTGAGGACATCCTTGAAGCGCTGCCCTCCTCTTGAGCGGATGCCTTGACTGAGCTGCAGAATAGAATAGACTGATCTAGGAGATACAAAAATATACATATTGGATATCTGTCCCTTACATTTGAGGCAATTCCTTGCATTTTCACTCTCCCAGTTTGCAATGCACCAAGATTTCCACAGATGTCTGGCAAAGGCATCCAAATATGAGAGTTGGGCAGAAATGACATCTTCACATTGAAGTCCAACTTTCTGACATGCTTACGCCATCCTTAATTCCAATGCAGGTGATCTAGAATTCCCTCGCAGAAGACAACCCCCCAACACCTCCCAAAATCCCAGTTTATTTTATGGAAAATTCTTTCACACTCATGAGTGTTCTTCAGATCTTGCTTCAGCACTTCTGCATTGCTTTGTAAAAAGCCACAATGTTGCCTGGAGGCAGGTTTTCCACTGACAAAACTGATTTTAAAGCACCACTGGCATTATTTTTGTGTGTGTAGTTTAAAGGATTTAAAAGATTCCTGCAGCCTGGTCTCCTGAGGTAGCCACAGGACTGGGAACCAGCATCTCTAAGTGTATAAATGGCTTAACTAAGAGTGCAGGTTATACTGTGGCAAAAGGCCCCAGGTAAAAATGCTCATGGGATGTGAGATGATGTTGCTGCAGCCCTAGATAAGAGGTGTCAGTGATGCAGGAGGAAAATAGGGTTCCCAGTACAGTAGTAATAAGGTGGCAAGTATTTTAAGCCGAGTTTTTGGGAGGACCTTGTGGGCATATCCACACTGTTTCCAGGACATGCCTGGTCCACCACCGAGCACCATGTCCCGCCTATTTGTTCCCATATACCAAATCCCCCAAATTAGAGAGTTGAAATGAGTTCAGGATGCAAGCTGCTGTCATGTGGCTACAGCCTCATTTCTGGGATTTGGCAAGAGCTGAGCAGGAGCACGTTGCTGGGACATGCTTCTCTGTGGCAGACTTGGGAATGGCACAGAGCCAGTGACTGAGCCAATGGTTCAGAGCCACCAAACAGAACCAGTGCCATCAGATTCATACATAGCTCATAGTTAAAGCTGATTGTGTCAGCTCATCAGAACCTGAACTCTCTGCTGGGAATGCATATATCCATTTCAAGCAAGGTAGAATTTATCAGCAGTACGAGAGGAAGAAAGAGAAATTCCCCCCATGCCCCAGAATGGCTAAAAGCCTTCTGGTTAGGCAAGTCACTGGGAGAAAAGGGGGCAGGGGGAGAAACACATACACCAAGGTTCAAATGCTTTCTCTGTCTGATTCAAACCAAACAACACACAAAAGCAAAGACACCAGACCCAGACCCACAGCTTTTCAATACCAATATAGATCATCGTCTTCATACAACTTTAAAGCACCACTAGCAGCTGCAGACACTTTCAAGGTGCCTTCATCTGTGGTCTTATCCTTCCAGTACAACGTGACAAGCAATCTCACCTATGTGCTCTTCTATGCATCTATAACAGTATTTGGTTAATGGATCTGTTACTGGCACTTGTACCTTACTCCTAGAGCAGGGGTCGCTTTCATGCAGCTTGAGCCAGGTGCTGAAATCCCAGAATGGTGGGTGGCAAGAATTAGTTTTTGATGGAAAACATCAATAAATCATTCCACTGGAGGCAACATCTGTCTTTCTACTTTCCCTACATATTATATCAGCTCACCTATAGCAATAAGTATGTGAGGAGAGTTTTATATAAACCACCCAGATTGCTCACTTGGCTCCATACAGTTTCTGTTTTAGTATTTAGAGGCCCTGGATTTGACGTCACGAAGCATGATGAACAGCCTGAATCCCCACCCCATCCTATGACTAACCTTTGGTCAGTATCCAAATTCACCCCATTACTGACATATGGCTTTGTTAGCAACTCAGAGCAGTCACACACCATAAACTTCAGCCTAAGCTTTCTCCCAGACCTTGATCATCTGCTCCACTGTCTTCACTCCCTTTGACCTTCCTCACATCCACTGGAGAGCTAATGAGCTGCACCTGCTGCAATGAGTTGTACAGTCCCAGTTGAATATCTTTTGTCAAGGTGGGACAAAGAGCTAGTTCTCCTTTGATAATGTGCCCACTATGTGCTTGGCACTGTATGAAACACATGATGAAGACAATCCCAGATAAGAAATAGTGGTATATAGCGTCACAGATCTCGATCTTAGGCTTCCACAGCACTTTATGAAGAGCCAACATAAGTGACATTCCCATATATCAGGTCATACGAGAACAGGCTGAAAGACTTGGGATTGTTCAGCCTGGAGAAGAGAAGACTCAGAGGGGACTTGGTGGCAGCCTATAAGTATATCAGGGGTATACATCAGGGCCTGGGGGAGCATCTATTCACCAAGCCCCCCAGGGGAGAACAAGAAATAATGGGCACAAGCTGATTGAGGATTGCTTCAGACTGGACACTGATGCCTACACAGTCAGATGGGTCACAAATTGGCTGAGGGGTCGCACCCAGAGAGTGGTGGTGGACGGATCATATTCGACCTGGAGGGATGTGGGCAGTGGGGTCCCCCAGGGCTTGGTCCTCGGGCCCACACTGTTCAGTTTCTTTATTGGCGACTTGGACGAGGGGGTGAAAAGCACCTTGTTCAAGTTCGCTGATGACACCAAGATCTGGGGCGAGGTGGGCACACTAGAAGGGAGGACAGGATACAGCTGGACCCCGACAGGTTACAGGGGTGGGTGGATAAGAATAGGATGGGATTCAATACTGACAAGTGCAGGGTGCTGCACTTAGGCAGTAGGAACCAGCAGCATATCTATAGGTTGGGGAACTCCCTTCTTGAAAGCACGGTGGCAGAAAGATCTTGGAGTCATCGATTCCAAAATGAACATGGGCCGCCAATGTGAAGACGCGGTCAGGAAGGCTAATTGCACCTTTTCATGCATCCACAGATGCATCACAAGCAGGGCCAAGGAGGTGATCCTCCCCCTCTATGCGACACTGGTCAGGCTGCAGTTGGAGTACTGCGTCCAGTTCTGGGCATCGCACTTCAGGAGGGATGTGGACAACATGGAGAGGGTCCAGAGGAGGGCCACTCGCATGACCCAGGGACAGCAGGGCAGGCCCTACAAGGAGAGGCTACGGGACCTTAACCTGTTCAGCCTTCACAAGAGAAGGCTGAGAGGGGATCTGGTGGCCACCTATAAACTTACCAGGGGGGAACAGTGGGGAATGGGAGAGACCCTGTTCCACCAAGCACCTCCTGGAGTAACAAGGAATAATAGCCATAAGTTGTTTGAGAGTATGTTCAGGATGGACATTAGAAGGCGCTACTTCACAGTCAGGGCAGCTAGGATCTGGAGCCAGCTTCCAAGGGAAGTGGTGCTGGCTCCTACCTTCGGGGTCTTTAAGAGGAGGCTTGATAATTACCTAGCTGGGGTCATATGAGCCCAGTATTCTCTCCTGCCCAGGGCAGGGTGTCGGACTTGAAGATCTAATTAGGTCCCTTCTGACCCTACATCTATGAATCTATGAATCTATGGATATAAGGACAAACTTCTTTGCAAGTCAAGTGCCAAGGTTTAGAACAGGCTCCCCCCAGAGGTGGTACAGTTACCCATCCTGGCAATCTTCAAAAAGCATCTTGAGGCCCACCTTGCGGGGGTCATCTGATCCCAGCAGTCTTTCCTGCCCAAGTGCAGGGCGGCATGATCTGTAAGGTCTCTTCCAGCCCCTAACAACAATGAAACTATATGCTGTACTACAGTAGAACTCTAAAATGCAGATGCTTCTCCTCCTCCCCTTTGTCCCTTGATGGAAGTAAACCTATGTCATGTAAATGTGCACAATATCAAGGCGTTGGCCCTTTCCATATTGATCCTGCATTTTAATAGCTGCATATCAATATTAAAAGTGAGGTAAACAACTGGACAACATCGACCATAATTGGTCCAGACACCAAAATCCTAGCAATGGAACTAAAAGTATAGTATCACTCAAAATGAGCAAAGAAGAAACCAGAGCATGGTGTGAGCATAGTACAACCAGCGGAGTGAGATACTCCAATGGTGGACATGAGCAGTCTTAGCACAGATTCACAGAATAGGAGGGGTTTTGGTAGAACAGTACCTCATCACTGCTTGAACCAAAACACACAACATCAGTCATCTGCAATCTCACTCAAGGAAAATTCCCACTGATAATTCCCCCCTCCCCCCCCCCCCCCCCCCCCAATGTTTGAAGTCTTTAAAACAAAAAAATGAGGATTGATTTTTGTTTCAGTGAGGCAGCTTGCAGCTTATCTCCCAGGGACCAACCAATAGTGTTAAGGCCTTTTAAACATGCTGAATTTTATTAGGTGCTGAATATTTTGAATACTTTAAATATTAAAGGTAAGACTATGCCTGAACTGTTTGTGTGGTTATGGCTCATTTAGGATTATGCAATAAGAGGACAAATTAATTCAAAGGGAAACATTAGCTGCTGCTGCATGGACAGATAGCCCCCAAAAGCACCTGTTCATTGTTCCACGTACCCTAGTAAACTTTTAAAATGACGTCCCCACTTGGATAATGTGTGTCAAGATGCTTAGTGCTGTTTCAAGTATTGCATGTCAAACAATGCTGCAGCTGCTTTAAATATATATATATCAATGAGTTTAGGAGCCTGCCCAGCGTATGGCCACTGTTCGGTGCTAAGCAGCAGCGCCTCTGCCACAGGAAAAGAGTGTTCTGAACAGTAAGGACAAACATTCATCGTGTTGCAAAAGCTGTCAGAAGAACGGGAACATCTCATTCCCTTACAGTTTCATGGGATGAGCTCATGGATTGCATTTTCCATTGGTTTTATTCATAAATGTTACTGAGCAGCCCAAGAAAGGCCAAGATGGGAGATTAAGACATGTAACACAAGAAAAATGAAATGTTGGGAAGGTGTTTTTTTGTAGCTACTCTGGCTTTTAATGTCTGAAGTAGATTCTGAATCTGAGTGGCAGGCCCACCATAAACAGAAAATCAAGGAAACTAGACCAACAGTTTGCAATCTATGCAATCTCATGGAAGTACATGGGCTGAAATGAAGAAAAGGATTTGTCCCCTTATCTGCAACAGGAACTAGATTTACAGAAGCCTTTGGGTGGAGCTTTATATATTTACTAGTATAATCTACACATAGCAGGCAACAGAAGTCAGAATGGCTCTGAGCCATTGTGTACGACTGAGAAACTATTATTTGTTAGATTTGTATGCTACCCGTCTCAAAAAGGCTCAGGGCAGCTTCCAACCAAGGACACAAAAAGACTTAGAGAAACAAAATAAAATATTAGAATAAGAACAAATAAATTCCCATACCCTGTCCAAAGAAAAAAAAGCCAAGTTCAGAAGCAAACCCACTCCCCTGCCTCCAATCCTTCCATGGGAATAATGCCACTGAGTTTAGGGGGAGCAAGGTCAACCTGTGCGTGTGTCTCAGCTTCTGGATGCTCAAGCAGAGACTGTTACAGTTACAGTTTAAAGGCAAATACATTTTTCTTCAATTTATCAGAAGGTACAAGGACAGATGTTATCAACGACGATATCATCCCTCTCTAGACTGCTTCAGGAGCTTTGAGTTTAGTCATGAATTAACATGTTCCTGTATCTTATACTCACTTACAATCCTCCACTCCATTGTCCTTATCCTAGCACGCACAATTCCCAAAACTCCTGTGGCTGCTATAGACAGACACACATGCCAGGTATCAAATTCACTGTGTACTGCAAGCAGAGACAACAGCTGACAGGACTTAGAAGCAGCTATCAACAATCTCAGTAATATTGCTGATAACGTCTCCTCTAGCTTGTGGGGGGAAATACAGGGATCACTACATATGAGTTAAGCTTTTTGTAAGGTAATTATATAAGTATTAGAGAACAATGATGCATATAGAGTAACTTGGAAACAGAGTTACTCCATTTATTGCCTTAGCAAATCCACTTATATGCCTTTTTCAGGATTCCTGATTGTTGATGATGATGGAAATGGATGGATTAACTATACTCTTTACCTATGGGCACTGTTATACATCAATTTTAGAAAGCTCCTGTAGTTCTTAAATCCTGAACTGTCTACACATTAACACCTGAAACTAGATTTAAGCACATTTTAGGCTTCTTAAAGTTATGTTATGTTACTCCAGGGCAGGTATATCTCTGATCCATGTTACCCAGCTCATGTTCCAGTAATGTGTGGTTACTCCCCATAGATGAGCTGCCCACGTTGCTGTTCTCCAGCATCCCAGGATGCAGAGTCCCTTCCACCACCCTCCTGTTCTGTGTGGACAAACTGTCCACCCCCTGAACTCTACTGCTCAGAGGGTAGTTCTGGCACCAAGCCATCTGCCCCTCCTGCCCCCTGGGGATGTGACCTTCCCACTCCCAGGGGTGCAGCCCCACACAACCAGCCTGCAGATCATACGCCAGCTAGCAAGGTCGGAAGGCAAAGACAGGTCTGGGAGTCAGGTCTAGGGGATGGAGGGAACAAGGTAGGGGTCAGATTGGGTCCTCATGAGCTGGGACTTCCTTCTTGGGGCAGGCACAATAGCTCCCCAAAAAGCATCTTCCCTCACTGCTCCCAGCTACCAGCCACCCTAGGAAGCATGCCCAGCACCCCTCATACTCCAACCCCAATCCCAATTTATTAAAACATGAGACCTTCTTTAATTTACTTCCTCATTTCCTTTTTTGTTTTTTACTTCTTTTTATTTTATCTTTCAGTGGCTGGCTTCTTTCATTTCACCACCCTTCCCTCACCCCCATTTCTTTTTGACCCCCATCCCGTTAACTCTCCACCACCCAGCTTCATGTTCCTGCCCTCCCAACACATCTCTCCAGCACACCCTCAAATGGAGCAGGGATGGAAACCTGTCCTGGCAACTCCCAGCTACTGCTACTGCTAGTCCCACTCCTGCTTGCCAGCCCTCTAGTGGCAAGTCACAGCTGGGGGACAGGTGGGGGGCAGGCAGAGGAGGTTTGTAGCCTTAAGGTGTGACTGTTCCAAACTCAAGCTAGCACTAACACCAATCGACATCTGAGCAGCAAAAAATGCAATGTGTAACAAGCCCCTATGAAAAGCAAGTAACCCAGACATCTACAAACTTATCTAGCTATGGTAAGCACATTGTTTTAGAAACAGCAATAAACGTTCATGATACCTACAACTATACCTTAGGAACTGAAGCAAATTCACAATGACTGTGCACAATAATGCATAAGTTACCTATGGTTAAGTGGAAAAGCCAGTACAGTGACAGACACCCATTACTGTCTGAAAAGAGAAAATCTGTAGCCATTAACTCCGTACCGAAGGGCGGCAGTCCAAATCTGTGCTGTGAGGTGATAACAAAGAGCTGTCACTCTGAATGAGCGCAGCACCGTTTTATTAAGTTTACAGCCAGACAAAAATGTATTTCCTGTAAGTCAGTGATCTCTCAGTGGCCCTGGGAAATGGAAGAAGTGTTTGCTGTTGCTGATTTAACCGTGGAGTTCTTAGTTCACTCAAGACTGTCTGCTGGCATTGACAAGTGGAAGTGTGCTAAGTTAATAATATAATGCTATTCTCCTTGTCTGTTATGTGCACAATTCCATTACGAATGCCACTTGCCGGTGCTAGCAAACCAGACCTTCCATAAACTGAACAATTTTGTAAGCTTGATTTTTTTTAAAAGGCAGTAACGAAACTACATTTTAAATCCTATGTCAGCTCATCATTAGAATGTGAACATTTCAATGCATTTTAAACCAGTGATTCTCAACCCGAGTGCCAAGGCACCCTGTGGTTCCTTAGTATCCTTTCAAGGGTGCAACAGGGTGCATGCAATGTTAGTATTCTTAGGAATGCAAACGTTACCCAGCGATTACAAATAGGAATTCATATTGTTAAAAATATGGGTTGTGATCTTTCTGACTTCTTTGCAACGGAAGAATTACTCTATTACTTTTCTGTAGTAAAAAATGAGTCAAAAATAAGAACTGGCAATTTCTAAGGGGTGCCTTGAGTCTAAAAAAATTGAGAACCACTATATTAAACTAAAGAAATCTGAAATGTTAAGGTCATCACAATGTTTATTTTGACACTACACTCACTGTACATGATGTGCAATATGAGAGAATTAAAGCTGCTGTGGGATCCTTAAAAGTTGAATTTCCTGGCTTGTATAAAATTCTCCAATCGTTCTAGGGAATTAATATGAGTTTTAGAGTTACAAAAGTTTGACAGGTGTGCTGACTGAGTCTAAAAATATATAAGGGCCAGACTACTATTTAAAAGAAAAAAAAACCCTTAAAACATTAATTGAAATACTAAATTGATGGGGCCTTATAACTGCTATGAATTTCTGGTTCAACATTTCAAAATAAATATTTATAGACATGCTGAGCTCAAGACAAATTTTGTGGCTTGAATCTTCTTTCTAATGCTTTCTTTCAAAACTAAAATTGCTGCGATCTTGGTAAGAGCAACAGACACATGCGTTAGCTCAGAAATAGCTATGTTGGTTTGGGCTGTGGAAAAAAAAATGCTTGCTCGGCATGTGTTTTCAATAAAGCCCCACTTATACTGAGGTCATTGGCATACCTATTGAGAGATTTGAACAAACCCAACATAATGTTTTCCATCAAAAGTATAATTATGTAATAGCCTCCCAACTTGTGTCATGCACGTCTCTTCAGCTACTTCAGTCCAATACCATAGCTAGCAGCTTGGGAACTGGAATAGTTTTTATAATTAGCTAGTAAGGCCCTACCTCTGCCACCCTTCTTTGCATTGAATAATGCCCCACACTGAGAATTTCAGGGATACCCATTAGGTCTGTGAGAAGCAGAAAGTTTTCGATTCGGGTTCAGCCAATTCAAGGGACAGTGATTTTATTCGGTGATTCAAATCACTGTCCCGATCTGATTCGGCCAATTCGGACTCCAAGATTCGGCCGCTGAACTGGCTACCGAAGCTTTGGACAGCCCTAACAGATAGGGATACATTTCCAAGGAGGGAGAGAGTGAGGCTGGGACTGGGGAAGGGGTGCGGGAAGGGGTGCCATTCCTGGGGCTGCACTGTGCTTTGCCTGTCCCCCCGCACCTGGGCTCTGATTGTCCCCACTCACCCCAGCTCCTGGTCTGCACCGTGCCATGGTGCAGGCACCAGGTGTTGGCTGCTCCTGGGGCCGCTGCAGCAGTGGCTCTGGGGAGTGGTAGCAAGCAGAGGCCTGGACAGCGTGGGACGCGGCGCAGCTTGTCTGCACTCACCGTAGCCCCCGCTGCAGCGGCCCCGGAAGTAACAGCTGCAACAAGAACTGTCAGTGGGGGGGGCATGCCTTTTGCAGCTCCACGTCCCCCCAGCAGGGCTGTGGTCCTGTGTTGGCCTCTTTCTGGTGTGCGTGTGCCCCTGGATCTACACGTGGACTGACAGCAGGCTGCCACTGCAGGCTGGAGCTTACGGCGGCACCAGGGTGACTCTTCCCAGCACTCAGTGCACCTGCCCCGAGTGCTGGGAACAGCCCAGCGCTGCCACCGGCCCCAGCCGGCAGCCTGCTGTCATCTTGCGCCCAGATCCAGGGGCACTGGGCTGCTCACCCCACCCCACCCCAACTGCCGGGAAGAATCAGCCTGGTGTCACCACTGGCCCCACCCTGCAGCGGCAGCCTGCTGTCATCCTGCATGCAGATCTGGGGGCATGCGTCCCCGGGAAGAGCCCAACACAGCCCCCCACCCTCCTGGGGGGTGCAGAGAAGCAAGAGACATGCCCTACCCAGCCCCCTCCCCACACACACACCCCCACTGACAGTTCCCACTGCAGCTGGTGCTGGTTGTTCCCAGGGCCGCTGCAGCGGGGGCTAGGATGAGTGTGGACAAGCTTTGCTGCAGCCTGTGCTGCCCGGGGCTCCGCTTGCTGCTACTCCCTCCAGCCCCTGCTGCAGCAGCCCCAGGAGCAGCCAACACCAGCTGCCTGCACCACAGCAGGGCACAGCCCAGGAGCTGGGGTGCGAGGGGACAGGCGGTGCACGGTGCAGCTCCAGGAATGGCACCCCTCCCGCCGCCCCTCAGAATCAGTCTACTGCACATTAGTGACACTTAAAAGGCATGTGCTTGCGCTACTGCACAGTAGTGCCAGTTACTGAACTTTTAGTTAGTTATTACTAACTAAATTTAGTTATTACTGTTATTACTAACTAAATTTATGCGCAGTAACCATGGTGCATTAATGCACGTGTAGACATGCCCAAGTTTTCTCTGTGTGGCATAGCCCCTAGCATAGTGGGGTCCTCACCCAGGATGGGGCTTCCAAAGCACTACTGCATTATAAACAACCACAGACAGATAATGGAGCATATCCGTGGAAGTTAACAGAACTTCAGTGAAAGGACGCTGGCACAAGATCACAGGTAGCGCACTGGCCTAGAATTCAAGATATTTGGGCTCCAGCACCTAGATGAGCCTCTGACCTGTCACATGGTCTTAAATTAATCACTTCCTCTCTGCCAGTGTCTCTTTCCCACCTTTCTCCAGCTTGTCTATTTATCATGTGCTGGCAACCACGTGTAGCACTGTAGTGTCCTGATCTCCTCTGAGAATCTGTGGTGGAAGTGTAGCAGAAATAAGGGAACCAAATTATATACTTGCCTATCTGCTGAAAAAAAAATAGTATCTTGTGACTAAGTTCATAGGTCAACTATGAGACTACTGCAAATGTGGGAGAAAATTACCTTTTCAATGTCTATTCAGCCACAAGGATTCAACTTGGTTCGACAGTTTGCGCATGGACCTGGATGGAAAACATTCTGCCTTCTGTCTACAACTAGAAACACAAAATGTTATCCATCTCCGTGCCTTGGCTTCTCCATTTTAATCAGACGCAGTGTTTATAAATGGCTGAGATTTTCAGATGCAAGGTATTGGGCTTTGCTAAGTATCAGCATACACAGCACAACTTTTCTAGTATTTCTGGAGTTCAAATTAAACTATTCCTGTGTTTGTAGAGGGCATCATAAGCAAGAGTGTATAATAGAGCATTAGGGCACACAATTTAGAATCCCTTGCACAAAAGCAAGGAAGCCAGGGGAAATTCAGATGGAAGGATATTATTCAAGTCCTTATCTCACCTCACTCTGCACAGAAATTGCAGAGGTCTCTGGGAAGGCGAGAGACACATGCAGAGCTGACATTACTTGGAATTCACACCAGGTTAAGATTTCCTCATTCCTCTTGGCCATCAAAGTATTTCCAGAAGACAAGTATCGCTTTGTTCTGCCTAGCTGCAGGTTTGCAGTAGTTCGCTGATTTACAGAGAGCCAAGGCTATCTGCATGCCCGGAAAGACTTGAAACAGATGAATTTTAAAAATGGAACATTTCCAGGTGCTCATGCTTTCCTGCAAACGGGTGCTTTTTCCTACTTGCCCTCTGAAGAAAACTATTAGAGCCTGGATGTTCTTAGGGGATTTCTGATACAAAACTACCCAGCTTCCTCAGTGACTGCCGTGGACATCCTCAGATGTGGGAAGAATGAAATAGCGGGCTGGGGAGGGGGGTCAGACAAATTTGGAAGGGGTGGGCTCAACTCCCTGCTCTTTCACGGACTGCCAAACTGACCTTGAGAAGTACTTCAGGACTAGACTGATAAAGGGATTGAGGGGCCTATACTCCCACTGGGCGCATCTAGTCAAGATGTTTACTGATGAGCTGGCTAATTAGCTCCTCAGTAAAATGTCACTGTCTACATAGGTGGTACTTTTAGGCCAGAGTAAACTAACTCCGCTGTAGGACAGTACTGCTAGACACAAGTACAATCCTACAGAGGAGTTATTTACTCCACTGCAGCACATGCATATAGATGCTGACAGGTCTGGCTGGGTGGGGGCTGCCTGCCAGCTAGCCCCACATTGTAGCACCCGCGTGCCCCAGCCAGCCCCTCTGCAGCACGCTGAGCTGGGCCGGAGCAGCCCTGAGCTGACAGGCTGACCCCCAGGCCCTCTGCCAGCTGGGGCTGCTTTGCCCCTGCTCAACGTGCTGCAGTTCTGGGCACACATGCAAACATAGTGACCGAGAGCAGTAAGCTCCAGTGCAAGCTGCACAGCAGTTTATTAGCTATGCTAATAGCACGTGTAGACGCACCCACTGAGATCTCAAAGGCAGAGCCTAGTGGTATGTGCTCAGTGCTGCATGAAGTGTGGGTACAGGTTTTACACTTAATGTGCTTTAAATGCGCAGAAAGTGCTTTACACCCATAACATAACAGACATTCATGGCACATAAAACACTTTAAAAATGGTAGGTCCTGCTCTAAATTAACCCTGGAAGGATGTGTACTAACCTAAAGTGCTTTCTGTTAGAGCACTTTATCAAATGTCTGTGCCAGATCCCATCAAGGGTTAATTTAGAGTGTGATTGCTGCCATCCCAGGTGGCATTGCACAGAGCTGTGCTCTAGCCTCAGGCAGAGCTCCTGTGCTTTGCCTGAGCACCTGGCCAGCCCTGCCCCCTCGGCTGTCACTGACCCGAGTCAGCGACAGCTTCTGATCCCAGCCCCACGTGCAACCCGGGGGTTTCTGTGCCTGTAGCCACCCTGGCAGCCCAGCAGAGAAGGTGGGGGGCTGTGGGGGAAGGAGTCTGGGGTCCCTCTCCCAGCAGCTGCCCCGGCTGGGCTGCGGTATACCACTGCTTGGTTGGGGGACGGGGAGGAGGCTATGAAGGAATGGCTCCAGGATCTGTGTCCCCGCAGCAGCTCTGGCTGGGCTGCACTGCATCCAGAGGCTGGCAGGGTGGGGGGAGCCCTCCCCGCCATGCGGATCCAGCCCATGCTGCCCCCCGACCCCAGCCACCAAGTTGTGGGGGGCCCTCATAGTGGGGAGAGCTCCATTCGTCCCCTCTGCCCCCCAGCTGCTGGGCAGGGCTGGGGAGACGGACTGCTCTAGCATGCAGGAGCACCCTCAGCGGCCAGCACAGCGAATGTCTGCTCGGCTGGCTACCTCTCTAACTTACAGCGCTTTGAGCAAAGCGCAATCAGTTAGAGCGCTTCTGCCAGGTGGTTTTGACCGTCTGTACTTAGCTCAGAGCAGCTATGCTGTGGCTGGCTTGGGAGCTAGGTCCTGCAGAGCAGATGGGGAGCATCTCAAGACCGTCTCATCCTCAGGTCAGATTCTCTTAAGCCCCACACCCCTGTCCAGGGATTCACAGCCTAGGACCCACTCCCAGTGTGAGGCACCTGAGCCAGTCCTTGCAAAAAGAGAAGAAAATGAGTCATTCCTTTCTCTGCAAGCACAACAGGAGGAAAGGAAGTGCTGGTGCCAACTCCTCTCCCTTCATACAGTAGTTCTGAGGTTAAGGCATTCTTCCAGGGCATGGGATTCTGGTCTGGACCTCATCCCTCCCGAGACGGTTTCAACCCACATCACCCACCACCCTGGACATGCCCTAACTACCAGGTCTAGATGCTCTTCTGGGGTGGAGCACTCTCAACCCCCTCTGCTGACACTGTGCCATTGTCCAACTGCCACCGGGTCAAGCAGAGAAACACTTCTCCAACATGAAACAGCCCAGGGCTGCCCTCCCTCCCTCCCAGGGTTCAACCCTGCTGACTCTTGTCCCCTCTCTCCGGTCCAGCAAATCTTGAATTCTGTTTCTGCAACATATCCTAGCTTCAATAGGACAGATGGACAGCATTCTCCACCCCACAACAGCCTCTGGACTGATGGGTAGGATGTTTTCCCAAGTACCTAAATAAGCAACTGTTCACAATCTGAATATAAAAACAGTCAGACACAAGTACCCCCTAAAAGTTTTAAGAGCTGTTTCCTACATCATTTGATAGGCAGTATGATATCTAAGTAGATCTCAGACTATTATGTCACCTGCTATGAGTTGCATGGAGGAT
The DNA here is from genome assembly GCF_030867095.1 of Alligator mississippiensis. Lineage (NCBI taxonomy): Eukaryota > Metazoa > Chordata > Crocodylia > Alligatoridae > Alligator > Alligator mississippiensis. Next base: position 245,495,103 of record NC_081827.1, on the reverse strand, counting down.
CAGGAACATACCAAGGCAAAGAAGCAGTTCATTTTTTTGTGTAGCCCTATTAGAAGTTTGGAAATTTATAGGAACAAATTAAATGAGCAGAAATGGGTGACTTTTGAAATAGAACTTATTTAAACCAATCATAACCATAGCCATTCCTCAGAAAACTTCCATCATTTAAAATGTAAGATAGTAATGGCATTATGTCTTCTACCTGGCATTATTAGGTCCCGTGCCCCCTTGAATAGGCAGGCAGGAGCATATGGACGGTTTAAAAGGTGACTTTGAAACTTGTCAGCCTGAGGATGGCAAGAAGTTAATTCAGATCCCCCGCTCGGGTCTTCCACAGCCCTGATTAGAGAACTATTGTATGAGGGCACAAGGCTGCCACTTCCCTCCTCCTCTGGCCATTTAATGAACCTGCCCGTGCCTGTTCTCTTTTGCACAGGGTCCATCCCTCTACATGTCTGTTAGGGAAAACTTAGCACACAGCTACCTGATTGGACCTCACAGGAGAAATGCCTGGTTTCTGAATCCTGATGGCGCTTTACATGGCAAGGAAAAAGAAGGCAGTTCTGGGTATTCACAGATGTAGGGCTCTAGGCACTGAAGGAACTTCAATGACAAAATACTTAGGTAGTTATGGACTTGAAGTCCTAGGCACAGGTTTTGAGAATCACACTTCTGGATCCAGTGCCTAAACTGCACCTCAGACTCATTCTAAATGTCTGACTCTTTTTGTGGGGTAGGACCTTAGTCTCCTTCTGGAATAGGGATCTTAGCACTCCCTACTTCACAGGGATGTTAAGAAGATAAATACATATTAACTGTGAGATGCTCAGAGTAGTAATGGCCCTAAGGACTGCAGGCTGGCCCCTCATCGTCAGCATGGCATAGCAGCTTCACAGCAATGATTTTTATCCCTAGTCTGGAGTCAAACTTCCAGAGTAAGTTATTCTTTGTATCTTCTGTAAGTGGAACTGGGAAGCTCATGTTACTCAAAGCACCCCAATCATCCATCTGACTTGCCCTAAGGATCTAGCAACAGTCTCAAAACCCCTTCCAGTTTTTAATTAAACCCTACCCTTAATTCTAAGTGCCATAAAGCAGCTTTCCTGACTAACTGGAAGCAGATCAATACCTTTTGGAGAATTCAGTATGGGCTGAACACTTTAGGATACAGCAGAGCAAGTCTCCAGATGCAAAAGTTGCTCCAGCCCGAAACTTGTTTGCCTTCCCATAGATTACATAGCTCTTAATGACAGCAGTCAAAAGATGGGCAAGTTTCAGGTGTCTGGCACACCTGGAATATTTTTTTCCCCTTAAATCAAAACAGGTTTTTGTTTTTCTCTCCCTCTCTGGAACGGGACCAGACTCATTTTATGCCCCACTGCAAATGCTGCTCTCAAAAGCAGCATAGCTCTTTCTTTCTCCACATGCCCTTCTGCGGAAACGGGGCAGGTGGGAGGCCAGTGTTCTTCGTCTCAAAAGGTGCCATTCAAATCCTCCGGGGAGTAGGATCTTCTCTCCAAGCAGCCCACTGATGAAGTGCTGTTTGGTAAGGAAGGTGGCAGAGGGCACAGCTGAAGCGCCTCAGGATCATACTAGGGATAACTGGGCAGTTCTGTACCTTGGGAGTGATGGCGCACGGCGCGGGGGCAGTGGGCAGCAAAGGCAGAATGGGGCAAGCCACTACTGCTGGGCTTGATGCAGAAGCAGCTGCTAAAATGACTGTTGAGTGGCAATTTAAAAGCCAAAATTCAGTTGCAAAAAAAGGAGGTGACAGCATCGACTGACACCTCTCCCCACAGCAGTAGCTTCCTTTGGATGTAAACCTCAGGGTTGATGCTCTGCCCTCCTCACCTGTCTTGTGCCCAACTCCCTGGGCTGCTGCATGGAAGGTGCAGGGTTGGGGGAGGGATGGGAGCGGAAAGATGAGGCAACACCCTGGCTACTTTCTGGCACCTGTCTTCCCCCCTTCTCAGGCAGCACCTGGTACTCATGGCCTGCTCACCCACCCCTAGTTATGCTACTGCTAGGGAGGGCTGTGGTGAAGCATGCCTTACCCAAACCTCCTGAAAAAGATGGGATGTAGCAACGGGCATGTGCTGATAGTCTCTCATAGGTGAGCAAGCCTTGTATCATGCTGCCCAGTTTCTCTGTACACTGGTTCCTCTGGTCTGCAATACCCAGGCTGGGTTATCTTTGTTTTACAACATACAGCAGTAACATAGGAGTCTATTACAGTAGCAATTATAAATAAATGCAAAAATCAAACAGCTAAAAGGGAAGGAAGAAAGAAAAGCCTTCCCCCTTTCGCCATATTGTAACACTGGTGTGCATATCATACTGCACAACCCTTCCAAGAACATCAAGGACAAAGGTAGGCTCCATCCAGCAGAGCCTACAATCACAGTGAGTCACATAGGAGTGTGGCAATACATGCTGCAGCCCTGTAACAGCTCAATGATTACAGGTGCAACATTTTGACATAGGTATTGGATGAAATCCAAGAGTAAACTGAGACAATGAACTTTAGCCAGATTGTCCAGTAGGATACACAGAGCCACAGCAGAAGCACATCGCACACTCATCCCAGGCAGCAGTACTCCATGCAGAATCATCATATCCTACGTATTTGTTATAGGCACCTGTATGGTCTTGGACAGCATCTAGGCTCGGTGCTGGAAAGGCAACCTGGTGCCCCTTGCAGATGGGATGAGCTCTTTATCATTCACAACATACTTTATCTCATATGCAATATATGCTCTTCACATCCCAACAGACGTCCCAAGTCAAAAATGTAAGAGGCTTTGTTTTGCCCGGCAGGTTTTCAAAACTCACACTATATCAATGCATGGATGAAGCCAAGCAACGTGTCCAGAGCCGAAAGCTCAATTTTGAAGCATCTCTTGTGCCAAAGCGAGCAAGGCCCAAACAAAATGGCAATGAGTAATGATGTGTTTGGATTATAAACATTCTCCATATGTGGCCTTCTGCAGAGATTCAGAATGCCAATAGTTCACTGCGTTTGTAATGGCTACTTTCTTTTCCTAGCTGGAAAAAACCCAAATAGCATAATCAAGAAGTACAATTTGCTCTAACTCAGGGCAGGTAAAAATCTTATCCAGCTCTACCTTATGGCAAGCCAAATGTACAGGAAAACAGAATTATGTCCTCTATTGGGTATGACATGCTGTGCACCACTGAAAATCCACTCTAAACTCTGTTGGTCATATCAGTCAACCTGGCATGGACACATGTAACACTTAAAACAGTTTACATGCTGTTTAAACCTGATGTGAAAAGACCTACAAGCATTGTTCAAAAGTATTCCTAGAAAACTAGTACTGTTTTGAACCAGTTCACCATGAACCAGTTCAGCGTTATGTGTGGATACCAACTGTTCTGTGACACGGGTGTGGTCCAGACCTTCAGGTATCCCACACTGCACTGTGTTCACACCACCAGAGGTAGACAAACACAGTCACGACTTGTCATTCTGGTGTACAGCCAGAACTCTACTGTCCCTTTTTTCCTCTTTCGTTGGCACTTTTTAATCAATGAGCTTCCTTGCACTGCTTGCCCACTGAAAGCTATCTTTCTAATAGCCAGCTGTGAACTCACTCCCCACTTGACTGTAGCCCCTCATCATGCTCCCCCACCCCTGGGAACCAAAATACATGGGTCCAAGCACTCTCCAAGTCACTCCAAGGCTGACTAGCACACTGCAGACTTAAGCTACTGGCAGGATATCAAAGTTTTTTCAGCTCATGTTTAGGAAGCAAGGGAAAGCCCCACTCATAGGTCACCCACCCCTGGGACTCCCAAAGCATGAGTGCAAGCACTCCAGCTCCCCACTCCGCCTTCCCCAACACCTGTCCTGGTATCAGAGCCACAGCACTTTACTCAGTTGTGAACCGATTCCCAGTCAGTGACATTTGGGAACTGTTCAAGTGTTACATATGTCTGTAACTCTAGAAGGGCACTTACGCCATGTTTATACTTTTGTTATGGAGGAGAAAGGTGAATAAAGCCCCCTCTAGATGTTACAGGTTTCAGAGGTGCACCAATATACCAGTCGCATATTGGACCGGCACCAATACAGGAAAATTAACAGTATTGGCAATCGCATTTTTTTGGCCGGTGCAGCTGATAATGTCACCAATAAATGCCACGTGCATGTGTGCAGCCACAGCATGTGCGTGGCCAGGAGCACAGCCCAGCAGCATGGAGAGCAGCATACGGCTGGTAAGTCTGTGGCAGGGAAGGGGCATGGGGGGCAGATCGAGGTCCCCCAAGGTGAAGGAAGGAGTAGGGCAGGGGCAGGAGCTGCCCAGCCAGGGTGATGAATGCAACCCCAGTGAGAGTAGGGCAGAGCCATGGGCAGCTCATCTAGGCGGCATGGGGGTGGGTGGCTCCCTGCTGTTCCATACACCTCCAAGGGAGTCATGGCAGGGAATGTGCCCTCCTGAATCCGTGTGTGGGGTGAGGGCAGGGGAGCCAGGATGGTGGTGGGGGCTGGGCTGTGGCTGTGCTCAGGGTGGGGCAGGCAGTGGCAGTGGTGGGATGGGATGGCTCTGGGGTGGACTATGGCCACCCCAATATTTGTCATAGCCCACCTGTAGCCACCCCTCCCAGTGCTACTGCTACCCATCCTAACCCCACCTGCCCCAAGTGCAGCCCCGGCCCAGCCCCCCCTGCTGGGAAGAGGCTGGCACAACCCCTGGCCCTGAGCCTGCAGCAGGCAGCCTACCCTTGCCCTGTGCACAGATCCAAGACAGCACATTCCCCCCATGCCTCCCCTTGAGGTGCATGCAGGATCAGGGAGCTGCCCACCCCCATCCCTCTGCAGTCCCCGGACAAGCTTCCCACAGCTCTGCCCCACTCCTGGAGGAGTTGCATTCACTGCCCTAGCTGGGAAGCACCTGCCCTTGTCCCTGCCCCACTCCCTCCCTCACTCTGGGGGCGTTGATCCGCCCCCCCGCCCCTTCTCTCCCCCCAGCCCCCTGCCACCCCTTTTGCCCCACAGACTTACTGGCAGGGAGCTGCTCACCACGGTGCCAGGCTGCATATCATGTATTGGAGCAGTAATGGTCAATATGGCTGATTAATAATCAGTTATTGGTATTGGTCAAAAAAATCTTTATCGGTGCACCCCAACAGGTATTGTACAATTAACTGATTAATTGCACAGTTACTTACATGTGCAAAGTTGCTTTCATGCCATAAAAAGCTCTAACCAGTTATAAAGTTAGAGCTCAAAAAGGCATACTAACTTTATAACTGGTTACTGTCGAGCTTTCATTTGCACATATAGCAGGGTCTTCCCTGCAGCTGGGAGCCCTCTCAGGTGACTGGGCTCCCAACAACAGGGTTGCACCGTGTCTAGCCGAGGGGGGCACCATGCCATGCCCAACTGAAGGGTCTCTCAGCCTCAGCTGACTCTGGGTCCCAGCAGCACAGGAACCCAGAGTCTTGCAGCTATGGATACTGGGGGCCAGGACCCTGCTGGAATGGAAAGTTGGAGGGATTCCATTAAGGCAGCAGGGATGGTGTCAGATTAGTAATAAGGACAAGGCAAAATGTTATGTCAAATATAGATCCTTTCTATTTTGGACCAGTTAAAGAGATCTAATCAAAGTTTTTCAACACAAGAGAGTGATTTTTTGGGGGGAGAGGGGGACCGGGGGGGGGGGGGGGAGGGCTTTTTCCTCTAGCAGTGCAAGTATTAAATTAATGGATTATGCTGTTCTAGTTCTTGGATGGGGGGGAGTGGTTATTTCTATTATTTCTTCAGAGAACCAACTGCATGTCTCCCTGATACAAGCAATTTCTGGAAGTCATAATTATAGGCCGCAGTCATGCTTTGTATATGACTAAGAACATTTATTTTAAGGAGAAAGCCCAGTGCTGTATAATGACGTTTTTTGCCAATGGAATCTGCCACAACAAAGACTTCTGCAATGGAAGCTGCGCTGGAAAGGACAAAATGATATTTTTCAAATTAAAGGCAGAATTGGAAACTTTAATAGGATTTGGTAGGAATTTCAGAGATTAGGGATTAGCCATCATGGGACAAGTTAAAAAAAAACATATTGACTATTTTGTCTTGTATCTACCAACTTGTTATTTCTTCCTTTCAGATATTTAAGACAAGCTGCTTATTCTTTTGTTTATGGACAGAGTTAGGATTCCATTCATTTCTTTTATGGCGTTTTCCCCTTTCCCCCTGTTTTTAGTATTACTGTTTTTAATTACTTCCTGGTCCCATTTTGCTACTATTGAAAAAAGAATGAGACACTGCATAATATGTTAAATCTCCACCCTTTTTCTCCACCAGAGACTGGGACTCTGATAATCTTTGCAGATCCTTAATTTATTATTCATCACCCTCTTTTCCATCTATAGCTGTAACAGATGCACAATCCAACAGGTATCAGAAATATTGGAACACGAAGGTCCTTGCAGTACAATAACTAACACCAGTTCATACCCGCTGCATTCGTACCACACTATTTAGATTTTATATCTCCTTCCCTTTAGGACCATTCCAAATATAAGCCAGCAAGCTTCCATCTGAATTCCTGTTAGACACTGCATTAACAATGACAAATCCAGAAATCCCCACTCAGGAATCCTGCAACCTTCAAAATTTTAACAACAAAAAGCCTTTCACTTCCTTACCAGGAGTAGCATCAAAATTTAGGACAATAAATCACAGAAACAGAGATAACAAAAAAGATTTTTGAATTGGGTGTCCAGGATCAGAAAAGCGTTCGTGAACTTATGATAGGGTGATGCTGATTAAGTCTCCTAGAATTTTTTTTGTCTAGTTTCCTACATGCTTCTGATTGTTTTCATCCCAACGGCAGAGTCTGAAATAATTGGAAGCACATTAAAAAGTCCAAAGGCCCTGCACGTGAAGCCTTTAAGACTTAAGCTAACACAATATTGGTATGAATGTACATAAAAGGTGGCTCAAAACAGGAAGAGACTCTCTCAAACTTATGAAACATTGAAGAGTCAGTAAAGAGGTCCCACCCCTGAAAAATCATTTTTAAAGTCCTGTTTATTGAAACACTGCCTTAAGGACCAGTCAAATTGTATATCTTTGTTTTGCACACAAGGCACCAAATAGCATGAGATGGAAGGCTGGTGGCTTTAGAGACTTCACTGCTTTCTCCTAGTCTCCCATGGGATAGATCACCCCAGATACCCCCCCTCCAAAGGGTTCAGCAGCCAACGAAGAATCACGTCTATAAAACTGGAGAGCCAAAAGCATTGCAGGAACAATGGAGTCAGCTGCCAGTGCGTTTGGCTACAGCAAGATTCCCATTCCAGCAAGTAGGCTTCATGCCACATCCTCTATCATCCTGCCAGTCTTTGTTTCAGACTCTCTCATCTGACATTTTGGTATAGGCATATGGTATAATTAAGGCAGGCTTTTGGAGGGCGGGCATATGCTGGTGGTTGGCAATGGAACAGAGCACTGGTGCTCCAAATCCATAACAAATGGGAGAGGATTTTTGGTTTTTACCCTGAAATGACTGGTGGCCAAGATGAAGTGAATTTGCTAGGGTTCAATCCAACTCTAAAGCTGACAAATACAATAAGGATCTACTGGTGTTATCAGGGAACACTCTGCTATACCTGTTATCCCCCTTGCCTGCACCTCCCAGTGCTCTGTTCAACATTTTCTTAGCTCTACCTTGAATAAATTGTATAATCATGAGGATTCCCTGTCTCTCCTTCTATTTCCCCTTCTGGTTTTAATGAGCAACTCTCCTACTTCTGTCAGTGCCAACAAGCAGGCCCTTGCCTACCTCAAATAACAGCGCATTAAGTCACTGTACTCTGCTTCCTCAGTCCAAAGGTGCAGGTGGGGCTGCAGCAGAAGTAGGGAAGAAAAAGGCCAAAAAAGATATTAGAAACAGGTTGCACCTGAACTGGCAACTGGTGCCATTCAAAATTAACCACCAAACTGCAGCTGCATTAGTTGAGGGGAGGGGGGGAACAAAAGAGGAGGTAACTGCCTAGCACACAATAAATATGGCATTATGTACTCAATAGTCCACATACGATTTGATTCACAAAAAATGTAAGCCTCTGCCTTGTTTAAGAACAAGTTTACAATACCAGAAAGATTTAGTAGTCTGATATTCTGGTTCTGTCAGTGGCCCATACAGCACAATTTTTGGAAAGGACAAAACTAACTCATAATGCACTAGACCTATTGTGCAACACTTTATCCAAGGAGAAACATTCCTTCCTGACCCCCAAGGCAACCTGCCTGTGCCCTGGTGCATGACATTTGGTTACTCTTCTCAGGCAGAGCTACAGCACAAATACTCCTCCAGGGTCATAAAATTAATGACCGATAATACCGCCCTTTATGGAGAGATAAATGCAGTTGAGCCATATTTCATTAACTGTTTGCTGCAGCAGGTGCAGAGTTTAATACTACCCTGAATAAGGGAACGCTGCTTTTCATGGGTTGTAAATTGACAGTTTTTAATGCTAATGGCTCCTTTTGCATTGTGGAAACATCACTGGATGTTGTGTAATGATCAAGACACATTCTTTATTCTTTTTTAATTTAATAGGCCTGATCTTATTCTGATGAAGCTAAATTGGGAATGGGCTGCAAGCTTTGTAAATCATATAGTTAGCAGCCAAATTTTTTGTGGGCAACCTTTGTTTAAAAAAATGCTGCTGCATTCTACTGTAATGGTCCCAAATCCCTCAGCCTGAAATAGAGAGGGAAAGATCAAGGCACTGTGGTTTGGGGGCTAGAGAAAAGATTCTTGGATTCTATTCTTGGCTCTGCCATTTGCTTGGTGTAGGAGCCCAGAAAGCCACTTAATCTCTCTGTGCTTGAGAGCTGCAGAGTGAATGTGGGCGATGCTCCTTGCCAGTGTTGCATTCACTTGCATGTGTCACTAAGACTTTTTGGGGCACATCCTATAATTCTCTGTGTTCTGCTCTGATTCTTTCTTTCTGAGTTGGGAGAAGATGGCTGTCCTTCTGGAAACAAAGAGGGAACTGTAGGGAGACACCAGAGGCCGTCTTCACTGATGGGACTAGGTCTGGGTTGCCATTGCACAGAAGGTGGGGATATCTACCCACATGAAAGCAGTATGTGAACTTTAGCATGTACCTGAGAATGGACCACGTAGGTTGGATTGAAAGCACTGCTCAGGATGAGCGCATGGATGGCACTGGGATTAGGGCAGCATCCAAGTCTGCTCTGCTGTGATGACAAGCCCTGAGCTTTCTTGCTAGTTAAGATGGGAATGGGAGTACCAGTGCTACACAAAGACAGATGTCCTGTTTCTGTGGAGAATTGTCACGACTGGAAATCTGATTTTTGCCCCTGTTCATTCTAAAGCATTTCAAAATTCTCCAAAAAAGGCATAGAGCTCTGAGTCCGCAGCGGGCTATCCTAGAACCATAGACCATTTGAAAGACATGCAGTCCCTAGCAGCCCACCAAGGCAGGCCCTTGTGGGACCATGTGAGGTGAGAGGATAAAAAGGGAGGGTTGTGAAACTGCAGACAGGCAAGTAGGGCTCCTCATCAGAACTCTGCCTGGGCACCGTAAAGACATTCATCACAAAGAAACCATGTTGGTGAACCAGCGAAACCCAACGTGAAGCATCACAGTGCTGCTGGCCTATCCTAACATGAATGCCTATTCAGCAATCTCACAGGAATATAGAGTTTGTGTGTAAAGAGTTGGGATGGAAAGGATGTATTACACTATAAATAGTAATGCTTCTTATACTAGTGCTTTCAATCATTACTATAGCACATGAGAGTTTAGTTTTTTTAATAGAAAAGAATTCTTAACTAGAAAGAGGGCACAAAGCTAGGGGTGCACTGATAAAGATTTTTTGGAGCTGATACCGATGGCTGATTATTAACGAGCCATACTGGGCAATACTGAACCGACTGCCAATATGCAGCCCAGCAGCTTGGAGAGCAGTGTCTGGCTGGTAAGCCTGTTGGCGGGGGAAGCGGCAGGGGGAGGAAAGAGGTGTGGGAGGGGGCAGATCAAGGCCCCTGCAGTGAGGGAGGGACTGGGGTAGTGGCAGCCCCCTCTCGCCCCACACACATATGTGGGGGGCACATGCCCTCCATGCCTCCCCCAAGGGTGCACGCAGAAGTGGGAGCCGCCCCACACGCCCTGGATGAGCCTCTTGCGGTTCCAATCCATGCTCCCTTCCCAGCTGGGCAGCCAGAGAATGCCTCAGCCCCACTCCCTCCCTCACTGCAGGGGCCTCCATCTGCTCCCCACTACGCCCCTTCCCTCTCCCCGCCTCTTCCCGCCAACTGACTGACCAGCTGGACACTGCTCTGCGAGCTGCCAGGCTGGCTGTGTGCATGCTGCAGCTGCACTCATGCCCACGGCATTTATCGGCAACATTATCAGCTACATCAGCTAAAAAAAGCCGATTGCTGATAATGCCAATTTTCCTTTTATCAGTGCCGATATGATATGGACTGATGTATCGGTGCACCTCTACACAAAGTTCATTTGCTTTTGGTGATGAATTGTTGTAACTAGCTCTCAAATTTGTTAGAAAAATGGCCTGTACAACCTCATAAAGTAACACTCAGGGTCATTCAAATTAGATCAAGAAGTGGAAGCCAAAGCCACATATGGGGAAAGCAGATGACATGGGGTCCTACCTGGGCTCTGAATTTACCAGGTTTTAATCAAGGACACACAGACACTGCTACGTCTGGCAATTTAGAGACATTTAGAATTTAAGACCAGAAGGGACTTCTTTGACCTTCTGTACAACACAGGCCATAACACTCCACCCAGTAATTTCTATAGTGAAGGGAATTGTTCTTCACTGCTGTACAGCTGAACATTATGAAACCCAGTAACTTATAGATGAACTGCAGCATGTCCTTCAGAAATGCATGCATTCTCAATTTAATGCTGTCAAGTGATGATGAATTTCCTTCTTCCCTAGACAAGCTATTCCAATGATTAACAACATATCAGCTAGGCTGACAGCTGAAATCTCACCCTTGTGACTTTATTTTCTTCTATTAGTTGTTTTTTTGGGGGGAAGAAGCCAAAATTGTATGTATTTGTATACATGAAAGCAAAGAGCTCAGGGCAATCACTATTCTACCATAATGCATGAAAAACTGGGACTTATATTCACATCTATAGGAACTTTCAAAAGTTTTGTTGAACATATTTTGAGGAAGAAAATCCCCCCAAATCAACTCCTTTTCAAGGACAACCTCAGTTTCCTTCTGCTTCATATCTCCCAGATCTCTGGGCAATTTCCTTCCTTCGGCTTTTGTGCTTTTCTTCATTTCTAACTTTTGTTTCAACTTACTTAGCTCAGTGTTGCACTTCAAAACACATGCAAGAAAAATAAAAAAAGAGTTTGATGCTGGGCCTCTCTCTTAATGAGCCTACGAGATCATCACTATATCAACTTTATATCCTGTCTTGGAGTCTCAAAATGTTTGTTCTGTCTGATAAGATAAATTCAAGTGCAGAGAAGATCTTTGAAGAAAATCTTCTGTCTAGCCTTTTTTCTAATTTCTTTTTTAGATAAGGTCTAGTTTAATATTTATATTGTGTGATGAAGCAGAGTATTAGTAACAATCCATTACAACATCTGTAGTCTATTTCTCCTTGGGTAAAAAAAACTGAAGAACGTTCAGTAGCTACCATTATCACTGTATCTTAACAAAGACTGTCCCAGGGAGCCTCCAGAATGTCAAAGGAACAGAAAGAGCGAGAGCACGGTAAACCACTTGGTGAGACATGCATATGGCATGAAGGGTGCACATTGCTCTCTCACAACTATTGCTTTTATTAAGAAACAGCATAATGACAGAGCTCTTCACAGCTGCAAGGTTCCAACAGCAGAGGACTAGAACCACAGGCAAGACATCTATCAGACACCCCTATCCATTGGCAACACGTACAGGGTGCGTACGGGGTGCACACAGGTGAATGTGCACTCCCCGAGATCAGCCGTGCACCCCCTGGAAGCGCCAATGTGAAACTGGAAGCGCACTTCAAGTTTCTCCGCTGGCTCGGCTATCAGCTGTTGGGGAACCACCCCCCAGGTTGGAGAGTGGCTGCTGGGGGACTGCCTCCGTCCCTCCCGTTGGCCACCTAGTGGCCCCCCAAACTCAGGAGGGGCCAGTCACCCATGCCCCTATCTGACCCCATTAGTTATAAACAATGGCAAGACTGAACCACATATTAAGGCCTCCAACCACAGCATGTTCTAAACAGTGGGTTGTCCAGATGGGAACATGCTAATTTAATTTTTAGCCAATTAAATCCTTGCTTTATGTAAAGTTCAGCTTCTTTGCGCACGATACTAAAGAGACAATGTTGTGCTCTGTTACTTTTGCCTCTCCATTATTGTGTAGATCAAAAAAAAAAAAAAGAGAACTCATAGCTCAGCCTTTGACTAGCTTGGATTCCAGGAAACTTGGAACTGATGTACAATGATTATGGCTAGCTGTTTTATGCTACAGCTGTACCACACACTTCCTCCCAGCTGTGTAAGCTATGAGAACATACTAAGGTTCCCCAAGACCAAAGGTAGCAGTGAGGAAAAAACATGGAGCAAAGGCTCTCCATGCCTGGGAAATACTTGAACTGCAGTGGGTTGTAGCTGCAAATATACTCCCTTTATTTAGCACACTGTGAGATATACCAGTACATAATGTTTGATGCATGTGGTTCTTTACATGAACTGCACAAGTCTTTTGATAAATGAAAGCTGCAGTCTTAATTTTCCTTAGTAGACAGGAAGCACTTTCTGTCACCATAGGAATAATTCATCTACACAGCATATGCATGAGATAGGCACTGCTCCCATTTTAGAGAGGGAAGTTGAGGCAGAAATGGTAAAAGGTTTTGGCTGAGCTGTCATGTCATCATGTACTAACTCAGGAGCAGAAATGGATCTGAAACGTACAAGAAACTGGTACCCAGCTATGAGCTCACTCAAAGACCAGCTCTTTGGAGTAGCAAATTATAGACCTTCATTATGGCTGTCCACCTATCGTTGCCGGTTGGATTGTTTTATATAAGATAAAAGAAAAAACTTTAAATTTGATTCTGCCGGCATTTCATCCTGAAATCAGCGCTGGATTGGGGGTAGGAATGCCATTGTCAAGAATTCCCTTTGGTCTAAAAAGTATAAACATCAGCCTCCTGCCCCTTTCTTTTTAATTCAATAATTAGGACCAGAGCCTGCAGATAAATAGCAACTGCCCTCCAACTTCTGAGTCACTGCACGCCACTGGAAGTAACTGTAGACTAACCATAAAGGCCTGGAGGCAGCAACTAATCCAAGTTGCAAATGTCTGAATAAAGATTTAAAACACAAACAGGGAAAAACATTTGCCACATCTCATGCTTTAAACTTGATTTCAGTTTACAATTATTTGCAGTTACAGTGGAGCTTTGAGCACCACATCAGGAACAGGATGCCATTGTCCTAAGTGTTGCCTGCAGAAAAAAAATGAAAAGTCCTTGTTCCACAGGCTAGGGACAGAAGTTACATATAAAATGGTTTGAGTGATCATAAACTGGTTTAAACCTGTAACAGAACATAAGTTCAGTGCACATAAATCAGTTTCAAAATGGCCAAAACTGGTTAAGGTAAACTTGGTTGAATGTAGTAATAGACTTACCTGATTTAGGTCAAACTGGTTTAGGGAATTTCTGTCCCAGACCCCTTCCTGGTTTAAGTTAAGTCAGAGTCCCCCAGCATCCCAGCATGCTTTGCAGCCCTGGGCTGGGCTGCCTGCTCCAGGGAGCAAGGTGGGCCCTGCCCCTCTCCTCCCTAGACAAAGCTCCGGCTGGCTGAGGAGGTAGAGACTGCAGCTGGGAGACAGCAGCGTCTTCCTGGCTTCCCCTGCCCCACCCTCCCCTCACTGCTCGCTGCTCAATCAGGGATCCCCCCCCTCCACAGCATGGACCCTAGTGGCACGGACCCCAGCTGCCAGCTGGCATCTCGTCATGGTCATGCTACCCCCATGCTAGCTAATGCTGAGAGGTGTCTACGTGTGTGTGTGTCTCCAATTTCATTGACAAAGGCAGATGGAATGGTGTCCAGTTAGAGCTTTTAGGAACTAACCAAAAGTCAGCTGGTAATGCCCTTCTGTTCTTCCTTAAAAATGCTTTGCAAAAAGCTGTTTAAGAAGAGCTTGAACTAATGAGAGAGAGATTTTGTTTTCTTGAAGGGCTGATAAGCTTTGTGTTTTGATAAGCTCCCTGCTGGCTGCTGGCTTGCTGTCAGTGTTCAACAGGGGACAGAGAGAGGTGTGAGAAATGACCTGGTTTGCAATGAATGCGGTGCCTCTCAGTTTGCTTCAGATACTATGAAGAAGCAGGGAGAGGGAGATTGAAAAGCTCAGTATCATCAACAGATGCATGCGCTGCACTCAAGCAGTCATACTCCCTACCCCTTGAGCAGCAAGCAGGAGGGTGGAAAAGCCTGGAGAGGGCTGCTTCCCCAACCCCTTCCAGCTACACCCTGGTTGAGGACTGTGCAAGCCAGGGTGGGGATTTAAACCTCACTGTGGAAGGGAAGGGAGGGCTGCTCTCACACCCCCCAGCTTCTAGCTTGAGCCACTACAGGTATGTGCCTCCATTTCCTGAATCAAAAGTGAATGTCTATCCCAGGGGTGTCCAACCTTTTTGAATGTGGGGCCAGATCATGAACTTTTTATCACCCAGTGGGCCAGCAAGCCATATTCAAAGACCTCACAGGAAGTGGTATCACATCAGGAAGTGATGTCACATGACCTTGACACCAATGAAGTTGCAGGAAGTGACAATGAAATGGGTCTAACTAGTTCAAAATTCTCCCTCTATAGCATCCACTTCTGCCACTGTTCAGGACAGGATACCGAGCTAGATGGACCATTGGGCTGACCAAGCATGGGACTTTTTATGCTCTTACGTCCTTTGGCTGAGCTTCCAAACTATGGCTGAGATTTGCAAAAAGGGGTAGATAGGCATGTTACAAAGTTGTCATAAGAGATTTGGAGCCCTCTAAATCCCATTCATTTTAATGAAGGTTGGCGTTTTGACTCAGTTTTGAAAATCTCAGCCCAAGGTGCCAACCAAATAAGTCAAAATGTATTTTGCATTTCTATGCAGTGCATCTATGTGGGGCTCTCCAAGCATTTTACAAACATTAAATGAACCTCAGGATATCCCTGCTTTTCAGAAGAAATGTGCTGGTGAGGACATTCTGGGAACATCTCTCACTCTCTGTGTGTAATCTGCTTTTACTGTCCTTGGATCACCCCAGAAGGGCCCTCACTGCCTCATTTCCAGTTCAGAGCAGGTAAAGTGTAAGTGGGTAGGAAGGGCTTATTTTTTGGCAGCAGGTTTGAGTGGCTTGAAGCTAGTGAAGATGTACCCACAATTAGTCACTGACCAGAGTGAGAACACAGTTGTCCTCACTTATTAACATGGCTCCAAGGCCCTGCACTGTCTCTGCTTACATGTTGCTCTCATGTCCTCCTGCTTTCCTAAATCTCATGAGAGTAGAGGATTCCCATCATGCCTACTGGACTCCTGTCACCGGACAGTTGTCCTGGTTCTAAGGTTGTGCTTCTGACTCTTTCATGGCCTCTTTTAGGGTGCACACTTAGGACTCTGGATTTTCCTTCCTGCCCATTTTGCTGAATTGTGATTATTCCCACGGGGCATGAATTTAGTTCAGTGGCTATGATTCTGCTTTCTCATACAGAGGCAATGACTCTCACAAAGTATGGCATATTTTAGTAGGATAAAAACATTTTGAAGGCCACACAGAAAGCAATAAGCAGTCTTTACTCACATGAGCTTACCAGGTATCAACCACCTGCTACTTGGGTTCCTGACAGGTACAGACACAAGTTTATTAGCATGTTGTTCCAGAGTGAGTCTCTGTGCCATAGCCTACATCAGGTCTCAGATCTAGGGAGCCTGACCCCTTCCCAGCCATAGGCTTGTCATGTTATACCAATCTGCTGGCCGGTGCAGACCCGGCCGGGCTCCTCCCATCGCCAGCAGCATGAGGGAAGCCAGCTTCAGCTGAATGCCACTTTTCCTGGCCAGTGCTGACCCAGCTGGGTCTGTCCCATCCGGAGCAGCACACGGCTGAAGCCAGCCTCCCATGAGCTGCTGGAGACAGGAGGAGCCCGGCCGGGTCTGCACTGGCCAGCAGAAGTGGCGGCAGAGCCTTGTGCTGCTTGGGATGGGACAAGCCTGGCCGCAGCAGCAAGGGCTGAGCTGCGTTTTCCCTCTACCTGTGCCGGTCAGTCACGAGCGGCAGACAGCTCCACCGCCACTTCTGCTGGCCGGTGCCGACCTGGCCAGCCTCCTTCCGTCCAAAGCAGCACGTGGGAATCTGGTTTCAGCCGCATGCTGCTCCGGATGGGCCGGACCCACCCGGGTTGGCACCAGCCAGCAGAAGCGGTGGCGGAGCCGTGTGTCGCTCGGGACTGACCGGCGCAGGTAGGGGAAAGTGCAGCTGAGCCCCTGCTGCTCTGACCAGGCTCATCCCACCCCGAGTGGCACACAGCTACTCCTCTTCCCACACACACCGCGTCGGTAACGTCAAGCTGACGTGGTGCGTGTGGGAACCTTGTCCCTTCCCCAGCCCTTCAGCAGCCATTAGGAACCTGCTGAGGGGCTGGGGGAGGGACAAGGGGTGGGAACAAAAGTAAACAGTGTTTACTTTTGTTTCCTGTTGCAGCACCTCAGGCCTCAGAAAACGGCTTGGCGGGCCGCATGGCAGCCTGCGGGCCATATGTTGGACAAACCTGGTCTATCACCTTGCAAATCAGTTCAATCTCTGCAGCTTAGACTAACCCGCAAAGACTGAACCAATTCAGGCTTGGGCTTTTTGAATGTCTGTCCCTAGCCAGAGATTCTGTCATCTCTAACAAGGAGCAGAAGCACATGGGAAGCATACAAAGAGCAGGGGTTCCCATAGGTCAGCTCTGTGCACAGCAAAGGAGTCTCAAGCTTTACTTTTAATTTTTAATTTAGAAATAAACTAGCTTCCATTTACAGTAGTTGATGGGAAATTAGTTTCTGCTGAAACAAATATTTACACAAAAACGGTCTGCTTTTTATGAAAAGCTTTGACTTCTTGCCAAAAAGAAATCTAAAAAATCCCCTCCCTGGTTTTTGGTTTTGCAGTAAAAAGTTCATATTCTCCAAAGAAATATTTTGGTTGAAGTTTTATGCAGAAAACGATCCATTTTCCACCTACTTTAATAGAAAAAAAAGTAAGCGAAAAGAATATCCAATGCTCCCTACTGCCCCTCAGGTTAGTGTCAATTTTTAAGTCATGAATTTTCTAAAACCTTACAGCAAGTTCCTGATTCCTGCCTCTGTCACAGATCACTTCACATCACTTAAAAAAAATGAAGATTCTGGTTGGTTTCACTCTTCTGCTGTCAGCAAAGGACAAGGCAGGTGGTGGGAGACAGGAGAAAAGTTTTCACTCTAAGGAAGACAAGCTACATTGTACCTTTTGGATGGCACATGAGGTTTTATGCAGAGGCAGTTTTGGGGCAGGCAAGGCTAACAAAGAAATAGGAATGGATGTTCAGTGCTTTGGGCTCCCACTCCTTGAGCAGCGCTGTCTCCTGGGAAATGAGGAAAGGTTTAGCTGAGATTTCTGGAAAAAGGGACTTCCTGGCAAACGTGTGATCAGCTTATATTGGTGTTAGCATACATGAGTAAGTAAAGCAAGGAGCCTTTGAAACATAACCAGACTCCACAACGTTCATTTCTCCTCCACTGAGGGACCTGATATACAAAGCCCCCGACATTTGGTATCACCGAGCAGGGCTCACCATTGGTGCAGAAATGAACATGGGTGCCATGAGAAAGGACAAGAACATATTTCACCAGTTTCTTAAGTTTCTCAGGCCAGCAGGACACATCAGATAGCTGCAGTAGACTAGCAGCAATGAAACAAAAAGCCCCTTCTCCACTTCTTATGCATTTCTTACCTTCCCCTCAAACCTGGCTGTGCTGCCCAGCTGCACCCGGATGTTCCTGGGAGGCAGAGTGAACGCAGGAGCTTCTGTAGGGACGGAGGGGCTGAGGGGCGAGGGCTCCAGAGTCAGGGAGGTTTTGGAGATTCGAGCTGATGTCACCAGTTTTACATCCCCCATGATCAGAGCTTTAAGGAGAGAAAGAGATACCAGAGGTAAAATATAAGCGGCTATTATTGATTATCTATGTTATAGTAAAACACTAAAGTGCAGGCATGATTGTACTAGGTGCTGTATTTGTACATAATAATAAACAGCCTCTGTGACAAGATGACAAATATTACTCTTCCCATTTTATAGATGGGGAGCTGAAGCCCAGAGAGATGAAGTGACTTGACCAAGTCACACAAATAGTCAGCAGCACAGCCTTGAATGCAATCCAGGTCCCAGTCCAGGGTCTTGCTGACACAATCATCTCCCTCAACCCTAACAGAATTGCAACAGCTCACTTAAGGAGGATATTTTTACAACGTGACTTCTTAATTTCCTTGGCCTGGATTGCATGAAGATCAATAGGTTTTAAAAGCACAGCCAGTGTTGGACAAGTACTTCTGAAATAGAGTGAGCTCTGTTTGCCTTGGATTTAAGTTACATACGTGAATGTGGAAAGTCTGATTTTTCATACCAAAGAAATATATGCCTCTTCGTCTCCAAAGGAAAAGCGCTGTAGGGACACAGGGGATGCTTGCTTTGCAAGCATTCCAAGTCTCTGGCTTTCTGAAAGTCCTTCTGCAGCCTGGGCAGGAGGAAAAGCCAGAAGATCAAAAGGCTAGAGGCCTGCATGCAAAACTGCTACTGAAATGGCTTCTTTAAGAGGTTCCCCTTATGGACAGTAACTTCAAAAGCAACTCTGTTACGTCTGTGCTTTTCCTACTGGCCCACTGTGGAGAGAACAGAAATCATACTGAGCAAACAGGTGTTACTGGCATTTCAGCAGTACTTGGGATTGCCAGGGCCCCATCTTGATGCCAGAACCCATCACACCATTGGGAAATGGAGTTCCTGCCCCACAATGCTGACGATATACATTAATAGGATGCACTGGGCCGAGTGTGTGTGTTCGAGAGAAGGGGTGTTAGCTTGTCCAGGGCTACAGTTGATCAGCTTCCTGAAGAACACAGAACTATTCAGGTGTCCAAATCATAATCTGGTATCCTACCCCTTACAGCAGGACTGTGCATTTCTAGATTTGTTTCTGGTATCAGATATCACAATTCCACATGCTTCCACACCGCTCCCAAGCCTCGCAAAGGAACATACAACACAGAAGCTGCCTTTGGTTGTATGCCTTATTGGCCAAGCTTTAAAGAGGCATGAGGTTGATGCTAGTTATTTGAGGAACACAAGTGGCGCTTCCATTATTGCATCGACCTCTGCCAATTTTTTCAGTTATACAATCCCATTTTCTTCTTTTATCTTGACTTCGGGTTTTCAGGTCCCCCGCTGCTGTGTGAAATATTTATAAAAACAGAGGGAAGTAACTAAACTGTGCAGGGGAAACAGTAAGAGAGAGACTCTGCAAAGTACAATCCAACACACAAAACCAGATGCGGACAAAAAAAATAGAGATGAGATAAATATGTTCCTCTCCCTCTTTCAGCTACAATGTCTTAGGAGCTACTCAGAACACCAACAGGTAAGAGTCATCTGGACAGAAGTGTGATTTGGACATTGCTCATCTCTATTTGACATGGTTTTCCTGGCTACTGAAGACAGGAATTAACTGTGCTATAAATAGTTCTGCAACAGCTTGCTTCAAGATAGGGGTGGGAAAGAAGGAAGAATTTGGATCATCACTTGCTAAGGCAATTTAAAATAGGGTTCTTCCCAATTCATCCCATGCTTTGGGGGGGAAAATACATGCTGTATCCCACTAGCAAGAACAAGGTTCAAACATGGCTGTAGCACAAGCAGGATAGAGTCCGTAGCAATTTAGACTTTTTCTCATTACTGCGGCTCTCACTCCTTCCTACCGTCACTCCCAGCAGATGAGTCTGTTCGGTTCAGTGTTGCCAGGTCTTAAATATGAAATTATTGTATTGGAAGCTCCAATTACCATCTGTTCTGAAAGACTATCCTACACTGAAAAAAAAGTAAGCAAATAAGTCGTCTTCTCTTTTAAATAATATCATGTTGCTTTATGCCATTATCATCACATCCTGTCCTACTCTACTTGACACAGCCCACTACGACTTTTTTTTAACTCTTTCTCCAACTGGTTAAACTGAATTTATGGCTCTGATTATGCTTTTCTGTTTGTTTTATGGTTGAGGTCCGTGTATTGTAAATCTTCTGCACTTTATTTTGCAACTTACCGTATTAGGTACACGCCTGGACTTTACAAATGAGGCACGCACATTTGACTTTCTATTGATTTAAGACCGTATATAGCATTTAAAATAAAGCTCTTAGTATTATTATACAATGAGATTTAGTTATGTGATCATCATACAGTTATTTTATATTGCTCACTGTAAATCTCCAGTTAAAGATACGTGGCAAATATTACTCACCCTCACTTTAGTCCCTGTCAAATTCCAATTCAATGCGAGTGAGAGCTGGTGTGAGATCACAAAATCAAGTAAGCTAGTTCAGTTCGGATTGTCAGTGGAATGACTTGTTTGTTTTTCTCCCAAATTTAATTACATAAAACATTCCTGTATATTTTGAAGACTTTTAATATTGTCTAGCGTACATCGCACAAGGGTTGAAATTATTGTACAAATACTTTATTTATCGTACACATGGCAACGCCGGTTCAGCTTTGCAGCATTCAGAAGTGTTGTGGGATTGACATTCAGTGGCTCACGTGCTGAAGGAAGAGAGCTTCTCTCTTGTCTGTCTGTTGTGTTAGTGGAAGGTAAACCAGGAATTATCATCAGATTTTTCTTTTCCCCTGGGAGGAACTCACAAAATATTTTAAAGCAAATATCTGCTGCAAATGGGAAATCTTTCCAAAAAAAAAATCATTTGTCAAGGTTGGGGTTATTGGATGATTAACATGAAAGCTGAATCATTGACCACTACATATAGGGTGGTCAAATAAACTGTTTCAGCTCCTAACAAAAAAAAATTCCTAGGTATTTGTCTCAGTAATCTGGCATATGCATTCTTCAAATCCAAACTGTCACTAGGAGGTGAATTATTAATTTATACCATCAGATAGAGAAGGGGTGATATTAGGCAACTATTTATCTGTTAAAATGAAGGAAAAAGTCAGCATTGTGTATCATTTTTCTCTCACACACACACCCCAATTTTTCCTCTAACGAGTAGCGGTTCGTAAGCACGCCGCCTTGGTCCAGCATGGGACACTTATCGAAGAGGGCTGGGGGCCAGAGGCTGGGGCCTGCAGGCCAGGGGCTGGGGGCCAGATGCTGGAGCCAAGAGACTGGGGGCTGAAGCCAAGAGGCTGGGGGCTGGATCCGAAAGGCTGGGGGCCAGAGGATGGGGTGGAGGCTGGGGCTGGGGCTGGGGGCCAGAGGCTGGAGCCAAGAGGCTGGGGCTGGGGCTGGGGGCTGGGGGCTGGGGCCGGGGCCAAGAGGCTTGGGGCAGGAGGCTGGAGTTGGGGGCTGGAGGCTGGGGCCGGGAGCTTGAGCCAAGAAGCTGGGGGCCGGAGACTGGAGCTGGGGGGCTGGGGCCGGGAGCAAGAGCCAAGCGCCAGGGGCTGGAGCCTTTCAAAAAGTTAACTAATCTTGAAAGGACTCTCCTAGAGTCCAAGGGGATTTCACACGAGCCTTGTCTAAAAAAAGGAGCAGAACACCAGCAGTAGTCTATCCTTCTCTCAACATCTTCCATTTTATTCTGCATAAAGCAATTAAGATTAGCATTTTCAAATGCTCCCACGGCTAGGGACAGACATTACACATAAACCAGTTTAAGTGATCAGAAACTGGTTCAAACCTTTAACAGGACATAAATTTTGGCCCAGAGCTGGCATCTGGCCACACCACCCACTCTGCTCCAGTGGTAAGTGGGACTTCTGCACCCCTGACAGGGAGACCCTGTTGGGGTCCCATGTGGAGGGCTTTTAAACCCTCCTCACTTCCCTCCACCTGAGCATGCCAGCTGCTGGAACAGCAAGCGGAATAAAGCCAGGCGGGGCTGTGGCGTCCTTGACAAGCAGACCCCAGCTGGGGTCCTGTGCCAGTGGGAGAGGGGGTATAAACCACCCTCCCCTCCCATCCATCTCAGCATGCTGGCCCGAGGTAGGGGTCTAACCCCCCAACTCCAGCAGGGAGCAGGGGAAAAGCCTGACAGGGGATGTTTCCCCCTTCCCCATCCAGGCACACCCTAGCTGGGGACCATGCAGGTCAGGGTGGGGGTTTAACCCCCCCAATTATATTCAGCTGGCTTGCCAGGGCCTGGCCATGCCCTCTGCCCCCCCAGCTCAAGCCTTCAGCCTCCATCCCGCCCTCTGGCCACTGCCGAAGGGAAGGGAGAGGTTGCTCTAGCACCCCACAGTTTCTGGCCTGGGCTACTGCAGGCACGCGACTGCATTTCTGGAATCAAAAGTGAATGCCTATCAATTGCAAATCGGTTCAATCTACACAGTTTGAACTAACAGGCAAAGACTGCCTTGATTCAGGCTTGGGCTTTTTGAATATCTATACTTAGCTAAGTGATTTAGAAACTACACATCCTACTAATTTATAATGTGACTTGAGGCCCTTAATCATTTCAGAGGTTTTGCAAATCCTATCCTAATAATCTACATTGTTCATACTGCACAGCTGGCTTGCATGGTACTCTTGAAAAGCAGTACAATCCCTGCCCTTAAAACCTCATCTAAACTAGTTAGAAACCGACTGTGTGAGTGACACCCATTTTGTGATTTCCAGACTTTTTACAGCCTTTACAAAGTCCTTATTGCAGCAAATCCCAGAATAATTTGATCAACTCAGTTCTCTTCAAGACTGCACCAATTGAAGAGAGGGAAGGGCATGGAACTACAAGTACAATACTGCAAGAACCAATTCTTTAAACGTGATTGGAATGACTCATGCCTCCATTTTACGAAAGAAACAATATTAATCTCTTGCATTCCTTTTACTAAAGAAAAACTTCTTGTGCCCCATGAGGGAGCCTCGTGAAAGGCAAGGAAGAGCTATAGGCTTCCCAACAGGCTTTAGGGATAGACAATCTTTAACAAATTGAGTAGGAAATATAAAAATGTTAGTTCTGGGTATGTGTGCTGAAAGTTTGCCTCTGTTACTAAGCCACACCAGAGTCCATTTACCATATTTACTTGCATACCACATGAAACTTTCCTTCCAAAAATCTGCCCTCCAAAACTAGCATGCATGTCTTAAGCTAGAAAGCTGATTTTCTTCACTGGAATAGAAGCATGAAGACACTGTGTTGCAAAACAGCTGCCAGTTTCTCTTTCAGGAAACAAACAGGAGGGTGTGGAGTCCAGGGTTGTTAACCCTCTCACAGCCACTCTCAGCTTGCTGGCTCAGAAAGAAGCTTGTAGCTATGTTCAATACAGTTTCTCCCAAGAAAAAGCCAGATCTAGACCACGACTCTGGAAAAATATTTTTCCCCCTACATTCTGCCTTCTAACAGCAAGGTGCGTGTCTTATTTGGGGCCGTACAGCATGTGAAAAAATATAGGCATGCTCTTAATTTCCCTCTCATTAAATTTTGCATGAAACTGGCTGATGTTCTAAGTTGTGATCTTTCACTTAGCACATCTTTCATCAACTATCTTGCTGCAAAATCAATTCCCCCAACAACTTATTTCAGCAAGAGAGGTGCTCAGAAGCAAATGTTGTGTTCTACATGAGCTATACAGAAGACGTCAATATTTTTGGTCTCTGTTGCAATCACTGTGCATGTATTGTAACCAGTCCTTTTTTGCAAAAGACCTTTTTTGCACTGACATGTTTTATGACATATTAAACACGGCTTTCTCTTTATGAAAAAATAGTTTTGTGACAATTGAGAAATAATTTTTATATGGATATATGGATTTGGTAATCAGGTAAATTCCAGAATATAGCCTTCAAATCTGATTGTCAGATACTGCCGACAAATGATTAACAGAATTTTCTACTTTTTAATAAATTAATTTGATACTATGATGTCATTAATGGAAGTGGAGTGACTGTCCTTGGAAGATACCTGCCTATATTTGTCAATAGAAAATTTAAAAGTATTACCTTCTACACTACAAAATGTGGCAGAGAGCAACAACAAAAATTATAGGTCTAGGAAAAAAAATGATATCTGTGGAAAAGTTGGAAGAATTTGGCTTATTTATTCTTAAGAAGACAAGACTGAGGGGGATTTGATAACAGTCTTTAAATGTGCAAAAGGCTGTAATAAAAAGGATGGTGATCATTTGTACAGTATGCCCATAGGAGACAGGGCAAGAGGTAAACTGCAAAGAAGGGCATTAGGTTAGACAGGTGGTGCTCAACCTTTGGCTCTGTGTACTAGATGAGTGGTGTGGGGCTGGTCTGAAAGCTGGCTAGAGCCCTGCACGTCAGGATCAGGCCGCAGGACCCAGCACTGCCCTCTCCCACCCTGTGGGCCAGCATCAGGCCCGCACCACTCCCTCCCAGCCCCCAACACCGGAACGGGGCCATGGGGCCAGGCGCTACCCCTGAATGCATACTGTAATTGGGTTCTGAGACCCAGTCCTACCCCACTGCCAAATTTCTGGACCTTTGGGGAGCTCCGTGGTCTGCATGAAATGGCACCATGGGCTGGATCTGGACCATAGGCTGGGGGCTGAGCACACATGGGTTACACAATAAGAAGAAATTTTTATGAGGGCCGTTAAGTGCTTTAATTCAGTTGTGTAGAGAAATTGTGATATGTCTATCACTGGACATTTTTAAGTGCAAGTTAGACAAGGATTTGTCCAGGATGGTTTAGATTTAGGTCAAATACGGGCCTTACATTTCTACCAGGAGAACTGCCACACTCCCAGTAGAAACTACAAGCATACAGGCATTTCTTCAACTTTACCAAGAGAAACATGCAGGTGTCAACCTGGAAGATTTGCCTTGCAAGAGAAACTCTCACAAAAGTGAACACTTGTTCATTCCCCCGCTGGTCTTGTCCAGGAAGTGAGAGGAGCAGCAGCTACTGCTGCTTCCTACCATCTTCCCCATACTAGGACTGCCCTGGTGGGGCAACAGGTTGGGGGTTTTGCCCCGTGTTTCAACATGGCACGCAGGGGGAGCTTGCTCACTTTCAGAGTGATTCGCTTGTAGAGGGGCAGCTGTTCACCTCCGGCTTCCCAGAATGAGTGTTCCTTGTCTGGGAAGTGGGGGAGGTCTTTGTCCCACTACTCCAGACCCTCAGGTCCAGGAAGGGTGAAGCAGCTCCTGCTCTCCATGCCTTCCCCAGAACAATCTCCAGTCTGGGGAAGAAGCAGAGACCAGGGTGAGGGGGCATATCTGCAGGCTGAACACACGTACTGCTTCCTTGCCTAGAACTATTTCTGCCAGTGGAAATTTCTCAAAAATTTCCTCTGCTAGAATGAACACCTGTTTGAGGCTAGTGATGATTGTTCCTTGGATTAGATGATCTCTTAAAGTCCCTTCCATCCCTGTTTTTCTTCAGTCTTATGAAAAGTTTTCAAACAGGTGAAAAAGAAACCATCACCTTCTCAAACCTTATGGTACTTTATTGGCTGTAGCATACAACGCTCACTAAGTGCTACTTATGTGACCTTTCCCCAGATTTCCATTCCATTTTCTATCTCCTTGACTAGTGTTTTGACTTTGCTCATCCACTTTCTCCTTCCTATCATTCTTTCCTATGGCACTTATTGGAATCCACCCCCACCCCCCTTCCCTGCTCAACATGCACAGTATAAGATCAAAAATATAAATGCTATTCTGGGTCAGACCATAGATCTATCTAACCCAGTAGTCTCTCTATCAGTGGCAGAGTGGAGGGAAAGGGGAACAGCAGCTTCCATGCAAGGCCTATCCAAACTGATGTGTGCCCTGCTCTTCTTCCCTTACAGCTTCTAATATTCAATCGGTTATGTTCTTCCACAATATTCTTCTCTGCCATAATCTGCAAAGTCAGCCATTAAGAATCTACTTGTAGAATCTACAAGGCTAAGATTTTCAAATGGTTTTTAATGAAGAGAGGTGCTCAGTTCCCTTCAGTACCCCTGAAAAATCCAACGCTAGTTCAACTCTTCTGCAATATGCAAGCAATCAAAAGACTTGCTCAATGAACCAATCTGCTATTGAGCTGGAAAGCCTACTTACCCACCAGAAGGTCAATACCATACATGGCAGACCTTTTGGTAAATGCTGGCAGCCTTTGTATAGAGAGAGAGCGAGCTGCTGGAGCTATGTCTTGTCCTGGAGCTATAACAGCTCATTTGGCTACGCAAGAAATTTCATTGGATTCTAGTACCGGCCATTGAAGACTCCAAGGGTAAAAAACAGAAAATATGCCTGTCATGACCCAAAGGTCTGATTTTTTTGTGTGTGCTTCGGCACTAAGAATTATCCCCATGGGTTTACAGCTTCATTGCACGGAGGAGTTCTGCTGCGCAGAGAACCCGCGTGCAAAGGAGTGTTCCCGCCACTTTGCAGCGATCTTTGCAGGGTGCATTTGCTTTGCAGCACAGAAATGCACGGTGCAAAGGTTTCCCGCTCGTCGTATGCAAATTCGTGCCCCGCAATTGGCTAGTGCTAAATTATTCACACGTGGCAGCTAGCGATTGGCCTGCTAGCCGTATAAGAGGCTTGAGCAGTTTCCGCCCAAGCCGAAGAGGACTCCGCATCCATCTCGTGGGGACTCTGGGTGTGCACGGCAGGGTAATAGAAACCCTGTGTGTTGCTCAGAGGACTTTGGCGGCCTGATCCACCGCCCACCTCTTCCCGTCTTCGAACGGAGCCTACTATAAGACGTAACGATGAGTTTTATGCGCGCTAGTCCTGGACATCCGGAGTTTGTCTGCGTGGAGCCTAGCAAGCTCCACGTGATTGTTCGTGTTCTGTCTGCGTGGAGCCTTGCAACCTCCACGTGTGTTCGTGTTTTCTGTTGTAACCACAACTCAAGCAAGTTCTCAGCCTGCACCGCGACCATCTCGGTGTAAGTAAACAATCTTAAAATCAACCGTTACATGTCTGTGCCTAATTCTAGCTCGGCGCCTGCCCTCTCCGACCCGGCCTGCCCGGGCTGCTGGCTACAGCCCGCGTGCAGAGCGATGAAAGCGACCCGGGGTAAGACCCAGCACACACAATGCCTAACAAGTGAGAGAGAAGAATCAGGACTACAGCTTGTACCAGGCATTGGGCTACTTTAGGCAGACAAAAGGGGATATCTACACCATAGTGGAAACATTCTTGCCAGGACAGCTCCAAACATGCCTTTCCCACCTGTTCCCGCATGCACACATCAAACCCAGATAAATGCTGATAAAGATGCTCCAGAGGATCCTTTTGCAGCTACTTTTGAGAAGAGCCCCTAGAGATGACTGGGGAGGTGTCTACCTGAGTATATATGGGTTTGGATCACGCATGCAGGAGTGGGTGACTCAGCCAGCTGGACACACTTCTGCTGCGGTCTGTACATGGCCAGAATGCTCAAGGCGTATTTATTTCTCCATGAGCATGATGTGTTACCCGATGTAACACATAAGGTGCTTTGGATGAAAATTACTCTCTCTCCACGTGGAAGATCCACAGATAGAAAGCTGAGAAGAGGACTGATCAGTCCAGTTTAGTAGGGGTACCTTTCCATTTGACTTAATTTGTCTTTAAGATAATTAAGAACAATAATTAAAAAGAACAAAAACTGAACTAAGAGCAACCATATCTATGCTCCAGGTTACATAGTTGATGCATTTTGGTAGTGTCAAAAGCAGATCAAAGTAAATGCCTAATATTATGGGACTTGCAAATAAGTAAAAGTTCTTTTGCTGTTTCATGGTACAATGGATGGATTGAAGCTTTTCTAAGAGCACTACTTAAAAGAGGTTAAGTTTACCAGTGACCATAAATTTCTAGGAACATAAACTTCTAATTATTCACAGTTAGTGGTTTGATTTTAATTAGCTCCACACTTTCACAATTCTTTTTAGACATCATTTAATTTTTGGAATTAGTAACTAATTAATAGCAATCTTCCAAAAACAAATAAAGAAGTCCATGCTGTGTGGTCTCGGATCGGCTGTGGAAAAATAGTATCTCCATGATGTTTTTAGAAAAATACATTTTAGAGAACAAATCTTGCCTACGGTTAGATGATAAAATTTGTTTGGCAGAACAAATCTGGAACAACATAGATCTTTGAATGTTATGGTGTATTTGATTTATCCTTCTGTCTAAGCAACTTTTTAGAGTCCTTTTCTTTACTGTGACAAATTTGCTGCTCAATAGGATTTCAAGGATGTTAGATGGACTGAGACTATTTCATTTAACCTAGCTTTCACAGCTATATAACTTGCAAAACCTACTACAAGTATTACAATACATACAATAAAGCATAATGTAAAAAGAAGCCAGCATAGAAATGTTGATCTGTAATGTAATGACATGGTTAAACAGCATTTCTAATCTGGATTTTTAAAAATTCTTTATCCATTCTAGAAAGCACATAAAACCCTTACACATTCTCACGGTGCACCCGGTAATCTCTCTAATACTAAGACAGACTAATGTGTTTCAAGTATTTTATGCTGGGAACAAATCTTTGTCACTCAGTATTCCACTTGCAAAAATAAACCCAGAAAGCAAATGCTCAGAAATACAGCCAGTAGTCTCTCTCCTCTACACATTTCATATAAGTAAATACTTACCGACAGTTTCCTACATAGCCATTTAATTACACTAATTTCCTTTCCCCCGGTCCGTCCGAGTCAGAAGTGGAATGAGAGGGAGGGTGCAAGAGAGACAGAGTGAGGGGAAACCAGAGAGGAAACCAGAGACTGCAAATTGAAAGCTTTCTTTGACTACAACTCACTGATGTCGCAATTCCACACTTAGGCAGCACATTCTGCTGGACCCAGACACGCTGTTATTTTAACCAGGCTGCCCTCAGCAACCATCAATTCAAAACCACCGAAACCCGGACAGAACTGCTGAGTCCCTTCAGGAGAGGAATGAAAGGACAGTCCAAGGGGTTACAACATTAGCCTATGACTTGGGAGACCTGTGATTGATTCCCTGCTCCAAAAGAAATGCCTGTTTGACTGTGGGCAAGTCACTGAGCCATTCGGTGCCTTAGTTTCCCATCTGTAAAATGGTGACGATATGCTTTTCTTCTGACACGGAGCTATTGCCGAGATAACTGTATCTAACCACACAAAGCGCTATGGTAATGTAGTAATGAGTCTACATCCTGACCACAAAAAATGAAGGCAGCCACAAACCTACAAGAAGCTACTTCTTATTACAGATCATTTTAAAAATCAGCATGAAAGCAATTTATTTTTTAGAAGAATGCCTTTCAAAATACTGCTGGCAAAATTCATCCCTAGTAACTCCACTAAATTCATTGGAGTTCCACCATGGATTACATTTAGCCCATTATGTTTAACTAACAGACTGCCCATCAAGAATGACTGGGGGGGGGCAGAGCCCCAGGCCCACTCCCCCTGCCCTCCTGCTGCTTGGGGTCCGGACCCACTCTCCACCTCCATGCCGCAGGGAGGGGAGGAGCAGGCTCAGGCCCTAGGTGGGGAAGGACTGGACGTGAAGATGGGGAGAAGCTGGGCCGCTGCAGCAGGGGAGTGGGTCCGGGCTGGGCCACTGCAGCAGCGGGTCTGGGCTGGCCCAGTGGCAGCGGAGGGACAGGAAGAGTGGGCTCGGGTCCGATGTGGGGCAGGAGTGGATCCAGGCCCGATGGTGGGAGGAGGCTCGCTCCTCCCCTCCCCCTGCAGCTGCTGTGTTGGGCTGGGCTGGACTGGGCCGGGCCTCCTATCCCCTCCGCATTGCCGTGGTGGGCCGGCTTTTCCCCCGCCTCAGGCTCGCTCCCCCCCGTGTCAGGCCCAGGCCAGTCCTCCCCTGGCCGCACCGTCACCTCTGACTCCATGGCATGCCCACTCCTCCCCACCAACATCAGGCCCGCTTGGGGACAGGAGGAGTGGGCTCGGGGCCAACATGGGGGAGCAGGGTGGGAGAGGAGTGGGCCTGGGCCCGAGGTGGGGTGGAGGCCTGCTCTTTCCCTCCCCCAGCCCCTGCCGCATCAGACCGGGCCTGCCGTCCCCCACCCCCACCCTGCCCCACCATGGCGGGCCGGCTTTTCCCCTGCTTGGATCTGCTCCCCCCCCCCACACACACACACATTGGGCCTAGACCTGCTCCCCTCCCTGTGCGTTAGGCCCGTGCCTACTCCCCCGTGTGTGCCGGAGCAACCAAGGGGAACCAGCTGCCTGTAGGAGGCAGGGCCTGGCCCTTATAAAGCTCAGGGCTGAGGCCAGGCTAGCAGTTGTCTGCCAGCAGCTGGAGAGGCAGGAGCTCCCTCAGCTGAGATATGGAAAGGAGCATGACTTGCAAGTACAGCTCATGATAGCCCTGAGAGGATGGGCACTAGGGTTTAGCCAGGGGCTTTATGTTTGCGTTATAGCCAGGAGGCTCTAGTTTATGTTTGGCTCTGTTCATTACACCCGGAGGTTTGGGTGAGGCTGTAGGGGCTGGAGGAGGCCTCATAGGAGGGCACAGTGTCCTCATAGGGACCCCAGAGAGTGTGGGGTGCTCCAGCGCCAGTGAGGGCGCGGGCTAGCGCCAGGAGGGCGCATTAATTTCATAGCGCCAGTGAAGGCGCAGCTTGCACGCCAGTACGGGAGTGACTGGCAGCGAGGAGCGCGGCCAGTGGGTCACGGGCGCAACCAGTAGGTTGCAGACGGGGGGGACAGACCCCGGATTGCGGGCGGGGTACATAGACCCCAGCCCCAGAGCGAGGGGCAATTTCATTGAGAAGCCCCGTGTGGGCACGGCGAGCCCCAAAGAGGGGAAGCGCCACTTTGTATTACTGAGAAGCCCAGTGCGGGCACGGCGAGCCATACCGAGCAGCCCTAGAGCGGGGCGATAGTGAGGAGCCCGAGGCGGGCAGGCCCTAGAGCGGGGCGATAGTGAGGAGCCCGAGAGGGGCCATATTGAGGAGCCCGAGGCGGGCATAGCGAGCCCGGCCGCAGGCTAGCGCGGCAACACCCCTCAGACCGAGGCAAGGTGCTGCGGTTGCCCCCAAGAAGATGGGGAGTAGCAGCGCGGTAAGCCGGGGCCAGAGAGGGTACCCGTGCAGTTGGCCGGAAGGGCCGAGGCCCGCTAGAGGTCCCTGAGCGGGACCACACCGTCAGGGGAGGCCCAGAGCGGGCTGGACGAGAGTCCCAGTAAGAGGCTGGGTACCGGAGAAAGCCCAGAGTGGGCTACACTATAGAGGAGGCCCAGGAAGCGGGCGTACAGACCTAACAACGTCCATTACATCTGCGAGGCTTGGGGTGTGGTATCGGGAGGTTGGAGCCACGCATAGCCCATAAGGCTAGGGTGTCTAGAGAACACCCACCATATCAGGAGACCCCAGGGGGTCTGGAAGAACCATGGGGACAGAGGTCCCGAGTAGCCGTGCCCAGGGAGTCATAGGCAGCCTCCCAATCATATTCCAGCAAGACGTGGCAGGCGAGAATTAGAGGGTGCCTTGGGCCGGCCTGACACGGAGCGAGGGACCTCGAGGAGATCACGGCCCTCCGTGAGGACCCCGCCGTGACAATAATATTAGAATAATTCAGAGCCCCTCACCTGTAAAGGATTTCTCTGCAGATTGCATGGGCCTTATTTTAGTTCCCAGTTTTAGCAAGCAGGCTAATATATGCTTACGGTCTTTCTATATAAACAATACTCGGATAGAAGTATTTGTGCTTATATATATGTAGTGATGGTCTTTAGGGGTGTGTGAAGTGAGTCCTATTCGATTTGGATTCAGCCTGAATTGGGGACAGTGATTCAATTTGTTGATTTGGATCACTGTCCCTGATTCGGTTTGGCCAAATCCAAATCTGAAGATTCGATACTGATTCAGAGACTCAGCGATTCAGACACAGCTTTAAATGTTTTTTCTACATATCTCCAGGTACCAGCGTGGCTCATGAACACTGCAATGCTGGGGTGGATGGAGCGTCCCACAGGAGCGTGGCCCCCCCCCCCCCCCCGAAGTGCTTGGCAGCAAACCTGGAGTGGAACTCAGAGAGGGACTGAGAGATGGGTAGACAAGGCTTTGCCTATTTCCCTGGGCCTCTGATCCTATCTTGGCTTCAGCCCCTCTCTGAGTTTCAGTCCCTCAGCCTAGGCTTTAGCCCTCTCAGACTTAGTCTGTCTTGCTCTTGGCCCTGACTTGGTTGAAGCCCCTCCCAGCCTCCAACCCCATTACCCAGGTTCAGCCCTCGTAGCTTTGGCCCATCTTGGTATCTGCCCTTCCCAGGCTTCTGCCCCACAGTTTATGCTTTGGCCATCTTGGCCTCAGTCCCGTTGTGTCCCTGCCTCATGTAGTGCTTGAAACAGAGAGTGCCCTCCAGGCATGATTCATGATCATCCAACCAATTGTGCACCCATAGGGGTAGAGACATCAAGACCGTATTGCCTCGGGTTACTTGTGAGAATGTTATGAGCATCAGCTGCCTTACTCACATTGAGGTATATCACATCCACTATTCTGCCCCACCCACAAGGCCCATTGTCTCATTAGAGAAAGAAATCAGGTTGATCAGGCATGGTTTATTCTTGACAAATCCAGGTTGACTGTTCTTTATCACTTTGTTACAGTAGCATAACCAGGGCTGGGTGTGGGAACTATTTTTTACTATTGCTGTGCTTGCTTCTCTCTTCAGACCTGAAGAAGAATGTCTTGCATTTGAAAGCTTGTCTAATTCTATCCCAAGTATGCAGTTGGTCCAATAAAAAGTATCATCCAAAGAAATCTTGGATCTTGCATAATTCCCAAACAATCATGGCTACATCACTCTATCAGTATCATATATTTAACACATAATTTAATGGCTATATATGCACACTCAAAATCTTTGTAAAAAAATTAAAATAGGAATAAATTCCTATCAAGAGAGGCTACATGTATTAAAAAGGCTGCATGTGGGCTTCCAAGAATGCAACAACATCTGAGGAGTGAGAACATCCCTGAATGTTTAATCTGAAACATCAGATTAGGAAGTGGTAAATCAAGGACCCACAAGAAATACAGCTTCTTTGCAGCTGTTATTTTAGAAGAAAAATGAGCAAATAAATGTAAAGTGCATTGGGTAGGTTCTATGTGGTGTCTATATAACTAAGAATTATTTTATAGCAGCAAATTGAAGCCAGAGGGAAACTGGGCTGGAGAACAGAATATACTGAGCTGGGGTTGTTTTCTCAGATTCTAGTATCCTTCCCTATAGGCCTGTGCGGTGGGATGTGAGCTAGATCACAAACACATGGGTTGGATTCTTGCTTGTAAGCAATTTTAGAAAAGATGCTGTTAAAGGGAGGTTTTTAATGTACTGTACAACCAGGCAATGCCTTATTACCACTCTACTGAGTTTCCTTTACAGATTTAGATCATTGCTCAAACTCAACCCAAACCCAAATTCAAATACCTCACTCTCTGGAAAGCTTTGGAATGAAAAAGTGGATCTGGGTTAGGCCATCGCCACTGTCACCTAGCTCTGCAATGAATCAAATCACTAATAATTCTTTCTACAGTCTTTGAAGAATTTTCGCAAGCATCCTTCAAACCCCAGAGCCGTGGTTACCCAGAGTGACTGGCAAATACACTCATTTTCAGACCTTTCATTCTCAACAATAATCCTTTTCACTTACGTGGCACCTGGCATCATGAGTTTTACAAACAGGGTAAGGCCATTTGTATATTAAGAAACTTGTTGCTATTCATATTTATATTAGGGTAGGTGTTACATTTATCACATGATTGACATATTAATCCCATGATAAATTGAAACATGTCACATATTCAGTCACTTTACTGTATGATAAAATGGCGAACAAGCCACAAAGATGTTCCATATTTAATGTAAAACATCTTTATGGCTGGTTTGTGTCACATTTCAATTTGCACATGTAGCTTATAGCTTGGCTTTAGGCTGCATGGCATGGCTTTAAAACTTCCTGCAGAAAGGACACTGAAGCCACTTGTGCAGCACAATGCTGGGGTTACAGGTCCGCTATGCAGGCAACCAAGGCTGGGGAACTTCCTAACAGCTACATGCCTAAGCCCTGGGGTGCTCGTAGCCAGCTGCCTGCTCCTGCAGACATGTGATAGGATCTGAGGAGCTTTATGTTCAGTCCCAACAATTGTGTATCCTACCATGCCAGACCTTAAATGTCTGGCATGGCAGAACAAGTGATTGTTGGGATCCAATTTCTCAGATCCCACTGACCTATTAAATTAGCATTTCAGGGGTCACAGAAACCTACTACCCGAGCCATAGGAGTTCAGATCTGCAACAATACTTACTCAAAATCAAGGGACTATCATGATCTAGGCCCATCTATAGTTAAGAAAACAAATTCCCAGAACTTTCCAGGTTCACAGTTAGTTCAATGATAAATGTGGCACAGACACTCGGGGAAGACACTCCGGGTAGATTAGCTTGTGTTTAGGATGTTTCGATTTTGCACAGCTGTTGGGAATATCACACATTTCCTCTGTTTCTCACCTCCATAGGTTATCAGCCAATCCATAACAGATCAAGTTTGCAGTTTGGGGATCTAAGTTGAACACGTGAATAAGAAACCTTGTTGAAACATTTGAAAGTCCATGGCTTATCATGCTATCAAGGTCTCCACTGCTAAAAGCCCCACTGACCACCTTGTAATCTTAAAATAAGTTAGTTCAACCTGATAATAGCATGAAAGAAGTCTTACATGCACAAAGCTCTGAATGTTAGCCAATGCTCTTGCTTTAAACCTTAAGGCTCACAGACCATAAACCAAATAACTTGCTTAAATAATGGCAGTAACTGGTACTTTAATGACACTTTCCATCCGCGTATCTTAAAAGACTTTTACAGACATTAATGAATTGACACTCTCAGCTGGTCTGGGAGAGGATAATGGTTCAGAGATTGAAAGTCTCGTATAAGACTGAAGAAAAGTGCGTTCAGTTTCCTGCTTCAAGACAGTTCCTGTGTTGCCTTTGGCAATACTCAATCTCCTTATGCCTCTGGTTCCCGATCTGTAATATAAGGATAATAGCACTCTTCTGGTTTCCAAGTGTGTTTTCAAGAGAAATGTAATAGGCAAGAATTTCTTAGGGTGATATATTTTATTGGACCAAGAAAGTTTAAAGAGAAGTACCTTGAAGGTCAAAAGACACTACTGTAATGGGGACAGGTAGCAAATAAGCATCATGTTCCTTATTTTATTTTAATGAAGTAGGTTATTCAGGTATGTGGGGGTGACAAAGGACTTGGGGATAAACTCTGGAATGCTAATGTTCAGAACCTCATCTGAACAGACTTTATTTCTCAGGCACTAGGTACAGATGAAATCAAGTGAAAGCTGCTAAATGACCTGCCTAAGGATTAGTATAAAAAAGTGCAGATATCCTGATGCCGAATTCCACATTACCACCAGACTATATTGGAAAAGGTTTCTCGAAGCTTTATAAATATGCTTACTGTCTGCCTATAATCTCTGTGCCTGTATGGGATTTCCTTGGTTCCAAGCCGAACCATTAAAAATCCCTGAAAATGAATCTGCCTCTGCAGGGAAACTCAACTTGTGACTCTTTAGAGTAACACCTGGGACTCTTGCAAATAGGTTTGTTCTGGCTGTGTCTTGTGCTGCTGATCAGGACACCAGAGTAACTGGATTCTCCCTGTATCGCAAATAGACTTACACTGCCTGTTCCTTTCCTATCCCTTATGAAGAATGTCAGGGAGAAAAAAATCCTATTTCTATCACAAGCATGCTGTAGAAGTCGGGATTTTAGTGGTACTGTTTCATGCTGGTTAGCATCTAGGAGAGGCAAGCTTTAACATATGCTGAATCTGTCACTGTGAAGGTCAAATTCACCAACCTGATCTTGAATCAAAGAGTAAGAAGCATCATGATCTCTTATACACCTGCTCAACATGTGACTGCCAGGTCATCAGCCTAATCCTGTTCATCACAGACTTAAATTTCAATCCCACATTTTTCCAGCATGGAAGGTTCTCAGAGTCATCTATACCGACTCCATTTAAAATATAGGAGGAGACAAGAACAGTCCACCAACTCAAAACAGGAGGATGCTGTTTCATTAGAAAGTTTTAGGATTAAACACTCAGAAGAAAGGGGTGTGACTGTTTTGCACATATCACATATGTGGAAACATAAGAGGACCCAGGACTACTTTTCTGTAGTTATTTGTAAGAAATCCCAAACAAAGTAGAACTCATCTGTTATGTGTATTTGTTACAGACCTGGGAGATGAATCAGGTTTGTCTGGGGCTAGGGACACAAGTTACACATAAACTAGTTTAAGGGAGCAGAAACTGGCTTAAACCTATAACAGACCAGATGTTCAGTGCACATAAACAAGTTTAAAAATGGCCGAAACTGGTTTGAGATAAACCTGGTATAGCGTGGCATCAGACTTAACTGATCG
The DNA here is from genome assembly GCF_030867095.1 of Alligator mississippiensis. NCBI lineage: Eukaryota > Metazoa > Chordata > Crocodylia > Alligatoridae > Alligator > Alligator mississippiensis. Next base: position 245,458,462 of record NC_081827.1, on the reverse strand, counting down.
AGGTCAAACTGGTTTATGGAACTTCTGTCCCAGACCCCTTCCTGGTTTAAGTTAAACCAGAGTCCTCCAGCATCTCAGCATGCTTTTCAGCCCTGGCTGGGCTGTGCTCTCTGCTCCAGTGGAGCAGGTCTGGCCCTGCCCCTCTGCTCCCTATCTGGAGATGGGGTGGTCAGGGGCATGGCCTAAGATGAACGGGGCAGGGATTTATTCCCCACCCTCCCCTGTCCCAACAGCACGGACCCCAGCTGGGATCTGCCAGGCAGGGGCACACCAGCCCCTGCTAGGCATTTCTCCACTCGCTGCTCCAGCAGCAGGGGTGTAGCCAGCCCCAGCAGCAACGTGAAGTGAACGGAGATGGGGGTCTAATTCCCCCCACCATCCACTGTCCCTGTGGCATGGACCCAAGCCGGGGTCTGCCTGGCTGGGGCACAGCAGTTTGTGTTGAGGAACCCCACCCTTTGCTGCTGCAGGGGCAGGGTTATGGCCAGGCACCAGCTGGCATGGCCCCCTGAGGCAAAGGGGGCAGGGAGAGGATTATTGCTCCTGGAGCCCTAGCTGGGGTCTGCCTGGTGGGGGGCAGAGCAGCATTTCCCTCCCCATCACTGTTGGAGTGGTGGGGTGTGTGGCCAGCCCCAGCAGTGGCCTCAAGTGAACTGGCCAGGGAGGGGGTTTAATCCCACCCTTCCTGTTCCACCGGCATAGACCTGAGCTGGGGTCTGTCTACTGCTCCCTCCTCACTGTTCCAGGGGCAGGGGCATGGCCAGAGGCTGGCTGGCTGGCATGGCCCCTGAGACAAAGTGGGCACAGAGGAGATTTATTCTCCCCTCTGCCCCTAAGGGACCACATCTGGGATCTGCCAGCCCCAACCGCCACCTCTGCCGATTGCTCCGTGTGGGCCGAGCATCAAAATAAGCCCCCTCCCTGCCCCTTTTGCCTCAGGGGGCCATGCCAGCCGGCCTTCGGCCATGCTCCTGCCCCTGCCACTGCAGCAATGAGGGAGGAGTGCCTGGCAGATCCTGGGCTCTGGCTTTTTGAATGTCTGTCCCTAGCCAAAAGGTTCAGTCTCAAATCTCTCAGATTTTGAACCACCTGGGAAGATTAATGGAGGTATAAGGAAGCAAACAAAAACCCAGACAAGGAGTTTTGCCTGTGTGGCTTGTGGCCCTTTTGACTGAGCTGCTTTGTGAACTGGGATCTTCTGGGAAGGAAATATCAATGACAGTAAACCGACAAGAAATAATATTGGACAAAGGGCTTGGATGTGCCCTCCTTCCCCTCCAGGAATAAAAACTGTTGAGTTCCTTACAGCTGTAAATCAAGGCGCGAAGAAGCACTTGTGTTCAATTCACACATCTGGAGTATTGCCCCTGATCAACCCTCTTGAAATCTTTGGACAGAAATATAAAGAAAAAGGTTAGCTGAGTCCTCTAGGATCTTCTCAGCAGGCACTATGCTATACATGGTGTCCACTCACAATTTCACCACGGCAATGAGGATATCTTCTAAGATCTTCCTATTTTAGAAACCGAGGCCCCCATCAGTAGAAATAAAGGAGAATCTCCTTTAGCTATGCTGGCAATATAGGGCCTTTGATTCTATCCAGCAGAAGGAAGTTGCAGCTCATTTCTTACTATGTTATTTTACATTTTCCAAGTGTTCTTCAAGTATTTAAGCATCACAACATCTTTGTGATGTGATTAAGTTAGGACTGGAGAAAATCCACCTTGCACACACAGTCTTGGCAACTCTGTCAATGGCCATCATCTTTAGGAGAATCCAAGTTCTCGTTCTGAAGCAGTTGGATGCAGCCTCTCCATAATTAGGTTTGAAGCCACCTTTCTATTATAAACCTAATTTGCAACAATTCCCTCTTGCACCTAAATACATATCTAGTTTCCCCAATAGAAAACGTTACATTGCTCATTCTTACTTATCACACCCTAATTAAAATATCAGATCTCTATGAAAAGGAATAAAAATAAGGTATTACAAGGAAATTCCTGAAAAAGGACCCCTCAAATAAGAAACAAGATATTTATTTCTTCCAGTAGTATTTAAGTTTGATCTTACCATTTCACTTGGGTAAATGCTTTTCTCCTTTGAATTTCATAGACATTAGGGCTGGAAGGGACCTTGGCAGATCACTGGGTCAGGAAAGACAGCAGCAAATCTATTTTTTCACTTTAGCAAATAAGGTGGGAAATAAGGTTTCTAAGGGCCTTCTTGCATGGGATATTTATCATGTTTCATCTGAGTTCCTAGGAAGCATTACTAAGAGTCTACTTAATTTGTAATTTCGCAGTTTTCATGGAAACCGTGAAAAACAGCGTTGTCTGCAATTAATTCATATTTCTAAACTTTTTGTAGAATGCTACATATAATAATAAATTATAGTGACAGTGACGTTACAAATCATATTGTATATACATTTATATTTAAAATATGTTTAAATTTAGACTTAAATATAATATTTGGCTTTATAATAATATGATGAATTATAGGATATAATTTACTTTCATGGATTTTGCTATTAAATTATACAGTATATACTTCTCTGCCAATCAGTGGTGAGGGGTGGGACTGCCAGGAAATGCCCACGAAATTGGCTCTTTGTGCTGTGACCAAGCCGCGAAAATTGCTTTGTCTCACTGTAAGTTAAGTAAACCCCTACGCGTTACCATGCCATATTAAAAGTGAGAACGTGTTTTGAGCAGTCACGCGGTAATGTTTACTGTGATCTCAGCCTGCTCTGGACAGGGCTAGAGCAGGCTGTGCACCCACCTCCCTGGACGCTGACCCTAACCACAGCTCACACGTCCACCCACGAGGATGTGCAAACCCCCTCATCCCTCCAAGTCTGTGCCCTTCACACCATATGCCCAGGACTGCTCTGCCCAAGAGTGCCTGCTGGGATGAGCCAAGCTTCTGAGGCTGACAGTGAGCAGAGGAATGGCGAGCCAAGCTCAGGAGAAAGTACCACTCCCACCATTGCCAGGAGGATCACAAATTGCTTAGAGCACTCTGACAATAGCTGAACATGTGCTATGTAATATGATTGGGAGGTACTCCTCCTGTGAACAGCTATAACTTTGCTACGATATGAATGCACGTAGCATGTGTTTTACTGTTTGAACCCATGGATACTCACAGTGCAGTTAACATGTCTTAAGTGTAATATGTGATGGGGCCTTAAGCCTTGCCACTCGCACTTCACAGATGAGGAAGGTGGGCACAGAGAGGTGAGGCTGGCTCAGAATGGCAGGTCCCAGCCCACTGCTACACCCTGTAGACCAGGGGTTTTCAACCTTTTTTAACAAGTGTATCCCTTCTATCTCCATCCAAGAAGAGCACACACCAACTGCTGAAACTTCCTTAGCCTGACGAAGGGTTTTTGAACCCGAAAGCTTGCTTAATAAATATTCTCCAACTATTTGGGTTGGTCTAATAAAAGATATCAAATTCACCCAAGGAACCTTGTCTGCCTGTGTCCTTAGACCAACACGGCTACAACCTAAATCCCTTCTGTCTCAAAATTCTAGCTCATGTACCCACCCCTTTTTTATTTTTTTCTTGTTTTAATGTTACCATTAACAGGAGGAAGGGAAGGGGTAATGGGGGCGGGGAGGGAGGGAGGGTGGGGCAGATTGAAGCCCCAGCAGTGAGGGAGTGGGGCTGGGGCTGGGGCACGCACTGCACAGCCGGGGCAGGGCGCAGGACGGAGCTGCAAGCGACACATCAGGAGGGACAGGGCTGCCACCACTGCACACCGTGCTGGTGAGACAGGGATGGTGGGGAATAAACCTCTCCCCTGCCCCCTTCATCTTAGGCCATGCCCCTGACCACCCCATCTCCAGATAGGGAGCAGAGGGGCAGGGCCAGACCTGCTCCACTGGAGCAGAGAGCACAGCCCAGCCAGGGCTGAAAAGCATGCTGAGATGCTGGAGGACTCTGGTTTAATTTAAACCAGGAAGGGGTCTGGGACAGAAGTTCCATAAACCAGTTTGACCTCGATCAGTTAGGTCTGACGCCACACTATACCAGGTTTATCTCAAACCAGTTTCGGCCATTTTTAAACTTGTTTATGTGCACTGAACATCTGGTCTGTTACAGGTTTAAACCAGTTTCTGCTCCCTTAAACCAGTTTATGTGTAACTTGTGTCCCTAGCCCCAGGCCAACCTGATTCATCTCCCAGGTCTGTAACAAATACCCATAACAGATGAGTTCTACTTGGTTTGGGATTTCTTACAAATAACTACAGAAAAGTAGTCCTGGGTCCTCTTATGTTTCCACATATGTGATATGTGCAAAACAATCACACCCCAGGAGGGCATGGGGCAGGCTGAGTGCCCCCCAGATCTGCATGTGGGGCAGGGTGGGCTGCCGTTGTGGGGTCAGGGCAGTGCCAGGCTCTTCCCGGCAGGGGGCTGCACCAGTGCTGCACTCAGGGCAGGCGATGATGGCACTGGGAGAAGGGCTACAGGGAGGCTGCAGCCGCCGCAAAATTTGCCATAGGCCCCCTATAGCCCCCACTCCCAGCACCGCCACCGCCTGCCCCAAGCATAGCCCCAGCCCAGGCCTCACCGGGAAGAACCCAGCACCGTCCCAGCCCCAGTGGCAGCCTGCCCTTGCCTTGCACAGATGCAGGGTCAAATGCCACCCCCATGCTGCCCCACACATCCTCCCCTGGACAAGCTACAGCTCTGTCCTACACCCTGCCCCAGCTGTGCAGCACCTGCCCCTAGCCCTACTCCAACCCCAGCCCCACTCCCTCCCTCACTGCTGGGGCCTCAATCTTCCCCCCACCCCTTCCCCCACAACAGACTTACCTGCCTGACCTGGCTGCTCTCTACATTGCTGGGCTGTGCTCCTGGCCTCCTGCATGCTGCACTGCAGCTGCGCACATGCACAGAGCATTTATTGGCTACATCATCAGCCACATCAGCCAAAAAAGCTGATTACCAATACAGTCCATTTTCCTTATATTGGTGCTGATCTAATATGGGACCGACGTATTGGTGCACCTCTATAAAACAGTAATTTTTTCTCATTTGTTCTGCATACCCCTGACGCCCTTTTTAAGTACCACTAGGGGTACACGTACCCCCGGTTGAGAACCACTACTCTAGACTACTGAACCTCTCCATAGGACACTGACCAGCCTTTTCGCAGTGCTGCCAATGACAATATTCTTTGCTGCTTTTGGCCCCAATTGTTCTTGTTTTACTCTTAGATCCAAGCGAAGAGGAGAATGTCTGAGGAGATAAAGTCTCCCATTGTGTCAGCATCCTCACAGCAATGAGCTGAATATTAAACCGAAAAAAAAGCCTTATAAAAGGAGCAGTCTGAAGATTTTCACTGTGATTGGAACAAGGATGCACATTCTGCGGTGCTTTAAGAGCCAGCTTCAGTTTTAACAAGCCGGGCCAGCCAGGGAGCCAGTGGATAAGGCAGGGAAGTCGTAAACAACCACAGTCTCATGCTGTTCGCACCTCCCATGTTACTCAGCTTCCTTTACTGAGTCTTTTTTATGTGGGCTGCTTTTCCTAGGTTTATGTTCCAGAACTCCCCTTAACATACATTGTAATAAGGAATGGAGGGAAAGAATTGGAGGAAGACTGTGCCCTACAGTACCCTTATCTGATACCACAAATCTTCTATGAAGCCAGGGTACCAGATTTTAGACTGCAAATAGCAGATAAGATTAGCAAAGACCTGGCCAGCCCACTATCCCCAGCTCATTTATCTTTCAGCCCCTAGAAGAGAGCAGGTCATTACTTCCAGGGGTCCTAATACAAGTGTTGCTGATTCCAGGATACAACAATGTCTTCTGAGGCAGAGGGTCAAAGTGCTAAATAGAGATGTATACCCTATACAAGAATAAGCCAAATCCAGATGTTTCTAGTACAGCCATAAATTAGATTTAGGATAGCAAACTGCTGTGGCTCAGAAATACCATTAACAAACAGCCTCTTGAACGTATTTGAATTCTGACCACTAATGTGACAGACAAGATGTATTTTATCAAGGAGAAGACGAGTTGTTAGTAAAATTTTTCTTCTGCTCCCATGAACAAGGGGATTCAGATATGTGGGAGTAATAAAGGACTTGGGGACACATTGTAGAAACAGATGTTCCCTTGTTTTCAGTCTTTACTGAACTGAGTTTGTTCTCAGGCACTAGATACAGATGGACTTAATTTCTGGGTATCGCAAAATAACCACAAACCAACCTCATTTTTTCTCAGTTCTCCTGCAAGTAGCTGCTTCCAATTGCCCATTTTGGAGCTTCTGGGACCATGGAGCTCCACGAAAGTCAGGTCAGGGACGGATTTTCTTGAATCAGGATCAGGTTGGGATCAGTACCGCCTTTGAATTTTGCTTTCAGTTTCAAATATAGTCCAAAGGATCAAAGGGGAAGAATGAAGTGGACAACTTTCAACCAGTTTGGGGACAGAGCTACAAGTTTTAAACAGTTTGTGTATAAAATGGACCCAGGTTTGGGATTTCAGCATATTATTGGAAAGACCCTCATTGACTTTGATGGAAAATGGACTGAACCCTGAATAAACATCCCCAGGCTTTGAGGGACATTGTGAATATTTCATGCAGAAGGAACTGCATTCTTATTTTGAAAGAGCCGCTGCTAGTCCGTGAGGAGATGCACTGTATAATTCTGCACCAACTTCTGATCTATGCAATCCTATTCACGGTCAACACTACAACTGGCCCTGAAGCTCTTGCTACAGACATGTTTTTTCTGGCAGGAGCAGTTGTGCATAGATCGGCGTATAAGCCAGATCTCCTGACATACTCCAGGGCAAACAGGGATCATTTGTTACTTGTCGTGACCTGACAACACACTTGGCGCTGTAAAGTACACAGAACCCGCACCTGCAGGAAAAAGTTACAATCCAAGAACACTTGTGACCAGGCAGGTTTTTATTTAATTTTGTGTGTGGGTGTGTGCATGCATGTGTGTGTATATGCGTGTATGTGCATGTGTGCATGCGCACATACGTAATTTAAAACCAGAGTCCACAGTTCACTCGCAAACCCCTTACTATGAAATACTGCTGAGGTCAAAAAGTGGGTAGAACGCAACCATGAATTTACATGTATAAGGATATCCACAGCTCAGCTGGATAGGAAATGATCATACAGGCCACTGACAGATGTGGAAAACCCCCCCCAAAACCAAAAAAGTGCTTTACCAGAAGAGGAGCTGCATCAGTTCAACCTGGCTCACCCAACATCTGTAGAGATCATGTGCTTCAGCAGGGCTTTTTGGCGCTTTTATCTACTAGCTGATTATCTATACAGATGTTGGGCAAACTGATGTGGCTCCTCTTCTCGGCATGTGCTGCGCTTGGCATGAGGGTGCGCCACATTGAAAGTAAAGTGCCATTTTTTTCCCCATGTCTGTCAGCGGCCACACAGATTTGCACTCACACGCTCCAAGATATAAGCCAATTGCTGTTAGCAAGGGAAATAGGCCTCTGGTGGGCTTCTTCTAGACAACTCCTTGCCTTATACACACATGAGGAGCAGGGCAGCTTCCAGTGGTTTGTTTTCGGCCTCAGATCAGTCAGTGAGAGCAGGAACCTTCATATCTGAAAGTTTCAGAAGAGCCATCCTGAAGATCCGGTGGTCCAAGTTTCACCACTTTATAAAATGCAAGTCATAGACATTACCTTGTCTGGAGAGGAAAGCTCTCTCCTTTCACTCTCCTTTCTGCACCAATGACATGTTCTCGGACTCTTCATAGGACAATGAGTTACATTTGGAATACAAACTAGATCCCTACAGGGACAGGACACTTGAACATGATGGCTATTATACTGCAGAGAACAGCCTTCATTCTGGAAGGGCAGCAGTCATTTTACGGCGAAGAGCATTCATCCTACAAGAACACCAGAGAACATCAACATATAAACACAAGACATGAACAACATCAGGGCTTCGTCAGACTGAGGCAGACAGATGGAAACCGCTCTAATCTTGTTTAGACTTGAGTTTGCAAACCTCAACCAAGTGCTTGTTTCTGCTAACAACAGAAGCCAGGCTTCACTTGCGGCTGGAGGAGAGCTGGAGGTGACACGCACGCAAATCTGGGCCATTAATACATTTACTACTTCATATCGAGAGCCTGCGCTCTGTTCCCTTCAAACATTTTTCTGCATGAAGAAAGTTGGTTTACATGCGTCTTCCTGTATTTGTAAAATGGCAGTTTGCAGCAATGTATACAGGATGTATGATTTGCTCCATGGTGCTCTGTAACTGGACATTAAAGCAAGACTTATAAGGCCCATTTACAAACAATCACATTTTTAAAAGAGGAGCCAAAAGCTGAACAACAAGTCTGAACCCCTTCTATTCAAACTTCCTCAGATATGAACCTACTTTTCCAGCTCTGAGTCGAGCCTTTCTGTGGCAAGGGTGGATGTTGCTGAAATCCAACCAAGACAGCTGTTCTCGGGGATTCTGGGCCTCCGACAGGGGGAATCTGTAAATTCTGAACCTGAACGTAAGTTTGATTCAGCCTCAAACCCAGATGCTGCCCACCAGGGACTATGTGTAGTTCAGGTCCAGAGAAGAACCTGTGCCTCAAAGATTAGCCAAAGTTTTCCCTGAAAAAAGGAATTTTGCATCATGCTTACACAGGATAACCACTTTCTGTGCTCTTGGGTGGCTAACTGGAGCAAGTCTTAGAGTTGGAAAACCTCAGGTGAGAATGAAAGACTGCCAAAGGTGTCTGATCTTCTCTCCCATCACACAATGCTCCCCTTCCTTTCAGATGGATATCCTAACCTTTCTCCTTCTGCTGACACCTCTAAGTGTAAAGTAATACATGTTCTTAGTTGCTGCTATGGTAATATAAGAGTGATGTTATAGCTGGGACAGTCCAGAACTTATGTGAGAAGCAAGGATGTCTTAGGGTGATATCTTTTGTTGGAACAACTGTACAGCTGGGATAGAGTTAGACAAGCTTTCAAATCCAGATCTTCTTCAGGTCTCAATCACTGCTTGGCATAGAGAAACCATGGCAAAGAGGAAAGGAAATGATGAGAGGCAGAAAGAGGGAATCAATAGTGGATGGATGCAAGCAGCCATGAGGGTGCAGCAAAGAAATGACACAGGAGGGGGGAATATGTTGGGCACACAATGACAGTACTCTGGGATCAGGAAGAAAACAGGTGGGGATATGGCAAAAGGATGCAGGGATTTGAGACAGTCAAAGGGCAACTAGTTGTCAAATGTACTGGGCACCTTGGCTCCTCTGGAGAGTCTTAAGAGTTAAAAAACTCTATATCTGGCTAGTTTCTAAGGAAAAAAAAAGTAATCTTAGACTGATCAGCATTTGCACAAACCCCTTAAGCAGCTGGAGGGCTGGCGTTTCCCCTGCCCAGAGTCACGTCTGGCAGAGAATTATTACAGTTTTTCATTAGCTCCATTGTTCAAAAAGCATGTTTTAATTTTTTCCCTCCGCAAAGTGACTCACTAGGTCTGTCTAACAGCCAACACCAAGTGGCTTTTCCTTTGCACGTGATCCAGGCAAACCATTCTGGATGTCAAGGCTGAAAGTGCACAGGTCAGAAGGAAGCAATTTGTCTATTTGATTAAACCAGTGGCAGTTAACCTCCAACCCATGGACTGAACCTGGCCTGCAGGGTTGTGTCATCTGGCCTGTGGAGCTCCCCAGAGATCTGGAAATTTGGCTTGGGTGGGGTGGGGATGGGACAGTGGCAGCAGTTTTGGAAGCACCTGTGGATGCTACAGCAATTAACCATGCCACTCCTCCTTTTCTGCCACATTTCTGGACCAGTGGAGAGCCCAGTCAGCTGGATACCACAGCCCCACAGGCTGAACTGCATCAGCCTCATGCACCAACCCCATGCTGGATCTGGGCTGCAGACCAGCTCCACCCATGGACCAGCTCCATGGTATTCACCTGGCCGGCGAGGCCAGAAATTTGAGCACTACTGGCTTACAGAGATATGGATAAAATGTACAACTTCCACAGTAGAAGAAAATTAAGTGTAATTGTTTGCCTCAAGGATTGCAAAACATTCAGAGGATATTGTGAGAGATATATGTGAGAGTCACATGCCTAAATCCTACTGACAATCAGGTACCTGATACAACCCTTTTGGTACCCCCACACACCTCCCCTCCATATAAGAAATTGCATCTCTTCAAACTTTACTCAGTTCCTTAATTTTTCTCCATCTACTCCTTGCTGCATTGCTTGGTGAAATATTTCATTTTTAATTCTCTTTAGCTTTTCCCAGTGAACTGATTAAATTTCCTAAAGGAGCAACATTCAGCCATCTGACTTTGCTGCATAAAAGAATCACAAAAGCAGAGAAAATCGAGTATGCGATGCTGTCAAAGTCAAACTAAAAACCAAGTTTTTTATCCTCTAATTTCAATCTTGGATATTATGAGTAATAACGCTCAGTCAAAACAGTCAGCAAAGTTAAACTGAGAAAATCCATATGCAGCCAGCCATGCTCATGCCTCTCCCAGAAGAACTGAAGAGATTAAGCACCTGTGTATATTTAAGGATATGCACCTGTGTAGTTAAAATTATTTATATTCAATCAATCTAGCTATGCCAGGATTTAAATCTTAAACTAATTAGATTGCATTTAAACTGCATTAGGTTGAACAGATGCAAGTGAGTTTTAAACCAGTTTAAGCATGACTAATGGCTAAGTGGCATTTTACACTTAGGACATGTTAAGTGCACTTAAAACATGAGCATTCAAGCAGCAAAATGTGCTAAGTGTGATTTTATCATAACAAAGTTACAATTTCTCATAGGAGGATTACCTCCAGACATGGACAACTGGTGCCTCCTGAGTCTGGGGGGCACCCGCAGAAGCCAGCAGCAGTGTTGGCAGCGGGGACGGGGCTGGTGAGCACCCACAGACACCACCGGCGGCATCGGCAGCAGGGATGGCCCTGTTGGGGGGGCACGTGCCCCCCCCTACCCCCGCTACCAGTCGTCTGTGTCTCCAGATCATATCAAGTATTGTGTGTTCAGCTATCATCAGTCCACTCCAGAGATAACGAGTTTGTGATCCTAATGTGGTGCAGCACAGGGCCTGGGACTGAATCAGTCGATTGTGAGTCCCATGCCCCACATCTCACTGGAGTTGGTTCAAGGTTCCTGTGCATTGCCAAGGCTAGGACTGACAATCAGCTAATTGTTGGTCTGAGCCCCAGAACTGCATCAGAGCTAGTTCAAGTTTGCCAGCAGCAGAGACCTGGCTAGCCCTGCAGATCCAGCAGCTGGTGAAGATCCAGCAGCAGGAGTACTACCTTCTCCAGATCTAGGCTCCCCATGATTTCCACCACATGCTGCCAGCAGCAGAGGCTCAATCTGCCTTGGTGTGCCAGGGGCAGGAGCTCCCAGGCTGGGCAATGTTGGGCACATGTGATGGGAGGGTGCGAGTATGAGCTCCAGGCATGGGATCTGCACATGTAAGCTACAGTGCCCAGTTCTAGGGTCAGCATCAGGATTGGGGGGGGGACGGGCAGCTGGCTCCAGTCCTGTCCAGAGCAGACTGAGATCAGAGTATTACTGTGTGACTACTCAGAACGTGTTCTAGCTTCTCATACGGCACAGTAATGCTTACCATGATCTAAATCAAACATGCTAAGTGTCCCATGCAACAAGCCCCTAAGATCAAGGGTTTGCATCCATGTTCTTTCTCATCCAGCATTTAAGATCCTAGAAAGGCAGGAGACAGGGAGCACCTGTCTGTTCACAAGGACCAAGATTTTCAAGACCTACTGGTTAAGCACTTCCTGACAATCAAACCTAAAAGGTTTCAAAATTTGACACCTGGAACTGAGGCACTCAAAAAAAATCTTTAGCTACTTCGAAAACTTTTGGATGCTGGTTGCATTTCCCAACAGGCCCACAGAAAGATTTTGAAAGTCTGAGTAAGAAAAGCTCATTCTTTTGGGGGAGGTAGCTAAAAAACCAATAGTCCCTTCTGGTTACAATAAAAAGTACAAGGAAGGGTAACCAATATCCTGAGCCAATAAATGAGGAATAAAAAGAATGCACTGAAACCTGAAGAGGTTTCCACAAAAAAGTAAGCTAGTTTTCCCAAGGAAATTCCTAGGGTATTTCTACTTTGTGTGGTTGTCTTTGTGGATTTTGGAATGCTTAGGCTCAAGTAGCCTCTGAAATCACAAGCCAAATAATTGCTGGAAGTATTCTGTGGGCACAAATTCTTCTAAAGAAAAAGATGAATGTCTAAGTAGTCAATTATCCCCACAAAGCAGGTGTCTACAAAGCATCAAACAGAGCCTGGCTGAGGTGCCTTTTATAATAGTGTCCTTTCTTTGCAGACATTAGGTATGGGGGAGCAGGGGAATAAGGATATGGCTTGTTATGTGCCTGACTATATGGTTGCAAATCAATAAAGAAGAAACTCGACCAATATCAGTGTTCTCTACCCATCTTAGAAAACCAGACTGCTAAGCCTAAACTTGCACTGTGCCCTGATGCAGCTTCACTGGTAGAAATGGTGGAAGCTATAGGGCTTTTACTGCCATATCTCTTATAGTTGATCAATGCCAAGTTAGACAATACAGCTGGGTGTGTTATAGAAACTCCACAATGTGTGGTCTCAGCATGTCTGACATACCCCCGAGTGCATGCCAGCTGCCATACATATACCTTCAGGCTCCATGGGCACTCATGTGCTCAACTACCTCACATTCAACATGCTCCGTCCATGGTCCCAGCCTCTTTGCCCTATACTCTACTTCTTTCACTAGCCCTTTTAATGGCTGTGGGCTGGTGACTTAACTCCATCCTAAGCAGAAGGAAAAGTGTTTCAGCCCATTCACTCTGCAGATGCACTGCGCCTCCCTCGCAGGGTCACCACAGCCTTGCGCTGCTTACTAGCCTGCTGGAGTTGAAGTGAAGTTGGTTCCCTGTTTGAATGCCTAATCTTTCTCACTCCATTTTTAAGCTCTGGATCTCAGTGACTTTCCTAAGGTCATATAGAAAGTCAGTGGCAAAGCCAGGAACAAAAATCTGATTTCCAAAGTCCTACTGCTGTGTTTTATCTCTAGGAAAACCTTTTTTTCCCCCACCTGGTCTTGATCTGTGTCAGGGCCTTTCCTTGCACTGAAATTCTTCTTTTATTATTATTGGCATTGTTGAGAGAGAGAGTAGCTTGTCACTTCAGCCACTTAGGGAGGCGCTTTTGAGAGTAAAGTATAAATCACCATTTTTAGCAGGCATCAAGTTTCATGAAGATCGACCATCTACCTACACAACTGGCCAAATCATGCATGTCTTTCCTTCACAAAGACTGATGTCCAAGGAAACATTCTATTTTCCACCTTTTTGGACACATCAAACATGCAGTCTGAATTGCAAAATCACAGATAGTCAGAGACATTTTCTGTTCCCATCTTTACCTTGTTCTTTTACTCTGTTTCCTTCCCTGGCTCTAGCCCACTATGACTTCCATGCGTAGATCCTGAGATGGTGCAGAGTCACTTGGAAGAACTGGATGCCTTTAAGTCGGCAGGCCCAGATGAGCTCCATCCGAGGGTGCTGAAGGCACTGGCCGACATCATTGCAGAGCCACTGGCGGGAATATTTGAACGCTCGTGGCGCACGGGCCAAGTCCCGGAGGACTGGAAAAGGGCTAACGTGGTCCCCATTTTCAAAAAGGGGAGGAAGGAGAACCCGGGCAACTATAGGCCAGTCAGTCTCACCTCCATCCTTGGTAAAGTCTTTGAAAAAATTATCAAGGCTCACATTTGTGAGAGCCCGGCAGGGCAAATTATGCTGAGGGGAAACCAGCACGGGTTTGTGGCAGGCAGATCGTGCCTGACCAATCTAGTCTCTTTCTATGACCAGGTTATGAAACGCCTGGACACAGGAGGAGGGGTGGATGTCGTATACTTAGACTTCAGGAAGGCCTTCGATACGGTATCCCACCCCATACTGGTGAACAAGTTAAGAGGCTGTGACTTGGATGACTACACAGTCCGGTGGGTGACGAATTGGCTGGAGGGTCGCACCCAGAGAGTCGTGGTGGATGGGTCGGTCTCGACCTGGAAGGGTGTGGGCAGTGGGGTCCCGCAGGGCTCGGTCCTTGGACCGATACTCTTTAATGTCTTCATCAGTGACTTGGATGAGGGAGTCAAATGTACTCTGTCCAAGTTTGCAGATGACACAAAGCTATGGGAAGAAGTGGACACGCCGGAGGGCAGGGAACAGCTGCAGGCAGACCTGGACAGGTTGGACAAGTGGGCAGAAAACAACAGGATGCAGTTCAACAAGGAGAAATGCAAAGTGCTGCACCTAGGGAGGAAAAATGTCCAGCACACCTACAGCCTAGGGAATGACCTGCTGGGTGGCACAGAGGTGGAAAGGGATCTTGGAGTCCTAGTGGACTCCAAGATGAACATGAGCCGGCAGTGTGACGAAGCCATCAGAAAAGCCAATGGCACTTTATCGTGCATCAGCAGATGCATGACGAATAGGTCCAAGGAGGTGATACTTCCCCTCTATCGGGCGCTGGTCAGACCGCAGTGGGAGTACTGCGTGCAATTCTGGGCGCCACACTTCAAGAAGGATGCAGATAACCTGGAGAGTCAAGGGCCTGCAGACCAAGCCCTACGAGGAGAGACTAGAGAAACTGGACCTTTTCAGCCTCCGCAAGAGAAGGTTGAGAGGCGATCTTGTGGCTGCCTTTAAGTTCATCACGGGGGCACAGAAGGGAATTGGTGAGGTTTTATTCACCAAGGCGCCCCCGGGGGTTACAAGAAACAATGGCCACAAGCTAGCAGAGAGCAGATTTAGATTGGACATTAGGAAGAACTTCTTCACAGTTCGAGTGGCCAGGGTCTGGAACGGGCTCCCAAGGGAGGTGGTGCTCTCCCCTACCCTGGGGGTCTTCAAGAGGAGGTTAGATGAGTATCTAGCTGGGGTCATCTAGACCCAGCACTCTTTCCTGCTTATGCAAGGGGTCGGACTCGATGATCTATTGAGGTCCCTTCCGACCCTAGCATCTATGAATCTATGACTTTCACAGAATCAGAAAATGAGGGTTGAAGGGACCTCAGGAGGTCACATCTAGTCCAACCCCCTGCTCAAAGCAGGACCAGCCCCAACTACATCATCCCAGCCAGGACTTTGTCTATTCAGGTCTTAAAAACCTCTATCCTCTTTTGAACCCCCTTCAGGTAGTTGAAGGCTGCTATTACATCCCCTCTCAGTCTTCTCTTCTCCAGACTAGATAAGTCCTGCTCCCACAGTCTCTCTTCATTAGTCATGTGCTCCTGACCCCAAACCATTTTCATTGCCCTCCAGAGGACTCGCTCCAAAGCCAAAACTGGACATAGTACTCCAGATGTGTCCTAACTAGTGCTGAAAAGAGGCAGAAAATCACTTCCCTCAATCTGCTGGCAACACTCCTACTAATGCAGGCCAGTATGGTAGTAACCTTCCTGGCAATGGGGACACACTGCTGGCTTTATTGTCCACTGTAACCCCCAGGTCCTTTTCTGTAGAATGGCTACTTATCCAGTCTATCCCCAGCCTGTACTGGTGCATGGGATTCTTTCATCCTAAGTGTAAGACTCTGCATTTCTTATTGAACCTCATGGGATTTCTTGTGGTCCAATCCTTCAATTTGTCTAGGTCTCTCTGAATCCTAGCTCTACCCTCTAGCATATCTACTACTCCCCCCAGCTTGGTGTCATCTGCAAACTTGCTGAGGGTGCACTATGCCATCTTCCAGATTAGTGATGAAGATTATTGAACAAAGCTGACTCCTGGGGGCACTGGCAATGCACAAGGGGTTCACACAGGTGCACATGCACCCCTTGAGATCGACCATGCACCCCCTGGAAGCTCCAGCCACGAAACCGGAAGTGCTTCCAGAAGTGCACTTCCAGTTTTGCTGCTGGCTCACTGATTGGCTGCTGGGGGACTGCCGCCGCCCGCCCCCGGTCAATAATCAGCTGCTGGGGGAACCCCCCCCCCCAGGTGGCGATCTGGTACCCCCCAGACTTGGGAGGCACCATCGCCCATGCCTGGGGCACTTCACTTGATACCAGCTGCCAACTACACATTGAGCCATTAATTACTACCCTTTGAGCCTGAGGATCCAGGTAATTTTCCATTCACCTTACAACAATCCATTTACCCAACCTGTATTTCCTTAGCTTGTTTGTGGGAGTGTTGTCAGAGACCATATCAAAAACCTTCCTAAAGTGAAGGTACATCACATCCACTGCTCTCCCTGCATTCACAGAGCCAGTCATCTCATCATAGAAGGCAGTCAGGTTGGTCAAGGATGATTTGCCCTTGATGAATCCATGTTGCCTGTGCCTTATCACCTTCTTCTCCTCCAAGTGTTTAGAAATGGATTCCCTGAGGACCTGCTCCATGATCTTTCTAGAGATTGAGGTGAGCAGCAGGTCAAGAAGAGTACAGCCCCTAGTTGGCCTTTCCAACACCTGCACCAGGAAGGTGTTCCCAACACTCTCCAATAACTTCATAGATTGCCTGTGCATTCCTGTATTGCCCTCCCAGCAGATATGAGGGTGACTAAAGCCCCCCATGAGAACCAGGGCCTGTGATCAGGAAACTTGTGCTGGCTGTCTGAAGAAAGCCTCATTCACATCCTCCTCCTGGTCTGGTGATCTATAGCAGACCCCACCACAACATCACTCTTGTTGCTCTCCCCTCTGATTAACCCAGAGACTTTCAACAGGCCTGCTTCCAATCTCATACTGGAGCTCTGAGCAATCATACAGCTCTTTTAAATAAAATGCAACTCCTTCTCTTCTCCCTTCCCTGTCCTTCCTGAATAGTTTGTACCCATGCATGACAGTGCTCCAGTCATGCGAGCTCCCACCAGGACTCTGTTATTCCAATCACGTCATAGTCCTGTGACTATGCAAGCACTTTCCAATTCTTCCTGCTTATTTCCCAGGTTCTGTGCATTCATGATGTACAGGCACCTAAGGTAACTACCTGATTGCCCTCCTTTCTCAGGAAGAATGAGAAGGTCTCTCATGCTGCCCCCTCCTGCTTATGCTTTCTCTGGGTCTCCCATTTCCCCCATGGCTTTGGTCTCCATCCCCCAGCAAGCCTAGTTTAGAGCCCTGTTCATTAGGTTACTGAGCCTGTCTGCCAAGATGCTCTTCCCTTGCAGGCAGACTTGCTAATCTAGTGAGGAGGAGTCTAAACTACATTTGCCAGGATATGGAGATTCAATGGACTTCATCTGCTGCCCTTTTTAGACGTTTCTGTGCACTAAAACGTTCCCTTTGCGCTGCATCACTGTAGTGACCGTCTGGTAACACGACGGGCTTCTATGGAAACCCAGCAACATTCATGGTACCTCCGGCAGCATTTGCAGGCTGAGCAGCAGCTGAGTGGTTCATTGTGTACCTGGCATATTTAATAGGCATGCTTTAAATTACAATCAAACACCTACATGGGAGGAAGGGTGGAGAGGGAGATTTACAGTGCTTCTGGTTTAATTTCCTTTGAATAAAAGGTAAACTGCAGAAGCCAACACAACTGCAGGTGAATGACATTTTTACAACACTGAGATTGTTTTGTTAATGGGGGGTGCTCTAGAAGGTGATGAGCCAACTGTTCAGCTGATATAAATCAGTTTAGCTCCATGCCAGCCATGAAGCTACACTGATTTACACTAGCTGTGGATCTAGGAGTGTATCTTTCTGCGCCTGTTTTGGCAGCTCAGTACAAACCTGTTAATCATGAACTATTCTACTGCAGTTCTGTGGGGTATGCGAATCACAGTGACCTGGCATTATTTATCCCATGTCTTATCATCCAGGAATCTGCTCAGAAAGGTATGGGACAATGGGAGATTTCTGCCTCTAAGGCAACAATCATACATTCTGAATGACTAAGTTATCTGAAACCAGAGCTAAAACAGTCGGCAAGAGTTTTTCCTCCTTAGATTAAATGCCACGGCTTTCCATCCAAACAGCAGAGAGATTTTACAGCATCTTTGTCACCATGTTAGTAGATAGATTTGTAGCAAAACAACCCAGACAGAGTCCATGGAAGATTCAGTAATGAGAGCAGAGAACTGGTACCAGGACTTATGCATTTTATTTTTGATCCTGGCTCAATCTAAGGTCTTCAGGAAGTCGCATCACCTCTCTGGGCCTCTGTTTTCTCTACGTGCTTATTACTATGCGTATATATCTTAGAGCTGTCATAAGCTTTCATCAATTTATTTTGTGAAGAGGTTGGATATTTTTAATCAAAAAGGTCATATGAATTGTCTGAGACTTGAATCTGCCACTTTTAGGCATATTTAGTACTTGAATAAGTAACACCCTTGCTCATAGCTGGACTACTCCAGATCTGTCACTTATTTGAGCCCTTATGTGAGCAGTTCCTGAAACATTCAGGAACATAATATGGCTGTAACAGGACAGATCATAAAAACACCATGCATCTTGGAGAACCACTCTGCTGCCTTCCCCGTTCCATTTAAGTGTGGGGAACACACAAACGCAAACCCAACATATGCTGAAAATGTAGGAGGTTAAACAGCTTTGTCGCCAAGTCTGCTCCATCCAAATGACCTAAGCCTGTATTTTATTTCAGTTTTGGTTCTTTGGACAATATTTCAATGACTCCCTCTCTCAAACCCTATAAATTTGATGGAAACGGAACCTGCCTAGAGGAAAAGCTATAATAACCATATACCCACTGAAGTATCAATGGGGATTCATGATCGGTGCTGCAACTGACCCAAGAATGATACCAAATATCTTCTCAAGGAGAGGAAAAAAGCAGGAGTGAACACTGTAGCCAGAGGAAGTAATTCAGAGGGTATATCTATAGTGATAGTTATGGTTGCCCTAAAGCCTATTCCCACTGACCATCTGCAATGCAAATACATTACACTTCGCCCTCTGGTACCAATCCAGCCCCACAAACCTGGAATTTCAGCTGAACTTCTGCATATGAAGTGAACCCACACTCCCACTCTCCTCCCAGCCCATCCCTTTCTACAAGGACAGTAACTTACCCACACAATGCAGGCCTCGAGAGCAAAAAGAATAGACGCTATACACCAAAATGGATTGCAGCATCCAGCCGAGAATGGGCTTCTTAGGTCAATGGACAAACTTCGTTTGCTCCCAGGACCATTGCCTAATCCCCTGATTGATTAAAATAATGATTAACTGTTTGCTTTAAGGACACTGCTGTTCCTGTGCACTGATGAATTCTCGGTTAATGGCCCTAAGTTGCATCTACCATAACTAGGTGTGAAAAAAAGACGGTAAAATGGGCAAAAGAATAAACTCAAGTAAAACACTATACATCCTTTAGACAGCATAATTAGAATGAACCTTTGAGAAAACTGTCTGGTTTTAAAAGTTCATTATAAATCTGAATGTTGGGCCAGTTTTGCTGGAGCTGGCAAGCACTTTGTGTCCTAATTATTATTTCTAGCCCTAATCAAAGCAAATTTGGGAGGTTTTAGTTTACGTCCAGTTTTGGCTTTTGACTGATCTCGAAACCCAAGATGAGTGCAAACCTACATCAGGCAGAAATGGAATGAGAGAGATCCAGGCAGAGCCTCAACAAGGAGAAACTGTTGAGGTTCTCACGGCTCTAGTCACAATAGTTACATTTCTCAGTTGAAGAATTATTGGCCCATATCAGCAAACACTTGGCCTGCTCCCGTGCCACACAAAGCCACAGAAAAATGAATCTAGCCATATGCTATTTTCTTAACATATGTTAGCTGGGGAACAGCAGCCCAGGATCTTAGAAGCTTGTAAAATGAATTAAGGAAACAAATGCACTGTATTTGTTTTCAGTTGATCAGAGGCTCTCATATTGAACACATATGAGAAAAAAGACACGCTACACTAAAGGAGCCAGAGAGGCCTCAAGTGATATTAATTCCACTTGCATTCAACCATGTGGATTCAATGATCAAAAGGATTTAGAAGTGAGAAGGGAAAATAACTTAGTCACATTCATTTGGTAATGGAAATGTCAACGCTCAGCAATATTGCAGTGCCTCAGGGCAGCAAGGGGGGAAAAGGATGGATGGTAGAAGATCAGCACTTCTGTTGCAGCTCATATCCAAAGATGGGAACCTGTGCCACAAGACCTTTCTGTGCCTGTTTTCCCCTACCATTAAAATAGAGGGACAACGGTGGCGCTGTGTTGTCCTCCTAGGGATGCTGTGGACTTTAGCCACTGGTTTGTATAAAGTGGAAGGGGTTGCAAAAAAACTCCCTCTGAGTCAGATAGGATCTGCAGGGCTAAATGCACCAAATACAAGCACCAAAGTTTTATTTTAATCACTGAAGTTAGCAGACAGGAAGCAGATCCATTCAGTAAGAAACCATGAAGGTTTTAGAATCAGTTTTCAGAGCTTCACTTTAATGTTATCAGCTGCCAAACCCAGCATACGGGTTTTGCAATTTCAGAAGCAAAGTGAAACACAATGGACTAAAGCTGTATTTTAAGATCATGTGAAATTCAGAGACTTCTTACCAGCCATTTCCTTTACTGCCTTGTTAAAGTGGCAGTTAAATAATCCTGCCGTGTTAGTACTGAGTTTTTTACACCAACTTGATTCACCCTCATTATATGGCGCAACAGAAAGCAGAGGTAGAGAAGCAAACAGGATAAGGATTGGAGTCTTCACAGTTCCAGAGGAATTCCAAATAATGCTTTCAGTCGCACTAAGAACAGGCATGGAAAAATCATCAAACACCGTGTGCTTTAGTTGCATCTTCTTTCAGTGCCACATAAGCAACGATCTAAGTATAAATGTGATTTTTTTTTAATCTACCATTTTAAAAGGCTCCACTATTTAATTTTTCTTTCTATATGAAGAACTCCATTCATTGTCAGGGTGCCTACAGACATTTAAGGACCCCATTCTTAACTCATGGCACTTTACATAAAGTGCCATGAGTTAGAGCCCTCCCCTCTTCCCGCACTCCAACACAACAGAAGCTCGCCTGTTGAGTCAGCGGGCTCAAGCTGGCTTGCAGTGGCCCTGGTCAGCAGGTGGGGGTGTTACATATGCATCCTTTGAGGCTGCTGAACCACCCCTCTCCCCAGACCTGTCCCACCCCCCGCACAGCTCTGGGGGTGTTGACAGGGGAGGAAGGGGGAACAGGAGTGAGCAGCAGGCAGCTGGCAGCTGCCTTGCCTGACCAGAGCTGGAGGCAGGTATAGGGTGGAATGGAGCCCCTCACCTCGCAGGCCCCCTCCAGCTACCCTGGCTGGGGTATTGTGGGGAGCTAGGCCAGGTCCATGAGGCAAGGAGGCTCCCATTTTATGCCCCCCCCCACCACTTCAGCTCCAGCCAGGTAAAGCACTCCAAACCTGTTTGCTTTAATTTAGCCAGGCATAAAGAATTTCCCAGCACTTGACCACTGTATAGATCAGGGGTGGACAACTATCTTGGCTGAAGGGCCGCTTAATGAGTTTTGGTGAACTGTTGAGGGCCACAAGTGTAGTTTTGCCCCTCAACAGGTGCCCCGCCCCCTGTTGTCATGAGACCAGAAAAAAACAAATCACATGCTAAAAAAATCAAACATCTAGTAGAACCTATTTTAGTTTTATTTAAAAAAATATTTTTGTCCTGATTTAGGTGTCTTTCTATCATGTGTATAGAGGCAGCTGCATCACAGCTCAAAATAGTCTTATGTTGTATATTGTGTGTGGGGTGTGAGTGGCTGTGGGATTTGTGGAGGTAGGTTTGTGAAGGGGTGCAGGGGGCTGTGGATGTGTGTGGGTTTTGTGGGGAGTTTGTGGGAGGGTCTGCAGGGAGGTGGGGGTGTGGGAGTGTGCGCATGGGGGTGGGCTTTTTAGGGATTTTGTGGGGGGTCTGTGGCAGGGGTGGGTAAGTGTGGAGTTTGTGGGGGGATGAAGGGGTGTGGGGGCTGTGGGTGTGGGGTGTGTTGGGGGTATGTGGGCTGGTTGCGGGAGTGTGTGGGGTTTGTGGGGTACTGTAGCTGTATATGGGGTTTTTGGTGGGTGTGGGGGCTTGTGGGGCAGTGTGTGAAGTTTGTGGGAGGTCTGTGGGGAGAGTGTGTGTGTCTGGGTGAGTGTGTGGGATTTGTGGGGGATAGGTGTGTGAGTGTGTGTGGGAGATGTGGGATTTGTATGAATGTGGGGTTTGTGGGGGTAGGCATTGGGGGTATGGGGGCCCCTGCCACATGCCCCGCCCAAGGCACACAGCCCCAGCAATACTGCCAGCAGCAACAGCAAGCAGTGGGCCCCTGGGGTGCTCATGGTCTGCAGCAGGAACAGCCCCCCCGGCCACATGTGGGTCCAGTTGAGTGCCAAGGGCTGCACATGGTGGCACAGAGCTGGCCCTGCCTGGCCCGCTGGCATTCACCTTTAAACTGGAGCAGGCTGGCTCTGTGCTGCCATGTGGGGCTTGTTGCACTGCATGTGGGAGCCACATGCTAGTGGGCCAGGTCGGGCTGGCTCTGTGCTTCCTGCATGGGGCTTCTTGCACTCTAACAAGAAGCTGAACATGGTGGCATGGAGCCTGCTCGACCCAATGCCCAGCCTGAGTTGATTGTGCAACTTACCACAGCTCCCTGTCCTCTTGCCACTGGGCTGGGTGGGCTCCATGCCACCACATGGGGCTCTGGCACTGCAGTCAGGAGTGCATGCCACTGGGCCAGAGTGGGATGGCTCCATGCCTCCACATGTGGCACCCTGCTGGAGTGCTGGAAGCCCCACATGGAGGCACAGAGCCAGCCTGGCCCAGCCTGATGGTATGTGGCTCCTACCTGTAGTGCCAGGCAACACACGTGGTGGCACAGAGCCAGTCTGGTATGATTTGAAGGCTTGCGCCAGTGGGCTGGGCTGGCTCCGTGCCACCATGTATAGTCCCCAGAACTCAGCCAGAGCCATGCACCACTGCAGGGGGAGCCTCTGCCTGCCGCAGGCCATGAACGCCTCGAGGGTCTTCTTCCTGCTGCTGCTGCTGCCACCGCAGTTCCCCAAGACAATCATGGTTCCTGCACCAAAGAGCTTTATCCAGGAAAGCTCAGGAGCACAGTTAGTAACCATGGTCTTCATTTCAGGGCTTCATGAAATCTTCTAGATATGAGGCCAGATAAGTGGTTTTCAACCTTTTTTTTATTAGCAGGCCCCTAAAAAATTTTGAATGGAGCTGCAGACCCCTTTGAATTGTAAGTGTGGGTATCCATATACTTTTTATTGATCATAGTCATCTTTCGCAGACCCCTTAGACCTAGTCCGCAAACCCCCAGGGGTCCACAGACCACAGGTTGACAATCACTGGGCCAGACCATTAAGGTAAGAAAAAATTGAAATCTTGATTTAATATTCCATGGGTGTGATGCATTTGAAGTAGTCTGTGTTGTTGAGATGTGCTTCAGTATCCTCTACTATAAGGCATTTCCCAAAGGAAGATGGCTTCATTCCAAGTTGTATTAAAGTGCTGCAGTCCCAACAATGGTCTGAAATCAGACAACCATCCACCTGGTCAAGTTGTTATACAGAAGAAGTCAAGACACAGGGGCTCTATTACCATTTTCATCACCAGCTCAAGGCTCGTCAGAGTTTGACTTGGAGTTGCTACCATTAGTTAGTGCCCATGCCCAGAGGCAAAATGAGTTAATTCAGAACCCGGGGCAAGGGAGTACCAACCACTACAGGTGGCAGGGGTTGAGGGGAAGGAAGTCTGGGCTTTCTGCGTGCCAAAGGCAGCTGCTACTGCTGCTGTAGCAGCATCAACTCAAGTGGCAGCAGCCCCTTGCTACAGGCTCCCTGGGCCCTCTTCACTCCCCACTAGTCATACAACTGCCCACTCTTACACACCCGAGAAAACCCACTACCTTGAACTCTGTACAGGACAGCCTTAGCCCAGTTCGGTAGGACTACACTCACACAAAAAGATAAGCGAGCAGGCAATGGTTTACAGCTCCAGGGCCTTTGTTATCATCTATGTTCTTATTTAACAGCTGGATGGACGAGGATGGTTGTAGTTATGTCTCTCAAGTCTAAATCAGGAATAGGTTTCATTTGTAAAAAGCCAGGAGTTTGATACAGGGGGTGTAAATCAAACTGAAGGTCATAGGACCCAACCCCCCTGTGGTTCATTCTGCTCCTGTGTAAGACGTGGATGATAATATTCATCTACTTTTCACGAGCAATAGGCTTGACACAAGGTCCACTGAAGTCAATGGAATGACTTCCATCAGCCATGAGCTTTTGATCTTCTGTGCTCTTTTGGAGGCTTAATCACTTAAAACTCTGAAGGATTCTCAGATGCGAGGCATTTATTCACAGAAATGGAAAGTATTATTATAGTAACTAGAGGTGGTTGGAAAATATTCACTGAGAAAAACTTTGACAAAAACCATAGTGTTTTTGAACTCCCTTCATTCCAGGTTTCAAATAAGCTCCAGTGATAACTTTTCTGGTGCCTTCTTGCATTTTTTAAATAGTTTTTAAAGCCTGCTTTGGGAAGGATTCTGTGGTGCCTTATAAATCCTCCAGAGGCTAGGAAAGGATTGTTGTAGGCTCCCTGTCTTTCACTCCATGAACATTTTTTTTAATTCAGTCCCTGTCATTTCAATCCATTCAGTGCTGGATGCACAGTTCACCTGCTGCTCACGAAGATAAAAACCAAGTGAATGCGAGAGCAAAAATGCCCATTGCTGAATGGACTTTTGTACCATCTACCCATCAGCAATGAGGCAGTTCCTTTGCTTCATCGCTGCAGCAAGTGACAAGGAGTGGTCCCATGCCTTTTCGTGGGTTTTCTAGTCCAACAATTTTTTTTCAATAAAAACGTTCCTTGAGACCACGATGTCCTCCCCATTCCATTCCTATGTACTTTAGAAATGGACAACCGGCTTTAAAATAGATTAAAAATGAGGCATTCAAAATGGTTTCTCAAGTTCCATAAAAGTCAGTGGAAGCTGTAGGTACTCTGTACTTCAAATATGCGTGCATAAACGCGCATGTGCACACACACACACACCCCCAGCAGGGATCCGGGTTTTCCATTTCCCGTGGAAAAACGGAATAAACCGCGGATTTTACCTTTTATCAGAAGCAAACGTGGATTTCTCACTTTATTGGAAAAACCCGTGGATTTTGCAGTTTTCCGACGAGCTTCCTGCAGGTGGGCAGAGTTCCAGCCTGCAAGGGGCTGGGAGGCGGAGGAGGGCGGTGAGGCACAGGGCACCATGTGCATGTAGATGCACATGGGCTAGGGCAGCCAGGACAGCAGCTCCTGTAGGTGGGGAGAAGGGGTGGAAATTGTGGCCCCCACAGGAAGGGAGGGAGGGAGTTGGGCAGGGCTGGAGCTGCTACTTGGGGCCTGGGGCTGCAATGCACAGTTGCCGAACCCCAGCAGGGAGTGAGACAGAGTCGTGGGAGGCTTGTCCAGGGGGCAAGAGGGGCAGGGCTGGCTCCCCACTGCTGTACACACTCCTGGGGGGGCAGGGAGGACCCATACCCCCCAGATCTGTGCATGGGGTAGGGCCTGCGTACTGCCTACTTCAGGCTCGTGCTCCCCACCCTGCAGCCTTCCCCTGGGGCCTCCGCAGCCCAGCATGTGTGACCCAGCACTGCAGGGAATAGAAGAGCCACGCAGGCAACTGCCTGCTGCTGTGAAGTCCATGCTGCCCACGTCCCCTGCATGCAATCTCACACTGTTGCCCTCATGGCAGCCACACAGGCAGGGGACACTTCACCAGGGCAGTGTGGAGCTCGCAGCAGCAGGCAGCTTCCTGCATGGCTCCACTGTTCGCTGCAGTGCCGGGTCATACACCAGGCTGTGGAGGCGCCGGGGGAGGGCAGCAGGGCAGGAGCTTGGAGTGAGCAGCCCCTGCCCTGCACACAGATGTGAGGGCATGGGTCCCCCCTGCACCTGGGGAGTGTGCGCTGTGGCAGGGAGCAGCACCCCCCCCCCCACCCCACAGCAGGTAGGGGGGCCGGGCCCTGCTCCACTGCAGGAGCTGCTGCCTCCTGCCAGGGGTGGGGTCTGCAAACCCAGGTCCCTGGCCCCAAAGCCCTGGCAGCTGGGGGCCCCTGATGGCAAGGCTAGGAGAACAAGAGCTGTGGGTAGGAGGTGAGGGGCAACAGCAGAGCCATGGAGGCCTTTAGGGGGTCTGTTAGGGGGCCTTTCATTCTAGTAACAGATTTTGGAGTTTATCAGATTTTTTTTATTTTTTTTATTTTTTTTTTAATTTTTTTTTTAATCAGGGAAAACTAGGATCTCTGCACATCATTTTATTTACCTCTGCACCCCCCCCCCCCCCCCATTTGAAAGTCCTGGTTAGTTTCTCTGCGCTAACGAGTTTATAATCCAAACCTCTAAGCTTGCAATACACTTTCCTCGTGTGAAAAGTGATGTCATTCAACTCAGTAGGAACGTTCACTTGTGTACAATCCGATGCACCACATATTTTTGATGACGACTGTGAAAATGGGATGTAGGGAAAAACAAAAACCCTGAACATTGCATATTTTCAGCCTTAAATTCTTGATCCTGTGAAGAACGAAGCATTGAGACTATACAGCATTTTGCAGGATCAGGCTCTGAGTAATTGTGCATGGATCTGATCTGTACATCTCCAATAACAAATGCTTTACTGGAAATCTTGATCTATCCCAAACAATGGGAACATCAAAAGCATCACTTCAACCCAGATTTGGGGCATTAACACCAGGATTAAGGACCGAAAATGCAACCTGATAAAACAAACATGTGTAGCTTTAGACAGACGTTTCACTGTACTACTTAACCCCAGGGTGAAACCATTTTGGGGCTTGATACAAACAAATTAGTAATTGGGGAAGCCTGCCTTTGGATTCAACATTTGAAATTTAAAGAACAGTTCTCCAGTGTCACCAGCAGAAATGCATCTGTAAATCTAGACAGCCCTACACAGAGGGGCTCTATATTGTTTGCATTTCCTTTTTTTCTGCAAATCCTGCACAGGTCATTTTTAAATTATATTCTATAGGGAGGCTAGTTTCCTAGCAACAGACAAGAGCATAATTTTGGCCACATGTTTGCCAATATACTGGACTTTCAGGAATCAAAAACTATTTAACTGATTGAGAAGTTCCTGCTATTTTAAAAATATCAGAAGCAAAATTTATTAATGTACAATAAAAACATACAACTTGGTGTAAGGACTCTAGAGCATCAAGTCTCAGTTGTTTTAAAGCCCAAAACACATGTCTATGGGAGTTTGAGAAAGATTTAAAAAATAAACTAGATTTACAGCTGAAAAGTCCTAGCATGGCAGACAATTTTCCTGTTAAGCTCTCTCCTTAGGGTCATCTGTTTTGTTTAGTGCATTTTTTCATTCCGACCACATTTGAAGAAGAACGGCAGTGATACCAGCACCACTTCCGCTCCAGTCTGGTCCATGTGATGCTACAAGGTATTTTTACCACAACATATGCGTCAAGTAAAAGGGGACTCAGAAGCACCATCAGCCTTTCAGCTTAATGGCTTAAGCCTAGACAAGAAAGTCTGCGTGCATTCAACCCAGACAGACATAAAAGTCAAAGCTTAAATTATCTTTCCAATTTATTTCCTAGAGGTCATATAAACAACCAAGAGAAATCCGCATGCTTGAATGTCTGTTTTAGGATTTTGACTGATTCCAAAACAGTTTCTCAGCATTCAGTTCCCAGCCTTGAACAAAGCAGCTTCTAGACCCAGCCTGGCTTTCCACAGCTTGTGCAAAAGATGAGCTGACAGCCATGGGCTAGGGACAGAAATGACACATAAATCAGTATAAGTGATCAGAAACTGGCTCAGATCTGTAACACAACAAAAAAATTCAGTGCATGCAAACTGCTTTCAAAATGGCTGAAACTGGTTTAAGATAGGTCTGATACTATAGCCATCCAGGTTTAACTGATTTAGGTTAAATCAGTTTATTGAACTTCTGTTCCAGACCCCCTCCAGATTCAAGTCAACTAACAGTCCCCCAGCATCCCAGAATGCTTTGTACCTCTCACCTGCAAACCTCACCTCTCAGTGTGGGTGGGCTAGCCTTGGCTCAAGCCATCTGCTCCAGCCAAGCAGGGAGCTCCATGGCTTCTGGCCTGGGCCACTGCAGGCATGTGGCTGCATTCCAGAATCAAAAGAAAACGTCTGTTCACTTGCTTATTGGTTCAGTCTACGCAGCTTAGACTAACCTACGAAGATTGAATCGATTCAGCTTTGGGCTTGTTGACTGTCTGTACTTAGCCTTGGAGAACAGATTTCCTATAGAACAGGTTCAGACCTCTCAAGAGTCGGCACAAGTTTACCTGACAAGGGGTGTCAGCCAAGGCCTGAAGGATTCATGCATAGGGTCATGCAGTCTCTTACCCGTCTCCAAGAGATGACAGGAATGATTTTTGGTGATATGTAAACCTGTCTACCAGCCACTACCCCTAGATCACTAACCAGCTTCACGTATGTCACAAACAGCTACTAGGTGTCAAACAACATTTGGTCACTACTAACCTGAGAGGATTCAGGCCATCACTGTGGTGGCAAAATGTGAAGTTCTTTGCCCCACTGAGATTGGTTGCTAAATTTGTCATCGACTTCCAATGGGTCAGGATTTCACCCAAACCCTTCATTTTCCGATTACTAATTTCCCTCTCCTGCTCCACATTTCTGTTTTGAGACCAACTCAGCAAAGAAATGATAATATCCAAAATGCAGTTGCTTATGACAGTAGACCTATATGATCATTGATGAGCTACACCAATCTAGGCAGCCAGCATATCAGAAAACATAAGAGACATGGCCAAAATTGTCAAACTTGGGTTACTGACATCTGTTTTTAAATCACTGTTAAGGCACCCAAATGAAAATGTCCTGGTCTTCCAGGTGAGGTGAGGTGGAATATCTGCAACTTCCAT
This sequence comes from Alligator mississippiensis, assembly GCF_030867095.1. Taxonomy (NCBI): domain Eukaryota; kingdom Metazoa; phylum Chordata; order Crocodylia; family Alligatoridae; genus Alligator; species Alligator mississippiensis. The sequence goes on along the minus strand of NC_081827.1, from coordinate 245,429,511 downwards.
GGACTACCACTGGGCATCGGACTGGGCCGAGATTTCCTGCATAAAGATGTCCAGTCCCCTGATCTTGCAGGTAACAACGGCATGTCAGACAAAAGAACTGAAGCCATTAGTGCTCAAAGGTAGGCACTGAATATGCTGCAAGCCTAGCATGGGCAAAACTGCATGATACTGCACTGTCCATCTGGCTGAGAATCACTGCACTAAGGTAGTACGACCAGCTCTGTCTCTGTGGCCATTCAGGTTTTTTGTCCACTACACACAAGGATGGCTGCCGTGGTCCTGATGCTGGATGTCAGCCTCTGTCCCACAGGAACAGGGTTGAAATGAACCGTTTCCATATTAAATCAACAGCTCATCATTAAAGAATTTAATGGTTCCCTTCCCTCCCCTCATGCTGCAAGAATTCATAGTAATTATTCACATGTGGTACTGTCACTTTAAAAGGTGACAGTGGGTTCCATCCTCAGCTCTGTCATTAACTTCCAAGGTGATTTTGAGCAAGTGTTTGTGCCTCAGCCACCGCGCCCCCCCCCCCCCCCCGTAAAACGGGGATAATCCTCTTATTCTGGCTATAGACTCTCCAAGGAACAATGCATATCTAAAGCTCCTTGCGTGATTGCCATCATCAGGCACTAAACCAGGGACCTCCAGCACCTAAAAGAAGGAGAGACTACCACCTGAGCTGAAAGTCCAGCTCTCTGTACAGCCAGCACTAGGGGTGAACCGATAGAGATTTTGGGGGCCAATGCTGACAGCCGATTTTTAAGGAGGCATATTAGTCTATACCGATCTGATTTCCGATACAGCATGGAGAGCTGCGTGCAGCTGGTAAGTCCATTGTGATGGAAGGGGAGGGAGAAGGGTGGGAAGGGACATGAGGGGGGCAGATCAATGCCTCTCCTGTGGGAGGCACTAGGGCAGGCACTGCCCAGCTGGGGTGGGGCGCAGGATGTAGCTGTGGCTTGGAGGGGTGCAGAGGGGGCGGCTCCTGCCACTGCACGCACCCCGGGAGGCCACAGGAGGGATGCCCCCAGATCTGTGCAGGAAGGGGGTGGGCTAGGTGCAGCTGCAGGCTGGAGCTGGGACTGTGCCGGGGTCTTCTTGGTGGGGGCTGGGCTCGGGGCAGGCAGATATGGAGGGGGCTGCAGCCACCCCAAGTTTCACCATAGCCCCACTCCCAGTGCTGCTGCCATGTACCCGGCACAGTCCTGGCTCTTCCCGGCGCATGGGGGGAGGCGGGGATTGAGCCGGGAAGAGCCGGGGCTGTGCTTGGCACATAGCAGTGGTGCTGGAAGCAGGGCTACAGCAAAATTTGGGGTGGCTGAAGCCCTCTCCATAGCCCCCGCTGAGAAGAGCCTGGCGCAGCCCTGGCTCTAGCCCACGGCTGCAGCCCGCATGCCCCACCCCACCCGACACAGATACAGGGGCACACGCCTTCCAATGCCCTCCCAGGGTGCATGCAGCAGCAGGAGCTGCCTCCACCATGTCCCCGGGATGAGCTGCGGCTGCCTCTGGCCCCTCCCTCCCTCATCACAGGGGGGATTGATCTGCTCCGCCCCCATGCCCCTTCCACCACGAGTCTTACTAGCTGCATGCAGCTCTCCAAGTTGCAGGGCTGTGCTCCTCCTCCTCGCAGCCTGAGTACTGCACTGTGGCTGTGCACATGCACAGGCATTTATCAGCCAAATTATTGGCCACATTGGACCAATTTCCAATACAGCCAATTTTCTTTATATTGGTACTAATCCAATATCAGACCAATGTATCAGTGCACCTCGAGCTAGCACTGCAATACCCATGTTCCCTGCTAAATGGGCCAAGGGGGCAGGTAACACACACACAAACTGCTGGATCATCCCAGAACACCAATCACACAACCCATCATTTTGGAGTCACTCAGTGTAAATCCAGGTTTTTTTCACACCAAAAAGGCAGATGTGTCACTTGGTAACAAACCCTGGATTGTTTGATACCAGACGAAACATTGAAGTTTCCAAAGCAACTGAGGTAGCAGACTTGGCTCTCAGGAGCAAACTCAGAGTCAGCAGGGATTTTGAAATTTCTGAAAGGCTGGAAGAAACCCCCCCTGCACTTGGTCACATATGCCATGTCCAGATGAGTGAAGACGTTTGGTTTCCTGGGGACAAGTAGCAGCAGCACACCTTGTGCTGCTGTTACTTGTGTCTAGGGAATGCCTGTGCCACACGTGCTCTGGCATGCAGTGGGTTACTCTGGGTGGGGTAGCAAGTACCCTGCTGTGCTGGGTAACCTGGGGTCTTGGGGGCAGGGGAAGCTGAAGCTGTGGTGTTCCTGCAGCTGGGAACCTGGGCAGCAGCTGCAGCGTGGCTCCAGCTGGCCAGGTTCGAGTTTTGGGTGGCATATGCTGCCACCCCACTTTTTTTCTTCATGGGTTTTTTTCATCCCAGGATCTCCCGGGATCAAAAAAACCCGCCCCCCTCTGCACTGCAAGGTAGCAGCACAGGGAACACTTGAACCTGTGATGTGTCTGCTGCACCAAATACTGCACAGCCGTGCTCATCTGAACGCTGCCATAGGGATTTTTAAAGGCATGGCCCTGCACTGGGAACACTGCAGGCCAGGACTGAAGTGCTACAACACAGCCAGAGAAAGAAGATTTTGATGCACCTGCCTATCAGCTGATCAGCTGCTGTCGGCCCCTGACTTTTCACTAGCTCTAAAAACAGGGGGAAGATAAAACTAAAATAAAAACCTATTTGTTTTAAACACTGGAAAAATATACTGAGCTCTGTGGAACCATCCTGTAATCCAAACCCAATAATTCAGATTTCCAGCTCTATGAATCTTGACGGCTTCAGCTCCATTCACGTTCCTTCCTTGTGCCCATAATGACATCATGCAAGAATAGAGAAAATGGAAATTCACTGCCCTTTAAAACCAGAGCCCTTCAAGGGGCCAAGGATCCAAACAAACTGTATTGAATTAATGAAACTGTAGCAGCAGGGATACTGCCTTTATGGGCTTTACACAAACATTACTTAGCAGTCCAGTGGGGATAGGAATGCTGGAAAACACAGTTATTGAGAGGCCTTCATTTCAAACAGGGCAGTACCAGATTAAACTCATCGCTCATGGAGGAAAGAAATAAAAAAGGCCTTAAGGGAGTTTAAAAACTGATAAGTCTATAATTTGCAGAGAGGTTTTTAGTTCATACTTCTTGCTTTTAATGTTCAGAACGATTTTCTCTCTCCTTTAATGGACTGCATAATCCTATTTATCTTAAAGTTCTCAGGGGATACTCGAAACCGTTCAAGAAAGACATTTCAGGAGAGCAGGTTGGGAGGATTACAAAAGACTATTGCATCAGCTGTTAAGAGGAGGTTATGGTTCATTTAGCTTGGTCCCATTCAGGCATTCACTCTGCTGAGCTCCAGGTTCATGGAATCCAGAACAAAGGTGTAGATAGTACAGAGGACATACCCGAGCTTCAGGTTATCAGAAGTTTAATGAGAGCTGGGCTGCGCCAGACATCTCCCTGTAATGAAACCAACTTTAGCATTTTTCCCCTGAGTGGTTCTCAAGAAACAACAGAAAATTGTTTCCTTACAAGCCCACCTCTCCAAGGAACACTTCATTTCCCTTGCTTTGTAAAGCTCTGTGATAATGTATGTTTTCCATTTTTAACAGTAACATCTGTCCTCAGGAGAACGTTTTCTCCCTTCCTGTTGTTTTTATGTTCAAATACATATGAACCAAATGTACTCATTCAAATGGTACATTATAACGTGCACAGATAACCATAATAAAGGTTGAGTCCCATTACTCAGCAATTCGGGCCCTACTTATCCCACTTGCTCAGATGTTTTAAACTGAGATTTTTATAGGCCTGGTCTCAGTATGTGTCTGGTACAACACCCTATAAGAGACTATAGAAAGTGTCCTTCTCAGAGATGTCCCATATAGGAGCGAGACAAGGCCACATCTATGCTTTTCCTGCCATTTGTGTCATTTAACCAAGCAGAACAAGAATGCCAGTTGTGCCCTAACCACTGGGTACAGAAAATTAAGGTGGCTCTTTCCACTTTGTTTCTTCCAAACTTCTGCAGGTGAGAGATATCTTGGCCTGTAAGAATGTTTTAGATTGAATAGTTTCTATATGGTGTTGACCTGCTGATTGTCTATACAGAAAATAAAAAGGAGACTGGATAACTCATTCATCTCTTATAAAACTCAGCATATTCTTCATCACTTTCAGTTACGGCTGTGTAAATTCATTCTACTGAAACCATGGAGGATAATGTTTGTTCTCAGACTGGTCCTGGTGCAAAGACATCCAGCTGCTAAAATGTGACTTCTCACAAACTGAGTTACTGTCTGTATTGCAGTTGCTCCCATAATCATGTGCTTATCAACAAATGAAGCCACGACCCTGGCTCTAAAGCATTATAGCCTAAACAGAGTGAGCTGAAGGATAAAAGAACAGGATACAATCACATCTGACCAGAGTGGAGACTGTGCAGGCTCATGGAAGTAGATTTAAATTACACTAAACATGTGCCGTTTGACCATGCCCATAAAGTCATGGTCTAGAAACACGTCGCCAAAAGAAGCAGATCAGCTGTACTGGATATATCCTAGCATAGCTGATCCGCTTCACTGGGCAAAACACATGACACTTGCTGTCCTGACTGTTCATCTTGCAAGACAAACAGGCCCACAAGAGGAAATGGGGAAAGCTGGGACAATCCAGTGTGGTAACGTGGTCCTTGGGTTGGGGCCACCAATCAGCTGATTGGCAGTCTTAGCCTTGAGACCACACTTGAGCAAGTTTGATGGTCTAGGACTTGAGCAGCCAATTAGCAAGTTCAACACTCCAATGTGGTTTCAGTGCTGGGGCCACCAATCAACTGATCAATTGTTCTGGTGGCACAAAGGTGACAAAAGGTGATGTCTGTTTCTACCCATAGAAATGAAGGATAGAAGAGCCCTCAAAGGCCACATAATCCAACACCTTGCTTAAGGTAGGATCATCCACATCTAAACCATCCCAGCAAGAGTTGGTCTAACCCATCCTTAAAAAGCAGATAAATAAGCATCAAGGATTACTGACTGACACATGGGGAATTGCTTTCCTAGGCAGCAATATCAGATGGCCAAATCACTCTTCATGGGGGGAATGTTTAGCCTTCCAATGGATCCACCTTGAGAATATATAAATCAGAGCAGAATTTTTTCCCTTTTCATCTTTTCTGGGTACAGCAGTGCTCCAGTCTCCCAAAACTGAACCCAAAGCAGAAGGTAGTTTCAGCCACTTCTTTGATGGGAACTGCCAAAGCATGACACTGGATCCCCACCAAAATATGAAAACAGTCTTACCAGTTCTTCAGAAACCAATGATAACAGATCTCTGAAGCCTTCTGGGGCTGGTGAATCACTTTTCTCAACAGGGAATCTAAAAATGAAATTGAGGCACCAGAACAGAGCTTCTCTTTGGGGAGGAAGGGAAATATCCTGACCCTGTGACAGGGCAAGTAACCTACTTCATTTCTTAACCTCCTTAACTACAGCATTACCAGGGTTCAGCCACAAAAGGATCTGAGGCATAGCTCTGAGGAAGGACTCACCTGACAGCTACTTCTGTTCCACTGCCTTACTGTTCTAAAGTAATGAAGTTTTTCCCCAAGATCTAATCTAGATCTACTCGGCTGCAACTTAAAACCATTATTTCACATCCTGCCCTCTACAGCAGGAGAGAACATACGTTCTTTCTCTCTCTTTTATGGCAGCCTTTCAGATATTTGAAGACTGCCTTGCTTGGCAAAGTGATGTATACACCCAAGTTGCATACACCAACTCCTGTCCAGTGAAGTAGGCCTTGTGAGACTCCTAGAAAATAATCTACATGACACCACTTTGCAAAACATTTGCCTCTTCAGATACTTGCAGACACTTGGAATGGGCAAAGAAGGACCAGGGTCTCCAAACCACATCACCAACAGTGTCTTGCAAAGTCTCTCCATTTAACTTTTACTTCTGCTTGCCACAGTTACTAGCCTATTTGCTTTCTATGAGTCGGATTGGGATTGAAGCCATTTCCAACCTGCATAAATCAGAGAAAACAAAGTTTATAGCTTTCACCCAGTATGATGTGTGTGTGTTTTGGAATAAGTCTTGTGAAATACCATTACTTGGAAAAAAAATCCTTTATGGAAAGCAGTAGATTGGGCCAAATTTTTTGCCTGAATGCTGAAATACTGCCCTGTTTTTAAGCAAAAACTGTGCTTAGGAAATCTGGTCACTTTACAAGTCTTTGTCTTCAGCTCAAATCAATATGATGCTTATTAGGTACTGAATATACTCAATTTTTTAACCGATTCAAAAGTAATATGCTTTGCATACTCTAAGCTATTAGACCAACAACATTTTTCAATACTGACTGTATTTTGTTTGCATTATGTTGTCTATATACTATAAGCAGCAGCTGACAAAATGACTTCTAATTAAAGTTGTTCTCATTACAATATATCAAATGCATTTACTCTCAAGGGTTATCCCCCAACACACTGGGGATTTGGGGAAGCTATTTTTTATTTTAAAGTTCAGACAAGAATCAATTTTTTAAGACTTCACCAGCCTTCACACAAAGTTTGTGGCACCAGGCAACATCTCTCAACACCTGACAACACTGATACCTGCTTTGGCTATTATTTCTAAGCATCACAAAGACAGGCAAACAAAACACACACAGGCACCAAATTTAAGGTTAAATGCACACACACAGACACCCTTCTCCCATGTATATGTCTTTGAAGACCTCAATCTTGTATGCTTTGGTCAGACAATTTTGTGGGTTCACTTGTAAAATTTTGGACAGAAGTGACTTGAAAGAGAGAGGGAGTTAGAATTTGGGAGCTGTCTCAATCCTGGGTTCAAAGTTCAGCTGTAGGCCTCATCTTCCTCATGTGAGTTTTACTCCAGCTTACCTCCATTACCTTCAATAGACTTACTTCCAATTTATACCAATACAAGTGAATGGATACACAAGGCCTCATCCAGTCTGTTGTAAATGAACATATATTTGAAGAAAGACCTTACACAGACTCATAGATTGTTAGGGGCTGGAAGGGACCTTGTAGACCATCGGGTTCAGTCCACCTGCACTAGGGAGGAAAAGACATCTGGGATCAAGTGATCCCAGTGAGGTGACTGTCAAGTCTCCTTTTGAAGATTTCCAAGGTAGGCAACTGCACCACCTCTGCAGGGACTTTATTCCACAGTCTAGACACCCTGTGAGGGATTTTTTTCCTGGAATTGAGCCTGAAGCGGCCTTCCAGGAGTTTGTAGCCATTGCTCCTGGTCTTCCCCAGGGGTGCCCCAGCGAACAGCTGTTCACCAAGTTCTTGACGTACTCCCCTGATGTAGCAAGCCACTACCAAGTCCCCTCTCAGCCCTCTCTCCTTCTGTAGGCTGAAGAGGCCCAAGGCCCTCAACCTCTCCTCGTATGGCTTGTCTTTCAAGTCCCTGATCACACAGGGGGCTCTTCTCTGGACCCTCTCAAGTTTTTCCATGTCCTTGTTGAAGTGCAGCACCCAGAACTGGATAAAGTACTCCAGCTGTGGTCTCACCAGTGCGGAGTACAGTGGGAGTATCACTTCCTTAGTTTTGCATGAGATGCAACAGTTAATGCATGCCAGCGTATTGTTTGCCCTGCTGGCCACAGCATCTCACATGTCGGCTCATGTTCATGCGATGGTTGATCACTATCCCCAGGTCCCTTTTGGACATGGTGCAAGTCAAATTGTTGCCACCGAGCCCATAGGTATGTTGGAGGTTGTTTACCCCCACATGGAACACCTTAACTTCTGAGTGTTGAACCTCATCTGGTTCCAGTCCACCCAGCTCTCCAGCCTATCCAGGTCCACCTGTATCTGCAACCTATCTTCTGGCATGACCACACTCCCCCATAACTTGGTGTCGTCTACGAACTTGGCCAGCAAGTTTTTCACCCCCAAATAATGAAAAGCACTGGTCCAAGCACGGACCCCTGAGGGACACAACTGGCCACTTCTTGCCAAGACAACACACATCTGTTCATGAGAACTCTCTGGGTCCTACCAGGCAGCCAGTTTTCCACCCACTGAACTGTTGAGCAGTTAAACCCACAATCTTCCAGTTTTTCCATATGGATATCGTGGGATACTAGATCAAAAGACTCTTGGAAGTCTAGGTATATAATGTTGACCTTTTCTCCTGTGTCCAGGTGGCAAGAGACCTGTTCATAGAAGGAGATGAGATTGGTAAGACAAGACCTAGCCACAAAGCCAGCATGGCTGTCATTCACAATCTTACCCTCAACGAGCGTATTGCGTATAGATTCTTTAATGAGTTTTCCCAGGATTTTCCCTAGGATGGAGATTAGGCTGACTGGCCTATAGTTGCCCGGGGTCCTCCCACTTCCCCTTCTTGAAGACGGGCACAATGTTGGCCCTCTTCCAATCCTCAGGGACCTCTCCTGTGTGCCACGATTTCTGAAAGAGTTTTGCCAGGGGTTCCGCGATGACCTCAGCCATGTCCTTCAGCACTCTCGGGTGAAGTCCATCTGGTCCTGCTGACTTATAAATGTCTAGCTTTTCTAATTGGTTTTGCACCAGCTCAACATCCACAGTGGGAAGGCTATCATTCCCACGATGCCTCCTGTGATCTTTATCTTTCCCCTTGGTCTGGTGAAATACCAAAGCAAAGTGGGCATTCAGGAGTTGTTTTTTTCCTGAGTGTCCATTACCAGCTGTCCCGAGGTGTTACGCAGGGGCCCCACTTCCATTAGTTTTCCTTCTACTCCCTACATACCTAAAGGACTTCTTATTGTTCTTGACTCCCTTGGCTAACTTAAACTCAGTCACTGCCTGAGCTTTCCTAATCATTTCCCTACAAGTGCAGGCCACTGTTGTATAGTCCCCCTTGAGGACTGTCCCTGGCTTCCGCTGCGTGTATGCCTCTTGTTTTCTTTTTCAAGAGGACCATGATGTCCCTACTGAGCCAGGAGGGCTTGCCAGCCCTTCTGCTACCTTTCCTCTTCATGGGAACGGTTTTCTTTTGTGCTTCGAGGATTATATCCTTGGAGAACAACCACTCTTTGTGCACCCTATTTGTCTTCCGTCCCTGGTCCCACATCACTAATGCCCTGAACCTGTTGAAGTCAGCATTTTTGAAGTCTAAGACTTCAATCCTGCTAGTTGATTTGTCAACCTTGCGGCACGCAGTGAACCTGATGAGCTCATGGTCGCTGTCGCCAAGGCTACCCTCAGTGTTCAAGCCACACACCAGACCATCCCCTTTGGCCAAGACCAAGTCTAAAAGAGCAGTACCTCTGCTTGGCCCTTGCACTTCCTGGGTCAGAAAGAGCTCCTCGATTACAGTTGAGATGCTACATGACTGATCAGACCTAGCCGAATGTTCCTCCCAATCTATGTCCAGGTAATTGAAGTCGCCCATGACAACCAAGTCCCTTGCACACATGGCCTCTGTCAGTTCTCGAGAGAACTCAACATCCAGCTCCTCCCCTTGGTTCGGTGGCCTGTAGTAAATGCCCACAGTTAGATCTCTCTCACCTCGCCCCCCTCCCCAAAGCTTGACCCAGAGAGTTTCAAGCTGCTTATCTTTGGAGCCAATGTCAGCCTCCAGAGAGGTGTACTGCTCCCTCACATAGAGCTACCCCTCCACCTTTTCTCCTTGCTTGGTTCCTTCTGTGCAGGGTATAGCCCTCTACTGCTACACTCCAGTCATGCAAGGAGTCCCACCAGGTCTCTGTGATCCCTACCGGGTCATATTGCCCACTAGAGAGCAGGAGGGCCAGTTCCTCCTGCTTCTTCCCCATGCTCCCGGCATTGGTGTACAGGCAGCCGAGGCCCCCAACTGACACCCTTGATTTCCTGAGACGCTGTGGGAGAACTGTTCCATTAACTGTTTTTGAAAACACTATCTTAGTGTCCTCCACGTGGGAGCTTTCCTGTGTGCCAGTCCCTAGGCATGCTCCACTTGGAGTTTCTCCATCCCCCAGCAAAGTCATGAATCAGTAGAAAAGTTAACTAAATAAAGCCATAGAGAAGTTAACGTTCAGTCTCTGACAGGTCTTCTCCTCTTCCACCGAACCAAGGGCACCATCTGTGATCACATTTTTTCTGACAGATGCATCTTCTGAAAAAGATTAAGTTACTAACATACGATATGTGGACCTTCAGATGATATACAGTACCCCATATGAAAGAACTGTAATTTGAAGGCCTGGCCTAAATTCAAACTAGTGACCCAGAAGTGTGAGATTTTTAGACCAGAAGAAGTTATTAGTTATCTAGTCAGACCTCATGCATGACAGCCCACAGAATCCCAAGCAGTAATTTCTGAGGTAGCTAAAGTGACCAACATTTCAGGAGCAAAACCTTGGACTCTGACCAGACCACTTCAGAGACCTCCAGAGCTGGAAGGAGTTTACACCACTTCTGGTTCCAGTTATTATAGTCACCATAGTACAATGCTGTGGACAGGCTCAATAGAACAAATTGTTCCACCCATCTCCTAAACCAGAAACCTCATAGCCACATTCATACAGCACCCTGCCCAAGCCAATTAGCCCAAACTCTTAGCTAATTAGTATGGCCACATGCACACAGCACAGGGAGGCAGAGCTAATTAGCTGGCATGGTCACAGTGTCCCATGAATTCTCCTGATTCAGAGGGTGACTTGTAGCTGCCTCACAACTGGGAAGCAGCATAGGTGCATGCCCAGTTTCAGTGCCAAGCAATTTCAGTGTCAGCATGCTGCCTAATGCTGATCTGGGACCAGTTTTTCAAATTCAGGACCAGTCCCATTCATAGAGACCTTGGAGATACAGGTCTGAAAACTGGGACTCCTGGAAAGCCCCAGGTATCTCCTCACTTTTAGAGTTAAGCCCCTGACTTTCATCTGAGGCACAGCAAGGCTTTTGGAAAGACATCCTGTCAAGCTTAATTTAAAAGTTTCTAAAGTGATCTCAGTCTAACACGACCCTAGATACATTTTTTCCAAAGATTTGTCTTCCTCACTTTAAACATCTGCACTTAATTTTTTTAAATTTGAGTTTATCTAGCCACAGTTTCCATCCATTGGGTGTCTCTGCAGCTTTCTCCTCCCTATGCAGGTACCTGCAAGCATTCACCCTTTAACCTTTATGCAAAGCTAGATACATTGAGCTTCTTTGTTCTCTTCCTACAAGGGATGTTGCCAGATACTGGACAATTCTCATACTTCCTTCCTGAACCCTTTCCAATGGTTTCACATCCTTTATCAAGTGCTGACACTAGAACTAAACTCTATTTTACTGTAGCATCCATAAAGCTGCATACATAGCAGATAATACCACCTCCCTACCCTTCCTCTGCTTGTGCAACTGAAGCGCATGAGAGCCATCTTGTCTATAGCACACACAGAGCTCCTTATCCAATTGTCTATCCCAGGGGCAGACAAAATACGGCCCGTGGGTTGCATCTGGCCCACCAGGTGATTTCATCCAGCCCAGAGGTGGGTGCTTACCAATTCAAGGCATCCAGCCCAGTCCCGGGCTGTCCCTGCTGTGCTTGCATGGGGCTGAGCCCCGCTCACTCCCATGGGGGCAGCGCATACTCCACTCCCACCCTTGCCTGCGGGACGGCCGTGACCTTGGCCCCACAGGTAGGAAAGCGGTGGTGCTGGGAGGGGGAGTGGGAACAGGGGTGTGGGGAGAGCAGTGGCAGGGGGAAGTGGTGGTAGGCACAGGTGGGTACCCGCAAAACGCAGCAGCAGGCAAGGCAGAGGAAGGGCAGAAGGGGCAGTGGGTGAGTGGTCAGCGGGCAGGAGTGCAGGACTTGCACCGGTGCCCCAGGGACAGAGCCAGCATGGCCCAGGGTGGGGTGGCAGGAGCGTAGGGCATGGAGCCTGGGCTGGCAGCAGCACAGTGTCCATCTGGCTCCATCGTGCAGGACTCCCTGGTCTTGCATGCAGTTCCTGGGTTCTCTGCCAGAGCTGCACAGCTCTGCAGGGAGCCCCATGTGGCCAGTGGCCCAGCCACATACAGTCCTGGGGTTCACTAGAACTGTGTGCAGGTGGGGGGCTCCACCTGCCGTGGGCCACGAGTGTCCTGAGGGTCCGCTGCCTGCTTCTCCCACTGGTAGCAGAGGCTATGTGCAATGGGGTGTGGGGCATGTTTGTGAGGAGGGGGGAGTCCCACACACACACCCCACCATACATACCCCCCACATCCCCCATGCACACTCCACACACCTGCTCAGGCACCCTCCCCCTCCACACACCCTCCAACCCCATACCCCCCACAAAACCCCACACACACCCTCCCTCATACCCCACATACACACACACGCCCACAGCCTCTCACAAATCCTATGCTCACCCCCCACACCTCTCCACCCCTCCACAATACACAAGAATAAGACTTTATTTTGAGCTTTTATGCAATCACCTCTAGGCACATGACAAACGCACACAAATCAGGACAAAAATATTTTTGAACTAAAATTAAAATATGTCATTATAAAGGTTTGATTATTAGTATATAATTTGGTTTTTTTCTGGTTCCAAGATGGCAAACCCCCTTGCCAAAAGGAGTACTTTTGGGGACAAAGGGAGGGACTTCCAGTGGCATAAAAGTCCCTCTGGGGTTAGGGGTGGGACTTCCAGTCCCAAGATGGCGACCAGGGGCCGGGGCACCTATCAAGGGGCAGGGCTACCCTTGCAGCCCTCAACAGCTCACCAAAACTCATTAAGCGAGTCAAAATTGCCCACCCCTGCTCTATCCATGTAATATCCCCAAATCCTTCAGTCACTGCTCTCCAGGATATGGTCTTCCATCTTTGCAGGGGATGCAGTCTTTGACATGAGAGCTTATACGTTTCCGGCTTAAAGAACGTTGTGCAAATAAGGCCACTTCACCAAGTCATTCAGACTGGTTTGTATAACAGCCCAGCCCCCTTCAATTTCTGGTGTCTTCTGATATTTTGCCAGCAGAGTACTTCAGATCATTGCTAGAGATATTGAACCCATCCATACAAGTCTATAGAGCTAGACTAGAACATGGCATGGAAATCATGCGTCTTTTATATAGGGCAATATTCAACAAACTTGCAGTGGAATCAAGATCTTCTGAGACTGTCTGCATTTCACATGGGCCTTGCAGCAGATCCTGTCTGAAACATGTGGGTATAAATTAAAATCTGTGCTAACTCCATTGATGACCTCTTGGAAACTTCTGCCATTTAGATCATTATTGATATATTGAGAAATGAGTGTTAAATTCATCAATGATAAAACTCAGATGCCTATGTGGAATGAATTTGGGCCATTTAGCCTGTTAAAGATGCTAACAAAGGTCCAGTTTATAGAAAACACCATCCCTGAGGATGTCACTGCTTTCCCATTCCAGGAATATTAATAAACAGCAGGCCCATGATTTAGGAATTTTCCATAGTTGTCATTGTCTCATACAATCTTCCATTGCTTCATCCTAATGACAGTCAGACAGGTAACAAATGTTGCAGTAAGGAAATGAAAATGATCAAAAAAAGAGCAAGAGTTGCACAAAAGCAGTTTTCTTTCAAAAAGCTCATAAATGGAAACTTACTTGTCATCTTTTTTGGCACCGGATTGGCAAATTGGGCTGGAAAGTGGTTCTGTATCTCATTACCGCCTGCACTATCAGTGCTTGGAAAGTCTGGAAAAATAAGCCCCACTCTGTTTAGACACAATTCTGTTTCACTGTATAGAGCATCTGGCTTTTTCTCCCTTTGTACTTCAACGCAGAGGATATTTTCAGGGAAAAAAATAAAATAAAATCTTGGTTTCTGAATACTTCAACTGCTGCTTATTTTCCACCTGACACCTGTTTGTGACATCATGGGCATTTCCTCAACAGCCAATTATATAGTTTCAGCAAGGTCTTGGTATTTAAACTGCCAATGCAAATCCATGTAATCACAGGTTCCTAATTTAAGATTTCTTTAAGTGAATTTAGCACAGTATGCTTTTAAACTAGTTCATTTAGTGCAGGTTAATTTGCATTTCTAGGAGAGCACTGCCGTCTGCACTGGTTCAGTCTGGATAGGCAGAGGGAACCTGCACTTGGTATCACTTCTGCATGCAGTTATTAGTCAAACAAAAGATTATGGTTGATTTCAAGTGCAGAAGAAACCCTGGGAGCGTATGGAAAGCTGAAGAGAGGAAAATTTTGCTTCCACACGAGAGTCCGCAGAGGTAAAAAATGAAGGGCCGAGAGAACCATGATGCAATGTGTACGATAGTGCACCTGGAGCATTATTTTACTTACTTACTTCCATGAAAAGCACTGTATGGAGAAAGAGGAAAGCCTTTGTCCATTTGCAGGCTAAAGACTGCATGATCTCAAGGCTGTCAGGACAGGTAAAAAGTCTCTGGAGCATCAACATTGTTTCTCCTACTTTCTGGAGGTAGCTTGATCTAGTTCCATAGTTCTCAGCCTTCCTGATCCACCTCCCTGCACCATCACCTCGCAGACCATCTCCAGCCTCTGCACCTCCCATCCACATGCACAACACCACAGACTACTGCTCTCATGGCCCAACACCTTCCCCCTGTACCTCTCCCCAGTAAAAACTGTTCTTGGCATTAGGCTGATCCATTGTGGCTAGCTCTAGTATTGGAAACGGTAAGGCTGCCTCTTCATGGCACTGTGCCTGGGTCGCAGCAGGGTCACCTAGCCTGCCTGCAGCCCTGCACTAAGACAGCTCTGATGCATCTCCTGGGGCGGGAGGGGGGGGACAGGGGGTGTGGAAATCGGCTGGCCTGTAGCCCACAAATGGAGAATCACTGCTCTAGTTGGTGGAGCTTTGAACTAAGGCTAAGTACAGGCAGTCAAAAACCCTGAGGCTGAATTGATTCAGCCTTTGCAGGTTAGTCTAAACTGCTGAGATTAAACTGAGAAAGAACTGGACAGACATTCACTTTGGATTCAGGAAATGCAGCCACGTGCCTGCAGTGGCTCAGGCCAGAAGTCAGGGAGCGCTGGAACACAGCTCTCAGGTATGTAGCTAGCATGAGCTGTGTTTGCTTCCTTTTCCTGCTGCCCCCAAGGTCTCTGGGATTTGCAGTCCAGGTACACAGGAGCAGGACTCTGCAGGGTTGTTCATCACTTCCTCTTCCTGCTGCCAGGCGCCTCTAGGGTTTGTAGTCCAGAGTTACAGCCAGCAGTAAGTTTTTAGCAGGGCAGGGCAGGGCAGGGCAGGGCAGCTCTGTACTCAGGGGAAAGGAAGTTTAACCCCCCTCCCTGGCCCCAGCCCGGGTTTGCCAGGGGGGGGGGGCAGGGCAGTTCCCATCTCCTCCCTCCACCAGCCCTTCTCTGTTGGAGCAGACAGCACAGACCAGTCCAGGGCTGGAAAGCATGCTGAGATACTGGAGGACTTTGATTTAACTTGAACCAGGAAAAAGTATGGGACAGAAGTTTCAAAAACTGGTTTGACCCAAAACAGTTAAGTCTGATGCTACATTCAATCAGGTTCATCTTAAACCAGTTCCAGCCATTTTGAAACTGGTTTATGTGCACTGAACTTCTGTTCTATTACAGGTTGAAACCAGTTTCTGATCACTTAAACTGGTTTATGTGCAACTTCTAACCCTAGCCTAAGACTCTGAAGACCCAGGTTCTAGTTCTAGCTCAGCCACTGACTTGTGTAACCACAGACAAGTTGCTTCACCTTCCTGCCCCTTTCTCCTTCCAACCCCACTTTGCCTTTGTCAATGGAGACTGCAAGATTTTTGGTGCAACACAACCTCTTACCACGCACTCACGCATCAAGCACAATGAGGTGCCAATCTTAGCTACAGTCTCTAAAGACCTACTACAAATAATATCATCACCACCATCAGCTCCCCTGACTTCTGGTTCTTATAACAGGCCTGGGTTGCAGAGCGCACAATCCATCCAGAGATGCTAAACAACTAAATAGCACATTTTGATTATAAAGCCGACGGGAAAAATGCACATCGTGCAGGACAAAGAACCCAAGCTCCTCCTTCAGCTCCAGTCCGCAGTTGCTCACTCCACACCGTCGCTGGAAGCCAACGCTTACTATGTTAATAGACAGACTGGATCTCTTAGAAGTCATACCCCCACAAAGGCCACATTTGTTACAAGTCTGCCATATGTGCTCAGACAAAATTATCTCCAGTCAGATTGGGCTCTTTAGACACAGTAAGATCAAAGAGCTCACAAAATCCTTTGATGGAAATTTAATTCTTTAAAAATATGCACAGGGTAATTGAAAACATATTTTAGGATATTTCGGATTATAAACAGTAGGTTGCCGGCTGGCTTGAACAAATAGCATTAAACCTTTTTCTTCCTTCTGAAAAAGTGGGGAACCCAATGCCTATGATAGAAGAGCTTGTTTTTAGAAGATACATTGAATGACAGAAGAGAGGAAGCATTTAGAAATTACTTATAGGTGTTATTGTTGCAAAAATCATCCCAAGTGTATATCAGGATGTTCATTCTACAGGCGGCACAGGCCTGTGTTTATTCTGGCTCTTTCCTTGTTACATAGCTTCGATCGAAGGCCAAAATAAATGCCCTATTTCTAACAAGCTACACTGTAGATTTCAGCACTTGTGCGCTTTAAAGCAACCAAGATATCATAACCAGAAGTTACATATCCAGCATGAAAAGTCCAACGTAGGCTAGTCCACACAATGTTATTTTCTCCCACTACCACCACTGGAAGGGGTTGTAAGAACAGATCTTCCAAGTACAGCTCTGATGCAGGGACCAGATTGCCCACTTGTAAGACAAGTGTCCCCTCGCTATATTTAAAGTATGATTCAATTGGGCATTGTCAACGATGTCTTAACCTCGTACTATAGAAGCCAGGGAATTCTGTGTAATGATGACCGACCAAGCAGTCCAAGGCTGTAGTATAGTCTACAGAGAATGGGCGTTTCCATATGGGACCACAAAGCCAAACCTTGCTTTAATTATCAGAGACAATACAAATAGGAACAACCTGAGCAGGTCCCTCAGGGGGTTGTGGGATTTGTTCAAAAACTAGTCCATTTGTCAAAACCAACCATTTCTGCATAATGTATATTCCAGTTTTAACAAGGACAATTTCTGGGCACAACTACAAGGTGTGAAAAAGATCTTCACGCGCCACAGAACCGCATGCTTGGGATGTGGGAGGGAAAGGGTGTCTGATATGCTTCCTTAAAAACTGGCTATCAGTATCAGCCGCCCAAATCTCTATCGGTTTGCCCCTACTCAAAACCTAAGAGCCCTGTCCACTGAGGTTGTAGCTATTCTGTGGGGATATGTGCATTCTCCCATTAAAAAAGAAAGGAAAAAAACCCTCAAAAGGTCTTGGATTTAACCCAAAGCAAATGGGAACCTTCTGAAGTCTCATCAGTTTTTGCAAAACAGAAGAGCTGTTGTCTACCTAGATCCAAGCGGGCCATTACAGTGGTGGTAATGACTAACTTACTGCATGGAGTAGGGGTGCATCAATAAAGATTTTCTTGGCCAATACCAACAACTGATTATTAATCAGCCATATTGGCAGATACGGATCTGATGTCTGCTTTACAGGAATGCAGCTGGGCAGCGGAGAGAGAAGCTCCCTGCAAGTAAGGCTGTGCATGGAGGAGGGAAGGGACGTGGGGTGGGGTGCAGATCATGGCCCATGGTGAGGGAGGGAGTGGGGCAGGGGCAGAGGCTGGGGCCACTGCCCAAACAGGGCAGTGAATGGGATCCAGGGCCAGGGAAGGGAGCATGATAGATCCGCAGGAAGCTTGTCCAGGGAATCAGCATCCCAACACTTAAAAATGGCAGCGGGGGCACTTGAACTAAAGTTGGTCAAATGAGCTTTAGTTCAAGCACTGCCGCAACCATTTTTAAGCGCGGGGATGCTTTTAAACCAGAGCATAGCCAAGTGAGGTGAAGGAGGATGCAGGCTGCCCACTGTGGGCCCTGCATCGGCCACATGTCCCCTGCCCACCCAGCAGCAGAAGGCACAACTCGCTGCCCCCACTGTTGCTGGGCAGGAAGGGAATGTGTAGCCAGCACAGGGCTCCCAAAGGCAAGGCAGCAAAGCAGAGAGCCCCAAGCCCACAGCAAGCAGCCTGCACCTGCCCCAACCACAAATCGGGGGGGGGGGGGGGGGGGAGGGAACGGGACGTGCCCCCCTATGCCACCTTCAGGGGGTGTGTACAGTGGCAGGGTGCTGCCCCCCTGCACGAGCTGCCCATGGCTCCATCCTGCTCCTTGTCCCAGGTCCCATTCACTGCCTTGGGCTGGGCAGCACCCCCAGCCCACTCCCTCCACAGACTTACCTGCAGGGTGCTGCTGTCCACAGTGCATGTGTGCAGGACACGCATGCTGTCCAGCTGTCCCTGGACACGTGCATGTGTACAGCTGTGCGCATGCATACGACATCTGGGGGCCACAGCCAGAAGGCATATTATATTTAATCATGACATTACTGGCTACACCCACCAAAAAAAGCCAATAGCCAATAATGTTAATTTTCCTTTTATTCAGTGCCAATTCAATATGCAACTGATATCTCAGTGCACATCTACTATGGAGCTATATCTGTGAGGCTTAATCCTGTAGCTGACACCCAGGAGAGCACATTACAAATATAGATGGGTTAAAAATTGTACTTCTACACTAAGCTTCTGAAGTGATTATCAAAGGGAGGCTAAAATACAAATGGGTCAAAATTTCACTAGAAGCCCAGCTAAATCTTCAGTGAAAGACATGGGCACACCTGCTGTACACTGATCAGAGCCTCTGCTGGGGCATATAATTACAGTAATCTCAGCCTCGCTGCCAGGTGGCCTGGAGTTCTCCCTCCATCCTACTCTTTAGTGGTTAGATTAATGCATTTCAAAGAAAGGCATGCAACATGAAGAAATGTTCACTCAAAGGACTGAGTCAGCCAAGCAAAGGTACTCTTCAATATTTACAAAACTTCTCCTAAACTCTATGAATGAGGTTGAAAACTTCTTAAATGTAAATCTCAGCTAACATAAAATGACAGCCAAAAAGTATACTCATATTCAAAAGCAGAGCTGAACTGTCAGTCTGATGGGGAACAAGTACAGGCTGCAGCCAAACATCCTTAGTGCTGTTATACCAGTGGTTCCCAATCTATTTTTGCCGTAACCTGCTGCTGGAAGCGAAGTGCAGCCACAGGGAGTTCTCGGCACGCGGCGCGGTGCAGCTCATCCTTTGTGTGCAGTGCTGCCAGCATTGCCCCTGAAAGCCTCATTTGGGTCATGACCCAAGGTTGGGGACTGCTGTGTTATACTTTTTAGGTTTCACACGGTAAGAAGGCATGATCTGGGGCAGGAGTTGGATGGAAGGCTGCAAGGCACTCTTGTGTGTGCAAGGATGCAGTGTGCAAGGATGCAATGCTGGTCATTCAGCATGTGACACTTCCCTTGTGGTCCCAGTGGCTGACTTTAGTGCTAGGAAGTAGGTATATCAACTTTGGAGAGCTATCCAAGAATGTATAGAGTAGCTGATGGGAAAGATGTACAAGGGATATCAGACTCAGGAAATAACTTCTCATATTTTTGTCTAAACTAGTGTTTGGATTTTAAAGCAAACCAGGATTCAATGTGTAAACTATTGTTTATATAGGGCAGCTCTGGACTCATGGCTGAGCAATCTAGGTACAAGACTGCTACAGCCTTCAACAGAAATGCCTGTGGACCACATAGATTTCATAGACATTAGGGCTGGAAGGGACCTCGCAAGATCATCGGGTTCAGCCCCCGCCCAAAGGGCAGGCAGGCAGCAGGGGTCAAATTATCCCAGCAAGATAGGTATCCAAGTGTTTCTTAAAGGAATCCAGAGTAGATGCCTGCACCACCTCTGGGGGAGTCTGTTGCAGGCCCTGGGGACTCAGACAGTAAAAAAAAGTTTTCCCTTACATCCAGCCTAAAATAGCCTTCTAAGAGTTTGTGACTGTTGGACCTTGTCTTCCCCTGGGGTGCCCTGGTAAACAGACATTCTCCCAGTTCCTGGTGCACACCCCTTATATACTTATAGGCTGCCACCAAGTCACCCCCAAGCCTATGCTTCTTCAGTCTGAAGAGTACCATGTCTCCCAGCCTGTCCTCATAAGGCCTGCTCTCTTGTCCTCTAATCATTCACATGGCTGTCCTCTCTCTCGAGCTTCTCCATGTCCTTTTGGAACTGTGGAGCCCAGAACTAGACACAGTATTCCAGTGGTGGTCTCGCATCTTATTTTCTACCTATTAAAGATCCAAGTGGTACTTAGATGTCTTAGTGCAACCCATGAAAAACTGCTAATGCATCCATTCTTGTAACACCCCTTCACCTTAGCATTAAGAGTAAGTCATGAAAAGGTCTGAGAAGGGCCCCCCGGTCACATACACATACTTTTGGCACTAATGTTTTTTTTCAGGGACTGAAGCTGGTTTGTCTAAGCATTAGTTTATTGACTTTAATATCACTTAGAAGCCTATGGGGTGGAATAGGATCACGGGTTAAGTCTTTAGCTCAGGGAATAACAGACTGCTTTCAGATCAAGGGAGCCCAGGTTTGATCCCCACCCCAATAGCCAAACCATGAGTGCTCTTTAAAGGTCAAATTTCTAAAATCTCCTTTTTGGTGCTGACAACTTTTGAGGGCAATTTGTGTTGCCCATCTGTTCAAATAACTGGTTGGATACCCATGCCCAGCAGACAGAACAACATCTAAGGAAAATTAATGGCAGGCTCAAAATTGTTTGTGACAGATAGGAAAACTGGACTGATGTTTTTGGATGCCATTGTAGATGAGAATGGTAGAAGAGACCAACAGAAGAAAGGGCAGCCTGAAAAAGCTATGAATCTATTTTGACAATATTTATATTCTGTTGGAAAGTTAAAATAAAATATCTAGTAGTATCTTGTTCTTTATTCTCTACTAAATGCACAGAAAAGTCAAGAGAGGATCTGGCACCCTGATACCAGTATCCCTAAACAGGCCTTGCCCTGGAGTACAAGCTAGGAATGAGTCCTATTTCCTAACCTAAATGTGGAAGAATTATGATTAGCATTTCTAGAGACCCAATTTATTGGATTGCCCATGCAAGGGGAGCCCTGATGTGCTGCCTCTGTTCCCGACTTAAGAAATACCTATACTGATCAGATTTCTTCTGGCAGGCCAGTGCAGAGGTTGAAAGTGAAAAGGACTCCTTTTCTCTGTTAAAGAAACTGTAAGCTCTATACCAGGGATCAGCAACCTCTGGCATGTGTGCCAGAGTGTGGCAGTGTGGCACCCAAAGGCATTTTGCTTGCCATGCACACCTCAGGGTAGACAATGGGGAAGGGACCAGGACTGCACAGCTACAGCACGGATCGGGCCACTTGCAACTCCCCCACCATCTGGCCGGAGGTGCAAAGGCATCTGCTGCCAGCCATGAGCCAGGCCAGGGCTCTGCAGACGTCCATGCAGCTGCTTGCAGCCTCCCTGCTGCCTGCTGGAGCTGTGGCAGGTGGCCAGGAGGCTGCAAGGTGTTTCACCAAGGTTTGCAGAGCCCCGCAGCGGTGGGTGCATGCACGTCTGGGCGGACAGTGGAGGAGCTCCGAGAGGCCAGATCCTTGTTGTGATGGCAGGGAAGGGGCTGGGGCTGCACTGCCACAACAAAGATCAGGCCCCTTGCGGCTCCCCACTGTCTGCCCCTGGCACACCAACATCTTACAAGTCGATGCTGGGGTGTTTTTGGCACTCTGCCCAAAAACGTTGCAGACCCATTTGATATGGAGCATGGCTGTACCACTCTCCACTCATGAACTATGAATAAGGGGGCCAAGATGAAAACATTCAGTCAAACAATGGCACTTACCTACCTACATCTCTCTTCTCCTTCTGCCTCCTATCAACAGAAGCCTTTTCATCACAAGTACTGGTAAAAAAAGCAAGCCTGTAAAACTCATTTTTTCAGTAGAACTGAACTGGCTTTAAACTGAGATGCCCTGGTTTGCCAGTTTCAGTAAAAGCAATGCAAATGATCAAGAAAAACAAAGTCCTTCAGGACAGGAGGAGGTCACCATGGATTCTGCAATAGGACGAGGTAAACTCTTTGGTGATCATACAGTGAGTGTAAAAGTGCACAAAACTGCTTAAATCCAATGCCATCTCACTTTTCCCAGGGAGAATGTGCTCTCTTAGTCCAAAAAGCAAATACTGCTACTATTACTACTACTACTAATACCTTCAAGTGGACAGACTAACTGTCTGAGAATCTGCTCTGGCTAAGCATGATGGAGCACACAAATCTTTGCAGCAGGGCTGTCCAAGTGGCAGCCCTCAGGGCACTTGTGGCCTGTGAGGAGTTAAACTGCAGCCCACAGCGCTACTCTGCACAGCTCCAAAATGCAAAGGGTGAACACTGTCACTGATCATATCCCCTTGCCCACCCCATATCCCCTTGCCTGCCATCCCCTTGCCCACCACCAAATTCAGGGTTTTCAGTCAGTGCTGGTGACAAATTGGTGTCTGTGGGAAAAGGGCTGGGGCCAAGCAGTGGTGGCTCCCCCCCCGGGTTCTGGAGCTGTGCTAATGCAGTGGCTCTGGTAGCCATGCAGATGCCACACTGCCCCCCTCCCGCCAGGGCATTTAGCCCATGAAAAGCCCCATGGGCCACATCTAGCCCAAGGGGCAAAATAAACAGGACTGCTCTGCCTTACATAAATATTAAAAAGAAAACTGAAATAAGCTTGAGTACGTGTTTGGATTAGATGGCCTCTTAAGATGCCCTGCAGATCCATTTTTCTATGCTTCTGTTAGACAATGATGTCAAGAATTAATTAATCCTTGGCATGTCCAGATAAAGCCATCATATGTCAGATAAGTCTTTAACATAAGAATGCCCTGGAGCCTTTTGAAGCAGCCACCACTCATTATGTAAAGAGGCATGTATACCTGGATGAAAGCTATCTAACCTGTTCCAAGAGAAAAATTAATAGGCTTTTAAATGCTCTGTAATGCCTTCCTTCAGTAAACTGAAAATGCAATCTTTCCTCCCATAGAGAAAGACAGAACACTGAAAATCCCATGGAAGCGCTGACTTGTTAAACAGTTTCTGCGAGCTCTATTCTAAAGCTGTAAAGACTTTGAAGTGGAGTTGTAAACTCAATTGATTTCAAACAAAAGGCTAATGTAATCCACTTTCAGAACCCTTACCATGCTGGCAATGAATGCATCCTTCTTGGTAATAGGGAACTGTGTATTAGAGTTTAAAACAATCCATTTCAGTAGTTTCCAGAAATTGGATATGAAAGGCCTTGGCTGGATTCAGTCACTGGAAAACAAAGCTGATCTTTAAGTCTGGTCCATTGGGAAGATGCTATAGTATCTAGAACAATGGTACAATAGCATGTTACACTGATATGACCCTTTCACCTCAACTGTTTTACAAGTATTATAATTTATGAATGTTAATGGTCATGCCCAACAGCAAAATGCAGCCACTACTGGAATAAGATGCAACTGCTTTAGCAACGCACAACAAAAGGCAACATGCAATTTAGTAACAGGATCAGGGATCTGCTCTTCAAAGAATTTAGCCAGATGACTAATACCCAACTCTTTCAAATGGGATGACAAGACCACCAGTCCTTACACACCATCAGTATTCCATAGCTTGAAGGAGAGTTAGGTCATCTGCAGGATTAAAGTATCCTAGAAAACAACCAAGCAGATGTAACTCACTGCAGGGAGGTCAAGAAAAGGAGGTAAGGAGGAATTTAGCAGTGAGGGACAGCCTAGGAAGAACCCATGAGATCTCATGAAGAAAAGTGGCAAATAAAGAAGGGACCTGGAACTACAACAGTACTTAGATTTTAAATCTTTCCAGTGTTCTAATATATTATCTTGCATACAGCACACTCTAAAATAAAATATGCATCTTCTGTTTGAAAGGTGGAATGAAGAACAAGAGAGCTTTCCTTGTAGTAAGTTACTAAGTAACAAGAGTTGAACTTGTTCATCATTCTGCTCTATGCCAGTTGTATGCAGATTTTACTTTTGCTTTTACCCAGTAACTGGCAGAAACTGGTCTTACCATATTTCTCGCATAAATATGCACTACAATTTCCATTAGCTAGTTTTTGAAAAAAAAAGTCCAGGAGTATGCAAGAAAATAGGCTATTACATACATCCCTTCCTTTTGAAGCTGTATAAAATGCATTAGTTAAGGGGTAATAATGGAACTGTAGAAAAGGGACTGCAGAAAGTTACGTAGTCCAACAGCTTCATTAAGGGAAGGATCAGTTCTGCCTAAACTATTCCAGGCAGAAGTTTAACCCAGGACCCGTATCAAATTAGAATGGAGTGCGACTCGAGCATGGTTCAAGCCTGGCTCTGCACAATGGCAAAGCTGTGTTGTATGGGTATTTGCTTAAGTATTTTGCCTTTTTAGGCTTCTTTATGTACTGAAAACAGGAACCAAATAGGCCAGAATAGAAGATTGGGGGTACAGCCTGCAGAGAAATGAAAGACACTTAACTAGAAGAATAATTGTTGATCAAAGGACAGTCATATGAAGCCCCAAGACAAGGAAAACATGTTAAAAAAAATATGTAAGGGGAAAGAAAATGCCAGAATTATCTCAGTGGCTCAAAGCCTCTGTGGGAACTGTGGGCCTGAAGCAAAAACCCATGAGTCAGTCTCTCCAAATCTTGCTATTCAGTTACATGGACTTCAGATCAGGTCTATGAGCTGGCCTTTTACATTGTGAGCTAAGACCACCACAGTATCACATTAATATCCAATATAAACTCTATAAAGGGGACTGCATATCCTGCTCTCACAAGCGGATGACTCAGTATAACAGAATTTTGCTATCACTAACTTCTATAATCTCAGCAGTCTCCAGGGCTTATCTTTTTTTTTGCTTTTACACACAATTTGTTTTTGCTCTCATCAAATACATGTTTTCCTTGGACAGCTAGCATTTTATCTTTCCACACCGCATGCCTTCAACTGCTATAACTCCACTGCCTCTTGACTCCAAACCAAAGCACTTTTTAATCAGCCATTTTCCCCAAATTGTAAACCTAAGGTCCTCTAGCTATATAGCATATCTGGCATTATTACAAGCCATTTGTAATTAGAGCAACCAAGGCTTGAGGCCTGCTCGAGATGGAGAAAGAGGAAGAATAAGATTCTTGGTACATTTCAGCCTTTCAAGATGGTAATTAAGCAGCTGGAGCTTTATTGAAATATGAACCTCTACAAGTAATTTCTTCAATGTTCTATAATTTAAAATGAGCACAAAGCCATTTTTTAAAGGGCCAATCAACCCAAACTTCCCTGAGCAGAACTGGAAAGTAGCAGCAATCTGTCCCTTCAAAATTAAGTATTCAGTGTCTTGCAGTAATAAATGAAATTGGGATAAACCCCCTCCTCTTTGTGGTCCTCGGCAAAGACTAAACATGGCACATGGTCCCCCCCCCCCCTTCCTTTAAAGCCCATTCCTCCCTGAGTAACTGCACCCCCTCCCCGCCTCCTCGCTACCTAGGTACCCACAGCAAGTCTGGCAAAGGGACAAAATGTTAAGAATGCCTCAAAGAGTGGCCAAGAGTTCAGAGACTGTGAAGTGGGCCAATGAAAAAGCGCATGACTGACTCCAACTGAAACATTTTAGGGAAGAAAGGAAATCCATGCAGGCTCTGTCATGCTCTCACATTTTCTCTCATTGACTCTTGCCATGGGCCTTCAGCCATCCCATTCTGCCCTGTATGATTACATCACTAGCAAACTTTTAAGGGCAGAATTGTGCCTTTCAGGCAGCTTTTTCCAGATTTTTGAAAGCTGAGATACCTCACTCCCCCACCATCCACCTCAAATTGTGTCATCAAAAAGACAAACTGCAGATCTTCCATTCTCCATGTGCTCCATGAATCCTGGCAATGTAAATGTTGACCTTGAAAGCATTGTTGGAGGCTTCTGAATTAGCTATCAGTGGAAGTAACTGTGGAAACTCACACCTCAGTTTGTTGTTTTAGGTTCTCTACAAGTGTCAGCAGACACTGCTGCATCAGTTATACTTGTGCCAGATACCAAAGGTTTTCTCTGCTACTGTAACAGGGGCAGATCTAGTATTTTGAACAGTATTTTGAAACTTGCAAGTTCCCAGCCTCTATTTCCTAGGAGGGAGAGAAGCGGGGATACAACTTTCAGAGCACTCCCAGACAGAGGTGTTAAGAAACTTACGTCCTACCTGAGCTTGTTATAGATAATCTGATGCTGATGTTGCCTTGAAGTCTGCCCCATTTAAAATGAGTGCGTTTGAAAAAGAAACCCAAACCCATGTACGTTTGCCTGTATGAACTACAGCTGCCTATCAGTTTTTAAAGGGGATTTACAGAGGAAGTAGCTTTCAGTAAAATGTTGATGGAGTGAAGCTACCATTTGTAGGAAACAAAGTCATGAAACAGGACTTTACACCTGTGTTATTTTCATCACAAAAATCCCAAGGACCTTTAAAAGCTGCTAGGGCAAGGAAATGCACTACAAAGGGCCTTGAGGTTGGAAGGACTCAGCACGTTCCAACTTGAAAATCTGTGACTGAAACAGGAAGTAGGAATACTGAAAAAGATTCAGAGAAGGTGCAAATGACAGGGCACAAGGTTGGAGCGTGTAATGTGATACGGCTTTGGGAGAGGCTCGTGCAGTTTCAACTACATGTGCAATGGGGTCCAGGAGATGGTGTGAACAACATCTGTTTAGAGTATTACTGATTAAAAGCTCTTACAGTTTCTCATAAGGTTATAAGAATTGGTGCAGCGGTAGACCATTATCTTAAGATGAGAGGAAGCACCCACATATGGACAATCTAATGGAACAAGATGGTCACCCATCCATGGCAAATTTTTTTCCTGAGAACTTGTGATAAATTGTGAGGCTGGTACTTGACAGTAACTGGCAGCAGTCTGACCGGTGCAGTGGGGATTTACCATGACACTACCAGGCCTTTTCTGGATCTTCAAAGTCCCTGATGGGACAAGACAAAGAAAAGGAATTACAGTAGATTCTGCTTTATAGAATCGCTGGTAGAATCTGCTTTATAGAATCTGCCACTTATATGAATCAATACGGGGAAACCAAAATCATTTGTATATTATTACAGCGAGTGATTTTACATGTACATTAGAATCACAATTTGTGGTTTTTGGAATCAGTTTACCAGAGAACCAGGGGATCTTGCAGTTTTGTGAGGAGCCCTCTGCAGGTGGGCCAAGTTGCAGCCTGCAGCAGGCTGGGAAGGAGCAGGAGGAGGGCAATCAGGCAGAGGGGTGCTATGTGCATGTACATGGCCCCAGGCAGCCTGGAGAGCAGCTCCCACGGGTAAATGGTGATGTGTGGCAGGGGGAGAAACTGAGCCATAGGGAGGGAATTGGGCAGGACTGGGGTCCCAGTGGGGAGTGGGACCAGGCTGTGGGTGGCTCTTCTGGGGGCTGGGCTCCCTGGTAACACACCCTCTGGGTGCATGGTAGCTTTAAAGCGGCCCTATGCCGCTACCCTCGCTGCCCACACCCATGCCCGCCCCATACACAGCTCAGGGGGTGGGGGGGCAGGTTCCCCCTGCCCCTCTGGGAGTGCACACCACACCAGGGAACTGGCTCCATCCCCTGCGCCTGAGCCCAGTGGGTAGCAGCAGGTGGAGAGCCGGTCTCTGCTCTGCTGCAGCAGCTGCCACCTCCTGGTGGGGGAAGGGGCTGCACACCCAGGTCCCAGGCCCCATAGCCCTGGCAGCTGGGAGCCCCCTCCAGCAGGACTGGGGGGCCAGGGGGCTGTGGGTGGGGGAGGAGTGAGTATCTGTATTCTTTAAAAAAAAACAAACACCCACAAAAAAATGGATCTCCTTTTAATGAAATCAGCAAGTTAATAGAATCAAATCACCATTTCCCAAAGTGATTCCAATACGAGGAATCCACTATTCTTCCATCTAATAAGATTTTTGCTCAGCAAGCTGGAACAAAGCTAAGCTCGTAGCTCTTTGCTTCAACCCATTCTCAAGGTTAAAGATTCTTACCTCCTGCAGACCCGCTATTGCAGAAGTTGCAAAATAAGAGCAACTTAACTAGGCATTTCCAAAGCCAAACGAGGAAAGCCAGGGTCCAAGGCTGGTTACATAAGTCAAGGGCAGTATGTTGTGCCTGTAGCTTTCAAGGAACTAAAGAGTAACCCAGGGAGATATACAAAGATCCTTGTCTTTGGCTAGTCTTTTTTTCCCCCCCTCTCTCTACTTCAAGTACGTTTGGCTTGATGTACACTAGCAAGTAGGGCTGTGCGAAAATTTCGATGGGCATTTCGTTTCAAAGCTTTTTCCACCCATTTTGAGCTTGAAACAGCGAAACTAGAACGAAACAAAAGGCTTTGAAACAAAATGTGGGCACTCAAAACTTTTAGAAAGTTTCAAAACATTTCACGTTTCGAAGCAGCCCAGAGGCGGGAGGCAGGAGAGAGCCAGGGCTGCGCTCTGAGCGGCTCCACCAGCCCCATGGAGCTCAGCCCAGTGGCGGGAGGCGGTGGAAAAGCCAGTGGCAGAGCCACTCCAAGCGCAACCACGGATCTGAGCGCGGCCTTGGCCAGTGGCTCTTCCCTGCCTCTGCCACCAGGCTCAGCTCCGTGGGGCTGCAGAGCCTTCCTCCGCCAGGCCGTGCCTACCAGGGCTGTACTCCAAGCCGCTCCGCCACTGGTTCTCCTGCCGCCAGGCTGAGTTCCATGGGGCTGGCGAAGCCGTTTGGAACGCAGCCTAGGCTGCGAGCACAGCTGGCAGCTGGTGGCTCCGCAGCCCCACAGAGCCAAGCCTGGCGGCGGACAGCCAGTGGCGGAGCTGCTTGGTGCGCAGCCATGGCCCTCCACTGCCTCCCGCCACCAGGCTCAGCTCTGTGGGGCTGGCAGAGCTGCTTGGAGCGCAGCCCAGCAGCGAGAAGTGGGGAGAAATAAGACTGCACTCTGAGCATCTCCATCAGCCCCACAGAGCTCAATCTGCCCTCCCAGTGCTGCCACCAAGTGCCAGGAAGAGCCCAGTGCCGCCCGTGCTGCAGATGCTGCTTGCCTGCAGTGGCAGCTTCCTGTCAGATCTGGGGACCTGCACCCCTGGAAGGGGTCTGGCACAGTCCCACAGCTCTCCCAGGGGTGTGGGGCCTGGATCTGTGTACGGGATGACAGGAGGCTGCCACTGCTGCCTGGGATCAGCGCTGGGTGCAGCCCGTGCTCAGCGCCAGGAAGACCACTGCTCCCACTGGCCCTAGGCAGCAGTGGCAGCCTCCTGTCATCCCATGCACAGATATGGGGGCCCCATGCTCACAGGAGGGCTGTGGGGCAGTGCCGGACTCCTCCCAAGGGTGCGGGCCCCTGGACCTGCGCGTGGGATGACAGCAGGCAGGATAAATATTTGTAAAACAATACGCCTGGATAACTAGCACCCAGATGTCCTAAAAACTGGTTGAAGGGATTCTCTGGCTTGCTGATGATGTCCGTTTTGAATGAAATACCAGGAAGCTTCAGAACACTGGAACAATGTTCATGCTGTGTTCATATTCTAAAAGGGTTAGCTGCATTACCCACGTAACTATAGGCCGCATAGCCTGAAAATAATAGGATTCAATGAATAAAGAGTAATATAATTAATGCTGGTTATACAATTTTATGGAAAATATGACCAGGGAACAAGACTTCAAATATGGTTGAGGACAGGCAACTATTAAGATGAACTATAACTTTTGTAAGGCATCTGATTTAATACTGAACAGCACCATTTAAAATTTAATACAGTACAGCATCAATACTGCACACATGAAATATCTAAAGAACAAGCTAATAGACTACCCTTAAAATATATTTGTACCTGGGGAACGAGCACTGAATACAAAGCATTTCTAGTGGGTTTTCCCCAAGACAGTAATAGATCCAAGGCTTTTCAATATTTCATCAGTGACTTGAAAAAGATTTGGGCATCCTAGGGAGATGCAAATCAGCAGCAACTAACACAACCCTAGAGGTAGCAACAAGGGAGTAGAGAATAAGAGTGGGACAGCAATCTTACCTCACTCAGTACGTGATGCTGGTGAGAAAAATACTGAAATGTTGCGCACAGTTCACGTGCCCACATTTTGACGAGGAAGCTGAGTGCACCAAAGAAATGATTCAAAGACTGAAAGAAGGTGGCAGCAGGTTCCTGTCAAGGCCAGGGCAGTTCGTACAAGTGCTGTGCCTGCTCCCCAGACACCCCTTGGGAACAGGCATGCGGCCCTGGCCTCCCGGAGGAGGAGGCAGAAGAGCAGGTCCCCAGAGGAATTGAATCCGCTCGACCTACATCACCGGCTCAGAAGAGGCATACCCCAAGAAGAAGACGACCAGAACTTTGCGTTATCGGGGACTCCATCCTGAGGGGAACCGACGGTCCAATCTTTTGCCCGGAGCCCTGGTCACAGCAGGTCTGCTGCATGCCCGGAGCGAAGATTCGCAACATCACAGAGACCATCCCTAAAATCATCAAGCCCTCTGACTACTACCCACTGGTTGTGGTCCATGTGGGTACAAATGATGCATCCAAGGGCAAGCCGGATAACATCATGGAGGACTATAAGGCCTTGGGACACCAAATGAAGAAGACGGGAGCCCAAGTGGTATTTTCCTCCATTCTCCTGGTAAGTGGACGGGGTAGGCCTGTGTCATGAGGCCTGCACTGACGTGGTTAACTGGCGGCTTCAGAGCTGGTGCCACGAGGCAGGCTTTGGATTTCTTGACAACAACCCATGTTTCTGTGAGGGCACGGTGGGGTGGGATGGGCTTCACCTCTGCCCTAAGGGCAGACGCATCTTTTCCTCTAGGTTGGCTGATCTTGTACGGCAGGCTTTAAACTAGCTTCGCCGGGGGAAGGGGCCACTTCGAGTGGAGAGGATGCTTCACCAGCATGCAGGGTGACAAGAGGAAGGGAAGCCCAGGCAAGTATCAACGTCCAGGGAGCAGGGGGCCACAACTGTCCTAGGAGGGGGAGGGAGGCATGTGCACCCTCAGGAGGCCTCAGGTGCCTCTACACTAATGCTTGTAGTGTGGGGTGTAAGCAGGAGGAACTGTGCCTCCTGATTGCAAGTAAGAACCCAGACATAGTAGGGCTCACAGAAACCTGGTGGGACCCTACCTAGGACTGGGCGGTGCGCATTCAGGGGTACACCCTATACAGAAGAGACAGGACAGAGAGGAAAGGTGGGGGGGGTTGCGCTCTATGTCAAAGAGCACCTCATATCATCGAGGATTGGCTTCGGGTTAGAGGAGGGTCGGGCAGAGACACTATGGGTCAAACTACAAGGGGGGTATGGCGAAAGGGACCTTACGGTGGGCGTCTACTACAGACCACCCAACCAGGGGGAAGAGCTATACCACGACTTCTCCAGTCAGCTTATGGAGGCGGTTAGGTCAAGGGATGTTATTGTCATGGGTGACCTAAACTACCCAGACATTTGCTGGGAGGAGCAGACAGCCAGGTCTGACCGCTCGCATAGGTTCCTGGCTGTATTACAGGACCTTCGCCTTATCCAGGAAGTGCACAGCCCCACTAAGGGTAACGCCTTGCTGGACCTGATCCTGGCCACGGGGGATGACCTGGTGAGGGGACTGCAGGTCCTTGACCACCTGGGCAATAGCGATCATCACCTGCTGGATTTCATTATCCAACACAGGGCATCTAGGGCTCACACCAAGGCTAAAGCCCTTGACTCCAGAAGGGCCAACTTCAATGAGCTTAGGAGACTAGTGGGGGAGGCACTACGAGCCCAGAAAGTAGAGGAGATGGGAGTCCACGAGGGATGGTTGTACCTTAAGGGGGCGATCCTCCAGGCCCAAAGGATAACAGTCCCCGAGAGAAGCAAGGGGGGTAAGAGTGCTCAGAAGCCCCCTTGGCTCAGCAAGGGCATACAGGAATGCCTGAGGACTAAAAGCGGGGTGTACAACCAGTGGAAGGGAGGAGCTATCACCAAGGAGGAGTACTCCTCCTCGGCCCGGGAATGTAGGTGGGCTACTAGGAAGGCCAAGGCAGAGATGGAGCTCAGGCAAGCGTCCAGGATTAAGGACAACAAAAAGTCCTTTTTCGAGTACTTTGGGAGCAAGAAGAGGGCACCAGGCAATGTAGGGCCCCTGCAAGACACAAACGGTAATCTTGTGGCCACGCCAGACAAGAAAGCTGATATTTTTAACAGTTTCTTTGCCTCTGTTTTCCTGAACAGGGACCGGGATATCCCACCTACCAGAGGTAGGGACAATCTTGGGGATAGCTCTATCAAGCCTTCAGTCAGCGCAGATGTAGTTAGGGATCTTCTGGAAGACATTTCTAAATCTGGCTAGACAGGCTAGACATTTTTAAATCTGCAGGTCCAGATGCCCTCCACCCAAGGGTGTTGAGGGAGCAGGCAGGGGTCATCGCGGAGCCCTTGGCCCGGCTGCATGAGCATTCGTGGTCATAGGGCCAAGTGCCAGGGGATTGGAAACTGGCTAATGTGGTCCCTATTTTCAAGAAGGGGAGGAAGGAGGACCCAAGTAACTATAGGCCTGTAAGCCTCACCTCAGTCCTCAGGAAGCTCTTGGAGAGAATCATCAAGGAGCATATCTGTGTGGGGCCTGCAGGGGAGATCATGCTCAGGGGCAATCAGCATGGGTTCAAAGGCAGGTCCTGCCAGACCAACCTGATTGCCTTTTATGACCAAGTAACTAAATCCTTAGATGATGGTGTCGCTGTGGACATAGTCTTTCTAGACTTTAAGAAGGCCTTTGACACTGTCTCTCACCCCATCCTCATCAATAAATTAAGCCACTGAGGCATTGATGCCTGCAGAGTTGGATGGGTAAAAAATTGGCTGATGGGGCGCACCCAGAGAGTAGTGGTGGATGGGTTGTACTCAAGCTGGCGAGATGTGAGCAGTGGGGTCCCACAGGGCTCGGTCCTTGGGCCTGCACTGTTTAACATCTTCATCAGCGACTTGGACGAGGGGTTGGAAAGCACGCTGTCCAAGTTTGCTGATGACACTAAGATGTGAGGCGAGGTGGACACACTAGAAGGGAGAGAGAGGCTGCAACTAGATTTAGACAGACTACAGAAGTGGGCAGATGAGAATAAGATGGGGTTCAACGTAGACAAATGCAGGGTGCTGCACCTTGGGAGAAGGAATCCACAGCACACATACAGGCTGGGGAGTTCCCCTCTTGAAAGCACAGAGGCGGAAAGGGATCTTGCAGCCAGCAAGGCCAGCCGTACCTTGTCATGCATCCAAAGGTGCTTCTCAAGCTGGTCCAGATAGGTGATGCTCCCCCTCTATGCAATTTTGGTCAGGCCACAGTTGGAGTACTGCATCCAGTAGTGGGCACTGCACTTCAAAAGGGATGCGGCCAGCCTGGAGAGGGTTCAGAGGAGGCCACCCACTTGGTGAGAGGGCAGCAGGACAGGCCCTACGAGGAGAGACTGAAGGACCTGAACCTGTTCAGCCTGAGCAAGAGGAGGCTGAGGGGAGACCTAGTGGCTGCCTACAAGCTCATCGGGGGGATCAACAGCAAGTAGGCAGAGCCTTTTTCCTCCCAGCACCACCTGGGGTGACAAGGAACAATGGTAATAAGCTGATGGAGAATAGGTTTAGGATAGAGATCAGAAAGCAATATTTTACAGTTCGTGTGGCCAAAATCTGGAACCAACTTCCCAGGGAAGTGGTCCTCGCCCCTACCTTGGGCAAATTCAAGAGGAGGTTGGATGATCACCTGTCTGGGGCCTTGTGAACCCAGCATTCATTCCTGCCTGTGGCAGGGGGGTCAGGCTAGATGATCTGTTCAGGTCCCTCCTGACCCTAGCTACTATGAAACTATGGAACTGTCTTTTGGTGAGAGACTCAAAGAGCTCAATCTGTTTAGTTTATAAAGCATCAGGAGGTGACTTGATTGCAATGTATAAGCAGTGGGGCCT
Source organism: Alligator mississippiensis (assembly GCF_030867095.1). Classification (NCBI taxonomy): domain Eukaryota; kingdom Metazoa; phylum Chordata; order Crocodylia; family Alligatoridae; genus Alligator; species Alligator mississippiensis. Next base: position 245,395,509 of record NC_081827.1, on the reverse strand, counting down.
TTAATCTTCCAGAAAAAGGGCATAATGAGAGTTAAAGGCTGTTGAACAGACTAGAGCAGTGGTTTTCAACCTTTTTTTCCCCCCATCTGTAAACCCCTAAAAAAATTTGAATGGAGGTATGGACCCCTTTGAATTGTAAGTGTGGGTATTCACATACTTCTGATTGATCATAATCTTCTTCCACGGACCCGTTAGACATAGTTTGCGAATTCCCAGGGGTCCGCAGATCACAGGTTGAAAACCACTGGACTAGAGGACCTGTAGCCCTAACACTGTCTTGCTAAGGCTCAGATGACCTCAGTTTCTAGCAAAGCTTCCTCCACCTTCACCTACTTGTCTCCTAACAGGGTCTCACCTTTTAACCAGGTTCCCTCCTTTCTTCTGCATTCTTGTCAGTTGACCAGGCTTGACTAAGCTGCCAAAAATATAATGAATGAGGAGTTTCAAAGCCCCTGTACAACATACCTGTGACAACTGACATCTTTCAGGAAAATCTGAAGGGAGATTCAACAATGAGGGAGACAACTAATTGGTACATCTAGGAAAGTAATGAAATAGGTTACATCTGTCTGGGCATCTCCGTGGTAACTGGCAAATGGTTTTCTTATGCGATTATTGAAGTGACCGATTGCTATAATGATTCAATGTATAACAATGGTATAAAAAAAGATGCAACTGTTTTTTCACACTTTGGATGTGTAACGTGTACATACTTTCCCTTTGGCAGCAGTTCTGATTAGCTGCCTGATAGCGATTAAAGACGCTCTATTCTACCGAAAAATGCAAGGTTCTCCACCTCGGGAGGAAAAACCTGCAGCATGCTTATAGGCTCAGCAGTGCTACACTGGTTAGCACTACAGATGAAAGGGACTTGGGGGGTCATCACTGACCACAAGATGAACATGAGCCTTCAATGTGATGCTGCATCTAGTAAAGCAAGCAAAACCCTGGATCCATAGATGCTTCTCAAGCAAATCCCAGGACATCATTCTCCCCTTGTACTCGGCCTTGGTGAGGCCGCAGCTGCAGTACTGCATCCAGTTTTGGGCTCCACAATTCAAAACGGATGTGGAGAAGCTTGAGAGAATCCAGAGGAGAGCCACGTGCATGATCACAGGTCAGGAAAACAGACCTTATGATGAGAGGCTGAGAGCCATGGGACTCTTCAGCCTAGAAAAGCGCAAGCTCAAGGGTGATCTGGTGGCCACCTATAAAATTTATCAGGGGTGCTCATCAGGATCTGGGGGAATGTCTGTTCTCCAGAGCGCCCCAAGGGATGACAAGATCGAATGGTTACAAACTCCGTCATGATCGATTCAGGCTGGACATAAGGAAGAACTTCTTTACTGTCTGAGCCCCCAAGGTTTGGAATAGACTGCCTCCGGAGGTGGTTCAAGCACCCACTTTGAATGCCTTCGAGACACATTTGGATGCTTATCTTGCTGGGATCCTATGATCCCTGCTGACTTCCTGCCCATGGGGCAGGGGCTGGACTCAGTGACCCTCCGGGGTCCCTTCCAGCCCAAATGTCTATGAAATCTATACTTGTACTTAGTGTCATTTCTTTAAACTTAATAACACAGTCACAGTTGGACAGGCTTGACCTAGACATCAAGCTCGGCACCACTCCTTTTCTTGTGAGGGGAAGCCCATGAATTCTGTCCTTGCATTGCAACTTCCAAACTCCGATCCCATGTCTAGCCAAACCTCCATTTAGCTTGAAGCTGATCTGTAAATATGCTTTAATCATTAAGGATTAATCATCTGCAACATAGGGAAGAGGTGCTTTGTCATTTACTTAAATGAAGAAAGACAGGTCCCTGTGAAAAGATTCTACTCCATTTCTGAAAAGACAGTTTATGATTATAATCCTAAAACAACGCTGCATACTTCAGTCTTCCACGTGGCACTCAAGCAGAGTCAAGTCCCTCTTCAAGGGCACAACCATGGGGATGTAAAACAATAGGGTCAGAGATTGTTCTTTTAATTTCTCTTTCAAAAGTTAACAGGAGATGAAAAACAGCTGCCTTCCAATTCTCCTGTTTGAAAGAAATGATTCCCACATTTATCAGGATTTCATCTGCTATATTTTGGCATTAACATTTTCCACGTCACAATAAAGCACCAACTCTCCCCCCTCAAAAAAAATCTAAAAACAAAAATTAAAAGTATCTGGGTGTCAGATCTCTTAGCAAGGCTGTTTCCTTCACAGAATTATTCATTGTATTTAATGACTGCAAGAAAGAAAAATATCATACTGTGAAGGAAGGTTATGTTCTTACTCAAGCAACTGTAACAAGTGATGCCAATACACATTCTTTTGGAAGTGCACTACAACAGTTTCTGTGCTAACCCTGAAAAATATTGACTGTCAACACAGTTTTTAAAAACAAGTGACCATGCAGTAAGTCTTCAAGAGGGACTCGAGATGGACCAACAGATAGATGTCAGCCCATGACAGCCTCCCAGATTTCTGTATTCAGCATCTGAACCAGATGCACTGGGTGCCTCCAGAGACAGATAATTGGATATAGTCAACAGAACAAATCCTGTCAGAGCAGGTAGCAAGTACTAGGACTGGAGTATTGTTCTAGCTGCGATAAGCCAAGAAATATGCAATAAGCAAGGATTTTTGGCGATCTGTTATTGGACCAACGATATATACAGTTACTAGTCTAGACACTGGCCAGGTATGAACATTTCACTTATACCAGTAAAAGTGATCGCAAACTGGTCTATACCTGTAACAGACTAGAAGCTCAGTATACACAGACTGGTTTAAAAATGGTGAAACCCAATCTAAGATTTGGCCCCCCATCAAAAGGATGGATGTGTGTTCTGTTCGCTACCAATCTAAACTACACCGCTTACAGAAAACCATGCAAGGTAGACCGATTCCACCTCAGGCTTTTTGAACGTCTGTATCTAGCCACTGGGTCCAACAAAAAATAATTACATGAGAAGCAAGGCTTTTTGGTGATGAATGCAAATTGTTATTTGCTAGAGGTTTTTTGGTGATTTATGGTAAAGCATCACACTGGTCTTTCCATGGGGGCAAGAGGGACAGCCAACCCGCATTGCAATGTGCATCTTCTGGAGCAAGGATAGTTTCTCTTCCCATGTATTTGTACAGCACCTCACAATGGGGCTTCACTCTTAAATGGAGCATGTGGGGGCCTAGTGTAGTGTAGGTCAAATCATTTCAAAGGAAGTTTGGTGCCCATTCACCTGAAAGTCCTCCTGACTCTTGAAAGAGGCTCTTTTGAAAGCCCTTGCCTGGGAGTCGTCCTTAGGAGATAAACTCAAGTTCAGCTACCAGCTGCTAAACTGAAACATGAAGGTCTATGGTCTGCATTATGCAGAAGTCAGACTAAATCCTCCTAATGGCCCCTTCTGGCCTTAAAAAAAATAATCTGTGATTAAGTGGTAACAGATTGCCAGGATGCTGCATAATTTTATACCATATTTTCTGATATTTATTCACATGCAGATATTTTTACCTGCACAGAACGCTGCTGATGTCAACAAGGCTCAACGTAAGCATCAGGCAGACATGACATTAATTCTTTCCTCCCCCTGCCTCACCCTCATTGCACAGAGCCCAGATGAACACTTTCAATGAAAACAAACCCACCAAACCAACCCACAACATCTTTCATTTGCTTGCAAGCTTTTCTGAAAAGTTATTTTTTTGACGGGAAGGAGGAGAGCTGAGCTGGCTTAAGGCAGAGATATCAGGAGGATACTCCTGACTGGTGACATCTTTGGAAAGCAGTGGGATAAAGGAGCTGATTTTATTTGCCCAGTCAACCAATGAGAGAGTTTTCCTTCCACCAGGATTTTATATAAAGTAATCATTAAAAATAAATCTTAAATAAGTGACATTTCACAAAAAGTTTCAACTTCCTTTCCGTTTTTGATGAGCCATTTTTCATTTATCTGAATTTTCTTCTCCCTCACCAGAGTTTATATTGTCATTTTTGTTTTATCACCTCCATAGTTTTGCCACTAAATGGCTAGGAATGAATAAAGAAAATGAAAAACTAGAGAAGTTTTTTATTTTACAATTCTATCACAAAATTTTTTATTTTTTTTTTGCAGTAGTATTCTGTCAAACACATTGCAGCCAGTCCTTTTAGCTTCACCTTTGAGGAGGTCAGCCAAGTAGACTTTTGATGATTTTGCAAGGTGTTTCCTAAAAGAAAGCAAAATAGGGGTGGAATATTTTGATCTTTTCCTTTGACAGCAGACAGATGCCAAAACATTGCACTTCCAAAAAGTATTTCTTCCCTCTGGTCTCAAATCTTCTCCAACAACAGTTTTTTGTAGGAAAGTGCTTAATTTTAAACGTCTCTCTGCAGCAGAGAGAGTTTATAAGCAGAGTACTGGCCCATTAATGATAAAATTTCCATTAATTTTAGTAAAACCAGAATCTCCCCATCAAGTGTTTCCAGTGCAGTAGTCTGCCTTGCAGAAAGACAAGTTCAACAGGCTAATAAACAGGTTGCTTGCTTCAAAGTATTTATGATCACAGATAAGAAGGACCAAAATTCATACTAAGAGTGACTCCAGTTATGCTCCAATCATTTGCAAAGAAGAAAAGTCACGAAAATGCCTAGCAGAAAAGAAACCAGTCTGCCTACAGACAAACATGGGTCTGAATAAGAGCAGGGGCTGTGCAACTAAGAAGAGTGCCATGTGGTTCTGTGTTCCTGCAGTACTTCAAAGCCTTTTTAAGCCCTGAAGTTTAACTTAATCTCCTAAAGAACAGGACAGAAGTTTTACATAAGATCATTCTCACCCACACCCATGACTAAACCAATCTCCTTTCTTACTAGGTTTCTCATTCAGCCCCTAATAAAAAGTGCAAGTGTAAGGGCTGCTCTAGCCCTTTGAATAAATGAGGAAGCTGAGTTAAAAAAAATACAACTATGTTGCTTCTAGGCACGGACATGCCTGGTATGCTTTTCATCTTAAAATAGCCAGGGTATAGTTATAACTTAATGGTTTTATGATTATTTTCAGAGCACACTTGTGGAGGCAAAAGAAATCTGCAGTCCTGCAGTTTTTGACAATGTCTATAACTTGAAACAGCCTTTGTAATGGCCTCATCCTGCACCAACTCCTTACATGAAGGAGGCCTATGGGGGAGTGCTTCCATCATACCTGAGTATTTTGGCAACTGGGGAAAGGTGGAGTGGAAAGGTTACTAGCTACAATCAAACTCCACCTACCTTTCAATGAGTAGTCCCTTTGATTTGATGCAAAAGTGTGCCTATAAAGAATATAGATGCAAGGGAAAAATAAAAGGTGCTTCTCCCAAACCTCCAATTTCTTTCTTTAAATACAAGCCATCTTTGCCCAATGAAGACATCTCTTAAGAATTCTGTGCCAGTTGAGACATGCGCGCTTGTGCATGGAGGGGTGGGGGAGCAGTCAGTGAACTGAAGAAGTGCATTCATTCAAGCCAACTATTTGTCTGCTGCCTATCCATCTAGCAAGGAAATCCATCAACCAAACAATAGCTAGCATCCCCATTGGAAGAGCGGTATAGTCTACAGAACTGGACAGAGATGGTATTCACGTTCTTTTAAGCCTCTGTTTGAACAATGTCACTATGGAAACAGATCTGTGATGCCCTGCACCTTATCAGCACTTCTCTATTTAAATTCTCTTCTTGAATCTTGAACAAAGCCACTCACTGAACCTCAACTAATCTAAGATTCAGATGGGGTTTTTTTTCTTATTATCATCCTCAACCCCTCTGCCTACCAAAAGGTTCTCCCCACAGCAGGACAAATAGCCTTGTTTGCCTCACATCTCTTCAGGTCTTAGCTCCAAATCTTTAAAACAATATTTATTACCAAATGGAATATATAAAAGGGACATGTGAATTTTCAATATGAATTCCACTGATTCAAACAGCTGGTCTTTTTGTTTTGCCATCAACTACTAGGAATTAATCTATCCCTATCTATATCACATGTGCCCCCCAAGGAGGATTCCTAGGTCAGAGAGAGAGAAAGTTGCAGAGGCTTCTCTGTAATCCAGGCAGCTTGTTAACAATTCCAGATGCTCACCAAATCCCAGTTACTGATCTTAGGATAGGAGAGTTCCTGCCTCTCTCTGCAAGCAGGAGGAGAGCAGCTTGGGTTTGTCTTAGATATCATGCAGCTGACTGCGCCCAAAAGGAATAATGAATTCATAGTGCTGCACTTGTACCAGATACAATTTCTTACCTACTGACCCAGGAGAATACCATGGCATTTGCTATGAGCTAATGACACACGGCCTGGAGTCATCACTTCACATCTAAATGGAAGGGAGCCAAGCCTCTTTATTTAGCCATTTTAGACTTTTATATAGCTACCCATCACTGCGCTATCTAAGCACCTTCTCTGTAAAATGGATAGCAAGCACAAGAGTGCTAAATCATGTTATGGGACACTTGCCAATATAAAAATCTCTAGCTAGGAAAAAACTGGCTTTATTTGGGGATTTTATTAATTTACCCTTTAGGGACCCCCAAGGGCCCTTCCAATCCTATGATTCTATGATTTGTTTCAAGTTGCAGAAATGGTCTAAAGGAGGAGAGGGCAATTTAAACCCCCCCACCTTGTGTCATTTTTGAGCTTCAAATTATTTCCAAGCTGCAGTGCAAGAAAGTCTGAGATACAGAAAAGATCTGGAAAGGAAAAGGATCTATCATCTCACTATGGCTCACAAAAAAATTAGTTCGGATTTTTTTGAGTGTCAGAGCCAAGTTTCTTTTTGTCATACGGATTCTGTTTCAAATGTAAAGTTCCCCTCATTTATTTATTCTTGGCCTATAAACGCACCGGCCAGATGCGGTGGGACAATATTAATGTTTACAACAGGTCTCACTAGGTATTTTATGCCCATTTTACGGAACCTGTTAGTTCACTGAGGAACATTTACCCTATCTGTTCCTCTAGACCGTGACTTAGTGCTTCCAGTCACCCCAGCCCAAACACTAAGGACCTTTCCTGGAAGCAAGCATGGACACTAGCAGTCCAACTGGACTCAATGGGAGCTCCTGCATGTTTGACCTACTCCCAATGATGTCAGTAGCAAAAGTTTCATCAGCTTCAACGGTGCAAGATGGCACGGAAAGGGAAGCACATGCACAAGAGACTACAACACCAGGGCTGAAAGACAGCACTTCTGCAGTCCATAGGGTCCTTTGAAAGCATGTTTTAAGTAACTAAAAATGACCAAATTTACTTTCATTGGGACCACATGAAAATTACCCACAAAGATCTGGAAGCAGGGTCCAAATGGTACATCCTTTCAATTTTCTTTCTGAGCACAGGAGGGAGTTAAGTATTTCCAGGAGCTGCTAAAAATCAAAACACAAAATAGGAGATATTATACCTTCATGTCTTGTTTCTCAAACGAAGAGCTCATCTTCATTCCAAGATACCCGTCAACTATTGCTCCGCACTAGTCCTCAGCAGCGAGAAAGCAAACATCACACACATTTCCAGGGACTTAAGAGGCGACACAAAATTAATGCAACCCTGGGTCAGCTAACACAATTCCTCCTTGGTTCCTTGCCAGAGATCAGTGCCACGGTGCCAGCAGTACCCTGTACACAAGAGCATCAGGTCAGCTCCTGTCACTGGTAGCACAGGAATAGGTCATTAAGACTGGCTGCTCCGGCAGATGCCTTGGGGCTGGCCCAAATTAGGGAACTTTCTGTTTATAATTTTACTGGTTTATTGATTTTGTTCCTCATCCTTAAATGTTGCTCAAGAAACAGACCTTGCTGACTCTCTGCAGCTGTGTTTATTTCCATCCCTTATTCGCATATTAACAGAATTAACAATGAAAAAAACCCTTAACAGATAATTATAGGCAAAGAAACTGCTCTGAATAACACAGGTCCAGGTTAAGCCACGAAGAGAGTGATGATTCATGAGTACCACCTAGCCACAAATAAATACAGACTGGAAATCACAAGATATCCAGGCAGAGAGAAGTTTTAGAACAGCCTTCAAATAGGAATAGCAGGGAAAAGAAACCTCACTGCTTTCAAGATGGCACTAGATTTTTTTTTATGAAAGGGGGCAGATGAGGCACTTGCCTGGGATAGGAGAAGAATTAACATTTTGGTAACCCAGGAGCTCCTTCCCTACCTGTCCTATTCCCCACTATTTGCCTGAGGCTCCAATTTGCCCTCATGCCAAGCTGTGCAGCTCCCTTTGAAATGATTCAAAGCTGTGCTTATATTTCTGAGGACAGATGTGGGCCCTTGGCCTTGAACCTCCACCTACTGAATACCCTTACCCTTTCCCTTCCTTCTCCTTGCCCATAATGGTAAGAATGAAGTATGCAGTGTCAGCCTCATGCTTAGATTTCCTAGACTAGATGGATCAAGCCATATTTTTAATAGCTTTTTTTTCCCCCTGACAACCCAGCTAGGGCATTAAGACCTAAAGAGAATGGAAATTCACTCCTCCAGCCATAGACAACAGTTCCAAAGGAAACTGCCCCAGGCTTCCGCCACCACAGGTCACAGTGACCAGCTACATCCAATGATCCAGGTTAACTCAGCAGCCCAAAGGTTTGCATGCTCTCCTGAACTCCCTAAACTACTGTGGGGGTCTCCCGCCACCTCTCCCCTTCCCCTGCCCCAAACACATTTCAAGTGACAAGGTGGATATGGGAAAGATTTCCCTCACTGAAGACAAGTGGGATCAGCATTGGGATTGAGCACTTAAGAGGATACCATACAAGGATACAGTGGGTTACTTAAGTCAATGGGAGAACTGCATCAGGAATTTAAAAATCTAGAATTTTTGTAACCAGAAGTTTTATCATATTGGTAGGACAGTTGATTTTTTTTCTTCTTTTATTTCAGATGCATATTACCCTTCATTTTTAAAGCATTTCTGCTGGCAAGAATGCCACATACACAAGAGCAACGGTGAACACAGCTTAGGCAGAGCATTGTGGTCCCAAGAGAAATGGGAACCTCGCACTAGAGAGCAGCATCAGGCAGCCCCTCCAGGGAGTGAGGGTTGTCGGAGTGACAGCTGAGCTGGCTTGTGTGGTAGAGGAGTCTGTTGCCAACCCCATTGGAAGGATGCGAGATACTGCAATAACAACCACATCTGCTGTAGGAAAAATCTAACCTTAGGCAACATTACTATTGAGTTCTCTCCAATATCATGCAGATTGATCACTGCCTGGTCCAGAACCACTGCAATCTCAGAGCTTCCTTTTGCAGCAGAACCTGCTATTAGAGATGCAAGTTGAGGCCAAGACCTTTCTTTCTCTAGGTATTCATCATCTTTCCCCACCACTAAGGAAAGTGCATCAAGAATAAATGTCAAAGGCACATTCTGTTGTATATGAAAGCATGCAAAATAACAGTGCAGAAATATGGCCTCTCTCTCCTTGATCCACCTTCCCCAAAGCCCTCAAGCTCCCTTGGCCTGTAAGATTAGTACCAGAATAGATGTCCACGCTTGATCGAAGCAAGAGGAGAGAGAATTTCAAGTTAGAGCCGACATCTGTTAGCAGCTCACTAAGGAACAGTTTGATACCCTCGTTCTTTTCAGAGCCCTGCAAATGTCTTTTTAAGCATTTAATTGGATCAAACACAGGAGGTCACCAGTTCTTTGGGTCTCAGTGTCTCAAGACAAAAGTGCCACATCATCCTGCGGTGAGGGAATACAGCAGTGAGGAATGAGAGAGACGGGGGAAGAAAACACTGGCAGAGGTTTATGTCTCCAAGCTGGTCCATAGGCAGCCTCTGATTGTGTGGGTGCAACCTGAGAAGGTCTGGTAAGAGGAGAAGAGTCATCCCTGGAGTTTCCTCCCCTTGCTTTAAACTAATAAATCCTGTCATGTGGGATTTGCCAACACTGCAGTAGCAGGCTACAAAACCCACCCAAGAAGATACGAGACTCCCAGCTAGAGTACTTCTCCTCCTCTCTCAAGCTGCTGTCATCTTCCAACTCCTAACTACCCAGGAGGCCAACCTCCAATTCCCCAGAAATTTTCCTTTTACAAACCTGACTTCTGATTCCCAAGTCCTCACTTCAGACACTGAGGAAGAAGCAATTTTCCTCAGGCCAAGAAGAGAGAGAAAATGTGAATCGCATTATTTGTATAATAGGAAGAGTGAGGCAGAGGCACCATCTCTCTTCAGTTTATAGCTCACCCTATAATATTGTGGGTTAAAAGAAAGTGACTGTACTTGTGGTCAAAATGCAAACTACACAGTGCCGATACTAAAGACTGACTACTGAAGAAGCATGGAGCAGCAGATAGGCCACTGAACTAGGTGTCTTAGATTCATAGGATTTAAGACCAAAAATGACCATTAGCTCATCTAATTTAATCTTCTGTATAACACCAGTCTTTAAATTTCACCCACATACTGAACCTAATAATTTGTGTTAAACTAAAATGTACCTTCCAGAAAGACCAGGGGCCAAAAGGAATTCCTTGAGAGACCACACTGACGCAGCTGTTGCCAGATGTGCCAGCTGAATTAAGACACGGTGAATTACAGTTCTGCAAAGTCCTCTATTCGTCACAGGGAAGGTTCTCAATATGAACAGAAGCCTTTCACATGCAGAGGTTATGCCAAATGCAGGAAGAGGCAGATCCATGCTTGCTGAAAGATAAGCATGTATTCCACCATGGCTTTAGTCTCCCTTAACGACATGGGAATCATGTTATTTTGCCATATTCCATTATATGCTATAAATCTACAGAACTCCTCTTACCACAAGGCTACTGTTTTTCAGCAAGGGTGACCCTCGGACTGGTACTCATTTGCTGAGACAAGCTCCATAATAAACCACTTTATCTGCCTCTCCCCTCACCACAAAGATTGTGTCTCACTGCCAATCTGCCTGCCAGGAGACCAGCTGGAAACAATATCACCACTACAGTCTACAGGCATACCCCCAACATATTAATCAGATTGTCAGAGTTCAAAAGCTGCAAGCATCTTTGCAAACTGGAAGAGGTAGGGCTGTGGTAATAATGTACAAGCGGAATCAACCCCATGGGACCACTTAGTTTTTTAAACAATACAGAAAACATCCAACATCCACATTTTTCTTTTGACGTTTGGATTTAACTCATCATTTTGGAGACGCACATAATGCAGCAGCAAGTATTACAATATATTTGACAAAGAGAACATAAACCTATTTGCTGCTTCCTCTCAGCAAATAACTAATTCCTCTCATACAAGTGAGAAATGGCAGGAATTTAGGGCTTGACCAGAGATCTCCATTTAATCCCTTAAAAGGGCATTGGAAAATCTGGAGAGGATACAGAAGAGCCACAAAAATGATTTGCGGATTGGGAGAAAAATAGTTTACAGCAAGAGATTTAAAGAGCTTGATCTGGTTGCCTTATCATCTGGAAGATTAAGGAGGAACTTATGTGGTGTCTATGTAGCTTCAATGAAGAAAGAATACAAAGAACTAATAGGCTCCTTAATTTGGAAAAGGCAAGAAACTGAAACTCAGTGAATTCAAATTGGAAATAAAATGCACTTTAAAAAAACGAAAACAAAAACCAGTGATTAACTACTGCAATTAATTAGAGGGTGACAGTGGATTTCTCTGCCTCTTAGTATCTTCAGCTGAAATTGAAATGCTTCCAAAACATCCAAAAGATAAGCCTTAAACATAAATTACTAGTCTCATCACAGGGGCAACCAAGTAAAGTTTAAGGGTCTTGGATATTGCAGGTGATCAGAATACATGTCTTAAGATCTCTATTTGTTAAAAAAAAAAATAAAAAAAAAATAAAAAAAAATGATTAAGCCTCACTAGTGACTTTTTGCAACACAAATCCACTTGGATGCATTGTCACTTTTTTTTAAATGTTATTTATTAATTAATCCAACTTCTCAAATTTGACACTTAAAAAGGATACATCCACTCCCCTATAGGTAGATATTTACCTTCCATCAAGAGTACTCTTAACCCACATCAACATCCACAGAAGTCTCATGTCTCCCCCCCCCTTGCTTATCCATAAAAAAAATGGAGGTAACTGGGATTTTGGGAGCGGGTTGGGGAATGGTTTGGTTTTATGTAGACATGTGCAACGAGATAAAAATAGATGCATTTCTAACTGATGGTCCAGCAAATATCAGCTGTACCTTTAAACAATCAGATCCCATCATTCAGAGGTAAACATCAACAGAATGCTTCAGCCTGTGTTTGGTGCGGCAGCACAGGATGCCTTAACAGCCTCCAAATGGCCTTATGCATGTGCAAATCAAGACAACCACCAACAGGGAATGTCTGAAGTACTATTGGTTTGCACCCTCCTACATGTGCAAGTAAAGGTGCAATGGGATCTAATGCATGATCTACACAATCATGCCTCCTAACAGGCCACACATGCATGGCAGGAGGTAGGATTATGAAACCGTGTAATAGATCCCTTCAGGCCTTATTGCCAGTGCACGGGAAGCCTGATCTTGGGCTTCCCCCTGCACCGGCAAGAAGCAAGCTCAAGCAGCTGGGAGCCCACCCAGTTGAGGTGGCTGCAGCAGCCGCAATCCCCCAGGCAGTCGCAATCCCCCAGGCTTGACTGCATGTGAAATCCCTGGCACTGGGGGACGGCAGCTGCCGCAACCTCCCAGGCTTGGGGGGGTGTCCCGCAGTCCTGCCGGATACAACCTCAAAGACACAGGCTTTTCACTTTGACAGTTTATGTTAAACATGAATCCTGAAAAACTAAACTTTAAAATCAGTGGTTTTCAACCGGTGGCCTGCGGACCCCTGAGGGTCTGCAGACTATGTCTAAGGGGTCTGCAAAAGATGATTATAATCAATCAAAAGTATGTGGATACCCACACTTACAATTCAAAAGGTCCTGCAGCTCCATTCAAATTTTTTTTAGGGGTCTGCAAATGAAAAAAGGCTGAAAACCATTGCTCTAGATCAAATCAAAGAAATGAGAACTGAAATGAAACAGCTAAGGAGTCAGTGTACAGTTACTCAGCCTGGTTAAGTCTGGTGCATGCTGAAATGGTTTATAAAAACCAAGCGTGTGCAGACCAACAGGTTAGCAAACCAGAGTGTAAACAACCCGTAAGTCAATCTCCATCTCCACTTACACAGAGCAGTACCCGACACACACACACACACACACACACACACACACACACACACACACACACACACACACACACACACACACACACACCCCCCTTGAAATAATGCCTAGTCATGGAAGAAATGCTGCTCAGCCAGAGTACAGGTGACAGAATACAGGTCTACGTGATGTGGTCTGCCACACAAAATAAACAACTGTTCCTCGTGTAAGACTGTAAAATTCATAGATTCATAGATGTTAGGGTCGGAAGGGACCTCAATAGATCATCGAGTCCGACCCACTGCATAAGCAGGAAAGTGCTGGGTCTAGATGACCCCAGCTAGATACTCATCCAACCTCCTCTTGAAAACCCCCAGGGTAGGGGAGAGCACCACCTCCCTTGGGAGCCCGTTCCAGACCTTGGCCACTTGAACTGTGAAGAAGTTCTTCCTAATGTCCAATCTAAATCTGCTCTCTGCTAGCTTGTGGCCATTGTTTCTTGTAACCCCCGGGGGCGCCTTGGTGAATAAATACTCACCAATTCCCTTCTGTGCCCCCGTGATGAACTTATAGGCAGCCACAAGGTCGCCTCTCAACCTTCTCTTGCGGAGGCTGAAAAGGTCCAGTTTCTCTAGTCTCTCCTCGTAGGGATTGGTCTGCAGGCCCTTAACCATTCTTTGGGACAAGACCGTGTTTTCTTTGGCTAAGTACAGACAGTAAAAAAGCCAGAGTCTGGATCAATTAAATCTTTGCAGGTTAGTCTAAACTGCATAGATTGAGCCGATAAGCAAGTGAACGGATATTCACTTTTGCAGGCATGTGGCTGCATTTCTGGAATCAGTGGCCCCGGTCAGAAGCCAGGAAAGGGAGGGAGGAACAGGCACTAGAGCAGGCCTCCTGGGTTGGCTGGAACAGACAGCTTGGGCCTGCCCACCCGGTGAGGGATGGGGGGCTTGGACTGAGGGGGAGGTACAAAGCATCCTGGGATGCTGGGGGACTGTGAGTTAACTTGAACCTGAAGGAGATCTGGGACAGAAGTTCAATAAACCAATTTAACCAAATTCAGTGAAGTCTGATACTACATCCATCTGGGTTTATCTTAAACCCGTCTCAGCTATTTGAAAAGTGGTTTACATGCACCGAACTTCTATTCCGTTACAGATTTGAACCAGTTTCCAATCACTTACACCAGTTCATGCACCATTTCTGTCCCTAGTCTTAGACACCTGTAGACTACTGAACATAACACAAACCCAGTTCTAGCTGCAGCTGTCAGACACTATCATAATGCAACACTGGCTAAGAGGCTCCTCATACTGAGGTGGTTCCAGCTAGCACTCTTCAGGCTGTAAGTCTTCAGGGTTGGTTGAAAACAGAATTTGCCTAGATTCAGTTTCTGCCACTGATGTAAAAACTCATGCCATGTCTACCCAAAGGTTTGTCAAAGCTGGTTAGCTTTTCTAGTGCTCCAAGGCTTAGTTTCTGCCAATACCCTCATTTTTGTTCAACAGATTCCAGACTTAGTCTTCCTGCAGAGGATTTACTCACTTGAAGAGGAAGCAAATAAAAAACCCCAAAAAACAAAATCATATGGTCAATCGGAAAGGGCTGATACCTGGGGCTACATGATGAATTCAAAGCCTGAAAAGGTAAGTTAGTATAAGGCTTTAGTTACCAACAGCAGCTAACGTTAGCCACCTGTCTCAGAATATCAACGCTTACAGTAGCAACAGCATTGCATCTGAGTTTATCAGTAGCTAGCAACAGTTTGCTCTGTAGATGGCATGCTCTACAGTCATGAGTGGAACCAAAGCTGGAGCTCTCCCTCTTCTGGCTGCTCAAAGTCCCAGTTAAACCTCAATTTATTCTCTTCCTCTCCAGGCAGTTATTTCTCTGGCTTGCCAAACTCAAATATTTTTCTACCCCACTAATCCAGTTGAGTCAACAGAACTACCCCACTGTAAATCTGGAATAATGAAGCAAAGGCTAGACCCCATGTTCCAAACCTAACAAGTTTACACCTTGCATTCCACGTTCAAAACTTTCTCTCCAGAGAACCCAGACACCACAAATGAGAAACACATATTTTGGGAAGAGAGAGTAGCAGAAGAACCTTTACATTTAAGAGAGAGATGGCATTGAGGAGTGGGGAGAAAGGGGGCTAATTATTGCTGTTACTCAAGGCAGGGGTCGCCAACCTACATACCAGAAGTGGCATGACCAACTAGGGCTCCCACCCATCTCTAATTGGGTGGGACAGTTCCAAAATGTAAACAACAAGTTCCAGTCCTGGGACTGGATACAAGAAAAAAGTTCTTTATGGTGCGTGTGTTCAGGGTCTGGAACAAACTTTCCCCAGAGGTGGTGCAAGCACCTACTCTGAAGTCCTTCAAAAAACAGCTGGATTTATTTCTTGCTGGGGTCACTTGATCCTAGCTGATTTCCCACCGGGGGGGGCTGGATCCAGTGATCTCATGAGGTCCCTTCCAGCCCCCAATGTCCATGAAATCCATGAAATCCTCTAGCTGCCCCCTGCCAAATGCCCTACATCCCCCACCCCTCCCCCGCTCAATTCTTGTAGAACTCCTCCAGGTGGTGCCAGTTGTACAATACCCCCCTTTTTTTTTTAAAATGGCATGTGTCCCACTTTTGCATTTTGCAAAGGTGGTCACCCTACAAGGAACCTCTATTGTGGTATGTGGTATATTGGGTTCAGGGGAGGCAGCAAAGCAGCATATACGGCAGTGAGCAGAAAGCAGAGCAGCAGATTGGACACAGGAAGGGAATCAGAGTAGCACTCAGGGAGGGCACAGGACTTAATTTGTGGCATGCCTGCCAGAAAGATTGCCCCCCCCCACCCGCCCGAGGCTTGGTCTTACCTGCCTCTTTGGCGGGGGGGGGGGAAAGGGGGCGCGGCAGCGACCTGCCAAAAGGCTGAGAGCTCCCTGAGCTGCACAGGGGCCCTTCAGGCAGTACCTGCCCGCTGGCACCCAGCCCAGGTGGTCCTGGGGGGCACCACAGCCAACCACAGAGGGAAGCACCCCCCCCCCCCCCCCCCAAAGCTACAGAGAGAAGCACCAGGCCCCTACACAGCTCAAGCAGGCAGGCTCTGGGGGGCAGGGGGGAAAATCAGCTTTTTTTTTTCTTCACTGGAGCCTGCCTGCCTGTCTGCACGGGCTGCCGCCAGGTCCCACAGCCCCTGCCAAGCCCCGAGCATGTCAGCTTCCAGCGCCCTGTGCACTGCTGCACTTCGTTACGTAGCAAACTAAAAACACCTTGGAAGTGTTTTATCTTGCTACGTACCAAAGTCACTTGAAGTGGAATACACCGCCAAGCGTGAAAGCAGCACCACCGTTAAAGCAATGAAAAAGGCATTTAAGCCATTTAAAGGCCAATTTTGTGGGGTGTACAAAGGCCCTTTGTGTTTAAATAGCCCAATACTGTTCCTCTCCTCCCTTCCAACCTCTCTCTCCTGGGCATGTTTTATAATGGAAGGCACCAAAATCAAGCTATAGTTGGGATCACCAAGCCCAACAGATATTTTTTTTGCTTCTCCCTTGGGCCTGAGGCAATATTCTTCACTGCTGCTCTCCCAGCCAGCTTACCATCCTAGCTCAAGTGTTATTTGTATATTAAATAGTTACACAGAACTTTGCTATAGTAACCTCCTGGTTCCACCAGACACGTTCATACCTATGCCTAAATGAACTGAAAAGGAGCCAGCTGAATGAGAGGTGACTTGCAACAAGCATTAATTGGATTAGAAAGACAGCAAGGGACAGTAAGCTTGGCTTGTTCATTACTCCAGGCCAGGCTTAGGCCTGTACAATGCTGACTCTCTAACAGAGACCTTCCCAGTAATTCTAACTTCACACTAAAAAGTGCCCCTCTGTGTTGAATACACAAAAATTATAGCAAAATTAAACAAAAGGATTTTCTGCAATCAAACAGTATGACAGTGTTATGGGCAAAGCTGTGTAGCCTAGTGCAGCAGTTAGCAATGTTTTGTGGCAGTAAGGAGGAATGACCCTGCTCAGGTCCAAGTCAGGTCAGTGCTAGGACCTGGCTACTGCCACTTCTCTTTACTACACAGCCATGACCTTCACTATGTGGCCATGACATAGGAAAAGCACCACCCCAGGCCAAGCCCAGTCCCTTCATCTCACAGGTACCCACATCATATAAACCAGTTAAGCTCCATTTTAAAAGCTAGTTGAGACTTTTGGCTCCCACAGCTTTTATTAGAAGGCTGTTCTAGAACTTCACTTACCTGATTAGAAACCTCCCCATTTCCAACCCAAGTTTATTTATTGATATTGATACAATACCATTTTAGGGCATGTCTATTAAGCCCTAAGACTATTGCCAAGAAATACACCCCAACCACTTGCTTCCAGTCTGCATGTTGAAAGTGAGGTCTCACCTACACCGTGTATAAGAACATGAATATTTCTGTATCTCTGCTAAAAAAAGCTTGCCTGCATTTGGCTTTTTCCATGTCCCCATCACAGTCGTGGCTCAGACTCATCCTAGATTCAACCGACTCAAGCCTTTTCCTTCCTCTGTTGCTTCCAAATTCTTGAGCTCCCAGCTTATAACAGAAGTGCTCATTATTTCCTCAAAATTGTGGGAGGTCACACATTTACTTTCAACCCATTTCTTTTCTCCAGTCCATAAGATGACTTGGTTAAAATATGCTCCTCCTCTGTATTGGCAGCATGCAATTGTGTATAACAAGTAGATTGTGTTATTATTACTCTCCTACTTTTTGTTCCAAGGTTGTTAATGACATTGTTTGATAGGAGAGAGGTATTATTTGATAAGATCACTTTCCAGAATGATTCACTCCACCAGTGACTTTCCTGGATCTTAATAGTTCTTTTTTCAAAGCATCCTGCTGTCATCTCCCGTTTAGCCTGTTCCTTATCCACCTTACAGTTTCACCCTGAAACCCATCTATTCACATTTATTTAATCCACTTCCTATGTAAAATTGCATCAAATGCTTCACTGAAGTTCAAACAGATCTGCAATCCCCAAACCTTAAAAATCAATTATCTTATTAAAAGGAACTATGAGGTTACTTTGGCATAACCTACTTCTGGTAAACCCTTGTTGCATTTCATTCTATTATCCAGCTACCGCCACATTTTCATTTTTCCCTTCAAAATGTGTTCCAAAAACTTTTATACTTTTAATGTCAGACTAATGCCTCTGCAGTTTGTCCCAATCATTCCCCCGACTCCCAAACCAGAGTAACTAGGGATGGGCAAGAGGGCCACCTGCCCTGAACAGCAAGTTAGAAGGGGTGCCAGAATCACCCCTCAGCCCCAAAGAGCCTGTGCTTTGGACCCCACAACTTCTATGGGAAGGCTGTGCTAGAACCTAAATTAGCTGATTAGAAACCGCCCAATTTTCAACCTAAGTTTATCCATGGATACTGTCTCAACATTATTCACCCTCCAGCACTGCAGAGTCTGTGCCTTAGCAGCTTACCTGTACCAGGAAGTCCTAAACAGTTCCCAGTTGCTGCTGCTTTAAGATCAACAGCTGGGGCAAACAACACAGGTGACAACAGCAGCAGCTCAGCCAGGGACTCTTTAGGAGTTCCCAGCATGAATACCACTGCTGTCCCCAACTCCTGGTACCCAGATGCTCCCTCCACTCTCCCAACTCTGTTGGAATCTGCATGCTCTCCTCCTGCATCTCTCTCTTGCAGGGTTTGCCCCAGGCACCAACCCTGCTTATTATACCATTACCCCCATCTGCCCTTCTCCAACTCAATACTGTGTTTGTTATTATCCAGGCATATAACACTACCCCTGACTTAGACTCCTTAGCCTTGGGATTGAAATTTCACATGCCTGGAGAATGACAGGAATGGAGATTTTCTGGTCTTTCTGACGTGAGTGTTTTAAATGTTTTTTAGTCGTCCTTCCACCATGGATGCCCATGGTTTTCCATTTCCATTCCACATGGTAGCACAGACCCCAGGAAGGAGCCCTTCCACATAAACCTCATTGACAATCGCCTTGGACAGCCTCTGTGATACTACTTGGTTCAACTGCAACAATCCTGGAACTCGTCCTCCTGCTTAACACAAATAATTATGACGTCATATAGATAACGGAGACCTGGTGGGACTCCACCCATGCCTGGACCACGGGTATAGACGGCTATACCCTGTACAGGAGAGATCAAGTAGATAAAGGGGGCAGGGGTATAGTTTTCTATGTTAAGGAAAGCTACACATCCCTGCAAGCTGATCTTGGCAACCAGGGTGGATGACTGGAGACTCTCCGAGTTAAAATCAGTGGGGAACACGGCAGGAGTCTACTATAGACCTCCCACCCAAAATCAAGAGCTTGACCAGACATTCACCCAGGAACTGGCTGAGGCCGCAAGCTCCAGAACCATGGGTGTCATAAGTGATTTTAACTACCCAGACATCTCATGGGAGGATCACTCAGCAAAATCCAAGCGGTCGCAAAGCTTCCTATCGTGCATGGAAGACCTCTACCTGACTCAAGAAGTCTATAGGCCAACAAGAGGTAAAGTGCTGCTCAACCTGGTACTGGCAACTGGGCATGACCTAATCGGCGACCTAGTGATCGATGGGAAGCTGGGTGACAGCGACCACAAGCTGATCACCTTCACCATCTGCTGTAAAGCTGGCAAGTCAGTCAGCAACACTGAAGTCCTTGACTTCAGGAAAGCTGACTTTGACAAGCTCAGGAGGCTTGTCAATGAGGCCCTAAGGGACCATGCCCCCAGGGAGAGGGGAGTTCAGGAAGAGTGGTTGCTCCTCAAGGGAGCGATCCTCAATGCACAAGCTAACTCTATTTCATCTCACAGGAAAGGCAGCAAGAGGGCACAGCAGCCCCCCTGACTCTCCAGGGATCTAGCAGACATCCTGCATCTAAAAAGAAAGGCCTACAAAAGGATGGAGGACCGGATTCACCTCCAAGGAGGAATATTCTGCACTGGTCCAGTCCTGCAGGGAGCAAACTAGGAAAGCCAAGGATGCAACTGAACTTCAACTAGCTTCAAGTATCAAGGACAATAAAAAGTCCTTTTTCAGATATGTGGGGAGCTGAAGGAAAAGCAAGGGCAACATTGGACCCCTGCTAAAGCAGATGGGACAACTGACGCCCAGGAAAAAGCTAGCCTATTAAATGGGTACCTTGCGTCGTTTTTCATCAGTCCCATGGGATACACATGCCCATTACGGGACAGGGAGGTCTGGGTGAGGGAGATTCCCTGCCCTCCATCAATGCTTACCTCGTGAAGGAACACCTTGAGAGGCTGGACACCTTCAAGTCAGTTGGCCCTGACAATCTACACCCCAGGGTACTTACGGAGCTGGCTAGTAACACAGCCCAGCCTCTGGCATGGATCTTTGAGAACTCCTGGCACACTAGTGAAGTGCCCAAAGACTGGAAGAAGGCCAATGTGGTGCCTATCTTCAAGAAAGGGAGGAAAGTGGATCTGGCAAACTACAGGCCCATCACCCTGACCTCTATCCTGGGCAAGGTCTTAGAAAAGATTCTTAAAGAGGCCATCCTTAATGGACTGGCCGACGCCAACATCCTGATGG